>NC_086098.1:125278310-127678310 GCF_963921235.1 Mobula hypostoma
ACTTATCAGCATTAAACTCCATCTGCCATCTTTCAGCCCACTCTTCTAACTGGCCTAAATCTCTCTGCAAGCTTTGAAAACCTGCTTCATTATCCACAACACCACCTATCTTAATATCATCTGCATACTTGCTAATCCAATTTACCACCCCATCATCCAGATCATTAATGTATATGACAAACAACATTGGACCCAGCACAGATCCCTGAGGCACACCACTAGTTACCGGCCTCCAACCTGACAAATAGTTATCCACCACTACTCTCTGGTATCTCCCATTCAGCCATTGTTGAATCCATTTTACCACTTCAATATTAATACCAAATGATTGAACCTTCCTAACTAACCTTCCATGTGGAACCTTGTCAAAGGCCTTACTGAAGTCCATATAGACAACATCCACCGCTTTACCCTCATCAACTTTCCTGGTAACCTCTTCAAAAAATTCAATACTCTTCTGTACTATTCAATACTGTACTATTCTATGTTCTATAACACACATACGCACATACTTAAATAAAAGTAAAGTACAGTAAAGGCATCTGTTAGTCTTGCGAGACCATGGATCTGCACCTGGAAAGTCTTCACTCTCCAGGGCACAGGCCTGGGCAAGGTTGTATGGAAGATCAGCAGTTGCCCATGCTGCAAGTCTCCCCTCTCCACGACACCAATGTTATCCAAGGGAAGGGCATTAGGACCCATACAGCTTGGCACCCGTGTCGTCGCAAAGCAATGTATGATTAAGTGCCTTGCTCAAGGACACAACACACATTGCCTCGGCTGGGGCTCGAACTCATGACCTTCAGGTCGCTAGTCCAATGCCTTAACCACTTGGCCACGTGCCCACACCCATACTTATATACATGCATATAAACAGCTACGTATTACATATAGATATATATATATACAGTATATATACAAAGGCATACTTACACACTTCTACACATACGCACACAGAAACTTAAAATAAACTTGCTCACCTACATTATGAAGTAATTTGCATTTTCAAAACTCAACCTGATCTGCAAGCCTTTATCATCAATACAGTGTTCTTTAAGCAATCTGGCAGTAGACTTGGGCATAGCAAGACCCACAGAGAGCCTCTTGATATGGATAGGTTGATCGGTGCCCTTTTGGAGACTCTGCAGTTAAGTTCCATGTGTTTTTGCTGACTCTTTTTAACTATTTTCTCCATTTGATCGAGGCACTTTGGCACGGACTGGCTCTGTGGCATCGACAGAGCGCTGAACTGGCTGACTCGCTGCCCCCATGCTGAGGTCGTTGACTTCATCCACTTTAACTCCAGCTTCCACCCTGCCCTCAGGTTTACCTGGTTCATTTCCAACACCTCCCTCCCCTTTCTCAATCTCACTGTCTCTATCTCTGGAGACAGCTTATCCACCAATGTCTGTTATAAGCTTTTTTAAGTATATAAAGGGTAAAAGAGGGTCAAGGGTAGATATAGGACCAATAGAAAATGACGCTCGAGATATTGTAATGAGAGATGCAGGGATGGCAGAGGAACTGAATGCGTATTTTGCATCAGTCTTCACCATGGAAGACATCTGCAGTATACCAGACATTCAAGAGTGTCAGGGAAGTGAAGTTTGTGCAGTGAAAATTATGACTGAGAAGGTGCTCAGGAAGCTTAATGGTCTGAGGGTGGATAAATCTCCTGGACCTGATGGAATGCACCCTCGGATGTAGCTGGAGAGATTGCAGAGGTCTTAATGATGATCTTTCAAGAATCAATAGATTCTGGTATTGTACTGGATGACTGAAAAATTGCAAATGTAATTCTGCCATTTAAGAAGGGTGGAAGGCAGCAGAAAGGAAACTATAGACCTGTTAGCCTGACATCAGTGGTTGGGAAGTTGTTGGAATCGATTATTAGGAACAAGATTACCTGGAAGCACATGACAAGATAGGCCAAAGCCAACATGTTTTCCTGAAAGGAGAATCCTGCCTGACCAACCTACTACAATAAATGCTGGTGAACGCAGCAGGCCAGGCAGCATCTATAGGAAGGGCCTCTTCCTATAGATGCTGCCTGGCCTGCTGCGTTCACCAGCATTTTTGTGTGTGTTGCTTGAAATTCCAGCATCTGCAGATTTCCTTGTGTTTGCGAAACCTACTACAATTCTTTGCGGAAATTACAAGCAGGGTAGACAAAGGAGATGTGTTAGACGTGGTGTACTTGGATTTTCAGAAGGCCTTTGACAAGGTGCTGCACACAAGTCTGCTTAGCAAGGTAAGATCCCATGGAATTACAGGGAAGTTTCTAGCATGGTTGGAGCTTTGGCTGATCGGCAGAAAACAGAGAATGGGAATAAAGGGATTCTATTCTGGCTGGCTACTGGTTACCAGTGGAGTTCCACAGGGGTTGGTGTTGGGATTGCTGCTTTTTATGATGTATGTCAATGACTTGGACTATGGGATTAATGGATTTGTGGCTAAATTTGCTGATGATACAAAGATAGGTGGAGGAGCGGGTAGTGTTGAGGAAACAGAGAGCCTGCAGAGAAACTTAGGGAGTTTAGGGGAATGGGCAAAGAAGTGGCAAATGAAATACTATGTTGGAAAGTGTATGGTCATGAACTTTGCTGGAAGAGATAAACGGGCAGACTATTATTTAGATGGGGCGAGAATTCAAAATGCAGAGATGCAAAGGGACTTGGGAGTCCTTGTGCAAGATACTCTAAAGGTTAACCTCCAGGTTGAGTCGGTTGTGAAGAAGGCGGATATAATATTGACATTCTAGAGGTATAGAATATAAGAGCAGGGATGTGATGTTGAGGCTGTATAGGACACTCGTGAGACCACACGTGGAGTATTGTGTGCAGTTTTGGGCTCCTTATTTTAGAAAGTATATACTGACATTGGAGAGGGTTCAGAGAAGATTCACGAGAATGATTCCAGGAATGAAAGGGTTGGGTGTAAATGAATTGGGTGTATTTAAGACAGAGATAAATAGGTACTTGATTAGCCAGGGTATCGAAGGGTATGGGGTAGAGTGGTATGGGATGAAAGCAGAGGAGTGGGGATGACTGGAAGAATTTGATTAGCCCATGATTGAATGGTGGAGTAGACCGATGGGCCGAATCGCCTACTTCTGCTCGTATATCTTATGATCTTATAAACCCACTGACTTTCACAGCTTCCTGGACTATACCTCTTCCCACCCTGTTACTTGTAAAAGCGCCATCCTTTCTCTCAATTCCTCCGTCTCCTCCGTATCTGCTCTCAGGATGAAGCTTTTCATTCTAGACAAAGGAGATGTCCTCCTTTTCAAAGAAAGTGGCTTCCCTTCCCCCACCATCACGCTGCCCTCAACCGCATCGCTTCCATTTCATGTATGTCTGCCCTCACCCCATCCTCCAGCCACCCCACCAGGGATAGGGTTCCTCTTGTCCCCACCTACCACCCCGCCAGCCTCTGCGTCCAGCACATAATTCCCTGAAACTTCCGTCATCTCCAACAGGATCCCACAACCAATCACATCTTCCCCCCACCATCACTGTTTTCCTCAGGGATCGCTCCCTACACAACTCCCTTGTCCATTTGTCTCTCCCCACTGAACTCCCACTCGGCAAGCAGAACAAGTGATACACCTGCCCCTACACCTCCTCCCTCACCACCATTCAGGGCTCCAAACAGTCCTTCCAGGTGAGGCGACACTTCACCTGTGAGTCTGTTGGGGTGATATACTGTGCCTGGTGCTCTCCGTGTGGCCTCCTGTATATTGGTGAGACCTGACATAGATTGGGAGACTGCTTTGCTGAGCACCAGAAAAAGCTGGATCTCCCAGTGGCCACCTATTTTAATTCTGCTTTCCATTTCCACTCTGATATGTCTTTCCATGGCCTCCAGCACTGTCGTGATGAGGCCACACTTAGGTTGGAGGAACAACACCTTGTATTCGTTTTGGATAGCCTCCTACCTGATGGCGTGAACACTGATTTCTTGAACTTCCGATAATGCCCCCCATCCCCTCTCTCCCTCACCATTTCCCATTCCCTTTTACCTCCCTCACCTTATGTCCTTTACCATCCATCACCTTCCTCTGATGCTCTCCCCCTTTTTCTTTTTTCCATGGGCTTCTGTCTCTTTTACCAATTTACTTTCCAGCTCTTTACTTCACCCTTCCCCCTCTCCGTTTCACCTGTCACCTGGTGTTTCTCTCTCCCCTCCCCCATCTTTTAAATCTACTCATCCTCTTTTTCTCTTCTGTCCTACTGAAGGGTCTCGGCCCGAAGCGTTGACTGTACTTTTTCCATAGATGCTGCCTGCCCTGCTGAATTCCTCCAGCATTTTGTGTGCGTTACTCAGTGGCTGTTGCACCTGGACTGTTTTGGGGACTCTGTAGTTTGGTGTTCTATATTCTGTGTGTTATTTTCAAGCCTTTTGCTGTTTGTGTGACTTGCTTTTTTTCATGTGTTGGGTGTTCAATGTTTTTTGTCGTTTGGGTTTTTTCTTTAAATAGCTCGGTAGTGTTTCTTTGTACCATGGCGTACTGCAGGAAGACAAATCTCAGGGCTGTATACTGTATACATGCTTTGATAGTAAGTCTATTTTGAGACTTCACAGGGATGCAGACTAACAAATATTGGTCAGGGTGCCTCTTGCAACTTACCCACCATCTGTGAGATCAGTTGGGACCCTGGTTTTCCACCTCAGCCAAAAGATGGCTCCTCTGACAGTGCAGTGCTCCTTTAGCATGCCATCTGCTGTCTTGTGCTTTTGGAGTGGGACTTGAAGGCTGACAACCTATACCCATCACATCTGTGCTTTCCATAAATCTCCACTCGATGCTTTTTCCTCCACTGGAGTGGCAATCATTCCTTTTCCTCTCTTTGTGAGTATAGTCCTTGCAGGTAGTTCCAGCACGTGTAATAAAGTCCTGGGAAAATAAAAACTGCCTATTCAGTCCAATATTGGAGCAATACAGTGCAGGAAGGAACACATTTCTAGTTAACATCGGTAGAACGTAGAACATACAACATACAACAAGAAAGAGTACAGTGCAGGAATAGAAGCTTTGCCCCACAATGTCTGTGCCAAAAATGATGCCAGGTTAAACGAAATTCCTTCTTCTTGCACATGATCCATTTCCCTCCATCTCCTGCATCTTCACGTGCCGAGATAAAAACCTTCTAAGCACCAGCATCTATCCACTTCCTCCACTACCTTTGGCGGTCTATTCCAGACACTCACTATCTTCAGTGTATAAAAACAGCCCATGCATCTCCTTTAAACATTCCCCCTCTCATTCAATATACATCCTCTGGTGCTTGACATTTCCACCCCGGAAAAATTATTCTAACCATCTGCCCTGTGTCTTCCACTTATAATTTTATACATTTCTGTCAGTCTCCCCTCAGCCTCTGAACCATCCCCAAGTTTGTCCTAGTTTTCCTTATATCTCATACGCTCTAATCTAGGCAAAATCCTGGTAAACTTCTCCTTAACCCATTCCAAATCATCCACTTGCTTCTAGTAATGAGGAGACCAGAACTGCACATAGTACTCCCAAGTTTAGCCTAACCAAAGTTTTATATTGCTGCAACATGACTTCCTGGCTCATACTCAATGCCTTCGCAATGAAGGCAAGCTTGCCTTAAGCCTTCTCTACCACTCTACTAGCATGGCCACTTTTAGAGAGACTGGAGGTTAATCAGCTCATCCCTGTGATATCTCTCCTCAGAGCAATGCTCAAAGCCCAACAGCCTTTAGCTGTTCATCAACCAGGATACCTCTCCTCAGAGCAGTGTTCTGGGCCCAATAGCCTTTAGCTGTTCATCAACCAAGACACATTCATGTTATAAAAGTGCTGGGTAATGATCACCTCCAAGAGTCTGAGTACTTACCCTTGATGTTCAACGTCATTTCTATCTTACCCTTGGTGTTCAATGTCATTACCACCTTCATCATCATCATCAGGTGCCATGCCCAGTTTGAACTTTGACAGCCATGGCCCACAAACTCTTGTTTCGGGTCAAGTGGATCAATTCACTGGTATTCATTTCCAGTTCTCTGGTTGCTGTCTCCATGATCATTTATCTTTGCCTTCTTCTTGCTTTCTTTCCTTCAATCTTTCCCATAATTCTAACTCCTCTTTCCTAATCACATGTCCAATGAAGTCGCATTGCCTTTTCATGATTTCATACATTATTTCTCTTTTTGTTCTTGCTCTGTTCATGACATCCTTGTTAGATATTCATTTCGTCCATGATATTCTTTGCATCCTCCTCAAAAACCACATCTCTGCTGCTTCAATTCGTTTCCTCACATTACTAGATATTGTCCAACATTCTGAGCCATATAACATAACTGGATAAACGTAACATTTCAGTACTCTGAGACGGGTTGTCATGCCTAGTTTAGTATTGGTCAGTATACTCTTCATTCTCATAAAGGTGTCTTTTGCCATCCCTATTCTTCTTTTGATGTCCATGTCACACCTGCCATCTGATGTCACCCAGCTTCCTAAGTAGCAAAAGTTCTGTACTTGTTTTATGTCTTCCCCATTTATTCTCAGCCTGCAGATAGGATTCTCCTTATTTTTGGCTATCACCATACATTCTGTCTTTTTGTAATTGATAGATAGACCCATTTTTGCACTTTCTTCAACAACTATATCAATTAAGTTTTGTAGTTCTTCCTCCGTACTTGCAATTAACACAGTGTCATCCGCATATCTGAAATTATTGATGTTTTCACCGCCAACTTTGATTCTCAAGATGTCTCTTATTTTTTGTAATATTGTTTCACTGTACACATTAAACAAATCAGGGGAGAAAACACACCCTTGTCTAATGTCTCTCTTGACTTTCGTAAACTGACTCACTTCTCCATCTATTCTTACAGTGGCAGTTTGTTCCTAGTACAGATTTCTGATTAGGCGGAGGTCTTTCGAATCTAGATCTAGAGTTTCCTGTAATATTTTGAATAACTTATTGTGCTTCACTTTATCAAGTGCTTTTGTGTAGTTGATAAAACAAACAAACAAATCTTTTTGCACTTGAATAGCTCATTCTGATAGTATCCTTAACATCAATATTGCATTTCTTGTACCTTTGTCTTTCACAAAACCACATAGTTCTTTACCTATTTCAGTTTGTATCTTTCTTATAGCTCATCATCAACATTCTTAGAAGTATCTTAGTGATACGACTCATTAAACTGATGGTCCTATGTAATTCATATTCTATTGCTCCAGGTTTCTTAGGAAGAGTGATAAATACTGATTCTTTCGTCTCTTCTGGTATTATTCCAGTTGCGTAAATGTCATTGATTAAATCAGTAAGTTTTTCAATTCCATAATCTTCAAGGGTGATAATTTGTTCTATTACTAATTCAACAGGACCTGCTGCCTTTCCTTTCTTCATTTTATTTCTTGCATTACAAACTTCAGATTTTAAAATACTTGGACCTTCAATGTTCTTCTTAACTTCTCGTTTTTCGCCTCAATTGTCTTCAAACAACTCCTGAATATACTCATTCCATCTGTTCATAATCTCATCTTTTTCCATGATGATGGTACCGTCCTTTGCTTTCAAACATCCACCTGAAGAACAGAGGAGCTTTTTACCAATGATATTCTTGACTTATTGATGTAACCTTTTGGATTAGTAATAGAATCTATTTTCTAAGAAAACCATGGTCAAACTCACAAAATGTATCACACAACAACAGCGTCAAGAGGATATTCAAGACAATTCTGAAGATGCTTTGCTCGGTAGGGTTGATTCTGGGCAGCAGGGGATCCCCAACCGCCATCAAGCTACTGCTCATAAAATTCAAGTAACACAAAAGAAAATTATTGCCACTTGGAATGTAAGAACCTATATCAAGCAGAAAGATTGGACAATGTGATAAATGAAATGGAAAGACTAAAGATTAACATTGTGGGAATTAGTGAAGTTCGTTGGACAGGTGCCGGAACATATCAGAATAGAAATAAAACACTAATTTATTCTTGTGGAACATCCCATACGCCATAGCTTATGGGAGTAGGAATTCTTATGGATGAAAACATGGCAAAAAGTGTTTTAGGATATTGGGCAATATCAGAAAGAGTGCTCCTTGTTAGATTCAAAGGACAACCATTTGATTTAGCAATTATACAGGTATATGCACCAACAACAGATGGAACAAATGAGGAAATAGATAAATTCTATTAAGAGATTGAACAAGCAAAGAATGGATGCAAATCTCAAGATATTGTTATCATCATGGGAGATCTAAATGCTAAAGTAGGACAAAGTGCTGATGGAATATTTGGACTAGGGGAAAGAAATGAAAGAGGCGAGAAATGGGTAGAATGGTGCAAGGTGAATAATCAGGTCATTATGAATACCTACTTTCAAAACCATTCAAGACGCTTATGGACCTGGAGAAGTCCAGGTGGTAACACCAGAAATCAAATTGACTTCATTACTATAAACCAAAGATTCAGAAACTCAGTGACTCAATGCAAAACATAACCAGGTGCAGCCTGCAATAGTGACCATAACCCAGTAATAAGTCATGTAAAAGTAAAACTTAAAAAACCAAAGAAGCAAAAACCTGAACAATCCCTTGACTACTCGTGATTAATTAAAGAAGAAAACTTAAGACAAAAATTTACAATTGAAGTAAGGAATAGATTTCAAAGTCTAGAAAGAGAATCTGTCGAAGATGATAACAATCATGTAGAAATGAAGTTTAACTCTCCAAAGGATGCCTTGGTAGAATCAGCAAAGTCAGTGATTCCTAAAAAAGAAAAAAGCACAAAGAATAAATGGATGACAGATGAAATCAAAAGTCTAATGGAAGAAAGGAGACGGAAGAAAGCAAATCCTATAGAATATAAGTCCTTAGATAAAAAAGTTAAAAGCTAATGTCAAAAAGCCAAAGAAGAATGGTTAAACCAGGAATGTGAGCAATTAGAAAGAATCCCTCTTACTGATCCATTACCACCTTACCCTTGAACTTCAATGGCATTTCCACCTTATCCTTGACGTTCAATGCATTACCACTACCACTACTGGCTGTGCCTCTCACTTTCCACATCCTGGCAGTCATTACTAACTGGAAACTCAACAGGATCAGTCACATACAAGAGGAGTTATTGATGAACGCTCATTTCCAGATAATATCTACCTCAGGAGTGTGATGGATCACTTTCTCATTGTGTGCATGATTACAGGTCCAAAAATTCTCAGGAGCTCGTCACCAGCCAGTTCAAAGTTGCCGCTTGACTGACACCCCATCTACCACCCTGCACATTCGATCCCTCCCCCACCGGCCCATTGTAGTTACTCCCCCAGGTTTCTCCCAAATCCGTGACCTGCGCCATCAAGAAGGACGAGGACAGCAGGTGCAGGGGAACCCCACAAAACCTGCTGGCTTCCCTACAACACCACCCTAACTTGGAAATCTGTCACTATTCTTTCATTGTTACTGGCTTTAGCCTTGGAACTCTCTGCCCAACAGCACTGTGGGAGCACTTTCACCAGCAGGACTGCAAAGGTTCAAGAAGGGGGTTCCCCACCACTGTCTCCAGGGCAGTGAGGGACAGCTATTGTTGAATCAGCCAGTGAATCTACTCCCAAGAAATGAATGAACATAATAGAACTCAAGAAAATGGAGAGCAAGCTTCCTCCCAAAGGAAATGAAATGTCTCCTTTCTCTTTCAGGAGTTAAGGAGTTAACAATAATCTCAGCAGGTCACAAAGTGATTGCTCCTGTCGTCTGGAACTTGGCTGAGAATCAAGAAAAATAAGTTAAATACTAACAGTGTCAATGATGTGCAGAATGTTCCGGACTGAAGATTGCTTCTCGTCTGCCAACAGCTGTAATGTATATTTCTTGCGCTTCATGTCCTTTGTTTGGTGTGACCTCTATGTGACTTGACAAAGTCCAAGAGCCCATCTTCAAGTTTTCTTATTCTCAGTTCCCAAAGATGATGACTTGACTGCCACCTAGAGGCCTGGACTGGAATGGAAGCTGGGGGAGGGGTTCATGGACACCCTTCTTCATCTGGTCTTTGTCAGTTCTTTATCCTCAAATACAAGGGTCAGCTCAAGTTGGCTCCCCAATCTGATGAGTGAGAATAGCTAACTTTAACATAAACTGAAGTCATCCCTGCTCCATTCCCTTGTCATCCCTCCCTACCTTGAGTTAAGTCAAGTGCAGGGTAGTGTAGACCTTATTTCAGTTCCCTCCTATGTCAGACTCATAGCCACTCTGGACCTTCTCTCTTCCCCCATCAGAAAGAAAATATAAAAAAAACCCGTAAGTACGTACAACCAAGATCAAGGGCAGCTTCTATCCTGCTGTTATGAGATTATTATATGGTTCTTTACTATGATAAGATGAACTCTTGACCTCACAATCTACTTCATTATGACCTTGTACTTTATTGTCTATCTACTCTGCACTTTCTCTGTACTGGTAACACTTCATTCTATATTCTGTATTGTTTTATCTTGTTCTACCTCAGTGTATTGTCATAAAGAATTGAACTGTATGAATACTATATGCAAGACAAGTTTTTTCATAGTACCTAGGTACTATAATAAACCTCTTTGCTAATTGACCAATTAGATTTACTTCATTTACCGACTACAGCTCTGCATTCAGTACCACAATACTAGTCGGGTTCAATAACTCACACACAACACATAAAATAACATTACCACAAATAATAAAACATATTCCAGAAGACTGACATTTAGTATAAGGTGCATTTATGACACAAGTTAAAAAGTAAACCATATAATGCTACTGGCACTTAGTACATGATGAGGCCGGGGTGGTGGTAAGAAGTTCAGTAGTCTCACAGCCTGGAGGAAGAAGCTGTTTTGCATCCTAACAGTCCGTGTCCTAAAGCTACATACATCCTGCCAGATGGGAGGGAGTCAAAGAGATTGTGGGATGGATGAATGGAAGTTTATCTCTGAACTTCCAGACCTTGGACGTTGCACCTCCCTGTGCAACTGGACCGTTGACTTCCCTGAACAACAGATAGCAGTCAGTAAGGATAGGCAGCAACACCTCAACCACAATGATCCTCAACACCAGCACCAAACTAGGGGAGTCTGGAACTAGGGGGCACAGGTTTAAGGTGAGAAGAGAGAAATGTAAAGTAGCTCTAAGGAGTATGTTCTTCAAATTATCAAATTCCTCCAATCACCTCCCAGCCTCTGTCACTCCTCCATCTGCCTATCACCTCTCCTCACCTGGATGCATCTACCCTGCTATTTCTTGACTACATCATCCTTTCACCTTTCCACAATGGCCATCTCCCTCTACCTTTCAGCCCAGGTGAAACATCTTGACCTGAAACAGCAACTGCCCCCTTCTCTCCTCAGGTGCTGCCTGATCCGCTGGCTTCCTCCACCACCTGGTTTGATACATATAAAGTGATGTTGGTAGAAGAGCTCAGAACGGTTAGGAGCACTGCCGCATAACCCTTGCAAGACAGAGTCTGGTCCTCGTATCAAGATGCTGTTGTGTGACCAAAAAAATCTGATGCAGGAGCAACCTCTGAACAACTTGTTCTCTGTCTATGTCAGAAGCTGAACTGTCATCACGGGAGAATTGATCTGTACTCTATTTCTATCAAAGCAAAAAAGTTTGGGTGTTAATTTTCATGCCTGCCCCTGCATTTGAGTGTTTGCTTGAACTGATGAGCAATTTTCCCTTGAAGTGACTCCATGATTCTGATGGGAATGACTAATCACTGTGCTTACACAATGACCTTCTGACAATGAAGGAAATTTTCCAGCTTTGTCTCCTGTGGAAAAATGTAATGATTCTGTATTTCTGCTGGCTTCTGCCCACCTTGTCACACATTCTAACGTTCTGGGGCACTTCTATTTCAGAACATGTGATCACACCGGGTTGGCCCGAGTATGTCAGTAAGACTAAAGAACTGATTGTGAGCATCAGGTGAGGGAACACACACCAATCCTCAAAGAGGGATCGGAAGTGGAAAGGGTGAGTGACTTCACGTTGCTGGACGTTAACATCTCTGAGGATCTGTCCTGGACCTGAGATATCAATACAGCTACAACAAAGGCATGGCAGCAGCTATATTTCATTAGGAGTTTAAGGAGATTTGGTATGTCACCAAAAACACTCACAAATTTCTACAGATGTACCACTCAGAGCATTTTAACTGCCTGCCTTACTGTCTGGTATGGCAGGGGGTGGGGGGCTACTGCACAGGATCAAAATAAGCTGCAGAGTTGGAAAGTCAGTCAGCTCCATCATGGGTACTTGCCTCAGTCGCATCCAAGACATTTCCAAGGAGTGATGACTCAAAAAGGCGGCATCAATTATAAGGACCCCCATCATCCAGATCATGCCTTGTTCTCATTGCTACCATCAGGAAGGAGGTACAGGAGCCTGAAGGCACACACTCAGTGATTCAGGAACAGCTTCTTCCCCTCTTCCTGAATGGACATTAAACCCATGAACACTACCTCACTACCTGTCTACTTCTATTCTGCACTGCTTATTTAATTTAACTATGCATATATACTTGCTGTAGTTCATGTATTGTTTCTGTTCTTATGTATTTGCATCGTACTGCTGCCCTAAAGACAACAAATTTCACCACATACGCTAATGATATTAAACCTGAATCTGATTCCAATCTTGGTCTGTCATTCGTCAAAGTTGTGTCTGAAATTTTATCTCCTGAGGTAGGGTTCTGATGAAGAGTCTCAGCTTGAGATGTTATCTGCTTAGTTCCGTCCATGCATTCCAAAGGCTGTTACAGATTTCAGTGGAAGTGCAGGGGAGAGCATTCTGACTGATTGGATCAAACTGCACAGGATCACAAGATGCTGCAGATTGCTTGTGGACTCAGTCAGCTCCGTTACTGGCACTGCCTTCTCTACCGTCAGAGTAAATCTATAATCAGAGTATATACCTGACATCGCATACAACCCTGAGATTCTTTTTTTTCTACGGGCATACTTAGGAAATCTATAGAACGGTAACTGTAAACAGCATCTGTAAATTATAAACAAACTGTAAAAATGCAGATAATAAATAAATAGCAATAAATAATGAGCATGAAATAACAAGACAAAAGAGTCCTTAAATGAGTGTAGTTATCCTCTTTTGTTCAAGAGCCTGATGGTCTAGGGGTAGTAACTGTTCTTCAACCTGGTGATGTGAGTGCTGAGGCATTTGCACCTTCTACCTGATGGCAGCAGTGAGAAAAGAGCACGACCTGTGTGCTGATGATCTTTGATGATGGATGCTGTCCTCCTACAGCAGTGTTTCATGTAGATGCGTTCAATGGTTGGGAAGATTTTACCCGTGATGTACTGGACCGAATTCACTACCTTTTGTAGAACTTTCCACTCAAAGGCATTGGTGTTCCTGTACCTTGCCATAATGCAGCCAGTCAGCACACTTTCCACCATCCATCTATTGAAATTTGCCAAGGTTTTCGATGACATGCTGAATCTCCGCAGATTTCTGAGGAAGTAGAGGCACTGTCGTACTTATTTTGCAATAATATTTATATGATGGGTCCAGGACAGGTCCTCTGAGATAGTGACACTCAGGAATTTAAAGTTACTGACCCTCTCAAGGAGATCTTGAAGAGACGATGCCTCACGAAGACAACATCCATCACAAAAGACCCTCACCATCTGAGACATGCCCTATTTTATTACTACCAGTGAGGAGGTATAGGAGCCTGAAGACTCACACAAAGGATTCAGAAACAGTTTCTTTCCCTCTGCCAGCACAATTCTAAATGGTTCACTGCCTTGTTACTCCATTCATTTTGGACTATTTATTCATTTGATTACTTTTGTAATTTATGGTAATTTTATGTCCTGCACCATACTGCTGCCACCAAACAACAAATTTCACATCATATGTCAGTGATAATAAACCTGATTTTGAGATGTTGCCTCCTACCGTTAACGTTCTTCAGTTTTTACGTGCGCCGCTATGTCAGCACATTTTTCCTGTGATTTAATTTTGATTCGCTCAATATCCATCTCTGTTTTGAATTAACTGAGGGACTGAGCTCCCACAGCCCACCTGGGATAGAGAATTCCAAAACCTCACTGCTCTCAGGCTGAAGAAATTTCTCCTCATTTATGTCTTCAAGAGCCTCTCCCTTATTTTGAGAACGTCCTTCACATTTTCCCTCTGCTTGAGACTTATAAGAATTGTGTAACTTTCAATGAAATCTCCTAATGCTTTTCTAAACTTTAGAGAGACAGTCTTCTTGAAGATAGTGGATGGAAATAACTGAGGAAAAATGTGTAAAGTTGTAACAAGAAATTAAACAATATGATGCTGGCAAAAATCCAGAAGTGAGTGAGACTGAGTGGATATGCCCTGCAGAGGCTCAGCAATAACATCAACATAATAACCTGCTTCTGTGCTGTACAAGAACTGATAAGTTATGTTACAGCTGTCCAAAACATTCGACTGCAGTTGGAGCATTGTATGTAGTTCTAGTCACCACACTGCAGAAGTATGCGATTAAGCTGGAGAGGGTGCAGAAAATATTCATATTTTCAAAAGTTGACCAGAGTGGAGGGCTTTAGTTATAGGAGGTTGGACAGGCTGGGACTGTTTTTCCTGAAGCAAAGGAAGCTGAGAGGTGACATTATCAATTTATAAAATTGTGAGGGGCATTGATAAAGTTTATGGTCAGTCTTCTTCCTATGGTAAGGGAGTATAAAATAGAGAGCATACGTTTAAGGCGAGAGGGGACAGATTCAAAGGGAATTGAAAGGGCAAGTGACAGGCAAAATGGCTCTTTTATTGTTCTGTACAGTGAGACGCGAGTCATGATTTGGCTCTCTTCCCTCTTACAACAATCTCATTCACAAATTGCATTACCTGGCTTGCCTTCAACAGCAGCGACGTCACCAGGGTGAGGCCAGTGTGAGCTCACAGCACACAGCAGATCCTGAGTGTTCAGTAATCCAGGATATTGAGTTCATTGCCCTATATTCATCATCACCACGAGGGAGGCAGGAAGCACTTTAACAATCAGACTGAAGCAAAGTCTGTAAACTAGTGACAATGTATCTAGCATCTAGATGAGATGATAACTCAAAGCTGCCTTTGCTAACATCTTTCTAGAAGAAAGTTGTCTCTGTCTATCATTGTCAGAGAATATTGACTCCAGCATGCCTAACTGCTCTCTGTTATCCATCTTGGACATTTATATTTACACAGGAAATGGACACAGAGTCTATAGAAGTGAGGTAAAGTGGCGTTAAATTATAGAAACACAGAAACATAGAAAACCTACAGCACAATACGGGGTCTTCGGCCCACAATGCTGTGCTGAACATCCTTACCTCAGAAATTACCTAGGGTTACCCATAGCCCTCTACTTTTCTGAGCTCCATATACAGATTATAGAGGAGGAGATATTTGCTATCGTGAGGCAAATTAGGGTGGATAAATCTCCAGGACCTGACAAGGCATTCCCTTGGACCTTGTGGGAGGCAAGTGCAGAAATTGCAGGGCCCTCGCAGAGATATTTAAGTCATCTTTAGCGACAGCAGAGGTACCAGAGGATTGGAGGATAGCCAATGTTGTTCCGCTGTTGGAGAAAGTCTTTAAAAATAAACTAGGAAATAATACACCACTGAGCCTGACATCAGTAGTGGGAAAGTTATTGGAAGTTATTCCAAGGGATTGGATATATGAGTGTTTGGATAGGCATAGACTGATTAAGGATAGTCACCATGGCTTCGTGGTAGGTCATGTCTAACCGATCTTACAGAGTGTTTTGAGGAAGTCACCAGGCAAGTGGAGAAAGGCAAGGCAGTGGATGCTGTTTACATAGACTTCAGCAAAGCATTTGACAAGGTTCTGCATGTGAGGCTGGTCAAGAACGTTCAGCTGCTCGGCATTCAAGATGAGGTAGTAAATTGGATTAGACATTGGCTTTGTGGGAAGTTCCAGAGAGTGCTATTGGATGGTTGCTTCAATGACTGGAGGCCTGTGACTAGTGGAATGTCACAGGGATTGGTACTAGGTCAATGTTCCCTCTAAAGTGTGCATGTGTGTGGGGACACAGATCTCTTGCTACTAGTACACAAAGGTCTTTAAACTGCTCACAAAAGGTTGTCACCCTCTATGTTGTTGGCATGAGGGTATATTTCACAATCATACACAATCGTATTTCCTTTTCCAGTTTCTGATGTGGGCAGTGTTTCCAACTAAAATACCTATCTGGATATTTTGTCAATGAGCTTTGTAATTTTATAAGTTTTGTTTGACCGTTTCTAATGACTTTATTAACTTGTGAAAAGATTGATATTATTTCATGCTGTCATACAGTCTATGAGAAATAAGACTCACTGATGTGTATTATTTTATTTCTTTTAAACAATGAACAACAAACTGGACTTGGCAGTTTATTATCCTTAGAATAGCTTTAGATTTACTTCTACTTAAAAATTCAGGACACACATGTTGTGACTGGGCAAAAGACTGCACGGCGCAATATTTCTGTGCACACTTGTGAGTACAAATTAGAGGGAACATTGTGCTGGGTCCCTTGTTGTTTGTCATCTATATCAATGATCTGGATGACAAAGTGGTTAACTGGATCACCAGCTTAGTGGATGACACCAAGATTGGGAGTGCAGTGGATAGCAAGAAAGACTATCATGGCTTACAGCAGGATCTGGGCCAGCTGAAAAAATGGGCTGAAATATGGCAGATGACACTTAATGCAGACAATTGCGAGGTGTTGCACTTTGGAAGGACCAACCAGAGTAGGTCTTACACAGTGAACGGTAGGGCACTGAGGAGTGTGGTAGAACAAAGGGATCTGGGTTACAGGTTCATTATTCATTGAAAGTTGTATCACAGGTAGAAAGGGTCATAAAGAAAGCTTCTGGCACATTGCCCCTCATAAATCAAAGTATTGAGAGCAGGAGGTGGGATGTTATGTTGAAGTTGAATAAAACATTGATGAGGCCTAATTTAGAGTATTGTGTGCAGTTTTGATCACCTATAGGAAAGATGTAAATAAGGTTGAAACTGTACTGAGACAAATTACAAGACCCTGAGTGATAAGGAAAGACAATTTACAAGGACCTGAATGATAAGGAAAGGTTGAATAGGTTAGGACTTTATTTTATTGGAATGTAGAAAATTTGATAGAAGTGTACAATATTATGAGGAGCAGAGACAGGATAAATGCAAGCAGGCTTTTTCCACTGCAGTTAGGTAGGACTACAGCTAGAGGTTGTGGGTTAAGGGCGAAAGGTGAAAAGTTTAAGAGGAACTTGAGGGGAAACCTCTTCACTCAGAGGTTCATCAGAGTGTGAAGCGAGCTGCCAGCACAAGCACTGCATGCAAGCTTTACTGCAACATTTAAGACAAGTTTGGATAGACACATGGATGGTAGGGGTATGCAGAACTTTGGTCCCAGTGCAGGTTGATGGAAACAGGCAGTTTGAACGGTTCGTCAAGGACTAGATAGGCTGAAGAGCCTGTTTCTGCACTGTACATTTCTATGATTCTATTACTCTATGACTCTATGAGTAAAACTTACTTTCATCTCAATCTTGGAAAGACCAGAGTGTGTCATCCATCCTGAATGAATATAACTTTCCTCTAGTAAATATTTCAGAGACAGGAAGCAGAATGTTGTGCAAGGATTGTCTGCAGAGTCAATGTGGATCGAAGTCTGAAAAGGGAAGGGGGCAAAAACTCTATTGGAACTATTCTGTAGATACCCCCTCAATAGCAATAGTGACATACAGAAAAGATCAGGAGGCAGATTTTGGAAAGGTGCAAAAATAACAGAGTTCTTGTCATGGGTGGCTTCAATTACCCTAACTTTGATTGGCAGCTCCTTAGTGCAAAAGGTTTAGATGGGGCAGATTTTGCTCGGTGTGTCCTGGAAGGATTCCTGACACAATATGTGGACAGGCTGACTAGAGGAGACACCATACATTATATAGTACCTGGTCAGGTGTCAAATCTATTTCTGAGACAGTGACCACAACCCTATAACCTTCAGCATAGTCTTGGATAGGGCTGGAAGCAGAGGGTATGGGAAAGCATATAACTGTAGGAGGGAGAAGTTAGAATCGGAATTATTATCACTGGCATATGTCATGAAGTTTGTTGTTATGTGGTAGCATAATAATAAAAACTGTAAGTTACAGTAAGTATTTACAGTATATAAAAGTTAAATTAAACAAGTAGTGCAAAAAAGAAAAAGTAGTGAGATAATGTTCATGGGTTCAGTGTCCATTCAGAAATCTGATGGCAGAGGGGAAGAAGCAGTTCCTGAACTGTTGAGTGAGTGCCTTCAGGCTCCTGTACCTCCTCTTTGATGGTAGCAAAGAGAAGAGGGATTTCCTGGGTGATGGGGATCCTTAATAATGCATGCCAGCTTTTTTGAGGTATTACTCCTTGAAGATGTCCAGAATGCCAGGGAGTCTAGTTCCGATGACGTAGCTGGCCGAGTTTACAACTTTCTGCAGCTTATATCGATCCTGTGCAGTCCCCTCCCACGCCCTCAATACCTGATGGTGATGCAGTCAGTTAGACTGCTCTCCACAGTTGTCTATAGAAATTTGCGATTTTATTTAGTGACATACCAAATCTCAAACTCCTAATGAAATATAGCCACTGTCTTGCCTTCTTTGTAACTGCTTCGATATGTTGGGCCCAGGATAGATCCTCAGAGATGTAACAACCAGGAGATTGCTTTCCCTTTCCACTTCTCGTCCGTCTATGAGGACTGTTGTGTGTTCCCTTGCCTTACCTTTTCAGAAGTCCACAACCAGCTCTTTGTTCTGACTGATGTTGAGTGCCAGGTTGTTGCTGCGACACCACTCAACCAGCTGATAATAATTCGCTCCTGTAAATTATGATGCTGTTAGGCAGGAACTTGGCAGCATAACTTTGGAACGAATGTACTCAGGGAAGTGCAAAACAGGAACACAGAGGTTGTTTAGGGAACACTGTCTTGGGGTTCTGGGTAAGTTTGTCCCATTGAGGAAGGGATTTCTTTTTCTGGCGGCCCAATCATATTGAGAGAAGAGGATACACACCAGTTGGAGCAAGAGATTGAAAAAAGGAACTTTTGTGGGCTTTTGTTTTTTTTCTCTGGTGGCTCAGTCAAATCAAGAGAGCAGGCTACACAAAGGCCGGGGCGAGAGATTTAAAATAGAGCCTTCGCAGGCGTTCGGCTTTTTCCAGCAGCCCTATCAAATTGAGAGAGGAGGCCACATACTAGTCAGGGCAAGAGATTTAAAATGGAGCATTTGTGGACTTCCAACTTTTTCCAGCTGCCGAATGGAATTGTGTAAGAAAGGATGTGCTGACATTAGAGAGGGTTCAGAGGAGGTTCATGAGCCGACTCCAGGAATGAGGAACATTTGGTGGCTCTGGGCCTGTACTTGCTGGAATTTAAAAGAATGATGTGGGATTTCATTGAATGCTGAAAGGCCTCGACAGAGTGGGTGTGGAAAGAATGTTTGCTTTAGTGGAGAAGTCTAGGACCAGAGGGCACAGCCTCAGAATGCAGGGATGGCCATGGCTATTTAGTATAGAGATGAGGAGGAATTTCTTTAGCCAAAGGGTGGTGAATCTGTGGAATTCATTGATGGAGGTAGCTGTGAAGGCCAGGTTATTGGGCGTATTTAAGAACATAAGAACATAAGAAATAGGAGCAGGAGTAGGCCATCCGGCCCATCGAGCCTGCCCTGCCATTCAATAAGATCATGGCTGATCTGTCCGTAAACTCAGCTCTACCTGCCTTTCTGCCATAACCTTTAATTCCCCTACTATGTAAAAATCTATCTAACTGTATCTTAAATATATTTAGTGAGGAAGCCTCACTGCTTCCCTGAGCAAAGAATTCCACAGATTCACCACTCTCTAGGAAAAACAGTTTTTCCTCATCTCCGTCCTAAATCTTCTCCCCTGAATCTTGAGGCAATGTCGCCTTGTTCTAGTCTCACCTACCAATGGAAACAACTTTCTTACTTCTATCTTATCTATTACTTAATTAATGGCTCCATCTGTCTAAGTAGACAATGGATGCGCCTGTCTGGGGCGCAGACCTGGGCAGTGAATATGGAGGTCCTGGCTGCCCAGACATCAAGACCCCCCTCTCGGCCTTGCGGATGTGGTCCAAAAGAATGCGAAGTAGTACATTTGGCATCAGCTTGGCAGCGGGAGCTGCCAGGAGGTGACATGATACGTCATCCAACCACCTTAGGGGCTCCACTCCGGATTTGTGTTGGGTTTACTCCTTAGCCTTCTCTTCTCCCAAAGATACCCACAAGGCAGTGGGATCCGTAACCCTGGGTAGGGGCCCATACCAGGTACTGTCAGCCAGAGCCAGCTGATCTTATCTATCCCTTTCAAAATTTTGTATGTTTCTATAAGATCCCCTCTCATTCTTCTGAACTTCAGAGAGTATAGTCCCAGGCGACTCAATCTCTCCTCATAGGTTAACACTTCATCTCTGGAATCAACCTGGTGAACCTCCTCTGCACCGCCTCCAAAACCAGTTCCTTTCTCAAGTACGGAGACCAGAACTGCACACAGTACTCCAGGTGCGGCCTCACCAGTACCCTGTATAGTTGCAGCATGACCTCCCTGCTCTTGAATTCAATCCCTCTAGTAATGAAGGCCAACATTCTGTTTGCCTTCTTAATAACCTGTTGTACCTGCAAGCCAAATTTTTGTGATTCATGAACAAGCACTCCCAAGTCCCTCTGCACAACAGCATGCAGCGATCTTTCACCATTTAAATAATAATCTACTCCTCTATTACTCCTTCCAAAGTGGATGATCTCACATTTACCAAGGTTCTATTCCATCTGCTAGACATTGGCCCAATCACTTAACCTATCTATATCCCTCTGCAGACTCTCTACATCCTCTGTACAATCTGCTTTTCCACTCAGTTTAGTGTCATCAGCAAATTTTGCTACACTACACTCAGTCCCTTCTTCCAAATCATCAATGTAAATGGTAAACAGCTGCGGGCCCAGCACCGACCCCTGCGGCACCCCACTTACCACTGACTGCCAACAGGAGAAACACCCATTTATACCAACTCTCTGCCTTCTATTGGTTAACCAATCCACTATCCACGCCAATACACTTCCTCCAACTCCACGCTTATTTATAAGCAGCTTATTTATAAGTCTCTTGTGTGGCACCTTATCGAACGCCTTCTGGAAATCCAAGTATACTACATCCACCTGTTCCCCTCTATCCACTGCACTCATTATGTCCTCAAGGAACTCCAGTGAGTTTGTCAAACAGGATCTGCCCTTTCTGAATCCATGCTGCGTCTGTCTAATGGAACCACTCCTTTCTAAATGTTTCGCTATTTCGTCCTTAATGACAACTTCAAACATTTTCCCGACTACAGATGTTAAGCTAACTGGCCTATAGTTGCCCGTCTTTTGCCTACATCCCTTTTTAAAAAGTGGCGTGACATTAAGGTGGAGATTAATAGATTCTTGATTAGTCAGGGCATGATAGGTTACAGGGAGAAGGCAGGAGAATGAGTTTATGAGGGAAAATAGATCAGTGATGATGAAATGGCCTAACTCTGCTTCCACCTCTTACAGTGTTATGAAGAGGATGAAGGGGGAAGGAACCATGGTGATAAGAGATGTAGAACATCTAGTCAAGAGGAAGAAGGAAGCATATTTAATGGCTTAGGAAGCAAAGATCGGACAGGGCTCTAGAGAGTTCTAAGGTAGCCAGGAAGGCGCATAGGAAAGTTCTCAGGAGATCTAGAAGGGGACATGAGGAGGCCTCGGCGAGTACAATTAGGAAACTCCTATGGCATTCTATTGATATGTGAAGAACAGGAGGAGGAGGGTGATGAGAGTGAAGGCAGGCTGATCAGGCACCAAAGAAGAAACATGTGCCTGGAGTGTCAAAAGAGACACGGGAGGTCTTTAATGAAAAGTTTTCTTCAGTATTCACTGGTGGGAGAGAGTTTGATGAAATGAAGACAGTATAAAACTGGAGCATGTTGACGTTGAGAAAGAGGGTGCGCTGGAACTTTTGAAAAACATTAGGATAGTTAAGTCCCCAGTACTGGACAGGATATACCCCAGGTTACTATGGAAAGAGAGGGAAGTCATTGCTGGGCCTTTGATGGTGAACTTTATGTCTGTCATGGTCCGGATCGGGGTGCCTTTAAATTTACTTTGTTTATGTTACGATTTGGACCGTTGACTCCCTGTTTCCGTTCGGTTCCCTGTTTTCCCGTGTCCCTCGGGCTTGGTGATTGGAGGCAATTTACTCTCGGCTGAACCGGCAGTTTATAGTCTCCGGCTTTCAGCTGTTTTAGAGCAAGAGCATTTACAAAGTCACCAAAGGTACTGCGAGCCAATGTCATCTGGCCGGAGCAAGCCAAGTCTCCCCCCAAAGCGAGTGTCAGCAAGTCGCCTTTGCTCACCGGAGCAACCCTGTCAAGTTACCTCGCCAAAGCGAGCCTGCAAAGTTTCCTTGCCGAGGCGGGTCCGTCAGTTAACCCGCCAGAAGGAATCAAGAGCCGCTGTCTACTGTTCCTGGGCCGAGACTAGAGCTCGCCACTACCCGGAGGCTCCAAGTGCCAAGTTCTGGCTCCGGAGGCTCCAAGTACCACATCCTGGTGGTCTGTGATTCCGAGTCCTAGCCCAGACCCTTAGTCCCAGCCTAGTCCAAGGCCTGAGTCCTTGTCCAGGTCGCTATTCCTGCTTCTGCTTTGCTCTCCTGGTATCGAACAATAAACTCAATTAAGTTAACCTCACAAAATGTGTCTTGCATTTGGGTCCACCCTGCTCCCAACACCCCCCATTGTGACAATGTCCTCACTGATCACAGGGGTAGTACCAGCAGATTGGAGGATGACAAATGTTATTCCTTTGTTCAAGAAAGGTAGTAGAGATAACCCTGAGAATTATAAACCAGTGAGTCGCTGGTGGACAGCCCTTTTGAGAGCATTTCACACAAAATGCTGGAGGAACTCAACTAATCAGGTAGCAACTATGGAGGGGATTAAAGGATTTATGTTTCTGGCTGAGACCTTTCATCAGGACTGAAAAGGAAGGGGAAAGAGGACCGAATAAGAAGGTGAGAGGAGGGAGAGGAGTACAAGCTGGTAAGCGATAGATGAGATCACGTGGGTGGGGGAGGAGGAGACACAGTACTGTGCAAAAGTCTAAGGCACCCTATGTTTGTACATGTAGCAGCCTAGCAATATATATGCACCAAAGACTTTTGCACTGCACTTCAGCTGGGGAGGGAAGGGGATGAAGTAAGAAACTGGGAGGTGATAGGTGGAAGATGTAAAGGGCTAAAGTGCTGAAGAAGAATGAATCTAATAGGAGAGGACAGTGGATCATGGAAGAAAGTGAAGAAGGAGGTGAACCAAAAAGAGGTGATGGGCAGATGAGGAGAAGAGAAGAGGTAACCAGAATGAGGAATGGAAAAAGAGAGAGGAGGGAGATCTATTGGAAATTATTCTTAGTGACAGGATTTATGAGTGTTTGGAGAAGCTGTCTGATTAGGGATAGTCAGCATGGCTTTGTGAAGGGCAGATCAACCTCATGAGCCTGATTCAATTATTCAAGGACAAAGATAAATTGATGACACTAGAGCAGCGGATCTGGTGTATATGGATTTTAGGAAAGGTTCCCCATGGTAGCCTCATTCGGAAAGTCAGGAGGCATGGGATCCAGGGAAGCTCGGCTGAGGGAATTCAGAATTGGTTTGCCTCCAGAATGCAGAAGGTGGTTTAGGTGGAGCGTATTCTACTCCATTTTATACACTAGTGGCTACTGATGTTCCACAGGAATCTGTTCTGGGACATCTGCTCTTTGTGGCTTTTACAAATGATTTAAATGAGGAAGTGGCAAGGTGCGTTCGTAAGTTTGCAAATGACTTAAAGGTTGGTGGTGTTTTGGATCGCATGGAAGTTTGTCATTGGACACATCAGGACAGTAATTGGATGCAGAGATGGACTGAGAACTGGCAGATAGAGTTCAACATGGAAAAATGTGAAGCGATGCATGTTGGAAGGTTGAAATTGAAGACAGATTACTGGGTTAATGGCAAGATTATTTGTAATGTGGAGAGAGAGAGAGCGAGGTTGAAGTCCATGGCTATAGATCCCTCAAAGTTGCCAGACAAGTAGATAGCATGGTTAAGAAGGTGTATGATATGTTGCCCATCATTACTTGGGAAACTGAGTTCAAGAGCCTTTAGTTAATATTACAGCTCAATAAAAATCTGGTTAGACCACACTTCAAGAATTGTGTTCTGTTCTGGTTTCCTCATTATAGGAAGAATGCTGCAGCTTTAGAGAGGGTGCAGAGGAGATTTACCAGGATGTTGCCTGGATTAGAGAGATGTTTTATGGAGAAAGGTTGAGCGAGTTAGGGCTTTTCTTTGTGGAGTGAAGAAGGATGAGATTGCATCCGTGGAAACGATCAGTCAACGTTATGGGCCGGAACCCTTCGTCAGGACTGTAGGGGGAAGGGGCAGAGGCCCTATAAAGAAGGTGGGGAGTGGGTGGGAAGGAGAAGGCTGGTAGGTTCCAGGTGAAAAACCAGTAAGGGGAAAGATAAAGGAGTGGGGGAGGGGAAGCAGGGAGGGGGATAGAAGGAAAGGTGAAGAAGGAATAGGGGAAAGCACAACGCGTCGTAAAAGGAGGCGGAACCATGAGGGAAGTGGTAGGCAGCTGGGGGAGGGGGCAGAGTGAAACTGGGATGGGGGAATGGAGGGGGAGGGTATTACCAGAAGTTGGAGAATTCAATGTTCATACCAAGGGGCTGGAGACTACCCAGACGGTATATGAGGTGTTGCTCCTCCAACCTGAGTTTAGCCTCATCATGGCAGTAGAGGAGGCCATGTATGGATATATCTGAATGTGAAGCAGAGTTGAAGTGGGTGGCAACTGGGAGATCTTGTCTATTGTGGCGGACGGAGCGGAGGTGGTCGACGAAGCGGTCCCCCAATCTACGTCGGGTTTCACTGATGTAGAGGAGGCCGCACCGGGAGCACCGGATGCAATAGATGACCCCAACAGACTCACAAGTGAAGTGTTGCCTCACCTGGAAGGACTGTTTGGGGCCCTGAATGGTGGCAAGAGAGGAGGTGTAGGGACAGGTGTAGCACTTACGCTTACAAGGATAAGTGTCGGGTGGGAGATCCGTGGGGATGGACGTGTGGACCAGGGAGTTGCGGAAGGAACGATCCCTGTGGAAAGCAGAGAGGGGTGGAGAGGGAAGGATGTGCTTAGTGGTGGGGTCCTGTTGAAGGTGGCGGAAGTTGCGGAGGATAATGTGCTGTATCCGGAGGCTGGTGGGGTGGTAGGTGAGGACAAGGGGAACTCTGTCCCTGTTGTGGTGATGGGAGGATGGGGGGAGGGCCGAAGTGCGGGAAATGGAGGAGATGCGGGTGAGGGCACCATTGATGATGGTAGAAGGGAAACCATGATCCTTAAAGAAAGAAAGAGGACATTTGAGATGTCCTGGAACGGATAGCCTCATCCTGGGAGCAGATGCGGCGGAGATGGAGGAACTGGGAATAGAGAATGGCGTTTTAGCATGTTGCAGGGTGGGAAGAGGAATAGTTGAGCTCGTTACGAGAGTCAGTGGGCTTATAAAAGATGTCAGTGGACAGTCTGTCTCCAGAGATGGAGACCGAGAGATCGAGAAAGGGGAGAGGAGTGTCCGAGATGGACCAAGTGAATTTGAGGGCTGGGTGGAAGTTTGAAGTAAAGTCAGTGAAATTGATGAGCTCAGCATGGGTGCAGGAAGCAGCACCAATGTAGTCGTCAATGTAGCAAAGGAAAAGTTGGGGAGCAGCTTTTCCCCGGTCCCGACTGCTTCATTTTCACTATGGACGTCCAATCCTTATACACTTCCATTCCCCATCAAGACAGTCTCAAAGCCCTCTGCTACTCTCTGGACAATAGACCTCACCAGTTCCCCACCACCACTACCCTCCTCCAGTTGGCGGAACTGGTTCTCACACTTAATAACTTCTCTTTTGGCTCTTCCCACTTTCTTCAGACCAAGGGTGTAGCTATGGGCACTCGCATGGGCCCCAGCTATGCCTGCCTCTTTGTTGGTTATGTGAAACAGTCTATGCTCCAAACCTATACTGGTACTGCTCCCAACTTTTCCTTCGCTATATTGACGACTACATTGGTGCTGCTTCCTGTACCCATGCTGAGCTCATCAATTTCATCAACTTTACTTCAAACTTCCACCCAGCCCTCAAATTCACTTGGTCTATCTTGGACACTTCTCTCCACTTTCTCTATCCCTTGGTCTCCATCCCTGGAGACAGACTGTCCACTAACATCTTTTATAAGCCCACTGACTCTCGTAACGACCTCAACTATTCCTCTTCCTACCCTGCAACAGGCAAAAATGCCATTCCCTATTCCCAGTTCCTCCATCTCCACCACATCTGCTCCCAGGATGAGGCTTTCCATTCCAGGACATCGCAAATGTCCTCTTTCTTTAAGGATTGTGGTTTCCCTTCTGCTGTTATCAATGATGCCCTCACCTGCATCTCCTCCATTTCCCGCACTTCGGCCCTCACCCCATCCTCCCATCACCACAACAGGGACAGAGTTCCCCTTGTCCTCACCTACCACCCCACCAGCCTCCGGATCCAACACATTATCCTCCGCAACTTCCGCCACCTTCAACAGGACCCCACCACTAAGCACATCTTTCCCTCTCCACCCCTCTCTGCTTTCCACAGGGATCGTTCCTTCCGCAACTCCCTGGTCCACACGTCCCTCCCCACGGATCTCCCACCCGGCACTTATCCCTGTAAGCATAAGTGCTACACCTGTCCCTACACCTCCTCTCTTGCCACCATTCAGGGCCCCAAACAGTCCTTCCAGGTGAGGCAACACTTCACTTGTGAGTCTGTTGGAGTCATCTATTGCATCCGGTGTTCCCAGAGCGGCCTCCTCTACATCGGTGAAACCCGACACAGATTGGGGGACCGCTTCGTTGAGCACCTCCACTCCGTCTGCCACAACAGACAGGATCTCCCAGTTGCCACCCACTTCAACTCCGCTTCACATTCCCATTCGGATATGTCCATACATGCCCTCCTCTACTGCCATGATGAGGCTAAAATCAGGCTGAAGGAGCAACAGCTCATATACCATCTGGGTAGTCTCCAGCCCCTTGGTATGAACATAGAATTCTCCAACTTCTGGTAATTCCCTCCCCCTCCTTTCCCCCATTCCAGTTTCACTCTGCTCCCTCCCCCAGCTGCCTATCGCCTCCCTCATGGTTCCGCCTCCTTCTACTACCCATTGTGTTTTCCCCTATTCTTTCTTCACCTTTCCTGCCTATCACTTCCCTGCCTCCCCTCCCCCACCCCTTTATCTTTCCCCTTACTGGTTTTTCACCTGGAACCTACCAGCCTTCTCCTCCCCACCCTCCCCAACCTTCTTTACAGGGCCTCTGCCCCTTCCCTCTTCAGTCCTGACGAAGGGTTCCAACCCGAAACATTGCCTAATTGTTTCCATGGATGCTGCCTGGCCTGCTGAGCTCTTCCAGCATGTTGTGTGTGTTGCTTTGACCCCAGCATCTGCAGATTATTTTGTGTTAAGGATGAGATAGAAGTGTATGAGATGAAAAGCAGCTTTGACAGAGTGGAGAGCATGCACCTTTTCGCAAAGACAGAAATGACTAATACGAGAGGGCATTTTTTTTTAAGGTGATTGGAGGAAAGTCTTTGGGGGGGGAATATCAGAGGTAGGTTTTTTACTCAAACAGTAGTAGGTATGTGGAGGCAGATACATTAGGGACATTTGATAGGCATGTGGAGGAAAGAAAAAATGACAGCTATGGTGGAGGGAAGCATTAGATTAATTTTGGAGGAGGCTAAAAGGTTGGCACATCATGGGCAGGAGAGCCTGACTGTGCTGTAATGCCCTAATTGTCATCCATCCTGATGAGTAAAAGTTTCCTCCAATTAAATGGAGAGTGAGAGAGGTGATTCTGATACTAGGCAACTGAAACAGCAAAAGGAACTATGAAATTGTAAGGAGCAAGCTGGCTGCGAAGGATTGGGATACATTTCTAAAAATGTTGACAATGGCAGACACGTAAAGAACACGTGGATGGGTTGCAACAATTCTTCATTCTTGTCTGACATCAAGATAAAACAGGAGATGTCACTAAATCCTGCCTTAGAAAGGGCATAGCAGATTCTTGCAGTTAAACAGCACAGAAACCTGATGTTTGCTCCATCGAGAAGCACTGACCATCAAGTACTCATCAAACTAGAATCCGACACTAATCCCATTTATTAAATGTAATCTCCCCACATTCCTATCAACTTCTCCCCATGGTACCAGATCCGAGAAGTATAAAGTGGCCAGGGAAGTGATAAAAAAAAGAGGATATAAGCAGCTTAGAATACAGCAAAGGAGAATTGAGGGTCAGGTTAATGAGGGAAAAAGGTAAGCAAAAGAAAACTGACTAAAAGTTTCAATGTGAAAAGAAAAAACGTAAGTAAAAAAATTGTTGGGATCAGAAAGTCTTAAGCGTGGGAATTTATAATGAGAAGCAAGGAAATGGCACGTTAATTCAATATATATCTTAGTTGTGTCTTTGGAAAAGCAATAACAAATTGCCTCTCAGAAATGTTGGGGAACTCTGGGTCTCATGAAAGGGAGGAACTAAATGGAATGTATTAGTATGGAAATAGCGTTGGCGAATGGGTGGGGTTAAAGACCTTGAGTACTTTGTGCAGATTAGTCAAGTCATAGATTTATGAAGTCACACAGTTTAGACCCATACAGACCCTTTAGTCCACAGGGACCATCAAACACCCATTTACACTGACCACATGTTATTCTCCCTGCATTCCCGTCAGGTTCCACCACTCAGTTACACATTAGGGGATATTTACAACAGTCAATTAACCTATACATGTCTTTGGAATGCGGGATGAAAATAGACACATAGAGAAAACCCACAGGGATCACTGGGAGAACATGGAAAATCCATACAATCAGTGCCTGAGGTCAGGATCGAACCCTAGTCACTGGAGATGTGAGGCCACTGTGTATATGGGAGGGCCTATGTTGTATTTATGTTTTGTTTTGTTATGCATGGCTCTAATCCTCATGGATAATGGGCACTGAAAATAACTACTTGAATTTAAATTCTCCTTCTCACATGGGGGGGGGGGGAATTTGAATTCATGTCTATTCTAGAATCCTAGTCAGTGAGCAAACAATTTAACTATCACCAAAATGCATAGCAGCAGAAGTTGATTTCAGCTCCCAGGGATCACTTTACAACACAAAGCCCACGTAGAAGCATCCTCAAAAACTAGGAACAAAATCCACAGGAAGCTGAAATAAAGCTAACAGATGTTGAAAATACCTGGCCAGGCAGGAGAAACAGAAGAAAAAACGTTGGAAGTAAATTAACCAGAGTTAAATTTACAGCAGAAAGCAGAAAGTAAATTTAACCACTTCATTTAGGCCACTGAGAACTAACCTGCTGGCCCCATAGTGACATATGGATAAGGTTATAAGCTTACAGACTTTGGCCCTTCAATCCACATTGCTCCTGTAGACTATCTGTAATTTTAATAAAGTATCTATCTTTCTATCAAGTACTCTAATACTAGAGGACAGGTATTTAAGGTGAGAAGGGAAAGTACAAAGCAGATGTGTGGGGTAGGTTTTTTACAGAGAGTGGTGAGTGCCTGGAATGCTCTGCCAGGGATGGTGGTGGAGGTAGATATGACAGAGGTATTTGAGAAGTCCTAGACAGGCACACAAATATACAGGGAATGTCAGGACATGGACTTTTTTTTTGCAGGCAGAAGGGATTAATTTAATTAGGCATTAATTGCTTAATTAGTTTGGCACAGCATCATGGACCGTAGGGCCTGTTCCTGTGTTGTACGGTTCTGTGTTCTGTACCAAATCCAAAGTTCAATATATTGCCATATGCACATGTATGCCCAAGTGTCATGAAAAGCTTACTTGGGGCAGAATCACAGACAACATGGCATCACGTAAGCAGAATTCACAGGAGAAACATCTAGTTGGGCGTTAATTATATGCAACATACCCATCTACACTAACAATACACACAAAATGCTGGAGGAACCCAGCAGGCCAGGCAACATCTATGGAGATGAGCAAACAATGGACTTTTTGTGTCAAAACCTTTCATCAGGACTCATCGACACTAATCCTATTTTTCCAGCACTTGGTCTGTAGCCTTCTAAACCTTTGCAAATTATGTACATACTGAGATAATTCTCAAATACTGCGAGAGTCTCTGCCTCCTCCACCCTTCAGTCAGTGCGCTCCATTTTCTAAATACCCCCTGGTTGAAAATTTTCTTCCTCAGATCCCCTTTAATCCTCCTATCCTAAACCCTGAACCTTTGCCTTTTGGATTTGGATGCCTCTACGATGGGAAGGTTAACTGCTATTTACCTTGACATCTGTCTTAATTTTATGTACCTTTGTCTGACTTATTCTTGGCCTCATCCACTCCAGGGAAAACTCAGCCAACCTATCCAATATCCTCTCATAAATGAAACACTTCATCCTAGGCAGCATCCTGGTTAATTTTCCTGGTGGTATTCCCGGGATTTTAAAAGAAAACTGATGAATAGTTGACAACTAAAAATACTGAAGTGTACAGGGATGTTGGGGAATGGGAGGGAGGAGCATGTTTGTGAATAGAGAGGATTAGGAGATTAAGAGAAAGTCGATATAATGGTCAAATATAGAGATGATAATGGTCAAATATAGAGCTAAAGACATACTTCCTCTGTAAGAAACTCTGGTTTAAAACCAGCCAGCTCCCCCCTTTGGAAGACACCAAGTGATAGCCTTCCCCTGGGTGGCACTTGACCTGCCAGCAACACGATAACCTTCTGGGAGATGGAGGGAAACCTTTGACCCTGACAGCTTGACCCGACATTCATTATGGCTAGTGCATAGCTTAGGCTGGGCTGGCCACCATGGAAGGAACTTTCAGCAGATCCCCCCCAGGCGTGTGAAACTCAGAGCCAGGAGCTGCTGAAGGAGGCTCTGAAAGAACAGTGTGCCATCTATATCTAGACCTTCCTGTAACTTCTCTTACTGTAAGTTCACTCGTTCTTCCTTCTTTTCCCTCTCTCTCTTATTCCTTCTTGTTTTCCTTCTCTCTGTTTTCACTCCTACTACTCCCTGTCTGTCTTTTTGACTTCTACTACTTCTCTTTCCTTTCTTTGTTTCTGTCTCTTCATCTTTTCTCCTTCATTCTTTTATCTTTCTTTCCTTTTTCCTCTTTTCTCTTTGTCATTTTCATTCATTTTTCTCTTTTTATCTCATTCCCTCTTCCCTCTTCACTTTCTTCCATCCTTTTTTTCTCCATCTTTCTCATCCATTCCTTTGTTCCCTATCTCTCTCTTTCTCGTTTCATCTTAAGCCTTTCATTCCTTTCTTTTCCAATCATCCCTTCATTTATCCTTTAACCCTTTTTCTTTCTCCCATTCTCTCGTTCTATAAATTAAAAAAACATCAGATTCAAAGCCTTCCATTGCAGAGACTGGATCAATTAAAGATTAAAAACTGTGAGCCAGCCTGGTTACTGATAAATGGCAATTGGTTTATTATTGGCACATGTACTAATATAAGTGGCAATCATAGACAGTGAGGATGGTAATCAGGATTTGCAAAGGGATCTTAAACAGCCGAGTAATGCGTCAAGATATGGCAAAATGAAATTTAATTTGCATAAGTGCGAGGTGTTGCATTTTGGAAAGTCAAATCGAGGTAGGTCTTTCACAGTGAATGGTAAGGTCATAGGGCTGTGTAACGGTGTCAAAGGTAGACAAGGAAGTGAAGAGGTATTTGGCATGTTGGCCTTTATCAGCCAGAACATTGACTATAGAAGTTGTACAAGACATTAGTGAGACTGCATTTAGAATATTATGTTCAGTTCTGGTCACCTGCAAGGGGGAAGATACCATTAAGCTAGAAAGAGTGCAGTAGTGATTTACAAGGATGTTGCTAGGACTCAAGGGAGTGAGTTATGGAGAGAGGCTGAGTGGGTTGGGAGATTAATTACTGGAAAGATTAGATTTATTTGTCACATGTATATTGAAACATTGAAACATACAGTGAAATGCATCATTTGCAGGATTTTCCTTGAATGGACAATCCTACAAAAAGTAATGGATTTGGCCTGGACCACTATGGGTGAAGCCCTCCCGACCAATGAGCACATCTACATGAAATGCTGTTGTAGGAAAGCAGCGTCTATTATGGAGGATCCCCACCACTCAGGTCAAGCATTCTTCTCACTGCTGCAATCAGGAACAAGATATAAAAACCTCAGGACTCACACCATCAGGTTCTACCCTGCAACCATCAGGCTCTTGAACAAAAGGGATAACTTCACTCAAATTCACTTGCGGTTCCCACAACCAATGGACTTACTTTCAAGGACTCTTCCTCTCATGTTTTCGTCCCTCTTCCCTCCGGGAGAAGGCTCAGGAGCTTAAAGACTCGTATGGCCAGATTTGGGAACAGCTTCTTACCATCTGTGATAAGACTGCTGAATGGATCCTGACCCGGATCTGGGCCGTACCCTCCGAATATCCGGACCTGCCTCTCAGTTTTTTTTGCACTACCTTACTTTCCATTTTTCTATTTTTTATTTATGATTTATAATTTAAATTTTTAATATTTACTATTGATTTGTAATCCAGGGAGCGGGAAGCGCAGAATCAAATATCGCTGTGATGATTGTACGTTCTAGTATTAATTGTTTGCCGACAATAAAGTATAAAAAAAGTAAAGTATTTATTGCTATTCATTTCTATTTGCATTTGCATAGTTTGTCTTTTGCACTCTGGTTAAATGCACTAGCTGGGCAGTCTTTCATTGATTCTGTTATAGTTACTAGTCTATTGACTTGTTGAGTAAGCCCACAAGAAAATGAATCTCAGGGTGGTATATAAAATTTACGTTGAACTTTGAAATCGACACAGCAAGGATTGTGCTGGGCAGCCCGAAGTGTGTCACCATGCTTCTGGCGCCAACATAGCATGCCCACGACTCACTGACACTTACCATGCATGTTTGCAATGTGGGAGGAATCTGCAGCAGCCGGAGAAATCCCACGAGATCACGGGGAGAACACACAAACAGACTGCGGCAGAAGTCCAACCCCATTATTACAGCTGCAACATTGCAAACCGCTATGTCGCCCTCTTACAGAGATGTATCAAACCATGAGGGACATCTATCACACGGTTGTTTTCCCAGGCTTGGGAAATCAAGAACTTGACAGCATAGGTTTAAGGTGAGAGGGGCAAGACCTAACAGGAACTGAGAGGCAATTTTTTCACTCAGACAGTGGTCTAACTGCCAGAGGAAGTAATTGAGGCAAGAATATGAACAATATTTAAAAGGCACTTGGACAGTAACATGGATAGAGAAGGTTTAAAGGGCTGCAGGCCAAGCACAAGCAAATGGGAGTAGTCTAGATGGAAATCTTGGGCAGCATTGACCAGTTGGGCCAAAAGGTCTGTTTTCCTGCTGTCTGACTCTATGGTCTTCCAAGTACTCATTCTTCTCTCAGAATCAGAATGAGAATCAGGTGTAACATCACCGGCATGCGTCGCGAAATATGTTAACTTTGCAGCAGCAGTACATGCAATAGATATTAATAGAGAAAAATGTGAATTACAGTGTGTATATAAAATAGCTAAATTAAATCAGAAGTGCAAAAATAGAAATAAAAAAAGGAGTGGGGTGTTCATGGATTTAATGTCCATTCAGAAATCGGATGGCTAAGGGGAAGAATTTATGGACTAAGTCGGACATTCATAAACTGGGCAGAACCTGCATTATTTTCAGGTTATCTACTTGTCTGATGTTAATTGAAGGCTGAATGTTAGCCAGTATATTGGGGATAAATGATCCATAATTCTCCAAAAGAAAAGAACGAAATTACAACATTTGTATTTGCATCCCTCGGAATTTATGTTAAGTTTATGTTAACTTATGTTTATCATGGTTGAATTGCATTGTGCCACTCCCATAAAGAGCTGTTTTTCATGGCATTTATACTCAGTATATGCTTGCCTTTGACAATAAACTTGAACTTGAAGGAGTGAGCCCCGTCTTAGTTTAATTTCAACATCGTTCAGTACATACATTTTCTCCTCAGTAGTACAATTAATCACAATGCTACATACTTGATATCTTTTGTGCTCACGTATCTCAACAGGGAGCTGAACCTCAGACTGAGGAGTGAGAGTGTTGCAACAAAAATACCTCTCATTCATCAGCGTACTTGCCCCATGCAGTTCCACAATCACTCATCCGAGCTCAACACACTGCTTGGGGCTTTCCCGAAATTCCCAGGTGGTCCAGAGACATTTGAGGCTGGAAATGAGTCAGTAGATCCTAGCTGGGTGACATATGAAGTCTTAGATTTAATCATCAAATGATACTGGTGGAAATAAGCCAGAATCCCCATGGGTATCCTTGCTGAAAAGTATGATTCCTTGAACAATAACAGTTCTGCACTCACTCATTTGTCATTAGGGATCACGTTCTGACCTAGAGGCAAAGTAAGGTGAGGGAGAATGGAGTCCAGCATGAAACCAATGGGTCGAATTGTGTTTGTCAAGTTAAATGAAAGATCCTGGGGAGTTATTTAGAACAGAGAAGACTGAGAACGACAAGAACATAGTTCCCTGAAAGAGGCAACACAGGTAGATAAGGAGGTGAAGAAGGCATTTGGTGCTTGCCTTTATCAGTTAGGACTTCACATTACAGCTGCACTGAATTTGAGTAAAACGGTATCTGACATATCATGTGCAGATCTGGTCAGGATACTGGAAGGCTTGAGCTGAAAGGAGAGAATGAATAAGCTAGGACTGTTTTTCCTGGAGCATAGGAGGCTGCAGGGTGACCTTACAGAGGTCCATAAAATCACGAGGGACATAATGGATCAGGTCATAGTCCTTCTCTCAGGGCAGTGATGTCTGAAACTCAAAGGGTCAAGGAGAGAGGGGAAGGATTTAAAGAGGACCTGAGAGGCACGTTAAGCACATAGAGAGTGGTGGGTAGATGGAATAAACTGCCTGAGGAAGCTGCAGAGGTGGGTACAGCTATAATACATTTGTACGTCGGCAGAAAAAGGTTAGAAAGGATATAGATTGAACGCAGGCAAATGGGACTAGTCCAGGAAAACACCTTGGTCAGCTTGGACAAGTTGAGTCAAAGGCCTGTTTCCATTCTGTAAAACTCTGTCACTCTGTAATTAAGAACCTTAGAATGCTTTAATACAGTACCCTTACTATGGAAGACTGGGCAAGGTGATTCACGTAAGCACAAGTGTACAGCCGGATGGCTAAGATCTAGGTTTCAATCAGGAATGAGTTTATCATGGGAGAGAGATGGTGAGATGGAATGAGAGTCCCAGAACATCAACTCTAGCTAGCCAAGGATATGGTCACTGATGGGAGTCTATTCTGCCTGTGATTTCCTTAAAGAATTCTGACAGATTTCTGACAGATTTCCGACAGATTTCGGACTAGAGGGGATGCAATATTGGATCTCCTGTTAGGAAACGAGTTAGGACAAGTGACAGAAGTCTGTGTAGGGGAGCACTTTGGTTCCAGTGATCATAACACCATTAGTTTCAACTTGATCATGGACAAGGATAGATCTGGTCCTAGGGTTGAGGTTCTGAACTGGAAGAAGGCCAAATTTGAAGAAATGAGAAAGGATCTAAAAAGCGTGGATTGGGACAGGTGGTTCTCTGGCATGGATGTGATCGGTAGGTGGGAAGCCTTCAAAGCAGAAATTTTGAGAGTGCAGAATTTGTATGTTCCTGTCAGGATTAAAGACAAGGTGAATAGGAATAAGAAACCTTGGTTCTCAAGCGATATTGCAACTCTGATAAAGAAGAAGAGGGTGTTGTATGACATGTATAGGAAGCAGGGAGTAAATAAGGTGCTTGAGGAGTATAAGAAGTGCAAGAAAATACTTAAGAAAGAAATCAGGAGGGCTAAAAGAAGACATGAGGTTGCCTTGGCAGTCAAAGTGAAGGATAATCCAAAGAGCTTTTACAGATATATTAAGAGCAAAAGGATTGTAAGGGATAAAATTGGTCCTCTTGAAGATCAGAGTGGTCGGCTATGTGCGGAACCAAAGGAAATGGGGGAGATCTTAAATAGGTTTTTTGCGTCTGTGTTTACTAAGGAAACTGGCATGAAGTCTATGGAATTAAGGGAAACAAGTAGTGAGATCATGGAAACTGTACAGATCGAAAAGGAGGAGGTCCTTGCTGTCTTGAGGAAAATTAAAGTGGATAAATCCCCGGGACCTGACAGGGTGTTCCCTCGGACCTTGAAGGAGACTAGTGTTGAAATTGCAGGGGCCCTGGCTGAAATATTTAAAATGTCGCTGTCTACAAGTGAGGTGCCGGAGGATTGGAGAGTGGCTCATGTTGTTCCGTTGTTTAAAAAAGGATCGAAAAGTAATCCGGGAAATTATAGGCCAGTAAGTTTAACGTCGGTAGTAGGTAAGTTATTGGAGGGAGTACTAAGAGATAGAATCTACAAGCATTTGGATAGACAGGGGCTTATTAGGGAGAGTCAACATGGCTTTGTGTGTGGTAGGTCATGTTTGACCAATCTATTGGAGTTTTTCAAGGAGGTTACCAGGAAAATGGATGAAGGGAAGGCAGTGGATATTGTCTACATGGACTTCAGTAAGGCCTTTGACAAGGTCCCGCATGGGAGGTTAGTTAGGAAAATTCAGTCGCTAGGTATACATGGAGAGGTGGTAAGTTGGATTAGACATTGGCTCGATGGAAGAAGCCAGAGAGTGGTGGTAGAGAATTGCTTCTCTGAGTGGAGGCCTGTGACTAGTGGTGTGCCACAGGGATCAGTGCTGGGTCCATTGTTATTTGTCATCTATATCAATGATCTGGATGATAATGTGGTAAATTGGATCAGCAAATTTGCTGATGATACAAAGATTGGAGGTGCAGTAGACAGTGAGGAAGGTTTTCAGAGCCTGCAGAGGGACTTGGACCAGCTGGGAAAATGGGCTGAAAAATGGCAGATGGAGTTTAATACAGACAAGTGTGAGGTATTGCACGTTGGAAGGACAAACCAAGGTAGAACATACAGGGTTAATGGTAAGGCACTGAGGAGTGCAATGGAACAGAGGGATCTGGGAATACAGATACAAAATTCCCTAAAAGTGGCGTCACAGGTAGATAGGGTCGTAAAGAGAGCTTTTGGTACATTGGCCTTTATTAATCAAAGTATTGAGTATAGGAGCTGGGATGTTATGTTGAGGTTGTATAAGGCATTGGTGAGGCCGAATCTGGAGTATTGTGTTCAGTTTTGGTCACCAAATTACAGGAAGGATATAAGTAAGGTTGAAAGAGTGCAGAGAAGGTTTACAAGGATGTTGCCGGGACTTGAGAAACTCAGTTACAGAGAACGGTTGAATAGGTTGGGACTTTATTCCCTGGAGCGTAGAAGAATGAGGGGAGATTTGATGGAGGTATATAAAATTATGATGGGTATAGATAGAGTGAATGCAAGCAGGCTTTTTCCACTGAGGCAAGGGGAGAAAAAAACCAGAGGACATGGGTTTAGGGTGAGGGGGGAAAAGTTTAAAGGGAACATTAGGGGGGCTTCTTCACACAGAGAGTGGTGGGAGTATGGAATGAGCTGCCAGATGAGGTGGTAAATGCGGGTTCTTTTTTAACATTTAAGAATAAATTGGACAGATACATGGATGGGAGGTGTATGGAGGGATATAGTCCGTGTGCAGGTCGGTGGGACTAGGCAGAAAATGGTTCAGCACAGCCAAGAAGGGCCAAAAGGCCTGTTTCTGTGCTGTAGTTTCTATGGTTTCTATTTGTCAGGCAAGGTTTTCCCTTAAAGAAACCATGCTGACTCTGGCCTATACTATCATATGCTTCCAAGTACCCTGAATTCTCATCCTTAGTAACGGACTCCAACATCTTAGCAACCACTGACGTCAAGCTAACTGGCCTATCATTTGCTGTCTTTTGCCTCCCTCCCCTCTTAAAGAGTGGAGTGACCAGGATGCTGCATATATTTTGAGGACAGGTGAGTGAATTAGGGCTTTTCTCCTTAGACTGAAGGATGATGAGATGTGACTTGATATAGATGTACAAGATGATAAGAGCCCAGGATTGAGTGGAGAGCCAGAGACATTTTCTCAGGGTGGAAACGCCTAGTAGCAGTTTTGAGGGTGGGTTGGATAATTTAAAGGTGTTTGCAGGAATTATGTCAGAGGTACGTTTTTTGCATAAAGAGTGGTGAAAGCGTGCAATGCCGGGGTGGCAGTTGAGTCAGATACATTAGGGACAATTTTACTGTGCTCTATGTTCAATGCTATAAGTGATAATAATAAACCAATTTACTATTTTTAACGAATCTGGTTGGGTGATTCCTGCTCTTATTAATTTTTAAATGGAAGCAAGAATTTAAATTTGACCTCTTATCGAAGGACGCTTTTAAACAGATGTGCGCTATAATCACCTGCTTAACAATTATCAGATGGATTCTGTGATCTTCCTCTCCCACCTGTGCCCACATATAATATTGTTGTTTTGCTACTTTGCCTCTGCACTGCCTGTGGTAGCTTGCTGTGCTCAGGTTAACGCATGGGCCGTTTTAGATTGAAAGGAGGAGAAATTACTTCACTCAAAGGGCAGTGGATCTTTGGAATTCTTTGCCCCAGAGGACTCAGTCGGTGACAGGGGTCAAACAGCTTCTGAATATTAAGGGAACTGAGGGTCATCAAGACAGGCCATGAATGTGGCACTGCCAGAGAGAATCAGTCAGAATTTTAATGGAGAGAGCAGACTCAAGGGGTTTGAATGACCTACTCCTGCTCCTAATTCTTATCCTCTTTCCGAACACGTAATAATATTTCTGCATATTTCCTTTGTAGTGAAAAGTTTGTTTCAAGTCCACTGCAGAGAAATCTGCCACATCATTTAAACTGTGGTTTCTGGCTGCAGACTCTGTTGATGAAATGTGTGATGGTGCTGAATAACCTATTCTCTACCTCCCTGCAATTGTTTACAGGCATGGATCACGCATCAGAGATCTGGTATCTCTAAATGAGCAGTGTCTGAGGAGCATCGTCATTAAAGACTTCCTGCGAGCCACCTCCCTCACTCACCACCGAGAAATCCAATCCATATGCTTGCTAGACCTTCAGTGCCCTGAAGTTGACTGAGACACAACCAACTAATCATAACATTAGCTTGAGTGGTTAACTGTCTCCTGGATCCCAGCCCAACCACAGCACGCATTACTTGCTGGATGCTAAGTAGGCTGCCTGATCCAATAGTTAGGCGGCTCAGCTTCAATCAGAAGGTCATGAAGCATTCACGGTACAGACTCGACCATTCGGCCCATCATGTCTGCACCTGTTGTCGAGGAACTCCTCAGTTTAAGAAAGCATCATCTATCATCTGAGCCATGCCATCTTCTCGCATCGAGCAGGAGGTATAGAAGCCTGCAATCCACCCCACGCAGTTCAAGAACAGCATCCTCCCTTCAACTGTTTGGTTCTTGAACCATCTGGCACAACTCCAATCACTGCCTCGGCATGGGCACTTTGATTACTTTGCGTTTCAATGACTTTGCTTTTTACCTGTTCTAATTGTGTTCTTTCTTGTAAATATTGTGTAAAGTTTATGTTTAATTTACATTTTTATATCGTGAATGTTGTGCGTCTGATTCGAGGTACTTGTGCAGGTGACAAGAAACTCGACTTTGTCCATAGCCCTGCTGGTCATGTCCAACACACAGCCTGCTGCAGCAACTCAGCAGCTGTGGGAGGGGAAAGGAATTGCTGGCGTTTTGGGATGCAGAGTGGAGAGAGGAGAGATTCAGTCTAAAGAAAAGGCAGGGAGGGGTCAGAAATGGATCAATGGGTGATAGATAGACTGAGGAGGGAGTGAGGGATGGAACATAAATAAAATGGTACAGTACAGTAACCAGGCCCATGAGCCCACGATATTGAGCTAAACTAATTAAACTATTAGTGTGGCGCGTGGCCAAGTGGTTAGGGCGTTGGACTAGTGATCTGAAGGTTGTGGGTTCGAGTCTCGGCCGGGGCAGTGTGTGTCTCTGAGCAAGGCACTTAACCACATGATGCTCCAGTCTACCCAGCTGAGAATGGGTACTGGCAAAAAATGCTGGGGGTTAACCTCGTGATACTGGGGGTGGGGGCGCTTCATGCCACGGAAACTGGCATAAGCACCGGCCTGATGGGCCACAAGGCTTGTGACAGACTTTAATCTTTAAAAAATTAAACTATTATTGCCTAAACATGATCCATTTTGCTTCATTCCCTGCTTATTCATGCACCTATTTAAGAGCCTCTAAACACCACTATCTTACATTTCCACTTCAACTCTTGGCAGACCACTCTCACCACCTACCAGTCTCTGTGTAAAAAACGTGTCCCACATATTCCCTTTGAACTTTCCTCCTCTCACCTTAAATACATCAGAATTAGGTTTATTATCACCGGCATGTGTCATGAAATTTGTTAACTTAGCAGCAGCAGTTCAATGCAATACATAATATAGAAGAAAAAAAAACAAAGTAAAATAATAGCAAATAAATAAATAAATAAATAAATAAATAAATTACGGTATACGTATATTGAATAGATTAAAAATCGTGCAATAAACCAGAAATAATATATATTAAAAAAGTGAGGTAGTGCCCAAGGGTTCAATGTCCATTTAGAAATCGGATGGCAGAGGGGAAGAAGCTGTTCCTGAATTACTGAGTGTGTGCCTGATGGCAACAGTGAGAAAAGGGCATGCTCTGGGTGCTGGAGGTCCTTAATAATGGACGATGCCTTTTTAAGATGCTGCTTTTTGAAGATGTCCTAGGTACTTTGTTGGCTAGTACCCAAGATGGAGCCGACTAAATTTAGAACCTTCTACAGCTTCTTTTGGTCCGGTGCAGTAGCCCCTCCATACCAGACAGTGACGCAGCCTGTCAGAATACTCTTCATGGTACATCTATAGAAGTTTTTGTGTGTATTTGTTGACATGCCAAATCTCTTCAAACTCCTAATAAAGCATAGCTGCTGTCTTGCCTTCTTTATAACTGCATCAATACAGTGGCATGCAAAAGTTTGGGCACACCTGGTCAAAATTTCTGTTACTGTGAATAGTTAGTGAGCAGAAGATGAACTGATCTCCAAAAGTCATAAGGTTAAAGATGAAACATTCTTTTCAACATTTTAAGCAAGATTAGTGTATTATCTTTGTTTTGTACAATTTTAGGGTGAAAAAAGGGAAAGGAGCGCCATGCAAAAGTTTGGGCACCCCAAGAGATTTGAGCTCTCAGATAACCTTTACCAAGGTCTCAGAGCTTAATTAGCTTGTTAGGGCTATGGCTTGTTCACAGTCATTGTTAGGAGAGGCCAGGTGATGCAAGTTTCAAAGCTTTATAAATACCCTGACTCCTCAAACTTTGTCCCAACAATCAGCAGCCATGGGCTCCTCGAAGCGGCTGCCTAGCACTCTGAAAATTAAAATAAATGATGCCCACAAAGCAGGAGAAGGGTATAAGAAGATAGCAAAGCGTTTTCAGGTAGCCGTTTCCTCAGTTTGTAATATAATTAAGAAATGGCAGTTAACAGGAACGGTGGAGGTTAAGTTGAGGTCTGGAAGACCAAGAAAACTTTCCGAGAGAACTGCTCATAGGATTGCTAGAAAGGCAAATCAAAACCCCTGTTTGACTGCAAAAGACCTTCAGGAAGATTTAGCAGACTCTGGAGTGATGGTGCACTGTTCTACCGTGCAGTGACACCTGCACGAATATGACCTTCATCAGAAGAAAACCTTCCCTGCATCCTCACCACAAAATTCAGCGTCAGAAGTTTGCAAAGGAACATCTAAACAAGCTTGATGCATTTTGGAAACAAGTCCTGTGGACTGATGAAGTTAAAATACTGTACAGCCAGCATGGTCATGTTGATCAAGAGCAAAGGTTTCCAATCAAACTGTGGCAGCTGGGGAGCTGAAGTTCATGGGACTAAATGAAAATGTGCTATGGTGGTATAGAGGCACAGCAGGTAGTGTTTCACACCCAGGAGTACCAGTGGCACGGCACTAACTCAGGTTCAGTCCTAATCTCCAGTGTGGTCTGAATGAAGTTTGCATATTCTCTCTGTGACCGCATACGTTTCTTACAAATGCTCTGGCTTCATTCCACATTTCAAAGGTGGGGGTTGGGTGGGGTGGGGGCTTCTGTACAGGATCAAATTAAGCTGCAGAGAGTTGTAAAGTTCGTCAGCTCCATCATGGGCACTAGCCTCCAGAGTATCCAATACAGTTTCAAAAAGTGAGGACTCAAAAATGCGGCATCAATTATTAGGACCCCATTTCCCAGGTCATGCCTTGTTCTCATTGCTACCATCAGGAAGGAGGTACAGGAGCTGGAGGCACACACTCAGTGATTCAGAAACAGCTTCTACCCCTCTGCCATCTGATTTCAGAATGAACATGAACCCATGAACACTACCTCACTACTATCTTATTTCTACTTTTGCACTTCTTATTTAATTTAACTATTATACATATACATTTACTGTAATTCATGTTTTTCTCTCATTATGTATTGCATTGTACTGCTGCCACAAAGACAACAAATTTCACGACATATGCCGGTGATATGAAACCTGATTCTGATTCTAATCTGCTCTGCCATTGGTCAAGATGATGACTCATCTTTATCTCCTGACGTAGGGTTCTGGTGAACTGTCTCAGCTTGATATGTTGACCTTTTAGTTCCCTCCAGGCACTCCAAAGACTGTTACAGATTTCAATGGAAGTAGAGTGGAGGGCATTCTGACCAGTTGCATCACAGCCTGTTATGTAGCTTCCACTGGACAGGATCACAAGAGGATGCAGGTATTTGTAGGAGAATGAAGACACACACTCACCCTTTCAGAAACAGCTGCCATCCGATTTCTGAATGGACATTGAACCTCACTGCTTTTTAAAATTTTTGTCTTTGCGCTACTTATTTAGCTATTCAATATATATATTTACTGTAATTCACTGTTATTATGCATTGCAATGAACTGCTGCTGCAGAAACAACAAATGTCATGACAAACATAGACAAGACGTCGGAGCAAGTCAGCAGGCCAGACAGTATCTAGGAAAACAGTACAGTCGACGTTTCAGGCTGAAACCCTTGGGCAGGACTGGAGAAAAAAGTTGAGGAGTAGATTTAAAATGTGGGGGAGGGGAGAGAAACACAAGGTGATAGGTGAAACTTGGAGGGGGAGGGATGAAGTAAAGAGCTGGGAAGTTGATTGGTGAACGAAACAAAAGGCCACGGGAGAAAGAAAAAGGGGGAGGAGCTCCAGAGGGAGGTGATGGGCAGGCAAGGAGGTAAGATGAGAGAGGGAAAAGGGGATGGGAAACGGTGAAGGAAGAAGGAGGGTGGGGGGGGGAGCATTACTGGAAGTTTGAGAAATCAACGTTCATGCCATCAGTTTGGATGCTACCTAAATGGAATATAAGGTGTTGTTCCTTCAGCCCAAGTATGGCCTCATCACAACAGTGGAGGAGGCCACGGATGGACATATTGGAATGGGAATGGGAAGTGGAATTAAAATGGGTGGACACTGGGAGATCCCGCTTTTTCTGGCAGACAGAGCGTAGGTGTTGGCAAAACAATCTCCCAATCTACGTCGGGTCTCACTGATATACAAGAGGCCACACAGGGAGCACTGAACACAGTAAATGACCCCAACAGACTCACAGGTGAAGTGTGGCCTCACCTGGAATGACTACTTAGGGCCCTGAATGGTAGTGAATGAGGAGATGTAGGGGCAGGTGTATACACGTTCCACTTGCAAGAATAAGTGTCAGGAGGGAGATCAGTGGGGATGGACGAATAGACAAGGGGGTCACTTAGGGAGTGATACCTGCGGAAAGCAGAAAGTGGGAGTGAGGAATAGATGTGCTTGGTGGTTGGGATCCTGTTGGAGGTGGTGGAAGTTTCGGGAGGATGGGATAAGAGTAGATATGCGTGAAATGGAAGAGACGCGGTTGAGGGCAGCATTGATGGTGGAGGAAGGGAAGCCCCTTTCTTTGAAAAAGGAGGACATTGCCTTCATTCTAGAATGAAAAGCCTCATCCTGACAGCAGATGCGGCGGAGATGGAGGAATTAAGAGGAGGGACATACGGGGTGTTGTTAAACCTGATTCTGAAGATGTGTTGGTTGCCTGGTGAACTGGCCGCTGTAAGTTGTAGATGAGGGCAGAATCTGGGGGAAGGTGATGGGAATGTGGGAAGAACAGGCTACGGAGAGGATTGGTTAGGGATCTGGATTGCTCCCTGAGTTTGCATAGCCTTAATGTGCTGAACGGTCGCCGATGTCGAATAGAAACATAGGAATGGTTTTCTCTCTCCATGTTGATATTTGCCACAAATCTTTTGTTCAAAATTCCAGCACCTGCAGCAATTTGCTTTGGAGAGAAGACAGTTTACGGGTAATACGACGTGTTGAGTTGATGAGCTGGCACGTGAGAAATACAGACACTGAGTCAAGGAAAGCTTGTCCTAGGGGCCAGGTCTTCAAACTTTCTGCAGTGACCTTTGCTCTGGGTTACAGGCATCAGCTGAACTCAGTGACTCTGCTGGGTGGGTCACCTTGTTCTCAGACCTGATACGACATTTCTGAAACAGACTTCCAGTGCCAAGCTCTGCTGTGGGAAGCAGCTCCAAAGCTCAGGATGCCTGTGACTGAACCACAGCCAGTGGACAACTCCTGTGTAATGTCAGCAACCAAACTATGAACAGCAGGATGCAGTAAACTGGAATGTAGTAATGGTCAAATCACTTGGTTTTATTTTCTTATCAATATTGTTGGGGGTTAGCCATCCACATCATTCCTTAAGAAAGTAGCAGGGAGCCACGTCCTTGGTTAATATAGAAGCAATGAGGCAACTGAAAGAGTTCCAGCCCATTCCGAATAGTAAGGAGTGGACTAGAATGTGGGAAAACAATCACAGAATGCAGAACAAAGTGTTCCAGTTACAGAGAAATTGGAGTGCAGGCAGATCTCCCTCCTGTCACTTATCACTACAACTGTGTCAAGTGCTACACCTCCTCCTTCGCCACCATTCACAGTCTTAAATGGTCATTCCAGGTGAGGCGATGCTTCACTTTTAAGTCTGTCAAGGTCATCTACTGTATCTAGTGCTCCCGTGTGTCCTCAAGACCGTTTAATGTCACTCCCAGTACACACGTGTAAAGGAGAACGAAGTAATTGTCACTCCAGGTCCAGTGCAGCTCAAAGAAAGACACAATGCGATAAAGAACAAAAATAACAAAAACACAAAGAATATTAATACATAAGATAGCTCATATACATAGATAGATTGTATGTCCATAAAGTGACTCAAGGCACAGGAGTGTCTGTGCATAAGGTGACTGACAGGAAATGATAAAGTAGTAGTGGTTGGGTGTGTAGAGGGGTGGGTCTGTGGATGGAGGTGTTGCTCAGACTTACTGCTAGGGAAAGGTAACCGGTTTTCAGTCTGTACTCCTGGCATGGACGCGAACTAGCAATTCCTCGCCCCCGATGGGAGTGGGACAGTCCATGAACAGCGTGCGTGGAATCCTTCCTGACAGTACTGGTCCTTTTCTGTCAGCTCTCTGCATAAACGTCCTTGATGGAGGGTAGACTGGTGCCGGTGATATGTCGGGCAATTTTGACTACCTGTTGCAGAGTCCTCCTGTCCACCACAGTACAATTTCTGTACCATGCAATGATGAAGCATGTTATGATGCACGTCTGGAGACTGATGCAAGTATGGATTTCATATTCCAGCTCCCTTCAGCCTCCTTAGAAAGTCGAGGTATTGCTGACCCTTCCTGATTGTCCTGGGACCATGAGAGGTTGTGTGTGATGTGCACTCCCAGGAGTTTGAAACTGCTCGCATTTTCTTCTGCTGTGCCACTGATGTAAAGAGTGGTGTGACTGGTATGAGATCTCCTGACGTCGATAACCATCTCCTTTGTCTTGGTAACATTGAGGAAGATGTTATTTGCCTGGCACCGGGCCTCGAGCCCATCCACCTCCTCCCAGTAGGCTGTTGGTGATGAGCATCACCACTGTCGTGTCATCAGAGAACTCGGCAATGCGATTACTCGTTTTCGCCTGTGCAGCCATGAGCACAGAGTACAGCAATCAGCTCAGCACACAGTCCTACGGGGCACCGGGTTGAGGATGATGGGGAGGGAGGAGTGTTTGTGCATCCTGACTGTTTGAGATCTGTTTGTTCATTAGGAAGTCCAAGCTGAACAATGATATATTTAAACTGAGGAGTAGGAGTTTGTTCACGAAGGACTGTGGGACAATAGTGTTGAAAGCTAAACTGAAATCTGGAAACAGCATTCTGACATAAGTGTCCTCATTTTCTAGGTGTGTCGGGGCCAGGTACATGATAGGTGCTATGGTATCTGTTGTAGAGCAACATCGGTAAGACCTGATGTAGACAGAAGAACTGCTTCATCAATCACCTTTGCCTTATCCACTGCAACATCCAAGATCTACCCATGGCCACACATTTCAATTTGACTTCTCATTCCCATACCACCATTTCTCTCCATGGGGCTTGTCAATTGCCATTTTGAGGCCAAACTCATGTTGGAAGAGAATTTCATATTCCGTCTGGATAGTCTCAACCAGATGGCATAAGCGTCAATTTCTCTAACTTCTGGGAATCACTCCATTATGCTTCCACTCTCTACTTCTCCCCTTTTCCATCCCCATTCTGGTTACCCTTTCACCCCATTCTATCCTTCTCACCAGCCCATCACCTCCCTCTGATTCTTCCTTCCTTTTATTCCATGGTACATTGTCCTGACCTATTGGATTCCTTCTTTTTCAGTCCTTTATCACTTCCACCTATCACCTCCCAGTTTCTTACATCATTCCCACTCACCTGGTCACACCTTTCACCTAGTCACTCCCCCTCACCTGGTCACACCTTTCACCTCCTTTCACCTAGTCACTCCCCCTCACCCGGTCACACCTTTCACCTGGTCATTCTCTCTCACCTGGTCACACCTTTCACCTGGTCATCCCCCCCCACCTGGTCACACCATTCACCGAGTCACTCCCCCTCACCTGGTCAAACCTTTCACCTAGTCACTCCCCGTCACCTGGTCACATCTTTCACCTAGTCACTCCCCCTCACCTGGTCACACCTTTCACCTAGTCACTCCCCCTCACCTGGTCACACCTTTCATCTGGTCATTCCCCCTCACCTGGTCACACCTTTCACCTAGTCACTCCCCTCACCTGGTCACACCTTTCACCTAGTCACTCCCCCTCACCCGGTCACACCATTCACCTAGTCACTCCCCTCATCTGGTCACACCTTTCACCTAGCCACTCCCCTCACCTGGTCACACCTTTCACCTAGTCACTCCCCCTGACCTGGTCACACCTTTCACCTAGTCACTCCCTCACCTGGTCACATCTTTCACCTAGTCACTCCCCCTCACCTGGTCACACCTTTCACCTAGTCACTCCCCTCACCTGGTCACATCTTTCACCTCGTCTCTCCCCTTCACCTGGTCTCACCTAGTCACTCCCCCTCACTTGGTCACACCTTTCACTTAGTCACTCCCCCTCACCTGGTCACACCTTTCACTTAGTCACTCCCCCTCACCTGGTCACACCTTTCACTTAATCACTCCCCTCTCCTGGTCACACCTTTCACCTAGTCACTCCCCTTCACCTGGTCACACCTTTTACCTAGTCACTCCCCTCACCTGGTCACACCTTTCACCTCCTTTCACCTAGTCACTCCCCCTGACCTGGTCACACCATTCACCTAGTCACTCCCCCTCACCTGGTCACACCTTTCACCTAGTCACTCCCTCACCTGGTCACATCTTTCACCTTGTCACTCCCCCTCACCTGGTCACATCTTTCACCTAGTCTCTCCCCCTCGCCTGGTCTCACCTAGTGACTCCCCCTCACCTGGTCACACCTTTCACTTAGTCACTCCCCCTCACCTGGTCACACCTTTCACCTAGTCACTCCCCTCACCTGGTCACACCTTTCACCTAGTCACTTCCCCTCACCCGGTCACACCTTTCACCTAGTCACTCCCCCTCACCTGGTCACACCTTTCACCTAGTCACTCCCTTCATCTGGTCACACTTTTCACCTAGTCACTCCCCCTCACCTGGTCACACCTTTCACCTAGCCACTCCCCTCACCTGGTCACACCTTTCACCTAGTCACTCCCCCTCACCTGGTCACACCTTTCACCTAGTCACTCCCTTCATCTGGTCACACCTTTCACCTAGTCACTCCCCCTCACCTGGTCACACCTTTCACCTAGTCACTCCCCTCATCTGGTCACACCTTTCACCTCGCCACTCCTCACCTGGTCACACCTTTCACCTAGCCACTCCCCTCATCTGGTCACACCTTTCACCTCGCCACTCCTCACCTGGTCACACATTTCACCTAGCCACTCCCCTCACCTGGTCACACCTTTCACCTAGCCACTTCCCTCAGCTGGTCACACCTTTCATCTAGTCACTCCCCCTCATCTGGTCACACCTTTCATCTAGTCACTCCCCCTCATCTGGTCACACCTTTCACCTGCCAACTAGTACTCCTTCCGTTCACCCACTTTCTTCTTGTAACTCCTGCGCCCTTACTTTCAGCCCTGATGAAAGGTCTCAGCCTGAAATAGCAACTGTTTATTCCCCTCTATTGATGCTGCCTGACATGCTGATTTTCTGCAGCATTTTGTGCTCAATAAACCAATTTTCAAATTTACCAATTTACTCCCCTGAAGGACGTTAGCAAACAAGATGTTCTTTTAAGAAACCCAATAGCTTTGTGATCACTGTTACTCAGACTGGTTGGGATGTAAAACAAATTTCCCAGTTATTTTCCCCTTCCTGGGTACTGCCATGCTCTTGGACTCCTTACTGTATCTCTCTTGGTTACTCTGTTATTGTCCCTCGAGCATTTCTGTTTGCTCTCTCTGAATTTGCATGTGAACCTTGACAGTGTTCTATTGCTTTGCACTCGTCGCTGTATTTATTGTTGTGTTTATTATTACTGTTTACGCTGAAAGCTTCATGCAAGCAAGCAATTTCACTGCACCCTTGTATATATCTGGCAATAAACTAAACTGCTTGTGATGTTGCTTGGGGGATCCAGAACTGCTTGCTCCTGAACAGAGCATTACTTAGTCTCTCTTCATCTACAATCTCGCCATTACAAAGACCTGTCTGGACATTCTTTGCTGTACTTTCTTTATAACACTTTTATTTGCGGTAAAGAAACTAAAATTATACATAATAGTCCAGGTGTAGTCTTATTATGGATCTGTATAATTGTAAAAAGACATTTTTACCTTTATAATCAAAGCCACTTGGCAGCATATCATGGCCTTCCTAATTGCCTGTTTCATCTGCTTTCAGTGTGTATGAGGATACACAGATTGCTTTAAACATCAATATTTCTTAATTCTCCATTATTTGCAAAGAATTCCATATTTTTGTCTTTATTTGCCCTAAATTGATTTTCCGATTGAACCCCATCTGCCATATTGTTGCCCATTCACAGAGGGTGTCCCAATCTCCTTGAAACCACATTTCAAGTATCACCACTTTGATACAAATTAACTGTGTATCATTAACAAGCTGGAAATATTACGTTTGTTCCCTTTAACAATATCAATAATATACGTAGACTGTGAATAGGTACGCCCAAGCAGTGCTTCCTGCAGGATCCCACTGGTCAGAGCTGTCAACCTGAGGAGGTTCCATTTATTGCCACTCTATTTGCTGCCTGTTAACCACTTCTCAGTCTGGGCTAATATATTAACTCAATTCTATAGGCTGCAAACTTAGAGTTATAGAGAAATACAGCAGAGAATCAGGCCTTTCAGCCCACTGACCATCAATCATACTTTACACCAATCCTACCTAATCCCATTGCCAATCAGATACCCCAGAATCCAGCACTGGGGCAACTTACTGTTATCGAACTGTTTGGTATACCAGTTAGTGTACCAAACCAGCATGTCTTGGAATATGGGAGGAAACTGAAGCACCCAGGGGAAACCATGTGGTCACAGGGAGAACGTGCAAACTCCACACAGACAGCACCCAAGGTCAGGATCGAACCTAGCTCTCTGGGGAAACTGCTCTACCAGCTGTGCCACTGGGCCACTCAAACATGTTGAGTAACTTTATCAGAGCCTTTTGAAAATCCAAATAAACCACAAACACTGGTTTCCCCTCAGCACACATTAGATTATGTCTCAAAGAACATCAGATTCTCAGGCCAGCAATGCTTAAATAACTGGCTCTTAATAATATTGGCTAAAGATTAAAATAGGAGCCAGAGAGAACTTCCATATTATTCTTCAAAGCTGCATTCTGGGATCTTTTCCTCCCACTACGTGTGCAGACTGGGCTTCTGTTTATTATCTCAGCTAAAAAAAGGTGGCATCTAAGGGAGAGGTAAAGAGGAATTTCTTCTCTTGGAGCACTGTGAATTTTTGGAATTCTCTATCTCAGAGGGCAGATTCCTAAACAGGACTCACAGCCCAGGCGGCGATTTGTGGTTGATAGGCAAGCCAAAGTTCTGGGATTGGGCAGGGCAGTAGAGATGAGGGCAGGATCAGATCAGGCACAGTCTCCCTGAATGAGAGAGATTGAGGGGCTGAGTGATCAGCTCCTGGCCTTAGTCCTTGCTTGTGTTGTTTGACCACGGCTCTCAGTGTTACACTCATATCTCAGCTTGGCCTTTTGCATTCAGGAGTCTGGAGCAGATTTCAGAATTAGAACAGAATTATTTAGTGCATATGTACAGTATGCACGTGTGTGCTTGAAACTGTCTTTATGTATGTGACCATGTGCTGGTGTCTGCATATATATACCATAAGACATAGGAGCAGAATTAGGCCATTTGGCCTATCGAGTCTGCTCCACCATTCCATCATGGCCGATTTATTATCCCTCTCAACCCCATCTTTCTGCATTCTCCCCATAGAGTTTGACACCCTTACTAATCAATAATCTATCAATCTCCTCTCTAAATATAACTAATGACTTGGCTGTCAGTGGAAATGAATTTCACAGACTCACCACCCCCATGTCTAAAGAAATTCCTCCTCATCTCTGTTCTAAAGTGATGACCTTGTATTCTGACACTGTGCCCTCTGGTACTAGACTACCCACTACTGAAAACCTCCTCTTAGTACCCTATCTAGACCTTTCAATATTTGATAGATTTTAATCAGATTCTTCCTCCTCCCACCCAACATTTTTCGAAACTCCAATGAGTACCCTTTCACTATCTTTGTGTACATGTGTATACATTTGTGTGTGTGTATGTGTGTGTCTGTCTGCATGTACATGTATGAGTGAGTATATATGTGTGTACACATATTTGTGTGTTTGCATGTATACAGTTATGTGTGAGTGTGTATATGTAAAGCATATGTTCACATGTATTGTGTGTGTGTGTGTGTGTTTGTGTGCATGCCTGTGTACAGGTTTGCACGCACTGAGATTACAACCTTGAGATTTATTTTCTTGTGGGCATTCACAGTAAGTAGAAAGAAACACAAGAGAAATAAAAACCCCACACAACAAGACGGACAAACAACCGATGTGCAAAAGACAACAAACTGCACAAATACAAAAAGGCAAAAAATATAACTAATAAATATTGAGACCATGAAATGAAGGGTCCTTGAAACTGAGTCCATAGGTTGTCAGAATAGTTCAGTGCTGAGGTGAGTGAAGTTGCTTGAAGTTATACCTTCTGGTTCAGGAGCATGATGATTGAGAGGTAATAATTGTTCTTGAACTTGTTGATGTGGGTCCCGAGGCTCCTGTACCTCCTTCCTGATGGTAGTAGTGAGAAGAGAATATGGCCTGGATGGTGGGGGTCTTTGATGATGGGTGGTGCTTTCCTGTGAGAGCTGCATGTCGATGTGCTCAATGGTGGGGAGGGCTTTACCTGTGATGGACTGGGCCGTACCCACTACTTTTTGTAGGCTTTTCCATTCAAGAGCATTACCAGGCCGTGATAAAACCAGTCAATATACCGTCCGCTGCGCATCTACAGAAGTTTGTCAAAGTTTTAGATGAAATGCCAAATCCTTGCAAATTTCTAAGAAAGTAGAGGTATTGTTGTGCTTTCTTTGTAATGGCACTTATAAGTTGCACCCAGGATAGATCCTCTGAAATGGTAACAGTGAGAAATTTAAAGTTGTTGACCCTCTTCACCTCTGATCCTCCACGAGGTCCATGAGAACTGGCTCCTGGACCTCCAGATTCCTCCTGCTGTAGTCAATAATCAGCTCCTTAATTAAGTGGGGTGTTACTGAGGCACCACTCGGCCAGATTTTCAGTCTCCCTTGATGACTCATCACCGCCTTAGATTTAGGCAACAACAATGGTGCCACCAGCAAACTTAAATATGGCATTGGAGCTCTGGTTGGCCTCACAGTCTTCAGTATAAAGCGAGTAGAGCAGGGTGTTATGCCTACAGCCTGGTGGTGCACCTGTGCTGATGGAGATTGTGGAGGAGGTGTCACTGCCCATCTGAACTGACTGGAGTCTACAAGTGAGGAAATCGAGGATCCAGTTGCAGAAGGAGGTACTGAGGCCTAGGCCTTGGAGATTATAAGATTAGTTTTGAGGGCATGATAGTATTGAATGCCAAGCTGAAGTCAATGAAGAGCATCCTGATGTATGCATCTTCACTGTCCAGGTGTTCCAGGTACGAGTGAAGTGCCAATGAAATGGCATCTGCTGTGGCATGTTGCTCTGGTAGGCAAATTGGAGCGGATCCAAGTTGCTCCTCAGGCAGGAGTTGATACGTTTCATCACCAACCTCTCAAAATTCTTCATCACTGTGAATGTAAGTGCTAGGGATGATAGTTATTGAGGCAGGATAGCATGTTCTCCTTGGGCACAGGTATAATTGGAACCTGCTTGAAGCCGGTGGGTACCACAGACTGCCGAAGTGAGAGGTTAAACATATCAGTGAACACTCCAGCCGGTTGATCAGCAAAGCCTTTAGTAGTTGGCCAGGGACCTGACTGGGTGGATGCTTTCTGTGTGTTCATCCTCCTGAAGGATGCTCTTACGTCAGCCTCAGAGACTGAATCACAGCATTCTGTGACAATAATATTATATGGAGAACTCTACTTATCGTGGGAACTACCTGACTTTCTGGCTCACACACAAAAAGCACAAGTACCTGGAACATGGGCCCTCCTCGTTAGAAACTTCCTGTGTGGCTGCGGTTTCACACCCAATGCACACATATTGCCCTCAGGAGAGCTAAGATGATGAGACGATCGTCATCAAGTGAAGGTCTGCCAAAGGATGTAATGTTCCTTGTTGAAGCTCATCCCAACCAGTTGCCAAATAGATAATTCCCTGATCTATGAGCTGTTCCCAGGGACACCTGTCAAGACAAACATCAATTGCTGCTGGAAGATTGTTAGCTCAGTGACAGTCTGCCTGGAAATTATTGGTCTTCCAGTACAACTAGATGTCAGTAAGTGATTGCTGCTGCTTAAAAGGAGTACGTGTTGAGGGGTAAACAGAAGCTCAGCGCAGCTAACACAAAGGCTTTATGGGAAGGTCTGCACTGGAAACTGAAAGGCCAAGTCCTGTTTGACCAGGGAACTACTGGATTGTTGAAGACATCCAGCAGCTCCTTTTCGTTAGGACTTTGAAGTTTGATCTGTCACCGAAGACTCACAAGTTTCTATGGATGCATGATGGAGAGCATTCTGACTGGCTGCACTACGTGCTGGTGTAGAGTCTCCAATGCACAGGATGGCATGAGACTGCAGAGGATTGTAGACTTAGAAGGGCACACCCCTCCCCACTATTGATGACATTTTGCAGAAGCAATGCCTCAGGAAGGTGGCGGCTATCACTAAGGCTCATCGTCATCTGGAACATACCCTCTTCCCCTTACACCATCGGGGAGGAGGACAGAAACAGCTTTTCCCCCTCTGCCATCAGATTTCTGAACAGTCCACAAATCAATGAACACTTTCTTCCTATTTGCAATATTTGTTTATTTTGTAATTGATAGTAATTTTACGTCTTTGTACTGTACTGCTGCTGCAAGACATCAAATTTCACATCGTAGAAGCCAGTGATAATAAACCTGACTCTGATTCTGTTCACTAATGTCCTTCAGGGGAACAAGCCTGAGGTCCTTACCGGGTCTAGTCTGTGTTAGACTCCAGACCCAGCAACCAGGTTGTCTCTTAACTGCCTCTGGAATGGGTCAGCAGCTCCTTCGGTCGTGTCATTACTGATGCATTAATCGAGGAAGTGGCTCACCGTCACCTTCTCAAGGAACAATAATGGACGGCTATCCCCCAAAAAGTAACAGAAAAAAATAAAGTGGGTGATTTGATCGTTACTGCATTCCAGTTTATGGGCTCCTGCTGCTCACTGTTTAGCTGCCTACATTGTGTAAGAGTGTTCTGCTGGTGGTGGCTCATTCACAGGCGTCCTGGGCTCAGAGCAGAGCCTTGGAGCTGTTTCCCATGCCAGAGCTTGGAACTGAGTGACCGTTTCAGGACTGTGGTATCGCACCTCTGAAGGGTGCATTGTTTAAAGAAGTCACGTGAGTGGCATTGGTTTATTAATTTGATAATTCTATGAATGTGTTGACTTGACAGCACTATGAAGCGAAAGACTCTCTAACACTATGAATGTAACAAAAGTCACAGTTTATTAGTTCATTTTAAAATTTTATTTAATAAAATTTATATGTGAAACAATAAAAAAGACTCGCTGGGCCATTTCAGAGAGGAATCTATTCACAGTGCTGTATGGGTCTGGAGTTACCTTCCAATTTCAAGAGTAAAAGGCAGCAAAGTTCCTTCCCTCAAGGTCAGGGTTCTGTGCAATCCAGGTTCTTCAATGGCATTTAGCAACTCATTGTTGAATTAACTCAACGAGCCAGCCAGCTGACATGCAGAGGAGATTTACAAGGATGTCAACAGGACTTGAAGCCAGCAGGCAGCCAGCTGACGTGCAGAGGAGATCTTCGAGGATGTCGACAGGACTCGAAGGACTGAGCTATGGAGAGAAGCTCATCAGGCTAAGACTTTATTTACTGTGTTGGAGTTACATTTTTGAAGTCATAAGGTCATCGAGTCATACATTACAAAAGCAACCCTTTTGGACCAACTCTTCCATGCTGATCAAGATGTCCATCTAACCTGGTCCCACTTGCCTGTTTTGGGCCCTCAGTTCTCGAAACTTTTCCATCCACGTAGTCACCCAAATGTCTTTTAAAAGTTGCTACTGCATCTACCTCAACCACTTTCTCTGATAGCTCATTCCATATACTGACCACCCTCTGCATGAAAAAGATGTTTTTCAGCTTCTGATTACATCTCTCCCCTCTCAGTTTGAACCATCTCCTCCAGTCCTTACTTCCCCAACCTTGGTAAAAAGATGGTGTGTTCACCGTATCATCACCCCTCACAACTGTGTACATTGCTATAAGACCACCCCAGGAAAGAAGACCTACCTGTTTAACCTCTCCCTATAACGCAATCCCTCAAGTCTTGGTAACATCTTCATCTTTCCTTTTGCAGGGTGATCAAAGCTCAACAAAACATTCCAAATCCATTTCTGTAGTGTCCTGCAGAAATGCACCATGATCTCCCAGCTTCTGTACTCAGTGACTTTACTGTTGAAGGACAGCATGAGAAATACCTTCTTTGCCACCCTGTCGACATGGCATGATGACAGTAGTGAAGGTCTGGTGGAGAGTTAATTGAGGCTCATAAAATGATGAGAGGCGTAAACATCATGAACAGCACAAAGCTATTTCTATAAGCAGAGATAAGAGACAAGATGGCATAGCTTTAACGTGAGAGGGTAAAGTTTAAAAGCGATTTACCAGGTAAGCTTGTTTTACAACGAGACTAGTAGGTTGCCATATGAAGGATGTGATTGTGCTGGAGAGGGTGCGGAAAAAGATTCACCAGGATGTTGCCTGCAATGGGATGTTTCAGTTATGAGTAGAGGCCGGATAAGGATGAGTTCACTTTTCTTGTAGTGTATGAGGCCGAGGGGGCTCCTGATAGAGGTGTTTAAAATTGTGAGTGGTTTAGACAGGATGAATACGTAGTAGAAAGTTTTACTCGTGACAGGTTTCATTGGACAAAAATGTAGGTAGGTTGATAAGTGAGTCTTCAGATGACATAGAAATAGGGTCATTAGAAAGGCTGTTGAGGTGTTCAGCAGGACGTAGACCAGTTGGAAACGTGGGCAGAGAAATGGTAGATGGAGATTAATCCGGATAAGTGTGAGGTTATGCACTTTAACAGGTCAGCCAGAAGTGGAATGTATACAGTAAGTGGCAAGGCCTTCAGCAGCATTGGGGCATGGAAGGATCTTGGGATGCAAGTCTGAAGCTGGTTCAAAGAAGCAGATAGGATGGTAAAGAAGGCATACATCGAGCTTGCTTTCTTCCATAGGGGCTCTGAGTAAAAGTCAAGAAGGCATGTTGCTGTTGTATAAAAGCCACATTAGACCACATCGGGAATACCGTGTGCTGTTCTGGTCATCACACTATTGGAAGGATTTGAAGCTTTGGAGACAGTGTGGAATATGTTCATCGAGATGCTGTCTGGAGTAGAGGCTAGTAGCTATAAGGAGAATTAGATAGTTCCCCCAAGAGCACAGGATGCTGAGGGGAGAGCCGATAGAAGTATATATAATTACTGATGGGGTAGACAGGGTCATTTTCCCAGTGTGGAAGTGTCAAAGCTCGAGGGCATAAGTGAGAGGGGGGATATTTAAGGGAGAATTATGAAGGTTTTTTCCAACACAGAGAGCAGTAGATGCCTGGAATGCGGAGCCAGGGGTGGTGCTAGAAGTAAAGGTGACACCAATACTTAAGAGACATTTAAATAGGCACAGGAACATGAGGGAGAGGAGGAACATGGATCATGACAGGGTAGACAGAATTAGTTTAATTTGGCATCGTGGTCAGCGCAGAAATAGTGGGCCGAATGGTCTGCTCTAGTATAGTGATGTTCTGCGTTCCATCTCTTCCTTGGACAGCAGGGAAAGGATGGATCGAATGGCTTCCTCCTGGGCTGCGAATTTCTCTGAACCCAGTGATTCTCTGTCTGTTCCCAGTGGGTGTTCTACTTGGGAGAAGGAATTCTAGTAATGCCAGGCTCGAGCTCGTTTGCAGAAACAAACTGCTCCTTATCAGGGACGAGAGAATCCTTGTCTTCATCTGCTGTGCGCTGTGTGATTACACTGAGATGGCCCCGAGATTGGGATGCGATTTCATTCCTTCTCCACCACCACCATCACATTCAATGCACGTAGCTGGAATCTGTGCTTGGTGCGTACTTGGCTGCAGATATATAAGCTGCCTGGCAGGCTCTTGTGAAACAAGCAAAAATAAAACCTCTGGATGCTCCTTTGTTGATCTATTTTTAAACGCTTTCAACAGGCAGAGGCACTCACCAGCAAACCTGTTTCCAGTGCAGGATTCCGGTAAGAATCAGGCAAGGGAAGCCGGCAGGTGTCATCCGAGTTGACCTCTGTACCTCTGAGCTGGGAAAGGAAACTCACTGATGATGGCCCCCATAACCTGTTCCCTCCCAGTCAGCAGTGCTGCCCCTCAGGCTCTGCACCCACTTTGGCTTCCATATCCTTCAAACCAAGGGCATGATTAATGCCTAACCATTTGCCCCATTACGGTCCCATTCCTTTGAATAAGGGTGACATGGCTACCATCATAGCAGCTTCTCACCAAGGCTTGACCAGCTCAAGGGCACTCACGCTGAACGAAGAAGCACAACCACTTCTAGGAAGGGTCACTGGTAAAAGAGCAATGCTCATATCTTGCCCATGCAAGCAAAGGGCAAGTCTGTCCTGCTACAGAACCCTGAACGCCCATCAACTCAAGGTCACCAGGTTACAGTGTAATAACATTGGATATATACTCAGTGGTTGCTTTATCAGGTACCTCCTGTATCTAGTAAAGTGCTCATTGAGTGTATGCTTGTGGTCTTCTGCTGCTGTAGCCTATCCACTTCAAAGTGCATTTGGAGATGCTCTCCTGCCCACCACTGTTATAATACGTGGATATTTGAGTTACTGTCATCTTCCTGTCAACTTAAACCAGTCCGGCCATTCTCCCCTGACCTCACTATTATCAAGGCATTTTCGTCCACAGAACTGGATGCTTTTTGTTTTTTGCACCATTCTCTACAAACTCTAGAGATTGTTGTACGTAATATCAGCATTTTCTGAGATATTCAAACCACCCCAACAACCATTCCATGGCCAAAGTCTTTTCGTTCACATATGTTCCCCATTCTGATGTTTGTTCTGAACAGCAACTAAACATCTTGACCATGTTTGCATGCTTGTATGCATTGAGTTGCTGCCACATGATTGATTGTTTAGATATTTGCGTTAACCAGCAGGCATGTAGGTGTACCTAATAAAGTGGCCACTGAGTGTAGATAAGGTCAAAGAATCATACAGTTATACAGCACTGAAACAGGCCATTCAGCCCAATTTGACCTTGTAAACCAAGTGGTCTGTGATTGGTCCCTATCCCTCTAAGCCTTTTCTAACCATGGAGCTACCTAAATGTCCTTTAAGCAATACAACTGAACCTGCTACAGTCACTTCCACTGGCAGCTCATCCCATACACCCAGCACCCTGAAAAATCCTGTTTCTCTGAACTTTTAAAATCTTTCTCCTCTCATCTGAAGACAATGCTCTCTGGTTTTAAGCTCTCATATCCTGTGCAAAAAGATCATGACTATCTACTCTCTCTAGTCTCCTCATGAATTTATAATCATCGCTATGATTACGTGTCAGTCTCCTACCCTCGGAGAAAAGAGTTCCGGTTTTTCCAGTTTCTCCTTAAAACTCAAGCCCTCTAGTCCCAGTAACACCTCTGACTATTTTCTACACCCCTTCCATCTTAATCACATTCTTCTTTCTGGGTGATCAGAAATGTCAACAATCCTCCAAACTGCTGTTTCACCGCACCTTGTGCTGTTGTAATGTGAATATCGGACATCTTAGCAGTTGAACTTGTGCATGGTAGGCTCTCAGGAATATCAAGGACTGTGGCTGCTCACCTCCATCTTCTCCGGGCAATTAGGGATGGGCAATAAATACTGGCATTGGCCTCAATGCCCAGATCCTGAAAACTGGAACAGAAAGTTAGCAGTCCAGGGCACCAAGTCTCTCTTTGTAATAGTGCCAAGGGACCTTTCATGTCCATGGCAGAGGTCAGTTCTGTCATAAACCATTACTATGTGATAAAGCCAGCTGGGGAGGCTCAGTACGTCAGTCAGTAAGGTGTGAACAAAATTGCCTCAGGGACAGTATATGGACTATCCTTAAAATGTCAACAGGCAATGATTCAGTGCTGAAAGGCATCTTTGTGACACACATAGAGGCTATTCAGCCCATTGTATATATTCCAGCCAAAGTATGAGTTGGTAGGGCATGGTTCTCTATTCTTCAGTAAAGTCAGCAACCAGACAGCATTGATTGAAGTTTAGAAGTCTTGAAAAAATTTTGCAGGAGCCAGTTGGGTCAACTTTGCAATGATCTAGGGTCAAATGGCCTTGTTGTGTAACACCCCTGACAGGATCGCATTTGGGTCACTATTCCATCCAAAACACAAGTTTGCACATTCTCCCTGTTGATGCAGATGTTTCCCTCTGGAACTTTGGTTTCCTCTCACATCCCAAAGACGGCAAGGTAGGTTCAAAGTTCAAAAGTTCAAAGTGAATTTATTATCAAAGTACATATATGTCAGTGTTGGCGCGTGGCCAAGTGGTTAAGGTGTTCATCTAGTGATTTGAAGGTCGCTAGTTCGAGCCTTGGCTGAGGCAGCGTGTGTGTCCTTGAGCAAGGCACTTAACCACACATTGCTCTGCGACGACACCGGTGCCGAGCTGTATGGGTCCTAATGCCCTTCCCTTGGACAACATTGGTGGCGTGGAGAGGGGAGACTTGCAGCATGGGCAACTGCTGGTCTTCCATACAACCTTGCCCGGGCCTGCACCCTGGAAAACTTCCAAGGCGCAAATCCATTGTCTCACGAGACTAACGGATGCCTATTATTCTTACATACATGTCACCATATACACCGGAGCTTCATTTTCTTGCGGGCTTTCTCAATAAATTGAATAACCATAATAGAATCAAAAAATAGAATCACAATAGGTTAATTGGGTGTATTAAATTACTCCTCAGTGTAAGTAAGAGGCTAATGGATCAAAGGGGATTTTGTGAGTCTGTGATTAAGAATAAGGAGCAGGGGAATAATCAGGGGGAATGCGATGAATAGATGGAATTACTTTAGTGGGACCTGATATGAATACATTGGCTTCAGTGTTGTAATAAGGTAATAAATAAACTACCATCATTCTGTGGCAGATTCAATAGCAATGCCTATTTCAAAATGTGATAGTAGAAACCACTCTTGAACATTGAAGGTGGCAAATAAAGGAGTAAGAATGAAAGGCTGGAAGGCTGTTCCTGACGAAGGGTCTCTGCTTGAAACGTCGACTGTACTTCTTCCCAGAGATGCTGCCTGGCCTGCTGCGTTCACCAGCAGCTTTGATGAAGGTTGTTCCTGTTCTATCTTCCTTTTAGATGAATGCAACAAAATAAAGACTATAAGACATACTTGGCCCATCGGGTCTGCTCCACCAGTCATGGCTGATTTATTAACTCTTTCAACCCTATTCTCCTGCCATTTCCCTGTAACCTATCAACCTCTGCTTTAAATATACCCCATGACTTGGCCTCCACTGTCATCTGTGGCAATGAATTCCACACATTCACTACCTTCTGCCAGCACTTCCTTTCTTAGATAAGGGACCCCAAACTGCTCACAATACTCCAAGTGCAGTCTCACCAATGCCTCATAAAGCCTCAATATTACATCGCTGCTTTCATATTCTAGTCCTCTCAAGCTGAATTGTAGCATTGCATTTGTCATTAAAAGCTTGCATAAGCTCTTGAAATCATAAAACCTTTCACAACCATTGAAGTGGTTTTGAAGTAATTGTACTCTAGGAACCTGCATACCCTCCTTGTTCACAGCAAGATCCCACAGCATGCAAAGTGCAATCATATAGGTAATCTGCTATTTTCTACAGTGATATTTCTTGAAGGGTATCAGTAAGAACCCCCCAGCTGTCCAGCATGGAACAGAGAAGCTTCCCTGATCAGATAATGATGGAAACACGTAACAAGTCAAGCAGCATCCACAGGGAGAGAAACAGAACTAAATTTTAGATTGGAAAGTTATCATTAGTAATATCTTCCACAGAAAATGAAAAACAAAAAAATGCAGATACTGGAAATCTGTAATAATAAAACCTGAAACTCGAGAAAGAGAAGCTAAAGTCAGATGTATCAGTATTACAGCGGAGTAAAGAAAATTACAGAGGCATGAGAGAGGAGTTGGCCAGAGCTGTTTGGAAAAGAACACTGGCAAGGATGACGGCAGAACAGCAACGGCTGGAACTTCTGGAAGCAATTCAGAAGGGGCAGGATATATACATCCCAAGGGAGAGGTACTCGAAAGGCAAGATGACATGACTGTGGCTAACAAGAGACGTCAAAGCCAACACAAAAACCAAAGAGAGGAAATACAATAGAACAAAAATTAATGGATTGGGAAGCTTTTAAAGACCCACAGAAGGCAACTGAAAAGTCATTAAGAAGGAAAAGATGGAATATGAAATTAAGCTAGCCAATAATATTAAAAAGAACACAAAAGTGTTTTCAGATATATAAAGTGTAAAAGAGAGATGAGAGTAATATCAGACCACTGGAAAATGATGCTGGAGAGGTAGTAATGGGGTACAAGGAAATGACTGATGAACTGAGTAAGTATTTTGCACCAGTCTTCACTGTGGAAGACACCAGCAGTATCTGGAAGTTCGAGAGTGTGTGAAGTTGCCACTACGAGGGAGAAGGTTCTAGGGAAACTGAAAGGTCTGAAGATGGATAAGTCACCTGGACCAGAAGGAGGTGGCTAAAGAGATTGTGGAGGAATTATTAATAACCTTTCAAGAATCAATAGGTTCTGGAATGGTTCTGGGGGACTGGAAACTTGCAAATATCACTCTACTCTTCAAGAAGGGAGAGAGGCAAAAGAAAGGAAACTATAGGACAGCTAGTCTGACCTCAGTGGTTGGGAAGATGTTGGAGTTGATTATTAAGGATGAGGTCTCAGGGTACTTGGAGGCACAAGATAAAATAGACCATAGTCAGCATGGTTTCCTCAAGGGAAAATCTTGCCTGACAAATCTGTTGGAATTCTTTGAAGAAGTAACAAGTAGTATAGACAAGTGAGAATTGGTTGATGATGTGTATTTGGATTTTCAGAAGGCCTTGACAAGGTGCCATGCATGAGGTTGCTTAACAAATTAAGAGCCCATGGTATTACAAGAAAGATATTTGCATGGATAAAGCAATAGCTGATTGGCAGGGGCAAAGAGTGGATATTAAATAAGACTTTTCTGGTTGGCTGTCAATGTCAAGTGGTGTTCTACTGGGGTCTATGTTGGGACTGCTTCTTTTACGTTATATGTCAATGACTTGGATGATGAACTTGATGGCTTTTTTGCAAAGTTTGCAGAAGATACGAAGATAGGTGGAGGGGCAGATAGTTCTTGGGAAGTAGAGAGGCTATAGTAGGACTTAGATCAGAAGAAAGGCCAGAGAAGTGGCGGATGGAATACGGTGCTAGGAAGTGTATGGTCATGTACATTGGTAGAAGAAATAAAAAGGAACAGTATTTTCAAAATGGAGAGAAAATACAAAAATCTGAGACGCAAAGGCCATTGGAAGTCCTTGTGCAGGATTTCCTAAAGGTTAATTTGCTGGTTGAGTCAGTGGTGAGGAAGGCAAATGTGATGTTAGCATTCATTTTGAGAGGACTGGGATATAAAAGCAAGGATGTAATATTGAGCCTTTATAAAGCACTGGTGAGCCCTCACTTATAGTATAGTGAGCAGTTTTGTGCCCCTTATCTTAGAAAGCTTGTGCTGACACTGGAGAGGGTTCAAGAAAATGACTCCAGGATTGAACAACTTGTCATATGAAGAGCCTTTTATGGCTCTAGGCCTGCTTTCACTGGAATTCAGAAGAATGAGGGGTGACTTAATTGAAGCCAATGGAATGTTGAAAGACCTCAATAGAGTGGATATGGACAGGATATTTCTTATGGTGGGAGAGTCTATGACCGAAAGACACAGCTTCAGAATAGAGGGGTGCCCTTCTATCATGGAGGCGAGTCAGAACTTCTTTAGCCAGAGAGTGGAGAAGCTGTGGAATTTGTTGCCACAGGTGGCCGCGGAGGCCAAGTGTATATGTATATTTCAGGCAGAGGTTGACAGATTCTTGATTGGTCAGGGTATGAAGGGATATTGGAAGAAGGCAGGAGACTGGGGCTGAGAGGGAAGATGGATCAGCCATGACAAATTCTGCTTCTATACCTTATAGTCTTATATCTAAGAAAAGTCCTCAATCTTAGGTGTTAAATCTATTTCTCTCACCATAGATGCTCCTGACCTGCTGAGTGTTCCTAGCATTTTTCTGATTCTAATTCAGGATTCAGGAGGCTGTAGTTTGGTTTTCCACTGAGGCTGGATCTTGAATCCACTGATAAGGAATGTCAGATGGTTAGTTGAATGGGTCATGAGAAGGGCATCACCCTTGACAGTGTACCTAGCACCTCCTCACTGGTGCAATTGAATAAGAGCCTCTGTTTACAGAAGTCTTTGTCTGACCTGCGATCTGAGCCTGGAAAACTTCCTGACTCAGAGGCAGGAAGCTGAGCAACAATTTATATCCAGGATAGTCTCAGCTCACCCGCTGGAAGGGAAGAACTGAGTGGTGACTAAGCATGATGTGGAGGTTACAGCTCACCTATGCAAACTGACCTCCAGCTTATTCCTGGTGGTGACAAACATGAGTGATCCCAATCTGCCCTTCTACTCACTACCACCCTGTTCCATCCACTACACACAGTCAGCAAGAGAAGCTGCTCTGAATAATCACTTGGTATTATACAGACACAGACTCGGTACCAAAGTTGGAACATTCCCTTCCACTTTAGGTTATCATCCCACTCTGACCTTACAGTCTGTAGCATCAGAGAACATAGAATAGTACAGCCCAGCAGCAGGCCCTTCAGCCCTCCATGTCTGTACGCTCCAAACTAATCCCTTCCTCTTGCACAGGATCTCTATCTCTCCATTACCTGCCTGTTCAAGTTTCTGCCTTAATGCCTCTTAAGTTTCATTATTGTATCGGTTTTCACTACTTCCCTTGGCAGTGAGTTCCTTGCACATAGCTCACATAAACTTGCCTCGCAAATCTCCTTTAAACTCATCCTGAAACTATGTCCTCCAGTATTCGACATCTCTACCCTGGGCTCTGAAAGACATTGACTATCTAATATGCCTGAGTCTCTCATCATGTTATAAACTTCTGTCAGGTCTCCTCTCTGCCTTCGAGGCTCCATGGAAAGCAATCCCAGTTCGTCTGACCTCTCCTAATAGCCAGTCCTCAATATCCTGGCTAACGTTTTCAGCAACCTCTCCAAAGCCTCTGCACTTCCTTCCTGTAATGTAAGTGATCAGTGTTACAGGAAGGTAGAGAAGGTTATAATGAGGTGGTATATATTAATGAAGTTGTAATTTATAGGCACTGCTTTTAATACTTTAATAATTTGAATGAAAATGATGGTGGTCTGACCAATAAATCTGCAGTTGACAAGGACATTGGTGGATTGTGGATGCTGAAAGTGTTTGTCTAAGGATATAGCAGGATATAGATCAGTTGGAAATTTAGGTGGAGAAGTGGCAGCCTGAGTTCAATCTGGGCAAGTGGGAGGTGTTGCACTTTGGGAGGTTAAAGAGGAAAGTTACACAGTAAATGGACCCTAGGGAGCACTGAAGTAAAGAGGGACCTTGGGTGCAAGTTGATGGCTGCCTTAAAGTTTCATCACAAGTGGACAGGGTAGTAAAGAGGTCTTGTGGTGCACTCATCTTCATGAGTCAGCCATTATATAAAAGTTGGGAAGTCAGGTTGCAGCTGTGTAAAATTTTGGTTAGGCCAGATTTGGAGTATTGTGTGCATGTCTGGTCACTACTTACAAGAAGGTTATGGGAGGTTTTGGAGAGGACACAAAAGAAGATTTACTAGGATGCTGCTGGATTAGAGGGTATTAATTATAAAGAAAGGTTAGACAAGCGGATACGGTAGGGTTTTTTAAGAGACTTTTGGACGGGTACATGGAGCTCAGAAAAATAGAGGGCTATGGGTAACCCTAGGTAATTTCTAAGGTAAGGACATGTTTGGCACAGCTTTGTTGGCTGAAGGGCCTGTACTGTGCTGTAGGTTTTCTATGTTTCTATGTTTCTAAGCTCTGACAAAGCATTTCCAACCTGCAATTTTAACTTCACTCCCTACAGATGCTGCCTGGCCTGCTGAGTGTTTCCAGCAATTTTATTATCTCACTACCTGCCATTCTTTGAATGAGCTGCCCTCCCTTTATCAATCCAATTCACCCAGAAAATCTTCAGGGAAAAAAGAGCACCCACTCCTTTTGATTCCCCCTTTATGCATGAATGTGTCAGGCACACCTCTCTCAGCGAGAAAGTCAGCTCAGCATGGATTGGGCAGGACTGGCATTAGGCAGGTGTAATTACAGCCAGATCTTTGGTTAGCAAAGGACAGTATCTCTGTTAATGCCAGTCCCACTCCACCCTTCAAAGGAACATTGGCTTAGGGCTGTGTGAGTCAAGATATTGCAGAATAATGGAGCAATTGAGAGACACAACATGGAAACCAACTCTTAGCCCTGTGGACTGCCAACGACTCAACACACATCCTGTTTTGATCTTCTCGTTTTCCCATCATTCCTCCCCAGATTCTCCCACTCATCTGCAAAATGGGAGCAATTTACAGAGGCCAGTTACTATAGCAACTGTTTGGGATGCGGGAGGAAACTGGGGTTGTGGGTAGAAACTAGGTGGTCACAGGGAGACCATCCAAACTCTACGTGGTGACTGTTTTACTGTTATGGTTTTTTTCACAGTTCCTGAGGTCAGTATCAGACCTGGGTCTCCGTGCTACCCAGTGGGAATCAAACCTGCTCTGTTGGTCAGTGAGGCAGCACTGACATGATGCCTGCCAGTTTTATAGCAAACTATGTGTATGGGATATAACTAGAAAACGTTAGAACAATTCAACATATGTTTGTGTCAGGGTCTCATAATACTAAGCTTTAAGATATATAGAGGCTCTCCGAGTCTGAACGACCTGACACAAAAATATGACTTTGTGCGAGTTCCCCCATAGATTTTGAAGTCATTTTTCAAGCAAGAGGTAATCCCAATAAACGTTCTCTGGTATCCGTTAATGACTGGATACAGTATGTATTCCATTAGTTTAATTATGCACAGTGTTAGAGTGATTATTCAACAAAATGAAAGAATTATATTGAGTGTATGTTACAGATTTTTAAGTGTGTGCTGCAGCAAAGAGCCAAAAGACCCAAACCTTCAGGTTCAATAACAGCCCCTTTTCCTACTGCCATCACGTTCTTGAACTGACCTGGAAAAAAATCCTTAATCTTTCTTTGGACCCATATATTCCTCACGAATGTTATTATGTCTATTTGTATTTATTTTGTCAAGTAAGTAAGTTATTTCCAATTTATGTTTTAAGTTTATATCATTTTTTGTTCATGATTATAATGCACTGTGCTGCTGTTGCTGCAAAAAGCTAATAACCTTGGCGCTTACACCTTGGGTATCCCATGGTGGTTGTCCATTGTGGAAAGCCATTACACTGCAGCAGTTCCACACTCTCGACCTCAGAAGTACCTTGTCCACTAATCAGAAGGAGAACACAGTTGTAGGGAGAGGATTACAATCCCCAGGCACACAGCATCCGAGCAGTGCTGTGAGACAGTTGGTCTACCTGCTGCGCGTCTGCCCCACCCTCAGCGCAGTAATCAATGCAGTCTTTCTCCTCAATGTGCAGGTGATGGAGAGTTATGTGCCAGATCTACTTCACCAACAATGGCACAACCTACCCTGTTGGCACTTGTGCTTAAGCCTTCCTGAAGAGGTCCAACATACCCACTGTCTCCAGGCGCCATCTGGCCTACAACCACTCGGAGTGGAGAAGGAAGGCATTGAGAAGGCGGTGTCCACATATTGGGAGCACACAGCAAAAATGGCAGGGATGCACCATCTCGACAAACTTTCCACCCACTCAGCAGGTTAGTCTCCTTCTGCCCCACATTGACCTTAGAACCCACAGGACTGAAGTGGAAGTGAGTTACCATTGATGCCAAGGGATGCCCGAGGATTATTAAGAGCAGTGGATGGAGTTTCATGTTCTCTGTTGATCACTCATACTTATGTTGACACCAACCCCAGAGAAATAAGAGTGATTGTAAACACAAGAAGCTCTGCGGATGCTGGAAATGCAAAGCAACACACACAAAATGCTAGAGGAACCCAGCAGGTCAGGCAGCATCCATGGAAATTGATGTTTTGGGCCAAGACTCTTCTTCAGGACTGGACAGGAAGGGGGAAGATGCCAGAATAAAAAAGGTGGGGGGAGGGGAAGGAGGACTGACTATAAAATGATAGGTGAAGCCAGATGGGTGGGAAAGGGGAAGGGCCGGAGAAGGAATCTGATAGGAGAGGAGAGTGGACCATAGGAGAAAGGGAAGAAGGAGATGCACCAGGGGTAAGGTGATCAGCAGGTGAGGAGGCTAGAGTGGGGAACAGAAGAAGTGGGGTGGGGGGAGTTTTTTTACTGGAAAGAGCAATCGATGTTCATGCCTTCAGTTTGGAGGGTACCAGATGGAATAGAAGGTGTTGATCCTCCACCCTGGGGGTGGTCTCATCATGGCACGAGAGGAGGCCATGGAACGACACGTTGGAATGGGAATGGGAATGAAAATGTTTCGCCACTGGGAAGTTCTGCTTTTGGGAGATAGAGTGGTGGTGCTCGATAAAGCAGTCCAATCAGAATCAGTCGGGTTATTATCACTGGCATCTGTTGTGAAATTTGTAAACTTAACAGCAGCAGTTCAATGCGATACATGATAATATAGAAAGAAAAAAAATGTAAATCAATTACCTTAAGCATGTATATGTATATTAAATAGATTAAAATAGTGCAAAAAAGAAATTTTATATATACAGTACATATATATGTATATATACACACACACACACACACACATATATATATATGAGGTAATGTTCATGGGTTCAAAATCTAATTAGGAATTGGATGGCAGAGGGGAAGAAACTGTTCCTGAATTGCTCAGTGTGTGCCTGTAGGTTCCTGCACCTCCTTCCTGATGGTAACAATGAGAAGAGGGTATGTCTTGAGTGATGGGGGTCCTTAATAATAGATGCTGCCTTTCTGAGGCTCTGCTCCTTGAGGATGTCTTGGATACAATGGAAGCTAGTAATCCAAGATGGAGCTGACTAATTTTACAACTTTCTGTAGCTTCTTTCGACATTTTTACAATAGATTTCACCGAGGCCATATTGGGAGCACTGGACACAATAGACAATCCCAGCAGATTTGCTGGTGAAGTGTTGCCTCACCTGGAAGGACTATTTGGGGCCCTGAATGGAGGTGAGGGAGGAGATGAATGGGCAGGTGTAGCATATTGGCCGCCTGCAAGGGTAAGTGTTTGGAGGGAGATTACAGGGGAGGGACGAATTGACAAGGGAATCATGAGAGAGTGATCCCTGCAGAAAGTGGAGAGGGGGTGGAGGTAAATGAGGGTTTGGTGGTAGGATCCCTTCGGAGATGGTGGAAGCTGCAAATATGATGTGTTGGATGTGGAGGCCCTTGGGCTGGTATGCTGTTGGCAAGCTGTGGCTAAGAGGATACAACAGGGATGTGAGCTGGGACCCTGCTGGTTAGAGTCGACACCTTAGAAACAAGTTGTGGTGGAGAAGCTTGTGTGGTCCTGTGATCCCGAGAGTAATGCCGTCTGGAGTTATGCTCCTGGTAGGGTCACCCATGGTGGTAAGGTCGAGGGTGAGGTCCCTGACAAAGAACAATTCAACCAAGACCTCAACGGTGGAACAGGCAGATGAAGTTACTGCAAACTCAACAGCTGTGAAGGCGGATGAAGGCTGCAACAAATCCATCAGTTCCAATTGTCATGGTTCCCATGCCATTGGAATCAGTTGGTTGATTTGTGAAGTACTGTGTGCTTCTTGGAGTGCAACACCAAGTACATGTTAAACAAATACACGCACAGACTTCACTCTGTGGGCCACTTCTTCAGAAGGAAGACCATCATCCTCGACCTCGAGGGATAGCCACGACGACTTAGAAACAAGTAAAATATTTTCAGTCCAGATGAAGGGTTTTGAGCTGAAAAGTTGATTGTTTGTTTCCCTCCACAAATGCTACCTGACTCATTGAGGTCCTCCAGCAGCTGGTTTTGTTTCGGCAGATTCCAGCATCTGCAATGCTGAGTTTTTCAGATATACCCAGCTTTGCTAATGGATCAAATCTGTGTAATAACACTGATTAACGATGGTTATGAGGAAGATGTGTGGGACACAAAAATCAAAGAATATAAGAAAATAGGAGTAACACTAGAATATTTGGCCCTCAAGGCTGCCCCCACTGTTCATGTTGGTCTGATCTCCTCTGTGGCAGTTCCCCATAACTTTTTGACCATTCAAATATTGAGGTTTCAGACACAGATTAGGTGACTGCTTTGCTGAGCACCTTTGTTCCATTCACTATACCTGTCTGGAGCTCCTGGTTGATAGCCATTTTACTTCCAATTCTCACACCGATGTGTCTGCCCTCGACATCTTTCACTGCCAGGGTGAGCCCAAGTACAAACTACAGAAACAGCTCTTCTACTACCAGGGTGAGGCCAAGTGCAAACCAGCACCTCATATACCACCTGGGTAGTCTACAACCCAATGGCATGAACATTGAATTCTGCTCTCCCTCTGTCAATTTTCTGTCTCTTAAGATACACAGTTCCTCTTACACTCACCTAACACCTCCATCAACCTGTTACTTTCCCCTCTATCACTCACTCCATCAGCCATAGAGTCCTCTCTCTGCGTCCCCTCCCCCACAGTTCCCATCTGCCCTCCACACCTCCCTCTGTTTGTTCCATGCTCCACCTTCCTCTCCTATCACATTTCATCATCTGCAGCCCTTTCTCATCTCCACCTATCGTCGTACAGTTTCTTCTCCTCCACTTGCCACCAATTGCCGATCAATCCCTTCTCACCTGGTCGCCAGCTCTCGCACAATCCCTCCCCTTCACCTCTCAATACTTTACATCGTCCAGATGAAAGGTTTTGTCCAGAAACAGCAACCACCCAGTTCCCTTCACAGGCAGTACGGAAGCTATTTGAACCATTACATTCCTCCAGCAGTTTGCCTTTTGATCCAAGGTACTCCGTGTTCTGGGTGGGGCTTTGTGTCTCAGCAGCAACAGGCCAAAGGATGCATTTCCAGATGTCAAGCAATGAGTGGGGTAGAGTTTCTTACTAATCTCCACAGGGGTGGTCAGTGTGTCCTCACTGCTACACCACAACTCCCAGATCATTGTATTGAAATTAAACACCCATATTTATGTTGTATGACATTTTCCTGACTACTAAGCTACTAATATCTACATGCATTTCCTGGCTATTCAGATTCCAGTCTGGTGTCCAGATTCCTATTGGATCGTCCAAGAATGAATCATGAATATGACACTGGTAATGTTAGCTGATGCAGACTCAGTATGCTTGACATTTCTCTCCCAATATTTTGACCTTCATCTGAGTCAGTCAGCTGTGTTAGCACCTTGGCACATCAAAAGCATTCTGCTGCTGAGGGAAGGTTACATTCTGAGATCACAGCTTGTGTCCTTTGGAAGACAGAAGGTTGTGGGCCAGATTATTGTTCTCACCCGTTATGTGTCATTTCGTATGACGTAGGCAATCATGGTCTTTCCATGACAATGATTGTTTTTGGCAAATTTTTCTACAGAGGTGGTTTGCCTTTGCCTTCTTCTCGGCAGTGTCTTTACAAGAAGGGTGACTTCAGCCATTATCAATAGTCTTCAGAAATTGTCTACCTGGCATCAGTGGTTGTATAACTAGATCTTGTGATTGTCATGGTCTGGTCCGTGAAGTCCGCATTCCGGTTCATGGTCTGGTCCAATGTCCTTTTTCCAGGTTTTTCGGTTTTCCCTTGTCCTGTTGTGTGCCTTAATTGAGGCACATGATTCTCATTTTGGGCTGGCTGCATAAACAGCTTCTTAGTTCAGCTTCAGTGGCTGGACTGTTCCCTTCCCTTCCCCTTGCTTCTGAAGTCTCACCTGCTACCTTCGCCTGAAGCCTTGCCTGCTACCTTTGCTTGTCCTCGCCTGTAACGCTGTCAGGTTCAACCTCCAGGGCAAGACTAGGGCCTTGCTGTGTCTAGATAAGGGACTGTCTTTCGTTGTTTGGAACTGTCTCATTGTGTCCTCACCTTCACTAGGTAGGCCCGGCCGTTTGCTGCTGCCTTGAGTTGGGAACTGTCTCTGTGTCTTTGCCTTTGCTAGGTAGGTCCAGCCGTTTGCCACTATCTTGTGTTAGGAACAATCTCTTTGTGCCCTCGCCTCTGCTGGGAAGGTCCGGCCGTTTGCCGCTACCTTGAGTGGAGATCTGTCTCTCAATGTTCTGTGTATGAGTACCAGCCCTACATCCTGTTCCCAAGGAGAGGTCCTGGCTCTGTGTTCCATGTTCCTGTTTTCCCTCGACTAAGGCTCTGTGTTCCTGTTCTCTCTCAACAAAGTCAAGGCTTCATGTTCTCATCCTGTCCATGTGCCTCACCCAGCCCAGGAGTACCTCGCCCAGCCCGGTACTGGGGTTCCCTCATCCTGTCCAGGAGTCTCACGTCCAGTCCTGTTGCCACTCCTCATCCTGTAGTCATGTCTTGTCCTCGCCTGATCCGGGGTCCGGGCCTGAATCAAGACCCAAGTTCAGGGGCCCCGTCCAGTCTCTAGCTTGGAGTTCTTGTCCAGGTTCCAAGTTCCTAGTTCCTTGTCCAGGTCCCGCTTTCCTAATCTAGTCCTAGCCCAAGCCCTGTATCCTAACCTCGTCCAGGGCCTGTGTCTTGTCCAGTGCCATTTCTTCCCCACTTCCATTTCTTGCTTGACACACCTAGTCCTGTTCCTAGTACTTCAGTGTCTGTGTCTTGCATTTGGGTCCGCTACCAGAGCCCCCCTTATGACAGTGATATGCACCAGCTGCTCATATGACCATCCACCATCTGCTCCCATGACTTCACATGACCCTGATCGGAGGGGGTGGAGCTACGGAGATGCTACACCTTGCCCAAGGATGACCTGCGGGCTAGCGGAGGGAAGGAGTGCTTTACACCTCCTTTGGTAGAGATGTATCTCCATACCGCCACCCAAATCTCACTGATGGAAACAATATAATGGGCCAAGTAGCCTCTTCTTGTTCCTAATTATCTACTGAGAACCAGGTTGATGGTCAAATCTATTTTCAGATGGGATGTTAACAAGCAAGAGTCTGTGTACCTGTTGAGGTTGGAGAAAGAGAGCCCACAGTATCTTCTTCATAAGGAATCAAGTCATAGAGTTCTACAACACGGAAGAAGGTCCTTTGGCCCAATAAGGTTCTTATGTAAGCTAATTCCATTTACCTCTCCAGAGCTACTCCATCCATGTACCTGTCCAAGTGCCTGTTAAGTGTTGTTTATATTCCTGCCTCAGGCACTTCCTTTGGAAACTCATTCCATCTAATGGCCATGTGGGAAAATTGCCCTTCAGGTTCCTATTAAGTCTTCCTTCTCTTACCTTAAACTTTATCCTCTAGTTCTTGATTCCTTAACCTTGGAAAAAAAGACTATGTGCATTCTTATCTATGCCCCTCATGATGTTATATCCAAGGTCACCTGGCTTTCTCCTACACTCCAGGGAATAAAATCTGTCTCTATAACTCAGTCCTTTGAGTTCTGGCAACATCTTTGTAATTCTTTTAGTAAACTTTTTGACAATATTCTTTATTTTAAATGGTACCACGCTATATCCTAAGATTAGAATGTGTGGTAGTTAGGTGGTGTGGATTGAAAATTGGTTCATGCCGAGAAAGAAAGAAAGAACAGGGCATTTTTCATTTGGTAGACTGTGACTTAGGGATCAGTGCTGTCACCCTAAGAGTATCAGTGGAGGGGCTGCTTGACTCAGGTGTAATCCTTACCTCTGGTGCTATTGGTGTGGAGTTTGTAAGTTTTTCTTATGACTGTGTTGGGTTTCCCAGGGTGTCTTGTTTTCCTTCTTCATGTACTTAAATTGACCCCTGTGTATTGATGACTCCGGAGGGAATTGATGGGAATATGGAAAGAATAATAGGAGAAGATCCCACAGATGTGTATCAGATTAATAATCAGCAAGCCCCTTGGCACTAATGATGACAGTGGGAGAGCCTAGGACCAGAGGACACAGCCTCAGAACAGAAGGGCATTCCTTTAGAATAGAGGTGAGGAGGAATTTCTTTAGCCACAGGGTGGTGAATCTTCTGGCATTCATTGCAACAGATGGCTGAGGAGGCCCTGTCATTGGGTATATTTAAAGTGGAGCAGGCCAGACAGCATCCAGAGAAAAGAGTAAACAGTCAGTGTTTTGGGCCGAGACCTATCATCAGGACTGGAAAAAAGAGTTGGGAAGTCAGAATAAGAAGGTGGGGGGAGGGGAGGAAGAAGTACAAGGTGGCAGGTGATAGATGAAACCGGGTGAGGGGAGGAGTGAAGTAAAGAGCTAGGAAGTTGATTGGTGAGAGAGATAAAGGGCTGGAGAAGGGGGAATCTGATAGGAGAGTGTATAAGGCCATAGAAGAAAGGGAAGGAGGAGAGCAACAGGAGGTGATGGGCAGGTAAGGAGATAAGTTGAGAGAGGGAAATGTGAGTGGAAAATGGTGAAGGAGTGCGGGGATGGTCAATTACTGGAAGTTTGAGAAATCAATGTTCATGCCATTGGGTTGGAGCCTGCCCAGACAGAATATATGGTGTTGCTCCTCCAGCTGGAGTCTGGCCCCATTGTGGCAGTAGAGTATTTAAAGAGGAGATTGATAGGTTCCTGATTAGTAAGAGTTTGAAAGGTTACAGAAATAAAGTAGGAGAATGGGGTTGAGAGGGAAAACAATCAGCCATGATCGAATGGTGGAGCAGATTTGATGGGCCGAAAGACCTAATTTGCCTCCTTTGTTTTATGGTTTATGGTCTTATGGACGTTGAAGTATAAGAAATTAAAGAGACAAGAAACTGCAGAAGCTGGTACCTGGAGCCACAACCAGTCTGCTGGACAAACTCAGTGGATAGGGAAATATTTGTGGGAGGAAAGGAATTGGGTCAAATTCCTGCATCAAGACTAAACAATAAACATCTCATGATGCTGCTTGAAACACTGAGTTCCTCCAGCAGATTGTTTATTGCAGTGAAAGCAGTAATCAGTTATTTGTCTCCTCCAGCCTGTCTGCTATCCAGTGAGGTTATTCCTCAACACAACATTCATGAACAAAATCCCCTCCAAAAGGAGGGGAGGAGAAGATGGCGGCACGACGCAGCGCGTGGCTACTCCGAATTGATATCGTATTTGTGAAGTAGGATGCCGTGCACAATCCTGATTTGATGGAGACAGCCGTGAGAAGCACGGAGGAACATCTGGAGAAACTTCTCAAATTCCTGCTTCGCTGCCACTGCTACTGTGCCATCGAGAATCTCCAGAGGGGAAGGCCCCAAATCCTTGGCTTTGCCTGTTGCCTGTTGCCGGGGCCAGGGTTGAAGTGCTCAGCAGAGATGGTGCTCGGTGCTCGGTGTCGGAGAGCTGGTCGGAGGCTCGAAGCTTTTGGATGGACTTGGAATCGGACTGTGGTCGGGTGCTTCTAGGATGCTGCATCGGCAAGTTTGCAGCACTGGAAGCTCATGGCAGGAAGAGTTTTCTTCCTTCAACCGTCTGCGTGAGATGAATGGACTTTCGAGAGACTTTGCGATTTTTTTTTACCGTGCCCATGGTCTGTTCTCCTATCAAATTATGGTATTGCTTTGCACTGTTAACTATTTGTTATAATTATGTGGATTTTGTCAGTTTTTTTTAGTCTTGGTTTGTCTTGTGTTTCTGTGTTATCATTCTGGAGGAAGAACTTGTATCATTTCTTAATGCATGCATTACTAAATGACAATAAAAGAGGCCTGCGTGTCCTCATAATCTAATCTAATCTATCCACTTACTTTATTAATATCTAAAAAATCAACAATTTTATCTTGAATATATTCAGAAATATGAAATAATAAGAAATCTGGAAAACTGTAGTATAAATTCTTTTGGGAGGATTGATGGGAACGGATAGAATATAATAGGATTAGTGCAAGATTAGTGTAACTTGGTGCATGATAGACAATTACAGGACTCGTTGGGCCATAGCATCTGTTATTGTGCTATAAAACTTAATGACTCTTGATGATTTAGATGAGGGAATCTGGTATAACATATCCCAGTATGCTGATGGTTCAAAGCTTAATGGTTGTGTGGGGTGTGAGAAAACTGTGCTGAGGATTCTGGGGAATATTAAGAGGTCAGGTGAATTGGCAGATGGAACATAAATGTAAAGTCATTGACTTGTGGAGCAAAAATGAAAAGAGGACGTGTTTAAATAGTGAATTAGACCATAAGATATAGCAGAGAATTAAGCCCATCTGCTTCTTTCACCACCTCTTGCCACCCGTTCCAGGGACCCACCACTCTGTAAAAGTAACTTGTCCCTCAAATCCCTTTTGAAATATTTCCCCCCTCACATTAAGCACAACTCTTCTAGTATTTGATGCTTCTTCCTGGGAAAAACAGTCTGAATATCTAAGCTATATCTATGCCTCTTGTAATCTTACAAACTTCTATCACATCTCCCCTCAGCCTCTGAAAACAACCCAAGTTTCTCTAACCTCTCCTAATAGTTGATACCTTCAAATCCGGGCAGGATCCATTTAAACCTCTTCCAAAGCCGCCACGTCCTTCCAACTTTACCCTTTCTAGTATCCATGTACTTCTATATAATTTTCTCATGCATCACTGTATCTACACATAATTAATTTTCTGTGCAAGGAATGAATTATTTTGATGACATTTGGGTGTATATGTTTCCTTTGTCATTTTTAAGAGCACAACATATGGAAATATTCTTTGAGCTGCTTCTGTCTTTATCTCTATGTGTGTTCATGCTGTGATCCAATTAAACAGCAGTATTGTGCATTGTGTCAGCGAACGAGCAGTGGAACAACTTCACAGACACCTCCTTCTGCACCAGATCTTAAAGTCTCATGTGGGTAGCCAATATGCTTCCTGAAAATGAACCCTGCCTCTTTGAATATAAACATGCTGAGTCAAAATGGATTTCGAAAGGGTTTAAAGTCAAAAGTCGAGTTAATTGACATAGGCACAATCACACGTATACACAGGTACAATGAAAAGCTTGCTTGTGGCAGCATCACAGGCACGTAGCGTCAGGTAAGTAGCATTAACAAGGAAAACATAGATTAAACATTACAACATATTTGCAGCTTCCCTGACTTTCGAGGATGTTGCAGCTCCCCTGCATACTTGGGGAAAGTGACCAAAAGCCAATTTCTACCCAAAAGGGTCTCTGCAAGGACTAGCATTGTCTTGTGAAGAACAGTTATCAACTCCCACGTGTTAGATGATATGGTAGCATAATGGGTAATTTGTGGGCTGGTGTAGAGAACCCTGGGATACTGATTAAACGATAATGAGTTTGAATCCCACTGTGACAGCTGGGCTGTTTAAATTCAAGTAATTGTGAATTTAAAACTAGTGAGCCTGAAACTAATGGATCCTCGTAAAAATCCCATCTGGTTTGTTTCATGTTCTTCAGAAAAGGAAATCCACCTTCCTGGTCTGGTCCATATGGAACTCCAGACTCACTAAATGGCCCTTCAAAATCATTCAGTTGTACAGCACTGAAACAGGGTCCTGGGCCCACCATGTCGGTAGCATCGAAGTCAAATGCGATGTTAGAATTAATTTTGAGAGCACTTGGATATCAAAGCAAGGATGTAATGCTGAGGCTTTATAAGGCATTGGTCAGACCACATTTGGAGTAAAGTGATCAGTTTTGGGCCCCGTATCCAAGAAAGGGTGTGCCTCAACTGGAGAGGGTCCTGAGGAGGTTTACAAGAATGTTTATTCCTCTCCTTAGATTCTGCCTGACTTGCTGAGTTCCTCCAGCATTTTGTGTGGCATGTCAGCACTCTGTCTCATTTGCTCCATGGACACACGCTGTCCAGTCCCAGCAAATTTGTTGTCAGTCTTTTCAGTACCCTCTCTAGCCTAATCACAACCATCCTGCAGTGTGGTGACCAGAACACAATGCTCCAAGCGTGGCCTAACCAATGCATTCTACAGTTATGATACCAACAGAAATGCCATAACAAACAAATGCAGGAGATACTTAGGGAATACGTGCTACCTTGGTTAAAGATGCTACGATATGTAAATTAATAAGGCTTGAAAGGGGCCAGAACACCTCTCTCTCCTGTACACTGTTGTCTCCTGCTGCTCAGCCTATTTATTTACTGGGTGAGAGCCCTTCCATCAATTCTGTGGGGTACCACCTCTGCTCAAGATTATATCACTTCTACCATTGCCCTAAAACCTCAGCCTTGCTTCTCTCCATTTATTTCGGCTTGGACCCCAGATCACCAAACTCGCCAGCTGCCCAGGACAAGGCATGGTTGCCTCGAGGCAGACGGCTGGCTGCACTTACACAATGATTTTGACAGCCACTGAGGCCTGGACCTCACCACCCTGACTCATTGTCAGGATCACAGAATTCTTCAATATTCCAGGAAGTCTGGAAATATACAATAAGATAAATTAATGTTCAAAGAATTCAAATGATTAATTCTTTACAGTTAAAACTGCCCCAAATTCATATACTAAAACTGTATTAAAGTCATTGTGTTAGAGAAACAGGCCCTTCAGCCTAACTCCTCCTTGCCAACCAAAACGTCTGTCTGCACTAGTCCCAATTTCTTCTGTCTGGCCCATGTTCCTCTCTTGCTTTCCTATCCCTATTCCCATTCAAATTATTTTTAAATGCTGGAATTATACTCACCTCTACCATCTCCCTTGTTCCATTTACCCTCTACCCTCTACATGAAAAGCTGGACTCTCAGACTCCTTTGAATCTGTCCCTTCTCACCCTGAACCGGTGCCTTCTAGTTTTAGACTCCATACCCTTGCAACATCCTGGATCATCTCTCCTACATTCTTTCTAGTATCACCAAGTACTTTATAGTATGGAGGTCAGAACCTCACGTGGTATTCCAAGTGTGGCTTTACCAATGTCATAAACAGCTCTAAGATAATTACCCATTACCCCTTCTTATGAAGGCAAGTAAGCTAAGTGTTTTCCTCACTACCCTATCCAGCTATGAGAACCATGAAATGGCAGCACAAGATCCCTGTTTATATCAGTGCTTCTGAAGTCCTCGTTTATTATATATTTCAGGCCAGCATTACATAACCTAAGATATCATGTATGTTCATGACTGGTTTACAAGCATAAATGGAGGAATTCTCCTCCCATTAGTGAGAAGTTTAAGGAACAGCTTAAACTTTGGGCAAAAATTACAGGGAGCTGTGAAGAAAAGTCACTTTCCATTGAATGTCTAAGATTAGCAGGCATAGAGATAGTGAAAATGGATTCAGTCAAGACCTCCAAATGGAAGTGGTATAGCTACTAGGGATTGGGGGTCACCTCTGAGAATGACTTGGCACATAGTGTAACTGGTAGAGTTTATCTTAGCTACACTCCTGACCTTGGGTATTGCCTGTGTGGAGTTGTCATGGTCTCCCTGTGACCACGTAGTCTCCTTCTATATTGGAAGGAACCCTAGAGAGAGCTAGAGAATGGGACTGGTGGGATTGTTTACTAGGAGCCACTACAGACCCAGTGAGTCAAATTGCTGCATTTTTTTGCAATAGAGTCATAGAGTCATGCAGCTTGAAACAAGTCCTTCAGTCCAACTGGTCCATGTTGATCCAGATATCCAGAGAGGTTGTGCCAGCTGCATATGCTTGTTGCATAGCCCTTTAAGCTTCTCACTTGACGCATAGCCTTTTAAACCTCTCCTCATCATGTGCGTATCTAGGTAGCTTTTGAACGCTGCTTATGTGCCCACCTCACTATTTCTGGAAGCTCATTCCAAATACCCTCCCCTCCTTGTATGATGTCCCTTTTAAATCTCTCCACTCTAATATTAAACCTATGCCCTCTCCCCGGGGGAAAAGTTATGTTCCTTCACCAACAAGAGAAAATCTTCAGATGCTGGAAATCCAAGCAACACACACAAAATGCTGGAGGATCTCAGCAGGCCAGGCAGCATCGATGGAAAAAAGCCGAGGCTCGAAAAGCTGACTGTACTTTTTTCCATCGATGCTGCCTGGCCTGTTGAGTTTCTCCAGCATTTTGTGTGTGTTACATGTTCTTTCACCCTTGTCTTTGCCCCTCATTATCTTTTATACCTCTATCAGTTCACCCTCAATCTCCTATGCTACAGGGAATAAAGTCTAAGTTTTCTCCGTAGAAATCATTAAGAGCACCAAATTTCTTGGTGTTCACCTGGCGGAGAATCTCACCTGGTCCCTCAACACCAGCTCCATAGCAAAGAAAGCCCAGCAGCGTCTCTACTTTCTGTGAGGGCTGAGAAAAGTCCATCTCCCACCCCCCATCCTCACCACATTCTACAGAGGTTGTATTGAGAGCATTTGAGCAGCTGCATCACTGCCTGGTTCGGAAATTGTACCATCTCGGATCGCAGACTCTGCAACGGATAGTGAGGTCAGCTGAGAAGATCATCGGGGTCTCTCTTCCCGCCATCACAGACATTTACACCACACACTGCATCCGCAAAGCAAACGGCATTATGAAGGACCCCATGCACCCCTCATACAAACTCTTCTCCCTCCTGCCATCTGGCAAAAGGCACCGAAGCATTCGAGCTCTCACGACCAGACTATGTAACAGTTTCTTCCCCCAAGCCATCAGACTCCTCAATACCCAGAGCCTGGCTTGAAACCAACCTACTATACCCTCTACTGTGCCTACTGTCTTGTTATTATTTATTGTAATGCCTGCACTGTTTTGTGCACTTTATGCAGTCCTGGATAGGTCTGTAGTCTAGTGTAGTTTTTGTGCTTTTTCTAATGTAGTTCAGTGTAGTTTTTGTATTGTTTCATGTAGCACCATGGTCCTGCAAAACGTTGTCTCATTTTTACTATGTTCTGTACCAGCAGTTATGGTTGAAATGACAATAAAAAGTGAACTTGACCTGACTTGACCTACACAACATCCTTTGTAACTCAGGCCTCCATCCCAGCAACATCCTAGTAGGTCACTTCTGCATTCTTTCTAGCTTTCTGACAGCTCTTCTATAACAGGGGGTCCACACCTGTGCACAATATGTCAAGTGTGATCTCATCAGCATCTTGTACAACTGAAAAAAAAACTTCTGAACTCTATACTCAATGCCCTAAGACATTACAGCTGGTCAATAATGCAATTATCTAATCAGCCAATCGTGTGGCAGCAACTCAATACATATCTAAGCATGCAAACATGGTCAAGAAGTTCAGTTGTTGTTCAGACCAAACATCAGAATGGGCAAGAAATTTGATCTAACTGACTTTGATTGTGGAATGATTGTTGGTGCCAGACGGGATGGTTTGAGTATCTCAGAAACTGTTGATCTCCTGGGATTTTCACTCACAAGTCTCTAGAGTTTACAGAGAATGGTGCAAAACATCCAGCAGGCAGCTTTGTGGGCAAAAATGCCTTGATATTGTGAGAGATCAGAGTAGAATGACCAAACTGGTTCAAGTTGAGAGGAAGGTGACAATAACTCAAATGTCCACGTGTTACAACAGTAGTGTGCAGAGCTGCATCTCCAAGCGCCCATTTTGAACCTTGAAATGGATGGGCTACAGGCTCAGAAGACCATGAGCATACACTCAGTGGTCACTTTATTAGGTACAGGAGATACTTAATAAAGTGATCACGGAGTGTATTATTTTATTCTTCAACAAGTTGTTATCAATAATACAAAGCAATGCTGGAAATCTGAAATAAAAGTGGAAAATGCCAGAACAGAATTTGGTGAATCATGCAGCAGAGAATGAAACTGAATCAAAAGTTCAGTCTCGCAACCTTTAATTATGTTATAATTGCTCTTGGCGAAATGCTAACAAACTATTCAGCTGTTAACTAACTCTAATTCAATAACTATTACTAAATCTTGCATGACTCTCCTTTATTGACTTCAGGAAGTAAGCGATTACCCTCTGGAAAGTACCTTGAACTTTCTGGAAATATACAATGTTTTGTATCTCTGAAGAAATAAAAAATCCTTGATTAAAACCAGTCACTGCTGATGGATCTCGGCCCAAAAACTCAATTGTTGATTCCTCTCCATAAATGCTGCATGACTTGTTGAGTTCTTTCAGCATTTTGTGTGTATTGCTTAATTAAATCATGTTGTCTTTCTACATGTGTGTCTAATCTCTGCATTCATCTATCCCAACTCTTCACAGCACCTATAAGGATATCCAAATGGAAACCCTGCTCCATTCAAATCCTTTCCAATTTCTTCATTCCTCACTCAAACTCTCCTTTACTCTCAATATACTGTCTAATCAATCAATCTGAAAGCAATTCTAATAGTTATCAATATAATCAAAGACCCTGCCCACCCTTGACATTCACTCTTCTCCCCCTCCCATTGCGCAGGAGGTACAAAACACAAAAAGCACACATCGCCAAGCTCAAAGGGCAACCCCCATCCTGCTATTGTAGGACTACTGAATGGACCCTTTGAACGGTAAGATCCACTCTTGACCTCACAATCTCTCTCATGATAGCACGCACCTTATTGTCTGCCTGCGCTGCACTGTTTCTGTAATTGTACCACTTGATTCTGCATTCTGTTCATGGTTTTCCCTTGTACTACCTCAATGCAGTTATATGAAGAACTGATTGCTATGGATGGCGTGCAAAGCAAAGTTTTTCAGTCCATGTTGGTATAGGCGACAATAGTACACTGATCTCCAATTGACAATTACTAATTTAGTATTTTCTGCTGATTACAAATTCCAGAGCTGCATCAGCGCCACCTGGGAATAATGAAGAGAAATTCCAGAGTGTGTTAGAGAACACATTTCCTGCCAACATTACAGAGACTAGTACATGTTGTGTTTATTAATGACGGAGATCATTTATCATGTAAACAGTCACACCTCTGGGAACACCTCTTTATCCAGTAGACTGCAGCACACCCAGTGTATGCTATAGAGTACTGCAGTCCATATAGATTGCCGTATAGATAGCAGTAGAGACTATGTATGTTATAGGCAATAGCACACTCTGTATGTGACGGAGAGTAGCGCATTATAGATATACAAATGTTAACTGTACACATTATGTATGATTATCTAAAGTTCATCTTATGGATGCTATAGGCATTACATGAGCCATAACTTTAAGAAAAGTCTTCCCACGTGCAGGTCCTCCCCAAGTTATGGACCTCCAAGGTACATACTGCCAATGCACACCCATGCCACCTGCTGTGGGGCAGCAGGAACCCTCTGCTGCCTGGGACCTTGGCCATAATCTAAACACATCGTGCTATGCACACAGTGTTCTGCAGGACCTCAATAACCACATTTTAAAGATGAAAGGAATTTGGCTGCTTGTAAAGTTATAGAACTAAGAAGGCATTTTGCTTACTTGTTCCTCTGTTGTCCCTTTTCCTGCATATTAAAACAGCAGATAACGAACTATAATGCACAATATGTACAGCTGCGTGCTCTATTTGATAGAGTATATCACAGATAATAATAATGCCAGAATGTATCAAAATAAAATCTACATACTTTAAAATAACACTGTCTGTTGATGTTAAAGATAATGACACTATCAGCATATCTTAAAGAAGAGAACATTTTTATGGAAGATGCCATGCACCATATAGAGAACATTATACTCTGTGCTTATATTTAAGGATAATTCATCATAAATGTACTGTAAATTGCATGTGCATATAATCAAATTAAGCACTGTTTGTATGAGATAGTGGCAGAATCTGTGTACATTATAGTTAATAGCACACACTTCCTAAAGAATAAAATACTTGAATATAATATATCTTAGCCAGTAACATATATTATAGTGAATAATATATTGTGCATTCATTATAGTAAATAGAAATCCTATAAATATATTATATGATAAATCATATACCCCAAAATCTCAGAGAATAACATTCCCTGTATATGTGCCATGTGCATAGTATAGAGAGTAATAGACTATATTTAATACTTAGCACACACTGCATACACCAAAAACATTACATTATGAATAATCTAACAAATAATACATGCATACTCTCTTAAGTGTTATACAGAATAGCACACAGCATTGAACAATATATAATGTCCTGTAATAACCATATAACCATATAACAATTACAGCATGGAAACAGACCATCTCGGCCCTTCTAGTCCACGCCGAACTCTTACTCTCACCTAGTCCCACCGAGCTGCACTCAGCCCATAACCCTCCATTCCTTTCCTGTCCATACAGCTATTCAATTTAACTTTAAATGACAATATTGAACCTGCCTCAACCACTTCTGCTGGAAGCTCATTCCACACAGCTACCACTCTCTGATTAAAAAGTTCCCCCTCATGTTACCCCTAAATTTTTGCCCTTTAACTCTCAACTCATGTCCTCTTGTTTGAATCTCCCCCACTCTCAATGGAAAAAGCCTATCCACGTCAACTCTATCTATTCCCCTCATAATTTAAAATACCTCTATCAAGTTCCCCCTCAACCTTCTACTGTCCAAAGAATAAAGACCTAACTTGTTCAACCTTTCTCTGTAACTTAGGAGATGAAACCCAGGTAACATTCTAGTAAATCTTTTCTGTACTCTCTCAATTTTGTTGACATCTTTCCTACAATTCGGTTACCAGAACTGTACACAATACTCCAAATTTGGCCTCACCAATGCCTTGTACAATTTCAACATTACATCCCAACTCCTATACTCAATGCTCTGATTTATAAAGGCCAGCATACCAAAAGCTTTCTTCACCACCCTATCCACTTGAGATTCCACCTTCAGGGAACTATGCACCATTATTCCTAGATCCCTCTGTTCTACTGCATTCTTCAATGCCCTACCATTTACCATGTATGTCCTATTTTGATTAGTCCTACCAAAATGTAGCACCTCACATTTATCAGCATTAAACTCCATCTGCCATCTTTCAGCCCACTCTTCTAACTGGCCTAAATCTCTCTGCAAGCTTTGAAAACCTACTTCATTATCCACAACTCCACCTATCTTATTATCATCTGCATACTTACTAATCCAATTTACCACCCTATCATCTGGATCATTAATGTATATGACAAACAACACTGGACCCAGTACAGATCCCTGAGGCACACCACTAGACATTGGCCTCCAATCTGACAAACTGTTATCCACCACTACTCTCTGGCGTCACCCATCCAGACACTGCTGAATCCATTGTACTATTTCAATATTAATACCTAACGATTGAACCTTCCTAATTAACCTTCCATGTGGAATCTTGTCAAAGGCCTTACTGAAGTCCATATAGACAACATCCACCGCTTTACCCTCGTCAATTTTCCTAGTAACCTCTTCAAAAAATTCAATAAGATTTATCAAACATGACCTTCCACGCACAAATCCATGTTGACTGTTCTTAATCAGACCCTGTCTATCCAGATAATTATATATACCATCTCTATAAATACTTTCCATCAATTTACCCACCACTGACATCAAACTCACAGGCCAATAATTGCTAGGTTTAGTCTTAGAACCCTTTTTAAACAATGGAACAACATAAGCATTACGCCAATCCTCCGGCACTATCCCCGTTTCTAATGACATTTGACATATTTCTCTCAGAGCCCCTGTTATTTCTACTCTAACTTCCCTCAAGGACCTAGGGAATATCCTGTCAGGACCCGGAGACTTATCCACATTTATATTCCTTAAAAGCACCAGTACTTCCTCTTCTTTAATCATCATAGTTTCCATAACTACCCTTCTTGTTTCCTTTACCTTACACAATTCAATATCCATCTCCTTAGTGAATACCGAAGGAAAGAAATTGTTCAAAATCTCCCCCATCTCTTTTGGCTCAGCACATAGCATTCCACTCTGATTCTCTAAGGGACCAATTTTATCCCTCACTGTCCTTTTGCTATTAATATAACTGTAGAAATCCTTTGGATTTATTTTCACCTTACTTGCCAAAGCAACTTCATATCTTCTTTTAGCTTTTCTAATTTCTTCCTTAAGATTCTTTTTACATTCTTTATATTCCTCGAGCACCTCACTTACTCCAAGCTGCCTATATTTATTGTCAATATCTCTCTTTTTCCGAACCAAGTTTCCAATATCCCTTGAAAACCATGGCTCTCTCAAACTTTTAACCTTTCCTTTCAACCTAACAGGAACATAAAGATTCTGTACCCTCAAAATTTCTTCTTTAAATGACCTCCATTTCTCTATTACATTCTTCCCATAAAAAAAATTGTCCCAATCCACTCTTTCTAAATCCTTTCATATCTCCTCAAAGTTAGCCTTCCTCCAATCAAAAATCTCCACCCTGGGTCCAGTCCTATCCTTCTCCATAATTATATTGAAACTAATGGCATTGTGATCACTGGACCCGAAGTGCTCCCCAACACATACCTCTGTCACCTGCCCTATCTCATTCCCTAACAGGAGATCCAACACTGTCCCTTCTCTAGGTGGTACCTCCATGTATTGCTGCAAAAAACTATCTTGCACACATTTTACAAACTCCAAAACACCCAGCCCTTTTACAGTATGGGCTTCCCAGTCTATGTGTGGCAAATTAAAATCTCCCACAATCACAACCTTGCGCTTACTACAAATATCTGCTATCTCCTTACAAACTTGCTCTTCCAATTCTCGCTCCCCATTAGGTGGTCTATAATACACCCTTATAAGCATTACACCTTTCCCATTCCTCAATTCCACCCAAATAGCCTCCCTAGACGAGTCCTCTAATCTATCCTGCCAAAGTACCGCTGTAATATTTTCTCTTACAAGCAATACAACACCTCCCCCTCTTGCCCCTCTGATTCTATCATACCCGAAGCAACGAAATCCAGGAATATTTAGTTGCCAATCACACCCCTCCTGCAACCATGTTTCACTAATAGCTACAACATCATATTTCTCAGGTATCAATCCATGCTGTAAGCTCATCCACCTTTCTTACAATGCTCCTAGCATTAAAATAGATGCATTTAAGAAACTCTCCACCTCTTACTCTCTGTTTATCCCTAATGATGGAAACAACTTTCTTATCTTTTTCTTCCTTCTCCCCTACATCTTCGGTCTGAGTGCTCCCGTTCTCCGTCCCCTGCCTATCCTCCCTCACACACTGTCTACTAGCTTTCTCTATTTGTGAACTAACCTCCTCTCTCCTCGTCTCTTCAATTTGATTCCTATCCCCACCCCCCAATCATTCTAGTTTAAAATCTCCCCAGTAGCCTTCATAACCAATATACTTTGGGAAGTATCAACACCTGGGCATAATACACTACATATCTACATACAGTAGTATATTACAACTCCTGGTAATATTTTAGAAACTTATTGTTTATTATGATGGATGAACACACCTGACACACACTATTATGACACATCCTGTACATATTCCAGGCAAATAATATAACTGCTTGCATTACACTTTCTCTTTTATCACATCATTTTATTCTGAATTCTGTTACAGTATTATTTTCCCTTATACCACCTCAATATACTGATGTGATATTTGGTGAATGTTATATATTTGGAATTGGAACTGTTTTTCATTGTCACATATACGGTAAAAAACTTTGTTCTGTGTGCCATCCAGCCAAATCAGTTCATCATATTAGCATATTGAGGGAAAACATGAACAGGGAGCAGAATAAAATGGTACAGTTGGAGAGAAAGTGTAGTGCAAGCAGACAGAGAATAAGGTGCAAGGCCATAATAAGGGAAATTGTTAGGTCAAGAATGCATTGTACTAGGGGGGCCATTTAATAGTCTTATAACAACAAGGTAGAAGTTGTCCTTGAACTTTGTCGTACGTGCTTTCAGGCTTTTTTTATCCTCTGCCCGATAGGATTGAGGAGAAGAGAGAATGTTTGCGGTGGGTGGGGTCTTTGATTATGTTAGCTAATTTACAGAGGCAGTGAGAAATGTGGACAGAGTCCATGGGGGTGAGGTTAGATTCTGTGATGTGCTGAGCTGTGTCCGCAACTCTCTGCAGATTCTTGCAGTCATGGGATCAATCAACTGTGATGTTCCTTATCAATTGTAACGTAACTGTGTTATATCTGCATAGGATGCTTTCTATGATGCCTGTATATACTATTGGGAATTCAGGGAATATATACACCCTCTATATACTTCTGGGATAGTAGTCCCTGAAGATATTCAGTGCATTGATTGCCGCAAGACTGGTTCCTTTGTTTGGTGATGAGACAGGTGGCGAGGCAGCAGTGTTGTCTCAGTTGTAGCAAGGACTAGGCCTCAATCCTTGGGCTTCCGTTGTGGCGTGGCATCCAGGCTTGGTTGGGGATGGCCTCTCCCTTTGGTGCTGCCCTCCAGTGTTGGATCGGTGGAATTACAGGCTGGACAGTGGGAACCATCAATTTGCGAAGGTTGTTGCTCAGGCTCTTGGACTAAAATTGTGTTTTCTTACATGGCTATGTTCTTTTCTTTCCCCTTTCTCGTTATTTTGAATGCACGCGTATATTTTTGCAGCTTGGCTCAGACAGATGCTGTCTTATTGGGCTATATCTATGCATGGTTTGATTAAACTTGATTTGATTTGATATCAGGAAAAATTACAGACACAAACTGTAAATCTTGAAGCTGTATATGCTGTAGAGGCACATCGGGCAGCAACCTTGCTGTTTCTTTAAAATTTTGTCTGTTTTTTTTATGAGGCCGAATTGCTAGCTCGATGCTCAACAGATGGAAAGTGTGAAAGGAGCTGGCCAGATTCGAACCTGGGACAACTCGCCTCAAAGTCTGGTGCGGGTGCCATTACACCACCAGCCGGCAAGTAGTAAATAAGGTGCATTGTAACTAACTGCCACATATGTACTGTTGAAAGTAGTTAGACTGAGTTGTTCTCTGATCTTGGCAATTTACTTGCAAATGTTTTGTTACCTTAAGAGGTGGCATCATCAGTGCACTGTTAATTGTGGGGTGTCCTCCGAATGCTTGGCCTTTATATATGTTTTAAGTATTCATACTGGCTGCATTATGGTCTGGTACAGCAATTCACGTGCACAAGAACATAAGAGGTTGTAGAGAGTAATGGATTATGCCTTATACAACATAGGTACACCTCGCCCCATCATCAGCGGTGTTTACAAGAAAGCACCACCATCATCAAAGATCCCTACCACCCAGCCCACGCCATCTTCTTACAACTACTATTGGGCAGGAGGTGCAGGAGGTACAGAACCCTGAAGTTACACACCGCCAGGTTTAAGATGAACTATTTCCTTGTAACGATTTGGTTCTTGCACTAGCTAGCACAGCCCTAATCACCAGAGTTTAGCAATGTGATGATTATGTTGATAAAACAGACTTCTCTTGTTTATTGCGTTGTTTCTTGTAAGAATTGTGTATAATCTATGGTTTTCTTGTGCATGCTGCTTATATGATGCTGTGTGCCTCTGATACATTTACTTGTAGACATGACAATAAATTCAACATTGACTTTGGAATAACACAAGTACAGAAGTACATGAGACCATAAGACATAGGAGCAGGATTAAGCCACTCAGCCCATTAAGTCTGCTCCACCATTCCTTCATGGCTGATTTACTATCCATCTCTACCTCATTCTCCTGACTTCTCCCCATAACCTTTGACATCTTGACCAACCAAGAATCGAGCAACATCTGCTTTAAATATGTTCAAAGACTTGGCCTCCACAGCTGTCTGTGGAAGTGGATTCCACAAATTCACCACTCTCTGACATAACAATTTCCTTCTCACCTCTATTCTAAATGGACATTCCTCTATTTGGACTTCTCCCTACTCTGAGACTGTACTATCTATTCCCAGACTCACCCACTATAGGAACCATCTACTCCACATCCTCTCTGTCTAGGCCTTTCAAACGATCATATATCACTGGCTCTCAAGGGTTCCTTTACCTTAAGCTCCCTAAATATATCTGGTTCAATTGCACAACACCCAACCCAGAATTGCCTTTCCCCTAGCAGGCTCAACCAGAAGCTGCTCTATAGACATTCTACAAATTCCCTCTCTTAAGACCCAACACCAGAATGACTTTCCCAATCTACTTGCATATTGAAATCCCCTATGACTATCCTAACATTGTCCTTATTACAGGCCTTTTTTATTTCCCATTGAAATTTGTAACGCACATCCTGGCTACTGTTTTGGGGCCTGTATACAACTCTCACTAGGGTCTTTTTAACCTTTGCGGTTTTTTAACTCTACCCACAAGGTTTCTACATCTTCCGATCCTTTCAGCTCTTTCTAAGATTTGATTTCATATTTTTTACCAGCAGAGCCACCCACCCCTTAAGCCTACCTGCCTTTTTCCGAAACAAGGTGTATCTTTAGATCTTAAGCTCCCAACTATGATCTTACTACAGCCACATCTCAGCGATGCTCACAGTCCATCTCTAACTGCGCTACAAGATCATCTATCTTATTCTGTATACTGAGTGTATTCAAATACAATACCTTCAGTCCTGTATGCATCACCCTTTTTGATTTTGCTCCCTTGTTATACTTCACCTCATCCAACAGACTGCAATTTTGCCCCATTATCTGCCTGTCCTTCCTCACAATCTCGCTACACAATGCACCAACTGGTATGTCAACTGTCCCATCCTCAACCCTATCATTTTGGTTCCCACCCCCCTGCTAAATTAGGACCCATCTAACAGGTCGTGCAAAACGGCCCACAGGTTCAGGTGTAAGCCATCCTTCTTGTTCGGGTCATGTCTTCTCCGAAGAGATCCCAATGATCCAGAAATCTGAAACCCTGTCCCCTACCCCACTTCCTCAGCCACTCATTCATCTGTGCTGTCATCCTTTTCCTGCCTTGATTACCCTGTGGTACTGGGAGGAATCCAGAGAGTACTATCTTGGAGCTCCTGCTTCTTAGCCTCTTCCCTAACTCCCCATACTCACTGCGCAGGGCCCCTTTCCCCTTTCTACCTATGTTATTGGTGCCAACGTGTACCATGGCCTCTGGCTGCTCATGTTCCCTCTTGAGACTATTCTGAAGCCGCTCTGAGACATCCTGGACTCTAGCACCTGAGAGGTAACACACCATTCTGGCTTCTCTTTTGGAGCCACAGAATCTGCTGACGATCCCGCTCACTATCGAGTCTCCTATCACTACCGCTCTACCTGCTGCGCCACGGTGCCACTGGCTTGGCCGCTGCTGCTGTGTCCTGATAGGTCACCACCCCCTCACCCTGCCAGCAGTACACAAACTTGTTGTTGGGGGGAGGGATGGCTTAGGGGACCCTGCCCTGACTGCTTATTCTCCTTAATTCTGGTGGTCACCCATCCACTATCTGAAACCTGCACTCTGGGTGTGATCACTTCAGTAAAAGACTGATCTATGAAGTCTTCAGCCTTGCTGATGGTTCTGAGAGCATCCAGCTCCACTCTAGTTTTAATCAATAACATGTATTGATAGTAGTGACTAACACAACCTGCATCTACTAAGCAGGAAATACAGATTACATATAGAGTAGTGAAGTAAACACCCTGCATATGTTATAAGAAATAGCACTCTATGTTTATGCTACAGCAGATGACACACCCTATATATACTCTAGAGAGTAAAATGTACAGCACCTGTATGCATTACAGTAAAATTCTGTTAATCCTCTATCCAACGATTGGGAAATTTTGTTAGCTTATCAGATCATGTTTCCCAATCATCAGGATCCTTGTTCCATGGTCTCTTGCCACACGTTGTGATTCAAATTCCCATGCTCCCTTGCAACACAATGGGGTCCAAGTTCCCATGCTCCCTTGCAACACAATGGGGTCCAAGTTCCCATGCTCCCTCTCCACACACTGAATCCCAGTTTCCAGCCTCTCTTCCAATTTACTTACTTCACTGGGCAATGCATTATCGTTCTGTGTAAGACTAAAGAGTAACTTCTCTCATAAAAGTCGGTTGTAGTGCATACTTGGAGGCCATGGATGAAACAGATAAGATCCCGATTTTGGTGTGGAGAACATGTTTCCTCTTGTGGGAGAATCTAGAATGATCACCATTTAAAAATAAGTAGTTGCCTACTTAAGGCCAAGTTTCTGAATATTTTTAAGGCAGAGGTGAGTCAGGTTGATACACAAATGGGTGAAGAGTTATCATGGGTAGGTAGAAATGTGAAGTTCGGATGACAATCAGAGCACAATGACCTTATTAACTGACAGAATAGACTTGACGGGTCACCCACTGCTCCTAATTCATGCGCTCAAGTGCTTGCAAGACGATGTCCCAGAAATTTGATGTGAACAGCGTGAGGAAATGTGACCGGAGGAAGCACCACCCGTGACTGGTGGTTGGGCTTAGGCTGAGAATTTTATCGGCTTCTGCTCGCCTTCACCCATTCTGGCATTCTCAGGAATTTCCTTACCCCTCTCTCTTTCTCCGCCTGTTTGTCTGTACTCTTCTTTTCCCTCTGTGCTCTTTTTTGTCCTTTCTCTTTCTCTCTCTCTCATTCCCTATCTCACACCCTCTCAATACTCCAAAACTTTGCATTGCTCCCTTTATCACTGAAAGGCCGGCAACTATTCTTCTCTCTCTCCTTCTGCCTATCTCTCTCCATAGCAACATAAGAAATTTAAGAAGGGGCAGTCTATTTGGCCCCCTGTGCTGTTCTGACATTCAGTAAGATAATGGCTGATCTTCTAACCAAGCACTACTTACCTGCACTAATCCTTTATCCCTTGTTATCTAAAACTCAATCTCTGTCTTCAGTAGACTCAGCAATGGAGTCCGCAGTCCTCCTTTCTCACACTATCCGTCTATCTGTCTGCCCAACTATCTACCTACCTATCTCTCGATCTATTGAAACATCTTCCTTGACATAATTATCATTTTGCCAAGACACTTCAGAAACCCTGGTTATCCATTGAAGTATGAAAGTTGTGGAAGACACTTGCAGTCTAACACTGAGGGCAGAGTACCCTTTCACACTCTATGTTATGCAAGAAATAGCAACACATACATAATGCTGGAGGAACTCAGCTGGTCAGGTAGCATCTATGGAAATGAATAAACAGTTGACATTTCGGGCCGAGACCTTTCAACATTTTGCGTGTGTTGCTCTGGATTTCCAGACCTGCGGAATCTCTTGTGTTTCTACAAGAGGGCCCTGCTGCTCTCTGTCCTGGAAGCTCTGGCCTCTCCCAGCCTGCAAGAGGCCTGTGTCTTTAAGAATGTGTGTGAGGCAGGCGAAGGGCTGGGGCTGGGGCTGGGGCAGGGGCAGGTGAGGTTTCTCTGCATGCTCACATGCTTGTTTGGAATGCAGGGTACCGGTTAACAATGTGAAAGGACTGGACTTCTGGGAGATCATTTTACTGGACCACAAACAGACTGTCCACACAGCTGAGGGAAAACAAACAGCGTCCGGTGAAACAGCAGAACAAAGCAAACGCTCCCTGGGTATTGGTGTCACATCTCCTCAGCCGTCACTCCTCACCAGGCTTATCAGCACACAGCTTGCTGACAGAAGCCCTCAGAGCACCTGGAACACACCCTTCGGGGGAGGGCTGGTGGGGATTACGGGGTGGGAGGGGGAAGTGCGGGTTGTCCCTTTGTCGAAATATGCAGGTGGTAGGTTTGGGAACGGGAGAAGCGGGACTGGAGAGGCCACAGTGCCAGAGCACTTGAGGACTCACACTATGTGGGTGTCAGTCACACTGTCGGGGTGTAACAGTGTTGTGCGTGTCACATTATGTTGGTGACACACTGTGTGGGTGTAATACTGTGAAGCTATCAGTACTGTGGGAGTGTCATACTGTTGTGGGTGTCACACATCAGAAGTGTCACTCTGTTGGGGATGTGTTCTGTTGAGGGTGTCGCATTGTGGGGATGTCAAACTGTGGGGGTGTTCGGCTGTTGGGGATGATGGACTGTGAGGGTGTTCAGCTGTTGTGTTGATGGACTGTGCGGGTGTTTGGCTGTTGTGTTGATGGACTGTGGGGGTGTACGGCTGTTGTGTTGATGGACTGTGGGGGCGTTCGGCTGTTATGTTGATGGACTGTGGGGGAGTCCGGCTGTTGGGGATGATGGACTGTGTGGGTGTTCGGCTGTTGTGTTGATGGACTGTGCGGGTGTTTGGCTGTTGTGTTGATGGACTGTGGGGGTGTTCGGCTGTTGTGTTGATGGACTGTGCGGGTGTTTGGCTGTTGTGTTGATGGACTGTGGGGGTGTACGGCTGTTGTGTTGATGGACTGTGGGGGTGTTCGGCTGTTGTGTTGATGGACTGTGCGGGTGTTTGGCTGTTGTGTTGATGGACTGTGGGGGTGTACGGCTGTTGTGTTGATGGACTGTGGTGGCGTTCGGCTGTTGTGTTGATGGACTGTGGGGGAGTTCGGCTGTTGTGTTGATGGACTGTGGGGGAGTCCGGCTGTTGGGGATGATGGACTGTGTGGGTGTTCGGCTGTCGTATTGATGGACTGTGGGGGTGTTGCACTGTCTGGGGTGCTGAGTTCTGGAGACACAGAGAGGAGAGTGCACTTCGTGTCCTCTGGTGGTTCCTTGAGATATATCTCCTGTTCTGGGATATTCCTGGATAATCCCAGAGGAGCAGCCATCCTTCACTGGGCTGTAGCTTGTCCCCAACAGGTCTGATGAAAGGCAGTGAGATTGGAGAAAGACGTTTAGGACGGCAGAGAGAAGACTACTTCATCTAGACAAAGAGCAGTCTGAGTTAATGAGGAAAATCCCAGAGGACTCCTCAAATTTCTTCAACAGTACTCGGCTGTGCTGTGGGATATTCAGGTAGCGGCCTCATGGTACACAGTGAAGGTCTAAAGATGACCTTTAAGCTTTGATCTCACAGGTTGCACCATTAATCACACTTGCCAGGGAACAAAAGCTTGAGAATGTGTTAATAGCTCCTTATTAAAAGGTGCAAAGAGCCTGACATGGTGTCTTACACTGAGGGCATGCACTCTCTGCAATACACCCCACTAACAAATCACCTGTCAACAGGATGGACAACAAGGAACAAACACTGATCGCTGTCCCAGAGAATTACAAAATTGAGTATTGGGCACACGAGAGACAGAGGATGCTGAATTGTTGTAGCCTTCTTTGCAGAGGTGAGACTGCATGTAGACTGGGTACACAGACCTTCACTCAGCAGAGGTCACTCCCACACTGATAATGTCTGCCCATGCCTTCCTCCGATGCCAGGTTGGAGCTAGTGTAAATAAAAGGAACAGCAACTCATAATCTGTTCGGGTAGTTTGACGTTTCAATGGTGGGGAGAAGCACTGGCTGTCTATGGTATCTACGCCTCCCACGATTTTATAAGCTTCTATCATGTCTTCTCTCAGCCTCTGCAGCTCCAGTCAAAAACAGCCCAATTTTGTCCAACCTCTTCTTATAGCACCTACCCTCTTGTCCACACAGCTCTGATGAAGGGTCTCGGCCCGAAACATCAACAGTTTATTCCCCTCCATAGATGCTCCATATCTATTCCCCTCCGCTGTGTTCCTCCAGCATTTCATGTGCGTTGCTCGGCATCCTGGTAAACCTCTTCTGCGCCCTCTCCAAAGTCTCCACAGTCTTCCTACAATGGAATGACCTGAAATGAGTACAGTGCTCGAGATGGGCCCAACCCGTTCTATACATCTGTAAACTACATTTCTGATTCTTGAACTCAGTCTCTCAAATAATAAAGGCAAGCAGGCCGTATCTTTTCCTTACCATGTTATTAAGCTGTGCAGCCACTTTCAGAAAGAAATGGGCTTGGACCCCAAGATCCCTCTGTACATCAACATGGATAAGAGTTCTGCCATTCTGTTATTGCCCCTTAACATTACATCTCCCCAAGTGCAGCTCCCCTACACGTGCCCTGTTCAAACTCATCTGCATTTTGCGTCCACATGGGTAAATGTTCTACGTCCTGTTATATCCTGTGGATGTCTTCTACACTGCCCACAACACCACCAATCTTTGTGGCATCTGTAAACTTACTACAAAACCCATCCATAAAACAAACTGCAGACGTCCCGGTACAGATTCCTGTTGAACATCACTAGTTGTAGATCTGTAGCCACGATGTCCCTTCATCTACTGTCTTCTACGTATGGGCAAGCACTCTGACGATTTTGACCCACTGTGTCTGCTGTCTGATCCATGGGTGTACCTCTTCCTCTATGTGATCTAGCTGCCCTTAGATTCCACCACTGACTGACACACAGGGGGTAATTTGCATTGGCAAACTAACTTGCTGACCCATACATCTTTGAGATGTGGGAGGAAGCAGGACCACACAGGGGAACTCATGCGGTCACAGCAAAAAACATGCAAACTCCACACAGAGGTCAGTATTGAACCCTGGGTCTTCAGCAGCATGAGGTAGCAGCTCTACCAGTGTGTCGCACATGCGATCTCAATGGAGTTCAAAGTAAATTTTATTATCAGAGTACATTTATGTCACCACATTCTACCCTGAGATTCACTTCCCTGCGGGCACACTCAGCAAATCTATAGAATAGTAACTATAAACAGGATTAATTTTCATTAATCAACCAGAGTGCTGAAGACAACAGTAACCTGTGCAAGTGCAAATAGAGACGGATATAAATAACAAGAACATGAAAGAACAAGACATAGAGTCCTTAAAAGTGGGTTCACTAGTTGTAAGAACATCTCAAGGGATGGGCAAGTGAGTGTAGTTATCCACTTTTGTTCAAGAGCCTGATGAACTGTTGTTGATGTTTTTGGCACATGAACGCTTCATTTGGGAGCAGGTTTGGCTGGGCATATCCAGTCATTTCTTCTGACTCACCTCCTGCCTAGCTCCAAGCTCCCATCTTCTGTCATGGAAGTATTGATCCAATGGAGCTGACTTTGAATGTCTATCTGCAGGTGGTGGGCTGACTTTGAATGTCTATGTACAGGTGGTGGAGAGCTCACTTTGAATGTCTATCTGCAGGTGGTGGGCTGACTTTGAATTATCTACAGGTGGTGGGCTGACTTTGAATGTCTATGTACAGGTGGTGGAGAGCTCACTTTGAATGTCTATCTGCAGGTGGTGGGCTGACTTTGAATTATCTACAGGTGGTGCGCTGACTTTGAATGTCTATGTACAGGTGGTGGAGAGCTCACTTTGAATGTCTATCTGCAGGTGGTGGGCTGACTTTGAATTATCTACAGGTGGTGGGCTGACTTTGAATGTCTATGTACAGGTGGTGGAGAGCTCACTTTGAATGTCTATCTGCAGGTGGTGGGCTGACTTTGAATTATCTACAGGTGGTGGGCTGACTTTGAATTATCTACAGGTGGTGGGCTGACTTTGAATGTCTACTTACAGGTGGTGATGGGAGGGTTTATGTGACAGGAGGAAAACTGAGCTGTGCAGCAGTGAAACAGACCTTTCAGCTCATCGGGTCTGTACCAAGCATCAGGTACTGATTTACACTGTTGGGTGGAAACATGTGTCTGATGGTTGATACAGACTCAATGAGCCAAAAGGCTTGTTTCACTGCTGTATACCTTAATGACTAGACACGAAAGACTGCAGATACACAAAGCTGGAGCAGCAAACAATCTGATGGGGAAACATCCGCAAAAAGTGACCCTGATTCCTGTCCATGGCCTCCTCTACCGCCATGATGAGACCACTTTCATGATGGAGGAGAAACCCCTCATATTCCGCCTGGGTAGCTCTAAGCTGATGGAATGAGCATTGATTTCTCCAATTTCCAGTGATTTCTATTTTCCCCTCCCCCTTTCTTCTATTTCCCACTCTGGCCTCTCACCTCATCACCCTATCTGCCTATCATCTCCCCTGATGCCCCTCCTCCTTCCCTTTCTCTCATGGTCCACTCTCCTCTCCGATCAGATTCCTTCTTCCACCTTTCACCTCCCAGTTTCTTTCTTCATCCCACCTGGCTTCACATTTCACCTTCCAGTTTGTCCTCCTTCACCTCCTCCTTTCTTATTCTGGCATTCTCCTCCTTCCTTTCCAGTCCTGTTGAAATATCTCGCCCAAAACGTTGGCTGTTTATTCATTTCCATAGACGCTGCCTGCCCTGCTGAGTTCTTCCAGCATTTTGTGAGTGTTACTGATGGAGGAACTAGCTCAAATTCAAGCTCTAGTTTATTGTCACCTGACTGTACATATATACAACCAAATGAGACAGCATTATTCTGGACCACGGTGCACCCACAATACATACATTACACACAATACATAATACATATATCACACACACATACACATAGAGCACATAAAACAAAATATTATCACAAATAAGTGAATAAAATATAATTTGAAACGCATATGAAGTGTGCAGCACAGATAACTAGTAAACAGTACACCAAACATTAAACAGCTCTCTGTACTAGTGATGAGAACTCTGCGGCAGCAGGGTATTCATTAGTCTCACAGCCTGAGGGAAGAAGGTGTTATCCAATCTGGTAATCCTAGTCCTGATGCTTCTGTACCCCCTTCCTAATCGTAGTGGGTCAAAGAGACAGTGGGATGGGAGGTAGGTATCCTCAACAATGCTTTGGGCCTAACTAACCAATAATATAAAGCAGAATACCAAAAGTTTTTTCAATTATATGGTCTGAAGCTGGATAAATCTCCTGGACCTGATGGAATGCACCCTCAGGTTCAGAAGGAAGTGGCTGGAGAAATTGCAGATGCATTAACAATGATCTTCCAAGAATCGATAGATTCTGGTCTTGTACCAGATGACTGGAAAATTGCAAATGTTACTCCACTATTTACAAAGGGTGGGAGGCAGCAGAAAGGCAACTATAGACCAGTTAGCCTGACATCAGTGGTTGGGAAGTTGTTGGAATCGATTGTTAGGGATGAGATTACCTGGAAGCACATGACAAGATAGGCCAAAGCCAGCATGGTTTCCTGAAAGGAAAATCCTGTCTGACTAACCTACTGCAATTCTTTGAGGAAATTATAAGCAGGGTAGACAAAGGAGATGCAGTAGATGTGGTGTACTTGGATTTTCAGAAGGCCTTTGACAAGGTGCCACACATGGGCTCATGTCTAAGCAGCCTCATGGAATTACAAGGGAGTTACTTTTTCTTTTCAAATCTTTTAATTGTTATATTATACAAAAGAAATAGCATGAGTACATTGAAGTAACAACACTTACAATGTCTCAAAAAAGACATTACCTTAAAGATTGAAAAAATTTTTTTGTGATAACGAAAAAAACCTACTAAGCAGAAAAAGTGAGAGTAAAAAAGAACCCATTAGGTGTACAGCCCTGGAGCCATGCGTCATACAAAAAGCTTCTAAAAATAAACATCAAACTGCCAGCAAGAAAATAAAATATACTAAAAAATTTACAATTTGATCGTGGAAAAAATCTATCAATTAGCATGATTAGGGAGTTTCTAGCATGGGTGGAGCATTGGCTGACTGGCAGACAACAGAGTGGGAATATTCTGGCTGGCTGCCAGTTACCAGTGGAGTTCTACAGAGGTCAGTGTTGGAACTGCTGCTTTTTACGAGGTATGTCAATATTTTGGACTATGGGATTAATGACTTTGTGGCTAAATTTGCTGATGGTACAAAGATAGGTGGAGGAGCAGGTAGTGTTGAGGAAACAGAGAGCCTGCAGAAAGACTTAGATAGTTTAGAGGAATGGGCAATGAACTGGCAAATGCAATACAGTACAATGTTGGAAACTGTATGGTCATGGACTTTGGTGGAAGAAATAAACGGGCAGACTATTACTTAGATGGGGAGAGAATTCAAAATGCACAGATGCAAAGGGACTTGGGATTTCTAAAGGTTAACCTTCAAGTTGAGTCAGTGGTGAAGAAGGCGAATGCAGTGTTGGCATTAGTTTTTAGAGGTACAGAATATAAGAGCAGGGGTGTGATGTTGAGGCTCTATAAGCAACTCGTGAGACCACACTTAGAGTATTGTGTGCAGTTTTGGGCTCCTTATTTTAGAAAGGATATACTGACATTAGAGAAGGTTCAGAGAAGATTCACGAGAATGATTCCAGGGTTACCGTATAAGGAATGTCTGGCAGCTCTTGGGCTGTATTCCCTGGAGTTCAGGAGAATGAGGGGGGATCTCAAAGAAACATTCCGAATGTTAAAAGGCCTGAACAGATTAGATATGGCAAAGTTATTTCCCATGGTAGGGGAGTTTAGGACAAGAGGGCACAACTTTAGGATTGAACAGCGTCCACTTAGAACAGAGATGCGGAGAAGTTACTTTAGTCAGAGGGTGGTAAATCTGTGGAATTTGTTGCCACCAGTGGCTGTGGAGGCCAAGTCTTTGATATATTTAAGGCAGAGATAGATAGGTTCTTGATTATCCAGGGTATTAAAGGGTATGGGGAGAAGGCAGGGGAGTGGGGATGACTGGAAGAATTGGATCAGCCATGACTGAATGGCGGAGCAGACTCAATGGGCCAAATGGCCTACACCTGCTTCTATATTTTATGATCTTATGGTCTAATATAAAAAGTAAAAGGGAGGTAAGAGAGGATATTGGACCACCGGAAAATGACGCTGGTGAGGTAGTAATGGGGGACAAAAAATGGCAGATGAACTTAATGGATACTTTGCATCCGTCTTCACTGAGGAAGACACTAGCAGTGTGCCAGAGGTCCGTGAGTGTCAGGGAGCAGGAGTGATTTCTATTGCTATTACAAAGGAAAAATTTTAGGCAAACTCTGAGGTCTTAAGGTGGATAAGTCACCTGGGCCAGATGGACTACATCCCAGAGTCCTGAGAGAGGTTGCTGAAGTGATAGTGGATGCATTGATCATGATCTTTGAAGAATCACTTGATTCTAGAATGGTCCTGGAGGACTGGAAGATTGCAAATGTCACTCCACTCTTTAAGAAGGGAGGAAGGCGAAAGAAAGGAAATTATAGCCAATTAGCCTAACCTCAGTGGTTGGGAAGATGTTGGAGTCCATTATTAAGGATGAGGTTTCTGAGTACTTGGAGAGCAAAGATAAAATAAGTCAAAGTCAGCATGGTTTCTGTAGAGGGAAATCTTGCCTAACAAATCTGTTAGAGTTCTTCGAGAAAGTAACAAGCAGGGTGGACAAAGGAGAGGCGGTAGATGTCATTTACTTGGATTTTCAGAAGGCATTTGGTAAGGAGCCACACATGAGGCTGCTTAACAAGATAAAATCCTATGGTGTTACAGGAAAGATACTGGCATGGATAGTGGAATAACTGACAGGCAGGAGGTAGTGAGTGGGAATAAAAGGGGCCTTTTCTGGTTGGCTGCCAGTGACTAGTGGTGTTCCTCAGGGATCAGTATTAGGACCACTACTTTTCACATTGTTTCTCAATGATTTGGATAATGGAATTGATGGCCTTGTGGCAAAGTTTGCAGATGATACAAAGATAGGTGGAAGGGTAGGTAGTGTTTAGGAAGCAATGTAATTAAAGCAGGACTTAGACAAATTGGAAGAATGGGCAAAAAAGTGGCAGGCGGAATACAGTGTTGGGAAATGTATGAAAATGCATTTTGGAGAAAGGAGCAATAGTGCAGACTATTATCTCAATGGGGAGAAGGTTCAAACATCAGAGTTGCAGAGGGACTTAGGAGTTCTTGTGTAAGACTCCCAGAAGATTAATTTACAGGGTTGAGTCTGTGGTAAAGAAGGCAAATACAACGTTGGCATTTATTTCAAGGGGAATAGAATATAAAAGTAAGGAGATAATGCTGAGGCTTTATAAGGCACTTGTCAGGCCACACTTGGAGTATCGTCAACGGTTTTGGGCCCCATATCTTTGAAAGGATTGGTGTCATTGGAGAGAGTCCAGGGGAGGTTCACGAGGATGATTCCAGGAGTGAAGGGGTTAACGTATGAGGAGTGTTTGGCAGCTTTGGGTCTGTACTCACTGGAATTGAGAAGAATGCAGGGGAATCTCATTGAAACCCACTGAATGTTGAAAGGACTAGATAGGTTGGATGCGGAGAGGATGTTTCCTATGGTGGGGGTATCCAGAACTAGAGGGCACAGCCTCAAAATTGAGGGGCGACCTTTTAGAATAGAGGTAAGGAGGAATTTTTTTAGGTAGAGGGTGGTGAATCTGTGGAATGCTCTGCCACAGACTGCGGTGGAAGCCAAGTCCTTAGGTATATTTAAGGCGGAAGTTGATCATTTCCTGATTGGTCAGGGCAACAAAGGATATGGTGAGAAGGCAGGTGTATGGGGTTGAGTGGGATCCAGAATCCGCCATGACGGGTTGTGTGTGTGGCTCTGAGTGTGTGTGTGTGTGTGTGTGTGTGTGTGTGTGTGTGTGCGCGCGCGCGCGCTGAATGGCCTAATTCTGCTCCTGTGTCTTATGATCTTATGGTCTGCAACTCTCCCTGTAAATGTCACAGATAGCGGAAAGGGAGACCCCAGTGATCCTCTCGGGGATTTTTACTATTCTTTGTAGGGTCTTGTAGTTTGGTGCCTTGCAGCTTCTGTACCACACAATAATGAGACACTCCCAATTGTGCTCCTGTAGAAAGTAGTGCCTTCTTTACTAGTGGGGAGGTGTCATGGGTCCAGGTTAGGTCACTTATTATGTGCACACCACTGGAACTTTGTGCTCTTTACTCGCTCCATGGCTGAACCATTGATGTGTAACAGAGAGTGGTTGATCTGCACCTTCCTGAAGACCACAATCATCTCCATTGTCTTGTCCACGTCGAGACCAAACAGGTCGAGCATTGTCTCTGGCAGGTGTGGGGATGGGGAGGATTTGTTGATGCAGGGTTTTGATGCAAAATATTGACAACTTCTTTTCCCCCACAGATGCTGCTGAACCCGGTGAGTTCGTTCAGCAGATTGTTTGATGCTCCATTTTGTTCTCCCCACATTCCTGTCAGCTCCTCTAGATTCTACCCCTCAATAAACACTATGGAAATTGCCTGCAGCTGCCAGTTAACTGAACAATCCATGTGTTCAGTCTGTAGGGGGGAACGGGCGCTGGTAGGGGAATCTCACACAGACTCCACATTTACACCAACCTGCCGTTATGTGAGTGTTGGGACTGTGAAGGCCCTCACGATGTGTAAAAGAATTGTGCAAATGGGCCTACATATGGGCTTGATCCAATTAAATGGGCAAAATAGTGACAGAATACATATTATGGCATCTTTGTGCTGAAGCTGCCAATCCATTAAAGGACAAACCTTCTGTTGTCTTGTTTGGCTAGACAATAGGTCATGGATCATTGTGGCGGGAAGCTAGCCCAACTGGATAATAAGGGCGATTGTTAATTTGTGAATGAAACATGTCCCTCTGTACAAAAGTTTTCTTTTACATAAAGGTAGGGGTGACTTCTGGCCCTTGCTTGTGTGTATGTCCACACCAGCTCTCTTTAGCCTCTCCCAGCAGTCTGCCCTCATTCAGGCATAGTCTCCTCTCCCTCGCTCACTATTCTTTCTGAGGAGAATAGGAGTCCTGCGAGAAGCATTACCTCATAGAGCAACTGATACCAGACAAGTCAGGCAGTGTGAATGGAGCTGGCTACGTGCTTCCCTGAGACCTACTCCTCGCCGCGGCAACCACCCATGCAAAGTCTGCTTGGGGATGTTTGCCAGAAATTATCCCACAGAGATATTTTATCTAATAGAAATTTGGGAACTTCAGTGATACATAACTTGAGGCATTTGTATGTGCATGAGTGCACATGTCCGTCTGTGCATGAGAGAGAGCACGTATATTTGTGTATGTATACGTGAGAGTGTGTGCGTGGATATGTATGTGAGGGAATGTGAGCATGCGTGTGAGAGAGAGTATGTGTATTTGTATGTGAGACTATGTGTGTCTATCTACTGTACATCCAAATGTGTGTGTGAGAGAGAGAGCGTGTATCTGTCTGACTGTGATTGAGTGTGTGTGAAAGAGACAGTATGTACTGTATGGGAGTGTGTGTGTTTGAGTGTGAGAGATGGTGTTTTGTGTGTGTGTGAGAGTGGGAGTGAAAGAGGGAGAGCACGGGCGTGCAGGAAAGAGTGGATGTGCATATGTGAGAGAGTAAGTATGTGACAGTGTGAGTGAGAGAGCATGTATCTCAGGGAAAGTGTATGTTTGTGTGGGAGTGTGTGTGTGCTGTGTTTAACAGGGTGACAGAGAGAATGTGTGTGAGTGAGTCTACGTGTATTGTCTGTGGCAGATTCTTTAAGGAATGTATTTGCATGTGAGAGTATGTTTGTGTGTGTGAGGGAGAAACGGAAAAGTTTGTGTTTTGTGTGTGTGTATTTGGAGGTGTGTGTGTGTGTGTGTTTGTGTGTGTGTGTGTGCCTGTGTGAGTTTGTATGTGTGTGTGACTGTGTGAGTTTGTGTATGTGTGTGCCTGTGTGAGTTTGTATGTGTGTGTGCCTGTGTGAGTTTGTATGTGTGTGTGACTGTGTGAGTTTGTGTATGTGTGTGCCTGTGTGAGTTTGTATGTGTGTGTGTCTGTGTGAGTTTGTGTGTGTGTGTGTCTGTGTGAGTTTGTGTATGTGTGTGTCTGTGTGAGTTTGTGTGTGTGTGTCTGTGTGAGTTTGTATGTGTGTGTGTCTGTGTGAGTTTGTGTGTGTGTGTGTGTCTGTGTGAGTTTGTGTGTGTGTGTCTGTGTGAGTTTGTATGTGTGTGTGTCTGTGTGAGTTTGTGTGTGTGTGTGTCTGTGTGAGTTTGTGTGTGTGTGTCTGTGTGAGTTTGTATGTGTGTGTGTCTGTGTGAGTTTGTGTGTGTGTGTGTGTCTGTGTGAGTTTGTGTGTGTGTGTCTGTGTGAGTTTGTGTGTGTGTGTGTGTCTGTGTGAGTTTGTGTGTGTGTGTCTGTGTGAGTTTGTGTGTGTGTGTGTGTGTCTGTGTGAGTTTGTGTGTGTGTGTGCCTGTGTGAGTTTGTATGTGTGTGTGTCTGTGTGAGTTTGTGTATGTGTGTGTCTGTGTGAGTTTGTGTATGTGTGTGCCTGTGTGAGTTTGTATGTGTGTGTGTCTGTGTGAGTTTGTGTATGTGTGTGTCTGTGTGAGTTTGTATGTGTGTGTGTCTGTGTGAGTTTGTGTGTGTGTGTGTCTGTGTGAGTTTGTGTGTGTGTGTGTGTCTGTGTGAGTTTGTATGTGTGTGTGTCTGTGTGAGTTTGTGTGTGTGTGTGTCTGTGTGAGTTTGTGTGTGTGTGTGTGTCTGTGTGAGTTTGTATGTGTGTGTGTCTGTGTGAGTTTGTGTATGTGTGTGTCTGTGTGAGTTTGTGTGTGTGTGTGTCTGTGTGAGTTTGTGTGTGTGTGTGTGTCTGTGTGAGTTTGTGTATGTGTGTGTCTGTGTGAGTTTGTGTGTGTGTGTGTCTGTGTGTGTTTGTGTGTGTGTGTGTGTCTGTGTGAGTTTGTGTGTGTGTGTGTCTGTGTGAGTTTGTGTATGTGTGTGTGTCTATGTGAGTTTGTGGTACATTTGGGTGTGTGTCTGTGTGAGTTTGTGTATGTGTGTGTGTCTATGTGAGTTTGTGGTACATTTGGGTGTGTGTCTGTGTGAGTTTGTGTATGTGTGTGTCTGTGTGCCGCTGTAGCCCGGAAGTGAGGTTATGCATGATTGTCACTGGTTAACGCACTATCAAGGTCCATGTTCTACCATATTATTTTCTGTCTAACAATGCATACAGATTTAATATCCTGGATGATTGTACAATAGTTGCAGCATAGGAGGCCATTTGGCCCATTGTCTCTGCACTAGCTCTCCATCAATGCTAGTCTCTAATTTCATCCTCTGGCCTTCTCTTGGCAATTCTTTCTCCACTCCTTAATGTCCAATTCTCCTCAAATGTTGTAACAGCACCTTCCTCCACCGCATCTTCAGGCAGACGTTCCTGATTCCAATCACATGCTGGTTAAAGAAAGGTTTTCCTTTACTCACTATTAATTTCATTTTATTTCTTACCTGTGAGCTCTAACCCTTGGCCTCTGCATAAACAGGAAAATTCACCCAATAGACACATTGTCCAGACCTTTAATCATAGTTTTCCTTTCTCCTAGCAACTGCTCTTGTAAAATTTTTCTTGTCAATCATTAATCTGTCGAATAATGTTATGACCAGAACTGAATGCAATAGTCCTGTAGAGGTTGGACTAGTCATTAATAAAAGTTCAGCATAATCTCAAAGATTTTACACACCGTGTCTCCTTTGACAACACCCAGAATTTTGCCTGCCTGATAAATTTCCTCCTCAAATTGCCTCGTTCAGTGACTTGAGCACCAATACTCCAATCTCCCCGTTCCTTCACTATGTTCAGAACCACACCTTTCATATTCTCCATTGCATTCTATTCTTCTCGTCAAAGTGCATCTCTTTGCATTTCACTCCATTAAACATTGTCTTTCACATACCTGCCCATTCTACCCCCACTACAGTCTTATCACAATTATCCATGCAACTTAATCATGGGAAGTTATGCATCATTGCTATTGGTTTATTATTTTCACATGTGCCAAGATACTGTGAAAAGGTTATCATGTATACTGTTCATTCAGATACAAACGGTGCGTATCTACTGAAAATAGCGTCTATGGCAAGCACTGAAATTGCGCCCCTGTCCAAACATTTGACACCCACCTTTTAGATAACTTTACCATAACATCAGTTCAAAAATACAAGTCAAGCTCGTTAATCTTTTAATTAACAAATTATGACACTACATGAAAATTATAACTACACCTTCCTTGCTTTCACTGATGCAAATTGGTCTTTGATTTGATCAACGTCAATTGTTTCAGTTTCTTCTCTTTCTACACTCAGCAGAGCAAGATCACAGAGTCTGCCTTGACCCATGGAGGCTCTCAAATATGAAGGTATTAGTTTTAACTTGCTGAATGATCTCTCACAGCTGCCGTTGGAAACTGCGATGGTTAGCATTATCTGAATAGCAGTGCGAAGATTAGGGAAGACGCTCTCATCTCCATAGTGAACAATAAATTCAAGAAGCTCTTCAGGTCTTGATATTCTCATGTTGACCTGCCTTGATAGCAACATTCCGCAATCCAGAATTTCTTCATATAGCTGCTGTCCATCAGCATCCGAGCTGTACAATGCGCCCAAATTTTCACACTTCTTTAGGTCGTTACTGTCGGCGCCGTAACACAGTCCCTCGACATCGAGAAGGAACTCAAAGTTGGTGTTAGTGTCGTGCAAACGAGTGAACCTTTCGTCCATTTCTCTATGAAGACGGTCGAGTGTTCCCTTCATGACTCCTTCCATCTCTTCCTTAGCTGTTAACCCAGCGTCTCTCGAGTTCTCATCAGCCATTCGTTTCTTTCGTCTCTGACGTCTTTCAACTTCAATATTCCATTCTTGACAGAGACCGACTCCTTCTTTGAGTGACTCACTGACCAACACTTCTCTTTCATCATAAAAATAATCTCAGAGGGCTTTCAAATCCAGGGCAGCATCGTGGAAGTTCATGCTAGGATCCTGCAGCCTCTTTTGAATATGGTCAATGCGAATGAGTACTTTGTTCCAAAATCCTAGCAAAATCAGAAAATCGTAACTCAATCGTTTGTATAGCTGTCTTGCTGTAAGCCAAGGAAATTTCCCACATTGGAGTCATCATCTAGCTGAAGTGACTCCCTGTGTCCTCGCAAAGCCAGGTTCTGAGTCGCGAGGAATTTTATGCAGTGAAGGATTCTCGTCAAGATATCACTCCACTTCTGCTTTTCCTTCTCAATCTGTGACTGAAATACCTCGTCAATAACTCCTCTGTTTCCAGCTAAATTTCTTTCCATTTCTTTCCACTGTGTGAAGCATTCCCGATGATTCTTGACATTCTCATGAACACTAATCCTTTCAGGTGCTTTCCACTGGTTGAACCCACTTTCCTGCTCCAAAGAGGATTGATGGTCTGACCGGGAATAGAGAAGACAACAGATCAAAATGTAGACTTTTTAGAATGGGAATAGACCAGCCATGAGTAAGTTACTTCCTCACCACAACCATTTCCCAATTTCCTCTTGAACGAAGTTTTGTTCATTGAGCGGTTATTTGTTGGTAGGAAAGGCCCCTCTTTGTTCTGGAAATACTTTCGAACCCAGCTTTATTATTTCTGTTCTCAACGCATCAGGCAGAATTGCTTTCCCCGTATCCTTGTCGAACTTCAGAAGTCTAATGTCCGTTCAATCACTTCTGCTATGACAGTTCGAGGCTCTTTGACACCATCCAGTTCACTAGGTTCAGTGTCGTCAATAAACTCAACATCACCACCACCACCATCGTCTTCCCCTCCTGTCATGCCCACATTCTCTGTGGCAGCCTCACTTTTAATCTTGTCATACTTGGATTTATCTGACTTGACTTCCTCCTCAGCTTGTGACGCATTTGTACTTGATCCACCTTCGGATTCTAACAAACTTGTAGCAGGTGCAGGTGACTCCATGGAACGTGTTGAACTACTCGTTCTGGGCTTTTGAAAGAAGGGCATAAAGAACTTGCCCGACTTCCTGGCTTCCTCCACCTCTAACTTTCATCTCTTCCGTCCTTCAGCTCCACTTTCCTTCTTCTTCCTGAAGAAATGTTTCATGGTCTTCTTACACAATGCTCTGAAATAAGGCCATCCTAGTGCTTCTCACCCATGATAATCAAAGACAGATCATACATCTGAAGAAAATTCATTTTTCACTATCCGAGGATGGCTTGTCTGACTTTAATAGAGACTGCTCAGTGGCGCCCAGGGCATGTGCCATACCTGCCATACCTTAGATACGCCACTGGATACAAAGCTTTACACAGTGCATTGCGGCCTGAACACCCAGCTGCAAATTCAATAATGCAAAATGAGAAAAGCAATGGCCCCAACACCCAGCTTTAGGGATTCAACCTGGTCAACAAATTTACTAACAATTAAACATCCTCCAGTTCCTAAACTCTGCTCCACATTAACACTACCATAGAGACAGAGTTACATGGAAACAGGCCATTGGACTAACTGGTATGTGACAGCCAACGTGCCCCATCTAAGCTAGTCCCACTTGCTGTGCATGACCCAAAGTCTTCTAAACCGAATTCATATACCTGTCCCAGTGTCTTTTAAAGTGTGTGTCACTGTATCTGCCTCAACCACTTCCTCTGGCAGCTGTACCAACCACCCTTCATGTTGTCGCCTTAAACCTATGGCTTCTAGATCTTAGTTGCCCAATGCTCGGGCAGAGGCTGAATGTATTCACCCTCCCTGTGCCCCTCACTGCTTGGAGAGGCCATTGTTGGAGTGGGGAATTGTTAAGCCTGTTGAACAGCATTGGCACGAACAGGCTTGTGCAGGCACAGGTGGGGGTTCTAAGTAAGTAAGTAAGAAGGTTTTCTAGTAAGGCTTTTTTTCTGTTGGAATGAATCCAGAGGTAGTGGTTTGTTCCTTGTGCGAGATGTGGGAAAATTGGTAGAGGTCCAGTCTCCTTGATAGCCACGTCTGCATGAAGTGCTCTGAGTTGCAGTTCCTTAGAGACTGTGTTATGGAACTGGAGCTGCAGCTCGATGACCTTTGGCTCATACGAGAGAATGAAGTGGTGATAGACAGGAGCTACAGGGAGGTAGTCACCCCTAAGTTGCCGGAGACAGGTATCTGGGTGACCATTGAGAGAGGGAAAGGGAAAAGGCAGGCAGTACAGACCGCCCCTGTGGTCATTACCCTCAATAATAAGTATACCACTTTGGATACTGTTGGGGTGGGGTGGGGTTTGAACCATAGTTGGGGGGGAAGTCACAGTGACTAGGTCTCTGGCACTGAGTCAGGTGCTGTGGTTCTGAAGGGAAGGAAGAGAGGAAGGAAGAGAAATGCAGTAGTGATAGGGGATTCCATAATTAGAGGAGTAGAGAGGAGATTTTGTGGACATAAAAGAAATACCCAGATGCTGTGTTAATCCCAAGTTCCAGGGTCAGGGATGTCTCAGATAGGTCCACAGCATTCTAACGGTGGAGGGTGAACAGCCGGAGGTCATGTTACGTACTGGTACCAATAACATAGGCAGGAAAAAGGAGGAGGTCCTGAAGAGAGAATATAGGGAATTGTCAAAAGCTGAAACGCAGGGTAGAAATCTATGGATTGTTGCCTGTGCCACAAGCCAGTGAGGGTAAGAATAGCGTGAAATGGCAAATGAACGTGTGGCTGAGGAATTGGTGCAGGGGGTAGGGTTTCATCATTGGAATCTCTCCTGGTGAAGGTATGACTTGTACAAAAGGGACTGCTTACTCTTGAACCCAAAGGAGACCAATATCCTTGGAGGAAGGTTTGCTAGATCTGTTGGGGAGGGTTTAAACTAATTTGGCAGGGGGATGGGAATTGGAGTGATAGGGCCAAGAATAAGGCGGTTGGTGTACAAGTCAAAGCAGTGTCTAATGAAACTGAGGAAGAACAGGCAGATGATAGGCAAAATTGCAGTCAGTGGGATGAACTAAACTGTAACAGGGAGCCAAAATCAAAACAGGTGATGAATACAGGCCTGAAGGTGTCATATTTGAATGCACACAGTAAATGGAATAAGGTAAGTGATCTTGCAGCACAGTTAGAGATTGGCAGGTATGGTGTTGGGGGCATCACTGAGTCATGGATGAAAGAAGATCATAGTTAGAATCTTAACATCCAAGGATACACATTGTATCAAAAGTATGGGCAGGTAGGCAGAGGGACGGGGTGGCACTGTTGGTAAAAAAATGAAATCAAATCCTTAGAAAGAGGTGACATAGAAACGGAAGATGTAGAATCCTTGTGGGTAGAGTTAGGGAACTACAAGAGTAAAAAGACCCTGATGGGAGTTCCATACAAGCCTCTGAACAGTAGCCAGGATGTGACCCTCAAACTGCTATGGGAGATAGAAAAGGCATGTAAAAAGGGCAATGTTGCAATAATCATGATGTATTCTAAAGGGAGGATATGGCAACACTGGCTGACAAGGGAAGTCAAAGACAACATAAAAGCAAAAGAGAGGGCTTATAGCAAAAATTAATGGGAATCCAGGGGATTGGGGAACTTTTAAAAACCAACAGAAGACAAGTGAAAAAGCCATAAAGAGAGAAAAAGATAAAATGTGAAGGGAAGCTAGCCAATAGTATGAAATTGGATACAACAAAACAATTCAGATATATGAGGATAAAACGAGAGATGAGATGGATAATGGACTGCTTGAAAATGATGCTGGAAAATGGAGAGGCAGGGACAAAGAAATGGTGGAAGGACTTAATAAATATTTTGCATCAGTCGTCACTGTGGAAGACACTAGCAGGATGCTGGAAATGCAGGAGTGTCAGGGGGCAGAAGTGAGTGTAGTTGCTATTACTAAGGAGAAGATAGTACCTTCATGATGTATGTAATTGACGGCTTTCTTACTTGTGTGGGGCAATGTCTTTCCTGACCGGAGGGGGGGTCGGGGGTTACTCTGATTGGCAGGTAAGACGTGTCTGTGAAATAACCTCAAATTTGGTGCTTCCTCCATGGTGGTGTGGGTATTGACTCTGGGTATTGACTGCAGGAAGTGGTTCTGACAGCTCTGGACACCTTTCTTTTCCAACAATGTCTCTACTCTCCTCAACTGATCAATGTGTCGTCTCCAGATTAGATCAGATGCAATCTCCACTGTGTAGGAGAGTGGTCAATTTCTGTCTTTAATCTTTCCAAGTACACAATTTGATCACCTCTGTAGTTGCTCACCTGGACTGCTTGTCCAGGAGTGAAACACTGAGCCTCCTTGTTTGATGAGCCTTCAATTTGTCTCAGCTGTTTGTCCTGCAGACTCCTTCTGAGACTGGGTTTGAGGAGATCCAAGCGTGAATGCAGGGAACGACCCAGGAACAGCATAGCTGGTGAGCTGTTGGCTGTGGAGTGTGCCACATTGCGATATGCAAGGAGGAAATTGGCGAGCTTCCAATTCAGTGTCAGTGTAGTGCGGTTTGCTGACATTACTCGCAGTGTATTCTTTAGACTCTAGACAAACCCTTACAATATTACTGAAATATTAAATACACAACAGTAGGAATGTAACAGAGTAAGAAACAAGAGCTGGAGTAAGCCATTTGCCCTGGTAGACCTTATATCTCATTCAAGTAAATCTTCTGCCTCAGCAATACCTTACTATTGTTTCTCCTTAGCCCTTTAATGGGATACAATTCAGACATACACTCAATGGCCACTTTATTAGATACAAGAGTGGAACCTGCTGTGGTCCTCTGCTGCTGTAGCCCATCACTTCGAAGCTTGACGTGTTGTGCATTCAGAGATGGTCTTCTGCACACTACTACTTTAACGCGTGCTTCTATGAGTTACTGACACCTTACAGTCAGTTCAAACCAGTCTGGCCATTCTCTTCTTACCTCTCTCATTAACAAGGCCACTTTTGCCCACAGAATTGTCCACTCACTGCATTTTTTTTTGTTTGTTGCACCTTTCTCTGTAAACTCTAAAAGACTGTTGTGCATGAAACTCCCAGGAGATCAAGAGTTTCTGAGATATTCAAACCACCCCATCTGGCACCAACCATCATTCCATGATCAAAGTCACTTAGATCACATTTCTTCCCCATTCTGATGTTTGATCCGAACAACAACTCAACCTCCTGACCATGTCTGCATGCTTTTATGCATTGAGTTGCTGCCACATGACTGACTAATTAGATATTTGCATTAATGAGCAAGTACACGTGAGTGCTTCTAAAGTGGTCACTGAGTGTACATTAGGTTGTGCTTTTGTATCTCTGGGGTAGGGAATTCCATAACTTCATTCTAAATTCAAGCTGCCAGAGGAAGCGGAAGAGGCAGGTAGAAATGTAATGTTTAAAAGACATTTAAAGAATTATGTACATGTTTCGAAAAGATTTAGAAGGATTTGGTCCAAATGCAGGCAAATGGGATTTGCTCAGGAAGGTGTGGACGTATTGTGTCAAAGAACCTGTCTCCCTGATGGATAACTCTATAACTCTATGGCATAATTTTCCAGTTGAATAGATGTCTCCTCATCTCAGTCCTAAAAACCTGCTGGTTTGAATCTGCAAACCCCCTGTTCCTCAGCCCAAAGAAACATCCTCCCTGCACCCAGCTGCCAAAGAACGTTTTAAGTTTCAGTCAGATCAGCTCAAGTCAAGTTGTGTGTATTGTTATTATCACAAGTATGGTGAGGTACAGGACAATGAAAAACTTGCTTGCAGCAGCATCAAGTCTGTGGTATTGCAAGAGGCGACTCGCAGCGTTCCTTGGCTGAGCCAGGATTAGGATTGTGCAGGTTGGTTCTAGAAACTGACATTTGTAGGAAAGCAGATGTTCTTAAACGTGGTGGTGTGGGACTTAAAAGCTCCTGCCTGATGGTAGTAATGAGAAGGGGTCATGACCCAGGTCCTTATTGGTAGATACTGCCTCCTTCAATCAATGCTTCATGTAGTTGCTAGAGGCTTTGCTTACTCATCTCTGCCTATTCCATTCATCCACTGAACTAGTTTTGTGAATCTTCACTGTAGACCTCAAGATTTGATGTGTTGAGGAAACATAGAAACATAGAAAATCTACAGCACAATGCAGGCCCTTCGGCCCACAAAGCTGTGCTGAACATGTCTTTACTTTAGAACTACCTAGGCTTTACCCATAGCCCTCTATTTTTCTAAGCTCCATGTAGCCATCCAGGAGTCTCTTAAAAGACACTATTGTTTCTGCCTCCACCACTGCCGCCGGCAACCCATTCCATGCACTCACCAATCTCTGTGTAAAAAACTTACCCCGACATCTCCTGTGTACCTGCTTCCAAGCACCTTAAAATTGTGCCCTCTTTTGCTAGCCATTTCAGCCCTGGGGAAAAGCCTCTGACCATTCACATGATCAATGTCTCTCATTATCTCCATCGCTCCAAGGAGAAAAGGCTGACTTCACTCAACCTATTCTCATAAGGCATGCTCCCCAAACCAGGCAACACCCTTGTAAATCTCCTCTGCACCCTTTCTCTGGTTTCCATGTCCTTCCTGTAGTGAGTCGACCAGAATTGAGCATAGTACTCCAAGTGGGGCCTGACCAGGGTCCTATACAGCTGCAACATTACCGCTCGGCTCTTAAACTCAATTCCACAATTGATGAAGGCCAATACACCATATGCCTTCTTAACCACAGAGTCAACCTGCGTAGCAGCTTTGAGTGTCCTATGGACTCGGACCCCAAGATCCCTCTGATCCTCCACACTGCCACGAGTCTTACCATTAATGTTATATTCTGCCATCATATTTTACCTACCAAAGGAGGTTAAAGGTTATGGGGAGAAGGCAGGAAAATGGGGTGGAAATAAAATCAGCTTTGACTGAACAGTGAGGCAGACTTGATGGGCTAAAATACTCAATTTCTGATCCTATATCTTATGCTGTTTTGGTAAAGAGATGGAAACTGCACACAGTTCTCTTGGTGACGTCTCACAAGTCCCTTCACAACAGTACTGACAGCTTTACTCTTCTATACAAATCCTCAAGCGTACAGCTTCCCTTCCCACTTGCCTGGTTCACCTACTTGTTGGTTCCCTGTGATTTATATGCAAGGTTAGTGATACTGATGATTTTCTATGAGTAGGAATCTCTTGTAATCTGGTGGAGGGAGGGGGGTTGCCTTTTCATTTCATCTGATTCTGCCACCTCCTCATTCCAGGTATCCTGTACCATTTTCACGGGAGCTGGAATCATTAAAAAGCCGAGTTTCATTGCCCGTTGGTTTCATTTTTGCAGCTGGCCTTCATCAGCCAGTACATTGGGTGTGGGAGTTGAAACATTATGATACAGTTGTGTAAGCCATTGGTGAGGACACAATTGGGATAGAACCCAGTTTCAGTCAACCTGATCGTGTGGGTAGTCAGAGACTTTTTCCCAGGCTGAAGTGGCTAACACGAGGGGCCATAGTTTTAAGGTGCTTGGAAATAGGAACTGAGGGGATGTCAGGGGTAAGTTTTTCACACAGAGAGTAGTGGGTGTGTGGAATGCACTGCCGGTGGCGGCGGTGGAAGTGGATACAATAGGGGCTTTTAAGAGCCTCTTAGATAGACACATGGAGCTCAGAAAAATAGAGGGCGATGCGGTAGGGAAATTCCAGGCAGTCTCTCGAGTAGGTTACATGGTCAGCACAATATTGTGGGCCGAAGAGCCTGTAATGTGCTGTAAATTTCTATGTTCTGTGTTATAGGAAAGACATAATTAAACTGAAAAGAGCTCATAAAAGATTTGCAAGCATGTTGCCGGACCAGAGGGCCTGAGTTATAGGGAGAGGTTGCCTAGGCTAGGTCTTTATTACTTGAAGCATGGGAGAATGAGCAGCAACCTGATAGAAGTGTTTAACATTGTCAGAGGCATAGATAAGGTGGATGGTAACGGTCTTTCCCCAGGGTAGGGGGATCCAAAACTAAGGGTAGAGGTGAAAGGTTTAAAAAGGACTTGAGGAGCAACCTTTTCACACAGGAGGAGGTCAGTATATGGAATGAGTTGCCAGAAGAAGTCATTGAGCCAGATTCAATAGCATCATTTAAGAAGCACTTCGATCAGGAACGGCCCAGAAGAATATAGGTTAAATACAAGAAATTAGGACTAGATGGGTGGGTGCCATAGCTGGCATAGACAGGTTGGGCTGAGGGGGTCTGTATCCATGATGCATTGCCCTATGATTCGATCAACCACTCTCTGTCGAATAGATATTCCCTCTGATATCTCAATCATGGGAAAAAGTTCCTTCAATCCACTCGATGCCCCATGACTTTATATGCCTCTGTCAGGTCACCCCTCAGCCTAAATTGCTCTAGGGAAAACAAACCCAGCTTATCTGAACTTTCTTTGATAATAATCATCCATCTTACGTCACGTCCAAATTGTTATACATATGTTTCATAAACAGCACAAGTCCAAAGACCGATCCTTGAGTACACCACTGGTCATGGACTTCCAAAGAGAAACATCCCTCCTGCTCTACTCACTGCCTTCAGATGCCAGCCTTCACCAGATCTTGAGGGCTCTAATCTCCTGGGCCGGCCTGCCATGAAAGACCTTCTAGGCCTTACTGATGTCCATGTATACAAATTCATGTTGTCCATAGTCACAGTGCCATAGAGGGATAAGGCATGAATACAGGCCCTTTGGCCCACTGAGCTGACACTGACAACTACCCATTTATATGAATCCTACATTAATCTCATCCACCATTGACCCTAATTTTCCTTCTTTCACTATACTCAATACAAGACAAATATGTTCGGCCTGGTGCTACCGTAGCCTACCTCTCTCCACCCTCAACCGTGCTTTCTCCAATCACCACCAACCTGTCCTGGACCAGTGGCTCAGAAGGCAGGACGGCAGAGTCCAGTCTATGCCAGAGTCCTGGCAGCCTGAAGGACGCAGGAGATAATCCTGAATCTGCTGCACACAGCTTATATCACAAGGAAAGGGAAGCAAACATTAGAAGGGATAGGTTTAAGGTGAGAGGGGAAAGATTTACTAGTATAAGATGACTGTGTGTAAGATGGCATTGACTGTGTGGATAGTCAGAGGCTTTTTCCCAGGGCTGTAATGGCTAGCACGAGAGGGCACAGTTTTAAGGTGCTTGGAAGGAGCTACAGAGGAGATGTCAGGGGTAAGTTTTTTTACGCAGAGAGTGGTGGGTGCATGGAATGGGCTGCTGGTGACAGTGTTGGAGGTGGATATGATAGGGTCTTTTAAGAGACTCCTGGACAGGTACAGTATATGGAGCTCAGAAAAACAGAGGGCTATGGGTAACCCTAGGTAATTTCTCAGGTAAGGACATGTTCGACACAGCTTTGTGGGCCGAAGGTCCTGTATTGTGCTGTAGGTTTCCTATGTTTCCATGTTTCTATGTAATCTGAGGGTTCACCTCTTTACACAGAGCGTGGTGCCTATATGGAACAAGCTGCTAGAGGAAGTGTTTGAGGTGGGATCGGGGTGGGTACAATAAGGGCGGCACAATGCTGTACAGTACGTACCAACAACCCGGGTTCAATTCCTGCTGACTGCTGTAAATTGTTCAGTTGAGTGGTAAGGTCGGGGTGGAATTATCGGGAATGTGGGGATAATTCAAAATTGGGATTAATGTAGGATTAATCAAATACTTTAGAGCATGCATTAAATACTACTGGATGCATTAAATACTACAGGGCATGCATTTAATACTGCAGCACATGCATTAAATACTACTGGACATGTTTTAAATACTACAGGATGCATTAAATTCTACAGGATTTGCATTAAATACTATAGAGCATACATTAAATACTACAGTTTGTACATGATATGCATTTAATACTGCAGTACATGCATTAAATACTATAAAGCATGCATTACATACTGCAAGATGCATTAAATACTACTAGACATGCTTTAAATACATCTGGACATGCATTAAATAATACAGGATATGCACTAAATACTACAGGATATGCATTAAATACTACTGGAAATGCATTTAATAATACAGGACATGTACCTAAGCCTTGGTGACAGGAGGAAAAATTAAAGATGATGTTCAGGGCAAATGTTTAACACAGTGGATGTCGGGTGCCTGGAATGTGTTGTTACGGACTGTGGTGAAAATAGATTTGATAGCAGCACTTAAGAGGCTGTTAGAGATTTGAATATGTAGGAAATAGTGGGACGTGGACCATGTAGAGGGAGAAGGTATTTAGTTTAATTTGGTATTGTGGTTGTGCAGACATGCTGGATGAAGGTCCTGTCCCTGTGCCGTGGTGTAAATGGATGGCTGATGGTTAGCGTGTCTCAGTGGATCTAATGGTATCTCTCCATGGCTCTCTGATTACAGTTGCCCTTGCCTCCCACATGCCCCCACACTCCCCCAACTGAGCTGGAAATGCCAGAAGGCAAAGCAGTCTCCGTTTAATTATCAGCCAGTCATCAGGTTATCAGGCTTGGTCTTGCTGTCAGCAGAGGGGGCAGATCATGTTTTCAGAGCATTCTGATATCCCTGACTATGATAACCTTAACCCCTCTCCCTCGAGACCACGCCTTTTGACAGCTAGACATGAATGTTTAAAATGGTGGGCTGGTGTTGATCTCCAGCCATTTCTTGGATGCATTCACAGTCCCTGAGTGCTTTACCATCAATGAAGTATATATTAGTTACTGCAGTTGCCATACCAATGTACCATGTCAAACATGGCTGATAATATGTACACAGCAGCTTCCAGAGCAGAAAAGTGATCATGGACAGTTCACATGCTTTTTATTCACAATCGTATATCGATAGAATGTAGAAGTGTAAAACTCACGAAAACAGCCTTTAGCTCGCACTGCCTGTGCCAAATAATGGCAAATTAGACTGAATCTGTACCTGTACTGTACACAATTCAATTCACTGCATATTCATGTGTCCAATACCACCTCTGGCAGCCTGTTCCACACCTACCACTCTCCATGTGAAAAACTTGCCTCACACATCTCCGTTAAACTTACCCAATGCTAATGCTCATGCTAATGGTCATTGTCTCCGAAATACTCGCCCACCAAGAGATCTGTCACCTGCCCAGGTTCTTTGCCTAGTACCAGATTCAGTATGGCTTCTCCTCTAATCAGCCTATCCACATATTGCATCAGGGATGCTTTCTTGTCTCACCTAATGATATGTTCTATCTAAACCTTTTACATCTAGGATGTACCAATCAGTGTTTAGGAAGTTGAAGTCACCCATGTCAACAACCCTATTATTTTGGACCTTTCCAAAAGCTGCCTCCTGATCTGCTCCTTGGTGTTTGTAGCTATGGGGGTGGGGAGGCAGGGAGGTGATCTATAGAATACCCCCAGTAAAGTGACTGCACCCTTCCTGTTTCTGACTTCCACCCACACTGACTCAATCGATGATTTCTCGAAGAGTCTAGGTTGTCTTCCATATCTCCAGCCGTGATACTGCAGCTGATAAGCAGGGGTGAGTATTTTTAAGAACAGCACCCTATGCTTAGCTCTGTTCAGGTCAACGACCAGTGGATCACGAAGTATCAGAGAAGATGGTGAGCCGGAACATCAGATGTAAGAGCATGGTGAGTGTGTGTTGGATGCCAGTGGGTGTCTGTATACTCATTCAGTAGGTGTAGCTACTGAGAGAACAGGGTAGAGTGGGTGGTACTGTTCCAGATGCCAGGGGGTGGGTGTATACTCATTTGGGGAATTGACAGTCATGAAACAGAGCTCCTGGATGCTTTTCCTATCATTGTGGGAGATTTTAACCAGGCCAGCTTGAAGAAGTCTCTGATCAACTCCCACCGGCGTGTAATCTGTGGAATCGGAGGAGCCGACACCATGCTTTGGAAAGTCCCATCACCTGGGTGTACTTCTACTCGTGGCGGCATTTATGCAGAGACTGGAGACTGTGACACAAGTGGTGAGGTCCGAGAAGATATGGTCAAGGGAGGTGGAGAAGCGCTTACAGGATTGCTTTGAGTAGGTGGACTGGCCACTATCCAGGGATTCATCTTCAATCCTGAATGAATGTGCCACAGTTGTCACTGACTTCATCAGGACCTGCATGGATGAGTGTGTACCTTCGAGAACATACTGGACATACCCAAGCCAAAAGCCTTGGATGAACCAGGGGATCCAGAGTCTGCTGAGGGCTAGATCTGTGGCATTCAAAACTGGTGATCCAGAACTATTTACGAAGTCCAGGTATGAGCTACAGAAGGCCACTTTAAGAGTGAAAAGTCAATTCCGGTTGAAGTTAGAGACAGAATAAGATGCATGTCCGCTCTGGCAGGATTTGCAGGCCTTTACTTCCTACAAGTTGAATCCTAACATCATGAATGGCTGTGATGCTTCACTCCAAATGAGCTCAATGTCTTTTATACATGCACTGAAAGGGAGGATAAAATTACGCCGGTGCAAATCACTGTGTCAGCCTGTGACGTCAGAATAGCTTTCAAGATGGTGAACCTTTGCAAGGTGTCAGGCTCTAATGGTGTACCTGATAGGGCTCTGAAAACCTGTTGCACCCAACTGGTGAGAATGTTTAAGAACATCTTCAGTCTCTTATTGCTACAGTCGGAGGTTCCCGCCAGCTTCAAGAGAGCAACACCAGTGCCCACGGAGAGCAGGATGAGCTGCCTCAACGACTCTCTACTGCAATGAAATGCGTTGAGAGGTTTGTCACAGCAAGAATCAACTCCTGCCTAAGCTAGGACTTGGGCCCACTGCAATTTGCCTATCGCCACAATCTCATTGGCTCTCCACTCAGCCTCGGATCACCTGGACAACAGTAATATGTACATCAGGCTGCTGTTTATTTAGGGTTCATCACAATCATACCCTCAGCTAAGAATCAACAAGCTCCAAAACCTAGGGCTCTGTACCTCCTGCAACTGGATCCTTGACTTCTTCACCTGCAGAACACAGTCCGTGCGGATTGTAAATAACATTTCCTTCTCACTGACAATCATCACCAGCAGACCTGAAGGGTGCATGTTTAGCCCACTGTTCTACTCTCTCTACACCCATGATTGTGCGGCTAGGCACAGCTCAAATGTCATTTATAAATTTGTCGATGACACAACTATTGTTGGCAGAATTTCAGATGGTGACGAGGAGACGTGCAAGAACAAGACAGATCAGCTGGTTGAGTGGTGCCACAACTATGCTGCACTTAACTTCGGTAAGACCAAGCAATTGATGGTAGACTTCAAGCTGAGTTTCTTGGCAAATGCACAATCACATGTATTCATCAGTGCAGTGAAAATCTTACTCGCAGCAGCATCACAGACACAATGTCATGCAAGCAACATTCACAAGTAAAACATAAGTTTTACACAATTTTTACAAGAAAAAATACAGTTGGAACAAAGAGTCGCATTTTAGTGTAAGGTGATCAAAGTGGTCATGGCATTGCTAAACTTCAGTGCTGAGGGTTATGCCAGTTATGTTTATTTCAGGAGTCTGGTGCTGGGCATGGAACACTGTGGCTTACCTGTGGGAGCTGACTGAGTGCAATCAAGGATATCAGTGTCGGTGATGCTGGCCAGTGTAGTGCACGCAGACAGTGGTTTGTTATGCTGTCAGTGGATTTGCAGCTAGTGGTGCTACCTCACCACAGCTTAAAGTGCTCGCTCCAGATAATTCACGTCTCAGAATCATACAGGAACCACTGCCTCCTGGCAGAGTGTGAGTTACGCCCTCCATCTGAGCTCTTGGTTTTCACAGACTTTTTTTCTCAGGTAGTCCAAAGCTTTTCTGGCACAATGAGGGATAGATTGGAGGCAGAGAAAGGGGTCCTTGGTTTTCTGATTCGTGTGTGAATCCTTATTAGAATCATAGAGTTATAGAGCTTGGGAACAGGCCCTTTGGCCCAACTAGACCATGACAACAAAGCTTCTTATCCAAGCTGGTCCCATTAGCCTGCAGTTGACCCATATCTCTCTAAACCTTTCCTATCCATGTTCTTGCCCAATGATCTTTTAGATGTTGCTTTTGTCAGAATCAGAATCAGGTTTGATGTCACTGGAATATGTCTTGAAATATGTTGTTTTGTGGCAGCAGTATATTCCAATACATAATAAAAAACTATAAATCACAAAAGGAAGTATACATATATATAATTAAAGTGAGCAGTAGAAAAATAATGAAGTACAGATAAGTAGTAGTGCTGGGGAGACCAGTGACCATGATGGAGGTGGCTGTGATTACAACTTCCTGCGGCTTTTTCTGATCCTGGGCAGTGGCCCTCCCTCCATACCAGGCGGTAAGGCAAACAGTTAGAATGCCCTCCATGGGGCATCTTTAGAAATTTACAAGAAGCTTTGATGACACACCAAATCTCCTCAAACTCCCAATGAAATATAGCCACTGTCGAGCCTTCATTGTAATTGCCTCAACATCAAGGGCTCAGGTAAGATCATCAGAGATGTACTGTATCTGCCTCAACCACTTTCTCTGGCATCTCATTCCACAAGTTGACCACCCTCTGGGTGAAAAGGTTTGCCCTCAGGTTCCTATTAAACCTCTCCTTTCTTCCTTTCACCTTGACCTATGTCCTCTAGTTCTTGATTCCCCAAGCTGGAGAAAAATACAGTGCAGATTCATGCTATCTATACCCCTAACGATTTTATACACCTCTATAAGTTCACCTCCCTTGCACCTACACTTCAATAAAATTAATACCAACCTACTCAGCCTCTTTCCATCTCTCAGTTCCTCCTGGCAACATTCCTATAAACCTCCTCTGCGCTCCATTTGCCCAGATGATTAAGGTACCTCAGTAAATCTTGACAACTATCTTCACTGTCATTGATAATACATGTACCAATTTTAGTGTTGCCTGCAAACTTTAGTGTCATCCACAGTTACAGAAAAATGACAAGAGTGTTGCTCTGAATCCAATAGCCGGTGGAAAACCAAGCTGGAAAACAGGCCATATAGCCCAACTTGTTCACATCACCCATGATGCCTCTCTACATTAACCCCTACATTTGCCTGCGCTAGGCCTGTGTCCCTCTACTTCCTTCCTATCCATGTACCTGCCCAAATGCCTCTTGGAAGTTGTAGCAGTATTTGCCTCCACCACTTACTCTGGTAGCTCATTCCAGATAGTCACACCCTCAGTGTGTACAAAATTGCTTCCCAGATCTCCTTTAAATTTCTCCTCTCTCACCTTGAACCTGTTTGACAATCAATAATCCCCTGCCCTAGGTAAAAAAAAAGCTCTTGTGATCTATTCTAATTTTATCCCTTCTAATTTTAAAACTCCACAGCATCAGCACCAGACGTCAGCACTAGACGGACGGAACCTGGGATCGTGGAGGTGTGAGACATTTGCTATAATATCTGCACCAGTGTGCTGTTGGTATCCAATTGGTCAGTGTGTCGAATGCCAGTGGGATTAATCTTGGGGCCTACCATACTTGAACAGCCATTAAATGTCAAAGCAGGAGATATAGAGACCATAGAAACCATAGAAAAACTACAGCACAGAAACAGGCCTTTTGGCCCTTCTTAGCTGTGCCGAACCATTTTCTGCCTAGTCCCACTGACCTGCACATGGATCATATCCCTCCATACACCTCCCATCCATGTATCTGTCCAATTTATTCTTAAATGTTAAAAAAGAACCCGCATTTACCACCTCGTCTGGCAGCTCATTCCACACTCCTACCACTCTCTGTGTGAAGAAGCCCCCCCTAATGTTCCCTTTAAACTTTTCCCCCTTCACCCTTAACCTATGTCCTCTGGTTTTTCTCTCCCCTAGCCTCAGTGGAAAAAGCCTGCCTGCATTCACTCTATCTATACCCATCATAATTTTATATACCTCTATCAAATCTCCCCTCATTCTTCTACACTCCAGGGAATAAAGTCTTAACCTATTCAACCTTTCTCTGTAACTGAGTTTCGCAAGTCCCGGCAACATCCTTGCAAACCTTCTCTGCACTCTTTCAACCTTATTTATATCCTGTAATTGGTGACCAAAACTGCACACAATACTCCAGATTCGGCCTCACCAATGCCTCATCATAACATTCCAGCTCTTATACTCAATACCTTGATTAATAAAGGCCAATGTACCAAAAACTCTCTTTACGACCCTATCGACCTGTGACGCCACTTTTAGGGAATTTTGTATCTGTATTCCCAGATCCCTCTGTTCTACTGCACTATGGTGAGTCACTGGGAACCTTTCCTACTTTCTTGCGCATTTCAGAGATCACAGGCTTTGAGAGGCGAAAGATGACAATCAGCTGCTCAATCATATGCTACAACAAGTAATACATACCGTAGACTAATGTCATATTATAAAATCATTAACTGCAGCCAAGAATATTCCAAGTTAAAATAAGCACCGAGCTACGTGTTGCTGCAGATGGTTAATGAAAGGACACAAAATAACACAGCTAATTGTGCACCTTTCGATCACTCATGACCCTCGGTCTAATCTGGACGCAGTGGGCATTCCATGGATGGCATTCCCATGTTCTGAGCTACACAGGAGGTGTCAGTTTCTGTTTTGATCAGCTACAGCTATACTTGTCCCTTTAACCTTCAGGCACTGTTTCCCACTAAGCTGCTTGTGGTCTTGGGGCTGGCCTGAATGCAGAGAGGAAGAGAGGTATGAAGCAGAGGAAAGGAGGTCATTTTCTTTTCAGTCTGGGGGTCTGAGACCAGTCATGTGCCACAGACATCAATGCTGGGCCCATGGTTCATCATTCATATAAATGGGTGAGAATCGATAAAAGTGCACATTGTTACTGAGTTTGCAGATGTGGTGTAGCCATTGAAGAAGGTAATCAAAGATTACAGCTGGGTAAATGAGCTAAGGAATGGCAAAAGGCATCCAATCCAGATAAGTGTGTGGTGTGGTGTTGCATTTTTGTCCAGGGAATTATCATGGAATGAGCTGCCAGAGCTTGCCAGAGGCAGGTACAGTACCATTTAAAAGACAGGTGGACTGGTACATGGATAGGAAAAGTTCAGAAGGACATGGACCAAATGAAGGCATCTAGGCTAGCTTAGATGGAGATCTTGGTTGGCACGAAAAAGTTGCTCTGAAGTGCTTGTTTCCACGCTGTCTCTATGAGAGAAACATAGAAACATAGAAAATAGGTGCAGGAGTAGGCCATTTGGCCCTTCGAGCCTGCACCGCCACTCAGTGTGATCATGGCTGATCATCCAACTCAGAACCCTGTGCCTGCTTTCCCTCCATACCCCCGATCCCTTTAGCCACAAGGGCCATATCTAACTCCCTCTTAAATATAGCCAATGAACTGGCCTCAACTGTTTCCTGTGGCAGAGAATTCCACAGACTCATCACTCTTTGTGTGAAGAAGTTTTTCCTCATCTTGGTCCTAAAAGGCTTCCCCTTTATCCTCAAACTGTGACCCCTCACTCTGGACTTCTCCAACATCGGGAACAATCTTCCTGCATCTAGTCTGTCCAATCCCTTTAGAATTTTATACGTTTCAATAAGATCCCCCCCCTCAATCTTCTAAATTCCAGTGAGTATAAGCCTAGTCGATCCCAGTCTTTCTTCATATGAAAGTCCTGCCATCCCAGGAATCAATCTGGCGAACCTTCTTTGTACTCCCTCTACGGCAAGAATGTCTTTCCTCAGATTAGGGGACCAAAACTGCACACAATACTCCAGACAGGGTCCCATAGCAAACGGATGGGGTTGGGAGGGCCGGTATTTGATCTCCAGGCTCTTGGTGTTCCTGCAGGGCGCAGCTCCATCATGACGTCATTTGCTATTGATATATCCTCAGGGCAAGAACCACATCATGGAGTCATAACATCATGGAAACTTCCAGGAGAGCAGATGCGTCCTTGGTTTGACAGCTCAATCCTTGCCCAAGGATTATGTGCAATGTCCCTTTAGTACAGTACAGGACCTCCAGTGCAATCGTCCAAATATAAGCAAGACCTGAATGGATTCAAGATTTCAGCTGAGTTTCCAAAGGCTGGAACTTGACTTTTTATCCACTGTTGTATTCAAAACTATAGTTCTTATCATTTTTGGATAACTACAACAAACCTCATTTTTCAGGGGATTTATATAGTGCATATTAATCATGGTATTAGAAACAAAAGTATCTCAAAAGTACATTAAGGAAGGAAATGCATCACTTTTGACAAGCAGCAGTGATGTACATACTGTATATCACTTACCCTGGGTAACTGATACTCTTCTCTGAATTCTATGTGACGAAGGAATTCAGACAAGAAGGAATTTGAACCCAATACCTTCAGCTTTACCATTGATTCACTACTAATAAACAGAAGGTACACACTTTGCCTACAAGTTTTCTTAATAGTGGAAGAGTGGGGAGATTCAGTTGAAAATTTTGGGAGATGAGTTTTTGTCAGGCAAGGGCTGTAATTCTTGTTCTGCTAGTGCTCACTAAGAATAGAACAGAACTGACTAAATGACCACAGACAATTTGTCAACTAGGTTTGGTGTATCAAAGGCCACAAGAAATTGCAGAGAGTTGTGACGATTGTCCAGTCTATCATGCAAATCAATCTCACCTGGATTGATCCTGTCTACAAGCTCCGCTGCTTCAGGAAAAGAGCTAACGTAATCACCAACCCCTCCTACCGCGGTCATTCTCTCTCTCCATCAGGCTGTAAGACACAAAGGCTTAAGAGCATGAACCACCAGGCTCAAGGATAGTTTCTATCCTGCTGTTACCAGACTCTTTCATACACTGAAAGATGAACTCTCGATCTCCCAATCTACCTCAATGTGGCCCTCACACTTTATTTGACTGTGCGAACTGCACTTTCTCTGCAACTCCAGAACTATATTCTTCTTTCTGTTTTCTTTTTACCATCTTGATGTAATTATATTTGGAATGATCTCTCTGAATGTCACAAAACAAAAAAAAACAATATTTTTCACTGTATTTTGGTTCATAGATTCTAGAGCCATAGGAAAGTACAGCACAGACACAGGCCCTTTGGCCCATCTCACCCATACTGAACCATTTAAATTTCCGCTCCCATCGATCTGCACTGGGACCATAGCCCTCCAGACCCCTACCATCAATGTACCCATCCAAGCTTCTCTTAAACTTTGAAACCGAGCTTGCATGCCCCACTGGCGCTGGCGGCTTGCTCCATGTGACTATACTAACAAACTAATATACCAACAATAGGCTCTCCACAGCTGGACTGCAGAGCCACCACAGGTGGGAGGCTATAATTGAAGCGGAGACCCAGTAGGTGGCTGTGGTGTTGGGAACGGACAACATCCATGGGTTACAATTTGACCAGTCCGCTCAGGAAGGAGCGTTCCTCCCCTGCCACTGCAGTTGCTGACAGACACCAAGTGAAATTGGAGTATTCTTCAATGTCCATGCCTCTGATCCCAAAGCTGGCCAAGGCAGCATTTTCCATCTTGGGTTGGCAGTTACTGGAGCAGGCTAGGCAAAGGGGGAATTGGTTGGGTTTGACCTAGTCCGACCCGATCCACTTTTTCTTGTGGGCAGAAGAGTGGTTCAGTGGATAGAGCCGCTGCCCCATAATTCCAGAGACCTGGGTTCCCTCATGACAGTGTGAGAAATTTGCACATTCTTTCTGTGGGTTTTCCCTGGGTACTTCATTTGTACATGCCTGGACAATAACCTCCTCTGTGGTTTCTCTGCACACTTCCCGCTTTCTCTCCCCAAGCAACAAAGCACTTGACCATAAGTCACTGATGCTGTGAAGTTATCCTGCCGATCCACAAATGGTTAAACAAGAAGGAAGACTCTAAAAAAGACAGCAGTGAGAGCCAAATCTTCGTCTCCTCCACTCTCTGTTATGACAAATTAAAGGACAATTTACAATCCACAAGGGAACAGTAGATTGATAAAGCTCGCTAGCCAAGACAAACTGTTCGCATTGGAATCTAACTGTCTGGGCCTGTGCGAAGAGATAAGAAGAAAGGATGTGGGGCAGGTAACTTATCGGGAACTCAGCATGGCCAACAATGAGGTTACAAAGCAGGGGTTATAACGCAACACCGCAGAGAGAAGGGGAAATTGTTCTGTCTATTTATCCATTTCTAGGGATGTGTTTGCTGACATCCATCTTTCCTTGCCTTTGAACTGTCAGCCATCTCAGAGTCACTCACATGGGAGGGGGCAGGAATCACGTACAGGTCAGACGTGTTAGAATGTCAGATTTCTTTCTCTGGGGATGTGCTCATGAACACCATTACTAAGTACAGCTGTTCTTATTTTTTTTTATGTTTCAGATGATTAATTCAAATTTAAGTTCTGCTGTAGGATTTGAACTGGAGACTCAGCGGGCCCACATAGCGTCACAGCTAGCAGAGTTGCTACCTCACAGCTGCAGAGAGCCTCTTTTGATCCTGACCTCTGGTGCTATCTGTGTGGAGCAGTCTGCACGTTATCCCTGTGATCACGTGGGAATGGGGCCCTGGTGAATTTCCCTCAGCTGCTCCGGTTTCTTCCATGTCCCGAAGATGTCCAGTTTTACTTGGTTAATCGGCTGCTCCAAATATAGCTCTTTCAACCCTGTATTTTGAAACTTCCTTCAATTTTCTGCAGTGTGTAGGAGAGTGGTAGAATCTGGCGGGTTGGGGGAGGGTGGTGGTGGAAGAGTTGATGGGAATGTAGGTAAAATAAGAAACAGGGACAAGTAGTGTGGGAATAAGATTGCTCTGTGAGCTAGTATAGGTTCAACGGGCTGAATAGCCTCCTTTTCTGTTGAAGGAAAATGTGGAAACTATTAGTAGAGGTCTCCTGAGTTACTATTCCATGAAACGTAACTATTACAGCACTGCTGTAGATTTGATAAAGTCAATCAACTCCAGGAAGTACGTTAGACAGATTGATTATCTGAGGAGCACAAATACCCAACAAGTATCGGTCAAACTGGGGACCTGAAGCTAATGTAGTTTAACGGATTTGAAATAGTAGTTGTACTGATGGAATTTATAATAAGAAGTAGCATGCAATCTGCGTGAAGTTATTTGGTTAATGGATTCCAGTCATCTGTCTTACTGTTAATTGCAAAACTATACTTCCATGAGGGACAGAGAGGAGATTGGAAGACCAGTTACCGCAGCATAGATCACAGGTAGTGAGCCCCCAGCACTCATTTTGTCATTGCAATGTTTACAACCTGCCAACCTGAAAACCCTTCGTTACCCACTCCTCTATTTCCCCAACTGCATGAGTTCTTATTTTGTGCAGTTAACACTTTCTACAGTACCTCATCAAAGCTCTTACTGCAGTTCAAATAAACTGCAGTAATTCCTCAATTTATGAATGTACAGCTTATATATTTTCACACTAACACCATTGGGAGATGTGCCTTTGATTTATGAAGTTACTTTTAACTTTAACAAATAGCGCACCTTCACATGTAAGCAAAATACCCACAAGCAGGTCGTTCAGTCTTTTCCATTAACAAGACAACTTCCAGCAATGAATACCTTCATAAATTGAGGAAGAGCTGTACATCTACCAGTTCCCCTATGCACCCTCTTAGTTACATCCTCCAGGAACACTAATAAATTTGTCAAAACCATTTCCTTTTCATAAAACCCTGTTGACTCTGCTTGATTGTCTTTTGATTTTTCAAATGAACTGCTATTACTTCCTTAATGATGGATTCCAGCATTCCCCATTGACAGATGGCCTGCAGTTTCCTGCTTTCTGTCTCTGTCTTTAAGAGGAGCTTCACATTTTCGTTTTTTCAATCCCAGGGGTTCTTTGAAAAATCACAACCACTGCATCCACCATCTTTGCCATCAGTGAAGCTGGAACCCACCCACTGAATCTCTCTTTACTGCAAATATTTCATTCCTTAAATATGGAGACCGAATCTGTACACTGTATTCCAGGTGTGAACTTGCAGTTCCCATCAAAGTTGAATCAAAACTTCCCTTGTGTTACAGCCCTTACAATAAAGACCAACATTCCTTTATCCTTTTTAAAATTAGAACTTAGAACATTGCACAGTACAGCACAAGAACAGGCCCCTCAGCCTACAAATTAAACTAAATCTCCACTCTCTGCTTCCACCATTACCGATTGCAGCCCATTCCAGTCATCCACCACTCTCTGTGTAACAAGAACCATGCTCTTCACGTTTCCTTTAATTGTACCGCCTTTCACTCAAAATACCAGAATTTGACATTTTTACCCTGGGGATAAAGATCCTGACTGTCTTCCCTATCAATGCCTCTTGTAATTTTATCATTTGTACTTTTTCTCTCGCACATAAAAACATGCCCTCTAGTATTAAACATCTCAGTTCTGGGAAAAAAATACTGGCTGTCTATTCTGTCTATGCTTCTCATAATTTTATAAACTTCTATCAAAAGTCCCCTCAGTCTCCAATGATCTGGAGAAAACAAGGCAAGTTTATCCAATTTCTCCTGATAGCTTATAACTCTAATCCAGTCCACGTCCTAGCAAACTTCATCTGCATTCTCTTCAAAGCCTCCACATTATTCATGTACTGGGACAAACGGAATTGAACGCAATACCCCAAGCATGATCTAACCAAAGTTTTGTACAACTGCAACTTGACTTCTTGGTTATCATACTCAGTGCCCTGAACGATGAAGACAAGCATCTCTAATGCCTTCTCTACCACCCTATCTACTTGTGTGGCTACTTTCAGGGAACTATGGATTTGGACCCCAAAATCCCTCCGTCCATCCATGCTGTCAAGGGTCCTAACAATAACTGTATTGTTACATTTTACCTCCAAAAACGCTTACTTGCCCTATCTGCATGGTGTCTTTGTGTGGGAGCCTGGATGTGCCTGTGCTGCAATATTTTGAAATCTCACTTCATTTAAATAACAATTTACTTCTTTATTTTTCACTCCTAAGTGGATATTCACATGCTTTCTTGAATTATGCTCCATCTCTTAACTTCTCGTCCACTCCCTTATCTATTCCACAGTATTATATAGAACGAAGTAAATATATATCTAGCTAGGGTGCTTAAGACTTTTACACAGTAAAAGGGTCCACAATAGAAACTCATATCAGAACCAGGTTTATCATCACTTGCATATGTCATGAAATTTGTTTTTTTTTGTGGTAGCAGTACTGTACAATACTTAAAAATTACAACAGTACTATGCAAAGTCTTAGACACAGTAGTGATAAATACGTGCCTAATACTTTAGCAGAGTACAGTATATCTCTTTATAAGTTAATAGACTCAGCCCAATACATCACCATGGATCACCACGGCAGCACAGCTCAGTTCAGAGTGTCAGAGTTCAGTGCACCATCTGTACCGAATCTGTCTGCCTTCCATGTGAATGCATGCGTTTTCTCTGGGTGCTCTAGCTTCCTTCCACATTCCAAAAAATGTACCAGTTAGTTGGCAAGTTAGTCTTTGTAAATTGCCTGTAATTAGGCTTGGCTTCAATAGGTGGGTTGCTGGGTGGTGTGGCTCGTTGGGCTGAGAGGGCCTTTTCTACGGTGTATCTCTAAACAGAACGAGATAAAGTAAAGTCACGGGGACATCCTCTTGCCACCACCAGTGGCATCTACACAAAGTGTTGCCTCAAGAGGGCTATGCCTATCGTCAAAGATGTGCCATCTTTTTGCAGCTACCATAAGGCAAAGACACAGAGGCCTGAAGTCATACACCACCAGGTTCAAGAGCATGAACTTCCCTGCATCCATTTGCTTCTTGAACCAACCGGCACAATCTTAATCACTACGGTTTAACAATACTTAGTTGTTTTGATCATATTGTACCTTATTTTTATATTCATTTTTGTAAAAAATGTGTATAGTTTATGTTTAATTTTTGTTTTCCTTGTGAATACTGATTACAGAATGTTATCGGCACGTGATGCTGCTGCAAGTAAGTTTTTCACTTCAGTTCTATATACATGTACTTGTGCATTTGACAATAAACCCAACTTTGAATTGACTTTGACTTTCCAGGTTATTTCTGTTTTTGTATCTTGCTCATCTACCTGTAGTTGCATCAGCTGCTAAGGGTGAGTTGGGCTCTGCTTCCTGTGCAGTATAGGTCTATGAATGAAACACTCCAGAATTCTCCCAAAGCTGGATTTTCCTCAGCTTTTCTTGCCTGGCCATTCCCATAAGATCTAGATCAAGGAGACATCCCCTGTCTTGAATATACTCAGTGACATCCCTCTAGAACAGAGTATTCCAAGGATTCTCCACGTTGTTAGTGTAGACATTTCTCATGGGAGCCGTGAATGGCCTGTCCTGTATTTTGAGACTGTGATCTACAATTCTAGATACACCAGCCAGGGGAAACATCACCTCCATATTTACCCTGAAGAACTCTAAGTGAATTCACATCACCTGAAAAATTGAAACAGAATAGGCCTGGTTGGCTTCATCTCAAACAGAACAATTCATCTTTCAGGAAACAAGATGGCATGCCTTCTCTGTATTTCCCTCTACTCTCAATTATATCATAGGAGCAACAAACAATCTGCTATAGAAACTCAACAGGTTGAGCAGCATTTGTGGTGGTGGGGGTTGGGGGGGGGAAGATTCAGGTTGAGACCCTGCATCAGGAATGAAACATTCCACCTGAGTCTTCAACAATTCTGTCTTAAACAAATGATGCTCAATGCTTCAGCAGATCATTGTTCAAAACTTTGTCCACCTCTATCAGTATCCCCTCAGCCTCCAACACTCCAATGAAAACAGGCTTCATCTCCTAAATGTAATGCTCCAGTCCAGGCAGTATCCTCTATAGTATCCTTTGCACTCTCTCCTGTGCAATCATGTCCTTCCTAGAACACGGCGTCCGCAACTGCACGTAGAAATCCAGCAGTGACTCCACCCGTTTTATTAAGGTGTGCCATAATGCAGGAATTTTAATTCCACAGCAGACATTCTGGCCAAAACAAGTGTTAAAAGGAATGCGATCTCAATCACGAGTGCTGCTTCAGCCAGTAATTTGTGGAAACATTATCCCTAACCTACTTGAGCACACAACATGTCACAGTGTGGGGTAAGTTTAAATCCCGCCTATGCAGGTGTACAATAAAAATAGGGGAGGCGTAGGTTTGAGTGACAGGGCTAAGCAAACTTGACACACTCCAGGCTTCATTGGGCTTGTGAAGCCTTCCAACATCTCACTGTTTTTAGCACTCAAACAACTGTGCAATGTAAACTAGGCACTGGTTCCTAGCCAGGAGCTCCCTAGAAAGGCCAGCAGTCCTTGTTATGTACAGCAAATAATTACAGGATCCATAAATTCATGACGGCCACACAAGGTGAAACTGGCGTAACAGGAGCCGTCAAACACATGTCACTGGGAAGAGTTCTGGTTACAAGGTAAGGAGGTAAATATAGGGGGGTGGTTGGGGAGAGGTGGGGGGGGGGAGAGAGAGAGAGTAAGATACAGACAGTCAGACAAACAGATAAAGAAAGAGAGATGGAGGCAGAGAGTGTGAGAGCAAGACAAGCAGAGAGAGGCAGAGAGATAGAGGGAGACCGAATGAAATAAAGGAGAGAGACAGGAAAAGGGAAGAGTGAACGACTGAGAGGGAGGACGTGAGAAAGGTAAAGGAAGTAACAAAAAGAGAAAGACAGGAAGAATATGGAAGGGAGAAGGGGAAAGAGTCAGAATGAAGAAAAGCAAATGATTGAGGAAAGAAACAAATAAGAAAGTAACTAAGAAAGAGACAGAGCATGAAAGAGAGAGGAGAAAGACAGAAGAAGTGAGAGCAAATGATTAAAAGAAGAGACTTACAGAAAATGAAAGCAATAAAGTAGGAGAGAGAATGTAAAAGAAAGATGGGAAGAGAAAGAAAGAGACACGAATAATGCAGGAGGTGAGCAATTCCACCAGGACCCAGTTAGAGTACTTCCAATACTCAAAGAATCATGGCTTCATTTTGCTGTTGTATGCAGTAAGTGAGAAAGTTGTAGAATTCCAACAATCTCCTTTGGACCAATCTCATATTCCAATCTGTTTTCTATGTTTCATTTTCCCTCTTTCATTCTTCCCATGTTGCTGTTAAGGTGCATTTTGGTTTCAATTCAATCCTAAGAACTTTCTACAGGGGCACAATTGAGAGCATCCTGGCTGGCTGCATCACTGCCTGGTATGGGAACCGTACTTCCCTCAATCGCAGGACTCTGCAGAGAGAGGTGCAGACAGCCCAGCACATCTGTAGATGTGAATTTCCCACTATTCAGGACATTTACAAGGACAGGTATGTAAAAAGGGCCCGAAGGATCATTGGGGACTCGAGTCACCCCAACCACAAACTGTTCCAGCTGCTATCGACCCGAAAATGGTACCTCAGCATACAAACCAGGACCAACAGACTCCGGGCAGTTTCTTCCACCAGGCCATCAGAATGTATAATTCATGATGATACAATTGTATTTCTATGCTATATTGACTGTCCTGTTGTACATACTCTTTATTATAAATTGCACATTGCACATTGAGATGGAGACGTAATGTAAAGAGTTTTACTCTTCATGTATATGAAGGATGTAAGTAATAAAGTCAATTCATTTCAATTCAGTTATAACAATTAGAGTATAAAATCTGCACCACTCAGCCACTAGACTTGGGGAGGGTTTTGAAATGCAGGAGGAACTCAGCAGGTCAGGCAGCATCTATGGAAAGGAATACGTTTTGGGCCAAGACCCTTAATCAGGATTGGAAAGAAAGGGGGAAGAACTTTTGAAGTGCTTTTGAAAGAGGTTTGAGCTGTGTTTTGATGAGGGGCAATGAAAAGGACTCTTGCCGTTGAGACAAGTTGTATAATGTCTTTACAAGGCATTAGTAGCAGTTTATTTGCAAGGCTGAAAATAACTAGTACACATGATGAATTCTTAAGGTTATTTCTGCAGGCAGCGTATCTGGTACTGTATATTGTTATAGAGTAGACCCACACCATGTTGCTCCTGACTGTAATCTGCACTGCAGTCTGAATGCACCACCTAGAGTCGAATCATTCACCTGCACATCTGCCTACCCCTCATCTTGCCGAGGAGTGCCCAACGTATATGGAGGTAAACAATGGTGGTTTTTGACCTTTTGAGAGGTCAACCCCAAGGGGACCCCATTAGTTAATAGGGAAGAGCACATGACATCACTTGACATCATTTCATGTGCTGGTGACATCACTTCCTTTGGTTCACAGGTGATTGACTAGCAACCTTGGGAGCCTGCTCTTGGTCACATCCCCTCACCAGTAACCAGTTCCATCCTTAAGATAAGAGTGTGTACCTGGGAAAGGTCACCAGGAGGAAAGATAGTTTTCATAGTTTCTGACAGCACCAATCCCCTACTGACACCCTCCCCTCATTGCCCTACCATCACCTACACCAAGGGAAAATTTACCATAGCCAGGAAGTAGTTTATTTAAAGAAATAGTGGAGACAACTCTACCTTTGTTTAGAGACACAATAGGACAACAGGTGCTGCAACTTGGAACAACAAACAATCTTTTGAGGAAGTCGATGGGTTGAGCAGCAATTGTTGGGGGGAAGGAACTGTCGACATTTTGGGTTACAACCTTATATCTGTTCTGATGCAGGGCTTTGACACAAAATGTGTCAACAGCTCCTTCTCTCCCATCGGTGCTGCTCAGCCCATTATGTTCCTCCAGCAGGTTGTTTGATGCTCTGCCTTCATTTAATTACCTTTTTAAAACACCACTGGTTAGTTGCCTGGTATTTTGGTCACACCATTACACGGGCACATAATGTTCACAAAATTTATTCCCTTGTGGACACCTGACACCCTGCCCCCTCCACCAGCCCGTCATTCTGTCTGAGCAATAGCTGAGCACTTGGCCGGAAGCCTCTCAGCACTCAGTCATTGAACTGCGCTGAAATAGATCGACAGAAGCAGGAAGGCTGCAAGGGTGGGGAATTGATGTAAGGGTCCAGAGACAGTTTCCTGTGACAGGTTGAGGGACCAACCAGTCAGGTGATGGCTGGATCCAGAAAGAAGCAGGACCATCTGATAATCCATTACTTTCCAATCAGGAACGAAGATTGATCGGCACTACAGGCGATCAACCAATGGAGGAACGGATACCAATTTGTAAAGAGTGAATCTTCAGACTGCAAACTTGCACCCAGCAGCAGATCACAGAGTATGAAGCATGCTCTTCGGCCCATCTCATCTGTACCAGCCTATGCCAAACCCATTTTTCAGCACTTAGCCTTGGCAATGAAAGTGCTCATTTAAGCTGTACTTCAATCAATTCCTCAAATCCCTATTAAATCTGCTACTCTTTGCTTGCACTTGGGTCTTCAGTTTACAGCATAGTTCAGCAACAAGTCCCTCAACCCAAATTGTCCATGCCAAGCAACCTGCTTATCTAAGCTAGCCCACCTAAGTGTGTTTGACTCATGTCCCTCTACATCTTTTCTATCCGACTCTCCCAAGTGGCTTTTAAGTGTTCTTGTACCTGCAGCTGGTTCCTGTAGCATAAAACATAGAACATAGAGCAGTACAGCACAAGATCAGGCAGTAATGTCGACTTTGATGCCAATTTCAACCATACTTTTGCCTACACATGGCTTCCCTGCTGTTAATATTTACCACTCCCGGCAGCACATTCCAGCCACGTACCATGATGTGTACAAAAACTGCTTTGTAAATCTCCTTTAAATTTATTTCCCAACTTAAGGTTATTCCCCTAGTGGCTGACATTCCCACCCTGAGAAAAAAAATGCATTTATCTCATCAACGACTCTCATAATTTTATAAATTTCTATCAGGTTCAAAGTTCAAATTTCTAAGTACATATATGTCACCATATTAAATTTACTCTGAACTCTGAAGCCTTCCTTAGTCTCCAGTGTTCCAGAGAAAACAAGCAAGTTTATCCAATCTCTCCATTTAGAAGTTTCTCACTGATCACTCTATGTCCCTCACAATTGGGTATACTTTAATTGTGTTACTGCACCCCCATGTCAGACTGCAGGGCATACATACTGAGGTGCTTTCTGCATGCTAGTTGTGAAACAAGGTTATTTTTCCCCTTTCACATGATCCTCAGGACCAATTGAAAGAAGAGCAGAGAAGTCATTCCTTTCTCCAATTATGCTAATAGACTCTTAAAAGAGCTTACCTGAACATTATAAAGAAAGGGGAATAAGTGCTGGAATAAATGGTCCCCTTCATGGGACCAGCAGGTCAGTCAGTATCCGTGGAAGGAGAATCAGAGTTTGTTTCTCAGAACATAGAAACATTGAACTCCAGATGAACTCTAAATCTCTCAACCTTATTGTCTGCCTGCACGGTACATTCTCTGTAAATGTAACACTATAACACAGCAGATTATCGATTTTCCCTTTCTGCTACCTCAATATACTTGTGTTTGGAATAATTTGTCTGAAAGCATGCAAGACAAACCTTTCCACAGTTTCTCAATGCATGTGATAATAATGAACCAATTACTAATAAGAAGTTGGTTTTAAATTGCAGGAAAATGGATGGGTGGATAAAGTAAAGGAGGTGTCATCTTCTTGGAACAATGAAAGCCTTCATTTCTGCCCTTGTGAAAGGCAAAATAGTGGTGAAGTATTGATGACTTTACAGAGGTTTATAACATCATGAAGGGCATAGATAAGGTCAAAGGTCAGTGTTTTTCCCTGGAGTAGGAGAGTCTAAAACTAGGGGCACAAATTCAAGATGAAAGGTGGAAAATTTAAAGGGGACCTGAAGGGCAAGTGTTTCACACAAAAGGCAGTGGGTACATGGAATGAGCTGCACAGATGAAATGGTGATCAGGTACAATTACAACGTTTAAAACTCATTTGGACAGGTACATGGATAGGAAAGGTTCAGAGGGGCATGAGTCAAGAGCAGGCAAATAAGATTAACTCAGGAAGACATGTTGTCCAGCATGGACACATTGGGCCAAAGGGCCTGTTACCATACTGCATCCCTCAGTGACTCTGTGATGTGCGGTAAGGTGAACATGAAGCTATATTAAATAAAACTAAAGATGATATTAATTAGCAGACTGGGTAATGAAAGATTTTTTGTTGTAACCACTCTATTTGGAGAAGACTTAGGTAGAAGATGTTGAATAAGAATAAAGAAGAGAAGAAAAATGGTAGAGGTATTGAAAGTTGGAAATATAAGAGATTGCTGGAAATACCTAAGCAGCATATGTGGAGAAAGAAACAAAGCTAATGTTGCAGATTGATGACTCTTCATTGGGATCATTTATTTCTGATATAAACTGGAAAGGCTGGTTATCTGAAAATGTTGACTTCAGCCATGATTATGTAGAACCTTACCCTGCCAATTCTGGCTCAATAGTTTATCTCACTGGCATAATGTTCACATTGTCAAAAACACAGTTTTGCTGTGGAACACTTGCGAAACTTAGTGCTTGTGTAAGGTGTTATATAAATGCAAGTTCTTTCTGACATGCTCAGTTAGAAATTTCATGCCTTGCAACTCCCTTACAACTGCATCAGTAAATTAGAGGCCTTATGTGCAGACTGTAAGTTCGAATCCCTGTTTACAGTGTACAAATTTGCTCTTTTTAAAAGAAATCTGGAACTAAATAGCCAGTACAAGTAAAACTGAGCTTACATTGGTTAAGACTCATAAAAGGCAAAGGTGGCATTATTAATGTCAGTCGATGGAGAAAATCTGGTGTCTCTAGTGGAATCAGTTGTGCAACAACGTGTTTGAGTCTATCGTGCTCTTTAAAACAATCTGGCATGCCATTTGTATGCTGTTAAACCAGCTCAGCTGTTCAAATAGAGGGAATGCCATCATCTTCCTGGAACACGGGTGCCAATAATTCTGACCTTATGAAAGGCAAAACGATGAGGTGGTATTATTGGCAAAACAACTGAGTCTTTGTTCTTCAGTAGGTCTCAACATTAGACTCGTAATTCAGGTTTGATGGGGGCTGGTGTTTAAAGTCAAAGTCACACAGTGAGAAATGTATCACGTGAGTTAGAGTTTTTGTTGTTCCTTCCAGTCCTCCCATTCTTCACACCGGCACTGTGTCGAAGAGACATGGAGGTATTGCACCTACACATACTTGTACTTGTCCAGGTTGCTGAAGTGAGTGTTGTCCAGATCTTGCTGCATGGAGGAATGGGCAGATCCATTAACTGTGGAATTGAACACACTGTCATCATCAGTGCACGTCCCCACTTCTGACCTTATAATGGAGAGTTTAGGAGCTATTGATATCAAAACATCAATGGTTGGTGTCTTGACAATGATAATTCCTCAATGGTGCCAAGCTCCACTCTCTGGGTGAGGTTTATCCCATCAATCATGGTCATTCACCACTGAAACAGAGCTTTTGGCCCATTGAGTCTCTGCTGACCATCAAACACCCCCTTACAGTAAATTCTATTTTACTGTCCGCATGTTCCCATCAACTTCCCCCAGGCTTTACCACTCTCCTAAACTCTAGGGGCAATTTACAGCAGCCACTGAACCTACCAATCTGCCTATCTAGAGGACATAGCTTTAGGGTGAGGGAGGTAGATTTTTCACACATACGATGGTCTATATATGAACAAGTTGCTAGGGGTAGCAGAAAGAAATGTACAATTACAACATTGAAAGCACATTTGGACAGATACATGGATAGGAAAGGTTTAGAAGGACATGGGTCAAACACATGCAAATAGGACAAGCTTACATGGACATTCAAGTTAGCAAGGACAAGATAGGCTGAGGACCCTGTTTCTCTGCTACATAAATCAATGACTCATTGGTACAAAAGAGAAAACTGAAGAATTTGAGGAAAAACCCACACAGTCATAGGGAAAATGTGAAAATTCCACACTGGTGGCATTGGAAGTCAAGATCAAACTCAGACCTTTGAAATCTGTGAACTAGGAGTTGCCTCTGGTGAAATTTATCATCTCAAGTTGTGGCCTTCCCTGTCAGAGAAATATTTTATGTGTGCGCACCTCACTAAACTCATAATTTTAGGACCCCAGCTTTCTTGTCAATTGATGACATTTCTGTTCATGCTTTCTTGTCAATTGATGACATTGATGACAATAACCATGAAGGAGGTAGTGGTTAGCCTTGTGCCAGATGGTTCAAGAGCTGAATGGTTGAAGGGAGGCAACTGTTCTTGAAGATGGTGGTCTGGGACTTCAGGCTTCTGTACTTCCTGCCCAATGGTAACATTGAGAAGATGGTGTTGCCTCGATGGTGATGATTTTGATGATAGATATTGCTTTCTTGAGGTAGTGCCTCTGGTAGATACTACTGATAGTGGGGAGAGATGTGCCTGTGATGTCTTGGACTGAGGGTGAAATGGGTGATAGGCAGATGAGGGAGGAGGGAGAATGGAAATGGTGTTAGAATATGAGATGTAATAAGTGGGAGTAACAAAGGCTAAAGTTGATGAAACCTGATAGGAGAGGAACAGCTCCTTATATTCTTCCTGGGTGGTCTCCAACCTGATACCCTGAACACTGAATTCTCAAAATTCAAGTAACCACTCCCCATCTGTCCCTTTTCCTTTTCCCCTCTTTTCTGTCTCCTCCTTGCCCTTCTGACACCCCTCACCCTATCATTTTTGGCTCTCCCCCCATTCATTCCAGCTGCCCATTACCAACACACTGATTCCTCTCCTCACCTCTGACCCCTTTTTCATTCTCAGAATCAGGTTTAACATCACTGGCATATGTCATAAAATGTCTTCTCAGTTTGCTAGATCTTCAGCCCTTTGTTGCTTCCACCTGTCACCTCCAAGCTTCTGATATCATTCCCACTCTCCCCCACTCCCTCATCTGCCCATTAGCACACTCATGAGATCCCGCCAAGTCTGGCACCATTTTATACTGATCCTCACCATCATTCTGTCTGTCAACATGAAAAGTCACAACCTAAAATATCAAACCTCCATCTCCCTCCATAGATGCAGCCTGACCCATTGAGGTCCTCCAGTGCTTGGTGTATTGTTCTGCGTGGTGGAAATGAGTTTTCCCAAGCTTTTCCCTGGAAGTTCCAGTCTCAACTAATGGGACTTTGCTGTCTCCAATGGTTAATTAAGATCTGGTTGTGGAGTTGACTGCAAGGCCAGAGATGGGAACAACCTTTCTGCTCTGTGTTGCCATGGTGAGTACATCTGAATGTCACAGTGACTTGCTTTAGAGGTTGACATGGGCACAGGGGTTACACGTGACGCTGCACTGATTGGTCGTAACTACAGGAGGTGCTGTCTCACGAAGGTGACATCCATCAGCAAAAATCCTCACATCTGGGCTATCATCAGATAGGAGGTGCAGAAACCTCTGATGTTCATTATCAATGATGAGGTTCAGATGTTCAAGGAAGCCGCCACAGATTTGCTATGCTGTGGCTGCTTAAATAATTCTGCTACTGCTATCACAGGTAAGTTTGTCATTGTACCTGTGCATATGACAATAAACCCAACTTTGACTTTGACCTACTCTTACTCCATCTTTTTGCAGTGGCTACCTTCCCTCTATCTTTCCATCCAGTGAAGGGTCCCAGATGTTGACTGGCTCATTGAGCTCCTCTAGCAGCCTATGTGTTGCTCTAGATTCCAGAATCTGCAGGCTCCTGCGTCTCCACCACCTGCAGTAGTTTCGCAGAAAGAATCAGAATCAAGCTTATTGTCACTGACATACAGTAGGTCATAAAGAGTGTTCCTTTTCAGCAGTATTATAATGCAAGGCATAAGAGTTACTACAAGTTACAGAAATAAATCTTGCGAAAGAGAGATAACAAGGGTTCATGGACCATTCAGAAATCTGATGGTAGAGGGGAAGTTGTTCTTAAAACATTGAATGTGGGTCTTCAGGTTCCTGTACATCCTCCATTTGTAGTAACGCAAAGAGGGCATGGCCCAGATGGTGAGGGTCTTTAGTGATGGTTGCTGCCTTCTTGACACATCACCTTTTGAAGGTGTCCTCAGTGGTGGGGAGCATTGTGTCTGTCGTGGAGCTGGCTGAATCTATATCCTTCTGTAGTCTCTTTCAACCCCCGCACTGGAGCTTCCATACCAGGATGAGATACAGCAAGTCAGAACACTCTCCACCGTATATCTATAGAAATTTGCAAGAGTCTTTGGCAACATAACAGATCTCTTTGGATTCATAATGAAGTACAACTTCTGGTGTGACTTCTCCATGATTGCATCAATATGTTGGCCCCAGGATAGATACCTTGCAACCTTGACACCCAGTGATTTGAATCTGTTCACCCTTTCCACCACTAGTGATCACAGTCATACAATCGTCAACAAAACTAAACACAATTATCGGGGTTGCCTGGAGAGTTTGCCAAGTGAATAACAACATTAAGATGATTCTCACTTCTCACTCCGCAGGGAAGAACTTAGTCAGAGAAGGATCCCTTGTATATGTAAACTCTGGTTATATCACCAATTTGCCTATCTGGGCTTGGGCCCAGGAAATGTTATTTGCCAATCAACCCCTGGGCCAAGAGCTTTCTGATTTGTGGTGGCTGCAAGTTTAGGCTTCCTGCCAGATGATGATCAGCAATGCTCTGCTGAGTAGTTACTCTCCTGCTAAATCAACATTCCCAAGAATAAACTATCCAGTCGCAGTATAACAAAATTGTTACCTTGCTTAAAGAGGCCAGTCAGCCCACTGAGGCTCTGCTGGCTCTCTGAAGTACAAACCTGTCAATACCAGTTTCCTATCCTTTGCCCACATTTTGCATATTGTTTGTTCTTGTGCCCTACAGAGGCATAGGGTAATACAGATGGGGAACAGGACCTAGAGCCCATCATGTCCATGCCAACCATCAGGTATCCATCTGCATTAATTCCACACTGGTGCCATTTTATTCTCCCCCTCACCCCCAGACTGCACCATCTATCCACACACTAGGGCCAGCAGGCACATGCCTTTGGGATGAAGGAAACCAAAGTGCCTGGAGGAACCTCACACTGGAGCAAAAGGAATGTGCAAACTCCAAACAGACAACGCCCGAGATCGGGATCGAACCCATGTCTCTGGCGCTGTGAGGCAGCGGCTCTAAGAGCTCTGCCACTGTCCTGTCTGTCCAATTCTCCCCTGAAGTTTCCATTTGCCTTACAGTCAGTGAAGTTCCAGATCAAAACCGAAGTTCTGACTGAAAGAGTTTATTCTCAAATTTTGCACAAGTTTTTAAATCTGTGCCCTGTTGCCCTTGGGTCCACTGGATAGTGGGGAGTGGTAGCTATGCAGGCAGCCTTGTGTCCTAAAGTGCCATGCACTCCCGTCATATACTTAGCCTTGCCCAGAACCCTGTGACAACCTCCAACTCAAGTCATCAGAGAGGTCAGATGTACTCACCACAGTAATACACAGAGCAGAGAGGTTTCTCCCACCTCAGATTGCCATTTCCACGTTCTCCAATCTGGTAAATCAACTGATCGGTGGAATTGGAATTACAACTCGGTTATTATTGTCCCAGTCTCCTAGAGGACCACAACCTTGTCGTAGGGTTTGGAGGCTTGCATGCTTCAATGACCCGGAGAGCTCTGTTGGCTCTTGGTAGGTTACCCATGCCAAACAGGTCAGAAGGTAGAGGCCAGACTAAGGGTGGTCTACTGATCCTCCAGGTTCAGCTCAGGGCTAACAATTCTGATTGGTCAAAATAAAAATTGTTACGGAAACGGCAATGAAGAATCCTTCCATATCTGTGTGCGATGGTATGGAGAGACAGAGATGGAGAACCGTCATTGCTGCTCTAAATGCCAGCGGTATAACAGGCAGTAAGTAATTATTGTCACATGTACCAAGATACAATGAAAAGCTTGTCTTGCATACTAAACTTCCTGTCTCATTGACTTGTATTTATTTGAGATACAGCCCACTACGGTGGTATCATCTACAAACATGCAGGTGGTGGTAGAACAGAATCTAGTGTTGTCTACCCTTAACTGATACTATTCTGTTGCATCAGGATCCTGTTGCAGAAAAGGCATTGACTCACACAGCCCAGTGTTTAGTCCCCCCTTATTCTGTACATTTCAGATTCACTCCCTCTACTAGAATGGACTTTGACCCAATGCCACAGTACTCCTACCCCTCTGAGTCCCTTTGGAAAACCTGTACACAGTCTGCACAGGGTGTGTATGATGCCGCACCTGGAGTAAAGTATATGGTTTTATTCTTTGACTTAAGAAAATATATAATAGTAGAGGAATTAATCCAAAGGAGGTTCACAGGTGAATTGTTAGGATAAGAGATCCGTCCAGTCAAAGGAGTCTAAAAAGATTGTATCTGTTTTCTTTAGTGTTTAGAAGAATGAGAGGTATCTTACTGACACAGATAAGATCCTAGTAGATATTTCTACTAGCGAGAGATTTTTTCAGTGAGAGGACATGGTTACAGGATGCGGGGGGTGGGGGCCTGTGATTTAAAACAGGTGTGTGGAAATTTCTTCTTGCATAGTCATAGAATCACAGAAATACAGAAGGCCTTTTGACTCATTGTTGACCAAGGTGATCGAATCCTATTTGCCTGCATTTGGTCCATATCCCTCTAAGCCTTTCTCATCCATGTGCCTGCTCAGATGTTGTAATTATACCACTTTCCCTGGCAGCTCATTCCACATACCCACTACCTTCTGTGTGAAAAACTTACTCGTGAGTTCCCCTTTAAATCTGCTCCCTCTCAACCTACACCCATGACTTCTAATTTTGTAGAGATTTTCTATGACCCTCATAAATCTATAAATGTGTATAAGGTCATCCTTCTGTCTCCTATACGCTAGTGAAAACAGTCCCAGCCTATCCATTCTCTTCCTGTAACTGGAGCTCTCCAATCCTGGCAGCATCCTTGTGAATCTTCTCTGTACCCTCTCTAGTTTAACCATGTTGGTAAACTCAGGGAACTCTCCACCCCAAGGAGCAATGGAAGGTAGAAGTATTTAAAGTGGGTTAGATATGTATTTTTGAGCCACTGGGGAATTGAAGGTTATGGGGAACTGGGACAGAAGGGGAGATGAGGCCAGGGTAGATCAGCCACGATTACATTAGATTGCGGGCCACGCTGGAGGACCTACTTCTCCTGCTCCTGTTTATTTTTGTCCTTGTGTTGTAGACGCAAGAAGCAGAAAAGAATCCAGGCAATGCCCTTGAGAATCAGTTCAGCAGGCTTGGATGATCAGAGACAGGGGGATTCCAGGCAACAGTCCAGGCCCTGTAGTGTGGTTGGGTAGGGCTATGCTTGAAGTAAAACCACCCTGTAAACAAAAACTACCAATCTTCTTAGTAAAATTTTGGCTCCCAGGCTCAGGAACAGTACATCTGTTTTTCTTCTCTTCCTCAATGTAAACGTCTCTAGGACAAGTTGCAGTGGGAAAAGGAAGCGTATCAAGTGGAGCGGTTCTTTGTGGGAGATGAGGAGACTCCATTGGGAATTACGTTCTTTTCTTACTTAATCCATGGTAAATAAAATTCCAACCTGCTGTAGCATGGGAAGTTTAACAGTTAAGTGGGAAGTGATGCCTCTCATTTCAGAAGGAACATTGAAGATGGATGGATTTTGCTTCGGGGTACTGACTGCCAATTCTGGGCTGGATCGGGGGACCCTCTCCAGGCTGGGATCAAACCCAAGTCACTGGGGTTAGGAGACAGCATCTTGACAGCTGCCCACAGCTTCAGTGTTCCCTTGTCACCTTGCTGAGGTTTCATCCACTTCTGTTCCTCTTTTCAAAGATGCCCCAAAACACTTCACTGCCAAAGGCTCTAGCATTCATCTGTGAAGGTAGGAAATGCTTAAATTCCTCGAGTCATACAGCAAAGAAATGAGTCCTTCAGCCCATCTTGTTCCTGCTGATCTTTTTGCCTATCTGTGCTAATCCTATTTGGCTGCGTTAGGATTGGATCCTTCTTATTCAAGTGCCTGTCTAAATGTCTCTTAAATCTGATTGTACCTGATTCCTGCACCTCCTCTGGCAGATGTCAATATCTTTCTGTGTAAAATACTTTCCCTTCATATCCCTTTAAAACTCCATCCTCTCTCCTTAAACTTTATGCTTGCTTGTTTATGCTGCCCCTACCACTGGGAAAAAGAGATGTTAATTATCTACCCTATCAATGCCTCTCATAATCTTACACATTTCTACCAGGCCATCAGTCACCCAGCTGCCATTGCTCCAGGGATAACAAGCCCAGTCTAACTAATTTCTCCCCATATATGATGTCTTTCATTCCAGACAATATCCTGGTGAAAGTTTTCTGCACTCTCACCAGAGCAGCCACATCCTTTTTACAATGTGGTAACTAGAACAGCACCCAGTGCTCGAAGTGTGATCTGCTCAGTGTTTTATAAAGTTGCTTCTGCATCTATATGAGTTTAGATCTCTCTTCCATAGATGGCAATGAGTTCTGGAACAATTATGATCATAAATTGAGGTTAACCCAAGACCTATAGGCTTAGTGTCCTCCATGTTTGCTCTCCCATCAACATCAGCGGAATGACAAGATCCTGGGATCTCACATCAAGGTATGAAGAAAATTGGATGGTAGGCTTTACCAGAATTTCCACATTACTAAAGTGAAAGGTGATGACCCAATTGGTTCAGTTCACAATGCCAAAGCAGACAGGGGAGTTAACTGAAACCTCAGTAAGATGATGATAGAGAAAAAAAAACTCAGCATCTTCTGAGTATTGAAACCATAGGAGAGACACTGTCTCACAGTGCCAGGGAACCAGGTTCAATCCTGACCTCCGTGCTGACTGTGTGGAGTTTACATCTCACCCCTATGAACGAGTTAGTTTCTCCTGGGTTCAAACTGCTATCATCGGGCAGGAGGTCTCAAAGCATGAAATCTCATGCCATCAGGTTCAGGGACAGCTACTTTTGTATAACCATCAGGTTCTTGAACCATTCTGCACAACCCTAATCCTTCATCAACAACTGAGCACTAAGAGCCTATTGCACTACCACGGGCATGTTTTGATTGTGTCTTTCTTTTGCACTAAAGTTTTGTTTATGCATACTTTTCTACTGTCTCTCTTCAATGTTCAGTATGTATACTTTATGTTCTGTGTGTTGTCTGAATGACATGTCTGTGATGCAGCTACATGCATGCTTTTCATTGTACCTGCACTTGACTAAACTTGGGCACATACCAATAAACTGAAATTGACTTGACTCCGGTTTCCTCCTACATCCTAAAGCTGTGCAGGTAGGTAGGCTAATTGGCCATAATGTGTAGGTGAGAGGTAGAATAGAGCACAGGAACAGGTGATTTGGCTCATAATGTCTACTCCCAATTTGATGCTGTATTAAACTAAATCTTTTCTGCCTGCATGATCCAGATTCCTCCATTGCCTCATATTCACTCATAAACACCACTATTTCCATCACCACCCCGGCAGCCTGCTCCAGGCACTTAACACTTTCTATGTAAAAAAAACTTGCCATGCACATCTCCCTTAAAATGATGCCTTCTTACCTTAGGAGTATTTTCTCCAATACTTGATATTTCTATCACGGGAGAAAGCTTCTCTCTATATCTGCCTCACATAATCTGATACCTTTTTTTTATCAGGTCTCCCCTCAGTGTCCAATATTTCAGGGAAAACAGCCCAAATTTGTGCAACTTCTCCTTATAGTTCATAACCTCTAATCCATGATGCATCGTGGTAAATGTCTTCTACACCCTTTCCAAAGCCTTCCTGTAATGGGGTGACCAGAACTGCATGCAAGCGGTGACTTAACAGAAGTTTTATGCAGCTGCAACATGACTTAATTTCTCTTATAGTCAATGCCCTGACCAATGAAGACAAGTATGATTTCCAGCTTCTCTAACACCCTCTCTACTTGGATGACCACTTTCAGGGAGCTATGGAATTGTATGTTAATACTTTTAACTTTATTGCTTTCCCCTACATTTGACCACCAAAAGTGCAATGACACCTCACACTTGCTAGGATTAAACTCCTAGGATCTGGAGGGTACCGATGGGAGTAAGTGGAGAAGTTTTGTAAAATGCCAGTGTGCAAAGACACAGCGACTTCTCCAGCACTCAATAATGGCACTAGTTTTAAATTTTCAGACAGTGTTTCAAAGTTCCAAGTCAGAGAGTTCAGTTAACTAAAGCTCAGTGAATGCAGTGTCGCTAAACTTTTAGATGAATTTACTTTTTTACAGAGCTAATAGCAGTGCTCAGTGGATGAGGGTTTCTACGGACACCAGACCCAGTGGTTCAGCTAAGGGGGCGGTGCGAGAAGAAGCAGCAAGAGAGCAGGGAAACCAGATAGGCTGAGAACTAACCCGAACAGGCCGGTGTTACCATTACTATTCCTGGCCAACTGGCTAGAAACTAAAATGGACTCACTGAGACTGCGAATGAATGCACAGAAAGAGATGTGAAACTGCTGCGTTCTGGTTTTCAACAATAACATGGCTAAACAACATGTTGCACAGTGGTTAGCACAACGCTTTATAGTACGAATGATCTGGGTTCAATTCCCGCCGCTCTCTGTAAGGTGTTTGTACATTCTCCCCATGACCATGTGGGTTTCCTCCTACAGTCCAAGACATACCGGTTGGTAGGTTAATTGCTCATTGTAAATTGTCCCATGGTTAAATCAAAGGTTGCTGGGCAGTGCAGCTTGAAGGGCCAGATGGCCTGGTATCTCAGTAAAATAAAATTAAAATAAAACAACATGCCTGACTTGGCTTTTCAACTTGAAGGGATGACTCTGTTACACACAGGCAGAAATGCCCTGTAGGGGAATTCCAGAGGAGGTGGAATCTGTCTTTACAGTTACAAAGGTTGGTGCATAAACTCATCTGTAGTTAGCAGTCACCTTGCTGGGGCAATTGAATATCTTACAATTAAATGTTGGCCATATTACCTGTTCAGGGAGTCTACTGTTGTATTCATCACCAGTTTCTACATCCCGCCAAGTGTGAACACCATGGACACACTCAGAGAGTTCTACAGTATCATCAGCTCTCTACAAAACAGGCACCCAATCGATCTCTTCATATTTGCAAGAGACTTCAATCATATTAACTCACAGGACATTTCAATCAAGTTCCACCAACACGTCACCATGGCCACAGGGAACAAACAGACTGGTCCATGTTTATACAAGCAGATGCAGTACATACAAAACCACCCCACATCCTCATCTTGGTCTCTCTGACCACATCTCATTAATGTTAATCCCAGCATACTGACTGTTGCTCAAAATGGGGAAACCGGTCAGGAGGACCATCACTGTTTGGCCAAATGAGGCAATCTTTATGCTTGAGGGTTGCTTTGAGTGGACTTATTGGCAGACGTTCAAGAAGGCTAGCATAAAAGAAGAAGACATAGACCTCAAGGAATATGCCTCACTTATCACCAGCTATATCTATAAGCACATAGACAATAGATAGATAGGTAGATATACTTTATTGATCCGGAGGGAAATTGGGTTTCATTACAGCTGCACCAACCAAGAATTGAGCATAAATATAGCAATACAAAAACCACAAACAATCAAGCAACAATATGCAAACTATGCCAGATGGAAGTAAGTCCAGGACCAGCCTATTGGCTCAGGGTGTCTGACCCTCTACGGGAGGAGCTGCAAAGTTCGATGGCCAGAGGCAGGAACAACCTCCCATGATGCCCAGTGTTGTATCTCGGTGGAATATGGCCAGGGTCCAACAGCAAAAAGTTCAATATCCGGTCTACAAACACGTTCCTCAATCGTAATATGACCAGGATTGCACCATCCGTTGTTAACCAGAACAGTAAGCCCCCAACCCCTTTATGCTAACCGCTCTCAGTGCACTTCCAGTCAGCCCGAACGGTCTGGAAGCCCTCCATGGAAATGTTTTGGTCGGGTATGTCCTCGTGCAGCCCCGTTTCAGTAAAGCACATAACACTGCACTCCCGAAATGTTCTCTGACGCCTGGCTAGCGATGTCAACTCGTCCATTTTATTACCCACCAAACTCCTCTTCTCCATAAGTCTCTGTTGTCTCGACCCAGTCCTCTTTCCTCACCTTTGTGATCCCCCTCTGCATCCTCTATGTGTTTTCCTCCAGATTTCAGCAGGTGTGTCCGCCGCTCTGTTTGCTAAACCGGCCGGCATCAGTGCAATCAGCTGGTCCCTGGAATAAACAATGCGACCATGCTTCTGCCCCGCTAATGAGACGTGTCGGAATGTAACTATTTCCAGCGCTAAAAACCCAAATAAAACTCTCTCCACCAGCATGTTAGAGAGGGTGCAGCTTCAACGTGATACTGTGAAAAAAAAACGACCAGTGCACGCGCACTAACATGTTGGTGTCTGAAGAATGGTTCCCTCATAGCCCAACCAAAAGCCCTGGCTGACTGCAGAAGTGCACTCCCTACAAAAAGCCTAGGAGGATTCCTTCAAGTCTAGAGATAAAACAGCTCTCAGAACTTGGAGATATCTCATCTTAGGCATCACAAAGTCAAAGGTGAGGAACACCTGCCAGATGGTGAACTCTTGCGTACGTGGCTGGGCATCAAGGGCATTACAGACTACGCAAGATAAAAGAGCCAGTGAAGCCTCCCTCCCTGACACTCTAAACACTTTTATGTACGCATGCAACACACCAGCCATGAAAGCTGCCCCCTCCCAGGTGAGCAGCTGCTGATGTAAGAGCAGTGAAGGACTCTGCAGAGTGTCAGCCCCCAGGGGGCGGCCGGGACAGACAACATCCCGGGCTGAACACACAGGGAGCATGTACACCAGCTCACTGATATCTTCATGGACATCTTCAGCGCTTCACTCATCCAGGCTGTTATCCCCCACATGCTTCAAATCAGTCACCATCATCCCTGTACCAAAGAACTCTGCACCTTCAGAACGACATGACTACTACCCGATGGCACTGACGTCAATCATCATGAAGTGCTTTGAATGGCTGATAACGGCACACAGCAAAAACTCCATTCCTCCCACATTGGACTCTCACCAATATGCTTACTGACAGAACCACTCTACAACAGATGTCAATGTGGCCCTGACACACCTAGAACACAAGGATTCTAATGTCAGAATGCCGTTTCTGGATTTCAGTTCAGCATTCAACACTATTGTCCCTTAGACCTTGGTGAATGAACTCCTACTCCTCAGTCTAAGTACACCACCGTGCAAATGGGGGTTGGACTTCCTAACCAACAGACCTCAGGTAGTCAGAATTCACAACTGCTCCTCTCTCCCCTTCATCCTCAACACGTGTGCCCCCGAGGGCTGAGTGCCCATTGCTGTACACTCTGCTCACACGTGACTTCACAGCCAAACAAGTGACAAGTAATCACATTGTCAAGTTCAATGTTGACATGACTGTGGTGAGGCTCATCACCAACAACGATGAGATGGCCTACAGAGAGAATGTGGAAGAGCTTGAGACCTGGTGCCAGACAAACAACTTCTTCCTCAGTGTCAACAAGTCAAAAGAGATAGTTGTCAACTTCAGGAAAACTCGTACCTCTCACACCTCTTTACATCAGTGGCACAGCAGTGGAAATTGTGAGCAGTTTCAAACTCCTGGGAGTGCACATCCCACACAAACTCTCATAGCCCTCGAACACATCCTACACAGTAGGAAAGCTCACCAACACCTCTACTCTCTGAGGAAGCTGAAGAGAGCTGGACTATGCACAAGTATACTCACATCATACTACAGATCGTGCAGTAGAAAACATCCTAACGAGCTGTATTACTGCATGGCATGGAAACTGAACAGTGGTGGCCAGGAATGTTCTACAGTAGGAAGTCAAAACTGCCCAATGCACTGCCGGCACCAACTTACCTGTCACCAAGGATATATACTGTATACAGAAAGGTGCCAGAGAAGGGCCAGTAACATCATGAAGGGTCCCATCCACCCTACTCACCCCACTCCCATCTGGGAGAAACTATGTAGTACCCATGCCAGGACAACCAGACTCAAAAAACAGTTACTTTCTCCATGCAGTTAAGCTTATCAATACCTCCACCCACTAGCCCGCCCCACCGCAAACCCCAGCACCACTCCTTTAACGTTTCCTTTCAGAGTACCCAGTCAGTTTATGTGCATGCAATCATCTATGTATTCAAGCTACCTTATGTATTTATATTTATTGTGCTTTTTATTGTTGTTATTTATCTTACTGTTCTTTGTGCTACATCAGATCTGGACTAACAAAGATTTGGTTCTCCTTTACCTTTGTGAACTAGAAATGACATTGAACAATCTTGAATGTTGAACCTTGAGAAGTATACACAGGGAAAATTAATGTTGGAATGGAATTGCTTTGTGAGTTAGTATTGTATCATTGGGCTGAAAGGCTTCCTTATTCATAAAGAAAAGTGGAGGAGAATTTATTGGGAATAATCTGTATAAAAGTCTGCAACTTCTGCTCATTCAATCCAGCCCCCTCCCCTCCCCTTCATTACTTCCTGGCCATTCCAAGCCTCTTTCTCTGTCTCAGGGTGACTTGTCTGCGGTCCCCAGTTCCCACACTTTGTGAGGCCTGAGCCAGTTGCTGTTGCACAGATATTATTTCCACTGCTGTGATACCCACAGAGGAGATTGCTCCGACCACAAGCTCACTTTCAAAGGTCACACGATCCATTTGAAAAGTACCAAGTTCTCCCAGTATTTGCACGTTTTCCTTTTGTGACTGCGATGCATACCAGGGGCCCTTCACCACTTTGAAACATCTCAGAGCTCCTCTGTAAAATAATAAATTATTGAAGTCAGTTAAGTATGTCCCTGCACTGGAGGGCTGAGCGTTCTTTTCCCAAAGATTGAAAACATGCACCACTAGGCTCAAAGACAAGCTGCTTCGGGAAAACAGCCAGCATAATCAAAGACCCCACCTACCCTGCACATTTGCTCTTCCCCACCCTGTCATCCTGTAGAGGATACAGAAGTCTGAAAGCACGTACCACCAGGCTGAGGGACAGCTTCTGTTCCGATGTTATAGGACTCTTGAATGAAAAAAGATGAACTCTCGATCTCTCAGTCTATCATGATGATCCTTGCACCTTGGATTTTCTATCTGTGCTGCACTTTCTCTGCATCTGCAGCTAGGCTCTGAATTCTGCTTTTGTTTTCCCTCAATGTACTTCTGCATGGAGAATATGCAAAACAAAGCTTTTCTCTGTATCTCGGTACATGTACCACTAATAATTACCAAGGTTTGTCTACATGCACGCGAGAAACAGCAAATGATCTGATGCTTGGTGGCGCTGGTGCGAAAGGTGTTTTCAACCTACAATACTGTCCCAAAGTTGTAGGCACATATAGATCACTTGTGTGTCTAAGACATTTGCATCATATTGTAGTAATTTTATGTATTGCATTGTACTGCAACCACACAAAAAAAATTCATGGCAAACGTGAGTGATGATAAACCTGATTCTGATTTGGGTCTCTGTTGTGGACTGAGAGTGGGAAGGGGTCAGGGAGAGCATAGTCATGGTTGGGAAAAGAGAAAGAGAGGGAACAGAAAGATCTAGAGAGACATTCTGTAATGATCAATGAACTGATAGTTTGGAATCAAGTGACCTTGCCTGGTGTCTCAGGGGTGAGCGTGCCTGCCCCCACACCTGGCACTGCTTCTCTGCCACCTGTTCCACACCCCTCCTGAGGCAGTCCATCCCCACCATTCCCAACACTTAGAAACATTCAGATTTACAAACTGGCTCTTTGCTCCATGTTGACAAATATAGTACTGTGCAAAAGTCTTAGACACCCCAGCTATACAGTATATACTGTATGTGCCTCAGTCTTTAGCACAGTACTGCACAGGGAAAGATACTGGAAATGGAAGGGCTGCTGTTGTTATTCATTATCATTCTTGATTGAGACCATGATACGGAGGCTTACAGTCTGCAATTTGTACAGAGATGGTTGATTAGACTAGTCTGGGTTTTAAATTTCCTTTTGCACAGGTGACAAAGGTGCAGTGATGGTTAGGATCTTGATTTTCCAGATTCTCTCATCCTCTTCGCTTCCTCTATTCCATCTTCTTAATATGAGTGAATCTTTTTCCATGGGTGTTCGAAGAGACTTCAGATCTTTTTCTGTCCACCATCTGTTTGTTTGCCTTCAGTCAGCTCTCTATAAAGAGGCTGCTTTGGTATTCTGCCATTAGACTTTCTTTTGCCATGTCTTGCTTACCTGAACTGTGATTCTTTCAGCAATAAAAAAATAGTGGGGATCTTTGAATGGGATGGAATCTATGTGTCATAGGGTCATGGAGTCATAGAACACCACAGCACAGAAACAGGCCCTTCAGTCCATCTAGTCCATGCCAAAACCATTAAATGTGCCTACTCCCATTGGCCTGCTCTGGGACCATAGTCCTCCAGGTTTGTATCTATCCAAATTTATCTTGAGTGTTGAAATCGAGCTCACATGCACCACTTGTGCTGGCAGTTCATCCACATTCTCATGACTCTCTGAGTGAAGAAGTTTCCCTTCATGTTCTCCTTAAACTTGTGTGTCTGGAATGTTGTCTTATCACTTGTTGTGGAGCATTCATGAACAAGTCATGTGTACAGTTCTGGTCACCAAATTATAGGAAAGATGTCAATAAAATTGACATAAATAAGAGGAGGTTTACTAGCATGTTGCCTGGGTTTCATCTCCTAAGTTACAGAGAAAGGTTGAACAAGTTGGGTCTTTACTCTTTGGAGCGTAAAAGGTTGAGGGGGGACTTGATAGAGGTATTTAAAATTATGAGGGGGATAGATAGAGTTGACGTGGGTAGGCTTTTTCCATTGAGAGTGGGGGAGATTCAAACAATAGGACAGAAGTTGAGAGTTAAAGGGCAGAGGTTTAGGGGGTAACATGAGGGGGAACTTCTTTACTCAAAGAGTGGTAGCTGTGTGGAACGAGCTTCCAGCAGAAGTGGTTGAGGCAGGTTCGATGCTGTCATTTAAAGTTAAATTGGATGGATATTGGGCAGGAAAGGAATGGAGGGTTATGGGCTGAGTGCAGCTCGGTGGGACTAGGTGAGAGTAAGAGTTCGGTACAGACTAGAAGGGCCGAGATGGTCTGTTTCCATGCTGTAATTGTTATATGGTTATATGGTTATATGTGGAAGTGGTTAGGAAGGTTGGCATGTCACTGTACACTGTCCACGTCACAGAAGAATAAAGTGGGTATAACAGCAACATGATACAACCTGAGCTTGGTCTGTAGGCCGATTTCTCTTTGGAAATAGATTTTTTTTTATTTTCAATGTACTGAGATACAGTGAAAAGTTGTTTTGCATATTGTTCATGCAGATCAATTAGTTACACAGTGCATTGAGGTAGAACAAGGTAACTTCAATATACAGTAGATTTCAGTGAGATCCCCCACCCCCCATTCTTCTAAACTCCAGTGAGTACCAGCCCAGAACCATCAAACACTCCTTTCATTCCAGGAATCATTCTTGTGAACCTCCTCGGAACCCTCTCTAATGCCAGCAAATCTTTTCTGAGGTAAAGGGCCCAAAATTGCTCACAATATTCCAAGTGCAGGCTGACCAATGCCTTAGAAATCCTCAGCATTACATCCTTGCCTTTATACACTAGTCCTTTCTAAACAAATGCTAGTATTGCATTTGCCTTCCTTGCTACCAACACAACCTGAAAGTTAACCTTTTGGGAAACCAGCACAATGAACCCCAGGTCCCTATGCATCTGTGATTTCTGAATTTTTTTCTCCATTTGTAAAATAGTCTACACCTTTATTAATTTTATCAAACTCTGTGACCATACACTTCCCTACACAATATTTCATCTTCCACTTCTTTGCCCATTCTTCTAATCTGAAAGAGTCCTTCTGCAGACTCCCTGTTTCCTTAACACTGCCTACCCCTCTACTTATCTTCCCCTCACCCACAAACATAGCCACAAAGCTATCAATTCAATCAGACAAATCACGCAGAACACATCTAGTCACCAGCAGCCAACCAGAAAAGGCTCCCTTTATTCCCACTCTTTGCTTCCTGCCAGTCAGCCAACCTTCTATCCATGCTAGCATTATTCCTGTAATACGCTGGGCTCTTACCTTGTTCAGCAGCCACATGTGTGGCACCTTGTCAAAGGCCATTTGAAAATTCAAGTAATTAATATCTATAGACTCCCCTTTTTTATCCTGCCTGTTATTTTGTCAAAGAATTCCAACAGATTTGTCAGGCAAGACTTCCCTTTAAGGAAACCATGCTGACTTTGGCCTGTTTTATCATGTGCCTCCAAGTACCCCAAAACCTCATCCTTAGTAATGGACTCCAGCATATCTCCAACCACTGAAGTCAGGTTAGCTAGCCTATAATTTTCTTTCTTGTGTCTCCCTCTGTTCTTAAAAAGAACTACAATTTTCCAGTTCTCCAGAACCATTCCGAAATCTAGTAAGTCTTAAAAGATCACTACAAATGCCTCCATAATCTTTTCAGCTACCTCCTTCTAGTGCCTTCCAGAGTAAAGTCTGACACAAAATACTTAATAACCTATCCATCAATTCCTTGTCCCCAATTACTACTCTCCAATGTCAGTTTCCAGCAGTCTGAAATCCACTCTCACCTCTCTTTTACTCTTTATATATCAAAAAAACCCATTTGATATCTTTTTTATATTATTTTCTGTCTTACCTCTATATTTTATATTTTCACTCCTTGTTGCTTCTTTATTTAATTCTGTGGGGTTTTAAAAGCTTCCTAATCCTTTAACTTCCCTTAATCAAGTTTAATCAATCCTTAAATTTTGCTCAATTATATGCCCTCTCTTTTGATTTTATGCGGTTTTTGACTTCCCTTGTCTCATCCTTGCTTTAGAATACTTCTTCCTCTTTGGGATGTATCCATCCAGGCCTTCCAAATTGCTCCCAGACTCCAGCCATTGCTGTTCTGCTGTCATCCTTGCTACAGTCCCCTTCCAATCAACTTCCTCTCTCATGCCTCTGTTATTCCCTTTACTCCACTGTAATACTAATATATCAGATCTTAACTTACCTCTCTCTTTCAAGTGGAAGGTGAATTCTATCATATTACGATCACTGGCTCCTGGGGGTTCCTTTGCCTTAAGATCCTTAATCAAATCTGATTCATTACACAACACCCCATCCAGAATTGTCATTCCCTTAGCAGTCTCAACCATGAGCTGCTCTAAAAACCATTTCATAGGCATTCTACAAATTCCCTCTCCTGGGATCCAGCAACAACCTGATTTTCCTAATCTATCTGCATGTTGAAGTCGCCCATGACTATCATAACAATGCTCTTTTTCCATGCTGTTTCTATCTCCTGTTGTAATTTGTACACCAAATACTTGTATGCCACATTTGCTATACTTTTGTTGACTTCGTTATGGATGTTGACTGGTCATGAAAGAGCAGTACGCTAACCTGTTCTTTAGTGAAGGCCTCTGACCATACACAGGATGGTTTGGTTCAGCGTATGTGGTATTTGTTTCAGGTTGGCGCATAATTTCTCCTTTCATTATGTCAATTGTGAGGCCACAGACTGAGGCAAATCTGCCAAGAGGGGACATCTACATTCAGATACTGTGCGGAAGTCGCTCTATCCATGACAGCACTGTTACACCAGCTGCAGTTCCTACATGGATGGGCTGAAAGGGCCAGTGTATGGATTTTCGTGGCTGTCTCTGATGTCCCCAGGCAATGAGATGAGTAATAACCTCTGCCAGTAAAGCTTTTCGTTTCCCTGAAGGAACGGCTCTCACTGATCCATACTCTGGGTGACCTGGGAGGGTCAGACACTGACGCTAGCTGGTTGCAGTCATGACCTTGTTCATCTTTGCGTTGCCCACGCCCACCCCAGTGAAACTCCTCCTCCCAGCCTCTGAAGGGCTGGCAACACCCCAGGCTCTTGCTGGGGAGTCGTGGGTTCATGACCTACACTGTGAAACGAGAGAATAAACCGGGGTGGGGGGGGGGCCGAACAGAGATGCACAAGGCTACAGATGCTGGGAATCTGGAGCTACAGGTAATCTGCTGCAGGAACTCAGCAGGTTGAGTAGCTTCTGTGGAGGAGGAACTGCTGACATTTTGGGCTGAAACCCAGCATCAGGACTGAGAGCGGAGAGGGGAGATGGCTGGTGTAAAGAGAAGAGGGGAATGGTGAAATTGGGGTCAGTAGGTGAACTGAGGTGAGGTGAAGGATTGTGCTGACCATGTAACCTACTTATGGTCAGACTGAGCCAGGTAGGGGAGGAGTTGGAAGGGTTGATGTCGAGCTCGCAACTTGGCCTCGTAAAATGATACTGTGAAATGTCTGTGTGAGGAATGGCGCCCCACACAGCCTTTCGAACTGCGCCTTGTATGGCATGAAAATGCCCGACGCTGGCATCTCAGGTCTGAGTCAATGTCACCATCATCATAGAAGGGAAGGAGGATGAACTGCTTTCATATAATAATTCATACAAATGCTGACATAAATGCATGACAACCCCAACATCCTTCCTCTGGGTAATCCTGACACATGGACTCAGTATTCCCTTTATAACTAGGAGGATCGCAGAAGTCGAAGAGGATCGTGCCCCTACACAACGCATCAAGAGAATCAGTGAGCAGCTGGCAGCACTACAGTGCAGATGCTGGACTGCTGTCTCATCGCCCCACAGACATGGTTCAATTCCGACCTGAGGCACTCACTGCGTGGACTTTGTGCATTCTCCCTGGTACCACAGGAGCTTCTTCCCAGGTGCTGCAGTTCCCTCTCATATCCTTGTAGATATGTGAATTGGAGAGTTTCTTCTCCCCTCAGTGCATTTATGATGGGTAGAACAGGAGGGGAGCTCATGGGAATGGGGCAGAATAAAGAGTGGGATTCATGAAGGATTAGTGCTTGCATGGTGGCATGGCTTTTGTGGGCTGAAGGGCCTGTTGCTATGTTGTATTCTGGGGAATGTTCTAGAATGGAAGGACCAAACCGTATTAGTACATGATTCCCTGAACATGGAGTCCCAGGTAGATAAAGTGATGATGGATATGTTTGGCATGCTGGCCTTCATCAGAGGGAGTACTGAGGATAGAAGTTGGGGTGTTTGATTGCAGTTGTTCAAGACATTGGTGATGCTGCATTTAGAATATTGTGCTCAACCCGCTGTAGGAAAGACCCCATTAAGCTGGAAAGAGTGCAGAGGAAACTTATGAGGACACTGTTGGGACTCGAGCGACTGAGTTATGGGGAGAGGTTGAGCAGGTTTTTCATGGAGGCAATAGGGTGAATGCACTCAGTCTTTTTCCCAGGAAATCAATTACTAGAGGGCATGAATTTAAGGTGAGACATGAGAGATTTAATTCAAACTTGAGGGGCAAATTTATCGCCCAGAGGGTAGTCAATATATGGAAATAACTGCCAGAAAAAGTGTTTGAGGCAAGTCTATTGACATCATTTAAAAGGCACTTGGACAGGTGCATGGAGAGGAAAGTTTTATGGGACAAATATAGGCAAATGGGACTGGCTTAGATGGAAACCTTGTTTGGAATAGACTTTGGTTAGGCCAAAGGACCCATTTCTGTTTTGGATAACTATATGAATCCATTTGTCACAAGCCTGGGAGAATAAGTAGAGCATCACAGCAGTGAGAAATTGTGAAGTTAAATCAGTTTAGTCGAGTTATTAAGGTGAATGATCCAACTTGGTAGTTTGCAGTCTGAGACCAGAGAAAGATTCTGTTTTGAAAACCCGCCCAGTCTGCTTTGCATGTGGGTGCAGGTCAGATGTAGGTAGCTGTCTCTGACACCTCCAGGCAGTGGGATGAGTAATGAATCCTGTTAGTACTCTAATAAAAAAACTTTTTGTTTCCCTGAAGGAACCACTCTCAGTGTTCTGTGCTCTACGTGATCTGGGAGGGTTTGACATTGACACTGGGTGGTTGCAATAGTAAATGATTACTTTGCTCACACCCACTGGAGTGAGATTCCTTCCCCAGGAAACAACTTGCTGGGGATTCGTGGGTTTAAGACCTGCACTGGGAGATATGGGAACAAACTAGGAACGAGAACGGACTTAACCCTGTATTATCATCGACAGAAATGGCAGTAGAACTTGGGTGAACTTTGACATCTACATCATCAGTTTGGGCTGGTGCATAGTACCTACTCACTTGATAACTAATGGCAGTATTGAAACCTCTATTCTTCTGGAGTACTAGGTATTCTTAATGATGTCAAACCAGTGGACCATGAGGTTCTTGCACCCGACAGTGACACCGCAGTAGATGGGGTAAAATCACAGAAGTGTCACTGCCGGGTCACAGTCCTGGCATGACCAGTAGAGCAGCTGCCTCACAGTACCAGAGAAGCAGGTTCAATCCTAACCTTGGGGGAAGTTTGTACGTTTTTCCCTAAACTGTATGGGTGTCCTTCCACATTCCAATGAAGTGCAGGTTGGCAGGTTAATTGATTAATGTCAATTGTCTAGTGTGTGTGTGTGTGTGTGTGTGTGTGTGTATGTATGTATGCAAGAGAATCTGAGAGGAGTTGAAGGGTTAAGATGGGATTGGTGTAAGAGCAGTATAATTATAAACGATGGAAACAGGGACAGTCTGCTTAGTTCTGCAGGACTATGATACCTCTTAAGAGGAGTAAACTTACAGCAATATTTTTTTTGGCCTTTTTCCTCCAACAGTCCTACACATCAAACCCTCTCCAATGTCTATCCCTTTTGTAACCACTGGACGACTCTGCTTCCACCACTCCTTTGCCCGCGTGTTTCAGATCCGACCTACTTTCTGCACAAGAAAAGCTTCTGCCTCCCCCCCCCCCCACCCACACACCATCCCCTCTTGTGTTTTAACCCAAAATGTTTAATCGGTGCTTCCTGATCATAGGACTATCTACTAATGGTGGAACAGCCTCCCTCCATTAAACATGCCAAAGTGAAAATCAAATACCTGCAGATGCTGGAAGTCCGAAATACAAACAGAGAACACTCAGCCGGTCAAGCAGCATCCGTGGAGAGAGAAAAGCAGGTTTAAACTGTTGTTGAATGTGAAATGCAGGAATTGTTCAACAGATCAGGCAGCGACTATGGGGAGAGAAAACTGAGTAAATATTACAGATGGGTAAACTTTTCATGAAGACAGGAAAATTGAGACTCGAAATCTTTGAATTCGAGATTAAGTTTGGAAAGCAGCAAGCTGCCCACATGGAGGTTAGGGAACTGTTCCCTAAGCTTGCTCTTGGCTTCATTAGAACAAAGCAGGAGGTCATAGATAGGTAGGTCAGAGTAGGAGAGGGATGGAAAGTAAAGTGACACCCAAATCAAAGCTCCAAGTCACCAGAGTACACTGAATTGAGTCCTATTCACACCCCATTCCAACCCATCTCCAATCTAAACTCATTTCTTTTCTCATTTTTCCAGTTCGGCTGGTCACTGATCTGAGAGGTTAAGCCTGTTGCTCTCGCCACAGGTGCTACATGACTTACTGAGAATTTCCAGCATTTTCTGATTTCTGCTGAGACATATTTAAACCCATCAAGATCTTGTACACAGCTATCTAGTCTCCTGTTAAACTTCCCTACTCCAAGAGCAAGCCCATTTTCCCCAGTCTAACACTGGAGCTGAAATACCTCATCCTTGGAATCCTTATGACCCCCTCTCTGGGACCTCTGCACCCATCCTAGAGTGGGCTGATCAGAAATTGGACACCACACTCCCACTGACTACATTCAGCTCAAAAACAGGGCCAGCACGAGAGTGCTACGAAGATAAGAAAGTGAAGCATGGAAGTCCCTTATTCCTGTTTTGCCATTCAGTGAGATCATGCTGAACTTTAACCTCAGTGCAATTTTCCAAAATCTAATAATCTATTAATACTGTTAAAGACAAGACTGAAATAGGCGATGCCATGATCCGATAGAACTACTGAGACGATCCCCCTCAGCTCCCTCCTGTGATCCCATCATCACAGAAGCTAATTCAATCCACTTTGTGTGACACAAAACAGTTGACAGAGGACTGAGGACCAGTCAGCATCCCGGATGTGATACAGCAAATATGATTTCTAGACCCTATATCCAGGCTGTTCCAATACAGTTACAATATTGACACTGGCCCAACAATGTGAAGAATTGTCCAAGAACGACCCCTTCATGGAAGCGAGGCCGGACTAGTCCATCAGTCACCACCCACTCATAGAATGTAGAACATTGAGAAGTTCTCTCTAACCCAGGCAACATCTCTTTTACACCCTCTCCAAAGCCTCTATACATCTCCTGTAATGCAGCAACTAGAAATGCATGTAGTCCTATAAATGTGGCCTAACCAAACTGTAGAATCAGTTTATTATCAGTCATCAGCCAAGGTGCTGGAAGGCGTCATATCAGGACTTAATAGTTCTGGTTCCTCTGCAGGTCAGATTTTTTACTCAGCGAGTAGGAGGTGCCTGGAATACAATGCCAGACGTGGTAGCGGAAGCGAATTCGAAAGGATGCATTAAAGAGGCTCTTTGGTAGGCACATGAATGTGCAGAGAATGGAGGGAGATAGCTAATGTGCAAGCAGCATGGATTAGGTATTATTAGTTTAATTAGTTCAGTACAACATCGTGGGCCAAACGACCTGCTGTGTGAGGATCTTCACCCCAAGGGTTGCAGCCCTCGGAAAGGCAGTGGTGAGAGCACACTTGGCGTGTTGTGTGCGGTTTTGGTCACCATACTGTAGCACAGATGTGAATAAGCTGCAGGGAGTGCAGAATAGTCAGAAAGCTGTTAATGGGACTGGTGGGCTTGGGTTACAAGGAGAGGCTGGATAAGCTGGTACTGTTTACCTTGGAGTAAAGGATGCTACCTTGATACAACCAAGAGGGGTGTAGATAAGGTGAATTGTCTTTTTCTCAGGATGGGGGAGTCTACAACACAAGGCATAGGTTTAAGGTGAGAGGGAAAGATTTAAAGTGGACTTGAAGGGCAGGTTTCTTACACATTGGATGATGGGTATGGAATGGATTGCCAGAGGAGGTAGTAGACACTGGCACAATTACACTGTTAAAAAGATGTTTGGAAGAGAATGTGAATAGGAAATGTTCAGAGGAATATGGGACAAAAGATTGCCATTGGGTTGAAGAGTCTGTTCCATGAGGATGAATAGTCTTCGAGTCAGAGAGATATAATTTTATGACACACACACACACACACACACACACACCTTCCCAAAGAACAGTCAGGGAGGGACAATAAAGATACCTGAAAAATAACTGAATAGAGTTATCATTTCCATTCTCTAGTTCTCTTTGCTTCTATTTATGAAGCTTGGGACCTCAGGTTCCTTATCATTCATGCAATTACTATATCTTTGCTCTATCAGGGATACCTAAATCCCTCTGTTCCTGAACCACAAATACAGAGTCACTGAAGTGTTGTGAGTTCCTGCGTTGTGAAAATTGTCTGCCCCTTTCCCTACATCGTAACTTGTGCTCCCAAGGCTGCATCCCCAAGTTGCAATGTGGGGCAGGCAGGGAGCAGGCAATCAAAGGCTCAGCTTGAGTCGGCTCGGACCACCAGTCTCAAGAGCAGTTACTTTCCCCAAGCAGGAGGCAGATCAACACTTCCACCCACTAACCCACCTCTCCCCCACCACTAGCTTATCATTTCCTGTCAGTCACCTTATGCACAGACACTCACGTGTCCGGAGTCACTTTAGGGACAAATAATCCATGTATCCAAGCATTGATATTTATTGTGTTTTTTTGTATACTGGATCATATCCAGAGTAACAATTATTTCGCTCTCCTTTACACTTGTGTACTGGAAATGATATTAAACATTTCCAGTCTTGAATCTTGAATTGCCTACTTGTGTTCACCACACTGAGTAATTTTAAGGAGAAAACAAGCACTATGCAAATACAACATCTTAAAGAACCCAGTTTAACTTCTCTGATTAGTATCCCAAGAATAGGACCGCAGATGTGGGTCACAAGTTCAAATCTCACTGTAGCACTAATTGACTAAATCTGTCAGTAACAGCAAAGACCGTACAGCTGTAACCTGTCACTACATCATAAAGACCATCAATGAAAGGAATCTGTCATTGTTACCCAGTCTGGGCTTTGGGCTATGTGTGATATAGTCTGCTGCTGGTGGTGGTGGTGTGTGTGTGTTTGTGTACGTAGGGGGTATGTGTGTGTGCGTGTGTGTGTGTGTGTGTGTGTGTGTGTGTTTGGGTATGTGTATGTGTGCGTGTGTTTGTGTATGTGGGGGGTGGGTGTGTGTGTGTGTGTGTGTGTATATATATATATATATGTAGGGGTATGTGGTGTATTTGTGTGTGTGTGTGTGTGTGTGTGTGTGGGTATGTGTATGTGTGCGTGTGTTTGTGTATGTGGGGGGTGGGTGTGTGTGTGTGTGTGTATATATATATATATATATATATATGTAGGGGTATGTGGTGTATTTGTGTGTGTGTGTGTGTGTGTGTGTGTGTGTGGGTATGTGTATGTGTGCGTGTGTTTGAGTATGTGGGGGGTATGTGTGTGTGTGTATATATATATATATAGGGGTATGTGGTATATTTGTGTGCGTGTGCGTGTGTGTTAATTTCCCAACAGTCCCCTGAGGAAGCACGATCACTTGCCGATAACATCTTCCAGTGGGTAAGCAACGTTCAATATGCTGCTCACTGTGTGAGTCAGGGTTGACTAAGGTGTGTGAAGTGCTTCATGAGATTAGTTACATATCACTATTGAAGCAACACCGCTTGGCAGCCACGGACAAGCCTGGACCTATTACCTGAGGGGATTGTGATGCTTCTATTCACGCACTACAAACATGAAGTCATTTCTTAGTCGGCGCACGAAGGCACGTAATTGTGCTGGTTTCCTGAGAGGCAAGTTCTCTCTTGCACATCCACATTACGCTGGAGGTTGGCACAGAAGGGCTGCTGCCAGCTGTCATGTGAATCCATGACTTCTCTCGGCACTATCAGCCTCACTCAGTGTCAGCTGTTGCCCAGTCAGCCGGTTACCGAGTGATGTCAGCCTCAGCGTTGGCTGCTGTGCTTCCCGTCACTGCAAAGACGTGCCGAAAGAATAGGGAATGGTGGACGAGCCAAGAACTATCCCTGTGATGCAACAGGGAACAGGTGACGCTGCAGATTACAGACTGGCACCACTCCCAGGCACAAACAAACAAGTGCTGCGTGCGCGTACACACACACACACTAAACCAAATACGCACGTGCACATGCACGCTCCTGTCAATTCACAGAAGAGTACAGAACAGGTCATTCGGCCCATAGTGAAAAATAAAGTACGCAAGTAGCATTCAGAACTGAAGAACATACAAACTGCTAACAGGCTGTGGCGGGAATTGAACCTGGGTTACAGGTACTGCACTATAGAGCATTGTGCTAACCACTATGATACTGTGCCACCCCACAATGCTATATGTTCATTCCTCTGCCTCTTGGCACAATATACACATCCCTATAATATGTGATGAAACAATATTTGGGGAAGACAGTACAACACATTCTCCTCCACCTGAAGGAACAAGGAAGTCCGTTGCTCTGAAATCCCTGTCTGACTACGTGCGATGTGTCCCAATAGACTCCCAGGAAGAGAGGAGGGAACACCAGAAGTAAACATATGAGAGAGCACACCTCCTTTAGTAAACGAGCGGCTCACTGTCATGGTGTTCCGTCACTATGCCAGCCGCTGTTCCTTCAGGCCGCCTCTCACACAGCAGTGCTGCAAGTGATACTGTGCCCTGCCGGCATTCCTGTTAAGGGAGCCTGGGGAGCTCTGCACTGTTAGAAGTGCGCTGTTGAGGACAAGGGGTTAAGTTTAAGGCCTCAATCTGATCTCACAAGCTGATGCAAATATTAATGAGGTGGGCAGCTCTGCTTAATGTGTTTACATTGGATTACATCGAGCATACAGCACTGAAACAGGCTATTCAATTCAACCAGATCACGCTAGCATTTCTGCCCTTCTCAAACCTCCTCCCTCTTTACTTGCTGCCCATTACTCCACTGGAGCTTAGGGCAGCAATGGAGGTCCTCCATCTCTGGTGGTGTTCAGAACTTCCTTCATCATGCCAGTAGCTTCCTCTCCGTTTTCACTATTGTCAGACATGCAAGTCCCAAATGGAGACTCAGGAATACCATCACACTCAGATGTTTGGTGTTTTCATAACAATTATGTTTACCAGTCAGTGTTGTTAGCCCTCGAACCTGGAGGACCAGTGGACCACTCTTAGTCTGGCCTCTACCCTTTGACCTGTTTGGCATGGGTGACCCTACCAAGAGCCAAAGAATAAAGCCCTGACTCCAGCCAACATAGCTCTTCAGGTCATTGAGGCACGCAAGCCTCCAAACCCTACGATAAGGCTGTGGTCTTCTTGGAGGCCCTCCTTTCTCCATCAGAGCAATAATGATTCCATTGGCTGCCTGTCCATCCTCTTCTTAACTCCATTGTAAGCAGTCCATTCCTTTCCACTTCTCTGGGGCTAAGAGAGATCTAGCCCGAATTCCATTTGGATTTCTTGGCAACTCTACTGCACATTAGTCTCTGGCTATCTCTTTCCCACAAGTGGAAACACCCTCTTTGCATCCACTCCATGAAAACCCTTCACGATTACAATGGCTCGATTAGATTACCAGTCCAGCCATCTTTTCCCAGGAGACCCAGTTCGCCTATTCTCTCCTGATATCTACGTGCTGGCTCTTGTGGTTTCATTTTTGTAAATTTTCTCTACCCCTCCTCCAGTGCCCCATACCTCTTTTATAACATGGCAGCAGGAACTATATGCAGTTTCCATCCAGAGACGTAAATTCAAATCCCATCAGTGCAGCCAGGGAAGCAAAATTCAATTCATAGTGATAGATCCATCGTGTCATACAGCACGGAAATGGGCCCCCCCAGCCCAACTTGTCCATGCCAGTCAAGACAGCCATCTAAACTAGTCTCATTCACCTGGCTTTGACCTGTATAACACTGAAGCTTTCCTATCCACAAGTCTGAATGGTAGCAAAGGAGGAGGTGTAGCACTTGTTCCACTCGCAAGGTTACAAGAGGAAGACCACAACAGGCCCGCAGGTGAAGTGTCAACCCCCTCCTCCCCCACACTTTCTGCTTTTCGCAGGGATCACTCCCTACGCAGCTCCCTTGTCCATTCATCCTTCCCCACTGACCTCCCTCCTGGCACTTACCCTTGCCAGTGGTACAAGTGCTATACCTGCCCCTACATCTCCTCACTTACTACCATTCAGGGACCCAAACAGTCTTTCCAGGTGTGGTGACACTTCACCTGTGAGTCTTTTGGGTCATCTATTGTATTTGGTGCTCCGGGTACGGCCTCTTGTATATTGGTGAGATCCGACGTAGATTAGGAGACTGCTTCGACGAGCACCTACATTTCATCCACCAGAAAAAGTCAGATCTTCCAGTGGCCACTCATTTTAATTCCACTTCCCATTCTGACATGTCCATCCATGACCTCTACTGTCGCGATGAGGCCACACTCAGGTTGGAGGAGCAACACCTTATATTCTGTCTGGGTAGTCTCCAGCCTGATGGCACGAACATTGATTACTCAGACTTCAGGTAATGTCCCCCACTTCTCTATTCCCCATCCCCTTTTCCATCTTCTTGTCTGCTCATCAATTCTCTCTGGTATTCCTCCCTCTTTTCTTTCTCCCACTGTCTTCTGTCCTCTCCTATTAGATTCCCCCTTCTCCAGCCTGTATCCCTTTCACCCCTTTTCCTGCTCTTTACTTCACCCCTCCCCATCTCAATTTCACCGATCACCTTGTGTTTCTTCCTCCCCTCCCCCCACCTTCTAACTCTGACTCCTCATCTTTTTTTCTCCAGTCTTGCTGAAGGGTCTTGGCCTGAAACATTGACTATACTCTTTTCCACAAGTGCTGCCTGGCCTGCTGAGTTCCTCCAGCATTTTGTGTGTGTTGCTTGGGTTTCCAGCATCTGCAGACTTTCTCTTATTTGTGGCTATCTGAGAGCGTTAGTTGCAACAAAGAAAGGGTTTCAAGAGATTTTAGTGGAGCACTATCAATAAGTGGTTCTTCCTCACTCTGTGTAAAGACAATCACATTATTTGTGGTCCTAAGCAATAACTCCCTACAAAGTCTCCTACGTTTCAAGGAACGCAGCCTTCCCCTATAACTCAGACCCTTTAGTCCTGGCAACATCTGGGTCCTAGACTTGCCACTTACTCTATACTTTCCTCTTATATTGGACTTGCTAAAATGCAATCCATACACTTGTCTGAATTAAACTCATCACAGTTGTTCAGAATAAGTTCTCTCATTGAAGACCAGCAACATTCCCTGTAAAGTGTAATTGCTGGATCACTTATACAAAGTTGGAAAGCTTTGAAATGAAAGGGTTTCCTCATCAGCCGTGTAGAGGGGGCCAAAGGTAGAGCACAGACAGCTGAAGGCCCTTGGGTTTTGGGACGTGACAGTTGGGTGATGGTTACTGTTTCCTCTGGCTCGTGGCTCAGTTCAGAAGGAACATGTCCTTCAGCTGAACCAGTGACCGAATTGTCTTTTATCAGTTCCCTGAAGACACATGACACGTCACACTACTCACTCTGACGTATTTAAAAGGCTGTGGAGGTCGGCCAGATGTAATGAAATTTTTGTTGGGCCAGTGTAACATCTGCCTGCTGCATTTTTTGATCAAGGACACGACAACTTATTTTCTTAGTGAACTCACAGACTTCAAAGAGCTTCATGGCCGATGAAAAGTGTAATCCTCACTGTAGTTGGCATGAGATGCAATGGGTGGATAATTCATTCTACTGATAGAAGATAGAACATAGGAACTGGCCCTTCAGCTCACAATGTTGTGCCAAAGTAATTAAACTAATGACACCTTCTGCCTTCTGCCTACATATGGTCCATATCCTCCATTCTGTGCATATTCACATGCCTATCGAAGAGCCTCTTAAACTCTTCTAATACAATTGAATGCAGAACTTCAGATGTTGCCTAAATAGTTTTATGAAGTTGCAACACAATTTCCCAAATGGCATTGGACAAGTGATATTTCATTTGGAGAGGCAGGATACTTTTTTTTAAGGTATTATAAGCTTTAAGTTTTTAAGTATTTAGAGGGTTAGGGCAAACTACTTCTGTAGAAAAAATTGCCAAGAACAATTATGATCATGGGACCATGACCATGAAGAGATAGTAAAAACAACCATATAGATCAGTCTGAAGTCACATATCAACCAGACTGGGAAAGGATGCTAGATTTTTCTTCTTGCAGGACATTTTGTGAGCCAGCTTTTTACAGCAAATTATGGGTACTGTAACTGGCAATCTTCAAAAATTGGAGATTTATTTAATACATTTTCAGCATCGAGGGCCTTGGGTGTCCAGATTCATTTAGTTACTTCAAATCACAAAACAGAGGGTATAGGTTTAAGTTGGAATTGGAAAGATTTACTGGGAACTTGAAGGATAGCCTTTTCATACAGAGGGTGGCATATATATATGGAACCAGCTGCCAGAGGAAGTGGTTAACAACACTCCTCATCTTTTTTCCTCCAGGACTGAGGTCTCGGCCCAAAACGTCGACTGTACTCTTTTCCGTAGATGTTGCCTGGCCTGCTGAGCTCCTCCAGCACTTTCTGTGTCTTACCCTCAGATAGCCACAAACCAACTTTGCTTGGAAATGAACCTGCCTTTTTTTCCCCTACCTGTTGCTGGATCTCTCTCTCCCCCCCGCCCCCATCAACACCATCAGGAAACCCTCCTCCAAGGGACTGCAGTGGTTCATGAAGGCCGCTCCAAACAGCCTTCTCGAGAGCAACAGGAATACTGGTGAGCAAAGTGATTCCCTCATTCTGTGTATGAGGGACACAAGTGTGAAATTGTTTTCATTAGACCCATGAGTTACCCTCAGTCTTAATGAGTCCAAGCCCATGGTCTTTCTCTAAATGCCTCATCTACACACACACACACACACACACAGTCTCAGTGGCTGTATTCAGCAATGGTTTATTTTCAAATACAGTTATCTCTCCTTCCTCGTCACAATCTGTCTTTGCACTCATTTCTTCCTGATCACCTCTTTCATTATCCTGTCTTTTAAAAATTTATAGAAATGCAGGGGCCTTCCAGCCCATCTGGTTCTTGCTGACTCTGATGTCCATTCTCATTACTCCCATAGGTCCGTATCCCTCTACATTGTGTTCTTTCAAGAACTATACAAAATGTTGAGAGACATCAATAGGCTAGGTATTGGAATCTCTATCTCAGGGTGGAAATGTCAGATACTGAAGGGCTTAGATTGAAGATGAGAGGAGGAGGATTAATAGGGATTTGCAAGGTGATTTTATTTTATATGGACAGTAGTACAGTAAGTACCTGGAACATACTGCCAGGGAAGGTGAGAGAAGCAGACACTATAGAAACATTTAAGAGGCACTTGATCAGACACACGAACCAGGCAGGGAATAGAGGGACATGGCCATGAGCAAAGAGATGGGATTAGTTAGACTGGTGTCATCGTTGGCACAGGCATGGTGGGTTAAAGGTCCTGTTCTGTTCTATATTCCAACAAGAACCTGTCCTAACACCTTTTAAATTGTGTAATAGTACCTTGCATCCACTACCCGCGCCCCCCCCCCCCGGGCGGCTCAATAATTTAGAATACAGGAGCCCCGTCCAAACCCCACCTTCCTGCGCTGACCAAAGCTCTTGGTGTCGCTTTGGGTGATGCAGCTGGTAGAGATGCTGCCTCATGGCTTCAGGGACCTGGCTTCAATCTAACCTCAGGTGCTGTCTGTCTGGTGTTTGCATGCTCTGTCTGTGACTATGTGGGTTTCCTCTGTGTGCTCTCATTTCCTCTCACTCTCTAAAGATGTGTCCAGGTCTATAGGTTAAATGGCCACTGTAATTTTTTAGCTTGTGCGTGGATGATTGAATCCAGTGGAGGGGGGAGAAATTGTGGGAATCTGAGAAGAAAGTAGGATTAATGAGAATGGATGATTAGCAGTCAGCGGAAACTAATGGTTGATGGGTTAAAACCTTCTTACCAATTTTGTTTTGTCCTTAATGACCCCACTATTTTTATAGATGCACCATAGAAAGCATTCTATCCAGCCTGGCCTGCCTGAGAACACAAGAAGTTTCAGAAATTGTCAAACCTCAATTTTGGTTTCATCAGACCCTAGAGCCTTCTTCCAGCTAAATTCAAAGTCTGCCACATGCCTTCAGGCAAACTCTAGCTGAGATTTCATGTGAGTTTTCTTTTCTCTACACCACTTTCTCATAAAGCTGCGACTGGTGAAGCACCCGGGCAACTGTTGTATGTCTCTCCCATCTCAGCCACTGAAGCCTGTAACTCCTCCAGAGTTGTCTTAGGTCTCTTGGTGGTCTCTCTCACTAGTCCCCTTCTTACACAGTCACTCAGTTTTGAGGTCGGCCTGCTCCAGGCAGATTTATAGCTGTGTCATATTCTTTCCATTTCTTGACAATTGACTTAACCGTACTCTGAGGGATATTCAGTGGCTTGAAAATTTTCTTACTTCCATCTCCTGATGTGCTTTATAATAACCTTTTCATGGAGTTAATTGAAGTGTTCTTTTGTCTTCATGGTGTAGTTTTTGCCAGGATCCTGACTCACCAGCAGTTGGACCTGTCTGTCTGTATCTTGTTTTACGGCGGTTGGCATCCAGCTTAATGGTGCATTACTGCCACAGCAGTTGGACCTTCCAGACACAGGTGTGTTTTTACCACAATCAGTTGATACACCCTGACTGCACACAGTGATCTCCATTTACGTGACTTCTGAGACCAGACTAGCTGCACCAGTGATGATTCACTTGCTGTGTCATATGAAAATTATTTTGTGTTTTATATTTGTAATTAATTTAGATCACTTTGTAGAGATCTGTTTTCACTTTGACAAAAAAGATTCTTTCTGTTGATTAGTGTCAAATAAAGCCAAATTAAATCCATTGTGATTCAATGTTGTAAAACAATAAAACATGAAATCTTTTTTTTGGGGGGGGGGTGAATACCTTTTATAGGGACTGTATATTGACTGGCTGCATCACAGCCAGGAAAGGAAACATTAGTGTCCTTGAATGGAAAATCCTACAAAATGTAGTGGATACAGCCCAGTCCATCAAAGGTAAAACTCTCCCCACCATTGAACCCATCTACAGGAAACTTTGTCGCAGGAAAGCAACATCCATCATCAGAGGCTTCCACCACCCGGGACATGCTCTCTTCTCACTGCTGCCATCAGGAAGAAGGCATAGGAGCCTCAGGACTCACACCACCGAGTTATTACCCCCCAACTATCTTGGAGACAAACGGGATAACTTCACTCAACTTCACTTGCTCCTTCATTGAAATGTTCCCACAACCTATGAACTCACTTTCAAGTACTCTTCATCTCATGTTCTTGATATTTATTGCTTATTTATTTATTTATTATATATGTTTTCTTTTTGTATTTGCACAGTTTATTGTCTTTTGCACACTGGTTGAAAAACCCAGTTTGCTGTGATCTTTCATTGATTCTGTTATGGTTATTATTCTATTATGGATTTATTGAGTATTCCTGTAAGAAAATGACATATATATACTTTGATATTAAACTTACATTGAATTTTGAACAGTGCTAACTTCAAGATTCAATGTTACCAATATTTTGTCTTGGCCCAACCATGTTGACACCATGGACAGGAAAGCTCACCAGCACTTCTACTTCCTCAGGAAGGTAAAGAAAATAGGATTGTCCCTTTTGATCCTGACCAATTTTTATTGAATCACCATAGAACACATCCTACCCAGGTGTATCATGGCTTGGTACAGCAATTGCTCTGCCTGAGATTACAAGAAATTACAAAGAGTTGTAGACACAGATGGCACCTATGTACAACACTCCTTTCGTCGACATCTTTGGATAAATCATGAAACTATATATTTTACTTCTTTTATGTCTTTTATGTTTGTAAAAGACACAAAAGAGTCATACACATCTTGGATACGATTCTGGAAGTGTTGGAGCCCGCAATTTGCTGTTTGGAGACCATTTGGGTATTCTTGTGCTCTGCAGTCTCCGAGAGGATTCCGGGAGACAGAGGCAGTGTGCATGAACCTCATGGTGGGCAGACTGTGAGCCGATGCTTAACTCCATTTTGCTGATTAAAACTTCCTTTGTTTGCTGATTAAAGTGATGAGGAATTATAAAACAACGAGGCAAATGCCTGGTGTTTGAAGATCGTTTGGGTGCTTCAGAGCTCTGCAGTCTCCCAGGGGATTCCAGGAGACAGAGGCAGCCTGCGCAAACTTCGTCATGAGAAGGCTCTGGGATGGGGCGCAAGCCATTCGACTCCACTTCACCAATTAAAGCAACGAGGGAGATTGAAGCATTGAGGCCAGTGTGGAGGATGAGCGTCAGCTGCCCGCCATTTTTCTCGGCGGTTGATCGGGACAGGACTGCGCAAACACGTGCAAGTCAGTCCGTGAGTCAGCCGGAGTATTTAAAAGAGAGCAGTTTGTGGAAGTCAGCCATTTTTCTCGGTGGTTGATCAGGACAGGACTGTGCAAGCGCGTGCAAGCCAGTCCGTGAGTCAGCGGGAGTATTTAAAAGAGAGCAGTTTGACGGAGCAGGCGACGTTGTAGTGGGCGACGGAGTAGAAGGAGACAGAGTAGGAAGGCTTTGGCTCGAGAGGATTCGGCGAGTAGAGGCTGAGGACGAGCTTCACTCCAAGTGAGGACCCTTCAAGAGTCTTCGGCGAGGAGGCTGAGAGAGGAGACTACACCACAAATGGAGAGGGTGAGAAGTGGTGAAGAAATGACCGCTAGGTTGATTCAGTGTGCTGCGTGCATGATGTGGGAGGTCAGGGACACTGATAGTGCCTCTGGCTCCTGCACCTGTGGAAAATGTGTCCAGATTCAGCTTCTGAAGGACCGTGTTGCAGCACTGGAGAGGGAACTGGATGACCTTAGGTTCATCCGGGAAAACGAGAGTTTTCTGGACAGGACCTACAGTGAGGTCGTTAAACCGTGGATACTGGAAGAAAGAAGGGGGGCGACGATGAGCAAGGAAAGGATGCTTGAAGTACAGGAGACCCCGGGGGATGTGCCACTCGTAAACAGGTTCACCCTCTTGGAAGCTGTTGGGACAGAAGATGATGCCAGCCTGAGATGCGGTCAGGTCTGCAAGTCAACAATTGGTGCTGAAGCAAAGCCGAGGAGATAGGTGTCAGGCAGAGCCGTGGTAGTAGGGGACTCCATAGTGAGAGGTACAGAAAGAGGTTTCTGTGGCAACAGGTGAGATTTAAGGATGATGTGTTGCCTCCCTGGTGCCGGAATCCAGGATGTCACAGACTGATTGCAGGGAATCCTCAAGAGTGAAGGTGAACGTCCGGAAGTGGTGGTGCATGTTGGCACAAATGACGTGGGGAAGAAGAGGAAAGACATTCTACAGCGTGACTTCAGAGAACGCGGAAGAAGGCTGAAAAGCGGGACTTCCAGGGTGGTTATCTCCGGTTTGCTTCTAGTTCCTCGTGCTGGAGTGGTCAAGAACAGGGAGATAATGAATCTGAATGTGTGGCTGAAGAACTGGTACAGGAAGCAAGGATTTACATTCTTGGACCACTGGGGTATGTTTCGGGGTAAGGATGAATTGTACAAAAGGGACGGGTTGCACCTTAATAAGCAGGGCACCAGCATTCTGGCAGGCAGGTTTGCCTCTGCAACACGGGTGGTGTTTAAACTAAGTAGTTGGGGGGAGCGGATGAACTGGAAACATAAGGATGGAGATAAAGGGAAAGTGAGAATAAGAAAAGTTAAGAAAGACAGCAGAATCAACAGAGCAGAAAGCTCAAGAAGGGATCGTACAGTATGGCCAAGTGAAATAGGAATTGGTATGGGAGGTGAGGGGAGTAATGAATTAAAAGTATTGTATATGAATGCACGGAGTATAAAAAATAAAGTGGACGAGCTTGAGGCACAGCTGGAAATTGGTAAGTATGATGTTGTGGGAATAACAGAGACACAGCTTCAAGTGGACAGGGCCTGGCAAATGAATATTCAAGCGTATACGTCCTATCGAAAGGACAGACTGATGGGCAGAGGGGGTGGGGTGGCTGTGTTGGTGAGGAATGATATTCAGTCCCTTGCGAGGGGGGACATGGAATCAGGAGACGTAGAGTCAGTAGGGATAGAACTGAGAAATTCTAAGGGTATAAAGACCCTAATGGGAGTTATCTACAGGCCCCCAAACAGTAGTCTGGATGTAGGGTGTAAGTTGAATCAGGAGTTACAATTGGCATGTCACAAAGGTAATGCTACAGTTGTTATGGGGGATTTCAATATGCAGGTAGACTGGAGGAATCAGGCTGGTACTGGACCCCAGGAAAGGGAGTTTGTGGAATCCCTCCGAGATGGATTCTTAGAACAACTTGTACTGGAGCCTACCAGAAAGAACGTAATTCTAGATTTAGTGTTGTGCAATGAACCGGATTTGATCAGGGACCTCAAGGTAAAGGAGCCATTAGGAGGTAGTAACCATAATATGATAAGTTTTAATCTACAATTTGAAAGGGAGAAGGGAAGTTCGGAAGTGTCAGTATTACAGTTGAACAAAGGGAACTATGGTGCTATGAGGGAGGAGCTGGAACAATACCCTAGCAGGGATGACAGTGGAACAGCAATGGCAAGTGTTTCTGGGAATAATGCGGAAGGTGCAGGATCAGTTCTTTCCAAAGAGGAAGAAAGATCCTAGGGGGAGTAAGGGGAGGCCGTGGCTGACAAGGGAAGTAATGGACGGTATAAAAATAAAAGAGAAGAAGTATAACATAGCAAAGATGAGTGGGAAGCCGGAGGATTGGGAAACTTTTAAAGAGCAACAGAAGGTAACTAAAAAGGCAATACGCAGAGAAAAAATGAGGTACAAAGGTAAACTAGCCAAGAATATAAAGGAGGATGGTAAAAGCTTCTTTAGGTATGCGAAAAGGAAAAAAAATAGTTAAGACCAAAATTGGGCCCTTGAAGACAGAAATGGGTGAATTTATTATGCAGAACAAGGAAATGGCAGACGAGTTGAACAGGTACTTTGGATCTGTCTTCACTAGGGAAGACACAAACAATCTCCCAGATATAATAGTGGCCAAAGGACTTAGGGTAATGGATGAACTGAAGGAAATTTATATTAGGCAGGAAATGGTGTTGGATAGACTGTTGGGTCTGAAGGCTGATAAGTCCCTGGGACCTGATGGTCTGCATCCCAGGGTACTTAAGGAGGTGGCTTTAGAAATCGTGGAGGCATTGGTAATCATTTTCCAATGTTCTATAGATTCAGGATCAGTTCCTGTGGATTGGAGGGTGGCTAATGTTGTCCCTCTCTTCAAGAAGGGAGGAAGAGAGAAAACAGGGAATTATAGACTGGTTAGCCTGACGTCGGTGGTGGGAAAGATGCTGGAGTCAATTATAAAAGATGAAATTACGACACATCTGGATAGCAGTAACAGGATCGGTTCGAGTCAGCATGGATTTACGAAGGGGAAATCGTGCTTGACTAATCTACTGGAATTTTTTGAGGATGTAACTGTGAAAATGGACAAGGGAGAGTCAGTGGATGTAGTGTACCTGGACTTTCAGAAAGCCTTTGATAACGTCCCACATAGGAGATTAGTGGGCAAAATTAGGGCACATGGTATTGGGGGCAGAGTACTGACATGGATTAAGAATTGGCTGGCTGACAGAAAACAAAGAGTAGTGATTAATGTGTCCCTTTGGGAATGGCAGGCGGTGACCAGTGGGGTACCGTAGGGTTCAATGCTGGGACCGCAGCTGTTTACAATATATATATTAATGATTTAGATGAGGGAATTAAAAGTAACATTAGCAAATTTGCCAATGACACAAAGCTGGGTGGCAGTGTGAAATGTGAAGAGGATGTTATGAGAATGCAGGGTGACTTGGACAGGCTGGGTGAGTGGGCAGATGCATGGCAGATGCAGTTTAATGTGGATAAATGTGAGGTTATCCACTTTGGTGGCAAGAACAGGAAGGCAGATTATTATCTAAATGGAGTCAAGTTAGGAAAAGGGGAAGTACAATGAGATCTAGGTGTTCTTGTAGATCAGTCACTGAAAGCAAGCATGCAAGTACAGCAGGCTGTGAAGAAAGCTAATGGCATGCTGGCCTTCATAACAAGGGGAATTGAGTATAAGAGCAAAGAGGTCCTTCTGCAGCTGTGCAGGGCCCTGGCGAGACCTCACCTGGAGTACTGTGTGCATTTTTGGTCTCCAAATTTGAGGAAGGACATTCTTGCTATTGAGGGAATGCAGCGTAGGTTCACAAGGTTAATTCCCGGGATGGTGGGACTGTCATATGTCAAAAGATTGGAGCGACTGGGCTTGTATATTCTGGAATTTAGAAGGCTGGGAGGGGATCTTATTGAAACATACAAGATTATTAAGGGATTGGACATGCTGGAGGCAGGAAGCATGTTCCCGCTGATGGGTGAGTCCAGAACCAGAGGCCACAGTTTAAGAATAAGGGGTAGGCCATTTAGAATGGAGTTGAGGAAAAACTTTTTCACCCAGAGAGTGGTGGATATATGGAATGCTCTGCCCCAGAAGGCTGTGGAGGCCAGGTCTCTGGATACTTTTAAGAAAGAGATGGATAGAGCTCTTAAAGATAGCGGAATCAAAGGTTATGGGGAGAAGGCAGGAACTGGATACTGATTGTGGATGATCAGCCATGATCACAGTGAATGGTGGTGCTGGCTCGAAGGGCCGAATAGCCTACTCCTGCACCTATTGTCTATTTTCTATTGATCGGTTACAGAGAGGGAAGGTCTGTTGCTGGGCCTGGAGAGTGTTCCTCACTTTTCTCTGCATTTTGGATGTGGACTTGGACTATAGACATATTTTCGGTCTTATAGTCTTTTATATTCTGTGTTTATCACATGATCTTTCCTGTTATTTTTTTGTGCGGGAGGAGAGATTTGGGAGGTAGGGGTTGATGTGCCTGTTCTATTTTGTTTGTTTTTTTGTGCAGGAGGTGGGATTTGAGGGGTGGAGGTAGGTCAATGTGCCTGTTCCATTTTGTTTGTTCTTCTGTGCAGGAGAGGGGATTTGGGGGTGGGTGGGTCAATGTGCCTGTTGTCTTTTGCTTCATTTTTTGTGTGGGAGGAGGGATTTGGAGTGGGTCGATGTTCCTGTTCTGTTTTGTTTGTTTTTCTGTGCGGGAGAGGGATTTGGGGGGCAGGGTGGGTCCAAGTGCCAGTCAGGATGCTCTCAATCGTGCCCCTGTAGAAAATCTTGAGGATTTGGGGGCTCATGCCGAACTTCTTCAGTTGCTTGAGGTGGAAGAGACACTGTTGTGCTTTTTTTGCCACACAGCTGGTGTTTACAGTCCAGGTGAGATCTTCAGTGATGTTTAAATGTGGACAGGGTTTCTGCATTGGTTCTTTCCTCTATACCACCCTCTGAATAGCTCCCCTGGTCCCTGGGAAGGAATCATAAAAAGATACACAATGCACCACTGAAAGTTATTACAATGTGGGAACTTTGTTGTCTTCTGCAACTCTGCAAGGGCCCCACAAGTAGCCACGAAATAAAGGCATCGGGGAAAGCCCCGCAGATGATGAAAATCCAAGTTAAAGCCAGGAAACTCTCAGTAAGAACCAAGCTTCAGCTTTCAGACTCTGCATCAATGCTGTAATGAGGTATCAGTAAGGGTTAACTTAGTAAAGGTTAGCTGTTCTCTTCGCAGATGCTATCTGACCCACTGAGTATCCCCTGAACTTAGTTTTTATTTCAGATTTCCAGAATCTGCCTTTTATTGCTTTCCTAATAAAGACTCCTTGATATCAACTATCAGGTCTGGGCTGTTGGAAATGTGGGGTGATTTTATTGAAACAATCGAGATCCAAAGGGGACATGGCAGTGACAGGTGTTGTAATGAAGGGTCTTGGCCCACAGTTCATCTCTTTATTCATTTCCACAGATGCTGCCGGAGCTGCTGAGTTCCTGCAGCATTTTGTGCATGTTACGCTGGATCTCCAACGTCTGCAGGCTCTCTTGTGGGGTTAGGAATAGATGTTGATAGATGTTTGCAGGTGGCACCAGTGTAGTGGGTTAAACCTCAAACACTGTTGAGTCAGAATAGAGGAAGAGAGTGGTAGAGGTCTAATGGCAACAATGATTCCCCCAATGTCAGCAAAACAGAAGAGTTGGCTATTGACTACAGGAAGATGGGTGATGGACATCCTTCTTTCTACATCAATCGTGCTGACATCAAGGGGGTTGAAAGCTTCAGGTTCATGGGAGTGAACTTTATAGATAGCCTAACCTGGTCCAACACTAAAGGCACCATGACCAAGTAGGCACATCAACTTCCTCAGGAGGTTAAACAACTGCAGCATGTGACCTTCACCATTATTTAAAGATGCACTATAGAAAGCATAGCGCATGGGGTGTCCAGGGAGGGGTATTACCGCTGGGGAAGGGGATTGTCATGTCCATTCTGGGGCAGCTTATTCACCTTTGGGCCCTAGAGGAAATTCAGCTCTCATCTGTTGCTCCTAGTAGCTGTTTGAATGTGACAGCAGCCAGGCCAAATGGCCTACTCCTGCACCTATTTTCTATGTTTCTATGTTTCTATACCCTGGCACACTGTTTCAACAAGTGGGCTAAACTAGGTGAGGGTAACAGAGGGCATGACAAGGCACAGGTGGAGTTATAGTCATCCACTACAACCAAGGAAGATCTCAGTTTGTAATGATTATTCATACTTGTGTCAGAGTTTGTTCTCTTTCAATATTTTAATTAATTTATATATATATATAAGAATACAGAGTACAGGAAAAAAATATATGCTAATACATTGAGCTAAATCACATATAAAGACTCCTTACCCTATATTCGTACAAGTCAATTAGTTCGTAACATTGAAAAATAATAATTTTATTATATAAAAAAACCTAACCCACGCCCAAGACCAAAGCTGATTAGTAGAAAAAAAAGAAAAAAGATTGTTAGTCATCATCTGTGCTTTAACAGCAAATCAAAGGTTTTGAAAATAATTCAGAAAAGGTCCCCACAATGTTTGAAAGTCTGGATTGGATTCAAAGATTGAACATTGAATCTTCTCTAAATTTAAACATGACATCACATAATGTAACCTTTGGCCGTGAATAGTAAGGGCCACATCCTTCCATTTAAGCATAAGCATCCTTCTGGCCATAAGAGACATAAAAGCCAAAATGTGTAAATCAGATGGCTCCAAAATAATATCCTTTCCTCCAACAATACCAAATAAAGCAGTCAAAGAACTAGGCTTGAAATTTACTTCAAAAAGTATCAAAAAGGTTTGAAATACTTCTTTCCAATATTTTCCAAGACTCGGACATGTCCAAAACATATGAATGAGTGAAGCTTCTCTATTATTACATTTATCACAATACGGAGATATATCTAAATAAAAACGAGACAACTTATCCTTATTCATACGGGCCCTAAGGACCACTTTAAATTGAAGGAGAGAATGACGGGTACATAACGATGAAGTGTTAGCCAATTAAAAAATCTGATTCCAAGTTTCCTCAGAAATTGAAGTCTGTAAATTTTGTTCCCAAAGATTTTTAGTTTTATCTAAAGGAACACTTCTCATTCCCAACAGCATATTATAAATATTAGATATAGATCCATTATAAAAAGGTTTCAGATTAAAAATTACATCTAGTAGATTCTTATCAGGACTTTTAGGAAATGTACTTATTTGAGACCGTAAAAAATCTCTTATTTGTAGATATCGAAAAAAATGAGTTTTGGGTAAACTATATTTAGTTGACAATTGTTCAAATGAAAGAAGACTTCCATCTACAAACAAGTCCTGAAAGCATTTAATACCAAATCTATCCCATTCTTTAAAAGCCACAACGATCATCGAGGGTTTAAAACAATAATTAGAAAAAATGGGACTCGAGAAAGAAAATCTCAATAAGCCAAAATATTTTCGGAATTGTATCCAAATCCTCATAGTGTGTTATCAGAGACATAGGAAGTGAGGATCCAAGAAGAGAAATAATAGAGAATTTATTAACAGAATTAGCTTCTAAGAAAACCCACAATGGGCAATCCTCATGATTTATATAATATAACCAAAATGTAAGATTTCTTATATTAACTGCCCAATAATAAAATCTAAAATTTGGTAAGGCTAATTCTCCATTCTTCTTATTTTTCTGAAGATGAATTTTATTTAATCTAGAACACTTATTCTTCCATATATAAGAAGATACAATAGAGTCAAGAGAATTAAAAGAAGGATATAGGATTGAAAACTGGCAATGACTGAAAAAGATATATAAATTTAGATAATATATTCATTTTGATAGAGTTAATTTGACCAATTAACGATAACGAAAGAGGCGACCAATTTAATAGTATTCTTTTTACATGATTCAATAGAGTAAGAGAATTTTCTTTAAATAAACACTTATAATTTTTAGTAATTGTTACACCTAAATAAATAAATTGGTTTCTTACAATTTTAAAAGGAAGGTTAGAATTTGTTGGTATCAAATTGTTCAAAGGGAATAGTTCACTTTCATGTAGGTTTAATTTATAACCTGAAAACTGGCTAAAACAGGAGAGTAAAGAATGCACATGGGGTAATGAAGTCTCAATATTAGAAATAAATAGCAGCAAATCATCAGCATACAACAAGACTTTATGAATAGTGTCTCTCCTTAAAATACCAGTGATATCATTAGATTCTCGAAAAGCAATGGCTAAAGGTTCCAAGGCCAGATCAAAAAGCAAAGGGCTCAACAGACAACCTTGTCTAGTGCCACGTTGAAGCTTAAATGGTTTGGAGTTATGAAAATTAGTGATAACTCTAGCAGAAGGGGCTAAATAAAGTAATTTAATCCATTGAATGAAAACAGTTCCAAAATTAAATTTTTCTAAAGTTTTAAATAAATAATTCCATTCAACTCTGTTGAAAGCTTTCTCAGCATCTCGGGATACCACACATTCCGATATAGTGTTACAAGGAGAATAAATAACATTTAATAACCGGTGAATATTAAAGTGAGAATATCGATGTTTGATGAATCCGGTTTGGTTATCAGAAATGACAGATGGTAAAATATTTTCAGTCCTATGGGCCAAAACTTTAGATAAGATCTTAGCATCAACATTGAGTAAAGAAATTGGTCTATAAGAAGAACACAGACACAAGGAAATCTGCAGATGTTAGAATTTCAAGCAACACACATAAAAGTTGCTGGTGAACACAGCAGGCCAGGCAGCATCTCTAGGAAGAGGTACAGTCGACGTTTCGGGCCGAGACCCTTCGTCAGGAAGTGTTTTTCTTAGAAGCTAATTTTGAAAGTGGGAAGGGGGTATCATTTCGGATCTCCCCCTTCCCCTCCCACTTTCAAAACTCTTACTAGCTCTTCTTTCAGTTAGTCCTGACGAAGGGTCTCGGCCCGAAACGTCGACTGTACCTCTTCCTAGAGATGCTGCCTGGATTGCTGTGTTCACCAGCAACTTTTATGTGTGTTGCTATAAGAAGAACATTCAGTTGGATCCTTATTCCTTTTAAGAATGAGCGAAATGCCAAGGTCAAGAGAATGGAACTACCCCAGTGCAATGGGATTTCCACTTTAAGAACGATCCTGCACAGGTCTCCTGTCATTGTTGGATACAATAGACTATCACTCAGAAAACATCCTATTCAGATGCACCATGGCTTTGTATAGTAACTGCTCTGCCCTAGATGACAAGAAACTGCAGAGAGTTGTGGACACAGCTCAGCACACCCTGGTTCAGCAGCCTGTTGTTGTAGGGTAGTTACTGTTCCTGAACCTGGTGGTGTGTGATCGAAGGCTCCTCTACCTCGTGCTCGATGATAGAAGTGAGGAAAAAGCATGGTTTGGATTGTTAGGGTCCTTGATAATGGATGCTGCTTTCTTCTCTTCACTCATTAGGCAGAAGATACGAAAGCCTGGAAGTATGTACTACCAGGTTTAAAGACTGTTTCTGTCCCATTGTTACAGCCTATTGAATGTTTCCCTGGTACAATAAGATGGACACTTGACTTCACAAAGTACCTCATTGTGGCCTTGCATCTTATTGCCTGCCTGCACTGCACTTTCTCTGTAATTGTAACACTTTAGTCTGCATTCTGTTCTTGCTTTTCCCTTATACCACTCCAATCTGCTGAAATGACTTGCATGGGCGACATGCAAAGCAAAGATTTTCACTCCACCTCAGTACATATGGCAATAATAAACTGATTTTACAATTTTTACCAATTTAATCTACTAATTTTTGAAAGGTTGCCTTTGCATCCATTTCATGCCGATTGAGAAGTGGCACCTCCTAGTATTTGGAGCGGGTTCCAACATTGCAGTCCCTTAAGTTCATCAGAGTCACAACAAACAGCATTCAATGCTCCCACCAAGCCTCTGCTGTTGGCAGTGTTGTTTGTTGCAATGAATATCAGATTGCCATGGCGATTTGAATTTACTGCAACATAAACAAATGATTCACATCTGGGCACAGAGAGAACAAGAAAGACTCTTGGCCTGAGGTCTGATAGACTCTGGTGATGATTAATTTCACGCTAGAGCCTCTACAGTTCATAAGACCATAAGATATAGGAGCAGAAGTAGGCCATTTGGCCCATCAAGTCTGCTCCACCATTCAATCATGGGCTGATCCAATTCTTCCAGTCATCCCCACTCCCCTGCCTTCTCCCCATACCCTTCGATGCCCTGGCTAATCAAGAGCCTATCTATCTCTGCATTACATGCACCCAATGGTTTCGCCTCCACAGCCGCTCATGGCAACAAATTCCACAGACTTACCATCCTCTGACTAAAGTAATTTCACCGCCTCTCAGTTCTAAAAGGACGCCCTTCAATCCTAAAGTTGTGCCCTCGTGTCCTCGACTCCCCTACCATGGGAAATAACTTTGCCATATCTAATCTGTTCAGGCCTTTTAACATTCGGAATGTTTCTATGAGATCCCCCCTCATTCTCCTAAACTTCAGGAAATACACCCCAAGAGCTGCCAGACATTCCTCATTTAGTAACCCTTTTATTCCTGGAATTATTCTCGTGAATCTTCTCTGAATCCTCTCTGGTCAGTATACCCTTTCTAAAATAAGGGGCCCAAAACTGCACACAATACTCCAAGTGTGGTCTCACAAGTGCCTTATAGAACCTCAACATCACATCCCTGTTCTTATATTCTATACCTCTAGAAATGAAAGCAGATATTGCATTCTCCTTCTTCACCACTGACTCAACCTGGTGTTTAACTTTTAGGGTATCCTGCACAAGGACTCCCAAGTCCCTTTGCATCTCTGCATTTTGAATTCTCTGCCCATCTAAATAATAGTCTGCCTGTTTATTTCTTCCACAAAGGTGCATGACCATACACTTTCCAACATTGCATTTCATTTCTCACTTCTTTGCCCATTTCCCTAAACTATCTAAGTCTCTCTGCAGGCTCTCTGTTTCCTCAACACTACCAGCTCCTCCACCTATCAATGTATCATTGCAAAGTTAACCACAAATCTATTAATCTATAGCCCAAATCAATAACATACATTGTAAAAAGCAGTGGTTCCAATACCGACCCCAGTGGAACTCCACTGGTAACCGGCAGCCAAGCAGAATAGGATCCCTTTATGCCACTCTCTGTTTTCTGCCGATCAGCCAATGCTCCACCCATGCTAGTAACTCCCCTGTAATTCCATGGGCTCTTATCTTGCTAAGCAGCCTCATGTGCGGCACCTTGTCAAAGGCCTTCTGAAAATCCAAGTATACTACATATACCTCATCTCCTTTGCCTACCCTGCTTGTAATTTCCTCAAAAAATTGCAGTAGGTTAGTCAGGCAGGATTTTCCTTTCAGGAAACCATGCTGGCTTTGGTCTATCTTGTCATGTGCCTCCAGGTACTCTGTAATCTCATCCCTAACAATCGATTCCAACAACTTCCCAACCACTGATATCAGGCTATCAGGTCTATAGTTTCTTTTCTGCTGCCTCCCGTCCTTCTTAATTAGCAGAGTAACATTTGCAATTTTCCAGTCATCCGGTACAATACCAGAATCTATCGATTGTTGAAAGATCATTGTTAATGCATTTGCAATCTCTCCAGCTACTTCCTTCAGAACCTGAGGATGCATTCCATCAGGTCCAGGAGATTTATCCACCATCAGACCATTAAGCTTCCTCAGCACCTTCTCAGTCATAATTTTCATTGCATGTACTTCACTTCCCCGACACTCTTGAATGTCTGGTATACTGCAGATGTCTTCCACTGTGAAGACTGATGCAAAATACACATTCAGTTCCTCTGCCATCTCTGCGTCTCTCATTACAATATCTCCAACATCATTTTCTATTGGTCTGACTTCACTTGTCAGCCATAGTAGTGTCCTTCTTCCATTCGGAGGTTGCATCATTGACCGGGACTCAACCTGGCACTCAACGTCAGTAAGACGAAAGAGCTGATTGTGGACTTCAGGAAGAGTAAGACGAAGGAACACATACCAATCCTCATAGAGGGATCAGAAGTGGAGAGAGTGAGCAGTTTCATGTTCCTGGGTGTCAAGACAGCGGCTATACTTTATAAGGAGTTTGAAGAGATTTGGCATGTCAACAAATACACTCAAAAACTTCTATAGTTGTACCGTGGAGAGCGTTCTGACAGGCTGCATCGCTGTCTGGTATGAGGGGCTTCTGCACAGGACCAAAAGAAGCTGCAGAAAGTTGTAAATCTAGTTAGCTCCATCTTGGCTACTAGCCTACAAAATACCCAGGACATTTTAGGGAGTGGTGTCTCAGAAAGGCAGTGCCCATTATTAAGGACCTACAGCACCCAGGGCATGCCCTTTTCTCACTGTTACCATCAGGTAGGAGGTACAGAAGCCTGAAGGCACACACTCAGCGATTCAGGAACAGCTTCTTCCCCTCTGCCATCTGATTCCTAAATGAACATTGAAGCTTTGGATACTACCTCACCTTTTTGTTCATATACAGTGTTTCTGTTTTTGCACTTTTTAAACATCTATTCAATATATGTAATTGATTTACTTGTTTATTTACTATTATTATGTTTTAAGCAAATTAAATAGCCTAAGTCTGAAAAAGAACTGTGGCAAGTTCTCCAAGATATTTGGACAATCTACCAGTCAATTTTCTTAATGAACTGTATGTCAATATATCCAAGAGAATTGACGCAATTGTAAAGAGAAAGGGTGGGCATGCCAAAAATTGATTTGATTTAGTTTTTTTTTACTGTTTGCTGCTCTTTATAGCATTTTTTTGTTATTTAGAAACTTTTCATTTCATTATGTTTGAAAGCACCTTCGTTTTACAGAATTATATTTACATGTACCCAAGATTTTTGCAGAGTACTGTGTTTTCACATTGTGCATCATTAGTTTGGCTTTTAAGTTTTTTAACCTTTATATCCACAATTGAAAAGTTTTAGACTCATTGAGGCTTAGAGTTATACAGCAGGGAAACAGGCCAATCAGCTTGGCTCATCCATGCTGATAAGGATGCTCATCTAAGATAGTCCCATTTGTCTCATTTGCTCCAAATCCTTATAAACCTTTTCTATCCATGTACCTGACCAAACCTCTTTTAAATGTTCATGTACTCACCTCTACAAATTCCTCTGGCAGCTCATTCCATTTCGTACCAACTTCAGTGTAAATAAATTGCCCCTCAGGTCCCTTCCCTTATCAACCTCTTCCTCCTCACCATTAACTTGCATCTCTTATTGTTGGTTTCCTTCCCTTAGATAAAGACCGTGCATTGAAAAATCATCAGGACAAGGTTGAGCGCTGAGACCAATTTGAGGATGTGAATGGAATTAGAATAATCAGAAAGAAACATGGGTGAATTTGACTTAAATGAAGCACAGAAGGTGAAATAAAGAGAATAAGGAAGATAAGATTGGGAGAGAAGAAAAGCTAGAGAGAAAATTAAGTAAAGATGTATCTTTTAAAAATCTTTTATAAACTGTGACTGTAATTTAAACTGTTTTCAACACAGGAAAGTTGATTGATATTGTATTGTTGGTCTGATATCATAAGTAGGTAGTTAATTGCCAACTGCATTCAATTGACAATTAACTATTAATTTCAAGGACATCTGAGAGATACCATTATGCAAAATGCACAGGGATATAGTCTAGTTTCTAATTCCAAAGATTCCTCTCTCTTTGGCAGTTCCTCCTGATCAGGGATGACTTGCTTTCACTTCGTTCTGCGGGTGGCTAATGAAGCCGATGTGGAGAAGCACAGATCCTTCCACAGAAGGGACAGAAGACTGAGGACCAGGTGGATGGGATACTCCACTCCTTCTGCTCCTTACACAGACAGGGCTTCAGTGTGCTCCCAATGCATGAACTTGAGGTTGTCATCACTACCCCTGATGCTCCCTCCATACTTTGAAAGGTCAGAGATCACAAATGTCAGTGGGGATGTTGCACTTGTTTGAGGAAGCTTTCAGCATCTTTAAGCAACCCTGAGTCCAACTGGTACTCTCCTCCATGACAGAGTTCAGAAGAGCGTTGTTTCAGGAGTCTGGTGTCAAGCATTCAACTGAGATGGCGGGAGATTCGCATTTATTGTGGTGGGAATACATACCCAGGATCCAAATGCATGAAGATTAGACTTTTACATCGACAGCAAAGCTCACTACAAACATAAGCAAGCTTAAGTTAACGTAACTCATGCAATAAAATTTGCAACTTTACACGGTAGACTAATGTTAGCGCGACACTATTACAGTTCAGGGTGTTGGAGTTACGGGTTCAATTCCGGCGCCGTCTGTATGTCCTCCCCGTGGAAAGCATAGGTTTCTCCTCGGGTGCTCTGGTTTCCTCCCACAGTCCAAAGACACACTGGGTATGTTAATTGGTCCTTGTAAATTGTCCTGTAATTAAATTAGGGCTGATCAGGGTTGTTGGGGGTTGCTGGGTGGCGTGGCTTGAAAGGCTGGAAGGCCGGACTCCGCGCTGTAACGCTAAAGAAATAAATAAATAAATAAACAAACAAACAAACAAATAAATAAACACACAAAATGCTGGAGGAACTCAGCAGGCCAGGCAACATCCATGGAAAAGAGTCAACAGTTGACGTTTCCGGCCAAGACCCTTCATCAAGACTGGAAAGAAAGTGATCTTTTTTCCTCCAATCCTGATGAAGTATCCTGGGCTAAAATACTGACTCTTTACTCTTTTCCATAGATGCTGCCTGGCCTGACCTGCTGATCTCCTCCAGCATTTTGTGTGTGTTGCTTGGATTTCCAGCACCTGCAGATTTTCTGTTGTTTGAAAGAATTAATAGCATCAGTACAAGTTGAGAAAATATTGCCTGAGGTAGAATTAGAGTTCTTCAGGTTTGTTCAAGAGTCTGATGCAGTGGGGAGGCTGCTGTTGGACATTGAGATGTGGGTCTTCAAGCTCCTGTACCTTCTATATGATTGCAGCAGGAAGAAGACATGGCCCGGCCACTGAGGTTCCCTGATGATGGATGTTGCCTTCCCGAAATACATCTTCTTGGAGGTGTCTTCAAAAGTAGGAAGAGCTGTGCCTGTGATAGAAGTGGCTGAGTCCACCTCCCTCTGTAGCCTCTTGTTTTCCTGGGCATTAGGGCTCCCATATCAGGCTATTATGAAACCAGTCAAAATACTTTCCATTGTCTATCTGTAGAGTTTTGTCAGAGTCTTAGATGATATACCGAATCCCTTTATCTTTCTTGTGAATCTGAAGGATTTCTGTAGGCAGTTCCTTGAATTGCCTGGTGTGGGAAGCCCTTGGACTATCCTCCTCAATTCTGGCAGCCAACAGACATACAGTTTCATCTGATACTTAGTTGAAGGTGTCATGCAGGCTGTGATATCAACCTGGCTCTGCAGCAGAACCATTTTCTGTGAAGACAAGGCTGTATCATTTGATAGCCTCCTATCTGGACAAATCACTCTGCCCAAGACAGTAAGAATTGGAAGGGATTGTGAACACGGCCCAGTCTATCACAAACACTAATGTCTCCAGTAACTTTATCTACACCTTTCACTGCCTTGCAAAGCAGCCCATGTAGTCAATGACCCCTCCTACCGCTGTTCTCATTTCTCCTCTCCCCCATCAGGCAGAAGTTACAAAAGCCAGTGTCAAGAATAGATTTTATCCTGATACTTTAAGATTCTTGAAAGGACAAAGAGACTCCCTTGTTTATGAAGAATAAATCGACTTTTTCCTTAAAAATAATCAAAGGCTCTGTTCACACCTCCTTAGAGGAAGAACTCCAAAGGCTCAATATACACTCAAGGAAACATTTTCAACTATTTCTGCCTTGAAGGAGTAAACCAGTATTTTTAAAAATGACCTCAAATACTGTAAGAGAAAACACCCTCCACATCCACTTTGCTAACCCTCTGGAATCCTATATGCTTCATTCAAGTCCTCTCTTTCTCTTCCAAATGCCAACCAATACAAGCCTTGACTATTCAATCTTTGTTCAGAAAACAAGCTGCCCATTCCATGTATTAGTCCAGTAAACCTCCTCTGGACTACTTCCAGTGACTGCAGAAAAGAGATACAAGGGTGCTGCCAGGACTCAAGGGAATGAGCTATAGGGAGAAATTCAACAAGGTAGAACTGTTTGTCGAGCAGCATAGGAGACTCAGAACTCATCTAACTCAGTATTTTTTACCCAGGCCTGGGGAATCGAGAACTAGGTGGCAAAGGGTTTAAGGTGAGAGGGAAGAGATTTAAGAATAAATTGAGGGCAACTTCTTTGCACAGAAGGTAGTACATACATGGAACATGCTGACAAAGATTTTGTGGCAAGTACAATGACTTTCAAAAAGATAGTGGGAAAGGTTCAGAAGGATTTGTCCTGTGGGCAAGCGGGACTAGCTGAACAAGATAGTTCCTTTTGCTTAATGTGGCTAAATGGGACATGCTTGAATGGGCATCATAGTCAGTATAGTCTGCTTGGGTTGAGGGATTGTTTCCATGCTTTATGACTGTATGACTATGAATTGAATTTTAAATTTCCTAACTGCTCTCATGGGATTTGAATTAATGTCTCTGGATGGAAACTGCATACAGTTTCGGTTGTCATATCATAAGAGGGGTATGGGGCACTGGAGAGGAAGTCACTCATTCTTTAACTAAAGTGTTAACATGATATAGTGCTGAAACATCACAGCTCTAGGGACCTGAGTTTCTTGAATGATCCGAGGAATGAAAGCCTTATCATATGAGGAGTGTTATGTCCCTGGGTTTGTATTCAATGGAGTTCAGAAGGATGGGATCGATGGGGGGTAGGCTTCAATATTATTATTATTGAAGCCTACAGGATACTGAGAGGCCTGGATAGGATTGGCCTGGTGAGGGTGTTTCTGGTAGGATCCACGGCCCCAGAACAAAGGGACATCCCTTTAGAACTGAGATAAGAAGGAATTTCTTTCACCAGAACGTGGTGAATCTGCGGAGTTCATTGCTAGAAGGAGCCGTGGAGGCCAAGTCATTGAATGCAAAGATTGATAGGTTTCCAATTGGCAAGGGGGTTAAGAGTTTTGTGGAGAAGGTGTGAGAATGGGGTGAAAATAGGAGCCATGTTTGAATGGCAGAGCTGACTTGATGGGCTGAATGGCCCTATTCAGTTTGTATGTCTTATTACCTTATTGTCTAGTTTGATCCTGACCATTGGTGCTGCCTGTGCTGTGTTTGCATATTTCTCTGTGAAAGCATAACGTTGCCTTGATGCTCTGATTTCCAGAGGCATTGCTGGTTGGCTCGTTGCCTGCTGTAAATAGCCCCCATTGTGGTCAAATGGATGGAGGTTAATGGGCACATGAGAAAGAATGTGTTGCAGGGCTGCCGGGCAATAAGGAGAAGGAATGAACCTAATAGGAGGCAGCATGAACCTAATGGGTTGGGTCTGTGTTGTAATAACTAAGAAGCCAATATTGTACATTTAGTTCCAGCTCTGAATCTTCTCAGTGCCCCATACATCTGAAGCATAGCCTCCCTATTTTTGTGCTCAGCTCTCCTCAACACTTCCCTTTTGATGCTAGGAGAACAGTTTTCTGCATTGTTATTGTTTTACCTTGTTCCATCTCAATCTACTGCGTAATGATTTGATCTGTATGAACAGTATGTAAGGCAAGCTTTTCACTGTATCTTGGTACATATTACAATAATAAGCCAACACCAAACCAGAGAAACTGGAAGATGTCATATTAAGACAATCTATTCCTCCTGTGATAAATATATTCAACCTTTGAGCATTGTAATGTCCAGTATCTACAGGAAAGACACAGAGCAAGGCACTTTACCCAATGTTAGGATTATTTCCACAAAGCTTGACATTCATTGGAGCCCACATAATATCAAACACACATATTGTAAAAAAAAATGTGTTGTGCATTCAGAGTCGGATCAGTGGATTACAAGATCAAATCTGAATGTAATTACCATGACAGGAAGACAAAAATGATAAACCTGTTCAAATACCTCACCCCTCCTTGACATTCATTTAAACACACATGCTCAGAGTAGTAGACATACACATGCACTAAAATTAATATCATCAACGTATGAGTCAGGAAGCTGATGTTCACTTAGACAATGAGTGTTGTATCAAACTCGACAATGGGAGGATGAGTAATATTAGTTCAGATACTGAGCCAAAGCCACACACATATATACATGCTCACACACATACACACACACACACACACTCACACCCATTCAAGCACGTTTGCACACAAATTCAACCATTGCAACTATTGGCCAACATGGAAGGAAGGAGCTTGTTATTGTTTAACACCTTTATAAACTCAGGATATCAGAACTCATTTTATAGTTAATTAAATTCCTTTTGATGTATGGTCTCTGTAATAGATATCTATATTAATTAAGCAGACTTGAAACACTTTACAGTTGATAGATTTATTCTGCCACACGTCCAGGAGGTCATAAAGCATAAGTGAGTGTAAATTCAGCTTGATGTTTACTTTTGGCAAACTTGTCAATATGATTTTCAGTTTATATATTCTCTAGACTGTTGTTGGGATGGCAACACTGATATATGAAGAGTGGTGGGTTGATTTTTTATTTGTTCAAGGCCTTTGCAGGCTGAGCCAGCAGTAATTGCCCATCCCCAGAGAAGTGCCTTCTTGAACCACTGCCATCCTTAATGTACCCACAATATTGTTGAAGGATTTTAATCCAGTGACAGTGGAGGAACTGTGAAACATTTCCGAGTCAGGATGGTGTGTGGCTTCTAGGGTGCTGTCCAGCATGCTTTTGCCACCCTTGACCTTCTAGCCGGTAAGGGTCACGAACTTGGCAGGTGCTGTCTATGAAACCTTGGTGAACTGTTGCAGTACACCTTGTAGATGCTGTTACTGTGTCGTAGACCCATATTCATACCGAAGGGAAACAGGCCCTTCGGCCCTACTAATCCTTTCTGACTGTATGACCCAGTGAGCTATTCCCTGCATCTGCCTGTATTTGACCTGCAGCCCTCTGACCTCTTCTATACATGTACTTATCAAGATGGCTTCTAAGCATTGCTACTTCAACCACTATTCCTGGCAGCTCATTCCAAATACAAACCCCCTTTGAGCAAAGAAGCTACCCCGATGTCCCTTTTAAATTTCTTGACTTTGATCTCAACTCTATGCCCTTGGATTTTTAGCTGCATCTTCCAGGGAGAGAAAACCTATGTGCCCTCACCCAGTCTTTGCCCCTCATCATCTTATATACCTCAATCAGATAACCCCCCAGTCTCCGACATTCCACAGCTCTCTGCAAACTCTTGCAGTCTCAAGCAGAGCCATGCCAGGCTGTGATGCATCTGGATAGGAAGCTTTTTGTGGTGCATTTATAACAACTAGTGGGGTAAACAGTGTTTCTAATCCCTCAGGAGGCGAAAGAAATTTAATTACAGATTTTTGTTTTTGCCCTGCTGTCAGAGCAGAGGTACTGGTGCACTCTCTTGGCCATAGTGTCCACGTGGTTGGTTGAGGACAGGATATTGGTAATGCTCACTGCTACGAACCTAAAGCTCTCAACCCTCTCAACTTCAGCACCGTTGATGCGAACAGAAGCTTGTGCACCACCCTTCTGAATTCAATGACCAACACTTTAGCTTTTCTGACTTTTCTGCTACTCTCAATTGTTCCAGAGCCAATCAAAGATCGGAAACCTCACTTAACCCCATCCTCTTACTCAGCTTCAGAGCTTCTCTACACCCAAAGCAAGCAATACAGGCTTGAACTCTTTTACTTTGAGCCCACCTTGGCAAAACCCTCTCTCTCTCTCTGAGGCCTTGATTCTCAGGGATGAGGGCATGGGGACAATCCAGTGGTCTGTTTTGTCATTGATGATGGTGAGATTTCCATGGCTGCACTTACCCAGGGAAGCAGTGAAGGAGTTCTGATGACGATATTGGGCGGAGGACCTTTGGGGAAATCAGACAGTGAGAATCTTAAAGCAATCCTTGGGGCAGCACGGTAGTGTAGTGGTTAGCACAATGCTTTACAGTAGAGGCAACTTGGGTTCAGTTCCTGCTGCTGCCTGTAAGGTGATTGTACGCTCTCCTTGAGATTGCTTGGGTTTCCTCCGCGTGCTTCAGTTTCTTCCCACAGTCCAACAACATGCTGGTTGGAAGTTTGATTGGACATTGTAAATTGCCCCCTGATTAGGCTAGGGTTAAATAGGGAGATTGCTGGGTGAGCTTGGCTCGGAGGAATGGAAGAGCCTATCCTGCTCTGTATCTCAATAAAAAAAATAACCAATAGATCCCACACGTAGTCATGTGGTTTGTTCAGCTAGGTTTCAGGTTAAAGGTGTTGCATGCAGATTTGGTGAAGGTTTAGTGATAATAATAGAGAGGGAATTTAATTAGACCTTTTCATATTGTAAATGCCATTGCTTGGCATTTTTGCTGAAAGTAGGTGGTATCATTGACGTTGGAGATGATTATCAGGTAAGTGTGAGGTATAGAATTTTGAGAAGGCAAACCAGGGTAGGACTTCCACAGTGAATGACATGGCTTGGGTGTGTTGTAGAACAGAGAAACCTAGGTGTACAAGTATATAGTTCTTCGAAAATGCCATCACAAGTAGACAGAGTGGCGAAGAAGATGTCTGGCACACTGTCCTTCATCAATCAGGTCTAAGTATAGAAGCTGGAATGTTTTGATGCAGTTGTACAAGACGCTAATGAGGCTACAATGTAGGAGAATGAGAGATAATTGTACTTCTCAAAATTAAATTATATTTGCCGTTCCTTGGTCCTCTTACCCATCTGATCAAGAACCTCTGAAAATCTTGATAACCCTCTTCACTGATTTTAGTGTTATCTGTCTTTCATCTGCACTTTTAGTTTTTGTTTCAGATTTCCAGCATCAACAGGTTATTTTCCCCCGAGGTTCATCCTTATACTTGAGATGCACCAACCAGTGGAGTGCCTTCTGTTTGATGCCCATCAATTTTAGTTTCACCAGGGCTCTTTGATTCCTCACTCAGTCAAATATTGCCTTGGCATCAAGGGCAGGCACTCCCTCTTCACCTCTGGGAATTCAGCTCCAGGTTGTATTTGATAATCCAGCACATTAATATTGGGTGGGGTGGTTTACAGAAACAGTAATAAGTATAGCCATTGATTGTACAATGTTACCATTCCGTCATCTCCAACTCTCCCAGAAAATAGTCACCTCCTTTTAATAGATCACCTGGCCTGAAGTTTCCACATTACCTTTCTGAAGATTCAGTGCAAATTGCATGAAATCAGCCAAAAGCAAATTTCTTTCATTCTTCAATGAAAGTTGTGCACTAATTGCGTTTCTATGATTTTATGCAATTGCACTGGAACCTTTTGAGCACACAAAGCTGGCTACAACTCATCTTGTATTAATCACCATGGCAAAACTCAGTTTATTCTATTTAATTACTGGACTTCAAAGAGGCTCGTTAAAGGAAGCATCCTTTTTAGGGATTCACATCTTAAAAGCCTTTGAACATAATTTACTTGAAATCTGTCTACTATTCTGTAATGTGACCTTCTGAAGGTTCCTAGTAGACATGTATTTAAAATAGTTACTCAGATCTAGTGGATCAGGTAGTTTAATTGAAATGACTATTTGCATTAAACCAATTTCCTAATTTGTTAGTAAAAGATTATCAATTGTAAATTTATCAAAAATGCCATTTAAACACTTCGTAAAAACAAACAGCATTGCAGCATTGTGTGAGATGTTTTATCATTAAATTGTGTGGAGATTCACAGAAAGTTGACATAGAACATAGATGAGTAGAGCACTAGGACAGGCCATTTGGCCCACAATGTCTGTGATGACCATGGTACAAAGTGAAACTAAAGCTGCCTGTGCATGATCTGTATCGCCCCATCCTGCATTTTCATGTGTCTGTCTAAAGGCCTCTTAAACTCCACAATCATATCTGCTCCAACTGCTGCCTTTGACACCTACCATGATAAAAAAAACTTGCCCCAGAAGTCTACTTTTAAGTTACACCCTCTAAACTTAAAACTTCACCCTCTGGTATTTGATATTTCCACCCTGAGGAAAGATTCTAACTGCCTTCCCAATCTATGCCTCATATAATTTTATAAACTTTTATTAGCCTCTGGAGAGATCAGCCAAAGTTTATCCAACATCTCCTTACAGCTCATCCCCCTAAAGCAGGCAGCATCCTGGTGAACCTTTCCTGCAGCCTCTCTGAAACCCGCACAGCATTCTTGTTTTACATATCTGAAATGTGACTTCCTGACTCTGATGCTCAATGCTGGCAAGCATGCCATGCACTGGTTTTACCATCTTACCCAATGGCGTTGTCACTTTCAGGGAGCCATGGGCCCCAAAATAATTTTCTGATTTGTTGGAATTTCATATTCCCCATGACACTGAAGGAGGTCATTTGCCCACCTAGTTTATGCTGGCTCTCAGTCAATCCCATCGGTCTCATTTCCCCCCTTGTTGTTTTAGCTCCTTTTTGAATTTGCCCATTATCTTCCTCCCTCCCCAATACAAAAACCAAAATGCTGGAAGATCTCAGTGGGAACAAGCAACCTCCTTGGAGGCAAAAGGGGGGATTACACATTTTGGTTCGCATCCTTAAGTTAGGTCTGAAAAGGAAAAATAAGGGTTGTAAGTTTCTAGCAGTACGAGGGAGGGAGGTGAGGGGCTTGTCATGGAGGAAGTAAGAAGATATCATTGTTAGTGACTGGGTCCAAAAGGTGGTGCAGTCACTCACCCTGGCTCCTCCTGTTGCAATGTCAAAGTCACAACTCAAAGTTAAAGTTGAGTTTTTTTTGTCATTTAACTATACTGATGACACATCCGTCATTGACCGAAACTAAGGTGGTGACAAATCAGCATATAGGGGGAAATTGAAAATCTGGTTGAGTGGTGTCACAACAACAACATCTTACTCAATGTCAGCAAGACCAAGGAGCTGATTATTGAGTTCAGGAAGATGAGACCGAAGGAACTTCATTGGGGATCAGAGGCGGAGACAGTCAGCATCTTTAAATTCCCCAGTGTTATCCATTTCAGAGGACCTGTCCTGGCTCCAGCACAGAAGTGCCATTACAAGGAACGCACAGCACTGCCTCTATTTTCTTAGAAGGCTGTGAAGTTTCAGCATGACATCTAAAACGTGTGATGCAGAGGTGATTGTCTGACCACATCACAACCTGCTTTAAGGCACTAATGCCCATGAATGGAAAATCCTTCAAAAAGTAATGGATACAATCCCAGTGGTAAAACCCTCAACACTATTGAGCTCATCTACATGGAGAGCTGTCATAGGAAAGCGGCAGCCGTCATTAAGGACCCCACCATCCAGGTCATGCTGCTGCCATCAGGAAGAAGGTACAGGAGCCTCAGGACCCACACCACCAGGTTCAGGAAAAGTGATTACACCTCAAGCTGAACCAGAGGGGATAACTTCACTCAACTTCACTCACCCATCACTGAACTGATTCCACAATCTATGGACTCATTTTCAAAGATTGTTCATATCATGTTCTTGATATCTATTGCTTGTTTGTTTGAGTGTTTGTTTGTTTCTATCTTCTATTTCTTTTTTTCTTTCTTTTTGTATTTGTAGTTTGTTGCATTTTGCACATGGGTTGTTTTTTCGTCCTGTTGGGAATGGTCTTTCTTTGATTCTGTTGTATTTCTTGAATTTACTATGAATGCCTGAAAAAAATGAATATGAGGGTGATATTTGGTGATATCACTTTGATAATAAATTTACTTTGAACTTTGAACTTTAGAATTTTGATATGCACGAATAAATGTACGCTCAGATGCAATGACAAACATGCTTGCATCAGCATCATAGCATATAGGTAGCCTCAGATAAGCACCGTTCAAAAGAAAAACATAAATTAAACAAATTATACTGTATGTAATTTTTACAAGAAAGAACAAAGCACAGCCCAAAGTGGTCGTGGTGTTGTTATACTAATGTCGGTGACTAAGGTTGTTGCAGGTTGGTTCAAGAGCTGAGTATATGAAGGGAAGTAGCTGTTTGAGAACCTGGTGATGTGGGACCTCAGGATTCTGTATCTCCTGCCTGATTATAGTTGCTGGAAGCTGGCATGGCTGAGATGTTGGGGAATCACAACCCCCAATTCAAAGAAGAGCAAGGACTCCAAGTGCTCTATCTGTAGTTTCCCCAACATGTCAGACAACTACTTTTGGAAATATACCATTATTTCTTCATTGTTGCTGGAACTAAATCCTAGAACTCCACCCCCGTCCGCCACCCTTGGATCAAATTCACCAGAAGGGCTGTGGTAGTTCAAGAAAGCAGCTCACCCACACCTTCTGAGGAAAGGGATCTGAGGGGGAGTCATCCCCTTCTCAATGGACTTGCCCTCATTTCTCACTGCCTTGAGAAATAATCTCACACCCCATCCATCCTGAACATCCTCTCAACAACACACACAAAACGCTGGAGGATCTCATCACATCAGGCAGCATTCATGAATAGAAATGAACAGTCAACTTTTTGGGCATAGACCTTTCATCAGGACTGGAGAGAAAGAGGGCAGGAGCCAGAATAAAAGGGAGGGGCAAGTGGGAGAAGTACAAACTAGTGGGTGATAGTGGAATCCAGGTGAGGGGGGGAAATTAGGTAGGCAGTGGGAGGGGAAGTGGGAATGATGAGGGAAGCTGAGAGGTGATATGTGGAAGAGGAAAAGGATTGACTAAGTTGTAATACCACAGGAGAGGACAGTAGACCATGGAATAAAGGGAAGATGGGGAACCAGAAGGATGAATGTGTAGGTGATGGTACATTGTGAGGGTGTGTTAGGGGAAAGAGAAGGGGTGAATGGATGAGAGGAATAAAGGAAAACAAAAGGGGTGGAGGAGGCAACAGAGGGGAGTAGAAAGAATGGTGATGAGGGAGGAGGTGTAGAGGCAGGTGTGACACTTAGCCCATTTGCAGGGTGAAATACCTGGAGGAAGATCGGTGGAGAGGAATGAGCAGACAAGGGAGTTGCAGAGAGAGCGATTCCTGTGGAAAGCAGAGTGGGGAAGGGAGGGGAAGATGTGCCCAGTGGTGAGATTGCATTGGCGAAAGTAGTGGAAAAATGAGTCTCTCTTGTGTCTGAATGTTCTCTTTTCTACTACACCCTATTGAGTAGAAAATACAATAGCCTGAAATCATGTACCACTAGGTTCAAGAACAGCTTCTGTCCCATTGATATAAAACTATTGAATGGTCCACTATTATGATAAGATGGCATCTTCATCTCACAGTCTACCTCACTATGACCTTTCACCTTTTCTTCCTGTACTGCACTTTCTTTGCAATATTTTGCATTCCGTTATTCTTTTCCCTCGTACTACCCCAATGTATTGATGTGATGAAATAATCTGTATGGATGGGATGCAAAACAGATTTTTTTCACTGTACCTCGCTGCACGTGACAATAACAAAACAAGTTACCCTTTTTTTTCAGACAGAAGGTGGTTGGAATCTGGAGAACATTACCTGAGAAGGTGGGGGAGTCAGAGACTCTCATAATATTTACGAAGCATTTCGATAAGCACTTGATTTGCCAATGGTAATGCAAGAAAAATGCACAAATGGGTACAAAGGTCAGCGGGGTTGTGATGGGGCAAAAAACCTATTTCGGTGAGAAGGCTATAAGATCATAGACATGGGAGTAAATTTAGACTATTTGACTCATAAGTCTGGTCTGTCATTCAGTCATGTCTAATTTGTTTTCCTTCTCAAACTCATTTTCTTGCCTTCGCCCCATAACCTTTGATACCCTTACTAATCGCAAGTCTATTGAACGCTACATTAAATATACCAGATTACTTGGCCTCCACAGTGGACTGTTGGTAGTGAATTCCACAGATTAACCAGCCCCTGGCTAAGGAAATTCTTTTCCATCTCTGTTCTAAAGGGATGTACTTCTTTCCCGAGGCTTTGCCCTCTGATCATAGACTCCTCCCTGTAAGAAACATCCTGCCCACATCGACTCTCGCTAGACCTTTCAATATTTGGTGGCTTTCAATGAGATTTCACTCTCATTCTTCTAAGCTGCAGTGAGTACAGGCCCAGAGCCATCAAACACTCTTTGTACATTAACCCTGTCCATTCTCGTAAATATCCTCTAGACCCTTTTTAATACCAGCACATCCTTTCTTAGATATGGGTCCCAAATTGGTTCACAATACTCCAAGTGTGGTCTGACCAATGCCTTACAAAGCTTCAGCACTGCATACTTGCTTTTATATTCTAGTCGTCTTGAACTGAATGGAAACAATGCATTTGCCTCTCTTACTACCAACTCAGCCTGAAAGTTAACCCTTTGGGAATCCTGCACTCAGTCCCCTTGCACCTCTGATTTCTGAATGCACTCCCTGTTCCGAAAAAATAATCTATTCCTTTACTCCTTCTATCAAAGTGCATGACCGAACACTTGCCTGCACTGTATTCCATCTGCACCTTCTTTGCCCATTCTCCCAATCTGTCGAAGTCCTTCTGCAGACCTCCTGCTTTCTCAACGCCACCTGCCCCGCCACCTACCTTCGTATTGTCTGCAAACTTGGTCACAAGCTATCAACTCATCATCCAGATCACTAACAGGTAATGTGGAAAGTAGCATAGGCTGGGGTTCTTTTCTTTGAAGTGTAGGAGGCTGAGGTGTGACCTGGCAGAAGTTTGTAAAGTCATGAGGGGTGTAGATAAGGAGGATGGTGGCTGTCTTTTTTCCAGGGTAGGGGGAGTCTAAAAGTAAAGGCATAGGTTTAAGATGGGAAGAGAAAGATTAAAAGGGGCGCTGTGGAGCATTTTTTTTCACACAGATGTGGGTTTGGGGGAATGGCTACTAGAGGTGGTAGAGATGGGTATAATGACATTTTAAAGACACTTACAGAAGTATATGACAAAGAAAGGTCAAGAGGAATACAGGTCAAATGAAGGTAAGTGAGCCTAGGTGAAGTAGACAACTTGATGGGCATGGACGATTTGGGCCGAATGGTCTGTTTTGGTGTGGTATTGCTCTATGACTTAGATGTTATGAAGAAGAGCCTCTCTGTGAGAGAATCTTAGAGCTCCCTTGTTTTCTGGCTGAACTGTACACAGGATTGCTTTGAAGTCTGAAAGATGGATGCACTTGTACAAACACGGCCCTGTCAGGGAAGGAAAGAGAACGTGCTGTAAATCTGGAGCTATGCTCTTCCAAAGAGCGTCAGGCCATGTGATTGCCAAGGAAGCTTAGCTCCCTCAAAGACCTTTGTTAGGAGAATAAATTACAGCGATAAATGCGGAGCAGATATCTGAAATAAAAACAGCAATTGAAGGTTATGTAACATCTGCAGAGGGAGGAACAGTGTTAATATTTCCCGTCTGTAACCTTCTGTCTCAAGCATTTGAGAAGAAGCTGCTTGCAAAGTGCGAGAAAGGAGGAGAGATTTGCACTCACTTTCCAAAATGTTCCTAAGTCATAGAGTCATGGAGTTATACAGCACAGAAACAGGCCTTTGGGCCCATCTCACCCATGCTTACCTGGTTGGATATCTGAGCTACCATTTGCCTGCGTTGGACCCTTATCCCTGTAAAATATGATATAGGAGCAGAATTAGGTTACTCAGCTCGTCCAGAGTGCTTTGCCAAACAGTCACAGCTTATTTTTGTTTCAACACCATTCTCCTGCCTTCTCCCTGTATCCACAAACCTAGACCTTTACTCTATGTGTCTAAATTTATTTTAAATGTTGTATTTGTACTTGCTTCAGCCACTTCCCCTGGCAGCTCATTCCACATCTGCACCACCCTCTCTGTGAAAACCTTGTCCTTCAGGCCCCTTTTAAATCTTTCCCCTCTCACTTGAACATCGTACCCTCTAGTTTTAGACTCACCTATCTGTAGTTATTCACCTTATCAACAGCCCTCATGACTTGATAAAACTCTTTGAGGTCACCCCTCAGTCTTCTACTCTCCAGAGTAAAAAGTCCTTGTCCACCCCGGTTCTCCTTGTAATTCAAACCTTCCAGACCCGGTAACATTCAGTTTAATGACAATCTTCCTACAGCAGGGTGACCAGAACTGCACTCAATACTCAAAATGTGGCCTTATTGCATCCAGACTGAGCTTAGTGACAGGAGGCAGAGGAGAGTGGTTAGTAATGGATTTTTGACTGGAGTTTTGTGTCTAGTAGTGTATCACAGGAATCAGCACTGTTATATATATCACCAAACTAGATGTAGAAGGTATAATTGGTAAGTTTGTGGATGGTGAAGAAGATTGTCTGAGACTACAGCAGGATATAGATCAAATGAAAAGTTGGGCAGAGCACTGGCAAATGGAATTTAATCCCAACAAGTGGAAGGTGGAAGGTGGTGCTTTTGGGGAAGTCAGCCGAGAGTAGAACATATACAGTAAATGGCAGGGTGCTGAGGAAAGTTGATGTACAGAGGGAACTTGGGGTTCTACCCCATAGTTTCAGGAAAGTGGCAACAAGGGTCAACAGCAGAGAAGTAAGCTATGGAATGTTTGCCTCCATAGATTGGGTTGGGGTGTAGACATGCACTGGTTAGACTGCACAGAGGGTAGGTGTGATTGCCACACTAACGGAAGGACGTGGTTGCGTGAGAGAGTGCAGAGAAGACAAAGGGACAGTACACAATTAATGGCAGTGTTAATGTACAGAGGAACCTTGGGTCCGAGTACATATGTAATTCCCTGAAAATGGCTGCATGGATTGATAGGGTTATAAAGAAGGTGTACGGGTTTTAGTTGAGGTACTGAATTCAAGAGTTGGGAGGTTGTGTTGCTGCTTTATAAAACTCTGGTTAGGTTGCATCTGGGGTACCTCATCCAGTTCTGGTTGCCCCAATGTAGGAAGGGTGTGAAGGATTTGTAAAGGTTTACCAGGATGCTGCCTGGATTAGAGGGCATGTGTTCTAAGGAGATTATGGACAAACATCAGTTTTTATCTCTGGAGTGGCGGAGGGTGAGGGGAGACCTAATAGAATTTTATAAGATTATGAGAGACAGAGATGGAGTGGACTGCCAATATCTTCTTCCTTGGGCCAAAATGTCTCATATTAGAAGGTGTATATTTAGAGTGAGAGGGGTAAGTTCGAAGGGGGTGTGCAAGGCAAGTTCTTCGAACGGAGAGTGCTGCCAGGGTGGTGGTTGAGGCAAATATGATAGGAGTGTTTAAGAAGCTCTTACATAGGCACATGGATGCAGAGAATGGAGAAATATGGACATTGTGTAAGCAGGTTAGATTAGTTTAATTACATCATCACGTCAGACCAGCCTGTTAAAGCGAAACCCCAACTCAATGTCGGTGGTTGTGAATTATGTACATTTCTCCCAGTTACGTTACCCTACACAGACCCCCCAGAATTCACTAAAACCGACATTGTGAGCCTGTCTGGAGCTCGGACGAGCCAACTGGCTCAGGTCCTGTGTTCCGTGGGTGGAGGAACCACAGGTGCCTCTGGCTCGTCCAGAGGTGCGTTGACTCACTCATGGTCATGTTGTGATGCCAGGGCCACGGTAGCGGATTACTCCAAATCTTGGTGGGCCGGTTTAAGGGGATCTACCAAAATACGTTCTGGTTTACCCCTCTTATCTATGATAGAAGTCCTTTTCCCCATTCCAAGTGCAGAACGGGCCATTGGGGATAGCTTAAGGGGATGTTGGTGTGCATCATAGCAGATGAAAACAAACAAGGTGGAATATAGGTCAACAGGAACCCGAGCTGTACACTATGACGGGAGGTAGGAATAGGTGAAAAGGAATTGAATTTACTGAGGAGGGTAGAATGCTGTTGAGAGGCCAGGCTGACCAGGTGGTTGTGACATCAGGAATGAAGTTACCTGGCACTTGTAATGGCTGTCCGTATATCAACCCAGCCATGGATGACTGCTGGTCCTCTTTTGGAGCAGTTCTGAGCCCCAGCGGGACCCTTGGGAGATGATCACGCCAACACTTGTAACATCAGGGAAGCCCTCAGAGAAGCCTTTAAGGAGCAGTGAAGCTGCTCACATAGGCCACTGGATTGCAGGCAATACGCCTTGGTGTGACATAGCCTAATGCTGAGGTTTGCAGCTCAGAGACCTGAAATGAATTGGGCACCGTGGTAAGAGGAAGTATCAGTTGGGGTGCCAAATCGAGTGCTCAAGTGTTGACTTACACCCGAACCATGTCTATGGCTGTCGTCGGTGCCAAAGGGACGATCTCTGGTCACCCAGTGGTACTGTCCACAATGGTAAAGAGGTGCATGAAACGCAGGAGGAGGGAAAAGAACCTACAAGGTCCACATTGACATGGTCAAATCGTTATCCAGGGACCTTAAAAGGTGTCAATGGCACCTGAACACGATTGTTCATTCATGCCCGCTGGCACTCCACACGGGCTGTGGTCCAATCCCGCACGTCCTTCTGAGGCCATGCCAAACAAATTTTAGTGCAACCGGTTTCTGTGAGGCCTTCCAGCCCAGATGCGAGAGGCCATGGACAGAGTCGAAAACTGTCCGTCTCCAGTTTGTGGCACAATAGGTTGAGAGCAACTGGTTGAGACATCGCACTGGAGAGAAACCCCAAACAAGAGAAAATCTGCAATGTAGGAAATCCGAAGAACACATACTTGAGGAACTCAGCAGGCCAGGCAGCATCCATGGGAAAAAGTACCCCTGACGTTTCAGCCTGAAACCCTTTGGTTTCAGCCTCCCCGAACTTAATGTCAGCCAACCGCAGGCCCAATAATGCTGTTCAGTACGCCTGGACCTCTGGGTCAGTAACTTGGTCACCCCTATGTGTACGGCCTCAGCAGCTGATCATGAGAGGCAATCAGCCATGGCATTATTTTTCCCCCTAATATGTGTATATCAGTTATGCATTCAGATATGTAGGCCAGATGGCGTCGCTGCTGTATAGACCAAGGGTTTGATATTGTGGCTATCGCGTGCATGAGGGGTTTGTGGTCAACAAACGCTGTGAAATGGTGACCATCTAGAAGAAAATGAAAATGGCGGACTGCCAGATAGAGAGTGAGAAGCTCAGGGTCAAATGTGCTTTACTTCCTTTCAGGGGAACGGAGCTGGCAGCTGAAGAAAGTGAGGGGCTGCCACACATCTCTGACCAATTGTTCATGCTCAGCATCCGCAGCATAGTCTGAAGCATCAGTAGTGATGGCTATGGGTGTACTGGGGAGTCAGTGCGCCAGTAGGGTCTTGTTTGGTATCAAACGCCCTGGTCATGTCCACTGACCAGTCAAGCACTTGATTAGGGGCATTGCCTTTAAGTGCACTCTACAGGAGGAGCATTAGTTCAGCAGCTCACAGAATGAAGCGGTGATAGAAGTTCACCATGCCAGAAACCTCTGAAGTTTTTTAGTAGTGCAGGGCAGTAGGAAATCCATAATAGCAGCTACCTTTGATGGGAGGAGTTTTGCACCTTCTGCATCGACGTGATGGCTGAGAAAGTCAATGGGTGACAACCCAAACTGGCATTTAGCAGGGTTAATAATCAACCCATGTTGGCTTAAGCACTCAAAAAGTGTGCAGAATGAGATACATGTTCAGATTTAGATGCACTGGTGACAAGTATGTCATCCAGGTAAGCGAAAAGAAAATCTATGTCTTTTAATACAGAGTCTACCAGCCTTGGCAAAGTCGGTGCTACATTTTTCAGTCCAAGCATCATGTGCAGAAACTCAAAAAGACCAAACAGGATTATCACAGCTGTTTTGGGAATCTCCTCCGAGCGCACCTGATGGTAGCCCCTAACTAGATCAACTTTGGAAAAAATTAACTTTCCAGCTAAATGTGCTGAAAAGTTTTGACTGTGTGGGACTGAGTAATGATCGGGGGTGGTGACCCTGTTAAAGCTTTGGTAATCACCATATGCAAGGCAACTACCATCGGACTTGGGGACCATATGGAGGGGTGAAGCCCAGGGGCTATCTGACCGGCATAAATTGCCATATTGACAAACCCTTAAGGTTACCAGCTTTTCTGGGTCCAGTCTATGTGCACAAGCATGGACTGACAGGCCATTTGTGGGTATGTGGTGCTCGACCCCATATTTGGTGACTCTAGTGGAGAATGTGAACTTGGTGTGGTTTAGGAATTCACCCAGTTGTCAAAAAGACTCACATGTAGTGATGTACGACGGGTGATTGATAAGTTTGTGGCCTAAGGTAGAAGGAGTCAATTTTAGGAAACCTGGCACATTTATTTTTCAACATAGTCCCCTCCTACATTTACACACTTAGTCCAGCGGTCATGGAGCATATGGATCTTGGACCTCCAGAAAGTGTCCACAGATGGGTGATTGATAAATTCGTGGCCTAGGGTAGAAGAAGATGAGTTATACAGATGCAGGTCAACTCTTTGACTGATTATGCAGCAAGTTTGAAGTTAATAACTCATCTCCTTCTACCTTAGGCCACAAACCTATCAATCACCGCTGATAAATTATTAACTGATGAGTTATTAACTTCAAACTTTCTGCATAATCACTCAGAGTTGACCTGCATGTGCATGTAATGAGAGCTATATAACTCATCTCCTTCTGCCTTAGGCCACAAACCTATCAATCACCGCTGATGAATTATTAACTGATGGGTTATTAACTTCAAACTTTCTACATAATCACTCAAAGAGTTGACCTGCATGTGCATGTAACGAGAGCTGTATATATACATCTTCCTAGAGATGCTGCCTGGCCTGCTGCGTTCACCAGCAAGTTTGATGTGTGTTGCCTGTATAACTCATCTCCTTCCACCTTAGGCCACAAACTTATCAATCACTCCTGCTGTGGACACTTTCTGGAGGTCCAAGATCCGTATACTCCACGACCACTGGACTAAGTGTGAAAATATAGGAGAGGACTATGCTGAAAAATAAATGTGCTAGGTTTTCTAAAATTGACTCCTTTTACCTTAGGCCACAAATTTATCAATTACCCCTCATAAGTGCTTGACAGAGTCATTGTGGGGAATTCACTGGGGGAGCATGGTAACAACCCAAAGTCCTTGTCATTCACAAGCTGGCGGTCCTTAAGATCGACTAAGAGCCCTTGGGCTCACAAGAAAACAGCACCGTGCAGAGATCGAGACACTAGCCAGGACAAAGTACCATGTATAACTTCAAACACTGAAACAGAGCATCACTGGTCATGTCCCGTAGGTCTGGATCTTGCTGCTGTTGGCGGTCTTTAGCGCGGTTTAGTCGCTCTTTACCTGCTTCTCATCAATAAGTGATGCCAGCAGGACACTCACTCGAGCACTCGTGTCGCAAAGGAAATGTTACCCTGAAAGGGTGTCCGTGATATACAGTGGATGAGCTGGAACCCATGGTGTTCACAGACCTCTGATGTCCCGATGCAGTGGCAGCAAGGCCGTTGGCACTTCCTCGAGTTCCTACCAAAGCGAGCGTGGTAAAAGCATAGACCTGACATAGTCTGTTTCTCAGACACAGCCGTCCTTATGTTGGCAGCTTTGCTGATCGGGCTTATTGAGGCAGGGAAAGGAGGAGGAATGATGCGTCACTGCCTGGCTGAGTGTAGGCTATCAGCCATTTTAGTAAACTCCATATAGTCCATCATGGGTGCGTTAGCAAGTGCTATTCAAACTTGATCAGGCATTTGCTGCATGAAAAGCTCTTTAAAAAATTAAACAAGGATGGTGATTTGCCAGGAGAGACAGCATGAGGTCAATTACCTCCAAAGCTTAGCATTGTCGATGCCAGGCAAGGAGAGCAACTGCTTGTCGCGCTCAGACTCCGATTGTCCAAAAGTCTTTAATAGGTGAGTTTCCACTGATCAGTATTTATCGTGCTCAAGCAGATTCACCACTCAGGTAGCCGTGAAACTGCTGTGCGACGTTACCATGTAGTAGAATTTGGCGTTGTCGGTGGTGATCTCTCACGGAGCGAATTGAACCTCGGCTTGTACAAACCAAGCCAACAATACTTTGCTTCCAAAACTCCAGCAGTTTCAAAGTGACTGCATTGACCAACATGTTCAATTGCTCTGGAATCGTCCTAGAGCATCGGGGTCACCAATGTAGGTTTCCGCAAATAAAATGAAGTGAGGTGTTTTATGCTTAATGAAACCCATGACACATTTTTTTGACTGCCAAAACCTACACACAAGAGCATGCTAAAACCCTTTACATAATAATATTGGTGAAGGAACCATGGGTGACAAGTGAGGTGGAAAATCTAGTCAGGAGGAAGAAGGCAGCATACATGAGGTTTAGGAAGCAAGGATCAGATGGGTCTATTGAAGAATATAGGGTAGCAAGAAAGGAGCTTAAGAAGGGGTTGAGAAGAGCAAGAAGGGGGCATGAGAAGACCTTGGCGAGTAGGGTAAAGGAAAACCCCAAGGCATTCTTCAATTATGTGAAGAACAGAGGGATGACAGGAGTGAAGGTAGGACTGATTAGAGATAAAGGTGGGAAGATGTGCCTGGAGGTTTTGGAAGTGAGCGAGGTCCTTAATGAATACTTCTCTTTGGTATTCACCAATGAGAGGGAACTTGAGTGAGGTTGATGTTCTGGAGCATGTTGACATTAAGGGAGAGGAGGTGTTGGAGTTGTTAAAATACATTAGGACGGATAAGTCCCCGGGACCAGATGGAATATTCCCCAGGCTGCTCCACGAGGCGAGGGAAGAGATTGCTGAGCCTCTGGCTAGGATCTTTATGTCCTCGTTGTCCATGGGAACGGTACCAGAGGATTGGAGGGAGGTGAATGTTGTCCTCTTGTTTAAAAAAGGTAGTAAGGATAGTCTGGGTAATTATAGACCAGTGAGCCTTAAGTCCGTGGTGGGAAAGCTGTTGGAAAAGATTCTTAGAGGTAGGATCTCTGGGCATTTAGAGAATCATGGTCTGATCAGGGACAGTCAGCATGGCTTTGTGAAGGACAGTCAGCATGGCTTTGTGTCTAACAAACCTGATAGAGTTCTCTGAGGAGGTGACCAGGCATATAGATGAGGGTAGTGCAGTGGATGTGATCTACATGGATTTTAATAAGGCATTTGACAAGGTTCCACATGGTAGACTTATTCAGAAAGTCAGAAAGCATGGGATCCAGGGAAGTTTGGCCAGGTGGATTCAGAATTGGCTTGCCTGCAGAAGGCAGAAGGTCGTGGTGGAGGGAGTACATTCAGATTGGAGGATTGTGACTAGTGGTGTCCCACAATGATCTGTTCTGAGACCTCTACTTTTCGTGATTTTTATTTATGACCCAGATGTGGGGGTAGAAGGGTGGGTTGGCAAGTTTGCAGACGACACAAAGGTTGGTGGTGTTGTAGTTAGAGTAGAGGATTGTTGAAGATTACAGAGAGACATTGATAGGATGCAGAAGTGGGCTGAGAAGTGGCAGATGGAGTTCAACCTGGAGAAGTGTGAGGTGGTACACTTTGGAAGGACAAACTCCAAGGCAGAGTACAAAGTAAATGGCAGGATACTTGGTAGTGTGGAGGAGCAGAGGGATCTGGGGGTACATGTCCACAGATCCCTGAAAGTTTCCTCACAGATAGATAGGGTAGTTAAGAAAGCTTATGGGGTGTTAGTTTTCATGTCGAGGGATAGAGTTTAAGAGTCGCGATGTAATGATGCAGCTCTATAAAACTCTGGTTAGGCCACACTTGGAGTACTGTGTCCAGTTCTGGTCACCTCACTATAGGAAGGATGTGGAAGCATTGGAAAGGGTACAGAGGAGATTTACCAGGATGCTGCCTGGTTTAGAAAGTATGCATTATGATCAGAGATTAAGGGAGCTAGGGCTTTACTCTTTGGAGAGAAGGAGGATGAGAGGAGACATGATAGAGGTGTACAAGATATTAAGTGGAAGAGATAGAGTGGATAGCCAGTGCCTCTTCCCCAGGGCACCACTGCTCAATACAAGAGAACATGGCTTTAAGGTAAGGGGTGGGAAGTTCAGGGGGCATATTAGAGGAAAGTTCTTTCACTCAGAGAGTGGTTGGCGTGTGGAATGCACTGCCTGAGTCAGTGGTGGAGGCAGATACACTAGTGAAGTTTAAGAGACTACTAGACAGGTATGTGGAGGAATTTAAGGTGGGGGGTTATATGGGAGGCAGGGTTTGAGGGTCGGCACAACATTGTGGGCCGAAGGGCCTGTACTGTGCTGTACTATTCTATGTTCTATGTTCTATAATGTCATCATGTCAGACCAGTCTCTTGAAAAGAAACCCCAACTCAATATCAGTGGTTGTGTATTATAACATTTCTCCCAATTACGTTACCCTACAATTTCTGTGCTGCACAGATCTATGACTCAGCAGGTGTGTACCTGCTACAGAAGGGGGTCGAGGGGGTGCTGACTGTTTCACTTAATATCCAGACCATCTCCTTCCACCGACACTGAGTGTTGCTGGTGGACAAAGTTCAAAAAGAGAAGTTGAAGAAATCTCAGTGAGTCCAGACAAAGGGAAAGCTAACAGAACGTGCCGTTATTGTCCCATTTATTACCCACCCTAATTGCCCTTGCAAAGATGGGGATGAACCTCTTGAGCCACTACAGTCCTTTTTGTCAGGTGCTCCCACTATGCTGCTGGGAGGGGAGTTCTGAGATTGAGACAGTGATGATCAACGGCCGGTGATACCTTCCTAGTTAGTATGGTGTGTGACTTGGAAGGGAATTTATAAATGGCGGTGTTCTCCTTCACCTGACGCCCTTACATCTTGGTGTGAAGAGACTGCTGTTCTGGGAGATGTTGTTAGCATAACATGGATGAGAAACTGCAGGCAATTTGTAGCTGTGCCGGTCAAAATCAGTCAAAGTAAATTTATTATCAAAGTACTTAAATATATGTCACCGTATACTATCTTGAGGTACACTTACTTGAAGACATTTACGGGAAAATAAAGAAATACAATGGAATTTATGAAAAACTATTCATAATCAAAGACTGTCAAGCAACCAATGTTTGCAAAGAAAGTTTATACTTTGTTAATGGATTAGTGTTTTCTCTCATTGAGTTGCTTCTGGTGCTTTGGCCAACTGGCGTTCTCTCCCTTGGCCTTGGGAGTTTATTGGGACACATCGCACGTAGTCAAATAGGGATTTCAGAGCAATTGACTTCCTCGTCCCTTCAGCTGGAGGAGGGTGAGTTGTAATGTGACCTTGTCTTCCTTAAGTATATTTAATTACGGTAAAGCAGACCTTCATGACAGTTCTCTGGCCCAACTTGCAAGCATTAATTTGACAAGTTGCTCTCAGTCAGAATCTCATTACGATTTCCTCTTGGACGTGCGTGGATTGAGAAATAGAGAGGCTTTTTTTGGTTGTTCCAATAACAGCTGAGCGTTGCTTTCGATCTGATGCCAAGTGCTTTCAACAATATCGATAATCAGACCCAGAGCCCCACCTACTCTTGTTCATTGTTGTATGGAATGAACTGCGTTTAACACTTTGACTGTCAGGAGTATTTAGAAGTGCACTTGAATGTTTAAGACATTGAATGCTACAGTCCAAGTGTCAAGAGAGGGGAACAGTGCAGATGGGTGTATAATGGTTAGCGTAGACATGCTGGGCCAAAGGGACTGTTTCTATGCTGTCTGCTTCTATGTCACTATTATTTCAATTATTCCACACAAATGGGCAGCCATGTCCGTGGCTTATCACAGAAAGGTTGGTTGACATCAATGCCTGTCCTAAGAACTAGAACAGGGAGGCAGGGTTTGGCGAGAGATAGAAGCAAGGCTGGGCCAAGTGAACACCTGTTTTATGGACAGACTGAATACCAGGATCCATGCAAGAGTCATAGAATCATAGATTCATAAAGCTGTATGATGCCTTCCTCTATTCACATTCCCATTCGGTCACCTTATCCTTCAGAAGCACAAGAGATCCTGCTAATGCTGGAAATGTGGAGAAACACACACTAAGTGTTTGAGAAAATCAGCAAGTCAGCTTGCCTTCGTTTCCAGTCCTGGCCTGAAACATTCCCATTTGTAGATGCTGCCAAACTTGCTGAGTTCTCCAGCACCTGGGTGTGTTACACTATCCTTCACTTTCCTTGATTACAGGGATTACTACAGATGTTTCAGTCTCTGGTGGACCACTTCTGAAACTTGAAATCTGAAAGCTTTAGTCCCTTCAGTTGAGGATAATGTACCTGTCTCAGAGACAGTACAATCTTTAATCATCGTAGACTCAGACATTTCAGCCATTGAGTGTGTGTCAACCATCAGTCACTCATTCAGATTCAAGGTCCATTTATTATCGAAGTATGTATGCAGTATATGACCCTGAGGTTCATCTTCCCACAAACAGCCAAGAGACAAAGAAAAAATATGGAAATCATTCAAAAAAACACATCAACCACTTCCTCCAACTCCCAAAAGCCCCTAAATCACAGAAATGGCAAAAAAACAAGCAGAAAACACAGAATATAAAACACCAAGAGCCAAGCCATATCCAGCTCAGTTCAGTTCTTTCCAATCTGGTGCTGTCTGTGTTGTTTGTTATCTGCAGCCACCCCAATCAAAATGGCACAAAGTAGCAATAGAAAAAGAAGAGACCAGAAATCAGAAACACATCATAACATGCACTACGGAATCCAATTTACAAACTGCATCAGTTAAACCCATCATCCTCCAACAGCACTGAGGGAGAGAAAGAGAGACCATTTGAATACAGGGATCTTCTTCCGGGAGCAGCAAGTGAGAGGGAGAGAGAGAGACCATGACACACAGACTCCTTCCTCAGGCACCAGTGAGTGAGAGGCTGGTAAACAGCGCTGAACACAGCTTGCCTTTTGCTCTTGCCTCGGTGATTCCAATCTTCCTCGACTCTTTAATTGTCGAGATTGGTGAGAAATGGAGTCGATCATGGGCTCAGGCCCTGTTCTCCGGGCTTCCTGGCTTCACGGCCGTGCACTTCTCTCGACACCTCCCCAAACACCCTCGGAGACAGCAAAACACTAGATTGCTCAATCGGCCCTAAAACACACCTCCAAAGTGTAGACCATAGGCTCTAACAGGAGCAGAGCCACACTTGAATGAAAACTAAGATGTCAAAGAAGAGAAGAAGTAGTTTCATGAATCATCTGAAGGATGTCGCCCCTGGTCACGTTGTTCACTGGCACCATCCTCTTCCACCAATCCCACTTGACTCTCCCGTCATTCCCATTAACTCCCCATGTTATGCCACTCGCATGTACACTGGGGTAATGGGAACGTGCAAACTCCACGCAGACAGCACCTGAGGATGGAACTGAACCCAGGCTTCTGAAGCTGTGAGGCAACAATACTACCTGCTTTGTCACTATCCCACTGTAGAATGACAGCTTTTCTGGTAAAGGTGTACGGGCCTAGTCCCTCTGGTGTCTCCTCCTACCAATGAATCAGGTAATAGAATCATTGTACTGCTGCAGTGTGGAGAAGGGCATTTAGCCATTTGAGTCCACACTGGCTCCTCCTGGGGCAGTCTCATCTGCTTCAATCTACAACTTTTTCCTGCAAATTCCTCTTTATCCAATTTCCTTACAGAATCATCGAGTTATATAGCATGGAAACAGGCCCTTTATCCTAACTCATCCGTACAGACCAAAATGCCTACCTAAGCTAGTCATTACCCTCTAAACCTTTCCTATCCAAGTGTCTTTTCAATGTTCTTGCTGTATCTGCCTCAACCATTTTGTTCCGTATGTTCACCACCCTCTGCATGAAGAAGTTATCCCTCAGGTCCTTTTTAAATCTTCCCCCCCACCCCAACTTACTTTAAATCTATTCCATCTAGTTCTTGATTCTGACCCTGGGAAAAAAGACTGTGTGCATTAAGCCTTTCTGTGCCCCTCATGATCTTATACACCTCTATAAGTTCACCTCTTACCAGTCTCTTAGGCTGCAAGCCGTAGTCTCCCTATATCCCAGTTCTTTCAATCATGGAAACATCTAGTAAACCTTTATGGCATCTGGCATCTTTCCTGTGCCAGGGTGACCAAAACTAAATGCAATCCTGTGAAAGATCCTGATTGATTCGGTTTTCACCACGACAATCAGCAGTGTTCCAGCTCCGTTCACCACCTTCTGTTTTCCATCTCCTTGCACTTTACCCACCGCACCATGATCCCTGACCTACTGCCTACCCATACTGAGGTGCAAAACATCTTAAACTGTGATTAAGACACCGTAACCTCAAGGGAACAATATCTTTGCAGGTCCCAGGAGTGCACGATTCATTCTCCTTGCGACCACCTGCAGCCCCTCGCAAGTCAAAAGTTTGCTTCTCGCCCTTCGACAGTCGAGTTATTGTTTCACCCATTTCTTGCTGTAATTTGATGATATATTATCTTATTTTGCCGATGTTCTGCTGTTTTTGGAGGAATGCTGTGTACTTGCTCTTCAATTTTGACTCTCAGTGTTCTTTGGAAAAGTTTAATTATTTGTTGGCTAACTTTGCCAATCTAGTATACTCATGCTCATGATAACGATTTCATAATTTGTTTAGGTGAATTTACATATTCTGGATTGCTGTTGTAACTTGCTGCTCAATGGCTGTAATTGGGTAGAGTCATATCTGTTGGTGTGTGTTTACCTGTTTTACATTCTGTCTTGTTGCTGTGATGAAGGGATTTACTGTCCTCTTTCAGTGACCTAGTGGATTCCAATTGTATAGAGAGGGAGGGGAGCTTAAAATTATGGGGCATTGGTTTAAGGTGAGAGGGGAAAGATTTAAAGGGGACCCGAGAGGTGGGTTTTTAACACAGAAGATTAATGGAATGAGCAGTCACTAGAAGTTGCAGAGGCACGCACAATTTTACAGAAAGGCATTTTAAAAGTTATTTCAGATGAAGGGACTTGACCCCCCCCCCCAATAGATTTGGCCTGCTCTAATAAGTTTGTTCAGCAGTTTTTTTTTAGCTCCATATTTCAGCATCTGCAGTATTTTATGTCTCCAAAAGACATTTGGACAGGTTCATGAATAGGAAAATTTAAAGGGATAGGGGGCCAAATGCAAGCAGAATGGAACCAATGCAGGAAGACATCTTGATTGGCATGGATGATTTGGCCCAAAGGACCTGCTTCTTTGCTGTATAACTCCATGAGATTTAAAAAGAGGTATTAGGGGTAAGATCTCTTACACAGTTGACACCTGGTTCTTGCTGCTTGAGAAGGTGCAGAATCAGATACACTTCAGCATTTCAGATGTACTTAGATAGGACAGGCACTCGAGTAAGAAAGGCATGGGAAGGATATGATCCTAACATGGGAAAATGTGACAAGTGAAGGTGGACAAAGATGGTTGGTGCGCACATGTTGGGCTGAAGAAATGCACAAGATGCCGGAGGAACTAGGCAGGTCAAGCAGCATCTCTGGAGGAAAAGTGATAATCAATGTTCCAGGTTCAGACTCTTTATGTGGACTACCCATGGACTGAAGAGTCTGTTTCTGTGCTGAAAGACTCTGTGGCCCTGGTTGTGTTTAACCTGAGACCAGATGGCACAGACGAACTGCACAGCTTGAGGCCAGTGGGAGAGGAGACGCAAGGGAACGCAGACACTGGGATCCGGAGCAGCGCACAATCTGCTGGAGGACCTCAGCAGGTCGAGCAGCATCTGAAATGAAGAGAACTGCTAACGTATTGGGCTGAAACCCTGCAACAGAACTGAGAATGGAGGAGGTGAGATGGCCAGTATAAAGAGGAACAGAGGGTGGTGGTGAGGAGAATGTTCACTGAGACACACACACACACACACACCCACACACACACACACACACACACACCCACACACACACACACACACACACAGACACACACACACACACACACTTGAATTCACATTTTATGCTTTTGCACAAACTGTTGGACTCACAATAAGCCAAAGAGCCAAAAACTCATGCATTTACAGTGTCTGCTGGTCCTGTGTGATAGAACACAGTTTACAGAACATACGACAATTCAGCACAGGAACGGACCCCACGATGCTGTGTTGAATGAAACAAATTAGTAATTAATTGTCTAGCTAAACCGATCCTTTCTGCCTGTACGATGCTGATATATGTCCATTCTCTGAACATTCATGTGCCTATCTAAGAGCCTGTTGAACACCTTTATTGTACTTGGTCCACCAGGACCCCCGGCACAGCATTCCAGGCACCCATGGCTCTCTGTGTAGAAGAAATTTGCCCTACACATTTCCCTGAAACGTAGCCCCTCTCATCTTGAATGCATGCCCTCTAGACTTGGGCGTTTGGACGAGCATGATAATTCCCCAGCTACCTTGATCAATTTCACCCTTTATGCCCCTCACGCTTCCACTGCAACTGATCATGTCAGAGCCTCATTCAATGTGACAGCTAAGCTGCCTGGGAACAGAGATCAAAACACTGCTGTTAAACTTTTCTCTTCCTGTAAAGTCCACCTCCGAGTTCAGACAGGGTGCAAGGAGTTGAGTTGTTGTATGAAGAGGAGAGGAGGGTTGCAATTACGTGAAGAGAAAATCTGATAATCCATTGGCTTTAGGGATGACAGCCTTCCAACAATTTCCCCAGATTGTCTGGAAATGGAAATTAATCTCCAACATGTTGTAGCAAGTGATCCAAGAAATTCAGACAGCTACAGGCTTTAATAATTCTGACATCATAGAAGCCAGTCAGCCCACTGAGGCTATACTAGTCTGCAGAAATTTAGAGCACAGAAACTAGAATATAAAACATAAAACAGTACAAGAACAGGACCTTCACTGCACAAAGTCTGCATTGATCATGATGCTAGTTAAAACTAATCCCGTCGGCCTACAGATGGCCTTTCCGCCTCCATTCACTGCCAGCTCATGAGCTCGTCTAAATACTCTTCAATGTTCCTTTCGGACCTGCTCTATCACACTGCTGCCAATGCATTTCAGACCCCTACCACTCTCTGTGTTCGGCCCATATGTTGCATTGGACCTTTAAACTTGAAAGAGTGAAGCCCTAGCTTGCTCAACCTTTCCTCATAAGACATGCACTCTGTTCCAGGTACCGTCCTGGTAAATCTCCTCTGCACCCTCTCTAAATCGTCTTCATCCTTCCTATAATGAGGTAATTCGAATTGAAAGCAATACTCCAAGTGTGGTTTAACTAGTTTTACACTCTCAGTGGCCACTTTATTAGATACACCTGCTCATTTATGCAAATAACTAACGAAGCAAACATGTGGCAACAACTCAATGTATTAAAGCATGCAGACATGGTCAAGAGGATCGGTTATTGTTCAGACCAAACAGTAGAATTGGGATGAGATTTGGATAAAAGGAGTGTGGGGCGGAGTTGCGATGGCACTCAACAATGACTCCTTTGAGCTCATCTGCAGAAACAGCTTGATTTCTATCTTTGATGTCTCTTTCCTTTTCAGGATTGATGGGGTTCTGTTGGAGACCCTGGCCTGCAGTTACACTCAGACTTCGATTCTTTGCGGTGTGGGATCCGCTCCTGGGAGCTCACAACCGGCCGCTTTTCGAAATCGCAAGGACGCAGCCTAGAGGACAAGTGCGCCTTCAGAGTTCAAGGTTTTGCGCCCCTGTGGACGGGCTGATTCTATGCCAGTGCCACCTGCCTGGCTGCAGGAGAAAATGGAACATTGGGAGCAGCAGATCAGCTGTCGGAAGCCCTGTACTTGGCAAATTGTGCTCTCTCTCTCTCTCTCTCTCATTGGTGCAGGAGACTTTGTTGCTAATTCTTGGGTTGGAGAACCCAGGAAAAAAAAAGCAACGCCGCAAACTTTATCATTGCAAATCAATGAATTGTTTTATGTCTCCTCTCCCGCGGTGAAAGGGGGGCACCTCTTTTTCTCTTTATTAGGGGGAGAGAGAGGGAGCTAGTGGTATGTGGAATTGTTGAGTGAATGATTAGTTGTTGTTGTACTGCAGATCAGGGTCTTTATTGGCAGCTTTACTATTGCTTGCTTGGTGGGTGGATGGTGCCTATACTTTTTTGTGGAAGTGGGAGGGTGGGATGGCCGTTGCTTTGCAGCTGTTTGTGTGTGGGAGGTGAAGTAGGGGGGCTTTAGGGTTTTAACTGTTACTCAATCTTTGAAGCACTCTTCTGTTTTCATGACTATCTGTGAAGAACAAGAATCGCAAGATGTATATTGTATACATTTCTCTGATATTAAATGGAACTATTAAAACTATTGAAATGTGGTCTAAGGAGTGTTGGACATGGAATGATTGTTAGTGCCAGAAGGGGTGGTTTGAATATTTCAGAAACTGCTGATCTCCTGGGGCTTTCATGGAACTTACAGAGAATGGTGCGATAAACAAAAGAGACATCCAGTGAGCAGCAGATCTGTGGGTTGAAAATGCCTTGTTAATGAAGAGGGATCAGAGAAGAATGGCCAGACTGGTTTAAGCTGACAGGATGGCAACAGTAACTCAAATAACCATATGTTACAATAGTGGCGTGCAGAACAGCATCTCTGACAGCACAACATACGGATCCTTGAAGTGGATGTGTTACAGTAGCAGAAAATCACAATCATACACTCAGTGGCAGGTATAGGAGGTCCTAATAAAGTGGTCATTGAGTGTTGAACTGCTACATTATCGCACAGCGCTTAACTCAATCCCCCAACTAATGAAGGCCAACACACCATCCACCAGGCCCATTGTTGGAAGACTATTGCATGGTCTCGTGATACAATAAGATAAGCTCGACCACACAATCTACCTTGTTATGATCTTGAACCTTTCTCTATAACTGTAACAATTTATTTTGTTTTCCCTTGTGCTACCTTAATGCACTGATGCAATGAAATTATCTATATGGATGGAATGCAAATTAAAGTTTTTCGTTCTACCTGGGTACATGTGATAATAATAAAGCAATTTATAGAGTCATAGAAAAGTACAGCACAGAAGTAGGCTCATCTAGTCTGTGCCTGACCACTTAAACTGCCTGCTCCCATCGACCTGCAACAGGACCATAGCCCTCCATATCCTTAAAACCCGCGTACCTATCCATACTTTCTTAAATGTTTAAATCGAGCTTGCATGCACCACTTGTGCTGGCAGCTCATTCTATATTCTCATGGCCCTCTGAGTGAAGAGGTTTCTCCTCATGTTCTCCTTAAACTTTTCACCTTTCACCCTTAACCCATGACCTCTGGTTGTTGTCCCACCCAACCTCAGTGGAAAAGGCCTGCTTGCATTTACTTTATCTATACCCCTCATAATTTCGTATATCTCTATCAAATCTCCTCTCAATCTTTCATGTTCCAAGGAACAAAGCCCTTAAGTATGTTAGGGAGGGTTTTGGCAGGGGGATGGGAACCAGAGTGATAGAGCTGAGGAAGGGGAAAACAGAAATAAATCTAAGATAGCGTGCAACAGAGATGATAGAAAGGACGGACAGGAGATGAGGCATAATCACAGCCAAGGGGGTGAGTTACAGGGTAATAGAGGCATGGTGCAGTTAAAACAGAAAGCAACAAACACTGACTGAAAGTGTTGTATTTGAATGCACACAGCATAAGAAATGAAATGGATGATCTGGAAATTCAGCTACAGATTGGCAAGTATGACGTTGTGGCCATCTCTGAAGCTTGGCTAAAGGATGGCTGCCATTTGGAGCTGAACATCCAAGGATATACGGTGTATCAGAAGAATACGTTAGTAGGCAGAGGGAGTGGTGTGGCTCTGTGTATAAGAAATAATATTAAATCATTAGAAAGGTATGACATAGGATAGGAAGGTGTAGAGTCTCTATGGGCTGAGTTAAGAGATGACAAGGGTAAAAGAACCCTAATGGCAGTTGTATACAGGCCTCCAAACAGCAGCCAGGATGTGGATTACAAATTACAGCAGAAGATGGAAAAAGTGTGTCAGAAGGGCAATGTCATGATAATCGTTGGTGATTTTAACATGAAAGTGAATTGGGAAAAACAGGCCAGTACTGGACCTCAAGAGAGAGAATTTGTAGAATGTCTAAGGGATGGATTTTTAAACAGCTTGTTGTTGATCCCACTAGGGGATCGGCTGTGCTGGATTGGGTGTTGTGCAATGATCCGGAGGTGATAAAAGAGCTTAAGGTTAAGGAACCCTTGGGGAACAGTGATCACAATATGATCGAGTTCACTTTGAAATTTGAGAAGGAGAAATCAAATTCCAACATGTTAGTATTTCAGTGGAATAAAGGAAATTACAATGGCATGAGAAGGGAACTGGCCAAGGCTGACTGGAAAGAGGCACTAGCAGGAAGGAGAACAGAGCAGCAATGGCTGGAGTTTCTGCGAAAAAAGAGGGAAGTAGGGAAGTGCAAGACAGATATTTTCCAAATAAGAAGAAATTTTCAAATGGAAGTAGGACACTACCATGGCTGACAAGTGAAGTCAGAGCCAAAGTAAAAACAAAAGAGAGGGCGTATGAGGAAGACAAAGCCAGTGGGAAGATAGAGGATTGGGAAGCTTTTAAAAACTTGTAGAAGGAAACTAAGAAGGTCATTAGGAAGGAAAAGATGAATTATGAAAGGAAGCTGGTGACTAATATCAAAGAAGATACTAAAAGCTTTTCTAAGTATATAAAGGGTAAAAGAGAGTTGAGGGTAGATATAGGACCAATGGAAATTGACACTGGAGATATTGTAATGAAAGACGCAGAAATGGCAGAGGAACTTAATGCGTATTTTGCATCAGTCTTCACAGTGGAAGACATCTGCAGTATACCAGGAATTCAAGAATGTCAGGGAAGTGAAGTACGTGCAGTGAAAATTATGAATGAGAAGGTGCTCAGAAAGCTTAATGGTCTGAGGGTGGATAAATCTCCTGGACCTGACGGATGCACCCTTGGGTTCTGAATGAAATAGTTGGTGAGATTGCAGAGGCATTAACAATGATCTTTCAGTAATCAATAGAATTCTGGCATTGTACCGGATGACTGGAAAATTGCAAATGTTACTCCACTATTTAAGAATGGAAGGAGGCAGCAGATAGGAAACAATAGACTTGTTAGCCTGACATCAGTGGTTGGGAAGTTGTTGGAATCGATTATTAGGGATGAGACTACAGAGTACCTGGAGGCACATGACAAGTTAGGCCAAAGCCAGCATGGTTTCCTGAAAGGAAAATCCTGCCTGACTAACCTACTGTAGACACGAGGAAATCTGCAGATGCTAGAAATTCAGGCAACACACACAAAAAATGCTGGTGAATGCAGCAGTCCAGGCAGCATCTGTAGGAAGAGGTACAGTCGACATTTCGGGCTGGGACCCTTCGTCAGGACTAAGTGAAAGCCTGACGAAGGGTCTCGGCCCAAAACATCGACTGTACCTCTTCTTATAGATGCTGCCTGGCCTGCTGCGTTCACCAGCACTTTTTTGTGTGTGTTGACTAACCTACTGCAATTTTTGAGGAAATTACAGGTAGGGTAGACAAAGGAGATGCAGTAGGTATGATGTACTTGGATTTTCAGAAGGCCTTTGACAAGGTGTTGCACACGAGGCTGCTTAGCAAGATAAGAGTCCATGGAATTACAGGGGAGTTACTAGCATGGGTGGAGCATTGGCTGATCGGCAGAAAACAGCGAGTGGGAATAAAGGGATCCTATTCTGGCTAGCTGCCGGTTACCAGTGGAGTTCCATAGGGGTCGGTGTTGGGACCTCTGCTTTTTACGATGAATGTCATTGATTTGGACTATAGGAATGAATTTGTGGTTAACTTTGCCAATGATACAAAGGTAGGTGGAGGAGCGGGTAGTGTTGAGGAAACAGAGAGCCTGCAGAGAGACTTAGATAGTTTAGGGGAATGGGCAAAGAAGTGGCAAATGAAGTACGATGTTGGAAAAGTGTATAGTCATGCACTTTGGTGGAAGAAATAAATGGGCAGACTATTATTTAGATTGGGAGACAATTCAAAATGCAGAGATGGAAAGGGACTTGGGAGTCCTTGTACTGAATACCCTAAATATTAACTTCCAGGTTGAGTCGGCGGTGAAGAAAGCAAATGCAATGTTGGCATTCATTTCTAGAGGTATAGAATATAAGAACAGGGATGTGATGATGAGGCTTTATAAGGCACTTGTGAGACCACATTTGGAGCGTCGTGTGCAGTTTTGGGCTCCTTATTTTAGAAGGGATATACTGACATTGGAGAGGGTTCAGAGAAGATTAACGAGAATGATTCCAGGAATGAAAGGAAATGTACGAGGAACATCTGGCAGCTTTTGGGCTGTATTCCCTGGAGTTCAGGAAAATGAAGGGGAATCTCATAGAAACATTCCGAAAGTTAAAAGGCCTGAATTGATTAGATATGCGGAGAAATTACTTTAATAAGAGCGTGGTAAATCTGTGGAATTTATTGCCACGTGTGCCTGTGGAGCCCAAGTCATTGGGTGTATTTAAGGCGGAGATAGATAGGTTCTTGATTAGCCAGGGCATCAAAGGGTATGGGGGAAGGCAGAGGAGTGGGGATGACTGGAAGAATTGGGTCAGCCCATGATTGAATGGTGGAGCAGATCTTGATGGGCTGAATGGACTACTTCTGCTCCTATATCTTATGGTCTTATGGTTTTATGGTATTCAATCTTCCCTTATAACTCAGGTCCTCCTGACCTGCCAACATCCTTGTAAAATTTCTCTGCACTCTTTCAAACTTATTCACATCTTTCCTGTATGTAGGAGATTGGATTAAAAAACATACTTCAAATTAGATTTCACCAATGTCTTATGCAACTTCAAAATAACATCCCGCCTCCTGATTTATGAAGGCGAGTGCCAAAAACAACTTACATGATAAGGGATGATGTTCAAAAGTTGGCACACCTCAGCACAACTCTACATGATGCTGGTGAAGTAGACTGCACAGCTACGTGTCCTTAATTAAGGAGAGATGCACTTGCACTGGTAGCTGGCCAGCAGTGTAATGGCACCCACACTGGTCCTTTAGGCAGGAAATCCCGGGCTTGAATCTGGCAGGCTCAATGCACACTTTCCATCCGCGCTGGGTTGAGCATTTAGCTAGCAAGTTGGCCTCGCCAAAAACAAATAACTGCTGAAGAAACGGCAAGTTTCCCACCTGATATGCCACAAAGCATGGCAAGGAACAACAACAACACTTGCACTTAAGGTAGTTCAGAGAAGATTCGCTAGGTTAATTCCAGAGATAAAGGACTGATATTTCAAATTTATAATACAAGTTTATGGTCACAGGCGTACATACACAGAGTAGAAATGCCATGAAAATTAGCTTTTTCTAGCTGCAGCACCATGCAAATTATAAACCTGAGTTAAACATGAATTATACGACAAAATAAGCACAAGGACTCTTCATATTGAGAGCGAGGAACTGATACACAGTCTAAGACATCATTAGGGATTTTCAGGTTGGTTCAAGAACTTGATGACAGTGGGGAAGGAATTGCTGTTGAACCTTGATGTGTGGATCTTCAGACTCCTGTTGGCAGCAAGAAGAGGACATGGGCCAGACCATGGGGGGCTCTGTTGATGGATGTCCTCTTCCTGAGACAGTATAAAAAAATGTATTTTCCAAAATCACCAAAGTTTAGAAAAAAAGGGGAAATATTATAAGACTCTGTGTGATTGGATAGAATGGATATGGAGAAGATGCTTACCATGGTGAGAGTGTCAATTGTGCAGTTTCAGAATCAGGGTCTGCTGTTCACATCAACAGAGCTGAGGACAAAAAGGTTGAAAACTTCAGGTTTCTATGATTAAACACCACAGATAGGCTGTTCTGATCCATCAATATAGATGTCATGCCAAAAAGGCAAACCAGTACATCTACTTCTTCAAGAGGTAAATGAACCTCACAAATGTTCCCTTTGACCTTCACAAATTTTACAGATGTACCACAAAAAGCATCCTGTCTGAATAGTTTGTGGCTTGGTATGGTAACTGCTCTGTCAACCATCAAGTATTGATTCAACTTACCAGCACTTGGATCGTATTGACATTGTAAGTTCTCATCCCAATACTATTTAAATGTTGTGAGAGTTTATACCCTCACATCCTCTCAGGCATTGTGTTTGAAATTCCAAACTCATATTGGATAAAAATAGTCTTCCTCAGACCCCTACTAAACATCTTACCCTTTATCTTGGAGTGCAGGCCCTTAATTCCCAGGAACAGCAAGTAGATAAGATGATAAAACAGGTGCCTTCATTTATCAGCTTGCTGAGTAGTTAATTCAGGAAGTTTTTTTGCAGCTGTATAAAACTTTGGTAAGGCCATTTCTGGATTCTTGTATGTACATCTATCCACCCCTTTGCAGGAAGGATGTGGAGGCTTCAGAGAAAGTGTAGAAGAGGTTTACTATGATGATACCTTGAGAGGGTATTAGCAGTAACGAGAGAGCGGACAAAATTGGGTTGTTTTTTTCTGGGCCACCAGAGTCTGAGGGGAGAACTGAAAGAAGTTTATAAAATTATGAGTGGCACAGATAGCCTTGTTCTCAGAGTGGAAACGGTACCTACTAGAAGACGTAACTTTAAAGTGAGATGTTTGAAGGAGATGTGCCCAGCACTTGTTACTTGTTAGAGTGGTAGGTCCCTGGAATGCATAGCCAGAGGGAAAGGTGAAAGTGGGGTACAATAGCAATGATTAAGAGATGTTGAGACAGACACATGAACAGCAGAAGAATATGGGTCATGTGATGTGCAGTTTAAATTGGCATCATTTTCAGCACAAACATGGTGGGCCAAAGGACTTGTTCCTGTGCTGTACTGTACTAGGATCTAAGTCCTTCAGTTTGGGATGTCTCTATGGGGAAAGGTTTTTTCCTACCTATTCTATGCATACGGGGCAACACACACAAAATGCTGAAGGAACTCAGCAGGCTGGGCAGCTTCTATGAAAAGGAATAAACAGTCAATGTTTCAGGCCGAGACCCTTGATCAGGACCTGTGAGTCCTGATGAAGGGTCTCGGCTCAAACCGTCAATTGTTTATTTTTTTTCCATAGATGCTGCCTGGCCTGCTGAGTTCCTTCAGCATTTTGTGTGCGTTGCCTTGGATTTCCAGCATCTGCAGATTTTCTGGTGTTTGTTATTCAACGCATACTCCTCTTTCAGGTCTCCGCTCAGTCTTCCACAATGTCATAAAGAAACACGGATAACCCTGGTGCTTAGCCTGCGAAGTTAGACCCCAGTTTCGGGAGCCCCACTAATAGGGCTTAATCAGTCTTTGAGAACATTGTATTTTACAGGTGTTCCAGCCCACATCATTTGTAAAGCAGCATGTAATTAACACTTAGAGCCTCCCAGTTGACAAGACAAAAGGTATAGAATACCATAGCTCGGAGAGGACCTCACTGGGCCCACTCTCAAACTGGGCCTTTATTGTGACACCCAGCTGCACTTCAAAGCTGCATTTGATACTAATCTGTCTAATTGACTGATGACGATCAGAAAGTAAATCAGGAGGCTTTGATCTACTGAAGGGAGTGGATGAGATGTTAAGAGGCTTACCCGGATCCAGGGCCAAGAGACTGATGATAAAAGATGTTCTGTGTTGGAGGAGAGTCCAAAGCTGACCTTGATCATTCCTTTTCCGGTTCAAATCAGCTCGGCTGTCAGGCAGGGAGCATTGGTGTTTCATCTGGCCTCAGTGTCAGTATGCAGTGGGGTTTAGCAAGGCATTGTTAACAAGGCAAGTCAAATTCAAAAGCAGCTCTTCCTGAACCTAACCAGCATCTTTTCAACCCACTTCTCATTCCAATAGAATAGCAGGTCAGCTTGCAGTCTAACATCTTAGGATCGAGGTAACAGGATTCAGAGATGCAAGCCTGTGACCCACTGCGTCAAATTTAAATTCAAGTTATTAAATAAAACTGATCCTGGAGATCTGGCGCATAGCTAACCTTGTTCAGTTGTTTAAGAAGGGAAATGGGGATATTTCCTGGTAGCTATAGATCAACAAGTCTCATGTCAGTGGTGAGGAAGTAATTGGAAAGATTTCTTTGGAGCAGGATTTATGAGCATTTGGAGAGACATCACTACTTCAAGACAGTCAGCATAGCTTTGCACGGATCATAATATGTCTTCCTAACTTAACAGAGTTTTTGAGGAGGTGACAGAGGTGATTCATGAGGGTAGAGCTGTGGGTGTTGTATTCATGGATTAGAGTAAAGCATTTGACAAGGATCCACATTGGAGTCATAAAAAAATTGTCATACCTGGGATCTATAGAGACGTGACTGCTTGGATTCAAAACTGGTCTGGCCATTGTATATAGAGGGTTGTGGTCAATGGGACTTGTTCTGGTTGAGGTCCATGATTAATGGTATTCCATGGGGATCCATAATGGGACCTCTGTTGTTGGTGATATATACAACAGCTTTATAAAGCTCTGGTTAGGTTACATCTAGAGTATTGCATTCAGTTTTGTTTGTCCCATAATAGGAAGGATGGAAGCATTGGAGAGAATGCTGCAGTTTACCAGGATGCTGCCTGGATTAGACGATATATGCTCGGAGGACAGGCTGGACAAACTCGTATAGTTTTCTCTGAAGTGACGGAGGCTGAAGGGAGATCTGCAGGATGGAGTTTAGGATGATGGTGCCCAACGGCAGCTCCTTCGCTTGCATCTTCGGAAACAGCTCTATTTCTATCTTTGATATCACTTCTTTTTCCTTTTCAGCGTTCTTTTGAAGACCCTGACCTGGAGTGACACGCTTACTTCAGTTCTTTGCGGAAACGGGATCTGCTCTCGGGGTCTCACAACCGGCTGCTTTTCGATATGGCAAGGAGGTGGTCTGGAAGACTAGCGCGCCTTCAGGGTGCCGGATTTTTGTGGTTCTGGAGGTGGGCGAACTTGAGGTCAGTGCCGCCGTCTGGTGCGACGTGGGAGACGGAAGATCATAAGCAGTGAACTGGCTGCTGGCTATGTGCCCAGAGACCTGATTCTTTTGGGCACAGAGCTTGGAAGACACGATGCAACAGACTTTTAACACCATAAATCAGCGAGTTGTTTTGTTATGTCTCCCCTCTAACTGTCAAACAGGGACACCTCTTTTTCCCTTATTAGGGAGAGAGAGAGCCTGTGGTATGTCGAATTACCGGGTGAACGAGAAGTCTTTGGGGTACTGCAAGTCTGTGTCTTTATTGATGCTTTGCTGCACGCTTGAGTGCTTGGTGGGGGGTGCCGATACTTTTTTGGTGGTGGGGGAGGGGGATCACTGCTTTGCTGCTGCTTATGCGTGGAAGGGGGGAGCTGTGGGGACTTTGGGGTTCTAATATTTAACTGTCATTCATTCTTTGGGGCACTCCTCTGTTTTCCTTGATGTTTACGAAGAAGAAATATTTCCAGATGTATATTGTATACATTTCTCTGACATTAAATGTACCTATTGGAATCTATTGATAGAAGTTTATAAGATACAAGGTTTATAAGGTACAGAGAGACAGCAAGTATCTATTTCCCAGGGAGAATGCACTTAATGTGAAAGTGGGTAAGTTCAAAGATAATGAGTGGGGCAATTTTTTTTTCTAAGTGTGACGAGTGTCTGAAATGCACTATCAGGGGTGATAGTGGAGGCAAACATTGTGGAGGAAGGGCTCAATATCTCTACTGGATGTTTTTTATAGACCACCTAATAGTAACAGGGACATCGAGGAGCAGATAGGGAGACAGATTCTGGACAGGTGTAATAATTACAGGGTTGTCATGGTGAGAGATTTTAATTTCCCAAATATTGATTGGCATCTCCCTAGAGCAAGGGGTTTAGATGGGGTGGAGTTTGTTGGGTGTGTTCAGGAAGGTTTCCTGGCACAATATGTAGATAAGCCTACAAGAGGAGAGGTTGTACTTGATCTGGTATTGGGAAATGAACCTGGTCAGGTGTCAGATCTCTCAGTGGGAGAGCATTTTGGAGATAGTGATCACAATTCTATCTCCTTTACCATAGCATTGGAGAGGGATAGGAACAGACAAATTAGGAAAGTGTTTAATTGGAGTAAGGGGAAATATGAAGCTATCAGGTAGGAACTTGGAAGCATAAATTGGTAACAGATGTCCTCAGGGAAATGTACGGCAGAAAATTGGCAAATATTCAGGGGATATTTGTGTGGTGTTCTGCACAGGTGTGTTCCAATGAGACAGGGAAAGGATGGTACGGTACAGGAACTGTGGTGTACAAAGGCTGTTGAAAATCTAGTCAAGAAGGAAAGAAAAACTCACGAAAGGCTCAAAAAACTAAGTAATGATTTAGATCTAGAAGATTATAAGGCTAGCAGGAAGAAGCTTAAGAATGAAATTAGGAGAGCTAGAAGGAGCCATGAGAAGGCCTTGGTGAGCAGGATTAAGGAAAGTTGGATAAGTCACCGGGACTGGATAAAATGTACCCCAGGCTACTGTGGGAGGCGAGGGAGGAGATTGCTGAGCTTCTAGCGATGATCTTTGCATCATCAATGGGGACAGGAGAGGTTCCAGAGGATTGGAGGGTTGCAGGTGTTGTTCTCTTATTCAAGAAAGGGAGTAGAAATAGCCCAGGAAATTATAGACCAGTGAGTCTTACTTCAGTGGTTGGTAAGCTGATGGAGAGGATCCTGAGAGACAGGATTTATGAACATTTGGAGAGGCATAATATGATTAAGAAAAGATAGCATGGCTTTGTCAAAGGCAGGTCGTGCCTTACGAGCCTGATTGAATTTTTTGAGGATTTGACTAAACACATTGATGAAGGTAGAGCAGTAGATGTAGTGTATATGGATTTCAGCAAGGCATTTGATAATGTACTGTATGCAAAGCTTATTGAGAAAGTAAGGAGGAACAAGATCCAAGGGGACATTGCTTTGTGGATCCAGAACTAGCTTGCCCACAGAAGGCAAAGAGTGGTCATAGACAGGTCATGTTCTTCACAGAGGTCGGTGACCAGTGATGTGCCTCAGGGATCTGTTCTGGGACCCCCTTCTCTTTGTGATTTTTATAAATGACCTGGATGAGGAAGTGGAGGGATGGGTTAGTACATTTGCTGATGACACAAAGGTTGGGGGTGTTGTGGATAGCGAGGAGGGCTGTCAGAGGTTACAGCGGGACATCGATAGGATGCAAAACTGGGCTGAGAAGTAGCAGGTGGAGTTCAACCCAGATAAGTGTATGGTGGTTCATTTTGGTAGGTCAAATATAATGGCAGAATATAATATTAATGGTAAGACTCTTGGCAGTGTGGAAGATCAGAGAGATCTTGGGGTCCGAGTCCATAGGACACTCAAAGCTGCTGTGCAGTTTGACTCTGTGGTTAAGAAGGCATAAGGTGCACTGGCCTTCATCAACCGTGGGATTGAGTATAAGAGCCGAGAGGTAATTTTGCAGCTATATAGGACCCTTGTCAGGCCCCACTTGGAGTAATGTGCTCAGTTCTGGTCGCCTCTCTACAGGAAATATCTGGAAACTATAGAAAGGGTGCAGAGGAGATTTACAAGGATGTTACAACAGGAATTCTGCAGATGCTGGAAATTCAAGCAACACACATCAAAGTTGCTGGTGAACGCAACAGGCCAGGCAGCATCTCTAGGAAGAGGTACAGTCAACATTTCAGGCTGAGACCTTCCTAGAGATGCTGCCTGGCCTGCTGTGTTCACCAGCAACTTTGATGTGTGTTGCTTACAAGGATGTTGCCTGGATTGGGGAGTATGCCTTATGAGAATAGATTGAGTGAACTGGCCTTTTCTCCTTGGAGCGACGGAGGATGAGAGGTAACCTGATAGAGGTGTATAAGATGATGAGAGGCATTGATCATGTGGATAGTCAGAGGCTTTTTCCCAGGGCTGAAATGGCTAGCACGAGAGGGCACAGTTTTAAGGTGCTTGGAAGTAGGTACAGAGGAGATGTCAGGGGTAAGTTTTTTATGCAGAGAGTGGTGAGTGCGTGGAATGGGATGCCAGCAATGGTGGTGGAGGCGGAAATGATAGGGTCTTTTAAGAGACTCCTGGATAGGTACATGGAGCTTAGAAAAATTGAGGGCTATGGGTAACCCTAGGTAATTTCCAAGGAGTACATGTTCGGCACAGCATTATGAGCTGAAGGGCCTGTATTGTGCTGCAGGATTTCTATGTTTCGAAGAGGCTCGCAGGTAGGCACATTAACGTGCAGAGAATGGAAGGATATGGACCAAAGGGCCTGTTCCTGTGCTATATTCTATGTATAAAACTCAGATATTTAAGGAAAAGCCAGTCTCAGCAGTATTTGCAATGAAACTATGGCTTGTTTTGCAGGCCTCTGGTTTGTTCAGAGAGAAAGCTGTCATTGTCCTCTGGGGCAGGGCTAGAACATCCATTATGGCTGTCTGAAAGAAAACTGTGTTGGAGCAACTGAGTGGGTCAAGCAGCATCTATGGAAGGAGGGATTTTTTTTTTAAATTCAAAAATCAATTTTATTCATTTTAAAATATTCTGTATACAGGCAAACAGAAAACACCGCACAAAAACTCTTTACAATCTAAGATTCAACTGGTGAATATATTCAATTGTGTTAGCCCTTATTTTAAACCATTACCACTCATGTTGCCCCCTGAGTGATGCCCCTTTCAATGTTTGAGGAGTTTCCTCACCAGACTCAACTCCTCTGTGTCCAGTAGCTGAAGAACTCTGGACCGTGCTCCTCCTCCCATAAAACATTTGCATTGGCAGCACCGAGCTTCTGCAGACCACTCAGCACGTACTCCTGCAGCCTGGCATACGCCAGTCAGCCGCGTTCCCTTCCAGACACCTCATCACTCTCGCTGACATTTCCGGGCAGCACCCTGCACCGTGACTGAGAGGGTAAAGAGGAGATAGCACTTTAAAAGAGGAGCGGCGAGGGGCGAGCAGGAGGTGGCAGGCGATATGTAGATTTGGGAGAGGAGGGGTTGATAAATGGGAGCTGGTGGGGAGAGAAAGAGTGGAGATACTGATAGAGTCTGGATTTGGAGGCTGCAGATAATGGAATCTGATGGATACGGCTGGTGGTGAGTGGAACCAAAGGGAGAGATGGACATGGGTGGAAGCAGTGAAGACGGGGAGGGGGTAGGGGACTGAGTGGGTAGATAGTGTGATTGCAGTTGAAACCTGGTGGGGGGAGGGAGTGAAAATACTGAGTAATAGGAGATTGCGGTATCAGGAGTGAAGGCGAAGGAGCTAGAAGAACGAGGTGCCCATGGTAAACAGAATTGCGATCAGATTTATTATCATGGACATATGGCAATCAAGGGAGCACTAATTTGGTGGATTCAAAATTGACCCAGTGGTCGGGAGCGAAGGGCAGTGGCTGAAGGCTGTTTTTAGAACAGAGGCTGATGACCAAGTGGTGTGCTGCAGGAGTCAGTGTTGGGACCCTTGATATAAAGGCTTGATCAGTGAGTTTGTGGAATCACATGAAATGAGGTGGTGTTGATAGTGAAGAAAGTTATCGTAGATTACAGGGGGATCTTGATCAGTTAACAAATTGGCAAATTTCGTGACCTACCGTGTGCCCCTGGTACTAAACCTGATTCTGATTCTGATCGTGAAGTGGGCTGAAGAGTGGCAAATGGATTTCATACGAGTAAGCGTGAGGTTACCTACTTTGGCAAGTCAAACCAGTGTAAGTCTTTTACTATGAGTAGTAGGTCACTAGGGAGTGTCATCTAACAGAGGGAACTATATGTGTAGTTAAAAGCTAGGGGGCCTGAAGCTTAGCGAGAGGCTGGCCAGGCTAAGTCTTTTTTCCTTAGAACATAGGGGAATGGTGGGGGGTGACCTTATCGAAATGCTTCAAATTGTAAGAGGCATAGATAAGGTGGATGGATATAGTCTTTTTCCAAAGAAAGAGGAGTCCAAAACCAGGGGGCATAGGTTCAGGGTGAGAGGAGAAAGATTCAAAAGTGACCCGAGGGGGTGACTTTTTCACCCAGCGGGTGGTGAGTATATGGAATGAGCAGCCAGAGGAAGTGGCTGGGGCAGGTACAATAGTGTCATGTAAGAAGCACTTGGATTGGTACATGGAAGGGTGGGGCTAAGCAGGCTACAGGCTGAACACAAGAAAATGGAACTAGCTAGGTGGGCACTGGGGTCAGCAGGGGCTGCTTGGGCTGAAGGGCCTGTATCCTTGCTGTATTGCTTGATAGCTTGGAGACATTGTACCCACCTCTACCACCTCCTCTAGCAGCTCATTCCACATACCAACCACTCTTGCCCATCAGGTCTCTTTTAAATCTTTCCTCCCTCACCTTTAATCTATGCCCTCTAGTCTTACACAACCATAGTCCAGGAAAAAGAATGACTCTCTACCCTATCCATGGCTTTATAATTTTATATGCTTCTGCAAGGTCACTCCTTCTCCCTAGGATTAGAGGCCAGTGACGGCAGGAGTTCACCAGCAATTGGTGAGAGGTCTACTGTAAACATTCTGCAGAAGCTAGAAATCTAGAGCAACACACACAAAACGCTGGAGGATGCTGCCTGACCTGCTGAGTTCTTTCAGCATTTTGTGTGTGTTGCTTTGAAGTAATGTGTTCTGTTTGAGTCACACTGCTGTAGAAAAGATATTACTAAACTGGAAAGAGGGTAGAGGACTGAGACTTGAGGGACTGAGTTATAGGGAGAGATAAAGCAGGCAAGGTCTTTATTCAACAGAGCACAGAGAATAAAGGGTGATTTTACAGAAGTGCATAAAATTATGAGTGATAGGATGAAAACATATCTTTTTCACAGGTTAAGGACTAAAGAACTGGAGGATGTAGGAGGAGGGTGAGAGGCGAGACATCTAATAGGAACCTGAGCAGTAACCTTTATACCCAAAAAAAGAGGAAGTGATTGAACCAGGTACATTAACAGCACTTAGAAGATATTTGGACAGGTATGTGGATAAGAAAGTTTTAGCAGACTAAATGCCGGCAAGTGGAACCAGTTTAGATGAGAATGTTTGTCGGTATTATTTGGCCTGTTTCTATGTTGTATGACTGTATAACACTATGACTCTAAAATGGGCCAAACCTATCCAATGGGTCTTCATAACTCCAGATATTCAGTGCTAGAAATATCTTTGTGAATCTTTTGTGCACCCTCTCCTGCTTAATTGCATCCTTCCTAAAGTGTAGTGTCCTGAATAGCCTACAATTATAGTGAATAGTAATCTGCTTATATAAGAAAATTTATTCTCAAGAGAATCAAGGGAGTACACAGATAGCTCAGTATGATGTCACATGGACAACCATTTCTGTAGATTGTCTGATACGTGGCACAGTAGGTACTGTTTGAATACAGTGACATTCTCGCTCTCTCTCTCCTTTATCCTTTCAAGCAGTAAGTTCATGTACTCTTACACTCACCTTGATCCAGTTACCTTCAATTATTGAATGATGTTATAAGGACATAACTAAGATTACTGCGCACTGTAAAAGGGCAACATTGTTAGAGTAGTCAAAGAGGTTAAAAGAGGTCAACTCACAGAAGGAGTAATCAATGTGCTTCCAGTACTACTCGGCATTGAGGATACAGTTACGAACACGGGGATAGGTCAGTGGCACATTTGCTAGAGCTGCTGTCTCAGTCTCAGCAACTCAGGCTCAATCCCCACCTCTGTACAAGTTTGCATGGAGTCTTCACTTTCTTTCTGCAGCGACACATGTTTCTTCTGAGTGTTGCAGTTTCCTCCCACCTCCCAAAGACATGCGCTTTGTTCAGTAATAGGCTACTGAACGTAGCTCCTACTGGAAGGCAGGTGGTAGAATTTCTTTCACCAGAGGGTGGTGAATCTGTGGAATTCATTGCCACAGGCATCTGTGGTGGCCAAGTTTTTAAGTATAGTTAAGGCAGAGGTTGATAGATTCTTGATTGGTCAGGGCATGAAGGGATACGGGGAGGAGGCAGGAGATTGGGCCTGAGAGAAAAATTGGATCAGCCATGATGAAATGGCAGACCAGACCCGATGGACCAAATGGCCTAATCCTGCTCCTATATTTTATGGTCTTGTATGGGGTTGGAGGTGGAATATAGGGTAGCTGATGAGAACACAAGGAGAATAAAATAGGAACAGTGTAAGTAGATGGCTGATGGTGAGCAGACCTGGTGGGCTGAAGGACTTCAGCCATTTCGCCCATGATGTCTGTTCCACCATTCAGTCATGGTTGATTTTTTAAATTTCAACTCCATTGTCCTACCTTCTCCCTGTAACCCTTCACCCACTCACCAATCAAGGACCTATCAATCTCTACCTTAAATACACCCAATGACTAGCAATGCCTTCAGACTCTTCTGAAGCAATGAATTCCACTGATTCCCAAACCTCTGGTTGAAGAAATTCCTCCTCATATCAGGTTAAAAGGGATATCCAAGACTCTCCTATTTATGGAAATATTATCCACTGTATTCAGGCATTTTAGTGTCCGGTAGGTTTCAATGAGATCTCCCCTTGTCCTTCTCAACTCCATCAAGTAGAGGTCTAGAGAAGTCAAACGCTCCTCATAGGTTAAGCTTTTGATTCCTGGAATGAAACAGGCTCTTTTGCACAACTGGTCCATGCTCACCAAGATGCTCATCCAAGCTACCCCCATACGCCAGTGTTTGCCCCACAATCTTCTAAACCAGTGATTTCTCTATGGGGGTGGTACCACCCCTTCCAAGGAGGTGGCTCCATGTCCTAAGGGGGCATTAGGGGGAAGTAGAAGTCATCAGGGGTGATAGAGATTCTTCCAGAGGATGGTAAGTAATACCCTAATTTGAGGCACAAGATGTGACCAACCGTTAGTAGAGCAGACAATTCCAAAAGCAAGGATGAGGCACTGGAACACAAGAAGAACCACAGCTCTACAGGCGGTGAGCACTGGTCACCACAACACGTCTGAAACTCAACAATCTCATCTGACCTTACCAACCAAACAGACATTATTGGGGATGCATAAATTAGCAACCAGGATGCCCAACAGTTCCCCTTGACTCATGGCATGGAACGAGTTCATGAAATTTAACAGTTGGTAAGTCAAGTGCACCCTCTCAACTTTCTGTACAGATCTACGGAAAACAGATTGTGCAAAGGTACAGTGCTGGCCGGAACCAAATAGAACCAATCAGTGAACCTGCCGACCCCGCGAATTCCTCTTGAGGTGTTCAAAGCAGCCTTGTCTTCATATGTGTGATCAAGACCATTTTTGGGGATTATGAGACGTTACATGGTTGGTCAATCATGCTAACTGGAATAGTATAAAGGTAGCTTGCCAAACACCAGCTCTATACCGACTAACATTCAGATTCAAATCTGAATCCTTGTCAATGTAATTTTCACCGTTGTGATCATCTTCATCTTCGCTTCACCATTCCTTTACATGCCGCTACCATCATTCCATCCGTGTCAACTTACTGCTGTTGTCGACATCCGATAGGTATTCCCACTTTGTGTTAATTTTTTATTTTAATTTAGCCCTGTTACTGATGGATAAATACATACGGTGCTATGAGTCTGAAGTTGTGAAGCCTTGAACTCTAATCCTGTTAAGATACACAAACTACAGAAAATGTGTCAATACAATGTTACATACCTGGAATATGGTTTTATTCTGTTCCTGTCAGATCAGCGATGCCCCAAGTGTCCTATTTGTAATACTGTACTGTCTAATGAAGCCCTGAACCCATCAAGATTGCAGGACCACTTCCATAAAAAGACACTCTGAAGAGGCAACTTATGGTATTACACAGTTCCAGAAGATGAAAGAAGCATTTGAAAAGCGTTGCACAATCGAGTCATTTGCCAAGAAAGCTAAAAGTTACCTTGATAGTGGTCTCGTTGCTTTTTATAACATTTCCAAAATAGTAGCAGTGTGGAACATCTCATACAATTGGTGAAAGATTAATAATGCCTGCTGTATCAGAAGTGCTCACCACTGTACTCAAAATGGATACCCATATTTTAAAATCAATTCCTCTGAGTAATAACTCTGTAGCTCATTGTATTGATCAAATGAGTAAAGACATTGGGAATCAACTGTGCACAGAGCTACATAAACAGAATTTGGGATGCAACTCGAAAAGCCAACTGTGTGAGACAATGAGGCATTGCTAATGCCATATGTATGGTTGATCAAAAATGGAAAAGTTTATGAAAAAATTCTCTTTTCTTTCTTTCTTTCTTTTTCAATCTTTTTATTAATTTCATAGAAATAAACATAACATGGTAGTAGTACAGAGTTATTGGGAATACATTGTTATAATTAAAATTAATATAAGTGATTATAAAACCAGATAACACTAAAATGATAATTCTCTTTTGTAAAAAATGGAAAACAAATACCAATGGAAAATCAATCTAAGACAAGCTCAAAACATACATTGAGGATAAAAATATTTCAATTAGAAACATGATTTTTTTGTGCAGCAGATAGAGCACCATATATGACAGCTCGCCATACTGGTTTAGTAGCATTTATGAGAAAAGAAATTCCAAATCTGTTTGCAATCCATTGCATAATTCATCATCAACATCTTGCAGCCAAAAACCTCAACTAGCAACTCTCTTAATAACTGCTATCAACAAAATTAAAGCTGATCCATTAAATAGCAGAATATTTCACCAGTTGTACCAAGATAATGATGAAGAGTATCATTGCTTTTTTTCGCTGAAGTCTGTTGGCTGTCAAAAGGATGCAGTTTAAAACGTTGCTTTGATCTTTTTGACACTGTGATTAAATTTTTGCTCTAAGTCAAAAAGAGTTTGGGGAGCAAGACTGAACTTCTACATGAATATGTGGCATACTTCGCCAATCTGTATGACAAAATGAACATTCTAAATTTGAAACTGCCGGGTGAGAATTCTGATCTAATCCAGGCAAAAGTGCAGTGTCCACTTTTATTGGAAAATTAGAAATATATAAGTAAAACTTAGGGAGAAGAATGTTCTCACAGTTTCCCTGTATGGGAAATATAGCACTCTCCTTCACAGATAGTGATTTGCAAGAGTACACCTATAGTCCCTGAAGAAGGATTTTCAGAATCGATTTAAGTACTTGAACAAACTTGGAAATTCTGGACTGGGTAATTAACCTATTTATTTGCAAGGTGGAAGAGCCTGCAAGAGGAAATTATCAAAATTCAGAATGATGAAGCAAAAATGCTTTTCAAAAATGTTGGCTTTTGTGGTATGTGGCTGAACAGTCATACGAAGTTTCCTGGTCTTTGGAGAAGAGCTGAACAAATGCTCTTCATTGCATTGCTTAGAAATTCATTGTAATTTAACTTATTTTAAGTTTTATACACCTCTGTGAGGTCACATTCCAGTCTCCTCTTCTCCATGAAATAAAGTTCAACGTTTCCCTATAACCTCAAATCCCCCCTCTCCCTTAGCTCAGTGTCTCCAGAGGTTAGACAGACTGGGTTTGTTTTTCCGAGAGCAAAGGAGATTGAGGGGTGATTTGAGAGACATTTATAAGGCAGTGAGAGGTATAGACGATCACAGCATTTTCCCCATGGTTGGGTTATCAAAAACAATGCATGTTTAAGGTGAGAGGAAGGGGGTCTGAAGGGGGTCTGAGGAAAAAGTTCTACACAGAGAGTGTTGGCTATCTGAAAGCACTGCCAGAGGAGCTGGTGGAATCAGGTAATACTATTGTGTCTGAGAGGCATTTAGACAGGCATATGAACAGGCAAAATGGGAATAGTGTAGATGAGCAAAATGGCTGGCATGGACATGATGGGCAAAAGGCTTATTTCTGTGCTGTATGACTCAGACACTCTATCATACTCACACATTCTGCAGATAAAAGCCCTACAGTTACTGGGTATCAGAAATAAAGCCAGAGAATGATGCAAGACACATGGAAGAAAGAAAAATGAAGGTTATGGGCTGTGTAGGAAGGAAGGGTTAGATTGCTTGTGGAATGAAGGGCCTGTACTTTGCTACTTTCTACTTTCCTGTTCTACTTTCTGTGCTCTATCTTAAATCTCTGCGCAGGTCTGTGGAGGGGAAATACAGTCAATGTTTCAGGATCAGGCCCTTTATCAGGACTGGAAAAATGAGGAAATGAGCTCATTTCAAGTTGCAGAAAAGGGAAGGGTTGGAATGGGTGTGGTGGACCGAAGAACTTGTTTCTGTGCCGCACGACTCTGTGAATTTTCTTGCCCTTTTTGCACCTGAACTGTTGACTTAACCTCAATTGTGAGTATTGTTTCTCCATCCCTTCCCCTCCCTGTCCATTTTCTCACTTGTAAAAGTTCACCAAACCAAAATGTTAACCATGTCATTCCACATATGCTGCTTGACCTGCTGAGAACCTCCAGCATTTTCTATTTTTATTATTTAATACCTTGATCAAATTAATTTGTTTCAAGTGGGAAAGAGTTCAACATGCACTTCTCTGCTAATCTCTGTTAAATGTTCTGGGCCTGATATTAAGGTTATGACCTAAATTCAAAAGTAAAGATTCCCTCCCTTTGAAATCCTGAAAGCGTAAATGTAGTCATGTAGTCACCCTTGAGCTGTCTCTATTCCAGGTAATATAGTTGTTCCTCCTCCAGACTGAGAGCTTCGACTGGCAGGGGGTATGGTCACAGGTTGGCGTGAATGAGTAGCATGCTGCCACCGTCCCATCCTGTGGGTGTAGGCACAGATCAGGCTCAGCCCTGGTAGAAACACCAGACTAGAGGCGGTCGATCTTTAGGGACAGGATGGATGTTCGTGGCCGTTGTAACGAACTGGTGCTGCACTCGATTCCACTTGGGTTGAGTCACAGAGGCAAAGTGTTGTACTGAACAGAAACAGGCCCTCTAGCCTGTTCATGCTGATCAAGCTGCTTACCTGTGCTTGGCATACAGAGTCATATAGATATTGTAATTGAACCTGCCTCTACCACTTCCTCTGGCAGCTTGTTTCATACAGCCACCATCCTCTGTGTGGAAATATTGCCCCTCAGGTTTCTATTAAACCTTTCCGCTTTATAATTCAAGCCCTCCAGTCCCGACAACATCTTTTCTGCTTCCTTTCCAGCCTAATTGCATTCTTCCTATAGTGAGGGGCTCAGTACCACTCACAACGCTCCCAGTGCAGTCTCTTAGCGAGCGATCGGTGAATCCATCCTGGTCTGCTCTTACTTCCTCTTAGACCTACCACCTCTAACCTGGTGTTTATACCAAGGGTGACCTTGATCTGATGGTGACAGTATTCATCCCAATCTCTGTTGACACCCACTGCCAGTCCAAGCTCTCAGTCTGGGCACTGACCTCCCTGGCTTAAATCACTTCTCTCCGATTCTTTACCTCTCCTAAAGGGGAATAGCAGGGATCCAATACTGGGATCTGGCTGGAAATAAAGCAGCAGAAATCCAGCTACAGGCTGAGATAAAGTGATTTCTCCAACAGTTGACTTCTTTTATCTCTCAAAGCCAAGGACAGAGTGTGGGGGAGAAGGAGTGGGTTGATGAGGGAAGGATGGGATGAACAGTGTTCTTTTGTATTTGCTGATTCAGACACACAATTACCCAGGAGGCAGGAATGATTGAAAATGATGAAATGAACTCATCCCCCGCCAAAATCAGCTGCAGCTGAAAAAATGTTCACCTCCCTCTGACTTGATGTGTGTGTGTGTGTGTGTGTGTGTGTGTGTGTGTGTGTGTGTGTGAGAGAGCATGAGTATTTGTTTGTGTGTGTGTGCGTGAGAGAGAACAGGACTGTGACTGTATATGTACGCATTTGTCCATGTGTGTATATATGACGTACATGAATGTGTGTGTGAGTGTGTGTATGTGAAATTGCATATGTGGATGTGTACATATGTGAGTGCACATGAGGATGTCCATATATGCGTTGGTAACGAGTCCTCTGTCCTGTTCACCACCAGCGTTAATAGCCTGCTGAAACTTTGACAAAGGTAGAGTAAAGCCCAAGAAATGCTGCATTATGAACATCAGACTAATGTGAGCATGTGTTTGTGGGTATTTCTGCATATTTGTATTTCTGGCTATGTGGCTTTGAGTATGTGTTTATGATGCCCCAGGGTTTTGTCCCTTTGGTGGCCCAGTTCTACATGCCGGGTGGTATTAAGCACCATCTCACAAGAGAAGGGAGGGGTAGTTGATTGATGGAGGAGTTTCCTGAGACAAAGACTCAAATGGTTGAAGACCTGGGTGCCAACAAAGAGGTGAATAAATCCAGGAGTAATCATCTCCTCCATGTCGGAGTGGTGAGCAGGGTAGAGGAGGCTGAAGAGGGAAAGGCGAGTCCATTTGGAGCTGAAACCAAGGATGGTTAAGCTGAAAGCTAACAGACTTGGATTCCTCAGCCAATTAGCAGAAGAAGAAAATGATGATGTACTGCCTGAATAAGATGGTCTGAACTAAAAGTGTTCCTTTAACCATTTCCAACTAAAAGCACATCCCTAAATTCAGGAACAAGGGTCAACTTTTGTACACACAAGAGACTGCAGATGATGAAGTCCAGAGTAACAAACGAACAACCAGAGGAACTCATCAGGTCAGGCGGCACCTGTGAGAGGAAGATGGACAGTTGGTGTTTCGAGTCGAAATGATCACCTGGACTGGATTGATTTCAGTGATACTCAGGGTATGGTGCTTGGTGTGGGTCAATTAGATCTCCAAAGTTCATCTTCAGACAATACTTATTGATTTATTTTCAGCAACTAGACTCTTCTGGCAAGGCCAGCATCTATTATCATTCCATGACAACCCTTGCGAAGGTGGGCCTGAGCCATTATTCTTGGGCAGATTTCAGGAGCCACCATATTAGAATGATTGTAAGGCTACTGTGGTTTTAGACTTGCTCTCTTCATGGAACGAAGGAGCTCCATCTGGACCGATAGCTAAAACTCATGCTGAAGTTAACTCAGACATTTAAACCAGAACCTGAATTGTATAACACAGAAAAGGCCCTTCAGCCCATCACCTCCATGCCAACCTTTATATCCATTCACACTAATCCCATTTAACCACATTATGACCACAATCTTCTATGCCTTGCCTATTTAAGAGTCTGCCTAAATGTCTCTTGAACATAGTTTTTTGTGTCTGATTCTACCTTCTCCTCTGGCAACATGTTCCAGGTCGCAACCATTTTCTGTGCAAAAAAAAACTTATAAAATGGAGACACGAGAGATTCTGCAGATGCTGGAGATCCTGAGCAACACACAGTAAATGCTGGAGGAGCTCAAATGGTCAGACAAGTCCATGGGTGCTGCCTAACGTGCTGAGTTCTTCCAGCAAATTGTGCGTGTTACCTCTCAGGATCCCTTTAAAACTCTAATACTCCTCTTCCATTAAACCCCCAAGTTTTTGATACCCCTGCCATAGAAAAACAAGATTTTGGCTAACTGCTCTATGTATGCCTTTCATAATTGTATTTCTTTCTGGCAAGTCACCTGTCAGCTTCCTTCACTCTAGTGAAAACAAGCCCAGTTTATCCAATTTCTGCCTATAACTGAAATCAACATCTCGGTGATTCTCCTCTGCACCCTCTCATGTGCAACAGTATCCTTCTGATGGTGTGGTGACTAGAACTGCACACAATACTCTAAGTGTGCCTCCAGCCAATGTTTTGTAGAGTTACAGCATAATCTCCCAGTTCTATGCCTCGAACTGGGCAATCAGCCCATAGGCCTTCTTTACTCTCTAGCCAAGGGTTGTTGGTTCTTTCAGGGAACTATGGACTTGAACCCCCTCCACCAGTCCAGACCATGCAATCATAGAGTCATTGGGAAATGCAGCATAGATGTAGGTCCTTTGGCCCAATGAGTCTATGCTGACCGAGTACTCATCAATTCATTTCCAATTTCCTGCTTTCAACTCATGTCTCCAGCTCACCCCCAGTATATTTGTCCAAGTGCTTCTCCGTGGAGAAACTATACTTGCCATGGGAGCAGTCATCTCAGGTGCTTCCAGCCCAACCTGAACCCACGGTCTGGTCCATAGACTCAGGACTCTGGGTCTTCCAGCTGTCCCTTGTTTGACTAAATCAAAGGCACCTGATTCCCATCATTGGGCTTGCAATATAAGTAGCTTTGGGATTGAGTGTGGGCTGCTGGTTTGTCTTGTCAGTCCCCCTTGGAGCAACCTGCTGGTGGAAGGCTAGAGCAGCCAATTGCCATCTTTAGGCTGTGTTGGGGAAACCATCCCCTCATGGAGCCTTGCTGTTAGTAGTTGGTAGCTGTCTTTGTTGTATGGATTTGGCTGTTTCCTGGGCCAGTTAAGTGGCTATTTCAGTAGCCTGCTGAAGTTGCTGGCTGAACTGAGACTTGGAGCTACCTTGGAGTAGAGGTGGAACTGTCTGTTTTTCTTTGGTGTTTGTCTTGTCTTGCCCTTGCCTCTGTTGAGTAAATCTGGCTGTCCTGCTGTTACCCAACAGATGGACCTGTCCTACCTTGGTGTGGAGAAGTTGAGTCCTGGCTTGTCTTAGGATAAGTCCTGGCTTTGTTTATGTTCTGTCCTGTCTCATGTTAGTGTTGTGTTAAAGATGAGTCCCAGCTTGTTGAAGGATAAGTCCTGGCTCTATGTTGATGTCTAGTTCCCAGTCTGCCTCTGAGCTCCAAGAGCCCGAGCCTCGAGGATCCCGCAGCCGAGCTCCAAGAGCCCGAGCCTCGAGGATCCCGCAGCCGAGCTCCAAGAGCCCGAGCCTCGAGGATCCCGCAGCCGAGCTCCAAGACCCAAGACCCCAGCCTCAAGCCATGTTGTGTCCTTGCCTGGTTCTGGGGTCCAAGCCTGAGGCAAGACCCAGGTTCTGGATCCTTGTCCAGTCTTGGGCTCGGAGTTCAAGCCTTGTCTTCTAGTCCATGGTTCCTAGTCCTGGTCCCACTTTCCCTAGCCCAAGTCTGCATTCTTGTACCTGCTCCTGGTCTGAATCCTGTCATGTTCCCACTCTAGTCAAGTCCTATTCCTTGTACTTCAGTGTCTGTGTCTTGCATTTGGGTCTGTTCCCAGCACCCCATTGTGACAGATATTTGCTAGAGGGTGGTTTGATTTTTCCATTGTTCAAGGATAGAGGTGCTGCCTGGACTAAAGGTCTGAATTATAGCAAGGCCAGGATAGGGAACTACAAGCTGGCAAGCCTGACTTTACTCTTAGGGAAGTTACTGGTATGAATTCTGAGGGATAAGATCTACCACTATTTGGACAGTCAAGTCCTGACCATGAATAATCAGGATGATTTAGTGCATAGGAGGTCATGTCTGGCAAATCTTGTGGGGTTTCTTGAAGAGGTAACTCGGGAAAGATGAAGGTAGCAGATAGGACGTTGTCTAAATGGACTTTTGTAAGGCCTTTGACTAAGTCCTGTTCGATCTGGAAAGTTAGGTTGCATGGAATTCAGGGGATGCTATGGAGATGGATTTATATTTGGCTCAGTAATAGGAAGCAGAGGGTAATGGTTGACAGTCAATTCTGTATCTGGAGCACTGACTAGTGGGGCTCCCCAGGCGTCAGTGTTGGAACCATTGTTATTCATTTTTGTATGCAAATGATGTGGATATAGATGTACATGGCACAATTAACATATTTGAAGATGACACCAAATTAGGGGGCTGTGTTGAAAATGAATTGTGAAACAACCTTGATAAAGAGATGGGATGAGAAGTGGCAAATGGATGTCAACTTAGATCAGTGTGAAGTGATGCACTTTGAACCATCAAGCCAGGGCAAGACATACAGTGACCAGTAGTGTATTGGAGATCAGAGGGAGAAGTGTTCCTGCTGTTCCTTCAGCGCATCGGATTTAGGAGTAGGGGCATTACATTGGTGAGGCCACACTCGGAGTATTGTGTACAGTTGTGGATGTCTTTGTACAAAAGACATTGTCAAGCTGGAGCAGGAGATACTTACAGGGGTGCTGCCTGGACTAAAGGTCTGAATTATAGAAAAGGTTTGGCCATGCTGGAGCTCAGGTGAATGAGGAATGACCTTATAGAAATTTATAAAATAATGTGGACAGTCAGTCTCTTTCCCATGGTTAGAGTCCGGACCTGGAGAGCACAGATAAAAGGGGGAGTGATTTAAGGCACCTGGGAGGTAACTTTTTTTATACAGAGGGAAGTGAGGATCTGGAATAAGCTGCCAGAAGAAATGGTCAAGGTGGGTCCAACTGAAGCTTTTGAGGGGAAGGTGTTGGAGGGTTATTTACTGAATATGGGCCATTGAGACTAGCAGGAAAAATGCTGAATTTTCAGTGGATCAATGGGGCCAAAGGGCCTGTTTCTGTGCTGTATTATGACTCATGAGGATTATGACGGGCATGGATAGGGTAAACAGTCAGAATCTGGGTGAGGGTGGTGGATATGTAAAGGAGATGTGTGGGGAGGTTGTTTGGAGGTGGTAGATGTGTGGAATAGGCTTGGTGGTAGAAGCAGATACAAATGTGTCATTTAAGAGCTGTTAAGTACACATGAATATGTAGGCACAGCAGGATATGGATCACATGCAGGCAGAAGTGATTTAGTTCAATTTAACATTATGTTCAGTGCTGACTTGATGGGCCAAAAGGCCTGTTCCTGAGTTGTGTTACTGTGCTCTATGTAACCCAGCCATGGCAATTCCAGAGCAAGTGAAAACCAAAACACTGCAGGCATCAGAAATCTTAAAAGCAAACAGAAAGGACTGGAAACACTCTCAAAGTCAGGCAGCAAATGTGGAGAATCCGGTTCTGTCAAAGGGTCTTTGACCTGATATTATCTGTTCATTACAATCCCAGAGCATATTTCCCTGCAATAGGCATGAGAACAGTAATGTTTTGTAACTCCAAAACATAAAACTAATTGAAAGCAAAAACAGAGCCAGGAATGCATGCCTTAGTTTCATTTTTACTTTAATGCCATGAAGACATATGCCACTCATGTACTTTAACATATAACCTGAAATGCATTATGTACACAACAAACAATGCTTAATCAAACAATAAATTTACAATATTAGTCAAATATTACTGAAATATTAAATACACAGACCCGGCTGGTGCCGTGGTGGCATCAGTGTCGGACTTCGGGACAAAAGATCCTGAGTTCAAATCCAGCCAGCTCCCCTGCACGTTTTCCATCCGTGCTGGGTTACGAGCTGGTGCTCTCTTTGGAAAACTCATCTGGCAGAAGGCAATGGCAAACCACTGCTGTAACTTGCTTCGTACGTGGTTCCCCACTACGTCAGAGAAGCGTGGAGGGAAATTGTCCGCTAACCAGAGAAACTCTGGATGTGACGTACCTTTCCTGTTAAATACACAACATTCATCCTTGTTTAGCTATAAACTCCAAATCAATATAGAATGCAACTCAATTCAAATATGTAATGTTTGCTTTCCAGTCATCTATATGTGTATAAATATGGAGAGAGAAAGATAGATATAGATGTAGTGTATATACACAGTCTGCTACCATATATCTACTATATACACATTCACAGCATAGCAAGTTTTTAAATTGTCCCATTCAGGCCTAAAGATTTAATTGCTATGGGGGATTTCTTTCTTGACGGGGGTTGGGGAGTGTCACCCTGCTTAGCAGGTGAGGCAGTGGCTATGTAATGGGGGACTTATGATTTGCATTAAGGTGAGTGCATCAAGGAGTGTCCTCTTTTCTAAATTTTTCAGTTATTTCCTTTTCCAAATGGGACAGTCCATCAGCATTTCCATGGTTAGTTGTCTTCTTCAATTCGGTCTTGTAATTGAGTCCTCCAAGGAACAGGGCTCATTTCTGCATTTGGGCTGTTACTGTTAGTGGAGCACCCTTCTGTGGATTGAAAATGGACACTGGTGGTTGATGATCAGTACAAGGGTAAACTCTCTCCCACCCAAGTACTGGTTGAAGCGCTTTACACGTCAAACCAGACTTATGGTCTCTCTGTCAATCTGCGCGTACCGTAATTTTTTCTCTGCAGCGGTAGGGAAACGGGATGCAAAGGCTATGGGACGTCCACTTCCACCAATAGTACATGTGACATGATTGCACCTATGCCATAAGGTGAGGCATCATCGGCAAGCTTCACTGGACAACGTGAATCATAATGTGTGAGTACAGTGTCTGATGTGACCATTCCCTCTACCTTTTGGAAAACCACCTCACACTGCTTTGTCCATTGCCTTTTCTTCCCAATTTGCAATAATGTTCAAAGGGTGAAGCACAGTAGCCATGTTTGGCAGGAACCTGTTATAGTAATTGACAAATGCTAAAAAAAAGACTGTAAATGTGACACATTCTTTGACCTTGGGGCATCCAACACTACTTGAATTTTCTCAGCACAGTTGTGTAATCCTTGTGTGTCAATGGCATGACCACAGTAAGTGATGCTTGGATAAAAGAATTCCCACTTGCCACATTGTGCTCTGAGCCCATAATCTTCTTATTTTTTTTACACTGTCTTGATACTTTAGAGATATTCCTTGTCATCCTTACTGGTAACTGCGATGTCATCCGCTGACACTGAGTTAACACCTGGTCCATAGCTTTCTGCAAGAGTGCTACTCAAAAAATAAGCTTATTTTAGTGACAAAGCCCTTTTTGAGTGTTTATGGTGAGAAGCACTTTGAACTCTTCTTCTATCTCCATCTGTAGGTAGGCCTCAGCTAAATCCACTTTGCTGAAATGTTTCCCTCCGGAAAGGTTTACAGTTACCCTCTATCCTGGGCAGGGGATTTTGATGTACTTTCAGTATTGGATTGATGGTGGCCTTAAAATCACCATAGACCATAACAGACCCATTCTTCTTGGCTACTGGGATCACTGGCATTGCCCCGGGGCTCTACCCAACCTTGGAAAGAATTCCTTCAGCCTCCATGCAATCTAGCTCACTGGCTACTTTATCACAGATAACCTGAGGAATCAGATGGGGTTTATAAAACTTGGGTGCGGCATTTTCATTTGGCACTTAGCCCTTGAGTTTTCCATGCCATACTTGAACACTGCCGTGGCATCATCCAAAACCTTTCTTAATTTGCTATCAGTTGACTCTATTGCTGGAGATGTGGCAGGTACTGTAAATGGTGGATGGATCTCCAATCAAGTTGGAGTTGTCTCAGACACTCACAACCCCACAATGCTGACCCTCCTATTTTTATCAGCTTGGCTTGTTGGCTGTGGTATCTCACTGTTACAAATGTCATCCCCACAGAGGTTGTCTTTATTCCAGTATAAGCTCTTAGTAGGATATCCACATTAGGATATTCAGTTCGGTATCTTTGAAATGCCATTCACTCATTTTGTGGAATGACTGAAACAGCCAATCCAGAGTCCAATTCCATTTTAATTAGTTTGCCATGTCTATTGTTAGTTTTAAAAATGTAAATCTCGAGGTTACTCAGTCCTGTGTCACTCTCATCATTATCATATTTTTCATCAAAAGCATGCAGATTAGTGCTCTTTTTGAAACTGCAACTTGACTTTTTTTTCTTTTTCTCTTCCCATTTACAATATTCTTGTCTGTCCGACAAGCTCTTTGTATATGTCCTACTTTGTTGCATTTTCTCAAAGTTTCACTTTTACTCCTGCATTGGTCTGTCTGCCACAATGGCAACACAATTTGCTTGGCCAGGTCCATTTCTGTTCAGACATTGCAGTTTTGTTCACGTTCCTTTTTATTCATGACTGCAGCTCAACTGTGTCTCTGTCCGCTGTTTCCATTGATACAGCTATTACAACTGCTCATTTAATTGTAAATTGTGCTTCAGTAAGGAGTGATTTTTGAATGCTTTCTTGTAAGATTCCACAAACTAAACCAGACTTTCTTAATGTTTTTTTGCCCTGGAGGAACCGTTGAAATAATTTTCAGGCCTCAGGTCCCTGTGTAAAAGTTACTATATCTACAGCTCACGGTACATTAGTGTGATCAGTAAGTTTTAGATATAATAATCCAAAAATAATTGTCAATGCTCTTTTGAGTACAGAATGTATTTTTAGCCGACCTTTCTTGTAAAAAAAAACAGGTAGCTGAGCTTAGCCTACCCTTCTTGAAATAAATCTCCTTCTTTCCCCCTCATAAATTTTAAATATAGCGCTTACCAATTATCAACAGCCTCCCCAATGTCACATCAAAATCTGAGAATGGACTCAACCAAATAAACACGGTCTTACTGTGCACTGTCATAGTGGGCTGAGAGACCCCTAATGAGATTGCTAATGGGGCTGCTTGGTTACTGGCCACCCCTGTAAGCACTAACATCGTGTGTCATGCAAAGTTAAAATAAAGATGTTTTTTTGAATCATAATCTCTTGTGGGACCCCTAGCAACCTCTTGTGGAATCCCAATTGAGAAGCCCTGAACTAAATGATCATCATTAAGTCCATCACTGAACTGATTATGCTCAGACAGCTTCTTCAATTCAGCTATGTACGTTGATATAGACTCCCCTTCCTTTTGATTCCACTTAACAAAACCTAAAATGTTCTGCAAACAACAATGTCTTTGGTTCTAAATGCTCTGGCATTACTTCCACAATATCAGCAATGCTCATTTTAGCAGGTTTGAATGGAGCAGTCAAACTTTTAAGCAAACTGTATGCTCTTCTCCTCTATGCATTCAGCAAAACTGGTACCTCGCTTCTCTTTGGCTATCTCATTCACTTCAAAATGCTGCTCAATTCACTCATTATACATATTGCAGTTATCCCCTGTGCAACTGAATGTGTCTGTCTTTCCAATGAAGCCAGTCATTTCCACTTTTTTTATTTAAGATTATTATCACCCGGTACTCTATATTCTATGGGACTCATGGTTTATGAACCCATGAATTAATCCATTTTCTGCCTTTTTTTAACTTGACCATGTCTATCCCTTCCTAAAGAAGCATGCGTTGTGCTGTATTTTCACTCAACCATTTCTCCCTGCACTTCTTTGTAAAAGTCTAACATCTCACTGTGCTTCAACAGCTAGGTAGTTGTCTCAGGTTTGTTTAAAACTTCCTCGTCACCACTGTTATGTTTTGTAACTCCAAACCATTAAAGTAATTGAAAGCAAAAGCATGGAGCAGGGAATGCGTGCCTTAGCTTTGTCTTTACTTTAGCTGGACACACACATATGATGTGATAGCGTGATGACGTCTGTCATTCACGTACTTTTACATATAACCCACAATGCATTATGTAAACAACAAAGAATGCTTAATCAAATGATATATTTACAATATTCTCAAATACTACTGATATATTAAGTACACCACGGGAACCTTCTCTGCATCTTTGTCTCTCCTCTAGCCAGGAAACAGAAGAAATGTCTCATCTCCTTCAGCTTCGACAAGCAGCTGTTCAGGGAAAAAAAACCTTCCTTAAATCTGCCTCTTTAACCTCAGTGCTCTCCCCTGGACTGCTTCCTGTTCCCCACTGTGTGCTAAATGTTTCTGGCCTTGTGGAGTCCTTGAAACCTCTCATTATATTGAAGTCAGTGTAAACATTCAGTTCAGAGTCATATGACGACATGTGAGAATGCTCGGGATTTAGAATCCAGGCTCCTCAAAAGTTGCAGTTAGCTCCACTATTTATTTATTAATTTGCTCCTTCATTATAAATCAGGATGGAAGTTCGTGTGTTTATACAACTGGCTGCACTTCCTGTCCTCATATGTTCTGAAGCAGTTTATTTACCTCCCTGTCTCACCTCACCCTTCCCATGACCCTTTCCTATAACCCGCCACAGAATGGACGCACTTAGTTGTAACTGACCTGAACTTGAGGAGCTGACTTGACTTGGTCAGACCACAGCCTGACCCATTGAACTCTGTGGGAATGGTGTTGTAAGTGCTTGCATTAGCAGGTAACTGAAAGTCATTGTCACATACATCAGTATATGTATGCACAGGTGCAATGAAAAACTTACTTGCAGCAGCATCTTAAGCACATATCATTACATAAGCAGCATTCACAAGGAAAACATAAATTAAACATAAATTATACATAATTTTTACAAGGATGAATACAATTAAAACAAAAAAAAGAGATCTGTTGTAGTGCAAAGTGGTCATAATGTTGCTGTACTGAGGTAGTGTCATACAGGTTGATTCAAGAACAGAATGTTGGAAGGGAAGTAATTGCCCTTGAAGCAGGTGGTGAGGGACTGTAGGTTTCCGTATCTCCTGCTAGCAAGAAGATGACATGGCTCAGATGGTGGGGATACTTGCTGGTGGATGCTGCCTACTTGAGTATATTCTCATAATTAACCCACTGCCTTCCCTCCACATTCGTACGCACATTCAAAGTCAGACACCAAAGTTTAGTTTAATTTTATTCTTTATTTGTACTGAACTGTAAGTGTGCGATTATGTTGCGTGTTCTGCTGTTTCACTGCTGGGTCCTAAACCGAGTTGGTGCATGGTATGCTATCATTGATGGGGAGAGATGTGCCCATGATGTACTGGGCTGAGTCCACGACACTCGACCCAGTAGCTGGGAGTTACTGTCCAAAGACATGTGTTCAGATCACAGAAAGCTAGCTGCCACATGCTGTGAAATGAACCTGCTTTCTCTCCAGCGCTCCCTCAGGATTGAGTGTGACTTGCTACCATGGCAACCTGTGAGGCTAATGTGGGAAACCCAAACTCTTCCTTAGGTGGGACAGAGGGTGACTAATTGGGACAGCTTGGGAGGTGGGTCTCTGAGCTCTCGTGAAGCATAGATTCAGGGTTTTTCTCCCGAATATTCCTGCTCCACTTTGAGGGGTCATGAGTTGAAGATTCCCAGGAACCAATGGGGGTGCTAAAATTTTTCAAGGAAGCTTTAAGCACCTCCTTGAATATTTTTCCTCAGCCCACCTGGTAACGTTGTACAATTTTGGATTCTGTGAATGACCAATACAGGAGAGGCCTTTGTTTCCTAGGATCTCTCCACGGGCCGTTGTTATGGAAGGGTAATGGGGTGAAGCAGGGGCACATTGCTAGAGAACCACAGTCTTGCGGATGTACAGTCTACCCTCCTGTGTGCCTCAATGGGCATGTCAGCTGTGGCTTCGAGTTTGGCCAAAGGCCAGACCATAAAGCCATAAATCCATGATATAAGCAACACTGTTTCCTTCTCCTTTGGGAGTAGTAGGTTTCATGGATTGATTGAATGGTTTTCAGCTCTATAAAACTTTGGTTAGGCTGCAGTTGGACAACTTCTAGTTGTCGTATTACAAGAAGGATGTGTCTGGAGAGGAATGCAGAAGAAGTTTACCAGGATGCTGCCTTGATTAGAGAGTGCTAGCTAAAAAGAGAGATTGTACAAAGATGAATTGTTTTCTCTGGTGTGTCAGAGGCCGAGGGGAAACCTGATAGAGGTTTATTACATTATGAAAGGCTCAAAGTCCTCTTCCCTCTTATAGCTGTCCCACTGCTATCTGTCATCATCACTAATACCATCACCTACTGTGATATTGCCATCAACGTCAGGGGTTTCCCTGTCACTACGCTTCTCAGAGCGGGCAGTCCCTGCTCCGTTCCAGGTTTTGTAGTCATGACTCCCACCCGCAGCCAATCAGCAGCCGGGCACTACTTACTCAGCAGTTCAGCCGGGAAGACCGAGCAATACAATTAAAATCAGAGAACTGCAGGAATCTGAAATATCAGCAGAAAGTGCTGAGAACAGTCAGAGCTCGGGCAGCATTAGTGGGGAGAGAGAGAGAGAGAGATGGTTAATGTTTCTGGGCTGAAGACCCTGCAACAGCACTGGGAAAGATAGAACACAATTTAGTTTTAAACTGTAGAAAGGCTGGGGAGAAGACAGAGAAGAGGGATAGGATTTCTCTGATGGGGAGTGGCCAAGATATTGTGGCGATGGGAGAGAGAGAGAGACAGAGATAGAGGTACAGGGGAGGTGGGAAGGGGGGAGAGGGAAAGGGAGAGGGAAGCGGAGACAGGGAGAGGGGGATTGAGTGAGCAAGAGGCCATTCAATGAATGATTAAATAACAGGATATTTAAAAGCCGTACAGAATAGGTCAGAGTTGCAGGAAGTGCCCAGGAGATCAGTCAGTGTCTGTGGAGAGAGGAAAGAAGTGTTAATATTGCCAATGAATAACCACACCATAGAACTAGCCAGTTCTGATACAGAGAAAATTCTCTGAAATTACAGATTTGAATATTGGGTCCGGATTCCTACAATATGTCCAGACATACAATGAGGTGCTGCTCATTCTGGGCCTCAGTGTAACAGTGCAGGAAGCCACAGACTGATGGGGCAGGGTGGGGTTGGAATGGCAACCAATAAATATTACCACTTAAAATCTGACCGATGTGAATTGCTGAAATCTATTTTTGGATGTGGACATTGTTGTTGAGGCAGCAATCTATTGCTCATTCCGAATCGGCTCAAAGCTGAGTGAGGAACCAACGTGGGTTAAATCTTAACCGCAGGGCTGTGAGTCAGGCGTCCCAAATAGACCTGGCCAGTTAGGAAGCTTCCTGGACTTTTCTCCCTAATGGTTTTGTAATAACAATGGTGTCCTCCGTTTATTGGTATCAGCTTCCCATTCCCAGTATATTCAACAGCTCGATTTAACTCTCCATCTACGGCAGTTGGATTGGAACAGCCCCATAGTTAATCTTCTGCAAAATAGACTTTCTGCTCCCCTGGCTCTAGATTTACTTACATCAAAGCTCAACCAGTGAAGGGCAAAACCCAAAAAAATTCAGTCTCACTGCCTTTCTGAAACTCCGTTCTGCAAACTTCAGTTTGGCTTGGGAGGGAGCCATGTGTATGTTGATCTTGGAGGAAGACCACTACACTGTGGGGTTTTATAAAGATGTATATCTCTCTGTCTCTATGAAAAGTATCATGATTAGGTCCTCAAAGCAATGTTCTCTTTTGAAGTGTCTGACTTTACCTTTTCTAAATGCCAATGTTGTTGCCATTATAACCTGAGTCATGAAAGTCAGAAAGACCCCAGACTATTGTAGACCACAAAGTCCAGCTATAATTGCCAAGGAAAAAGGAAAGAGACATAGCAAGAGGAACTGGAATGCCTATTGAATGCATGTCAGCCAACGATGTCTATTGACGATTGGAGCCAGTTCATGGTTGTAGTTGACAGCTAACAGCCATTGGGATGTCACAGTACAGTTCTTGAATGACTGGAGATTTAGTCATGTGTTTCTCAACCAAAGTTCCTGTACCAGAGTATTGTCTATTCTTTTTGGAAATTCTTTGGATCTTTATGCTTGGTTACAATAGCCACACATCTAATCATCCTGGACTGACACCCCTCTCCACAGTTCTGAATAATGCATGGATACTTAAGTAATGACTTTCTCTTTGAGGTAGGAATGTTCACTTGTTGTTGCAAAGATCTACTCTACATTTTCCCCAGCACAGTCATATCCTTCACATAATGTGACCACCAAAACTGCGCACAATACATTGTTAGTTTTTCATTGTCCTTGGATCTAAATCCAGGAACTTCCTGTAGGGTAGGAGCACCTTCATCCTTCACTGGAAGGATCCCTGTGACCATGTAGGTTTCCTCCAAGTGCCCCAGTTTCCTCCCACATTCCAGAGAGCAAAGAGTGCACAAAGTCCCAACGGGCAGCACTGGATGTCAGGTTCAAACCTAGGTTGCTAGAGCAGAGAGGCAGTGGCTCTACCAGAGGTGCCACAGACTCAATCCTTCCCCCACTGACCCTTCCTTTTGGCTTTTCTCCGTCAAGCCATGCGTCGAGTAACTCCACATCCAAGGGCAGCTTTGTCTATTCCTGGCGTGCATGCTTGGTGAGCTCACCTCACCAAATCTCCTCGGGATCTGGGCCACAGAGGAAGTAGCAAATGGTAAGGGCTAAGGTGGAGATAGCCTGGTGTGGAGGGGCCAAGAGAAGGAGAGGAGCAAGAAGTGCAGCTGCTGAGAGAAAGGAAAGGGAGAGAAGAGAGGAGGAAAATAGAGCAGAGGAGAGTCTATGAGAGGAAACCATTTCCTCACAGTTCCAAGCCTCAATTTTGAAAAGGGAAGATTCTGCATATTCTCTCTGTGACCGTGTGCTCCGGTTTCCTCCACATCCTAAATATAGTCTGGCAACTTAGCTGGCAATGTTTTTCGTTATAGGTGGTAGGGACACTGTCTTGGGGGTGGTGGGAGGGGAGAGTGTGGAATTAATTACTATGAGAGAGTCCGAATCACAAACAGAATCAGACTCATTATCATTGGCCTAGACGATACGAAATTTGTTGTTTTGCGCCAGTGCAGTGACAAAAGATTACTAAAAATCACAAGAGTAAATAAATCATGCAAAACAAAGGGAATAGCAAGTTAGTGTTCACGAGTTCATGTTTCTGCATCCAGTCCATGTTCTCTTTTTTGCTGCCGTAATTGAGAAGGAGGTACAGGAGCTTTAGGACCCACACCACCAGATTCAGGGACAATTATTACCCTTCAACCATCAGGCTCCTGAACCAGTGTGGATAACTTCACTCACCTCAACTCTGAACTGATTGCACAACCCATGGATTCACTTTGAAGGACTCTATAATTCACGTTCTCAGTACTACCTATTTTTGATTATTATTATTAGTTGGTATTTGCACAGATTGTCTTTTGTGAATGAATCTCAGGGTACTGTGTGGTGACATGCACGTACATTAATTTAAACTTTGAATTTTGATGGTGGAGAGCGAGAAGCTGTTTCTGAACCATTGAGTGTATGTCTTCAGGTTCCTGATGCTAATATTGAGAAGAGGGCATGTTCCAAATGGCGAGGGTCCTTAGTGATGGATGCCAGCGTCTTGAGGCAGTATCTTAAACATATCCTGAGTGATGGGGAGTATTGGGCCTGTGATGGATCTGGCTGCATCCACATCCCTCTGCAGCCTCTTGCAATGCTGTGCAACGGAGCCTCCATATCTGACCGTAAGGCAACCGGTCAGAATTCTCTTCACCTACATCTATTTGTAAGAGTCTTTAGTGACATCTCCTCAAACTCCTAACCAAGTTCTTCATGATTGCATCAATGTGTTGGATCCACAATGGATTCTCTGAGATGTTGATACCCAGGAGATAGAATGTTGCTGGAAAATATGTTGGAATAAGATTGATGGGGTAATTCTGAGAGCCAGCGTACATGGGCTGAATGGCCACACACAGATCCTGTTCAGGAAAGCGGCACAGTGATGCAACTAGTAGACCTGTTGGCTCACAGCTCCAGAAACCCAGGTTCTACCCTGACCTGCATGGAGTTGGCATGAGCTCCCTGTGGTGGTGTGGGTTTCCTCCAAGTGACCCAGTGTCCTCCCACATCCCAAAGGAGTGCAGGTTTGCAGGTTAATTGGCCACTGTAAGTTGGCCCCAATGTGTGCATGAGAGATATAATGTGGGGGAAGTTGGTGGAATATTAAGGGAATAGGGTTAACGTAGCATTAGTGGAAATGGGTGTTTGGTGGCTGACACAGAACAGATGGGCCATTTCCTTGCTGTATCTCTTTATGACCATAAAATGAAGGGGTAGTCGGGAGGAAGTTGATGAAACTAGTCAGAGGATATTGGTGAGACTGGATGGCGCTTGTCCAATTACAACTCTGATGTGTAAAAGTACACACAATCGCAATCTGATTGCACTTCAAAGCCAACAGACATATTAGTTGGTCTATGAATAGAAAAAGAATTATACTTGGTATATATTTGTTGTTCTAGCTGTGCAGTAATTGCTCATCGTCAGTTCTGGGTGACTGAGCCATTACTCACTTTTCTCCAATTCCCTGTGCAGCTGCACATCATGGCCCTGTTCCTTCTCTTCAGTTTGTGCCTGTGCGTGATTCAGTCTCAGATACTTACTGCCCATTATGCCCCTGGAGTTTAGGGCACAAGGAAGGTCCTCCACCTCTGTGTAGGAGGATTCTTCATTTCTGTTTCTATAACAATATTTTTTGACTAGTCAGGATTGTTAGCCCTAAGCTGAACCTCACAAACCTGGAGGACCAGCGGACCACTCTTAGTCTGGCCTCGACCTGTTGACCTGTTTGGCTTGGGTGACTCTACCAACAGCCAAGGCACAGGGCCCTGACTCAGCCAACGTAGCTTCCTGAGCCATTGAGGTACACAACCCTCCAAACTCCAAACCATGGCTATGGACCAGGTCGTCTTGGAGGAATCTCTCAACAGACCTCCCAAAATGGTCGGACACTCAACTTGGATTTTCAGCTTGCTCGAAGTACCAGCCATCAGGAGACACATAGTATCATAGGAAACTTCAGGGAAAGTAGACTCAGCCCAGTACAACATGGCACGTCCCTCTCCAACACAGGTAGTATATACACAAGGCACTGCTTCAAGAAGGTAACATCTACTATCAAAGATCCGAGCCGTCTGGGACATGTCATTTTCTAACAGCTATCATCAGGCAGGAGTGTCAGTACCTCCAGTTGAACTCAGTCTTTTTGTGTGTTTTCCCCCAGCCGTCAGTCTGTGATTTTGTATTGCCATGTGCTCCTGTCCCTGCTCCTGCTCTACTCCAGCCCCTGTACTACTGAGTACTCCACCTCTCACCTGTTTCTCATTGTTACCTGTATTGCTGTCACCTGTGTCTCATTGTGCTCCACCTATCATCTGCCTCGCTGTTTATTGCCCAGGGTATTTGTATTTCAGTCCTGTGTTTTCACCTGCTTGTTGCCAGATTGTGCCAGTGAATTTTCCTGAGCCTTTCCAGCATTCGAATCTGTACTCTGCCTGTCTATCTATCAACTCTGCCTGTTTCCCGATTCTGGTTTTTGGATTTCTCTGGATGTTTTGATCTCTACCTGAACTTTAACACCAACTTTGTTTGCACCTTGGGATTTGTTACTCAATTAATACCACTGTGTGCACAGTACTGGGTCTGCGATTGGGTCCCTGCTTCAGCGTCCTGACACGGAGGTGCGGAAGCCTGAAGTGCCACGTGAGATGGCTCAAGAACAGTTATTTTGTCATTACGTGCACTGGTAATATCGCAACCCAGGTGCAAAGGATCAACAGACTCTGATATAGAGATGTTGACAAGAGTTTTACTCATGTTCCATAAAAACGTCAATGGCTGTCCCGAGTGACACCGCGAGAAGTTACATTCCCAAAACTAGGATCCCGTGATTAGTGCTAATCAGGCATCCGCTTAAATAATACATGTGACATGGAATCCCCAAGCCGATGAAAATAAATTCAACGAGCTTAAGCAGAAGGCACCACGAAACTGCATTACAAAGCGTGCGTCACTCGAGAAACATACAAGGAACTTTAAACTCTTAAGGACTCTCGTTAAACAGGAATTTACCAATTCAGGTGCTCTTAAAAACCTTGGAGCCCAATGCTCTCCAGTGCTCCACACAGGCCCGGAGAGCTCATTACATACTTCCCTTCAACCACTCAGTTTTCGAATGATCTGACATAGCCCTAAGCCAGTACAACAGTGTGACCACTTTGAAAAATTTGCACTACTGTGGACTTGTTCCTTTTTTGTTCTAATTGTGTTCTTTCTTGTAAAAACTGTATTTGGTTTATGTTTAATTTAGACTTTTCTTGTGAAGGCTTCTTACCTGATGCTGGAGGCCTGCGATGTGACTGCCAGTTTCTCTCTGCACTTGTACATGAAAATAAACTTGACTAAGACTTGGACTTTGACGAGGACCTGAGAGACGGGTGAGATGGAGGTATTTAGAAACCCTGCCTCCTGTCACACCAGGGTGTTTGGGCCAATGCACTGGTTTATGATTGGTTTATTGGTTAATATGATCATTTATCAGCTTAATATATTTAACAAGATACACTGACAAGTTTTTGGGTGCATACCATTCAGACAAATCATTCTGTACATGAGTAAATCCAGGTAGTAAAAGGAAAACAGAATGCATAATAGACCATGACAGTGACAGAGAAGGTTCAAGTGCAAGCAGTGCTAGCGTCATGGTGAGGTAGATTGGGAGAGCAACAGTTCATCTGTAACTGTAAGAGGGTTCATTCATGAGTCTAATAACAGGATAGAAACTGTCCTTGAGTCTGGTGGTATGTGCTCTTGGGCTTTTGTATCTTCTGCCCAATGACGGTGGGGGGCTGGGGAGGGAGCAGGGGAGATGACTGGTGTGGAAGCTTCTAAAGGGGCAATAAAGATAAGGGGAGCAGTGGGGTGGGGGGATACAATAGCAAAGGGAGCAGCTGAGGGATTACAGCCTTAATTTAGGAAATGAATTACTTATTATAAGCCCTTGATCCTCAGTGGCCCATAAATGATTACAATGATCACGTAATCAGCTCATCTCTTGCTAGCCCACAGTTCTTTTAGACTTTGTTCGAAGCACGTTATAGTTGCTGAAAAGCATTGCCACACTTCTGTATTTGGCATATCATGAGAAATCTGGACAGAAGAAATGGTATTATTTTCGGGCCTTGCCCACGTTTTATTGCCATTCACTACTCTAGTACAGTATTAGCTTGTGATGGTTTGAGTTTTTATTGACCGCAAAGTTCTCAACTCAAAGACTTTAAGCCCTATAAGATATAAATAGCCACAAGTACTCTCACTAAAGGGAGATTATACAGTAACTAACCAATCTTGAAAGACTAGTTTACTTTCCTGTTTATTCTCCATGGCAAGTTTAGCTGCCAATACCCACTATTTGAGCAGTGGGTCCCCTCTTCTTACCAAGGAGAAGATACTTCTAGCTAATAATGTAGTTTAGAACACAGTTCATTTATTTACAGTAACACATTTTAAGTCCACACAAAAATCTTAAAAACATTTAAAACTCACAGAGGATTTCTCTCTTGCACATTCCCCATTTACAACCTTTCTAAACCACAAAGCACAAAGCATTTCTCAAATATAACTGACTAAGGATTTCCAAAACACAGGTATAGTTTGTATAAATGAAAAATACCTGCCAAAAACCAGACAAACAGGTTGTCCATTGCAGAAGCTGAACTGGAGGAATGGTTTCTAGTTCTTCCATGTTTCTTGATGTTCCTTCCCATATTCCTAATAAGCCTGAACTGCTGTCTACATTTATAACCCTTTTCTCCCACTTGACTGAATTCATAAGCATGGTGATAGTTCCTCAGATATCAGTTTAACACAAACAGCCCAAAAGCATTTTTGGAGACTACATCTTAGCTAGCTACTATAAGACCAGAAGACATAGGAGCAGAATTAGGCCATTTGGTCTATTGAGTCTGCTCCATCATTCAATCATGGCTGATCCTTTATTTTATTCCTCTCCTCAGCCCCACTCCTCAGCCTTCTCCCTGTAACATTTAATGCTGTGGCCAGTCAAGAACCTATCAATCTCTGCCTTAAATACACCCAATGACCTGGCCTCTACTGCTGCCTGTGGTAACAAATTCCCAGAACCATCAAATGTTCCTCATATGATAACCCTTTCATTCCAGGAATCATCCTTGTGAACCTCCTCTGAACCCTCTCCAATGCCAGTACATCTTTTCTTAGATAAGGAGCCCAAAACTCTTCACAGTACTCAAGGTGAGGCCTCACTAGTGCCTTATAAAGCCTTAGCATCACATCACTGCTCTTATATTCAACACCTCTTGAAATAAATGCTAACATTGCATTTGCCTTCCTCACCAATGACTCAACCTGCAAATTCTACACAACGACACCCAAGTCCCTTTGCATCTCAGAGTTTTGGATTTTCTCCCCACTTAGAAAATAGACTGCACATTTATTTTTTCTGCCAAAGTCCAAGACCGTGCATTTTACAACATTATATTTAATTTGCCATTTTCTTGCCCATTCTCCTAATCTGTCTAAATCCTCCAGCAACCTTCCAGTTTCTTCAACACTACTTGCCCCTCCACCAATCTTTGTATCATCTGCAAACTCGGTAACAAAGCTATCCATACAGCATAAAAAGTAGTAGTCCCAACACCACCCTCTGCAGAACACAACTAGTCACTGGCAGCCAACGAAGAAAAGAGTTTTTATTTCCACTCACTGCTTCCTACCAAGCAGCCAATGCTCTAACCATGCTAGTAACTTTCCTCTAATACCATGGGTTTTAAACTTGATAAGCAGTCTCATGTGTGATGTCTTGTCAAAGGCCTTCTGAAAATCAAAATATACAACATCCATTGCATCCCCTTTATCTATACTACTTGTAATCTCCTCAAATAATTCAAACAGCTTCATCAGGCAAGATTTTCCCTTAAGGAAACCATGCTGACTCTGTCCTATCTTGTCCTGTGTCATCAAGTACTCCATAATCTCATCCTTAACAATTGAATCCAATTCCTTCCCAACCTCTGAGGTCAGGCTAATTGATCTATAATTTCCTTTCTGCTGCCTTCCTCCTTTCTTAAAGGGTGGAGTGACATTTGCGGTTTTTCAGTCCTCCAGAACCATGCCATTAAAGCTGAGTATGTGAAAGTTTTCCAACTATAGACACATCAGATATTGATAATGCTAAATTATATTATTCATCTGGTTCTGCAAGCTACCTTGAACTAAGCAATTTAAGAGGCAGCTTGTCTGAAATAGCCCAAATTAATTAAACAACTCATTGTCTTATACTCTATTCTTGAGCAATAATAAAGCAGGTGCAATGACTCTTTACAGACAAAACATCTTCGAAATGCAGAGCCAATTTGCAAAGCTGTTCTATAACGAGTGCCTTTTCAACTTCAATCTACTTTCCATTTACATTTTAAGAACTGAAGACTGACCTCCATTTATGACCAGAAGTTAAGAGCATAAGACAATAAGATATAGGAACAGGATTAGGCCATTTGGTCAATCGAGTCTGCTCCACCATTTCATTATGGCTGATCTATTTTCCCTCTCCATCTAAATCTCCTGTCTTCTCCCCGTATCTCTTCATGCCTTCATGCCCTGACTAACCAAGAATCTCTATCAACCTCTGCCTTAACTATACCCTATGACAAAGCCATACAGTTGAAAATTTACTTACAGCTGTTTGTGACCTTTCAAATGGCAGCTGCTATTTGGAAAGCAGGCTTAGGAAACATAAGATAGAAGCAAATATCTGTCACAAGCTGGTACGATTTCTATACTCCAATCACCAGTGACACAACTCCCATCGATTAAGATGTGGTACTCACTGGGGTAAGGTTCAGAATCTGTCCTTTAGAGTGGTCTTGACTGCATTTCTCTAGTCCACAACCCAACTGAGATATCTCTGTCCTACTTTATGTACTTTCAGGCGGAGTCAGATTCTGCCTGAGCTACGATGATGTCATAACTTTCCCCTTTACTGATCACAGCACTTGAAGTTGGACTCAAACAAAAGGCAATTGACCGTGTCATTAATCCATAATGAAAATGAAGTGGAAACCATATAGTGTGGAGTATCTGAAATATGGATTTATACCAGCACCAAACAATCAATATGTCTGTTTTGTGAAAAAAATTATTTCAAATGAGGCAATATCCAGGCTCTTTGAACATCTGAAGAGAATACACTCTGATAAAGCGAACAAGTGCTTAGCTATTTTCAATCACTTTGTGAAAATATTGACAGTGGAAATCACTTCAAAACATGTTTGCCAGCACTTTGCAACAAAAGAGTAATGGTTTGCATGTTTCTTACAGCCTTCCATTGCTCATTGCTAATTTCTGGAAAGCCCCATACAAATGGAGAAGAACTGATCCTGTCAGCAGTAAGAGAGGTTTTGAGTACGGTTTTGCAAAAGTCACGAGACCAAATAACTAAAACAACTCCACTCAGCAACAACTCTTTTCAATGATGTATAGATGAATGCCTGAGAATGTGGAAGACACATTGTGTAACATACTTAGGACAACAGAGTTTGCTCTACAGTTGGATGAATCAACTTTGGCAACAAATTTTTGCGTCTTGGTTATGTTTGCTTCATAAAAGATGAAAAGCATGGTTCAAGAGTGTTATTTGAAAGGGGATTAGAAACAGACATGAAGGGAGAGTCAATATTTCAGGTTATTGAGCAATTTTTCAAAGAGAAACACATTCCACTCACAAACATTCTCGCTTGTGCAACAAATAAGGCACCATTATTAAAAGGACACCACTGTGGGGTTATTAATTTCTTGCAAAAAAACTGTACCCAACATATTTATCATTCACTGCATAATTCACAGACAACATCTTGTCTCAAAAAGAAGTCAATGATCGGCTACACAAATTATCACAGTGGTAAATAAAATCAAGTCCCATGCTTTCAATTCTCAACTCTTTTGAGAACTTTGTATTGGGAATGATGAACAGTTTGAATGCTTGCTGTTTCACACAGAAGTCAGATGGCTCTCAAAAAGGAAACTATCTGAGATGCTTTTAGGCACTTTTTGAAACTGATAAATTTCTTTGAAGATTCAAATGCCTCATTCAGTAATCAACTCAAGAATATTATTGCTAATTTTTCTAAATTATTTACAAAGTTTAATGAAATCAATCTTCAATTGCAAGGACATGATGTGAATCTTATCAAAGTCAAATTAATTGTCTCTACATTTCTGTCAAAGTTAACTATTTCAGTCGAACATTAGACATTGTGACTTTTTCCAATTTCCAAGCCCCTCTGAGTGGAAAGAGAATGAAAGAATACCAGGTGATGATCTTCATGTACACCATGCCCATCTGGCTGAGCTGCGAAAAGACATGTCAGAGAGATTTCAGGATCTTCTCTTAATCCAAATTCCAGATTGGATAATAAATCTATTCCAGGAGATTTGCAATGAGGAATTAACAGGAAGGAAGAACTGATCTCACTACAAAATCACTTTGAGGTGAAGCCAGGTTTCAAAAAAACATGTCAAGGTTTTTGGTTGCAGAAAGAAATCTCTGAACACTATCCTGTACTGTGGAAAAACATTAAGATGTTCTTTATTGCCTTTCCAACACCACATTTCATGGAGCACGATTTCAGTGCAGTCATTCAACTTCTTCCAAAGCAACAAAACAGACTGTAAATTACTGAACGTGAGGATCTGAGACTCCTCCTGAGTGACGTTCAGCCTGATGTTGAGAAACCGATATCACCGCACCAAGTCCATCCATCCCATTGAAAGGTGAAGAGGCAATGAAATGGTGAATAGTCGGACTACTAATGTATGCTCTAAAATTGTTGATGAGAATTGTTCTACTGTAATTAAATAAAGAAGTTGTATTTATAGCTTTCAATAGATTTGAATAAGTTTTGCAATCACTTGTCACTGCTTTGAATTTGCAGTTCCTATTTTCTTCCACTGGCCATCATAAATCAAAATTCTTTATGGTTTTTATGTAATGGCGGAAGGGGAATGGGGATTCTGTGGATGTGGTCTGGGAGCCAAGGAATGGTAACCAACGAAGTCCAGGAGCCACTGGCTTATAAGTTGACTGAGTGGGATGTCAGCAAGTAGGACAAACTTAGATAAGCAATTTGATCAATATGGGCCAATTGTACTGATGAGCTCAATTCTATGCTGTATGACTCTGTGCCTTAGCCTCTATAGCCCTCTGTGGCAATGAATTCCACAGATCCACCACCCTTTGGCTGAAGAACTTCCCCCTTATCACAGTCTCCTAGTAATGGAAGCATCCTCTCCATGTTCACTTCATCTAGGCCTTTCAGTATCCAGGCAGTTTAAATGAGATTCCACCCCCACCCCACCCTTCTGAACTCTTTTGAACTCAGGTCCCGAGAAACTAAGCACTGCTTCTGGGAAGCTGTGCTAAATGGGACAGGCTTCAGGGACCTATGCCAGGTCTCACTAACCTCGGAGGTAAAAGCACTGGAGTTTACATTTCTATAGCTCCCTCCACATCCCTGGGACATCCCAACTCATAGCCAGTAAGGTCCTTTAATTTTAAGGCTGGTGACTGGTAATGAAGTAGAAGCAGAAATCAGTGCACAGCCAGCTGCACAAGCAGCGATGAGGGAAAGCAGGAGACTAGCAATACAGATGCAAAAGCTGCTTGCTGAGGGGACTCCCTGTTTCCCAGACATTTTGACCACATCTGTGACAGTTTAAGCTCAGGCTAATGAGTGGCTAGTCCCTGGGGATTCTCTGCTCAACTCAGCTGCACAGGCTTTAACTTTCTCTTTCTCTCTCTCGCTCTCACACTCTCTGTCTGTCCGACTCTCTTGCCCGCTCTCTCTGCCTGCCCCTCGCTTTCACACAACCTACCTCACCGCACTAATTCACTCTGCCTCTCTCTCTTTCACCCTCTCCCTCTATGTTCAGTCTCTCCTGTACACTCACAATATACCACATTCACTCTTACTCTCCGTATTTCTCTCGTACTGTTCTCTTTTTAACCTCTCTCTTTCTTTCCCATTTTTCTCTCCATCCCTCCTTTCCTCTCAGACTGTTTCTTCTCTCACACTCTACATCTCTCTCTCTCTCTCCCCTTCTACGTATCTCTTTCTGTCATCAGTTCTGCCTGCCTCTACTTCTCTTTCACTGACTTCTCTTTATCTTTCTCAATTCCCTCTTTCACTTTCTGTCTCCCTGCCTGTTTATTTCACTTGCTATTGGTCTCTTCCTTGCCTTCTCACAATCTCACATGCTCTTTCCAACACACTCTCATTTTCTAACAATATGCCTGTCCCTCCACCCCTTTGCCTCATTTCCTGCCTTGCTTTCTATCTCTTGCCCCATTCCGGTCACCTATCCTGAGCACCCATTCCCCGCGAAAACAAACCATTTCAATGGGTTCAGTCTGACCTTGCCTTATTTTTAAATACAAGTTCAGATCGCTCCCTTGCCACCTCTCCCCCCAGCTCTGGCACCCCCTCCCCCTCTATAACCCACACACATCCCTTCATCCCTCATCCCTCACATATCCCTTCCCTTCATCCCTCCAACACATTCTTCACTGTCTCCCTGAATTTAGCTGCACTCCTGCTGGTGGCCGAGTACCCCACTGCAGATTCCTTCCACGAGACCACACCCTCCCTCGTCCCTGATGATGTTCCTCAAATCCTACCAGTCTGACCATCTCACTGCCCGCTGTGTAACCTCCCACCCTGGCTGGTAGATGGAGCTGAGCTGCACATGACTTGCTGCAGTGGTGCAGTGGTTAACTTATTGCGCTGGTGACTCAGTGGCCTAGACTAACAATCACAGGACCCCACTTTAAATCCCACCACAGCAGTTGTGGAACTCCAGTTGCTAATAATCCAGAAATGGCAAATAAACAAACTAGTCATATCCACGATTGACCACAAAGCTACTAGATTCTTGTGAAGGAAAACAACTTAGTTCTCTGTGATAAAGCTAGCAGAAGGGCTGTCACACAGTGCAGAGGCTCAGATTCAGTCCTGACCTCTGGTGCTGCATGTGCAGAGTTTACATATTTTACCTGCAGCTGTGCGGGTTGTTTAGAATTATACAGATCCTTCAGCCCAGCTCTTCCATGACAACAAAGATGTCTGTCCATTTGGTCCAAATGTCTCAAAATTTTTTCAATCCATGCATCTGCCTAAATTTTTAAAAAATATTTTCCTGTTTACATCAACAGCATTGAGGTTGTGAGGTTGAGAGCTTCAAGTTTCCAGGAGTGAACATCACCAATAGCTTGTCCTGAACCCAGACACTGGAGCCTGTACTTTCTCAGTGTATTAAGGAAATTTGGCATGTCCTCTTTGACCCCCACCAATTTTTATAGATGCACCATAGAATCACCTGATCTGGATACAGCATGGCTTGGTACAGCAACTCCTCTGGCTGTGACTGTGAGAAACTTAAGGCAGTTTTGGACACAGCCCAGCATATCAAGGAAACCAGCCCTACTCCATGGACTCTGTCTACACTTACTACTGGCCCAGCAAAGCAGGCAACATAATTATAAGTCCACCCTCCTTGGGCTTACTCTGTGCTCCCCCTCCCATTGAGTAGAGGATACAAAGGCCTGAATGCACATACCCCAGGCTCCTGGACAACTATCCTGCTGTTATGTGACTACTGAATGGTCTCCTAGTAGGATATGATGGACTCTTGACCTCACAATCTATCTAGTCATGGCCTTGCGCTGCACTTTCTCTGTAACTCCAACACTTTATTCGGTACTCTGTTTTTGTTCCTTCTTGTGCTACGTCAATGCACCTTTTGAAATAATCTGTCTGGATGGCATGCAGAGCAGATTTTTTTCACTAATTGTCAGTACATGTCCCAATAATAAAGCAATTTACCTATTTCAGTTGGAGAGCAGAGGGAACTTCTCTCAGGGGATCAACAGCCTTTAGAATTCTCTCGCTTTCCTCCTCTACCACTTCCTCTGACAGCTCGTTGCAAAGAGGAGTGCAGAGGTGCTGGCTTGAAGCTTAATGATGAGGTTGAAAGGGGTGATTGTGTTGAACCCTGAGCAGTTGATGAACATGTTGCCCAGATGGTCCAGAGCAGAGAAATCACATCTACTGTGTTTAATGAACCGACGACGTCAACTCTTTTCTGATGAGACAGTCTCCCCGTTCCAGTCTCCCTCAGTCCTCTTTTATATGAAGAGGCCAAACTGGGCACAGTACTACAGATGTTGCCTGGTAAAGATTCTGCCGCTTATATACAGGCATAGTTTCACACACACACTGTCATTCACGTAAAGATTCAAAGTATATTTGTTATCAAAGTACCGTTTACAACCCTGGCATTGTCTTCCTGCAGAGACCATGAAACAAAGAAACACCATGGAACCCACTCAAAGAAAATATCAAACACCCACCATGCAAAGGAAAAGAGCAAATCTCATAAATGGCAAAAAACGAGCGAATAACACACAGAATATTAAACTTCACAGAGTCCTTGAAACAATGCGGGATTGTTCTGTTCAGTTCAGTTCAATTTAGCGCTGTGTCGTTTGTTATCTTATACTCATTTTCTCCCATCCGCACACAACCACATACACCTACACATCCACAGACACACAGACTCCTGCAAACTTAAAGCACTGGAAGAATTCAGTGAGTCAGGCAGCATCTGTGGAGGAAAATGGATAGACAATGCTTTTGGGTCAGGACCCTTCATCTGAACCGAAGGGAGACAGTCAGTAGAAAAAAGTGAGGGGGATAGGTGGAGAGAGAGCTGGCAGGCTGTCAGTAGTGAGGAACCATCATATAGGAGGGAGATTGAAAATCAGGTTGAATGGTGCCATAACAGCAACCTCTCTCTCACATTGGCAAAATCAAAGAGCTGATTACTGACTGCAGGAGGAAGAAACTGGAGGTCCATGAGCTAGTCCTCATTAGGAGATTGGAGGTGGCGAGGGTCACGACTGGAGATGCACACACAAGCACAAATACAGTACACAGGCATAAACACACACAGATGCTCCCGAGCAGCATGGACATAAGAATATGTACACACACATGTACAGGTGCACACACACACACACACACACACACACACACACACACACACACACACCCACACCCACACACACCCACACAGGGTCATATAAACATACATACATACATAAACAGCTTTCAGTAAAGACCTCTGTATTCATTAGTAACTGGCAATGGTATCCAAGGTAACTCCCCATGGGCTGACTGACAGCAGTGATTAGCTATCAGTTGTAACAACAAACCTGACAGGGGTTTATATTTATTTTAAATTAATAGGCCAACGCTGACTCTGAAAGGTGATCCGCTTCAGTGTGAGTGATTTTAACACCTCATTACAGTGAAATTCTCCAACCTCCCTGGGAACACCCTGGGCTCTGCCAACTCTCAGTGCTGTTTTTCTCCCATATCACTCATTTCTCCTTTTGTTTTCTCCCTCGCTCCCCTATACAAGCCCCTCACCCTTCAGCCCTCAAGCTGTATCCTCGTTCTCTCAGGAGCATATGCGGACCACTGCCAGCACACCCAATGTATCCCATTCCAGATCACTCAGTGTAGCTTCTCAATATGGCTTCCCCTTCTAATTCTGAATTTCTCTCCATCCCTGTGGGAATGATCACAGACCAGGGTTTAACTGAGGCATTCAGAAAGATTATATATAGAGCAATTGATAACAGGATCTAGATCAACTGAAAAAGAGGGCCGAGGAATGGCAAATAGAATTTAACTTGGTCAAGGGTGAAGTGGTGCATTTTGTGAAGTTAAACCAGGGCAGGATTTACTTTGTAAGTTAAAAGCCCTTTGGTGTGTTGTTGAACAGAGAGACTGAGGGCACAAGAACATGATTCCCTGATAATAGCAAGGCAGGTAGGTAAGGTGGCAAAGAAGGTATTTGGCCATTCTGCCTTTGCTGGACCGGGCACTGTTTACCATTTGTTGATCAGACATATTGGGCATGTTGGTCACACAACACTGAGGGTAGTTTGTGCAGTTCTGGTCACTTCCATGGGGAGGACAAGATTAAGCTAGAAAGTGTGCAGAAGAAAGGACTGGAGGGCTTGAGTCATAGCCTGGAACTGTTTTCCCTGAAATAATTGAGGATACTGTGCAGGATAACGTAATTGGTGGAAATGTACATAATTCATAACCTCTGACATTGAGTTGGGATTTGAGACTGGTCTGATGTAATGACGTAATTATGTAAAGGCTTTTATAGCATACATTGGGTTCAGTTTTTGGTGTTCAATAAATGAGTTGCTACGGCTTTCCTGAAACATAACACATTTCCGCCGTCTTATTGGTGAAAATCTATATTGGTGACCCCAATGCTTTAGGCCGATTCCAGAGTTACTGAACATGTCGGCCATTGCTGTCACTTGAAACTGCCGGAAGCATTAGGAGCAAAATGTCGTAGCTGTGATAACCCCATTTGACCTCTTGGAGTTTCTGTGCATGTCATTTGGACTGAAAACATGCAGCACAGACTTTCCAGTGGCATATGGACTCTGTATTAAAAGACCTAGATTTTCTTTTTGTTTACCTGGATGGCATTCTTTTTACCAGTGCATCTAAATCTGAGCATGTATCTCATTTCCACACACTTTTCAAGCGCTAAAGCCAACATGGGTTGATTATCAATCCTGCTAAATGCCAGTCTGGGTTATCACCCATTCACCTCCTTGGGCATGGCGTTTCCGCAGAAGGTGCAAAACCCCCTCCCTTCAAAAGTAGCTGCTATTATGGATTTCCCACTGCCCCACACTACTAACAAAAATACAGGAGTTTCTGACATGGTGAATTTCTATCACCGCTTCATTCTGTGAGTTGCTGAACTTGTGCTTCCCCTGTGTAGAGTGCGTTTAAAGGCAATACCCGCAATCAAGTGCTTGACTGGTCTGCGGACATGACTGGGGCATTTGATGATACGAAACAAGCTCTTCTCAACAAGACCCTACTGGCACACCCACTCCCCAACACACCCATAGCCATCACTACTGACAGCTCAGACTATGCTGTGGGCGCTGTGCACAAACAGTTGGTCGGAGGCACGTGGCAGTCGCTCGCCTTCTTCAGCTGACAGCCACGTACCCCTGTAAGGAAGTACAGCACATTTGGCCGTGAGCTTCTCGGCTGTCTGCCATTTTCATTTTCTTCTAGAGGGTCACCATTTCACAGTGTTCATTGACCACAAACCCCTCGTGCACGGGATGGCCACAATATCAGACCCTTGGTCTGCGTGGCAGCAATGCCACCTGGCCTACATATCCGAGTTCACAACTGATATGCAACATATCAAGGGGAGAAATAATGCCGTGGCTGACTGCCTCTCACGGCCAGCCATTGAGGCCGTCCACATAGGGGCTGACTATGCTAGCATGGAAGCCGACCAAGTTACTGACGCAGAGGTCCAGGCTTACTGAACAGCACTCATGCACCTGCCGTTGGTTGATATTAAGTTCAGGGAAGCTGGGGTTTCTCTCTTGTGTGATGTCTTGACTGGTCGCCCTCACCCCATCGTGCCTGCAAACTGGAGGCGTTAGGCTGCATCACACCTCGTCGATTCACCCGCAGTCCAATGGCCTGTGCGAGCGGTTTCACCACTCCTTAAAGGCTGCTCTGAGGGCTTCTCTGACAGATGAGTGTCATCATGATTGTCTCCTGTGGGTCCTTCTGGGCTAAGAACAGCTCCAAAGGATGACCTGCAGTGATCCTGGGTTGAGCTGGTATAGGGACAGCTGTTACAAGTGCCAGGTGATTTCATTCCTGACACCCTGACTGCCTAGTCGGCATCGCAGCAGCGTCCACCCTCCTCAGTAAACCCAATTCCCTTGCACCCATTCCTACTCCCTTCATGGCTCACAGCCCTTTCGTGTTCTTGTTAACCTACATTCCGCCTCGTTTGTTTTTATCCGTCATGATGCACACCCACATCCTCTTAGGCCCTCCTTATGATGGGCTGTTCTGTGGTTTGGAACTGGGAGAAAAGACTTTTATCAGAGATAAGAGGGGCAAACCTGAATGTACTTCGGTAGATCGCCTTAACCCAGCCCACCGAGATTTGGAGAATTCGGCTGCCGTGCCTTTGGCATCACGACACGGCCGTGAGCATGTCAGCACACCCTGGATGAGCCAGGGGCACCTGCTGTTCCTCCAACACGGAACACAGGATCCAAGCCGGGCTCCAGACGGGCTCATAATGTCGGTTTTAATGAATTCTGGGTGGGGGAGGCCTGCGCAGGATAACGTAGTTAGTGGAAATATACATAATTCACAACCACAAACATGGAGTTGGGGTTTCACTTTAAAAGACTGGTCTGACATGATGACGTGATTACGTAGGGGGATTTTTAGTGTGCTTTGGGTTCAGTTTTTGGTGTTCAATAAATGAGTTGCTACTGCTTTTCTGAAACGTCTCCATTGTTTTATTGCTGAAAACTACAATTACAGAGGTTTAAGAAATCATGAGGGACATAGATAAGGTGGGGAGCCACAGTTTCTTTTCCACATCTAGAACCAGAATGCATAGGGTTAAAGTGAAAGAGGAAAGATTTAAAAATCAAATGAGGAACAAGATGTTTTTCACACAAGGGCCTGTTTATGTGCTATATAACTGTACAGTTATATGAGCTCCAGTGATCTGGGTTTGACCCTAACTTCAGATGTGGTGTTTGTACGTTACCGCTGGGATTCTTCAGGATTTTCCAAGTTGTTAGGCACTAGAGGATTAAGGAGAGGGGGAATGGGATGAATGGGATTGCTCAGAAGGGCTGAATGGCATTTTTTCTGTGTTGTGTTATTAATGAATGAGACAATTGTAATCACACCCTAGTATTTCCATCACAATCGATACTGAGACCAGCTTTTAATTAAGATTTTTATTTTATTGTATTTAGAGATACAACATGGTAACAGGCCTTTCTGGCCCAATGAGTCCGTGCTGTCCAATTATACCCATTTGTAGGGCAACTGTTGTATTCAGAGAGAGGCGGGTGTCTGAATGGGCTGCCATAGGTATATGGAAGCAGATACAAGAGTGATTTCTAACTGGCTTTTAGATAGATTTATGAATATGCAGGGAATGAATGCATATGGATCATGTATAGGCAGAAAGGATTTAGTGTCGTGTTCACTGCAGTCATTGTGGGCCAAAGGGCATGTTCCCATTCTGTCCTGTTCTATATTCTAAGTTCTATATACTATGTTTTATGTCCTGTTCTATGTTCTACAGTATGTGCTATATTCCATGTTCTATGATGTATGTTCTATGTTATTATCTGGCAAAGGTCTGGAGAAATATTCCAAGATGAGAAGCTTTGTGCTCCATCGAGGCGTAACTAAAGTAATCACAGATATCTGATTTGTGAGTGTGATTCTTTTTGAGTTGGAGAAGTACTAGCATTATGGAAAACTGATTAAATTAGTAGCGCGATTCTTTCATACTTATGATTGAATAGCATGGTCAAAGCACCTCCTCAGGGTATCCAATATCCTCCTCTTGTGCATAAGGATCTATTTAAAGGGCAGGCTAGTTGCCAAAGACAGCAGCAGTTTTAATGCAGGGAGCTTTCCAAGCAGAGATCCCAGCAGCTGTTCCCATCGAACTGCCTTCCCTGCCCAGACAGATGTTCAACAAGTTGTCATAGAAATGGTCCTTGGAGCAATAAAACAAAACTCCATAATCTTAACAGCCTGCAGCACGTTTGGTGAAATATTGGAGCATTTTATTTTACATTGTGTGATTACAATTTGTGCATCCTCTACAACTGCGCTCCTTCCCCAACCAACCACCCCAAAGGTGTTACTCAGTATCCTTTAACTCTTCACTGTGCACCACTCATGGATGGATTAGTCAGTGCCAAATTGGAGACGGAGAAGTGCAGAACTTCCACAGAGAAGGAAATGGGGAGGGTCTGTATGTCATGAAAGGCAATGAGGTGGACTCGCAAACACACAGCTGTATAACTGCTCCATTGGTCTCTCTACATCTGTCTGCCTTGCCAAATGACATCACACCCCTCAGACTATGATATGGCTACTCTACAAATGCAGTCCATTGATTGAAAAGCTGCTTGGCACATCCTGAGATGGTGATAAGAATTTTTATTGATTCATCACAAGATATATACATTTCCAGTAATGGCAACACATACTGTCCATCTCTAGAGATCCCTGACCTGAGGTGCAGGCCACACTTAAGGACTAAAGGCAGAGATTGGACTAAACTTCTGTAGGTGGCAAATTCCTGTTCCTGGAGGACATTGGAAGACAAAAGGTTTCACAGTTATTATGACTAAGAACAAATCTTTATTTTAAAATTCCAAGTGTTTTCAATGTATTTGAATTTTCCATTCCAATTGGCCAGGGTAAGATTTTTCAATGAACAGGTTAGTATGGTGGGAGCCCAGTGCTTCAACAGCTCCAAAGTAAAACTATAATAATCTGGCACCGCCAGGACTTCCTTGAAGACAGACAAACAGATATTCTGGACTGTTAAAACATGCTTTTGATGTTTTTTTCCCTAAGATGTTAGAACATAGAGTAACAACTTTCTCAGTGAGCCTGGCCAGTTTAAGAGGAACACGAGAAGCAAGGCCTGGTAAATCTCAGAGGAGCACAGGAAACGGAATCAAGTGAGTTTCAAAAGAGTGCAGGAACCTGAGTGTGAAATGCAGGGCTCCCTAGGGCCCTAGGAAGTTTCGTAGGACGTGGAATCTAGGGTCTTAAACGATAAAGTCAAACACTCGGCCTACCTTGCCATGGCCCTTGTACCTTAAGTCAACCTGCACTGCACTTTCTCTGTAACTGTAACACTACATTCTGCATTCTGCTTTCACTTTAATCAGCTGATCTACTAATGCATGGAACGCTCTCTATCAATAACATGCAAACAGAAGCTTTGTTATCTTGGTAACACTTGGCCGTCTGCATTCTGTTCTTATTTTTCCTTTATATTATCTCTGGGTCATGAAATGATCTGTATGGATAGTATTCAAAAGAATGATTTTCACTACAAAAAAACTTCAGTTTGCATGCCATCCAGACAGATCATGTGATACATAAGTGCATCAGGGTCATACAGAAGGGAAAACGATAACAGGTCAGGTTACACTTACAGGGAAAGTGCAGAGCAGGTAGACAAATAAGGTCCAAGGGGCCATGACCAGACCACGACAGAGTTCTGTTCAAGAGTCTGATAGCAGCAGGATAGAGCCTGACATTGAGGCAATGCGCTCTCCAGCTTCTGCCTGATGGGAGGGGAGAGAAGAGAGAATGCCCCAGGCGGGTTGGGTCTTTGAGTATATGGCTGCTTTCCCGAGGCAGGAAGTCCATGAAGAGGAGGTTGTGTGTGGGTGGGAGATAGAACCGGGGGTCGGGTGGAAGTGAGGGGTTTATGGAGAGGATAATAACAGGACTACACATGGGTGGTCGGGGGCCAGCATGGACGGTGGGCCAAAGTGGCTGTCGATAGGCTGACTTTCTCTATGGCTGCTTTCTGGGGAAATGGGCTTAATGAAGCTTAAATTTGCCTTTCTGATGAGAACTGGGAAAGTTTGAAGAGAAGTGTTGAAGAATAAAAACAGAATCTTATTTCTCTGCCCTGCCACCACACCCTGCTTCTCCTTGGATTCCTCTCACAGCTGGTCTCCGAGGCCTTTCGTGGGCTCCAGTTAAAAGCAGTGCTCTGCTGATAAATGTCAGTAATCCAGCATTTCCGTCACTAGGTTCTGTCACTCCTGCACTGTCCTGTACAGCTGCAAATCCTGCGTAAAGTTCCAGCGCTCCCCACAGTGTCCTTTAGTGAAAACCATCAGGCCTTAAATAACCTAGTCTGTGCTGGGGAAGAAACCCAGGAACCTCACCTTTGAGATACAGAAGAGTCTCCTGCTGCTCTACTCATGGCACTGGGAAAGTGTGGCAGCTAATAAGTGCACAGTAAGCTCCCACAAAGAGCAAGGTGCAAGCAAGGCTGCTGTGATCTCAGATCCGCTTCCTCAAAGTGTGGCAGGTCTAGAGTCAATGGCAATTTTCAAAATGGAGGCATGGACAGACACCTTTCAGCCCAGCAGATGTAGCCTGATAATTTGGCCAGTGTTCAGTCCTTACCTCGGTTGCTGTTTGTATGTTCTCCTTGTGACTATGAGACTAAGTAAGGCAGTAATACAGGGCTGGTGTAAATTGGTGCTTGGTGTGGCTAGTCTCTCACTGGATTGAATGGCTTATTCCATCCTGTTCTCCTGCCTCATTTTCCTCAGCTCCTCTAAGATTCTACCACTCACCCACACACCAGGTGCAAGTTATAGCACGTTTTTTGATGTGGGGAGAAACTGAAGCACCCTGGGGAAACCCGTGGAGTCATGGGAAGAACATACAAGCACAGATCAGGACAGAATGCACTTTTTTATTGCTTTCAAGGAATTTAGCAATGCCAGCATCCATCAGCCACCCCTAATTGCCACGTGAACTTAACATATACTAGGAGAATTCAGAGGGCAGCTAAGAACCAACCATTTTAGCAGGTCTGGAGTCCTATGTAGACCAGGGGGTAAGGGCACAGAAATCACTATTTTTAAGAAGCATTTAGACAAGCATGTGTCTGGGCATGTGAGGTTTAGTCCTAAAGTAGGCAAATGGGATTGGTGTAAATGGGTAAAAGACATTGGCAGGAATGTGGTGGGCTGAAAGGGCCTGTTTATGTGCTATATGACTGTACAGCTCGCAAGCTCCAGTGATCTGGGTTTGACCCTAACTTTAGATGTGGAGTTTGTACACGACCGCTGGGATTCCTCAGGACTTTCCAATTTCCTCCCCCATCTGAAGACAGGCCAGTTGGTTAATTGGCCATAGTTAATTGTGTGGATTAACAGTAAGAATAGTTAAAACTGAACAGTGGGGATCTTCAAGAGACCAAGTTGTCAGGCACCAGAGGATTAAGGAGAGGGGGAATGGGATGGATGGGATTGCTCAGAAGGGCTGAATGGTTTCTTTCTGTGTTGTATTATTAATGGATGAGACAACTGTAATCACAACCTAGTACTTCCATCACCATCAATACTGAGACCAGCTTTTAAATAAGGATTTTTATTTTATTGTATTCAGAGATACAACATGGTAACAGGCCCTTCTGGTCCACTACTACTACTACTACTACTACGTCGACTCAGGCCTAGAGGGCCAGCGTCGGGCACCATGACGGACTCTCCACTTCTCCCCCTCCCTCATCAGTGTGTTCAGTTCATCTACATAAGCCGTGCCGCTATCTTCTAGGAGCGTCTTGACCATTGTCTTGGGAGGGCGCCCAGGGTTCACCCTCCCATGCTTGGGCTCCCATATGATGACTGGACTGGCAGGTAGCTCGGGGTGGCGTAGACAGTGCCCCGCTAGTTGCAGTCTTCTTGCCTCGATTTTAGTGGTGAGCATCGGTAGGTTGTTATAGAGCTCAACGTTCGTCATGTGCTGTTGCCAACTCATGTCAAGAGCCATCCGGAGCATTCGTGTATAGCAACCATCTAGAGACTTTCGTATAGTCTTGGTGAGTGTCCACGTCTCACATCCGTACGTGAGAATGGACTCTATGACTTCTATGAAAATCCTCTTTTAAGCCCTCTGGTCAGGTTCGACTTCCAGATTTCCTTCTTGTCGTTCATAGCCCTCCACACCAGCGCCTTCCGTATCTTTATGTGCTTCTCCGAACTCATCATTCTTGACCCAAGGTACTTGTAGTCAAAGACTTTCTTAATGGTATCATTCTTTACGATCTTGAGAGTACCTTCGTCACAGTTAAACACCATGTACTCTGTCTTTTTAGCCTTTAGGTGAAGTCCAACTTTATTGCATTCAATTTCCACTTTTGTCAGTAGCTGCTGTGCTTCCTCCATCTGGTCAGAGAACAGGACTATGTCATCTGCAAAATCGAGATGTGTGAGTGTAACTGGTCTGACCCTTTTGGTTCGCCCTGGTTTCATGGTAAAACCAAGCTCGTCATGATCTTTGGTAGCTTGACGCAGAGCATAATCAAGGACGATTATAAAGATGTAGGGTGCCAGAGTGTCTCCTTGCAGCACACTAGCTAGGAGCTCGAACACTGCTGTTTCTCCATCTGGTGATACAACTTTCGCCATGGTTTTGGTACAGCTGGACTCTACTGCTCTCAGTAGATGGTCTAGCACTCCGTAAGCTTTCAGGATCTTCAGCATTTTACCTTGGTGAATGGAGTCAAAAGCTTTGTGAAAACCGATGTGAGTAAGCACAGCTGGTAGGTTGCTCTTCTTGACTTCCTTGATGATCCTACAGAGAGCAAGTATTTGCATTACTGTTGTGCGCTTCTGCCGAAAACCATTCTGATTGAATCTTAGCTTAGGGTCAATGGTGGTGCGAATCCTGTTCAAGATCATCCGATTGTATAACTTTGCTAAGGTGCAGGTCAAGCTGATACCGCAGTAGTTATCTGTCTTCGTGAGGGATCCAGACTTGGGGACTGGGATAATGTTTGAGAGTGACCACTGTTCTGGTTTGTCGCCTTTCATCAATGCCGTATTACATATGTCCAGCAAGATGTCGTCCATTGAGGAACTGAAGAAGGCCAAATATGCACTCAAACAGGGCAGCAGCACTGGACCAGATGGGATACCACCAGATGTCCTTCTGGTCCAATGCTGCCCAATTACACCCATTTGACCAAAAACACGTAAGTTTTTGGTATGTGGAAGGAAATCTGCATGGTCATGGGGAGAACATACAAACTCCTTCCAGACAACAGCTGAATCAAACCTGGGTCACTAGTGCTGTAATAGTGTTACACTAAATTCCACAGCAACCCTTCTGGGATTTGAAGTTGCCTGTATTGATCAATACTGTGGATCCTTTTTCAATGACTTAACCATGATATTACTACAACCCCAAAAGGGAAAAGATATGCAGTATGAAGAGTTGATCAACAGATATATTCCAAGAAGCGTGTATGACTGGCTGACTACCTTTGACCTGAGGCATAACTTTCCATGATTCATACAGACCTAGAGAAGTTATTTTAATTCTCATTGGGTCAACCTTGATGGGAAAAGGATGTGGTCCTAAGAAGCCCAGAATCCCAGAAGTGTGTCTTAGCAATGCAATAAAGGCCAAGTGAACTGGAGCCAACAGATGGCATCGACAGATTGTCTACTTCTGGAAGTCTGTAAAGATGTCCAGCCTCTTCCTGGCCAGACCCACAGTTTCATGTGTGTGGAAGAAGATTATTTTGGGAAGGACTAACTTTGGTGCTTGCGTGGCCAGCTGGCAGACATGGATGTGAAACTTGCATAGACACACACCTGGGCAGAACAATGATCTGGTCTGGTTATAAAATACTGTATAAAGATTTACAAATGAATGGGAACAGGGAATGAGAGTGAGTCAGTGACACAACAAAATGCCTCACACAGACTTTCTCCCGGGATACACTGCTGATGACTAAGAGTAGATTGATTGGGCGTCCATTACCAGCATTTGATTTATAGCGAGCAGGACATAGCTGGGCAACTTTCCACATCGCTGGGTAATGACGTGTGTTGGAACAGCTTGATCAGAGGCACAGCGAGTTCTGGGGTGCAGATCTCAAGCAGTGGACTTGGAATTGATTTATTATTGTCACATGAACTGAGATTCAGTGAAAGGCTTAGCTTTGCATGCCATCCATACAGGCCATTTCAAAACATCAGCATATTGAGCTAATAAAAAGAAAACAGAACATTGTGTTTTCGTTGCAGGGAAAGTGCGGTGCATGTAGACAAAGTGCAAGGGGCACGATGGGGTAGGTAGTGAGGTCAAGAGTTCATCTTTAGTGTACAAGAGGTCCATTCAAAAGCTATATAAAAGCAGGATAGAAGTCATTTTGGTGCATGTTCTCAAGCCTTTAGCTTTCCAAGGAAGTAGAGGCACTGGTGTGCTTTCTTTGTCATTGCATCTCCACGGCTGGACCAGCACAAACTATTGGTGAAGTTTCCACTGAGGATCTTGAAGCTCTCAACCATCTGAGATCCAGTCATCCAGTTTCTCTGCTTCAATATTACTGACTTCATTGCCAACATCTCCCATACTGTGCATTGGCTTCTTTTCCTTTACTATCTCCTCTGTCACAGTTGTCAGCCTCTTAATCACAAAGGACTGCCTGCAGGGGTTAGTAACCTGGCCTGCTGAGTTCCTCCAACATTTTGTATATATTTCTTCACTTGCTAAGACCTAAAAGGGTACGGAGCAAATCGGGAGAGTGAGTGGCATTGGCATGGTGGGTTGGACGTTCAGTCTCTGAGCTCCGTGGCTCAATGATTTTGGTCCTGTCCTCCCTCCTCCCAACAGGATCAAGTGTAGATCTTCACTCCTCCTTACCTTCCGCCTCACAAGTCTCCACAATCAACAGATCGTCCTTAATAACATCGCCCTCCATCAAAGAGATGTAGAAACATATGCCTCTATCCTTCCTGCGTTTCAATGAGACCATTTTCTCTCTGTCAATCTGGTCCAACCTCTCAAGCTACACTCCGTCAATTACAGCCATAGGAGATAAGGCACTAGCCCTTTCACCTCGTTTATTTTAGATAGCTTGGGATGCACACATTAAAGTTACATCTAAGGTATGCTAATTCAAGTTTATGTCAACAACCTTTGATCTTGTTTTGTTACTTGGCATGCAAAAAGCAAATCTGCACGTCACTGAATTTGACTGCTCACTTCCCACCAAAAATTAACCCAAATATCTCTTCCAATTTAGTGCATTGTCTTTGGAGCTCACATGGGAGTTTGGCAGTAGGTCAGTGTTAGTGGGTGGGCAGGAGGTCAGTGTGGGTGCTGGGCAGTGGGTCAGTGTGTGGGGGATGAGCAGTGGGTCAGTGCATGGGGGATGGGCAGTGGGTCAGTGTGGGGGGGATGGGTAGTAGGTCAGTGTGTGGGGGATGAGCAGTGGGTCAGTGCATGGGGGATGGGCAATGGGTCAGTGTGGGGGGGATGGGTAGTGGGTCAGTGCAGGGGGATGAGCAGTGGGTCAGTGCATGGGGGATGGGCAGTGGGTCAGTGTGAGGGGGATGGGTAGTGGGTCAGTGCAGGGGGATGGGTAGTGGGTCAGTGTGTGGGGGATGAGCAGTGGGTCAGTGCATGGGGGATGGGCAGTGGGTCAGCGTGGGGGATAGGTAGTGGGTCAGTGTGGGGGATGGGTAGTGGGTCAGTGTGGGGGGGATGGGTAGTGGGTCAGTGTGTGGGGGATGAGCAGTGGGTCAGTGCATGGGGGATGGGCAGTGGGTCAGTGTGAGGGGGATGGGTAGTGGGTCAGTGCAGGGGGATGGGTAGTGGGTCAGTGTGTGGGGGATGAGCAGTGGGTCAGTGCATGGGGGATGGGCAGTGGGTCAGCGTGGGGGATAGGTAGTGGGTCAGTGTGGGGGATGGGTAGTGGGTCAGTGTGGGGGGGATGGGTAGTGGGTCAGTGCATGGGGAATGGGCAGTGGGTCAGTGTGGGGGATAGGTAGTGGGTCAGTGCAGGGGGATGGGTAGTTGGTCAGTGTGTGGGGGATGAGCAGTGGGTCAGTGCATGGGGAATGGGCAGTGGGTCAGTGTGGGGGATAGGTAGTGGATCAGTGCAGGGGGATGGGTAGTTGGTCAGTGTGTGGGGGATGAGCAGTGGGTCAGTGCATGGGGAATGGGCAGTGGGTCAGTGTGGGGGATAGGTAGTGGGTCAGTGCAGGGGGATGGGTAGTGGGTCAGTGCAGGGGGATGGGTAGTGGGTCAGTGTGAGGGGGATGGGTAGTGGGTCAGTGTGTGGGGGATGAGCAGTGGGTCAGTGCATGGGGGATGGGCAGTGGGTCAGTGTGGGGGATGGGTAGTGGGTCAGTGTGTGGGGGATGGGCAGTGGGTCAGTGTTGGGGGTTGGGCAGTGGGTCAGTGTGGGGGGGATGGGTAGTGGGTCAGTGTGTGGGGGATGGGCAGTGGGTCAGTGTTGGGGGTTGGGCAGTGGGTCAGTGTGAGGGGGATGGGTAGTGGGTCAGTGCAGGGGGATTGGTAGTGGGTCAGTGTGTGGGGGGTGGGCAGTGGGTCAATGTTGGGGGTTGCGTAGTGGGTCAGTGCATGGGGGATGGGCAGTGGGTCAGTGTGGGGAATGGGTAGTGGGTCAGTGCAGGGGGATGGGTAGTGGGTCAGTGTGAGGGGGATGGGTAGTGGGTCAGTGCAGGGGGATGGGTAGTGGGTCAGTGTGAGGGGGATGGGTAGTGGGTCAGTGCAGGGGGATGGGTAGTGGGTCAGTGTGAGGGGGATGGGTAGTGGGTCAGTGCAGGGGGATTGGTAGTGGGTCAGTGTGTGGGGGATGGGCAGTGGGTCAGTGTGTGGGGGATGGGTAGTGGGTCAGTGTGGGGGATGGGCGGTGGGTCAGTGCATGGGGGATGGGTAGTGGGTCAGTGTGAGGGGGATGGGTAGTGGGTCAGTGCAGGGGGGATTGGTAGTGGGTCAGTGTGTGGGGAATGGGCAGTGGGTCAGTGTGTGGGGGATGGGTAGTATGTCAGAGTGGTTGGGTTGTCAGTCAGTGTGGGGAAGAGACTCTGTGGACTGTTACTGTGAGCCATCGAACTGCCAGTTAATGGACTTGATGTAGAAGACACTGTCTTCTTTACTTTCTCATATGTCTCTCTGTGCTGTCCTCAATTACAGTGAGGCCATTTGCCCAGATTGAGATATGAAGCTCTTGACAGAATCCATTTGGGATGCTACCCAGGAATATTTTATTAGCCCTTCTCAAGTTACCAGCTTTTGCAGCCAGGAAATAATATTTTCTTTTCAGGTTTCCGTCTTATTTTTCTTTTGTCTGTGAGGAAATGGAAATACCTCATGTCAGCTCAATTCGTTCTCAGTATTGAAGCTGCACAGGAATCTCAGATTCAGGAAATGTTCCGGTCACTTTAGGAAAACCGCAGGATGACCCTGCACTGCCCTACTTCTGTACATGACTTGTACAATAACAACCACACACTCACACACACATGCATATCGTTACAGTCATACAGATGCACATGTACACGCTCCACACACGCACTCACATATTCATTCACAAACTCACGTACTCCATGGCAGTCTCTCACACACACACACACACACACACACACACACACACACACACACACACACACTCACATATATTCACACACACATATACACACACACTCACACTCACACACACACACACACACACACACACACACACACAAATACATATCGTTACAGTCATACAGATGCACATGTACACGCTCCACACACGCACTCACATATTCATTCACAAACTCACGTACTCCATGGCAGTCTCTCACACACACACACACACACACACACACACACACACACACACACACACACACTCACATATATTCACACACACATATACACACACACTCACACTCACACACACACACACACACACACACACACACACAAATACATATCGTTACAGTCATACAGATGCACACATACACGCTCCTCACATGCACTCATATATTATACAGAAACATAGAAAACCTACAGCACAATACAGGCCCTTCAGCCCACAATGCTGTGCTGAATATGTACTTACTTTAGAAATTACCTAGGGTTACCCATAGCCCTCTATTTTTCTAAGCTCCATGTACCTACCCAGAAGTCTCTTATAGGACCCCATCGTATCCACCTCCACCACTGTCACCGGCAGCCCATTCCATGCACCCACCACTCTCTGTGTAAAAAACTTACTCCTGACATCTCATTTAAAAACTTACCCTGACATATTTATTCACAAGCTCATGTACTCCATGGCAGTCTCACACACACACACACACACACACACACACACACACACACACACACATTCATCGTGAGCCAGATGTAAAATAGCACCTTCTCATAAACGCAGCCTGCATTTATATTCACGTGTAATGAAATAAAAGTGATATATATAACTCCCTTGTTCTAACTCGATGTGCTGGTGTGATGAAATGATTTGTGTCGATGGCTTCCAAAACAATTTTTTACTGTACCTCTGCATGATAATTACCAATTAATTTACAACTAATTTCAGCAAATAATTTATTCCTTTTTTGACCTGTAATCACAATTGCAAAGTAGAAAGCATGGCAGCTAATTGACTTGTAACAAAATCTCAGAAACCACAAGGTGACATTGATTAGCTGACAGTTTCTCTGGTAATGTTGACTGAGGGCAAATACTGGACAAGGCCTCAGAGATGATTCCCCATTTATCTTCCTAACTGAGATTGTTAAAAAATCCACGTGCATAGTGAGTTGGGATTCTTAAATAAACATCTCCTCTGAAAGATGTTAATAGAATTGGCAAACAAAATGTGCTCAGGTAATGATGGGAATTCTCAGGGTTTTAACTGACTAATGTTATTTCGAGACTCACTGCAACCCAGAATAACAAATGTGATACTGAAAAGATCTTGTGCGCTTATTCTCCAAAAGGAACATGACAATGTGCAATTAGCCTACAATGGAATTATGCTCACCGACTGGCATAGTTGCAGAAGCATGGCAGGTTTTATATGACCAAGGCAAAGACAAGCATGAAGAATGGAAGAAGTAATACTCAGCCCTGATGCTTTTGGGTCAGTTTAAAGCTGTTCAGAATCAGAATCAGGTTTATTATCACCGGCCTGTGACGTGAAATTTGTTAACTTAGCAGCAGCAGTTCAATGCAATGCATAATCTAGCAGAGAGAAAGAAAAAGTAATAATAATAAATAAAATAAAACATAATAATAAATAAACAAGTAAATCAATTATGTATATTGAAGAGATTATTTAAAAATGTGCAAAAAACAGAAATACTGTATATTAAAAAAGTGAGGTAGTGTCCAAAGCTTCAAAGTCTATTCAGGAATCGGATGGCAGAGGGGAAGAAGCTGTTCCTGAATTGCTGAGTGTGTGCCTTCAGGCTTCTGAACCTCCTACCTGATGGTAACAGTGAGAAAAGGACATGCCCTGGGTGCTGAAGGTCTTTAATAATGGACGCTGCCTTTCTGAGACACCGCTCCCTGAAGATATCCTGGGTACTTTGTAGGTTAGTGCCCAAGATGGAGCTGACTAGATTTACAACCTTCTGCAGCTTCTTTCGGTCCTGTGCAGTAGCCCCTCCATACCAGACAGTGATGCAGCCTGTCAGAATGCTCTCCACGGTACAACTATAGAAATTTTTGAGTGTATTTGTTGATGTGCCAAATCTCTTCAAACTCCTAATAAAGTACAGCCGCTGTCTTGCCTTCTTTATGACTGCATCAATGTGTTGGGACCAGATTAGATCCTCAAAGATCTTGACACCCAGGAACTTGAAGCTGCTCACTCTCTCTACTTCCCCAATCAGCTTGTGTAGATACATCTCCAGTGATTGCCAGAAGAGCAATGTGAAAATTAGAAGGTGAGGGTGATTGTGATCATGACAGTGAGGCATTTAACTAAGGAAATGATGGAGAATTTAAACACTGACTTCTGGTTGACATGATGTTATTGCAGCTTGGGGCGTCCCAGATGAGAGAGTTCAATCCTGACACTGTCTGTAAGGAGTTCGAACGTTCTCCCCATGGACCACATGGGTTTCCTTCACATCCCCGAGTCCAAAGACATTCTGCTTAGTTGTCAACTGCCTTGTGATTAGGCTAGATAGATAGATACTTTATTGATCCCAAAGGAAATTACGGTGTCACAGTAGCACTACAACTGCACAGATATAAATATTAGAACAGAAGTAAGAAAGAATAAAAAATAAGTTATCTCAAACAGTCATCACTTCCTCGGCCATAAGTTGACTCATTATAGAGCCTTTATCATTAATGGCCGAGGGTAAGAATGACCTCATATAGCCCTCTTTGGAGCAGTGCAGTTGTCTTAGCCTATTACGAAAAGTGCTCATCTGTTCAGCCAAGGTGGCATGCAGAGGGTGAGAAACATTGTCCAGAACTGCCAGGATTTACTGCAGGATCTTTTGTTCTACCACAGCCTCCAGTGTGTCCAGTTTGACTGCTATAACAGAGCCAACCTTCCTAATCAGTTTATTGAGCCTGTTGGCATCACCCGTGTTGATGCCATTGCCCCAGCATAGAAGATTGTACTGGTAACAACAGACTGGTAGAACGTGTGAAGGAGAGGCCTGCATACTCCAAAGGACCTCGGTCTCCTCAGGAAGTAGAGGTGACTCTGGCCCTTCTTGTACACAGCCTCTGGTAAATAGGCGGGTTGCTGGGTAGTGTGTCTCTTTGAGCTGGAAGGGCCTGTTCTGTGCTGTATCTCTCAGAAAACTTCATCAATTTGCATTCCAATGTACATCCACACACTCACACACATAAACGCGTCTTTATATTCGTCACCTAGAGTAAATGCACACATTGCTTATGATATACATTTTAACAGTGCACCTATCCCCAATTATAAATACAACATCTTATCTATATGCTTATACAAACCTTCTGGATATACCCCTGCATTCTTCAGATGTACACAGAATATTACATATTGAGTGAAAGCAGGCCCTTACAGATAGAGCCATATAGGTCTCACCGACGTAGAGAACAACACACTGTGAGCAGTGGATACAGTAGATGACCCTGAAGACTTGCAGGTGAAGTGTTACGTCATCTGGATGGACTGTTTGGGGCCCTGAATGGTGGTGAGGGGGGAGATGAAAGGGTAGGTGGCATTTGTACTACCCGTGGCCAATCATTTTACTTCCACACCCCATTCCCATTCCAACATGCCAGTCTATAGCCTCCTTTGCTGCTATGATAAGGCCACTCTCACGCTGGAGAAGCAGCACCTTATATTCTGCCTGGTATCCTTCCAACCTGATGGCATAAATATCGATTTCTCTAGCTTCCGATAATTCCTCACCCCACCCCTTCCCTTTTCTTCCATTCCCCATTCTGCCTCCCCTTTTACTGCTTGTCTTCTCTTCACTTGCCATTCTCCTTTCTCTAGTGCCCTTCCTCCTTCCCCTTCTCGCGTGGTGCACTCTGCTCTTCTATCAAATTCCTTCTCTTTCCGCCCTTTACCTTTTCCACCTTTCACCCAAGCTTCTCACTTCATCACCCATCCCCTACCCACCTACCTTCCCCCTCTTCTGGCTCCACCTATCACCTGCCAGCTTGTACTCCTTTCCCTCCCTTCATTCCTCCAGCATTTGTGTATCGTCCTTGGTCAACTGAGCCAAAGATATTTGAAAATCAGTGCTTCAAACCTGGGTCAAAGCTCACGGTCTGTCCTATGTGCACCGACAAACGTCATATATAAATGAACATACAGGGACACATGGTCAGCACACTGTTCACATAAGCACAGGTTCTTACTCACACAGTGACTTCCACACGTCAGCAACACCATTATTCCTTTCATCTTTATGCCAAATAATATGAATGGATTTAAAATGTTGGTGCCAGAGTGGAGCAGTTGCAGAGACCTGGGCCCAATCCTGATCTCAGGTGCTGTCTGAGTGGAGTTTGCATGTACTCCCTGACATCATGGATGGCGTCAGTGAACAACAATACCGAGGGCGTTATCCTCCACGAAGCCACTTCTTTCACTTCCTTTATGTTTTCTTTTCCCTTCAAGCGTGGCTCTGGTACTGTTGGAACCTCTGATCTATCACTTGCTGGTGTGTTTTCAGGATGATTGAGCGATCTGGCACTTTACTGTCTTCAAAATAGTTCTGGGAGGCAAGCAGCCTTGAGGCTGAGAAGCTTGGGGATGGGGCTCGAACCCATGATTGACTCCATTCCTCACCGATCTTGCTGATCAAAGCGCTGAGGAAGATTGAAATCATCGAGGTGAGGGCAGAAATTGAGTGAGTGTTCAGTGCCTCTACCAGCCTCTTGCTTGCTGCTGGAGGAAGGTCTCTCTCCCTCTCTCTCTCTCCCTCTCTCTCTCTCCCTCTCTCTCTTTCTCTCCTGTATTTATTTATGTAATTTGGAGCAAGTTTATGTATTTGCTGCTGCAAAACAAATCACACGTCATGTAAGTCAGTGATAGCAAATGTGCTTCTGATCAGTTGGCTGGATCTAGCTCCCTTCCTGACCTCCAAATTCCCTTATTGTGTCATAAAAAATGTGTGCTGTTGGTGTTGAAACCCATGGGGTGCACCAAAGACGTCTGAACTGGCAGAGTGAATCGAAAGGAAGCCCTACTCTCAGGACAGTTCATATTACACGCTGTCAGTGAACAACAAGTGCCTCTTTGCTTGCTGGGGAGGAAGTCTTGAGTTGGCTCCCTCTGAGCTGCCTGAGTGTGGGATGTGAAGTATTGTCGGCATTTAGTTGCATTTGGCTGATCGGTGGCAGGCGGGCAAGGTGTTGAGTTGCTACGGTAGTTCATGGATATGAGAGCTATTTAATTGCCTGGAGCCTCATACACTGAGGTTCACTCAGAATGGAGTCTGTAAATATGCCGAGAGTAGCAGAGGTGAGCCAGTTATACCCACTGTCATACCTCTGGTTACCACAAGATTCAACAAGTCAATTGCCCCCTTCCCCCTCTCAGTCCACAACAGGGACACATATCTGAATCAAGTTTATCATCACTCACATATGTCATGATTTTTTTTGTTTAGCAGTACAGTGCAATACATAAAATTAGTGAATTCAAGTCAAGTCAAGTCACTTTTTATTGTCATTTTGACCATAACTGCTGGTACAGTACACAGTAAAAACGAGACAATGTTTTTCAGGACCATGGTGCTACAAATTACTACAGTATTGTGCAAAAAAGACATAATGAGATATATTCATGTGTTCATGGAATCTGATAATGGAGAGGAAGGAGCTGTTTCTGAATTATTGAGTGTGGGTTATTGGACTCCTGCACCTCCTTCCCAGTGATAACAATGCCTTTTGAAGATGTCCTTGATGATGGTTATTTGAGGGGTGGGGTGTGTGTGCTGAGTCTGCAGCCGTCTACAGGCCTCTTACAATCCTGTGCATTGGAGCCTCCAGGCCAGACAGTTCATTTATAGAAATGAGTCAGAATCTTTGATAATGGACCAAATCTCGGCAAACTCCTAACAAAGTAGAGCTCCTCTCACGTCTTCGTGATTACATCAACGTGCTGGGTCCAGGGTAGATCTTCTGAGATGTTGACACCTGGGAACTCGAAGGTCCACCACTGATCCCTCAATGAGGATTGGTTTGTGTTCCCCCGGACTTTCCCTTCCTGAAGTTCACAATCAGTTCCTTGACCATGCTGATGCTGAATGACAGTGAGGCCGACCTTGTGTGTTCATCTGTTTTCAGTCAGAAGAGGAAGGATTATCCCAGTGATCCAACAAGCATATTGGCAGCAACTAGGGCTTGGGTGCCTGTTTGTGAGCTGTGGAATAATCTAGTGTTACTGGAGATTCAGGCTCACAAGAATCTGCCACTACGATCTGTAGGGTTGGGGAATCAAGAGCAAAGAGCGTAGGATGAGGTGAGAGGGGGTAAGATTTATTAGGAGCCTAAGGAGTATCTCTTTCACACAGAGGGTAGCGAGCAAATGAAATGAGCTGCCAGAGGAAGTGTTTGATAACAATGCTTAAGGGATATTTGGACAGGTACACGAGTGTGATATGAGGAAAATGCAGGCAACTGGGCGAGCTTAGATGGGCATCTTAGCTAGCATTTATGAGTTGGGCAGAAGGGCCTGTTTCTATGCTGCCCATGACTTCATTCGTCTCATCCAATTCCACTCACCTTTAGTGGGGTCTGAGCTTCCTCCTTGCTTTTGCTTCATCCCAACAGGGATTCCTTCCAGGCTCGGGATGCCAGATGGGTGTTTGTAGTGATTTATTTTACTTTTGCACTGGATGTGGGAGAGAGATCACTGGCAAGGGTCCCAAGCATGTGGTGTGTGGAAGGGTGTGGATAGGCTTGAGATTATCTCTGTTCCTTCATTGCCACTGGATCTAAATCCCTCCCCAGCACCATGTGGGACTGTGGGAACATTTTCAGCAGAAAGGCTCCAGTGACACCCCTTCACGTCCTCAAGGTAAAATGTGTGCACGTACAGGAGAATGGGTGTTGCTGTGTGTATATGCAGGTAGGTATACAGATGAGCGTGTTCATGGGTTAGTGCGTGGTTATGAGTGTGAGTGCAAGGTGTGTGTGTTGTATGTGTGTCTGCTACAAGTATGTGTGTGCACATATGTTTGCTTGGGTGTATATGGGCACATGTAAATGGATGCATGTACATGGATGTTTGTGCATGTGTGTGTGTGTGTGTGTGTGCGTGCGCGCATACAGTATTTGTTTCTGTATTGGGGAAGATTCCTTGGTCCCTGCTCACCACCAGCCATGAACTAGTCTACGGAAACTTTGGCAAGCGGACTGCCAAAGCACAGGAAACCCGTGAGCGTCAGACTGTAAACACTGGGAGGATCACACACAAGCAGCTGTCACAAAGCTCTCCTGGGTCTGGACCTCCAGAGCTCTCCTGTCAGCCTGAGAACCAGCCCTGTCGACCATGCACCCAGCTGGATATACAAAGAGAAGCTGCGTCCTTGATGGTCACTCAGGGGAATGGAGGCTTTAACAGAACAGGGTAAACATCAATAAGGCGCTGTCAAGCCAGTACATTATTCATAAAGAATACATTGATAGGATTGGGAAAAGAAGCAAAACTGAGACGAATGCGCCTCACACTAAAGCCAGGCCTGTAACTCAGAGATCCACTTCCAGCTGTCACCCCCACACCCTCCAGTTTCACACAAGCTTCTGGCAAAACCTGCTCCAGGATATACTGCCTGCAATCTTCCATATTCTCTCATCAATCTACAGTGTATTTCAAGGTCCTGCACCTGTCTGTCATGCCATCCCTTCCAATGTCACAGTTTGTTAAGAAAAGACCTACAGATGGATACAAACCTCAAAGACGTCCAAGAATATTTCCCAACCAATGAACCACTGTTGATGTGTAGTCATGGTGTACGGTAATGAAGACCAGAGGTGTGCAATGTAATGTGTGGCAATGGGATAAATTACCCTTTCTCAGTAACATTGACTGTGGGATAATGACTACTGGACAGATGCTGTAGGGCAGGGGTTAGGTTCATCAAGATAGACTTATGTTCTCTGCATCTCAGCCTGGTACAGCTAAGGACCACTGGAGCCTGCAGAGAGTTGTAAACCTTGCCCAGTCTACCACATTCTTCCATCCCATCCACCTTCATGGTGTGTTGCTTTAGGAAGGCTAACCAAGGATGCCTCCACCCTGCCCGTTCCTTTTTATCTTTCTGCCTTCCAGACAAAGATAGAAGAGCTCCAAAGCCCAGATGACCAGACTCAAAAACAGATTCTTCTCTACTGCTGTCAGTTTTCTGAACCAATCTCCTCTGTCGCATCCCCTTCCTGGAGGTACTACCATGTTCTCAGACTCCAATGCCTCTAAGCTATTCCATTACTGTCACTTTAGCATTTAGTTTTGCACTAATTCAGATTGTTCTACTGTATTTACACAACTCCATTGTTTTGCACTCGTCATTGTATTCACTGTGGTTATCCTTACAGTATTCAATATGCTCTTTAGTCTGTGGCCTTCATGCAAGCAAGGAGCATCATTGTATCCTGGTAGATATGATATCAAAATAATCTGGACCAGTACACAAAGGTGCTGGGGGAAATGAGCAGGTCAGGCAGCATCTATGGAGGGAAATGTACAGCTGATGTTCCAGGTCGAGACCCTTTATCGGGACCACCTGAAAAATCAAATGACCATTTTCCTCCATGGATGCTGCCTGACCCACTGAGTTCCTTAGTGTTCTGTCAGATTTCTGGCAGCTGCAGTCTCCTATGTCTCCAATAAACTAATCTGAATCTGATACAAAACCTGGAATCAGGCACCACTCTCAAAGACCAACCCTCATCCACGCCCTACACTCATACCCATGTACACCAGATCAGCCACATTATAGGAAGGATGTGATTCTGCCGAGGGGGTACAGAGGAAAGGTATCAGGATGTTGCCTGGATTAGAACATCTCAGTTTTCAGGTGTTCTGTATTTGTTTTTCTTGGAGAGGAGGATGCTCGGGGGGAACCTAAGAGAAGTGTACAAACTTTTCCAGTACAAGGATGTAGAGGAGTTAGGAGTCAGGCCAGAGTTCAAGCGTCTGCTCCATGCTTTACTTTTGAAAGTAAGCGATGTGGATGAGTGGTGAAAGACATCCACGGATGTCAGGCTGTCCCAGGTTAGTGGATCCCGGGAACAGATGACCAAGTGAGCAGGAGGCATGAGGGTCAATGAGTTGGCGAAGCTGGCATTAGGGCTAGATTAGGGGTTAATGCCAAAGAATGAAGCCTGAAAGCCAATTAGAAATCTGGAAGTCAAAGCCCAATGGCTGAAGTCTGGAGACTGGAGGCCTGACCTGGGATTCAAAGATGTTTGTGTGCCTGGGTGGGTGGGAGGGAGAAATGGGATTTGTTTCATAGTGTTGTTTGGTTGTTTGTTGTGTTCTTTTTTTTTGTGTCATGTGTTCTTCTGCCGAATATTGTGGGCCTGCTATGTTGGTGCCGCAATGTGTGGTGACACTTGTGGGCTGCCCCCATCACATCCTTAGGTTATCTTGGTTGTTAATGTAGATGCTGCTTTTCACTGTATAAACACAAGAAAGTCTGCAGATGGTGAGGATCTTTGATGATCATGCGTCTATCAAAAAACATCTTACCTGCTTCCACCATATCCCAGGAAACTACAATCCCGTATATAAAATGTTGCATGCACATCTGCTATCAATTAGTAAATGCATGTCTTGGATACCCCATCACAGGAAGAAGATTCCCAGGTTTGTCTCTACTCCCCTGCATAATTTTCAGATTAAGATTCATTTAGTTATCACATGTACAGCACATCAAAGCATACAGTGAAATGCAACACACATCAAGTGCTGGAGGAACTCAGCAAGGCCCTATTTCCACAGTAACATGGACGAAGTGCTGGTGGAACTCAGCAGATCAGAAGGGAATAAAGAATCAATGTTTCGGGCTGTGACCCTTCATCGTGACCTTCTCTTTGATGGGAATTCAGTGAGATTTTCTCTCACTGCTCCCTCTCTGTGTTTCCTACATCCTCAGAACCGCCTGTGTAAATGATCTATTTCCATACTTTCTCTATGACCATGGGCATCTTTCAACTGGTAAGATAACTAGCATACAAACCTAACATAATGAGCTGTTATTTGAGATAGAGATGGTGGAGTACAACTTTTTTCTTTTTCATCTTCCTCCTTTCTTTCCAGTCCTGAAGAAGAGTCTCAGCCCAAAATGACAACTGTTTGCTCATTCTGTAGATACTGCCTCACCCGCTGAGTTTCTCAGCATTTTGTATGTGTGTCTTTGGATTTCCAGTATCTGCAGGATCTCTTGTGTTTCTCTGGTATTTGTGGTACAACAAGTAGCAACAGGGGCATTGAGCAACTCACAAAGCACTGGAGGAACTCAGCATGTCAAGCAGCATCTGTGGAGGAAAATGGATAATTGATGTCTCAGACCGAGATCCTTCATCTGGGCTGAAAGTTGGAGGGAGAAAACCAGATTAAAAGGTGGAGCAAAGGGGTGGGGCAGGAGCAGGTAGTGATAGGTGAAGGGTGGAGGGGTGATAGGCAGATGAGGGAGGGTAGTGAGGAAATAGTATGAGAAGCTGGGAGATGACAGATGGAAATGACAAAGGGCAGAAGATGATGGAATCTGATAGGTGAGGAAGGTGGAACATGGAATAAAGGGAGGGAGGTAGGTCGGGGAATCAATGCAAGGAGTGTGTGGGTGATGGGCGAATGGAGAGGGAGAGAGACATGATGATGGGGTGGCCAGTGGATCAGGAGGGGCAAGTAATGAGAAAAGGGACAGGGTGGGGTGCAGTTATCAATGTTGGAGAAGTCAGTTTTCATTGCACCAGATTGAGTGAGTACCCAGAGGAATATGATGTGCTGCTCCGCTGATTTGTATTTAGCCTCAGCCTGGGAGAGGAGGAGGCCAAGGACGGATGCGTTGGTGTGGGGATGGGAAAGAGAATTTACATGGCTGGCAACTGGGAGAACCAGGCAGCATGTCGATCAGGTGCTCGGTGAAGCAGTCACCCGATCTGCTTCTAGCCTCACCAACGTAGGGGAAGGTCACATCAGGCACATTGGGTGCACTAAATGACACTGGGGGATCTGCATGTGAAAGATTGCCTCACCTGTATGGAAACAAGGGAGGAAGTGTATGGGCAGGTGTTACACCTTTTACCATTACAGGGGAGAGTGTCTTGACCCCAAAATATGGATTGCCCATTTCTCTCTATTGATGCTGCCTGACCTGTTGAGTTCCTCCACAATTTTTTCTTGCTCTAAAAACTGCTGTTTGTGGGACCTGGCCAAGTTTACCATAGCTGGCAACTTTAGTTGGAATTCTGGAATTAAACATGAAGTGAAGGGGAGGATCAACTACATTTATCTCCAAACCTAAACCTGCCAGCCATGATCTTTCTGACTGCACCAGTGTATAAGTTTCTCAGTTTCACACGTCCCTTAGAGTTCAGTTCAGGCTGACCTGCTTTGAGAGGCATTTGCTTTCACAGTTAGCTTATTGTGTAACATCAGACTTTCCCCATATCATGCACTCTGCTCAGCCCTCTTCCCAGAACATCTGCAGCTCTCCTGATAAGCATTATAACAGTTTCACTACCTCTTTGCTTCACTTCACTTTCTCTGGCTTTCCATCTCCTATGTGCCAGAGCACCCTTCACTAGATTTGCAGAAAACCAGTAAGATAGAAAGAGCCCATTCAGCCCAATCTGCCTCTGCTGTTGGTTCAAGTCTCTGTTGTTCCTTTGTTGTTGTCCTTGTCACCACCTTTTTTTTTACTTCTCCTCCAATGTCGGCAGAACAAAAGAGCTGGCTGTCGACTTCAGGAGGCAGGGAAATATGCAGGTCTGTATCAATAATGCTGAGGTGAAGGTGGTTGAGATGTAAAAATTACCAGCAATTTATCCAGGTCCAACCACATAGATGTTATGCCCCTGAAAGGATATCGGAAGCTCACTTCGATAGAAAGCTAAGGAAATATGGCGTTCCTGTTAACCCAATTTTACAGATGCACTAAAGGAAGCATCCTATCCAGGTGCATTCAAGCTTGGTAAAGCCATTGAGACCACAAGAAACTACAGGGAGTTGTGGACACAGTTCAGTCCATCATGCAAACCAGCATCCTTTCCATGAACTCCATCTGTACTTCCTGCCGCCTCAGGAAAACAGCCAACATAATCAAGGAGGCACAAGAAACTGCGGATGCCAAAACGTGGAGCAATGACCAGCAGGTCAGGCAGTATCTGTGGGAGGAAAGGAATTTCTCCACAGTCCGGGTCAAACTCCTCCATGAGGGGTAGGAAGAAATTCAAGAACCCCTCTCATTCTGGGTCATTCTCTCTTCTTCCCTCTGCCATTGGGCAGAACACAGAAAAGCTTGAGAGCATGTGCCACCAGATCCAAGGACAACTTCTATCTCAGACTCTTGCAGGAACCTCTCATATGCTAAGTGATGAACTCTTGATTTCTCAGTCGCCCGATCATGACCCTTGCACTTTATTTATCTGCCAAATCTGCATTTTAGGCCATAAGACATAGGAGCAGAAGTAAGCCATTGAGTCTGCTCTGCCATTTAATCATGGCTGATCTTTTTCTCTTCTTCTCCTCAGCCCCAGTTCCCAGCCTTCTCCCCGTAACCTTTGATGCCATGTCCAGTCAAGAACCTATCAATCACTGCCTTAAATTCACCCAACGACCTGTCCTCCACAGCTGCATGCAGCAACAAATTCACCACCCTTAGGCTAAAGAAATTTCTCTGCATCTCTGTTTTGAAAGGGTGCCCCTCTATCCTGAGGCTGTGCCCTCTTGTCCTAGACTCTCCCACCATGGGAAACATCCTTTCCATGTCTACTCTGTCTAAGCCTTTCACCATTTGAAAGGTTTCAATGAGATCCCCTCCTCATCCATCTGAATTCCAGTGAGTACAGACCAAGAGCCATCAAATGTTCCTCGTATGATAACACTTTCATTCCTGGAATCATCTTTGTGAACCTCTTCTGAACCCTCTCCAATGCCAGCACATCTTTTCTAAGATGAGGGGCCCAAAACTGTACACATTACTCAAGGTGAGGTCTCACCAGTGCCTTATGAAGCCTCAGCATCATATCCTTGCTCGTGTATTCCAGACCCCTTGAATTTTCTTTGTCACTGAAACAGTTTTCTTTTTAGTATCTTGATATACTTATCTATATAGCACGATCTGTTTGTAAAACTAGTGTTTTTCACTATATCTCAATGCATGTAACAATAGTAAACCAATATCAATAGCATCCTTCCCTTTAACTTTAAACACTATTAACATGCATAATTCTCTTCAACTTCCTTAGATGTTCAACTCAATGCCACTCATTCTGTGGATTACTCGAAGGACAAATGATCAAACCTGCTGTTCTGACAATGGGTCATTAATGTGAAAAGTATAATTAGCTTCTCCCTCCAAAGATGCTGCCTGACCTGCTAAGTGTTTCCAGAGTTTCCAGTTTTTGTTTCAACTTCTGCTATTTTGTTTAAATGATCAAATCTGTCCACATTTCCCTGACAGGTAGCTGAGGTTTGCTTATAAAAGCATCCTCTTTGCAATTCAAACCAATGTCAGTGACAATTGATTGATGGAACCCCAACTTGTCTTTTGGTACTCCTATCATAATCCAGCCTGTTTCTAAGTCTATAAATTTGAATTAGAATTATTATTTTCCCATGCACCGAGGTCTAGTGAAAAGCTAGTCCTGCATACTGTTCATATAAGATCAATTCATTACACACTACAAGGTAGAACAGTAACAGAATGCAGACTAAAGGCCATACAACCAGAAGACTTTGGAGCAGAATTAGGTCATTCATCCTCTCATGTTGGCTCAACATGGCTGATTCATTGTCCCTCTCAACCCCTGCTCCTGCTTTCTTCCCATAACCTTTACTGCAACACCCTTACTAATCAAAAATCTATCAACCTCCGCTTTAATTATAATCAATGACTTCACAGCCATCTGTGGTAATGAATTCCACAGATTTTCCACCTTCTGATGGAAGAAATTGCTCCTCCTCTCTGTTTTAAAGAGATGCCCTTATATTCTCAGGCCTAAGGCTGTGCCCTCTGGTTGTAGACTCCCCCACCATAGGAAACAACTACTCCACACCTAGGCCTTTCAATATTCTATAAGTTTTAATGAAATCCCTTCTCCCCCCCCCCACCCAAACTCTTATAAGTGCAGGCCCAGGCCATTAAACACTCCTCATACTTTAACCGTTTATTTCCCAGAACCAACTCTGGACCATCTCCAATGCCAGCAAAGTGTTACAGCTACAGAGAAAGCGAGGTGCAGGCAGACAATAAGATGCAAGATAATGTTGAGGTAGATTGTGAGGTCAAGGGTCCATTTTATCATACTAGGGAACATTCTAAAATCTGATAACAGAGGATTGAAGCTGTCCTTGTGCCTGGTGGTGTGAGCTTTCAAGCTTTTGCATCTTCGACCTGATGGGAGAGAGGAGATGAGAGGAGAGGATGTGCAGGGTAGGTGGGATCTTTGATAATGCTGGGTAATTGGTCATTTACAGTTTTTCTCAGTTGCCTAGACACCTTGATCAAGCCAGCAGCACATGTGGTCAATTCTAAACTCCAATGAGCAAAACAGTAACCACCTCAGCCCAACGGGTAACCATTTCTCATTGCACACATACATCTGTCTCCATTGCTAAAGAACATTTTGCAAAACAAACTAGACACAATAGTCATCAGAAGACACAAAGAAGACCCAAAAATCAATCAAAGTCATGTCAAGCAAATCACAGTCAAATGTCCCCGGCTGACAGCAATCAATCCCAAATCAATGACTAAAAGGGGCTCCATTTTGCAAGGAGTTAAGCAATGATTGCAAGTCTGTTGAAACACCAACCTTGTCTAAGACAAGAGAGCCAGGGAGGAATTTGAAAGGACAAATGACCATGTAACATGTCAAAGAAGTTCAACCATTACCACGTGTAAAGCCATCTCAGAGGTTTGGGCAGATAATAAGATGCAAGATAACATATTTGACTTTCATGTAATGACAGATAATAAACTGGTGCTCTGAAATACATGCCAATGATTGGTCCATATAACACCCATGCTTTATCATATTCCTTGATGGGCTTTAAAGAAAACTCAACACCTGAGGAGGAACTGGATGCCAGCATCAATGTTCTGCAAATTATTGAACATGGCTGGGGTTGCCCATCTTGTAAAGCTAGGGAGCTTGGGCTTTACTCTTTGGAGAGAAGGAGGATGAGAGGAGACATGATCGAGGTATACAAGATATTAAGAGGAATAGATGGAGTGGATAGCCAGCGCCTCTTCCCCAAGGCATCACTGCTCAATACAAGAGGACATGGCTTTAAGGTAAGGGGTGGGAAGTTCAAGGGGGATATTAGAGGAAGGTTTTTTACTCGGAGAGTGGTTGGTGCGTGGAATGCACTGCCTGAGTCAGTGGTGGAAGCAGATACACTCGTGAAGTTTAAAAGACTACTAGACAGGTACATGGAGGAATTTAAGGTGGTGGGTTATATGGGAGGCAGAGTTTGAGGGTTGGCACAACATTGTGGGCCAAAGGGCCTGTACTGTGCTGTACTATTCTATGTTATATGTTAAGCAGTCTGCTCAGAAGAAGGCAGTGGCAAACCACTTCCGTAGAAAAATATGTTCAGGACAATCATGGTCATGAATAGAGAAAACAGTAAGAACAATAGCGTGAAGGGGTTATAAAGACAGATCTGTATATTTGTTTATTTATTGAGATACAGTGCAGAATAGGCCCATCCAGCCCTCAGAGCCATGATACCCAGCAATCCCCCGGTTTAACCCCAACCTAATCATGGGACTGTTTACAATGACCAATTAACCTACCAACCGGTCTGCCTTTGGACTGTTGCAGGAAACTGGAGCACCCAGAGGAAACCCATGCAGCCACGGGGAGACCATACAAACTCCTTGTAGGCAGTGGCAGGAATTGAACCCAGGTTGCCTGTACTGTAAAGCATTGTGCTAACCACTATGCTACCGTGCTCCCCCATGGAAGACCATGATCACTCATGTCATATGACAGGGCACATAATGGTGATGATATGTCATCATATGAGACAATGAATCTTTCCACCACTTAGGCGCAGTGACAGGCTCATCCACATGCCCATGGAATTCCTTCCACCACACTCTCTGTTCTTCAACCCTATGGAAGAGTATTTTTTTCCTCTGGGAGATGAAAGGTCTGTGACAAGCATCCTTATGACCAAATGCCACAGATGGATGCTGTGACTGAGGCTTGTCAGATAATCATCATATCAGACTGCCAAGGCTGGATTAGGCATTCCTTGGGGTACATCCCCTGTGGCATCGCTAAGGAGTGCATTCTATGTGACGTTGATGAAAACCTGTGGCCTATCACTAGGGACAGAATAGATCAAAGGTGACCACAATTGCACTTAAGAAGGGTCTTAGCCAGAAACGGTGACTGTTTATTCATTTCCATGGATGCTGCCTGACCTGCTGAGTTCCTCCAGCATTTTGTGTGTGTTGCTCTGGATTTACAGCATCTGCAGACTTTGTGTTCATGACTATACTGTATTTCTGTTATCAGAGATGAATAATTTTTTTCTAAAAAGTGTGAATAATTTTGCTTTTAACTTTCATGTAATGACAGATAATAAACTGCTGACATTACAGTGAAGATTGTGTGTGTGTGTGTTTTCATTCTTGCATCTCATTCTATTGGTCCTTCAATGTTCTTACACGAGTTGTAATTATATTTACAATTATAGACTAAGAATCCTAATCTTTGGCAGTAAGTAACAAGTATCACACTGTTCATGTTATGCCTGTGTGAGAAGAATGGTCAGTGTTTTGTCAGTGAGTATCTGGTGATTGCCTATGTATATTAATGATATAAGGCTGCGTGTTGCGGTTTTGGTTGAATTATTCACTTTTACTGCAAGAATTTATTCTTTAGATTGGCTGAGTATGTTTTGCAGTGAGAATGAGAAGTTTTGCACAATGTGTTCGTCTTTTGCAGGCTGTGTAGACTGTTTTGAGAATGTGGCTATTGCTTTGACCAGCATGGTTAAAAGACTGAGAGAAGCTGTAAGTGAATAGTTTGTCATAAACACAAGAGATTACACACATGCTGGAAATCTTGAGTAATACGCACACATTGCTGGGTAAACTCTTTAAGTTTGGCAGGATTTATGTGGGGGAATACACAGTCGATGTTTCAGGCCAAGATTCTTCATCATGACTGGAAAGGAAGGGGGAAGAAGCCAGAGTAAGAAGGTGGGGGGAAGGGGAAGGAGGACGTTGGCAAGTGATAAGTAAGACCAGGTGAAGGAGTAGGTGGGTGAGGGGTGTGAAGTGAGAAGTTGGGAGGTGATAGGTAGAAAAGGTAAAGGACTGATGAATAAGGAATCTAATAGGGGAAAACTGTGGACCATAGAAGGACAGGGCACCAGGTGAAGGTGATGGGCAGATGAGGAGTGACAGGCTAAACAGAATGCAGAATAGAAAAGAGAAGCGGAGAGAAGGGAGAAGAAAATGCAGGAGTTAGAGAAATCAAAGTTCATGCATCAAGTTAGAAGATACCCAGAAGGGATATCAGCTGTTGCGTCTTCAACCTGAGTGTGGCCTGATGATGTCAGTGAGGGAGGCTATGGACAGACATGTCATATGGCAATAGGAAGTCGAATTGAAATGGGCAACCTCCAGGAGATCCTGCCTCCTGTGGCAGATAGAGCAAAGGTGCTCAACAAAGCAATCCCCAATCTGTGTCAGCTCCCAGTGATGTAGTGGAGGCCACAGATACAACAGATAACCCTGACAGACTCACAGGTGAAGTATTGCTTGACTCTGGTGAGGTGGGGGGGGGGGAGGTGTGGCACTTGTCTCACTTGTAGAGGTAAGTGCCACGAGGAAGTTCAGTGGGAGGGATGAGTGAACAAGGGAGTCGCGTAGAAAGCAATCCTTACAAAAAGAGAACATGCTTAGTACAAGGATCACATTGGAGATGGTGGAAGTTACAGATAATGATGTATTGGATGCAGAGGCTTGTGGGATGGTAGGTAAGGACAAGGGGAGCCTTATTTCTGTAACGGTATTGCAGGGTGAGGGAAGATATGCGGGAAGTGAATGAGATGCGGGTGAGGGCAGCATCAGCGGTGATGAAAGGGAAGCGTCATTCTTTGAACAAAGAGGACACCTTGGATGTTCTAGAAAGAAAAGGTTTGATCTGAGAATAGATGTGTTGTCAGACCCTGAGAACAGAGTAGCTGTCAGTTGTTATTCTGCTTTAGTAGTTTCATTAGTCATACAACATGGAAGCAGACCATTCAGCCCATCGAACCCATGCAGATCAGTGGACATTCAACCACATTGATGCCATCTTCCAGCACTTAGATCATAGCCTTCTAAGTCTAAGTGATTCAAGTGCTTGTCTATAAAATGCTAGTGATCTGCCTCCACTATTCTCCTGAGCAGCGTATTCCGAGTTCTCACAATTCCCTGGGTGCTGGAGGTCCCTCTGAGGTCCCCTCTAAATCTCTTACTTGCTACCCTGCATCTTATATGGGGAAAGGTTTCCTGCAGTCTATCCTACTTCTACTCCTCATAATTTTATAAATCTTAATTATGTACCCTCTTGACCAGGAAAAACAGACCTAGCCCCTCCAGTTTCTACTCATAACCAAAATATCACAACACTAAAAAAGTTCAGAACTCAATTCTCCAAATGCACTTGATAGAATGCTTCACACAACTGTAAAAAATTTTTCCTCCCCTTGGACTTTGCCCTGTCCTCACTCCCTACCTGCTGGTATTCACAAGGCTTATTGTTAGACAGGAGAAAAGATGTTCAAATCTCAGCAGAACATCTGTGGAACTTAAATTTAGTCAACTAGGTGACCTGTCATAAAGGAGTCTATCATTAATGTTGATGATGAAGTTACAGTAATGCTCTCTGGGGAAGAGATCTGACCCCGGTGTGACTCCAGACCTACCAACATACTCACTGAAATGGCTCAGTTGGTTCTGGGGTCAACTTGAATGTACATCAGATGCCAAGTTGGGAAGCAATGTTTGTATATTAGATTGAATGAGAAATCTTGAAGATCTTTGAGCTGAAATATTACAGGTAGCAGTTGCACCACATAATAGCTAGGCACAGGGTAAAGTGAGATGGGAAAGATTTAAGTGGGACCTTTGGGTGGATTTTTCACACACCAGGTAGTGTGTATATGGGATGAGCTGCCAGAGGGAGTGATAGAAGCAGGTACAATTATGAAATTTAAAGGAGATTTGGATAGGAGCATTGATCATAAAGATTTAGAGAGATATGGGCCAAAGGTAGGCAAATGGAACCAGCTCAGGAAATAACCTTCATCAGCATGGGTGAGTTGGATTGAAGGGCCTGTCGGCATACTGTATAACTCTAATACTGTCTGAGAAATCAATCACTTTCCATTACATTGGTCAATGCTAAAGTACTACTAGCCACTTTCCAGGAATCATAATTGACTAGAAGCAGAAGTAAACCCACCACCGAAATTTGTTTGCTTCAAGGTAGGGTCAGGGGCGGGGTATCCTGCAGTGAGTGACTCGCCTCCTGAGGCTGTAAGGCCTTTCCACCATCCACAAAGCACCACTCAGGAGCTCGATGGCCCACTCTCCACTGGGCCGGAGGAATGAAACTCTTACAACGCTTTGGAAGCTCAATGCCACCCAAGCAAAGCAATAGTTCACTTGATTGACACCCCATCCACTAGCATAAATATTAACTCCTTCCACCACCAGCCCACAGTCGGGTGCAGTGCGCACCATGTACAAAATGCATTGCAGATACTCTGAAAGCACCGCCCAAACCCTGGAACAGGCAAAGTGACTTAATGTGCTGCATACCTGATTGCTGGACCCTATTCTCATCAGAACAATATTTATAATATACTGTACACTAAAAGTATGGACTTTTGGTGGGTTGTGACTGTGGGATGAAGAGCTTTCTACTCACCTAAAACATTTTAAAGTACGCATATTCTTTTACAATCTTGAAAGAGCACATTTGGAACATCGAGTCTGTACCAGCTCTCAGAGCAAATCTATCAAACCCATTCCCTTAGTTATTTCCCCGCCTGTGCACCAGGGACAACTTACAGTGATCATCCAACCTACCAACCTGTACATCTTGGTAAATTGGTTCATTACTGTCATGTATACGGAGGTAGAGTGAAAAACTTGTCTTGCATACTGTCCGTACAAATCATTTTGTTATAACAGTGCATTGCAATAGTACAAGGTAAAACAAAAGCAGAAAGGTGAATAAAGTGTTACAGTTACAGAGAAGGTGCAGTGTAGACAGATTATAATGTGCAAGGCCATGGTCACGTAGATTGTGAGGTCAAGAGTCTATCTTATCAAACAGGAGGTCCATTCAGTAGTCTTATAACAGCAGGGTGGAAGCTGTCCTTCAGCCTGGTGATACATGCTTTCAGGAATTTGTATCATCTGTCTAATGGGGTGGGGAAGAAGAGAGAATGTCTTGGGTGGATGGGGTCTTTGATTATTTTTGTTTCTTTACCAAAGCTGTGAGAAGTGTAGATAGAGTCTGTAGAGGGGAAGTTAGTTTTTGTGATATGCTGAGATTCATCAAAAACTCTGCTGATTCTTGTGGTTTTAGGCAGAGTAATAAGCTCTGGTGCATCCAGCATGGCAACTGCTCTTTAGGACGTGAGAGGAAAACGGAGATCCCAGAGGAAACCCTTGTGGTCACAGGGAGAATGTACAAACTCCACACAAACGGTAGGATCAAACCTAGGACGCTGGAGCTGGGAGGAAATCTGCTGTGCCTCTATGCTGCCAACAGTGCAAATGATAACCAAATGTGTACAGCAAGCTGTCACAAAGATATAATGACAACCAGCTAGTTTGTTTTGGTGAGCTATTCACTGGTTCGGTGATTTTAGAATTACAGAGCAAAATAGCACAGATATAGGCCCTTTGGCCCAACCAGTTCATGCCAACTACAGTGTCTACCCAGCTAGTCCAATTTCCTGCATTTCAATTTACCCAGTTTTCCTAAAAGTCTTAATTTTCTTCGTGAAACTCCATGTGACTTTCAAGGGCAACATTAGATGTCAAACATCTCAGCCGAAAGGTGCCCCTCCTGAGTGTGAAGTTCTGCCTCTGTACTACACTGGACTGGGTGCTGGAGAAGGACTTGAATCCCTGAATCCAATTGCTCATTGTGTTGCCCAATGATCCAGAATTTGAGTATTCAGAGTAGGGGATGTGATGTGTGGGAAGGTAATGGTAGTGAAGCAATGAGGACAGCGGCTGGATGATGAAAACATGAATATTCCTAGAAGCTCTATTCCTGTACATTTAAACTCCTTTACCAGATGGAGATGGGAAGATATTAATTTACCATTGGAAAAACCCATTTTTACAGATTCCTAGAAGTGTCTTTTCAAGCCCATTGCTGTTTTTTTTTATTTCCCTGAGCCAAAATTCTCGAGATTTCCCAACAGGTTTCAAAATGTTATCACCTTCCACAGAAATCAGCCTTTGGAGACAAGTTTTAAGGAACCAGAACGTGTGACTATGCATCTTTCACTGGATTAGTCGGTAAGTTAATGCAGAAGAGGAAGCTGATGAAATATAAGGCAGTTAATAAATTTGCAGAACGAACGTGTCGTTAGCAAATTACAATGTTCCTCACAGAGGGGTGAACATCACGACTGACAGCCCAGACTTCACCTTCTATGTTGACTTAGCCTCCCAACTCATTACCTGATTTCCTGGAATATTTGTGCAAGTCTTTGCGGAATGAAAAAGCATGGACGTTGGAGAAAAGGATGGAATGAAACTGCCACCCAGAATAAACATCTAATTTCCAAATGAAAAGTAAAGCCTTCTTGTTTTTTACCTCCCACATGAATGTTCTAAATCAGACTCCAATGGGTTTGCATGGACATGATGGGCCGAAGGGCCTGATTTTGTGTTGTATGGCTCTAAGGCTGAACCAGTCTTGACCTTTGCGGTGACTTGATGTTCAAAAGGTGTTTCAGAAGTTGTGTTAAGTGTGGCAACAGTGGTCAAACTATGAACTATGTACCTTACATCAGTGGTCCCCAACCTTTTTTGCACAGCGGACCGGTTTAATATTGACAATATTCTTGTGGACCGGCTGACCCGGCGGTGGGGGGGGGGTAGGGTTGCCAATGGACAAGAGTAGCAGTCAAATACGTTGTGCTTACCCCGAGAAGGACAATCATGACCATGAAACCTTGCGCTGGCACCTACATACCTACACATGCCGATTACTTCTACAAATCATTTTTGGCAATTCTGTTCAGTGAAACTACACTCTACATACATTATTTCTACTTTATACAGGCTGTGTATTTATCATATCATCCCTACTTTTACTATATGTTTGTGTTATTTTAGGTTTTATGTAACAAAGCGCATGAATATAGTGATAAGTCAATTATAAGTTATTTATACATCAATAGTGTCATAACATTTTAAGTAACGTTTGGATATTAAACACACAGCACATATTTTCCCCGTATGAACATATAAAATCATTGCAATACACAAATATCGCTGAATCAGTCGGAGCCCTGGCCTCGTTTCCCTGCAACAAGACGGTGCAACGAGGGGTGATGGGAGGCAGCAATACTCCTTATGTCCTGTCTGTTCCGCAATTTAGTTTCTGCATAACTCCACTTGACCACGATATGATGTTGGAAATGGAAGCAATGTTTTCAGTGCTTTCGTGGCTATCTCAGAATAGTCAGCCTTGACTTTGATCCAGAATGCCGACAGAGATGTTATGTCAAATATACTTCTCAGCCCACCGTCATTTGCAAGCTCTAGGAGTTGATCTCCTTCCCGCGCTGACATGGATGATGCGCGGGTAATGACCTCACATGCGTTCAAGCTCACAGTGCATGACAGGGAATGAGGAAAGGTGAAGCTGACTCATATCGCCAAATCATATCGTTTCCTCATGGCCCGGTAGCAAATGTTTTGCGGCCCGGTGGTTGGGGACCGCTGCCTTACATAGAGCACAAAACCTAGAACAGTACGGCACAGGAATAGGCCCTTTGGCCCACAAGGTTGTGCTGAACTAATTAAACTGGTAATTAAACACCTAGACAACCTAGTCCCTTCTGCCTACTCAATGTTCATCTTCCTCCATTCTCTGCACATTCATGTGTCTAAGAGCCTCTTAAATGCCTCGGTTGTATTTGCCTCCACCAGCACCTGAAGCAGCACATTCCAAGCACCCACCACCGTCTGTGCAAAATCTTTCCTTAAATACCCACTTTGAACTTACCCTCTCACCTTAAATAACCTCCGGTATTAGACATTTTACCCTGAGAGAAAGATACCACTGTCTTATCTATCTATGCCTTTCATAAACTGATAAATTTCTATCCGGTCTCTCCTTAGACTCTTGCCTTCTGGATCCCAGCTCCCTGTTTCCCCTGTTTCCCTCAGTGTAAACGATGAACAAATGTGTACAACAAATTCCCAAGTGCATGCAAACTCTCCTTATAGCACACAACCTCTAATCCAGGCAATATCCCGGTAAATTTCTTCTGCACCCTCTCCAAATTCTCTACGTCCTTACATAGGGAAGTTCAAATTTGAATGCAATACTCCCGATATGGCCTAAGCAGAGTTTTATGAAGCTACAACGTAGTTTCATGAATGTTGACCTCAGTGCTTTGGTTAATAAAAGCAAGCATATAGCACTATTTACTATCCTATCAACTGTGCAGCCATTTTCAAGGAGCTTGGACCTCAAGATCTCTCTATACCTCAACACTGTTAGAGGACTAATTTGCAGGTCTGAGTAAATTCATTGTTAGTGCTCAGAGGGAGCTGAGCACTTTCCTAACTGTAGCTAACTGCACACGCAAGTAATCCAAAATCTTCATATGGAAAGGCTTTGTGTATGGAAGTTGGAGGTCATGGTATGGTTGTACAGGACACTGACGAGGTTGCACTTGGAATATTATGGTCAGTTTTGTTCATGCTACTATAGAAAACAGGTTGCTAAAATGGAAAGAGTACAGTAAAGATTCTTGGGAGATATTGGACAGGCTAGGAAACTGAGAGACGATCTTATGGAGATGTATAAAATCAGGTGAATGCAGTCTTTTTACTAGTATTGTGGAATCAAGAACTAGAGGGCTTAGGTTTAAAGTGAGAGGAAAAAGATTTAGTAGGAATTTGAGGGACAACATTTTTTACACAAGGGTGGTGTGCATGTGGAATGAGCTGTCAGAGGAGGTGGACGAGGCAAGTACAATAAAGACTTTAAAAGACAGTTGCACAGGTAGGTAGGTTGGAAAGGCTTAGAAGGTCATGGGCCAAATGCTGACAAATTGAACTGGCTTAGATGGGGCATCTTGTTCAGCATGGTCCATTTGGGTTGAAGGGCGTGTTTCGATGACGTATAACTCTATGACTCTATGATTCTATAGAAGGAACTATTCCCAGAAAAGATGATGCACGCATTGGAAGTCAAGCCCAAGGAATTACTCTTTGAGTTCTTTATCTACAGCTATTTCATCAACGACTTCCTTCCTTTCATAGTGCTGGAACGTTCATTTCTGATTCCAGTAATGAAGCAATCTGTGTTAGCCTGATGCAAGACCTCAACAATGTTCAAACTTAACTCAGTGATTAACATTTGGATCCTGAGAGCTGTGACCAGGGTCTGAGAATCCTGACCATGTTAAAAGGACCAAGTGAACACTTGATCAAACTAGCACAGTAACACGGCCAGTAGAGGCACTGTCTCACAATCCCAGAGACTGAGGTTAGACTCTGATCTCTGGTACTCACTGTGTGAGATCTCTATGCTTTACACGTGACTGTCGTTTCCTCCCACACCCCAAAGACGTGCAAATTGGTGGGTTAACCGGTTGCAATAAATTGACCCTAGTTCAGCAGTTAGTGTTAGGATTTGTGGGAGTTGCAGCCATACCCTCACAGACTCTGTAGAATCAATGACCCCTCCCAAAGGGCAGAAGATACAGAAGCCTGAAAGCACATACTACCGGACTCAAGCAAAGCTTCCATCCCGCTTTTATAAGACTATTGAATGATTCACTAGTACTATAAGATGGACTTTTACCTTGTTATAGCCTTGTTCCTTATTGTCTGCACTTTCTCAATGACTGTAACGCTTCATTCTGCATCCGGTTATTGTTTTACTTTATATTATCTTAATGCACTGCCGTATAGACAATATACAAACATGTTTTTCACACTATCTTGGTACATGCAACAATAAAAAACCAATTTGCCTATTTAATTTACCAATGTGTGGGGAGAATACACAGTAAATAAGTGGGGGAGTAAGGATTGCTCTGTGGACTGAATTATTGCCTTCTATGTCATAAGGAAACATGGGTAAAAAGATGTGACAGGAAGGGTCTGTTACTCCAGCAGTGAATGATCCCAGGAATGAAAGGATTAATGTATGAGGAGCATTTGATGGCTCTGGGTTTGTACTCGCTGGAATTCAGAAGAATTAGAGGGGATCTCATTGAATCCTATTGAATATTGAAAGGCCTAAATGGAGTGGATATGGAGAGGATCTAGTGGGGAGTCTAGGACTAGAGGGCACAACTTCAGAATAGAAGAACATCTGTTTAGAACAGAGATGAGAAGAAATTTCTTTAGGCAGAGGGTGGTCAGTCTGTGGAATTCATTGCCACATTGGGTATATTCAAAGTGGAGGTTAATAGGTTCTTGATTAGTAAGGGTGTCAAAGGTTTCAGGGAGAAGACAGGAGAATGGGGTTCCGAGGTAAAATAAATCAGTGTCAGAGCAAAACACAATGGGCCAGAAGTCCTAATTCTGCTCCCATGTCTTATGTTCATTATCAATGAGACAGTTGTAAGGAAGCAGGTGGTTCAGTTGGATAGGAATTGAAGAAACTTTGTTTTTTCACCCGAGTGGTATGAGAGATGGATCTTGTGCCTGAATGGAAGGATGAAGGGAGAATTCTCCATATTTGACTGATATGTGGATAAACCCATGAAGAGCTGTAATCTACAAAGCCACAGAAGAAGAAAAAATGTATTAACCTATTATCTATTTTTCAGTTATGAAGTCATTAAGTCATATAGTCCTTTGGCCCAATCAGTCCTTGCTAAAAACGTTGTCTGTCTAAGCTAGTTCTAATTGTCTACATTTGTCCAATGTCCCTCCAAACCTTTCCTATCCATGTACTTGTCCAAATATCTTTTAAATGTGATTATTATACTTTCTTAAACCACTCCCTCTGGCAGCTCATTGCATGTACACACCACTTTCTCCATGAAGAAATTTCCCTTTGGGACCCTTTTAAATTTTATACCTGCACCTTAACCTCGACTGTCGAGTTTTTAATTCCCTTTCCTTGCGAAAAAGAATTTGTGCATTCACCCTATCCATGCCCCCTCATGCTTTTATGCACCTCTATAAGGTCTCCTCTCAGTCTTCCTCTCTCCAAGGAATAAAGTCTGCATCATAAGGTCCCAAGTCTTATATTCAGTTTCCTGAGTGATGAAGGCTAGAGTATCAAACAATTTTCTTCAGACTGTCTCTCTGTGACACTACTTTCAGAAAACCATGTACTTGTTTTCCTAGGTCCCTCTGCTGTTCCACAACGTTCCCTATGGCCCTACCATTCAATGTGAGTGCCAGAGGTCAAGATCAAACCCAGGTTGCTGGCACTGTGCGTCAGCAGCCCTACTGCTCCATTCAAAAGAAAGTGCCATGGTTTGCTGTAATTTGGAGGTAAGTTGTTGTATTTTGGAGTTCTGACATATGTTTGCGGTTTACGGCTCTTCTGAAGATTTATTGATGTTATTTAATGGTCTGGACTGCTCTGGTCCTTTAGGATGTTCTCCATGCTGTTTGGTATTCTGATGCATTCTGATGGTTTGGGGATGTAACCTGGCTATTTATTGATGTTGCCAGCAGTTTGTTGCTATGTTCTGGGAGTCATCTTAACAAGGACATGTACATGGAGATGAAAGGTTGAGAAGGATATAGGCTTGCGGCAAAAGGACCAGCTAAGATAGGTTAAGAAGGTTCGGCTTGTCCACAAACACTCTAACAAACTTCTGCAGATGCCCTGTTGAAAGCATCCTGACTGGTGGCATCATAGTCTGGAATGGTATTTCAAATGCATAGGAATGCAAGAAGTTCAGAGTGTATTAGACTCTGCTCATTACATTACAGACACATCCCTCCCCACTGTCAGTAGTATCTAGAGAAGGCCAAGTCTGTATGTATATTTAAGGCAGAGGTTGTTAGATTCTTGACTGATCAGGGCACGAAGGGATGCGGGGAGAAGCAGGAGATTGGGACTGAGAGGGAAAATGGATCAACCACGATGAAACGGTGGAGTAGGCTTGATGGACCCAATGGCCTAATTCTGCTCCTGTATCTTATTGTCTTATGGTCTTTTCAGCGATATATTTCTCCTAAAGGTGACAGTGGTTGGATATGCAGCTGGTTCAGCAGTATGTCCTTAGTATGCTGTACTTCCTGAGCCTGAGCAGACACACTGGGAGGCCTTCCCCACTGAGCAGCCCATGAATGACCCAGTGTTTACTGCAAGAGATGCAGCAACACTGCATCAATGTCAGATGGCTAAAGATCCCTCAGACTCAGGAGCTTGTGAAAGGTGGACACATCTCAAGATGGGTGAGAGAGCAACTTGCCTATCTCAGGTTCTCCCGTTACTTATAGTTCCCGATGTTCCCATCCCCCGGAGCTGAGGGTTGCCTTGCTGGCCCTGTTTAAACACAGTCATAGACTCATACAGCCCAGGAACAGGCCCTTCAGCCCATCATGTCCATGCTGACCATTGTGCCCATCTATACCAGTGGTCCCCAACCACCAGGCTGCGGACCGGTACCAGGCCGCAAAGCATGTGCTACCGGGCCGCAAGGAAATGATATGATTTGGTGATATGAAATGATGTGAGTCAACTGCACCTTTCCTCATTCCCTGCCATGCACTGTTGAACTTGAAATAACCTACCAAATCATACCAAATGACATATAAAACCTAAAATAACACTGACATATAGTAAAAGCAGGAATGATATGATAAATACACAGCCTATATAAAGTAGAAATAATGTATGTACAGTGTAGTTTCACTTAACAGAATTGGGAAGATTAAGCCAAAACCAATTTGTAGAAAAAAATCGGCACGTACACGCATGCGCACACAGGTGGCCACGCAAGGCTTCATGGCCGTGGTAGTCTCTCCCGGGGTAAACACAAGTGTCCCGTATTTGATGCTACTTTTGTCCCTTATTTGGGAGTGAGAAAGTTGGCAACCCTACTTGAACACACCACCCCCGCACCCCCCCACCCCCCCAGTTGGCCGGTCCGCAAGAATATTGTCAATATTAAACCGGTCCACGGTGCAAAAAAGTTTGGGGACCCCTGATCTATACTAATCCCATTTACTGGCACCTGGTCCTCAGTCTTCCATGCCTTGGTAATTCAAGAGCTCCTGTTGTGAGAGTCTCTGTCTCCACCACCACGTCAGGCACTGCATACCAGATTACAACCAGCATCTGGGTGAAAAAGATCTGCATCATTTCCCAGACTCGCTCTTAAACTTGAAACCTATGTCGTATGGTCATAGGCTTGCTAGCTATCGGAAAAAAATTTACTACAGTCAATGGTCATAGACTCCCTTGCAATGGAAAACAGGTTTACTACTGTCTATTCTATCCATGCCACACATCATTCTGCATCCTCCTATCAAACCCCTCCTCCTCTCTCCCCCACCCCGCCACATAGCCTCCTCGGGTTCAAGAGAAATCAACACAACTGAACCACTATGTTACTTTGACTGAGACACTATCACCGTGTCTCCTCTAGTAATTTCCAGGGACTGCAGTCTTTCACTTCAGTGGTGGAATCATGTTTTTCCCTAACCAAAATCACTAGAACAGAATCTCACACTAATGCTCGTGGCTGTGTGCTGTGCCGACATTGTTTTTGAGATTTCAGTGATGGATTGTCTGTAAATTACCCTGGGACTTCCTGAGTCAGCAACGTGATCAGATTACTTGCTTCTGCCTCATGGACTTACTGCCTCTCTTTCCTCTTTTCTCTATTTTTTTTCTCTTTCCATCTCTCCTGTGTTTTCTTTCTTTGATCTTCTTTCCTTCATTTTCCCATCATTTTTTGCTCCTTTTTTTTGATCTCTTATTCCTTTTCTTTAATTATTTATCTCTTTCTTTCTTTTCCCTTTCATTTTCTTTCATTCTTTCTCTTTCCTTTCTTTACCTTCCTTCACTCTTTTCCCTGATTCTTTCTCTCTTTTCTTTTTTTCTTTCTTTCCCTTCTTCCCAGATGAAAGCTTACTTCTGTTTACATTTATATTATCACTGGAGCTGGCTTTGCCCTTTGAGATGGCCAATGCAGACTTGATAAACATCTCCTGTCTACAGACAGGGAGAGATGGTCATTACTGCTCAATACTTTTGCCATCAGTGTGAAACTGATCTGTGAGGGTGGTGGGGAAGGGAATGGGACAGACCTGTCTCAAATGTCACCTGATCTGCACAGACTCACAAGAACTGAGTGAGTCTAAGAGACAGAGACTTGTAGTTAACAAGCTGAAAGAATTTCTCAAGTGAGGGAAATGGAATTCTCCAAGGCTTTCTAAAGATAAGGCTGCTTAATAAAGAGGCTTGTTTTTGTAATCTAATTACTGGATGAAAGGTGAGATGATACAAGGCTCATTTGACTGCCGTCACGCTCTTTGCCCTAGAAGGCAAGGTTGAGTGAATGGAAAGGGGAGCCATGTTTGTAGGGTGGAGACCCCTATTGTCTGTCTATCAATGACTCCGACCACCAAGGTTGGGTCAAAACAGCTGAAGCCAATAGCAGCTCCTACTCTCAGTTCCCCAAGAATCTATCACTGCCCTGGTGAGAACAAGTCCAAAATTGAATTGCGCATGTAGGTGAGGCCTCAACCAAAGAGCTTGGAGATGGGTGTGGAGGGAAGAGACTAAACTGGATCCCAGAAGCTTTCACGCTCAAGTGCATCTGCTCAGCTGCTCACAGGCCTTGGACACACAGTTTGGATGTTTCCTTGTGGCAGTTTACGGTTCCCCTAGGGGAGGTGGGGTTGGTAATGGGGAGAGAAAGATAAGAGGAGTCAGGCGAGGAATTTGATGAGCAACATCTCACCACAAGTATTCAGAAATAGCCAGAGGGAAGAGTACTTTATTCATCTGAGCCTGGGAGACTGAGACATGGTGTTATAGAGGTGTATATCAACATGAAGGGCAAAGATAGGATAAATGTGTACAATCCGAGGGTTGGGGAATCAAGAACCAGAGGGCCAAGGTTTAATGTGAGAGGGAGAGATTTAATAGGAACTTGAGGGGCAACATTTTCACCCAGCAGGAGGACAGTATATGGGATGAGCTGCCAGGGGAATGATTGAGGCAGCCATATTAACAACATTTAAAAAGCACTTGGAACAGATACATAGATAGAATAGTTTAATTGGAAATTGGCCAAACATGGGCAAATGGGACTAGTTTGGTTGGGCATCAAAGTCAACGTGGACCAGTTGAGCCAAAGAGTCATTTCTATGCTGTATGACTCTGTGAAGCAGGGTCTACTGTCAAATTTAGGCCCAGAGAGGGTAAGGATGGCAGAGTTTCTTCCTTGTATACACAGAAATGAGTCATCAAGCCCAGTTTATTGTTATGTGCACAAGTTTGATGAGGTACAGGTGCAATGCAAATCTTGCTTGCAGCAGCTTGACAGGTATGTGGGTTCAGACAATATATAGAATATCAATAAAGCATTAATTATACAAGATGATGATACAAGACAGTGAAAAAAGAGACTGTGCAAAACAAGACATTATTGAAAAAGAAAAGAGAGATGTCCATAACATAGCAAGAGGTGGTCGGTAGTGTTTTGCCACTGACGTAGGGTAGGAGTTGTGTAGGTCAGCTCAAGGAGCTGATGGTTCCAGGAAAGTTGCTGCTCTTCAGCCTGGTGGTGTGGGACTTTGGACTTCATAACAAAATGAGTGGTGATTTTATCATTTCAGAGGATGGAATAGAATACCATCATGGTAGTGGGGGAGATTAAATTTCAATTAATTAGGTGTATTCCAGACTGAACATGGCTACTGTAAATACATATAAAATCTTTGGGGTGGAGATGGAGAGCTTTATGTTTTGTAACTCCAAAACATAGAACTAATTGAAAGAAAACATGGAATTCAGAATGTGTGCCTTAGTTTCATTCTTAATTTAAATGAGGTATGCATGTATGACATAGTGACATAATGATGTATGCCATTCACATACTTTTACATATAACTCATAATGTATTATTTAAATGAACAAAGAATGCTTAACCAACAATATACAGTGCCTTTGAAAAGTATTCACCCCCTTGGAAGTTTTCATCGTTTATTGTTCTGTAACATTGAATCCCAGTGGATTTACTTTGGCTTTTTTTGACACTGATCAACAGAAAAAGACACTTTTGTGTCAAAGTGAAAACAGATCTCTATAAGGTGATCTAAATTAATTACAAATATAAAACACAAAATAATTGATTGCATAAGTATTCACCCCTTTAATATGATATACCAAATCATCACTGGTGCAGCCAATTGGTCTTACAAGTCACATAATTAGTTGAATGGAGATCACTGTGTGCAGTCAAGGTGTTTCAACTGATTGTAGTAAAAATACACCTGTATCTGGAAGGTCCAGCTGCTGGTGAGCCAGTATCCTGGTAAAAAATACACCAAGAAGACATAAAAACATTCCAAGTAACTCCATCAAAAGGTTAGTAAAAAAACACAAGTCAGGAGATGGAGACAAGAAAATTTCCAAGTCACTGAATATCCCTTGGAGTACAGTTAAGTCAATCATCAAGAAATGGAGAATATGCAACAGCTATAAATCTGCCTAGAGCAGGCTGTCCTTAAAAATTGAGTGTCTGTGCAAGAAAGGGATGAGTGAGAAGAGTTTGAAGAGTTACAAGTTTCAATGGCTGAGATGGGAGAGACTGCGCATACAACTGGTGCCCGGGTGCTGACCAGTCACAGCTTTATGGGAGAGGGGCAAAGAGAAAGCCACTGTTGGAAAAAAAGAAATCACATGAAACCTCAGCTAGAGTTTGCCAGAGGTCATGTGGGGGACTCTGCAATCAGCTGGAAGAAGGTTCTTTGGTCTGATGAAACCAAAATTGAGCTTTTTGGCCATCAGCCTAAATGCTATGTTTGGCATAAGCCAAACACTACATATCATCAAAAACGCACCATCCCTACTGTGAAGCATGGTGGTGGCTGCATCATGCTGTAGGGATACTTCACTGCAGCAGGTCCTGGAAGGCTTGTGAAGGTAGAGGGTAATATGAATGCAGCAAAGTACAGGGAAATTCTGGAGGAAAACCTGATGAAGACTGCAAGAGAACTGTGACTTCGGAGAAGATTTTTCTTCCCTGCAAGACAATGACCCTAAGTATAAAGCCAAAGCTACATAGGAATGGCTTAAAAACAACAAAGTTGATGTCCTGGAGTAGACAAGTCAGAGCACAAACCTCAATCCAATTCAGAATTTGTGGCTGGACTTGAAAAGGGCTGTTAACTCATGATCCTCATGCAATCTGACAGGGCTTGAGCAGTTTTATAAAGAAGAATGGGGGAAAATTGCAGTGTCCAGATATGCAAAGCTGATAGAGACCTACCCACACAGACTCAAGGCTGTACTTGCTGCCAAAGATGCATCTTCTAACTACTGAATTGAAGAGGGTGAGTAATTATACAATCAATTATTCTTTTGTCTAATTATTGTATAAATTTAGACCAATTGTAGAAATTGGTTTTCACTTTGACATGAAAGAGTCTCTTATGTTGATTAGTGTCAAAAAGTCAAATTAACTCCATTGTGTTTCAATGTTGTAAAACAATAAAACGGGAAAACTTCTTGGGGGGGGTGAATAATTTTTCTAGGCACTGTATTTATAATATTACTGAAATATTAGTGCAATTTTAAATATGCAACACTCCTCCCTGCTGAGCTAATCCAAATCAATATAAAGTGTATCTCAACTATCTACACAGTATACAACATAATATAGCTACTATATAGACATCCACTGTATAGTAAATATTAAATTCTCCCATTCAGGCTTGAAGATTTAATCACTGTTAAGGATTTCTTACTCTTGTGAGATAACACCTTTCCTGACCAGGGCTTTGCTCTGCCTAACAGGTGAGCCTTGTGGCAGTGAAACTATCTCAGCTTCTGGGGCCTCCAGTTTACTCTGAGACTGCCGGAAGTGGTTCTGACAGTTCTGAATACCTTTCTTCTGGACGTGTTGGCATCCTGAATAGTGCATGGCAAGCTGTTGATCTATCCCAGGCTTTCTGTTTGACCATGCTTAGGTAACCAACTCCTCTAACACTTTGGCTCTCAGCTTGGATGGTACAGTAACTCTCAATTCCTACATAAGGCAACCCCCGTCATGGGCAAGTTCTTCTTAATACTGGTAAAAATTGGAAAACTGGAGTTTCTGCATCACATTCCAGCCAATGTGCATGACCATGTAGACCTATGGGGCCTTTCTAGCTTCCCTTTGGATCATCTCTGCTGAAATAGTGAGAGTTTCAAAGAATACATCAAGAGAAGTGTCTTTTGTAAATTTTTCAGATATTTCCTTTTCCAGGTGTAAATAGGACAATCCATCATTATTTCTATGATTAGTCATCCTCTTGAATTCAATCTTATAACTGTATCCTCCAAGAAGCAGAGGCCATCGCTGCATTTGTGCTGTTGCTGTTAGTGGAACACCCTTCTGTGGATTGAAAATGGACATTAGTGGTTGATGATCAGTGATGCTGTTAAACTCTCTCCCGTACAAGTACTGATTGAGTTGTTTTACACTCCAAACCAGACTCAAGATCTCTCTGTCAATTTGTACCCAATTTTTCTCTGCAGTGGTAAGGGAACATAATGCAAAGGCTATGGGGCGTTCACTTCCATCTCTTATTATATGTGACATGACTGCACCTACACCATAAGGTGGGGCATCACAGGCAAGTTACACTGGACAATGTGGACCATAATGTGTGATTACAGTGCCTGATGTCACCATTTCCTTTACCTCTTTGAAAGCCACCTCAGGCTGTTTTGTCCACTGCCATTCCTTCCTGATCTATAGTAATGGATCCAAGGGGTGGAACACAATAGTGAGGTTTGGCGGGAACCAGTTATATAATTAACAAATTCTAAAAAGGACCACAACTATGGCACATCCTTTGGCCCTGGGGCATCCACTACTGCTTGAATTTTCTCAGCACACTTGTATAATACTTGTGCATCAATGGTGTGACCACAGTAAGTGATGCTTGGTTTAAGGAATTCACACTTGTTGCATTGCACTCTTAGCCCATAATCTTCTAATCATTTTAACACTGTATTTTTGGAGACGTTCCTTGTCATCCTCACCAATAGCAGTGATGTCATCCAGGTAACACTAGGTGCCTGGGCAACCTTGCATGATCTGGTCCATAGCTTTCTGCCAGAGTGCAAGTGTAGGTGTTACTTCAAAAATAAGGTTATTAAAATGATAAAGCTCTTTGTGAGTGATTCTGGTGAGAATCACTTTAGACTCTTCTTCCATCTCTATCTGTAGGTAGGTTTCAGCTACACCCACTTTGTTGAAGTGTTCCCATCCAGAAAGATTTGCAAATATATCCTCAGTCCTGGGAAGACAGTACTGATCTATTTTCAGTACTGGGTTGATGGTAACCTTAAGAAAACCCACCACAGACCCTATCTTCTTGGCTACTGAGAATCACTGTTTATGAACCTGTGAGTCTGTCCATCTTTCTGCCTTTTTTTAAACTCGAATATCTCTCCCTCCTCCCAAAGAAGCACGTTCTGTTTTATTACTCAACTGTTTCTTGCTGTGCCTCGTTAAAAACTTGAACATCTTTCTGCACTTCAACAGGTACTGTTGGTAGTCATCTCAGGTTCATTTAAAATTTCTTCATTACCAAAGTTAAATTTTGTAACACCAAATCATAAAACTAATTAAAAGGAAACACGGAGCTGGGAATGTGGGTCTTCATTTCATTTTTACTTTAAGTGAGAGGCGCACCATATGACGTGGTGGCCTAATGATGTATGCCTTTTACGTACTTTTACATGTAACCTGTAATGAATTATTTAAACAAACAAGGAGTGCTTAATCAAACAAGTTTACTCATTGTTTAATACACTACAGAGAGGACTTCTCTTCGCTAAGAGGTGTCCAGGACTGAAAATCACTACTCAGAACAAAACCATTGCTCATTTGAGAGAGAAAGGGAGGGAGCTGTGAGTGTTTGAACCCTCTTCCACAAGGAACATTGGAAGTAGTGTCTTCTAATATTTTCAAGGCAGATGTAGGCACTTGTAGCTAAGAAGAAGATGAAAGGTTACTGGGATTGAGGATACAATCAGTTCTTTTTTGTTGGTTTAGAGCAGTCAGAGTCCTCTAGCACAGAAACTGACCCTTCATCCCATGGAGTCTGTACCAACCTACAAATACTCAATTAATGGGTAATGATCCCAATTCTGCACTCTTGCTATTTCATTCTCTCAACATTCCCATCATCTCAAACCCCATCGTTCATCCACACAGTAGGGACAATTTACCGACCTGAGAGAATACTAGAACACCCAAAGGAAACCCACCCAGAGGACAGAGAGAAGGTGCAAACTGCACACTGGCAGCACTGGAGGTCAGGATCGAACCCAGGCTACTGAAGCCGTGAGGCAGTGACTCCACCAGCCGCATCGTTATGCCACCCCAAATGACTATGTTGTGTTGGTGAGTTGCCTGCCGGGTGCTGGTGTCCAGGATGTGTTAGAGTGGCTGCAGAAAGTTCTCAAGAGGGAAGACAAGCAGCCAGAGGCCATGGTGCACATTGACACCACCGGCAGGGCTAGAAAGGGGGAATAAGTTCTGTCCAGTGAACATAAGAAGTCAGGGAAGAGGCTGAAGAGGGGGATCTTCAAGGTAGTAACCTTCAGATTGCTCTCAGTGCCACATGCTACTCGGGGCAGGAATAGGATGATAGTACAGATGATGAGTGGCTGAGGAACTAGTGCAGGGGTCAGGGTTTCAGTTTCTTGGATCATTGGAACCTCTTCTGGGGCAGGGGTGACTTGTACAAGAGGGATAGGTTGCAGCTGAACTGGAGGGGAACCAATATCCTGGCTGGGAAGTTTGCCAGTGCTTCTTGGGAGGGTTTAAACTAGTTTAGCAGGGTAATGGGAATCTGAGCACCAGGTTAGAAAGTGGAGAGATGGAGAAGAAGGTAGATGTCAGTGCCAGTAAAACAGACAGGTACAAAGTAATAGATATGATGGAATGGTTAGTTTGAAGTGTGTGTATTTCAATGCTAGAAGTATTATGGATAAAGATAATGAATTCAGAGCATAGATCAGTGCATGGAATTATTATGTTGTGGCAATTATGAAGACTTGGTTAAAAGAGGGAGAGGAATGGGTGTTTAATGTCCCAGGATTTCAATGTTTTAGAGAGGGGTAAAAAGGGGGTGGGACAATATCACAGCCGCTCTCCAGAGGGGGCGTAATGGGTATTGATCACTGACGAAGATAAATTCTCGATCTATTGAAGTACATCATGGCACTTGCACTGTATTCATCTGTCTGTACTGAACTTCCTCTGTAACTGTATCACTACACTCTGCATTGTTTTTTCTTCATTTCTTCTACCTCAGTGTGCTTATTTGTGGAATAGTCTGTCTGGATGGCATGGAGACAAAAGCTTTGCACTGTATTTTGATACATGTGACAATAATAAACCAATTCCAATTCTGAAAAGAGGCAAATCTGCAAACTAAACCATAGAAAACTGGAGCTAGACAGCAGGCCAAGGAAGCAGACTTAATGTTTCAGGTCCATGATCTCTCAGTCAATAAATAAACCACTGCACTCTGAAATCTTCTGGCAGTTCTATAACAATTCTATCAGATATTCCTGGACTGTATAATTAGTAATTGGTTTATTACATGTACCGAGGGTCAGTGAAAATCTTTGTTTTACATGGCTTCTGTACAGCATTAATGTAGTACAAGAGAACAGTGTTACGTACCCCGTAACTGGGTTGCCAAACCAGCAGAAATAGATCACTCAGTTGGAGGCTGGATTACTAGAACTAAGAAAGTTTTATTAAAGAAACACGCAACACGGTACTCTAATCAAAAGGATAATAAATGCAACAGTTCAGCAATGATAAACACACATGTACACAGAATTAAGATAACAGGATCAATCAAGCTCTATCGTTGTCTAGGGGTAAATGACCAGTTTCAAAGTGACACAAAGTTCAGTTCAATTTAGTTCAGTTCGCAGTAATCGTTGCTGTGGCGATGGACAGTGGGGGGGGGGTGGAGAGAGACCAAAACAAATGAATATTCAACACAGCTTCGACACACAGACCTTCGCAGTCAGCTGTCGGGCGAGTCCTTTGTGATGTCATCTGAGGTCACCGACCGTGACCCCTCCATTTCCAGATACGATCGTTTCCCTGCGCTGAACCTGGCACCCAGGCAAGGGTGGACACACACCAGGTTCCCGCCAATCGTGCCTTTCCACCCTGTGCGCTTATGGCTTGATCCCGCGATCAGCCGTCCAAAAGCTTCCCACCGACTTGTGAGAGGCGCACCGCTTCCAGGGTCTCGTTACCTTGGGTGTCGTGTGTGTCGCCTTAGCGAACCTGTCCCTTTTTATCCCCCTGCTGGGGTATCGCCTGTCCATCACTTCAAACAGTTCAGGGTTCAAAGGGGGAGCCGCTCTAGACAGCTCTCCTTCCCCTTCATTACACATCTCCAAATGCTGCTCCATTGTTTTCCTTATCTCACTCTCTCTCTCCTGAAGACAGGTGGCAGACCAACTGCTGATCACACAGGACAGCTAACATCTTATCTATGTGTATTCTTGTCACAACAGCAATAACTGAATGCAGAAAATAGAGTCATAGAGTTACACTCAGGGAAGATGGCCCTACTGCATCTGTCTGTCAATGCTGACCAAAATCCTCAGCTAAGCTAGTCCCAATTGCCCAATAGAGTGTTACATTATAGGTACAGAGAAAGTGCCTCACAGACAGACAATAAGGTTCAAGGGCCATTACCAGGTAAACAGCAAGATCAGCCGTCCATCTCACACACTTGGGACCATTCAATAGTCTTCTAACGACAGGATAGAGCTGGTGCTATGTGCTATCAGGCTTTTGTATCTTCTGCCCAGTGAAAAGAGAGAGAAGAGAGAATATCTGGAGTGAGAAAGAAGATAATCAGCCCATTGAGTTGGATCTTAGAGCAATCTCCACTCTCTCTCAGAAACTCATAACTTGCCTACACATTCGGGGCAATTTACAACAGCTAACAAACCTTCCAACCCTGATGTCTTTGAGATGTGGAAAGAAGAGTGAGTACCATGGCGAAGCCCAAGTGGTGACAGGAAGAATGTGAAAACAGTCAGCACCAGAGGTCAGGATTGAACCTGGGTCACTGGAGTAGTAGAACATGTTGATCACTGTGTCCTTGCAACAGGGGAGGTAAAGGTTAAGAACAGAAGGCTATGAATCTAGAACTAGGATGCTTAACCTCTGCATACTTGAAGAATTTGATGTACTAGTTTCACAATTTATACGCAAGAACACAAGAAAATAGCTGCAAATCTGGAAAATTAGGCTCTTTAAGACTTTCCCACCGTTTAATATGATCATGGTGACCTGCTGACCTTGACTTCTCTTCTTTGCCATTTCTTCAGACGTCGCTATTCCTGGATCTATTAAATACGTATCCATCTCCACTTTAAATATGTATAGTGATTCAGCCTCCATTTCCCACCAAGAGTTCAAATTCACCACACTTTGTGAGGGGAATTTTCTATGTACCTCGGTTTCAAATGCTCAGCCACTCAACTTGTAATTATTCCTCCTTGTTTGAGACTTTCCCACCAGTGAAAGCATCCTGACATCCACACTGTCAAGCCCCCTGAAAGCATTCTGGACTCTCCCCTCCCACTAACTGTCTATCACTCTTCCTCATCTGGATCCACCTGTCGCCAGCTAGCTCAATTCACCACTTCCTCCAACCTCTTTATATTGCCCATCTCCCCTTTATCATAAGACTATAAGACATAGGACCATAATTAGGACATTCAGCCCATTAAGTCTGCTCCATCATTCCATCATGGCTGATCCTGGATCCCACTCAACCTCACACACCTGCCTTCTCGTCATATCCTTTGATACCCTGACTGATCAGGAAACTATCAACTTCTGCCTTAAATACACACACTGACTTGACCTCCACCGCAGTTTGTGCCAGAGCATTCCACAGATTAACTACTCCCTGGCTAAAAAAATTCCTCCTTACCTCTGTTCTAAAGGGTTGCCCCTCAATTTTGAGGCTGTGCCCTCTAGTTCTGGATACACCCACCATGAGAAACATCCTCTCCACATCCACCCTGTCTAGTCCTTTCAACATTCAGTGGGTTTCAATGCGATCCCCCATATTCTTCTAAATTCCAGTGAGTACAGACCCAAAGCTGCCAAACGCTCCTCATATGTTAACACCTTCATTCCCAGGATCATCCTCATGAACTTCCTCTGGACTCTCCAATAACAACACATCCTTTCTGAGATATGGGGCCCAAAACTGTTGACAATACTCCAAGTGCGGCCTGACTAGTGTCTTAAAAGGGCTCAGCATTGTCTCCTTGCTTTCATATTCTATTCCCTTGAAATTAATGCCAACATTGAATTTGTCTGCTTTACTACAGACTTAACCTGTAAATTAAAATCTGGGAGTCTTTCACTAGAACTCCCAAGTCCCTCTGCACTTCAGATGTTTGAACCATTTCCGCATTTAGATAATAGTCCACACTACTGTTCCTTTTACCAAAATACATCATACATTTCCCAACCCTGTATTCCATCTGCCACTTTTTTGTTTGTTCATTTAATTTGTCTAAGTCCTGCTGCAATCACATTGCTTACTCAGCATTACCTACCGCTCCACCTATCTTTGTATCATCTGCAAACCTTGCCACAAAGCCATCAATTCCATTATCTAAATCATTGAGAAACAATGTAAAAAGCAGTGGTCCCAATACTGACCCCTGAGGAACACCACTCGTCACTGGCAGCCAACCAGAAAAGGCCCCTTTTATTCCCACTCACTACCTCTTACCTGTCAGCCATCCCGCTATCCCTGGCAGTATCTTTCCTGTAACGCCATAGGATTTTATGTTGTTAAGCAGCCTCATGTGTTGTTCTTTATCAAACGCCTTCTGAAAATCCAAATAAATAATGTCCACTCCCTTCCTTTGTCCACCTTGCTTGTTACTTCATTGAAGAACTCTAACAGATTTGTCAGGCAAGATTTTCCTTGACAGAAACCATGCTGACTTTAACTTACTTTATCATTAGTCTCTATGTACCTCAGAAACTCATCCTTAATAATAGACTCTAACACTTTCCCAACCACTGAGGTTAGGCTAACTGGCCTATAATTTCCTTTCTGTTGCCATCCTCCCTTCTTAAAGAATGGAGTGACATTTTCAAACTTCCATTCCTCCACGACCATGCTAGAATCAAGTGCTTCTTGAACGAGCATGACCAATGCATCTGTTATCTCCTCAGCAACCTCTCTCAGGACTCTGGCCCAGGTGATTTATCCACCTTAAGACCTTTAAGTTTGTCTGGCACTTTTTCCTTTTATAATAGCAGTGGCACTCACTCCTGCTCCCTGACACTCATGGACCTCAGGTACACTGCTAGTGTCTTCCACAGTGACAACAGATGTAAAGTACCCATTTCCAAAGTTCATTTGCTATTTCATTGTTCCCCATCACTACCTCACCAGCATTAATCTCCACTGGTCCAATATCAACTCTCACCTCCCTTTCACTCTTTATATAACTGAAAAAAAACTTATATATTCTGCTTTATGTTATTGGCTCGTCTGCCCTCACATTTCATCTTTTCCCTACTTGTAGCTTTTTTGGTTGCCTTTTGTTGGATTTTAAAAGCTTCCCAATCATCCAACTTCCCACTCATTTTTGCTACCTTGTATGCCCTTTCCTTGGCTTTTATGCAGTCCTTAACTTCCTTTGTCAGAATGGTTGCTGAAACCTGCCATTTGATAACTTTTTTCTCTGTGGGACAAATCTATCCTGCACCTTGTGAACTATTTCCAGAAACTGCAGCCACATCTGTTCTGCCATCATCCCCGTCAGTATCCTCCTCCAATCCACCTGGGCAAGCTTCTCTCTCATGCCTCTGTAATTCCCTTTATTCATTGCGATGCTGATACATGTGAGATCTGCTTCTCCCTCTCAGACTGCAGTATGAATTCAATCATATTATGTTCACTGTCTCCTAAGCGTTCCTTTACATTAAGCTCCCTAATAAAATCTGGGTTATTACACAAAACCCAATCTAAGACAGCCTTTCTCCAAGTAGGCTCAAGCACAAGCTGCTCTAGAAAGCCATCTCATAGGCATTCAACAAATTCCATTTCTTGCCATCCAACACCAAACTGTTTTTCCCAGTCCCCTTGCACATTGAAGTCCCCAATTACAATTGTGTCCTTACCCTTATTATGTGCCTTTTCCAGCTCGTGTAATCTGGATGAAGGATACACTGAGTGCCCAGTTCCTCCACAGATGCTGCCCAACTTATTGACTTATGATAGCAATGGCACTCCAGCTTTTTCTGTGTTGTTTTTAACTCCAGCATCTGCAGTCCATTGTGCCTCTAGGAATTTGTACCTTCAATGGCGACTTCATTACGTACCTCCTCTACCTAATAAAGTGGCTACTGAATGTATGTTCATGGTCTTCCGCTGCTGTACCCTAATCCACTTCAAGATTTGCTGCATTGTGCATTCAGAGATTCTCTTCTGCACACAAATGCATGGTTGTTTGAGTTACTGTCATCTTCTGGCCAGCTTGAAATGGTCTGGTCATTCTCCTCTGACCTCTCTCATTAGCAAGGCATTTTTCCCTAAGAATTGCTGTCTCTGTATGTTTTTTTTGGGTTTTTTTGCACCATTCTCTGTAAACTCTAAATACTGTTGTGCATGTAAGCCAAGGAGCTCAGCATTTCCTGAGATACTTAAACCACCACATCTGGCACCAAAAATCATTCCACGATCAAAGCTGCCAAAATCACATTTCCACCCCATTCTGTTGTTTGCTCTGAAGAATAACTGAACCTCCTGACCACAGCTGCATGTTTTTATGCATTGAGTTGCAGCCACATGATTGGCTGATTAGATATTTACATTAATGAGCAGGTGTTACAAGTGTACCTACTAAAGTGGTGACTGAATGTGTATTTGATACACTCTCTAACATGTCCGAAGGTACCACATGGGGTTAATCATACAGGAGGCACAGATGGATATGACCAATTTTATTCCCAGAATGGTGTCAAGATGGCACCAAGCTGCGACATCCTTTAGGGTTATGGCTCAGTTGTTTTTTAGTTTGGTTTGGATGGTTTTTGGGGAGCATGGGGAATTGGGGGACAGATTAGGGTTTACAGATGGGGATGAGGGATATCAAGGAGGTCAAGGGCAGTAAGTGTCGAGACTGCAGCAGGAGCCAGTTGCTGGAGTCCAGGTAGAAGTGCAACGTGATCATTGTGTCTGGAGTCCAGGTAGAAGGCCAGTGATCATTGTGTCTGCATGGAGCTGAGGATGAAGACCAGCGATCCCTGTGGTCAAAGATAGAGTTCGATGGACCTTGGAGATGAGGGTTGGCATAACAGCCACTCCCCCCAGCTCAGCAAGTCCCAGGATCAGAGATCTGTTCAGGCAGGAGACATGAAGGTCAGTGACACCACTGCTTGGCATGTTCTAGAATCAGAGTTCCGTGCGAATCCAGAGTTTGAGGCCTGGAGTTCAAAATCCTGTGATTGGCAAGTCCTGGGGTCAATAGCAAAGGTTGAAAACCAAAGTCGGTGAGTCTGGAAGTCAGATGCCTGATACCTGAGTCTGCGTGTCTGGGCCAGGGTCTGGAGGTCGGAGGCCTTGAGTTGGCCTGCTTGAGGTGGGTGAGTGGGTGGGAGGGAGGAAAGGGGTTGTGTTGCTTGTGTCATCTGCTGAACACTGTGGGCATGTTATGTTGGTGCTAGGATGTGTGGTGAGACTTGCAGGCTGCCTCCAGAACATCCTTGGGTTGTGTTGGTTGCTAACTTAAACAATGCATTTCACTGCACATGGGATAAATAAATCTGAATCTGAAAAAAATGAGAACATACTGTACTTCATTAAAACCTATACTGTTTTTACAAGGCTTCACATGCTGGTTGCTGGGAGAATGTTATTCTGAGCTATTCTGTCCTCAGGCAACCCAGTCTCAGAATAGGGAGAGGTCCCTTGAGGATGATTTCTCGGCCAGAGGATATGGAGGCTCTATCACTCAGTTCATTCTACGGTTAGCGTGACGCTATTGCAGCTCGAGGCGTCCTGGAGTTCGAGCTCAATTCTGCCGCCGTTCTGTAAGGAGTTTCTGTACGTCCTCGCCGTGGAACGTGTGGGTTTTCCCCAGGTGCTCCGGTTTCCTCCCACAGTCCAAAGGGGTATCGATCAGGTAGGTAAACTGGTCATAGTAAATTGTCCTGTTGATTAGGTCAGGGTTAATCAGGTTTGTCGCGGGTTGCTGGGGCGACGTGGCTCAAAGGGCTAGAAGGGCCTACTCCTCACTGTATCACTAAAAAAGATAAAAATAGTTTCCAACCAGAGATTGAACTGATTTCATGATATTTAAAGAAGCTAATGATATGAGGACAGGCCAAGGAAGGGGTGCTAGAGTAGAAAGACAAGGATTTTGATGAATTGCAAGTGTCAGGTAGACACCTTCTAACTCTCCTATTTTTAGAATGTTTCTACATCATAAAAACAGGCCCGTCAGCCCACTGAGTCCATACTGCCTACTAAACACTAATCCTGCACTAATCTCATTTTTATTCTCTTAACGTTCCCAGGTTCCACCAGATGAAGTAGGTGCATTGGTGTGGGGGAATGAAACTGGAAGATGGGGGCTGGGGGTAGCTTGGAAAGAAGGGTGTGTGTGAGACAGGACCTGGGAGGTCAGAGAAACAGATGGGGGTGGGGTGGGGAAGGAGCAGGTTAGGTGGAACTGGAGAATTCAGTACTCCTGCTGTTGGGCTGTAGACCACCTCAGCTGAGTATGATGTACAACGAGCGGTTTGCTGGAAGGAACTTAATGGGTGAGGCAGCATCTCTGGGAGGAGAGGAATTGTCGATGCTTTGGTTGAATTGAACTCAGAACCCTGGAATACCATAAGTTGTAATAGAGTCATGCTAACCACTGCACTACCATGGGGGCCTATGTAGCTCTGCGTTAACCAATAAACTCAACTTTGACTTTTCGACATTGTAACTGTCAATAGTGGACTCAGCCCAACGCGTTGCAGGCACATCCCTCCCCACCATTGGTAGTGTACACGGGAACATTGCCTCAAGAAGGCAACATTCATCGTCAAAGATCCTCACCATCAGGGCCATGACATCTTCTCGCATCTACCAAAGAGCAGAGGGTACAAAAGCCTGAAGTCTCTCACCATGAGGTCACTACGACCACTTTGTACTACAATGGACTTCATTCATTTCATTCTAATTGTGCTCCCTCTTGCATAATTTTGTATAATTTATGTTCAGTTTAGTTTTCTTGTGAATGCTGCTTAACTGATGCTATGTGCCTGTGATGCTGCTGCTGTAAGGTGTTCCTTGCGCCTGTGCACCTGACAATGAACTTCACTTTGACTTTGATCCACTGTCTTTGAGCTTCCACTGCCCCTGTTGCAATAGTGTTGGAGACCAAAGATGGAGAGTCAGAGTGAGTGGGATGAAGAATCAAGATAAATAATAATTATTACTTTATCATTAATATGATGCTGTTCTTTTCTCTGGTCACCTCCTCACCTCAAGCATTGAAATGACTCCCTGTGTACTTGTATATGACTCACTGATAGGATGTGTGATCCAATTAACCCAGGAGACCATCACTCCTCCCCGGCATGAAGAAAGCCCACTGGCCTCTGCTCACTTACTGCCCTTGAGCCTCCATGAGAGCTGAGGAAGGGAGAGAAAAAAAGTAATTTTAATTTGCAGAGAAGGTGGCAGAAGGTACAGAGAGAACGAGAGGAATATCTGCGATAGAGTAGACCAAGTCAAAAGAGTTAATGGGGCAGTTATAGGATGATGATGTTTCCTTCCATTATTGTTCATAGTTTAGTGCTTTATTGTTATTTTCACATCAAAGTACACTGGAAAAAAATTATTTTCCTTATAGATCGGTGTAGTATTGAGGTAGGAAGGCAGGGTGGAGATACAAGGATGTTGCCAGGACTTGAGAAACTCAGTTACAGAGAAAGGTTGAATAGGTTAGGACTTTATTCCCTGGTGCATAGAAGAATGAGGGGAGATTTGATAGAGGTATATAAAATTATGATGGGTATAGATAGAGTGAATGCAAGCAGGCTTTTTCCACTGAGGCAAGGGGAGAAAAAAACCAGAGGACATGGGTTAAGGGTGAGGGGGGAAAAGTTTAAAGGGAACATTGGGGGGGGCTTCTTCACACAGAGAGTGGTGGGAGTATGGAATGAGCAGCCAGACGAGGTGGTAAATGCGGGTTCTTTTTTAACATTTAAGAATAAATTGGACAGATACATGGATGGGAGGTGTATGGAGGGATATGGTCCGTGTGCAGGTCGGTGGGACTAGGCAGAAAATGGTTCGGCACAGCCAAAAAGGGCCAAAAGGCCTGTTTCTGTGCTGTAGTTTCTATGGTTTCTATGGTTTCTACATCTCTACCAAAGAAAGTGTGAAGTGCTCTTTCCCTCTGCTAGCCTACAGGTCAGTATTGGGCAAGGTGTAGCACCTGCTTAGCCACCCTCTCCTGACTAGGGTCATGTGAAGACATGGGAGCAGGTAGTGGATGGTCATATGAGCAGCTGGTGCACGTCACAAGTCCTGGTTATGCAACCACTGACAACAGGCAGACAATCTCTGAAGTATATTGATAATGACTGGGTCATCTGTCTTGTAAAGACACAGCCCAGAAGAAGGTATTGGTAAAACCACTTTAGTAGAAAGATTTGCGGAGAACACTCATAGTCACGAAAGACCATGATCACCCACATTATACGACATGGCACATAACGAACAAGCATTGAGGTAGCACAAGGGAAAGGCAATGACAAAATGCAGAATATAGTGTTACAGTTACAGAGAAAATACATGTCATGGCCTTGCACTTTATTGTTTTCCTGCAGAGGCAAATTGTGAGGTCAAGAGTCCAGTGGTTCAATATTCTTAAACAGTGGGATAGAAGTGTGCTTGAGCCTGGTAGTATGTGCTTTTACATTATCTGCTTGATCGGGGGAAGAGTAGAAGAGAGAACGTCCGCATTATGATTATTTTGGCTGCTTTACCAAGACAGCGAGAACTGTAGTAAGTCAGTGTGAGATGCCCAGCAGTCAAGCACCAACAGAGTGATAATCTGAGCCAATATCACAGGTGGAGGATTTGCAGCAGAAATACCTGCTCCGATGCAGATACCTGGCATTGGAAAGTTTGACGCCAAGTCCAGAAGGACACAATGTACCTTTTGCAACGAACCTTGTAAGCTCCTTGGCCTATGATGAGAAAAGTCAACGGGTATCCAACTAGCCCAGGCATTCAGTAGGAGTTGGGCTTCACCCATATTTGGCCAACATTTCATGCTCAAAGCAAAAAGTCATGTGAGAAAACTATACAACATTCCTTGTGAGTAGCTAACTATCTGGAACAGTTATAGAAGAAGCAAACATGATTGCCAGCTCTTCTAGAGACATATTACTGAGAGATAGGCCCTTCAGCACACTAGGAGTACACTGACCATCAACCACCCATTTACATTAATCTCACACTAATCTCTCTCCACATTCCCATCAACCACTAGATGGGTCAGGATCTTACACAGGAGGTCAGGATCTAACCCAGGCCGTTAGAGCTATGAGAGAGCAGCTCTGCTCACTGCATCACTATGCCACCCTTTGACAAGTGCTCTCATTGGACACTCCATACCAACGAGGAGTGCCTGGGAGAGCCATTTGCTGAGGTTCCCAGGCCAAGAGTCTGATTTTCCAATGCCAAACATTAAGAACTGACAATGTTAAGCTGTTCTTATGATGCTCTTCTAAAATTTGGCCATTGACACAGAGTTCTGTGTCTGTGGAGAGATTGGCGGTGTTCGCAGTGTTTTGGGGGTGGCAGCGAACTCCTATTCATTTTCAGAAGACTCTGCATTGTAATCTGACCCTTGTCCTCTTACCTTCATCCCGTGAAGTGCCAGACAAGTTGTTCACATGCCAACTTGTGGATGCCTTCTGTGCTAATAAGAGAGATTCTGAGCAACCAGCCACTTCACATCAATCTTTCCTCTGAGAGATGGGGGCAGAAAAATAAAATACTTGAACTTTTCAAAAGAGGCTGCAGCCTATTCTTCATGAAAATCTGGCCCAGCACATTATCACCACTGCCAACAGCAAATGCTCCTTCATTTCCTAACACAGTCATATAACTTATGTTGTTAATTTGTGTTCCTTGTGAATGCTGTGTGTTTGAAGCTGTGTGCCTGTGATACAACTACAAATAAGTGCCCAAACACTTACGTGAAAATAATGTTGTTAGCATAGGGAATGCAGTACCACCCCTCGATTCGTTAAACCTGAACCATAATAAAAGGATACATAACGCTGATCTTTACTGCCACATGAAGCAGCAAATGATTTTTTACAACCCGAGAGGTGACATATTTTCACAACAAAATATCCCGTGCTGGCTTGGCGCTGGCTAGACTGTTGCTAGAACACATGAAGTTGGATGGTATGGTTTGAAATCCTCGTACACATAGTGTTCGTATCAGTATTTGGATAGTGAACGGTTGGACCAGTTGGCATTGGCTTCGCTCTGTTTATATTTTTCCTTCTGTCACTTGCGAGTAAATATTAGATATTCAGTGATAATAACTGTAAATACGCTATGTAGTTTAGCGACCATGAATATTCACTTTTCATGAATATTCAATTGCTTTTTTAAATGATTATTGTTAGTTCTTGAGCAGGTTTTCTAAAATGCTTTATATATTTCAATCTAACTGTTACACTTTTATTCACAGTTAAACAATGAATACATGCTAATAAGCAACAGGATTCATTCTTTTTACTTAAAAAGAAGTTCATAAATATGATCACAAATATGAGGAAATCTGCAGATGCTGGAATTTCAAGCAACACACATAAAAGTTGCTGGTGAACGCAGCAGGCCAGGCAGCATCTCTAGGAAGAGGTACAGTCGACCTTTTGGGCCGAGACCCTTTGTCAGGACTAACTGAAAGAAGAGCTAGTAAGAGATTTGAAAGGGGGAGGGATGAAGCCAAGATGAAGCCTAGGGAGAAAGAAAGAGGGAGGGGGAAATTCCAGAGGATGGGCAAGGAATATAGTGAGAGGGACAGAGGGAGAAAAAGAGAGGAAAAAAAATATATAATAATAGTTAATAACGGATGGGGTACGAAGGGGAGGTGGGGCATTAACGTAATTTAGAGAAGTCAATGTTCATGCCATCAGTTTGGAGGCTACCCAGACGGAATATAAGGTGTTGTTCCTCCCTCTTTCTTTCTCCCTAGGCCTCACGTCCAATGATCCTCTCATATCCCTTTTGCCAATCACCTGTCCAGCTCTTGGCTCCATCCCTCCCCCTCCTGTCTTCTCCTATCATTTTGGATCTCCCCCTCCCCCTCTCATTTTCAAATCTCTTACTAATTCTTCTTTCAGTTAGTCCTGACGAAGGGTCTCGGCCCGAAACGTCGACCGTACCTCTTCCTAGAGATGCTGCCTGGCCTGCTGCGTTCACCAGCAACTTGTTCATAATTATAGTTACTAATTCATTAATCAATGATAGTCTCTGATCAAAATTACCATGGCACGTGAGAATTTTTTAGAAGATTATTGCCAATTTGGGCACTTGCTGTCGAAAAGGTTCGCCATCCTGCTCTAGTGTTTGACATTTCCACCCTGGGGGGGTGGGGGGTGAAAAAAACTTCTCAAGTTCTACCCTTTCTAAACCTCTCTTAACTTTATAAACTACTATCAGGTCACCCCTTCAGCCTCTGACACACCAGGGAAAACAACTCAAGCTTGTCCAGCTTCCCCCTATATTTCATGCTCTCGAATCAAGGCAACATCCTGATGTGAACTTCTGCACTCTCTCTAAAGCCATTGCCTGTAATGCATCAACTAGAATTTCACACAGTATTCCTAATGCGGCCTTGCCACAGTTTTATACTTGCTGGAACTGCCTCCTTTAATGGCATGTACACAACATCTCTTTGTGTAGCACAGGAAGGAGTTGGTAAAATATGAAATCAAATCATTAGAAAGAGGTGACTTGGGGTCGGAAGGTGTTGAATCATTGTGGGTAGAGCAAAGGAACTGCAAGGGTAAAAATAACCCTGATGGGAGTTGTATACAGGGCCCCAGACAATAGTAAGAATGTAGTCTGCAAATTACAATGGGAGATGGAAAATACATGCCAAAAGGGCAACACTACAACAGTCTTGAGGGGTTTCAATTTGCAGGTAGATTGGGAAAATAGGAATGGTGCTGGATTCCAAGAGAGGGAATTTCTGGAATGCTTACAAGATGGCTTTTTAGAGCAGCTCATGATTGAACCCACTTGGGGATCAGTGATTCTAGACTGGATGAACTGGAATTGATTAGAGAGCTTAAAGTAAAAGAACCCTTGGGGACAAGTGCTCATAATATGATCAAATTCACACTGCAATTTGAGAAGGAGAAGCTAAAGTCAGATGTATCAGTATTACAGTGGAGTAAGTGGAATAACAGAGGCATAAGAGAGGAGTTGGCTAGAATTAACTGGAAAAGAACACTGGCAGGGATGACGGCAGGGCAGCAATGGCAGGAATTTCTGGAAGCAATTGGGAAGGCACAGATATATCCACCCCAAAGAGGAAGCAGTATTCTAAAGACAAGATGACACAACCGTGGCTCACAACAGAAGTCAAAGCCAACATGACTAATGATAGAGAGGTATGCAGAGCATCCTAGAGAAAGGAAATAATGTAAAAATTAACAATCTAATGTCAATAATCAAGATTTAAAGATAGTAGAGATTTTATGGGAGCTTTGGGTCATGGAGTCAAACACACAGAAACGGTCTAGCAACTATTCAGCTAATCCTACACTAATCTCAGTTCAGCCTCCCAATATTCCCATACAATCCCTCCAGAACCCTTTGCCTACTTACACACTAGGGCCAACTTAGAGCTGACGAATAACCTAGCCATCTGCAAATATTTGAGATGCAGGAGGAAAGCAGAGCACCCAAGGGAAGCTGATGTGGTCACAGGAAAAATCTGCAAACTCCACACAAAAAAAAATACTGTGCCTGAGGTTGGGATTGAACCCAGAACTCTGGAACAATGAGGATACAGCTGTACCAGCTGCACCACTACACCACCCACAGCTTGTTGTGCAGGAACTGCCTGCCTCTGTTACGGGAGCAACTGCACTTTGAAGAGCTCTTAATTGAGTGCCAAGGCTGTGTGAGGTCCTGAGATTGTGCAAGGTAGAATCATAATCATTAATTGTGGGTTTCCCAGCTTTTGCAGCAGCCTAATGTATCTTTCAAGGAACATTTGACCTGTGTGCAGCATCCTTCAGAGTTGAAGAAAACAGCTGAATCCTGGTCAGAAGACCATTCACATTGGAGTAGTGAAATGGAGACACAAAGCACTGGATGGGCTTGAATCCACAGCAGAAAAATGGAATGAAAGGCTCGAACTGAAACGTTGACTGTGCAAATCCTGCCTGACCCTTGAGTTATGCCAGCAGCTTGTTTAACGCGCCAATTCACACTTTGGTGCCCATGCCAACCCTCTGAACACTCTGGTCCTACCCGGCACTCTCACTACAGCAATTGAATGTGCTGTAAGTAGATCAAACAGGATGCTTACCTGGAATAGGTGGGGTGTCTTACAAGGAAAGAGCATACAGGCTGGGCTTGTATCTACTGGAATTTGGAGGAAAGAGAAACAATTTAGTCATGTAAAAGTTATACTTTATTCATAAGAAACATAAACAGGAAATACAATACAATCATTTCCAGTCTTTCTTTACTTCCATTGAGTCATCCATTCAAAAATTCTGCATGAAGCTACTACATGGTCCCAATCCCAGTGTCCAGTAACAGAGAAACTCCAGACTGTGGTCCTTCCCCACAACGCCTTTTAGTAGAATCTAAAACTACGGAAAAAAGTCAGGGCCTTTGGCCCACTATGTCTATCCTGACCATGATGCCAAATTTACATAATCCCATTGTGTTCACATGGTTCATAACCCCCCCACCCCCCATTCCCTGTCTCTTGATGTGTCTGTCTAAATACCTCTTAAGCACCACTACCATGGGGGTATGGAGTGTCTAGGAAGGGCAGCACCTCTGATGAAGGGGCTTGTCATACCCACATTCCAAGGCAGCTCACTCACCTTCGGTCCCCTCTAGACACTCAGCTCTCACCTGAGGCTCCAAGTAGCTGTTTGAATGTGATGGCAACCACACCCCGGTACACTGTTTCGACAGGCGGGGTAAAGCAGAAGAGGGTTGCCAGCGGCCTCTTTCTCCAATGAGACAGGGACTTGCCTGTCCTAGAATGTGAAGTCAGCTCCTGCGGACTAGCTGGTTGAGATCTACAGTGAGATCCAATGGCTAGGAAGGTGGTACTGCAATGCTTCATGGAGAGAGAAGGGCATGACAAGGTACAGAGGATGTCATAGTCATCCACTGCAACCAAGGAAGACCCCAGTTGTGGCACCTGTTCATCCACTGGACCTGGACTTCTGAGGTTAAGACAGTGGAACTGCCCCAGTGCAATGGCCTTTCCACAGTAAAAACTCTTTCCCCCAAGGGTTTACTGTCATCATCACACACGATGGACAATCACAGCCATATCTGTTTCCACCACCACCCCTGGTGGCCACCATTCTCTGTATAAAAAATAAAATTACCTTTGAGATCGCCTTTTAACATCATCCCTCTCACCATAAAGCTATGTCCTCTAGTATTTGTAGCGAGCTGTTCAGGCCTGTGTTGGGGGGGTGGGGGGCGGGTGTCGGAGAGCATTGGGCTCCGAGGTTTTTAGAGCACCTGAATTGGTTAATACTTGTTTTCCTTTAGAGTTCCTTGTGTTTTTCTTGACTGGCTTGCTCATTGTAATGCGTCTCCTGGCGCTTTCTGTTTAAACTTGTTAAGTTTATTTTTATAAACTTGGAGTTTCCGTGTTACTTGTATTACTTAAGCAGACACCTGATTAGTGATAATTGCTGGGTACTAGTTTTGAGAATGTTGTGTCTTGCGGTGTCGCTCGGCCAAGTCACCAACTTTCTGTTCGAAATCTTATGAATAAATTTTGGTTACCATCTCTACATTGGATTCTGTATTTCCTCTGCACACAGCATGACAGTATTAGACATTTACATCCTGGGAAAAAGACACCATATATCCTACCTATATCTCTCATAATTTTATAAATCTCCATCAGGCTTCCCTTTAGCCTCCAATGCTCCAGAGAAAATGATCCAAGTTTGTCCAAGCTCTCCTTAAGCACACCCTAATCCAGGCAGCATCCTGGTAAGCCTCATCTGCATCCTCTCTAAAGTTACCACATCCTTCCTTTAGTGGGGCAAGTAGAACTACACACTATATTTCAAAATCGGCCCGACAGAAGTTTAGTGCAGCTTCAACACAAATTTCTTACTCTATGACTCAGCTTTACAACTAATGAAAGAAACATGCCATGCACTTCCTTTATGAGAGTAACGCATACAAAATGCTGGAAGAACTCACATAGTCAGGCACCATCTATGGAGAGGAATATAGAGTTGACATTTTGGGCTGAGAGTCTCTTTATCACCCTATCTATGTGTATTACACAGGGCAGCACACTTGGATTCCAAGATCCCTCCATAATTTGTAGCTTCAGGACTGAACTTCTGTGTGTCAAGAGGATATCTTCTCTTGTAGGCAAATAAAGAATGGGGTTAACATTTAGAAAATTTTCTTTCTTCCTTGGAAGGTAGGGAATGCCTGGAACTCACTTTCTCACAGCCATTTTTATAATAGGCAAGGAGCAAATGGATACAGGGGATAGGTGGGAATATGGAGCAGAATCACACAACCACAGAGCATATAAAAAGCCCTCCGGTTTATCACATCTATCGTACCCATCTACACTGAGAAAGTACAAGAGACTGCAGATCCTAGAATGTGGAATGACAAGCAGAATACTAGAAGAACAACGGGTCAGGTAGTATCTGTGGCAAAAGATATAAGTCGACATTTCAGCTGAGACCCAGCATCAGGACTGAGAAAGAAGGTGAAAGAAATTCAAAGTTGAGTTTATTGTTGGATGCACAAGCACATGTATACATAGATTCAATGAAAAGCTTACTTGCTGTAGCATCACACCACATAGCGTTAGAGATCCAACATTCATAAAAAAAACATTAATGAACTATGAATTAATCAATATTTACAAGAAAGAACAGAATTAGAACAAAAAATAATGACACTGAGTCCATTTTAGTTCAAAGTGAGCAAAGTGGTCGTAGTGCTGCTAAACTGGTGATTAGAGCTGTGCCGGTTGGTTCAGGAACCATATGATCGAAAGGGAGTCACCGTTCTTGAAACTGGTGCTGTGGATCTTCAGGCTTCTGTACCTCCTGACCAGGGGTAGCTGTGAACAAATGGCATAGCCCAGATAATAAGGATCTTTGATGATGGATTTCCTGCAGATACCACGGATGATTGGGAGGGATGTGCCCATGATGTATGGGCTGAGTTCACTACTCTCTACAGTTTCCTACAATCCAGTCCCTTCAAATTGCCACACGAGACCTTGATGCTACCAGCCAGGATGCCTTCAACAGCACATCTGCAGAAGTTTGTAAAAGATTGCTGGCAATTAGCAGTGCGGAGTTGTGCTGTTAAAGGACATCTCTGAAGGAAGGGGGGAAGTGCCAGGGAATGGGGAGGGATGAGAAAACCATGAAATCACAGAAATCACAGAGTTGTCTATACTAACTCATGTACCAGCGCTTGGTCTAGAAGATACGTGCTTTGAGGTTAGACAGATCAGCCATGATCTTACTGAATCAGACTCAAGGGGACTAGTGCAGCTTATTTGAGGCTTTGTCTGTTCAAATATGCTTTGTCCATGACCCTTTGAGGCTCCTCTCCAAATCCCTACTCAAATAATTTACATGATCGGCCCGCAGTCATGTTAAGCTCAAAAATTCCAGTCCCCAATAATTCTTTAAGTGTAAACAATGCTTCTGGTTTTGCTGTTTTATGAGTGCTTGTAAAAGATGTCCTGTATTGTAAGTCATTGCCCTAAAACCACAAGCAATGAAATGTCAGGTCACAGCTATCGAGGACTAACAGCAGCTGATCTGCACTGCCATCTCCTGTTGGTTCTCCCTGTCTCTGTGAAATTAGTTCTGTTTGCCCACTGTTAGCTCTGAATGCAGGTCTGTGCTTGTGCGAGTGTGAGTGTGGGTTCAATAAGGATGTTGGGTACAGGAGTTGGGGCATTATGTTACAAATGTACAAAACTTTGATAAGGCCAAATTTGGTGTACTGTGTACCGTTCTCATCAGACTGCTATAAAAAGGGTGTCATTGAATGGGAAAAGGTGCTAAAAAGACTTATGAGACTTGAGGGCTTGAGTTATAAGGAGAGACAGCATAGTCTGGGACATTTTTCCCTGGAACATAGGAGGCTGAAGGGACATAGAAGCCTTATACATTTTTCAAAAATCATGAGGGGAATAGATAAGGTGAAAGGTCACAGCACCCCAGGGAAGGGGTGTCCAAACCTAGAGGGCAAAGGTTGAATGTGATAGGGGATCTGAAAGGGTTTTTTCATATAGAGGGTGGTTAGTTCATGGAATAAGCTGCCAGACGAACTGGTAGAAGCAGGTATTATTGTGACATTTAAAAGGTAGGTACTTGTCATAAAAAAGGTTTAGAGCAGGGGTTCCCAACCTTTTTTATGCCGTTGACCCCTACCATTAACTGAGGGGTCCGTGAACCCCAGGTTGGGAACCCCTGCTTTAGAGGAATATGAGTCAAACACAGGCATATGGGTCTAGCTCATTTAGACAAGTTAGTCAGCATGGACAAGTTAAGCCAAAGAGATTGTTTCCATGCTGTATAGCTCCTTGACTTCATGGCTCTAAGTGTGAATATATATTTGAGTGTGCATGTAGGTCCATGAACATAGAACAGTATAGCAGAGGGCAGGTCCTTTGACTCATCATGTCTATGCTGACCACAAGGCTGATTTAAACTGCACATCTGCCTGTATGTGATCTACATCTCCAAACCCTGGGCCCACGTACCCCTCTCTGCAACTGGATCCTTGACTTCCTCATCGGGAGATCATAGTCAGTGCAGATCAGAAATAACATCTCCTTCTCGCTGACAGTCAACACTGGCTCACCTTAACGATGTGTGATTAGCCCCCTGCTCTAGCCTCTCTACACCCATGATGGTGCGGCTAGGCACGGCTCAAAGGGCATCTATAAATTTGCCAATGACGCAACTATTGTTGGCAGCAATTCAGGTAGTCACCAGTGGTGTCGAAACAACAACCTTGCACTCAATATCAGTAAGAGCAAGGAAGTAATTGTGGACTTCAGGAAGGGAAAGTCGAGGGAACACGCACCAGTCCTCATTGAGGGATCAGCAGTGGAAAGGCTGAGCAGTTTCAAATTGCTGAGTATCAACATCTGTGAAGATCTATCTTGGGCCCAACATATTGATGCTATTACAAAGAAGGCAGGACAGCCGCTGCATTTCATTAGGAGTTTGAGGAGCATACAGAATAACAGATCTTGTTTAATGTACCATGATTTGCTTCTGCAGGGATCCAAAGATCTGGACTCCAGGGTGTTAAAGAAGGTGGCTGCAGTAATAGTGAGTGGGCCCGTTGGTTGAAGGTATTCAAAATACAATGAAATCTGGGGCGACTGGAAAACAGCAAATGTGATCCCTTTGTTCTAAAAGGTGGGGAGCTGTAGGCCAATTAATTTAACATCTATTGCTGGCAAAATTCTAGAGTCAATATCAAAAAGGAAATAACGAGTCATGTCACAAAACTGAACCTATTCAAGGTCAGCATGGTTTTATAAACAGTAGATCATGTTTGACAAATTTGTTCAAATTCTTTGAACGTCTGAGTTGACAGATGTAGTACACTTACATCTCCGAAAGGTGCTTGACAAGACACTTTGTAAAAACCAGGTGTACACGTCTGAATATCGATTTCTCAAACTTCTGGTAATTACCCACCCGCTTTCACCGTTCACCATTCCCAGTTGCCTCTCTCAACTTATCTTCTTACCTGCCCATCACCTCTCTCTGGTGCTCCTCCCCCTTCTCTTTCTTCCATGGCCTTTGATCCCCTCCTATCAGATTCCCCCTTCTGCAGCCCTGTATCTCTTTCACCAATTGACTTCCCAGCTCTTTACTCCACCTCTATCCCTCTCCCAGTTTCACCTACCACCTACCATCTTCTACTTCCCTCTCCCTACTCTGACTACTTGTCTTTCTTCCCCAGTCCTAATAAACGGTCTCGGCCTGAAACGTCGACTGTTTGCTCCTTTCCATAGATGCTGCCTGGCTTGCTGAGATCCTCCAGCATTTTGTGTGCGTTGCTTGGATTTCCAGCATTTGCAGATTTTCTCTTGTTTGTGGCACACGTTAAAAGCTGATGGAAATCAGAGGAAGTGTATTGAAGTGGTTATCACAGAATACTGTAGCTAGGTTTTGTTCAGCAGGAGGGATGTAACATAGAACATAGAACATAGAATAGTACAGCACAGTACAGGCCCTTCGGCCCACAATGTTGTGCCGACCCTCAAACCCTGCCTCCCATATAAGCCCCCACCTTAGATTCCTCCATATACCTGTCTAGTAGTCTCTTAAACTTCACTAGTGTATCTGCCTGACTCTGGCAGTGCACTCCACGCACAACCACTCTCTGAGTAAAAAACCTTCCTCTAATATCCCCCTTGAACTTCCCACCCCTTATCTTAAAGTCATGTCCACTTGTATTGAGCAGTGGTGCCCTGGGGAAGAGGCGCTGGCTATCCACTCTATCTATTCCTCATATTATCTTGTACACCTCTATCATGTCTCCTCTCATCCTCCTTCTCTCCAAAGAGTAAAGCCCTAGCTCCCTCAATCTCTGATCATAATGCATACTCTCTAAACCAGACAGCATCCTGGTAAATCTCCTCTGTACCCTTTCCAATGCTTCCACATCCTTCTTATAGTGAGGTGACCAGAACTGGACACAGTACTCCAAGTGTGGCCTAACCAGAGTTTTATAGAGCTGCATCATTACATCGCGACTCTTAAACTCTATCCCTCGACTTATGAAAGCTAACACCCCATAAGCTTTCTTAACTACCCTATCCACCTGTGAGGCAACTTTCAGGGATCTGTGGACATGTACCCCGAGATCCCTCTGCTCCTCCACTCTACCAAGTATCCTGCCATTTACTTTGTACCCTGCCTTGGAGTTTGTCCTTCCAAAGTGTACCACCTCACACTTCTCCGGGCTGAACTCCATCTGCCACTTCTCAGCCCACTTCTGCATCCTATCAATGTCTCTCTGTAATCTTTGACAATCCTCTACACTATCTACAACACCACCAACCTTTGTGTCATCTGCAAACTTGCCAACCCACCCTTCTACCCCCACATGCAGGTCGTTAATAAAAATCACGAAAAGTAGAGGTCCCAGAACAGATCCTTGTGGGACACCACTAGTCACAATCCTCCAATCTGAACATACTCCCTCCACCACCACCCTCTGTCTTCTGCAGGCAAGCTAATTCTGAATCCACCTGGCCAAACTTCCCTGGATCCCATGCCTTCTAACTTTCTGAATAAGCCTACCGTGTGGAACCTTGTCAAATGTCTTACTAAAATCCATATAGATCACATCCGCTGCACTATCCTCATCTATATGCCTGGTCACCTCCTCAAAGAACTCTATCAGGCTTGTTAACCAGTGAGATGCGGCAGGGTCTTGGTCCATGGTTCTTTACTATAGACACGAATGGCCTGGAGGAGGGAATGAATTCTCAGCTTTTCAAGTCTACTGTGACTTGCAAATAGGCAGAAGAGCATGTTGCTATGAGGTCATTGCAATTCTGCATTTACAGATTGAATGGTTTGGTGAAAAATGAGTTTAATACTGTGAGATCATGAACTTTAGTTAGAGGAACCAAAATTCTTATTATTATCAAAATGACGAGAACCTGCAAAATGAGTGAAGCTCAAAGGGATTTTGGTGCTTCCGTGCATGAACCACGAAAAGCTAGCAGGCAGGTGCAGCAGCTAATTAAGAAGGCAAATGATATATTAGACACTATTGTACTGTATAAGGGTTTGAGTTTTGTGAAGGAAGGTTTTGTTACAATTTTACAGGGTGTTGGTGAAGCCACACCTGGAGCACTGTGCACAGATTTGATCTCCTCACCTAAGAGAGAATATGGCAGTATTGGAGACAGTCCAAAGAAGATTGGCCTGGAATGTGAATGTTGTCCTTCCAAGAGAGGCTAAACAGGCTGTGGCTGTATTCTTTGGAGTTCAGAACAATGATGGATGACCTCATTAAACACAAGCTAATCATAAGTGTGTATGAAAGGGTAGACATAGAGATGGTTTCATAGTGGGAGAGTTTTGAATGAGGAAACATACAATGAAACTCGAATTATCAACCAGACTTGGGACATTGATAGTGCTGGACAAAAAGGCTTCCTCAGTTAACTGTAAGATGTTACTACAATTGAAGTTATATTTCATTTTATTTTTACATGTTCCATAGCAGTACCATAAGTTTTCCAGTGAATCTGGTGAGTTTAAGGGGAGTGTGAGCCTGGGTCTGGCCACAATCCTACTCACATTCCTGGCCCAGGCATTCTGGCCCCACCCCTGCCTCCAACCACCCAGTAGGGCCAGGTCCTCTTTCCACAGATTCCACCTGATTGGCTATTTCCATTTTTGTATCAACAGCAGAAGGCAGTTTAATTAGTTCGGCATAGACTAGACGGGTCGAAGGGCCTACGTCTGTGCTGTATTTTTCCCTGACTCTATGGCAAGCAGTGAGGGTGGTAAAGAAAGGGTGGTAAAGAAAGCGTGTTTCCTTTCATCTGTCAGGGCAATGAGTATAAGAGTCAAGAAGGGAGGTTGCAGCTCTATGAAACTTCAATTAGGCTGCTTTTGGAGTATTGTGCACAGTTCTGGTCACCCCATTACATCAGAGATGTGAAGGATTCGAAAAGTACGCAGAAGATGTTTACCAGAATACTCTATGTTTCATTTTAAGACCTTTCATCTGGTCCAGGTAATGGACTGAACACAAAACATTTCTCTCCAAAGACGCTACCTGAACCATTGAGTTCCTCCAGCAGATGGTTTGTTGCTCTGCCTTCCAGTATCTGCAACCTGGATGACTCCGAGAATGGAAGGGTTATCATACAAGAAACTTTTGATGGCTCTGTGTCTCTACTCGCTGGAATTTAGAAGGATGAGGGGGAATCTTACTAAAACCTTTTGAATGTTGAAATGGCCTAGACAGACTAGATGTGGAAAGGATGTTTCCCATGATGGGGGAGTCTAGGACAAGAGGGCACAGCCTCAGGATAGAGGGGAGTCCACTTAAAAAAGAGATGTGGAGAAATTTCTTTAGCCAGAGGATGGTGAATCTGAGGAATTTATTACCACATGCAGCTGTGGAGGCCAGGTCGTTGGGTATATTTGAGGCAGAGCTTGATAGTTTTTAATTGGTCGTGCCATCAAAAGTTATGGGGAGAAGGCCAGGGAGTAGGGCTGAGGAAGGGAAGAAAGGATCAGCCATGAATGTATGTTGGAGAAGACTCGATGGGCCAAATGGCCTAATACTGTTCCTGTCTCTTATGGTCTTACAGTCGTGTGTCTTCTGCATTGCAATATATTAGATGTAAAGCAAGGAGGAACAACTTGGATTGTTTTCTCTCGGTTAAGTGGAGATATGTTATGTAAGGTAAATAGTCAGAGTCTTTCTCCCAGGGTAGAAAGTTTAAATACCAGAGGACGTAGTTTTAAAGTGAAAAGGGGAAAGTTTAAAAGAGACTGTAGGGTAAGTTTTAACACAGAGACTGGTAGGTGCTTGGAACTTGCAAGTGATGGTGGAGGGGACAGATGAACAAGCATCTGACTCTGACTCTCTGACTTTCAATACAGGAGCCCCTCAGGGCTGCGTACTGAGACCCCTCCTTAACTCCCTGTATACCCATGACTGTATCGCCACCCACAGCTCCAATCTGCTAATTAAATTTGCCGATGACACTACATTGATTGGCCTTATCTCAAACAATAACAAGGTGGCCTATAGGGAAGAAGTCATCTCTCTGACACAGTGATGTCAAGAAAACAACCTCTCCCTCAATGTCGCAAAAACAAAGGAGCTGGTTGTGGATTACAGGAGGAATGGAGACAGGCTAACCCCCATTGACATCAATGGATCTGGGGTTGAGAGGGTAAACAGCTTCATGTTCCTCAGCCTCCACATCACTGAGGACCTCACGTGGTCTGTACTCAGATGGTTGAGGAAGTTTGGTATGGGCCCACAAATCCTAAGAACTTTCTACAGGAGCGCAATTGAGGGCATCCTGACTGACTGCATCACTGCCTGGTATGGGAACTGTACCTCCCTTAATCACAGGACTCTGCAGAGAGTGGTGCGGACAGCCCAGCGCATCTATAGTTGTGAACTTCCCATGATTCAGGACATACACAAGGACAGGTGTGTAAAAAGGGCCCGTAGGATCACTGGGGACCCAAGCCATCTCAACCACAATCTATTCCAGCTGATATCATCTGGGAAGTGGTACTGCAGCATAAAAGCCAAGACCAACAGGCTCCGGGACAGCTTCTTCCACCAGGCCATCAGACTGATGAACTCACGCTGATCTGAGTGTACTCTATATTACATTGACCGTTCTATTTATTATAGATTACTATGATTGCACATGGCACATTTAGATGGGAGACGTAACGTAAAGATTTTTACTCCTCGTGTATGTGAAGGATAAGAAATAAAGTCAATCAATTCAATAAAGCAGGGAACGGATGGATGTAGATCATGTGCAGATAAATACAGTGCCTATAAAAAGTATTCACCCCCTTGGAAGTTTTTATGTTTTATTGTTTTACAACATTGAATCTCAGTGGATTTAATTTGGCTTTTTTTGGACACTGATCAACAGAAAAAAGACTCTTTCATATCAAAGTGAAACCAAATCTCTACAAAGTGACCTAAATTAATTATAAATATAAAACACAAAGTAATTCATTGCATAAGTATTCACCCCCTTTAATATGGCACACCAAATCATCACTGGTGTAGCCAATTGGTTTTACAAGTCACATAATTAGTTAAATTGAGATCACTGAGTGCAGTTGCAGTGTTTCAATTGACTGTAGTAAAAATACACCTGTGCCTGGAAGGTCCAACTGCTGGTGAGTCAATATCCTGGTAAAAACTACACCGTGAAGTTGAAAGAACACTCCAAACAACAATGTGAAAAGGTTTGAAAAGCACAAGTCAGGAGATGGATACAAGAAAATTTCCAAGTCACTGAATATCCCTTGGAGTACAGTTAAGTCAATTGTCGAGAAATGGAAAGAATATAGCACAAATGTAAATCTGCCTAGAGCAGGTCATCCTCAAAAACTGGGTGACTATGCAAGAAGAGGACTAGTGAGGGAGGCCACCAAGAGACCTATGACAACTCTGGAGGAGTTATACGTTTCAGTGGCTGAGATGGGAGAGACTGTGCATACAACAACTGTTGCCCGGGTGCTTCACCAGTTGCAGCTTTATGGGAAAGTGGCAAAGAGAAAGCCACTGTTGGGAAAAAAAACCTCATGTGAAATCTTGGCTAGAGTTTGCCAGAAGGCATGTGCGAGACTCTGAAGTCAGCTGGAAGAAGGTTGTATGGTCTGATGAAACCAAAATTGAACTTTTTGGCCATCAGACTAAATGCTATGTATGGTGCAAGCCGAACACCATACATCATCAAAAACACATCATCCCTACCATGAAGCATGGTGGTGGCTGCATCATGCTGTGGGGATGTTTCACGGCAGCAGACCCTGGAAGGCTTGTGAAGGTAGAGGGTATAATGAATGCAACAAAATACAGGTAATCCCTGGAGGAAACCCTGATACAGTCTGCAAGAGAACTGCGACATGGAAGAAGATTTGTTTACCAGCAAGACAATAACCCCAAGCACAAAGCCAAAGTTGCACAGGAATGGCTTAAAAACAACAAAGTTTAATGTCCTGGAGTGACCAAGTCAGAGTCCAGACCTCAATCCAATTGAGAATTTGAGGTTGGTCTTGGAAAAAGACTGTTCACTCACAATCTCCATACAATCTGACAGAGCTTGATGTTTTGTAAAGAAGAATGGGGAAAAGTTGCTGTGTCCAGATGTGCAAAGCTGATAGAGACCTATCCACACAGACTCAAGGCTGTAATTGCTGCTAAAGGTGCATCTACTAAATACTGATGTGAATACTTATGAAATCAATTATTTTGTGTTTAATAATTGTAATAAATTTAGACCAATTTATAGAAATTTGTTTTCACTTTGACACGATAGAGTCTTTTCTATTGATCCATGTCAAAAAAAAAATCGAAATGCTTGGGTTTCCAGCATCTGTGATTTTTCTCTTGTTTCCAAATTAAATCGATTGTGATTCAATATTGAAAAACAATAAAACATGAAAACTTCCATGGTGGTGTGGAGTAGTTTTTTATGGGCACTGTAAGTTTAATTTGACATCATATTCAGCGAAGGCACCACGAACCTAAGGGTCTTTCCCTGTGCTGTGCTTTTGTATTTTGTTTTCTATATTCATTTAATTTTCCAGAATTATTAACTCTCTTGATTTTAGAGCTTTTACATGAAGCTAGCTTTGTGGCCAAACCATGATATGGGTAAAAAGATATTTCTTCAATAACAGACTCTGTTGTATTATGCAGGAATGTGTGTATATAGTTAGGGTGCTTAAGACATTTGCATAGCACTGTACTGCTGCCTCAAAAAAACAAATTTTATGACGTATGTGAATGATGATAAACCTGATTTAGATATGGCTCTCTATTTTGGACTGAGTGGGAAGGGGGAATCATGCTGGGGGGAGAAAAGGAAGGGAGCTGGTGGCACCAGAGAGACAGTCCATAACGATCAATAATCCAACTGTTTGGAAACAAATGAGCTTGCCTGGTGTCTCAGGCTAGGTGCATCTGCAACCACACCACCCTCCACCCTGGCACTCCTTCTCTGCCACCTGTCCCACACTCCTTCCTCACAGCTCCACACTCGCCAGTCCCAACATCCTCTGCTCCCGCCAGATTTACAAACTCGCTCCCCACTCCATGTTGACAAATACTGCACTGTGCCAAAGTCTGTGTCATGTTAGCTATACTTACCTAAGACTTTTGCACAGTACTGTAGGACCCAATGTGTTTCACCTTAGTCCAATTTGAAATACTATATATGTCAATACTCTTCTCACCATAATCATTACCAAAGGTCTGGTTGCTAGTTCTTAACTTTGTAATAGGCTTTGCAAGCTTGACAGATCAAGATAATGGGAAGGTTTACGTTAGGATGAAAGCCAAGAGGTACTGGATGATGCAAGGGGAAATGGAGCCTGCTGTCTGTGTGGAGTTTGCCTATTTTCCTGTGAGTGTGTGGATTTGCACCTGCGCTTTGGTTTCCTACCACATCCCAAAGGCGTGTTGGGAGGTCAATAAGTTATCATAAGTTATGCTTTAGTTAATCAAGGTGGAGTAGGTAGGGACGTGAGACATTAGGAGATGCAGGGAAATAAGGAGAGGGGTGATGGGACTATTGGGATTGCTCTGCTGGGGGCTGGCATAGCCTGTTGGGATGAATGGTCTCCTTTGTGCCATTAAGTATGAGTGTAGGTTGTGCACTTGGACGTGATGGATGCTTTAACTCATGAGCTGAGGTATCCTTCCAGGATGAATGTAGAACCTCCTTGAAGAAATACAACTTCCCCACCAACTGCTGGCCCGTTATACTCAGGGTATAGAAGGAACAGGAGCGTGGCCCTAACCTTGTGTCAGAAGCAGACACGAGCCCAGTGAAAATGGTAGAAGGAGCACACTGGCTCACAAAGATACCTACCCTGCACTTGCCCCAGTGGTCTCTACTAGCCCTATCTGTAGAAGGATCTACTGTTCCCACCCAGGCCTCATCAGGCACCTCAGAACCTGCAGAAAAGGAGAAAAAATATGTCACCATCAATCCCAGGGAACTGTTTAAAGAGAAGGCAAATATTTTAAAAAATAAACAAAAGTTCTGCCCATTGCCTTCATTCTCACAGTGCTAGAGTGAAGCTAAAGTCTGTCCTCTTGATATCTTTATCTAAAGAACCCTGTACCCTGAACTAACACAATCTTGTTTTGTTGATAGTTTATAAGATACTTTAATGCACCCTTCTGAAGGTTTGTCTGATTCAGACCACTCTTTGATTTGTTTTAAAACAATATCATTGTGCTTTCACAGAAATCATTATGGTTGTAAGCAGAAAATTATCTATTATTTTCAATGTGAAGATCTCCTTCATATCTGAATTCTCAGATGGTAACCTTAGCAACAGCTCTGCAATAACACTTTGTTTGAACTTCTATATTTAATTGTACAGTCTTACTAAGATAAGGGAATTCTTGTCCTAGCCATTGTTAGTGTTACCGCCTCAGCTCCAAGACCAGCTAAAAAAGGCTGATAGTCTGTGATAAATTAAAAGGTCAGCCCCATGGAAGTTGGTAGATAACAAATTGTTGGAGTTAAACAAGGGTTCAAGCAGCATCTGTCGGGGTGGGAGAAGGACTTCAGGAAGGAGGACAGCGCACACATTCCTGTTTGCATCAAATGTTGAGGTCAAGAGTGGCTCCTAAGAGTGAACATCAATAACTTGTCCTGTCCCAACTATGTAGATGAGCAGCCAAAAATCTCACCAGGGCGGCTAAAGAAATTCGGCATGTCCATTTGTCTCTCATAAAATGTTATTATGCTCAATAGAAAGCATCCTATCCAGATGTTTAAATGTGCTGGAACAGCCTTTGGACGTCTTCGAACAAGTGTCTTTCATAATCGTGACTTCCGAACAGACACCAAAACGTTAGTGTACAAAGCTGTGGTAATCCCAACGCTCCTGTATGCGTCAGAAACCTGGACAATATACCGAAGACATCTGAAGGCACTTGAAAAGTTCCATCAACGCTGTCTTCGAAACATCTTAAATATCAGTGGGGAAGATAGAAGTACCAACGTCAGCGTGCTAAATGAAGCAAAAACAACAAGCATTGAAGCCTACGTCATGGAGAACCAACTAAGATCGAGCGGTCATGTTGTTCGGATGAAAGACGAACGTCTGCCGAAACAAATCGTCTACTCCCAGCTTAAAGAAGGCAAACGTAAAAGAGGGGGACAACAGAAGAGATTCAAAGACGTCTTAAAAGCCAACATGAAGAAATGTAACATCGACATCAACAATTGGGAAACCAATGCTAAGGACAGGACACCCTGGCAAGCCATCATCTGAGAAGGAACAGCAACTTTTGAAGCCAATAGATGTGCAGAATTAGAAGAAAAGAGAAGACAATGGAAAGAGAGGCAGCAACAACCAAAGCCCAGTTTTCTATCTGGAACTACCTGTCCTGAATACGGAAGAACTTTCAAAGCCAGTATTGGACTCATAAGCCAGCTGAGAGCCCATAAGTAGATCAACAGAATGAAGACCATCATCATCAACCTCGAGGGATAGCCATGACGATGGTCCAGATGCATCATGGCTTGGTATGGCAACTGCTCTGCATGTGGCTGCACGAAACTGCAAAGAGTTGTGGACACAGCTCAGCACACACAAACCAGACTCCCCTCCAGGGACTCTGTCTATTCTTCCTGCTGCCTTGGTAAGCAGGTCCTGCAGCCAACAGAATCAAAGGCTCCTCTCACCCTCGACATTCTCCCTCCTTCCCCCTCCCATCAGGTGGAAGATATAAAAAGCATGAAAACAAGTACCCCCAGGCTCATGGACAGCTTCAATAACTGTTATAAATGTATTGAATAGTCCCTAATATGATGACATGGACTTTTGACCTCATTATCTGCCCTGTTATGTCCTTGAACCTCGTAGCCTGCCTTCACTGCACTTCCACTGTGACAGTAACACTTCATTCTGCGTTCTATCCTTGTTTCCCCTTGTACTGCTGTTGTGATGAAACGATCTGCATGGATAACATGCAAGACAAAGTTTTTCAATTTATCTCAGTACCTGTGACAATAACAAACCAATTTACCAACTTAATTTTAAAAAATTGTTGAAGCTGTCGATCATGCCCCTACGTCAGGCCTAGTTTCTTCCAATCTCTGCAAGCTTTTTCTTAGTCCTTGGCAACTTGTGTGACATGAATGAATTTTTTTTTGCTCTTCAATCAGTTTTCTTATGATTTCTTCTATGAAACAATCATCAATTTGCAGCTGACCTGTTATACTGTGGTGAAGTACCAAAGCCACACTGTTTGGATGTGTTTTATCAGCTGTTTGCTGTATTTTGCCCCAAATCTATTTCTTGTCTTTCTTCAGTAACTGATATGATGGCATTGACCTGTTGCGGGATCTGGCAACCATCCAGCAGAGGAATGTAAATGCAAGAGGTTCTGCAGACAGTGGAAATCCAGAGTGACACACACAGAATGCTGGAAGAACCAGCAAGTCAGGCAGCATCTGTGGAGGGGAATAAACAGTTGATGTTTTGGTCTGAGATCCTTCATCAGGACTGGAAAGGAAGGGGGAAGAAGCTGGAATAAGAAGGTGGGGAGTCGAAGGAGTACAAACTGGCAGATGATAAGTGAGACCAGGTGAGGAGGACCTTAGTTGTGTGGAAGAGGGATAGGTGTGAGAGGTAAAGGGCTAGAGAAGAATAAATCTAATAGGAGAGGACAGTGAACCATGAAAGAAAGGGAAGGAATAAGGGAACCAGAGGGAGGTAATGGGCATGTGAGGAAAAGAGAAGGGGTGAGAAGGCAACCAAAATGGGGAATGGAAAAAGATAAAAGGGGTATAAATTACCGATAGTTAGAGAAATCGATGTTCATGCATCAGGTTGGAGGCTACCCAAAAGGAAAATGGGGTGTTGTTACTCCAACCTGAGTTTGACCTCATCGTGGCAGTAAAGGAGGCCATGGACAGACATGTCAAAATGGGAAAGGGAAGTCAAATTGAAATGGGTAGCCACCTGGAGACCCTGCCTTTCGCAAAGGTGCCTAATAGGTTGACTGCTTATTCCCCCACCATAGATGCTGCCTGACCTGCTGAGTTCCCCCACCATTTTGTGTGTGTTGCAGCAGGAGAATATGTCACTGATCTACCTTCCGAAATACTTTCACATTGCCTTCTTTTTCCATTATTGCCTTCACTTTTTTTCACTGTTGCATCTAATTTTAGCCGAAGATAAACTACCTCTCTCTGTGCAAATTCTGCTTATCTAGTTATGGTTTCTCTCTACATTATACTAGTTCACAATACAAAGGATATATCTGATGAGCAAGTATATTCCCTTATGTAGAGTGATTATCAGATTTTGCTAAAACTCCTTATTCACATTTAGCTAAGCATGTTCACGGAGTCTATGAAACCTGGTTCCTACAGTTTTCCGCAAAGACCATATAAAGGAGACAATGATCTCGAGTTGCCCAGTGCAATGTAACCTTGTAAAGGCAGCACAGTGGTGCGGCAGGCAGTGCTGCAGACTCACTGTTCCTGAGACCCAGGATCGACCTTGTCTGTGTGGTGTTTGACCTCCAGGTAGTCTTGCTTCCCCTTACATCCTGCAGTTGTGTGGATGTCTAATTAAATTGCCCCTTAGTTTATGGCAATCAGAATTAAAGGGGAGTTGATGGGTGTGTGTTAGAGGGGAAAAAGTTGTCTGGGAAGTAGGACTGGTGGGACTGTTCACCCAGTAACCTGCTTATTTGCCATTTCAGACCATCCCTGGTTACATCCACCTGACCTGTGGTAGCCTCTACGTATGATCAAGCCCTCATAATACTATTAAATTCAAAAGTCTGACATGCCTGCATACACTCGTCCCTATAAAGGCCAGGAATAGTTTTCTCTCTCTTGTTCACATTTAGTAATTGTTCTTTTTTATCAGTTTTATGTGCTCTTGATGCCTTTCATTACAATACTGTGGAGGTAGTTACCATAATCAAGTTATTTTTGTGTATTTTCCAAATTACAGACAAAATTGATTTCTAGATATCTGTTTAAAAAAAATGACCTTGTTCATTGCCCAGGCCTGTAATCACTACAGATTCACGCAGTTTTGTCTGCTATAGATATTATTAGTGACCTGTCATTCCATTTCATTTCAGCTTATCAGTGCCTTTTCTACTGTCACCTTAAGCAACCTTGGTCCACACCCTTTCACACACATTCCTGCTGTGCTCTCCACCTCTCCTCCTCTCTGCAACTTGTAATGCGTTTATCCTCATTTCTCCAGTCCTTACCCCAATGCAGTGGCCCTGTGTCACAATGCTCTCTGGCAATATGGAACCCAAGTGTGGAGGAAAGACAGACTCCGATGTAGAGACGGCAACAAGAGTTTATCCATACTAATTCCGAAAGAATATCAGTGGCTCAGCTAAGCGACACTGCAAGAAGTAACTTTCTTATAACTAGGACCCCACGATTAGTGCTAATCGGGCATCCACTTAAATAATACAAGCAACACAGAATTACTGAGCCTATCAAAATAAACTTAACAAGCTTAGGCAGAAAGCACCACTAGACTACATTACAGACTGCGAGTTGCTCGAGAAAACCACAAGAAATTCTAAATGATTAATGACTCTCATTAAACAACATAGAACATAAAATAGTACAGCATAGTACAGGCCCTTTGGCCCATATTGTTGTGCCAACCCTCAAACCCTGCCTCCCGTATAAGCCCCCACCTTAAATTCCTCCATATACCTGTCTAGTAGTCACTTAAATTTCACTAGTGTATCTGCCTCCACCACTGACTCAGGCAGTGTATTCCACGCACCAACCACTCTAATTCCTCTAATATCCCCCTTGAACTTCCCACCCCTTATCTTAAAGCCATGTCCCTTTGTATTGAGCAGTGATGCCCTGGGGGAGAGGCACTGGCTATCCACTCTATCTATTCCTCTTAATATCTTATATACCTCTATCATGTCTCCTCTCATCCTCCTTCTCTCCAAAGAGTAAAGCCCCAGCTCCCTTAATCTCTGATCATAATGCATACTCTCTAAACCAGGCAGTATCCTGGTAAATCTCCTCTGTACCCTTCCAAATGCTTCCACATCCTTCCTATAGTGAGGCGACCAGAACTGGACACAGTACTCCAAGTGTGGCCTAACCAGAGTTTTATAGAGCTGCATCATTAGATCGCAACTCTTAAACTCTATCCCTCGACTTATGAAAGCTAACACCCCATAACCTTTCTTAACTACCCTATCTACCTGTGAGGCAACTTTCAGGGATCTGTGGACATGTACCCCCAGATCCCTCTGCTCCTCCACACTACCAAGTATCCTGCCATTTACCTTGTGCTCTGCCTTGGAGTTTGTCCTTCCAAAGTGTACCACCTCACACTTCTCTGGGTTGAACTCCATCTGCCACTTCTCAGCCCACTTCTGCAACCTATCATTGTCTCTCTGCAATCTTTAACAATCCTCTATACTACCTACAACACTACCAACCTTTGTGTCGTCTGCAAACTTGCCAACCCACCCTTCTACCCCCACATCCAGGTCGTTTTATAAAAATCACGAAAAGTAGAGGACCCAGAACCGATTCTTGTGGGACACCACTAGTCACAACCCTCCAATCCGAATGTACTCCCTCCACCATGACCCTCTGCCTTCTACAGGCAAGCCAATTCTGAATCCACCTGGCCAAACTTCCCTGGATCCCATGCCTTCTGACTTTCTGAATAAGCCTACCAAGTGGAACCTTGTCAAATGCCTTACTAAAATCCATGTAGATCACATCCACTGCACTACCCTCATCTATATGCCTGGTCACCTCCTCAAAGAACTCTATCAGGCTTGTTAGACATGATCTGCCATTCACAAAGCCATACTGACTGTCCCTGATCAGACCATGATTCTCTAAATGCCCGGAGATCCTATCTCTAAGAATCTTTTCCAACAGCTTTCCCACCACAGATGTAAGGCTCACTGGTCTATAATTACCCGGACTATCCCTACTACCTTTTTTGAACAAGGGGACAACATTCGCCTCCCTCCAATCCTCCGGTACCATTCCCGTAGACAACGAGGACATAAAGATCCTAGCCAGAGGCTCAGCAATCTCTTCCCTCGCCTCATGGAGCAGCCTGGGGAACATTCCGTCGGGCCTCGGGGACTTATCCATCCTAATGTATTTTAGCAACTCCAACACCTCCTCTCCCTTAATATCAACATGTTCCAGAATATCAACCTCACTCATATTGTCCTCATTGTCATCAAGTTCCCTCTCATTGGTGAATACTGAAGAGAAGTATTCATTGAGGACCTCGCTCACTTCCACAGCCTCCAGACACATCTTCCCACCTTTATCTCTAATCGGTCCTACTTTTACTCCTGTCATTCTTTTGTTCTTCATATAATTGAAGAATGCCTTGGGGTTTTCCTTTACCCTACTCGCCAAGGCCTTCTCATGCCCCCTTCTTGCTCTTCTCAGCACCTCCTTAAGCTCCTTTCTTGCTGCCCTATATTCCTCAATAGACCCATCTGATCCTTGCTTCCTAAACCTCATGTATGCTGCCTTCTTCCACCTGACTAGATTTTCCACCTCACTTGTCACCCATGTTTCCTTCACCCTACCATTCTTTATCTTCCTCACCGGGACAAATTTATCCTTAACATCCTGCAAGAGATCTCTGAACATCGACCACATGTCCATAGTATACTTCCCTGCAAAAACATCATCCCAATTCACACCCGCATCCAATTCACATCTGGATGAGGGGCTGGACATTGGCAGGTGGACATCCTTCTCATGTACACACACACACATTAATAAATTCAGGTGCTCTGAAAACCTAGGAGCCAAATGCTCTGCAGTGCTCCATGTGGGCCTGAAGAGCACATTACCCTATGAGCCTCGCCCAACGGGAGCTCACTTTTTATACAGATCCTCCCCCTGGGTGAAAAAGCTGTGCTTCAGATTGCTATTAAATCTTTCCACTTTCACCATAAATCTATGCCCTTTAGCTCTGAATTCCCCAACCCTGGGTAAGTGAACTGTGTACGCTCGCCTATCAACCCTAGTTCTGAGTTTATACACAAGATCACTTCTCCTTTTCTTACACTCTTAATGAACAAAGTCCTAGCCTGCCCAACCTATTCCTGTAGATCAGTCCCTCGAGTCCCAGCCACATTCTGGTAGATCTTTTCTGCACTCTTTCTAAAATAATAGCATCCTTCCTGTAACAGGGCAAGTAAAACTGCACACAAGACCCCATTTGCGGCCTCACCAACGTCTAGTACAACCTCAACATAAATTCGGCGCTCTGACTGATGAAGGTCAGCTTGTTCTGCTGTGATTTTTGTTGAAGGGGGTTTTTTGTTATTAGTTATGACAGCATTTGCTCTCCACCCCTAACTGCCCCAGAAATCGAGTTAACCTCAACGTGGAACTGGAGTCACATCCACACCAGACCATGTCAGACTTCCTTCAGTAACAAGCGTTGATAACCCAGAGGAGTTCTTATAATAATCTGATTGTTTGACTGTCACGTGACAGAAACAAACATCCTTAGAGCCATTCCAACTGCTCGGATGGGATTTGAATTTGTGCTTCTGAGCCATGACTATTCAGAATCAAAGTCAAGTTTATTGTCAGGTGCACAAGTTCGTGTATGCAGAGGTCCAGTGGCAAACCCCCCCCTGCAGCAGCATCGCTGACGCCTAGCATCAGATCAGTAACGTACACAAGAAAAACCATAAGCTGAAGTTTTACAAGAGACAACAAAAAGAAGAATGAAGTCCATTGCAGTGGAAGGTGGTCAAAGGTGGTGACACTGTTGCTGTACAGAGGTAGTGATTAGTGTTGTGTCAGCCGGTTCAAGAGCCAAATGGTTGAAGGGAAGTAACTGTTCTTGAACCTGCTGCTGAGGGATTTTAGGCTTCCGTGCCTTCTATGAGTAGTTGAGACAAGATGGCTTGGCCCAGGTGGTGGGGATCTTTGTTGACAGATTCGCCTTCCTGAGGCAACACCTCACTAGGATATTTTCGATGATAGGGAGGATGTGCCTACCCTTACACCTCCTCACTCACAACCATTCAGGGGCCCAAACAGTCCTTCCAGGTGAGGTGACACATCACCTGTGAGTTTGTTGGGGTCATATACTGTGTTGGGTGCTCCCAGCGTAGCTTCCTGTATATCGGTGAGACCCGACGTAGATTTGGAGACCGCTTCGCCGAGCATCTATGCTCTGTCCACCAGGACAAGCAGGATCTCTCAGTGGCCACCCATTTTAATTCTGCTTCTCATTCCCATGCCAATATGTCCATCCATTGTCATGGTAAGGCCACACTTAGGTTGGAGGAACAACACCTTGTATTCTGTTTGGGTAGCCTCCAACCCGATAGCATGAACATTGATTTCTCAAGCTTCCAGTAATGCCTTCCCCCCCAACCCTTCATCATTTCCCATCTTCTTTTTCCCCTCCCATGTTATCTCCTTGCCCACCCATTGCCTCCCTCTAGTGTGCCTCCCCCGCCTTTTTTCTTTCTTCCATGACCTTCTGTCTCTTTCACCAATCAACTTCCTAGCTCTTTGGTTCATCCCTCCCTCTCCAAGTTTTACCTATCCCCTCGTGTTTCTCTCTCCCCTCCCCCACCTTTCAAATCTAGTCCTCAGCTTTTTTTCTCCAGTCCTGCCGAAGGGCTTCGGCTCGAAACGTCGACTGTACTTTTTTCCGTAGGTGCTGCCTGGCCTGCTGAGTTCCTCCAGCATTTTGTGTGTGTTGCTAGGATATACCTGTGATGTATTGAACACAATCCATTACCCATTGCGGCTCTTGAGTTCCTGTGCATTCAGATTTCTGTACCAGACCATAATGCAACCAGTCAGGATAGTTTCAGCAGGACATCTACAGTATAGAAAATTGTTAGGGTCATCTAGCTGTTGGTCCAGCTACACTATCCTACCACAAACCTGCAGGACTTTTGGAATATTTACACATTGTCAAATCAGTTCCATGTAGTTTAGATGTAGATGTCATTGCTGAGCAGGAGGCCATTTGGTCCATCACATCTATGCCACCAGTAGTAGTTGTCCATTGTGTCTGATAATGACAGGAACCCTGTGTGGGAGAGTTTTTTCAAAGTGTAAAAGCTGTTGCACTGGGGCATTTCCACTCTCTTGATGTCAGAAGTCCAGTTCCAGTGATACGAACAAGTGCCACAAACTAGGGTTTCCCAGTGGATGGCCATGATGTCTTCTGTCCCTTGCCAGACCCTTTGTTCTCCATGGAGCATCACGGTACTGCCTTCCAGGCCACTGGACCTCGCTGCAGATCTCATCTGCCCAACTGCTAGAGCTGACTTCAGATGTTGGGACAGGCATGTCCCTAACTCACTGGGGTGTAAGACAACCGGCAACCTCAGCTGGTTTAGCCTGCCCGTTGAAGTGATGAACCAGGGTGTGGCCGCTGTCGCATGCAAACAGCTACTTGGAGCTACCTGTGGGAGCCAAAGGTAAGACAGCTGCCCCAAAATGGGCCCGACAAGCCCCTTCACCACAGGTGCTACCCCTCCCTGGACACCCCATACACCACCTTCCACCAGAACTATTACCCATAAGCTATTCACTCTGAAATGCCCACCAACTCCATAGAAACTTACAGTATGGAATTGGGCCCTTCAGCCCATTGAGTCCTTGCCAGCCATTTATACCAATCCCACTTCTGCTCGCATTTCTATTACTTGTCCCAAAATTCCACCATTCATGTGCACAACTGGGGCAACTAACCTGCCAGCATATCTTCCAGATGTGGAAGGCAATCGGAGCACATGGAGGAAATCCACACCGTCACGGGGAGAACATCCAAACTCCACACAGGCAGTGCAAGAGCAAACCTGAGTGGAGATTTCTGGAGCCCTGCAGCAGCACTCTAGCCGCTGTGCACTGTGCCACTCATGTCCGTCTAACCTACAGTAAACCTCTACCCTGCACCTTCTGTGTTGTTTCCTTCCTGCAGTGCACAGAACTGCACACGTGGCTGTAGATGAAGAGCATTCATTGCTGGAGTTGGGGTTGAGTGTGTGGCCATTGTGTTACAACCACAACCAGAAGGCTGGAGGAACTCTCCACTATGGGCAGCATCTATGGAAAGGAATGGACAGTCAACGTTTTGAGCCGAGATCTTTCATCTGGACTGGAAAGCTGGGGAAGAAAGCAGAATAAGAAGATGGGGGAATGGAAGGAGTATAAGCAGGCAGATGATAAACGAAGCCAGGTGAGGGGGAGGATCGGGTGAGGGAGGGGGTGATGAAGTGAGAAGCTGGGAGGTGATAGGTGGAAAAGGCAACGGGCTGAAGAAGAAGAAATCACAGACCGCGGGAGAAAGGGAAGGAGGAGGGGTGCCAGAGGGAAGTGATAGGCAGGTGAGGAGATGATAAAAGGAAAGAGAAGAGCCAGAATGGGGAATTAAAAAAGAGATGGGGGTGAAATTACTAGAGGTTAGAGAAATTGATGTTCATTCTGTCAGGTTGGAGGCTAGCCAAACAGAATGAGTTGTTAGTGTGGTTGGGGGAGTTATGAGTCTCTCAGAGTACCTCTCAAACTCAGGACTAAACATCCACCCCCCCCCCAATGATAAAGGATGATGTTTGTAGCCACTTGCTCCTACATCCCACCCCCCACCTAATCACACCAATTCCCTGCCACAGGCTCTGTCAATACAGGTGATGTTTGCACTTACCTACCCTCTGTGAAAGAGCTCTCCGAGTCCAAACAAAGCTACTGGCTCTGTATTCTTTAGAAGAGTGGGGGGGGGGGGGCGGGGAGAGATCTTACTGAAACATATTGGATCCTGAAAGGGCATGAGAGGGTAGATTTTGAGATTTTTCAATCATGGGGATGATCTCCAACGAGGGAACATATTTACAAGATTAGGGGTAGTCATTTAAAATGGAGGTATGTAGAAATGTGTTTGTACAGAGTGTAGTCAACCAGCAGGATTTTCTTCCTCAGAGAGTTGTGGAGGTTATATCATTAGGAATATTTAATAAAGGTAAGTCTTTGAAAGATCTGGGAATTGAGGTTTGTGGGGGACTGGCACAAAAGGAGGAGATGAGGCTACAGCAGATTAAGTATGAACATATTGAATGGCAAAGTCAGCTTGAGGGAGCAAGTGCCTGCCCTGCTCCTATTTTGTTGTGCTGCCCTTTAACCTAAGCTTAGTTCCTTCAAGATCTCCCAGGAGATACAGTTCAAGAACTTAAGAAGTCAAGTCGAGTCATCGAGTTTATTGTCATGTGGACCATTACAGTAAGGTTTAGGCAGAGTGAAAAACATGCTTGTAGCAGCATCACAGGCTGACAATACAGACAATACACAGAACATTAATTACACAGATAATTATACAATACTGTGAAAAAAGGCAAAAGGAACACGGCACAACAAAAAAAACAGAGATGCAAGCACGGTGATGGAAAAGGTGGCCTGTAATTGTCGTTTGCTGTGGAAGGATTGTGGTTGTCCAGGTCAGTTCAAGCTATTTGTGGGAAAGTCATTACTCCTCAGAAGGGTGGTGTGGCACTTCAGGCTTCTGCACCTCTTGCCTGCTGGCGGCATCGAGCAGTGGGCATGCCCAGGTGATGGGATCCTTGATGATAGATGCACCTTCTTGAGGCGGTGGCCCCCTGTGGGTGCTGTCAGTGGAAGGGAAGGCTACGTCCACTATTCTCTGCAGCCTCTTGTATTTCAGTACATTCAGACAGAAGCAGGGTCAGAATATAGGTCGAAATTTCAGTCATCTGAGTAGGGTGCATTTTTGCCCTGTTGAGCCCAGACTATTATGTATATTTAAGATGGAGGTAAATACCTGAAATATCGAGGTGAGGATAGTGGGTATCTGGCACAAGAGAGATGAGGCTGAGTAGAGTTTGTCTTTTCTTCTCTTCAGAAAGTTGTATAGCATAGAAACAGCCCTTCAGCCCATTGTCCCTATGCCAACCATCATGCCTGTCTGTACTCGCCTTACTTGCCTGCGTTAGTTTCATATCCCCCACCCCACCACCACCCCCCATGCCCTGCTCATTCAAGCAGCTGGCCAAATGCCTCTTAAATGTTGTTGCTGTTCCTGCCTCCACCACCTTCTCTGGCAGCTCATTCCAGATACCCACTACTACTTGTGGGGGAAAAAAATACCCCTAAATGCTCTTTAACCCTCCTCTCCCTCACCTTAAATCTGCACCCTCTGATTTCTGGCTTTGTCCATGGGAAAGAGACTCTGGCTATCTACTCTATTTATATTTCTTCTAATTTTATAAACCTGTTCAGGTTGCAAATTCAGATTCAGATTTATTTATCACATGCACATCGAAACATGCAGCGAAACGTACTGTTTGAGTTGACAAACACACGACCTAAGGCTGAGCTGAGGACAGCCCACAAGTGTTGCCCACGTTCTGGCACTAACGTAGCTTTCCTGCAGTGTCCAGCGGAACAACACAAGCTGCAGCAACAACAACCGTAAAACAATTTAAGACAACAGCAAAACAAGCCCCTTCCCCCTCCCCATTCTCTCACACAGACAGACCTTTGACCCCAGTACAGGCTGCATCTGGACCTCCAATCCTTGGGCCCAGGCTCCCAGACGTCGGGCTGCCAACATCCATCTGGCCCGGACTTGCTGACTCGCAGGCCTCTGACCACTAGACTAGCCGACCTAGGGGCTTCCACTTTGGACCTCTACCACCGGCCTTGCCAGTTTCATTCTTCAACCTTCGGGATTCTATCTTCAGACGTTGACCTTCAGCTTTGCCCTCCGAACTTCACTGACCTCTGAGTAGTAGCCCCAGCACTTGCCTATCATGGGCTTGACTTTTGGGCCTCAACCCCAGGACACATTGATCATGGGCTCAGAGGAGCTGAGGCATGTAGCAAGAATTGGCTGGAGAGGATTGGGAAGATCTGTGGAAATGGTGCTTTATATAAATAGCTGGGAAGAACTTGGTCATCAGGTCCAAAATACTGCTATTTTTGGCATAGGTGTGGCTTGTTCCTCTGTCTTGGTAATCACCCAGGATGTCTTCCAGTCTATCTGGTGGTCTAAGATCGAATAGGTCCAAGAGGTCTTGATGCACAAGGCCGCTGGAGAATGGGGCCAAAGTATGCCAAATGTTGCTCTCATGTATGTCTGAATCAAGTAGCATGTGCACCCAAAGTAGGCAGGCACCAAGTGTCACTGCGTGCTGAGTTTCTACCTGCTTCTGGTATCTGGCTCAATCACTAGTCCAGAATGCGAACTGGATTCCAACGTATAAGTGTGGGGTGTGGCCAGAGTGGGGTCTGGACTATGGTCCAGCTGGAGCTGATGTTGGGTTCAGAACACCAGGGGTTAAGAACATGGATAGGTATGTCCATGTCTGGATATTCTTCACTCACTTTAAACTCACTGCGTTCTCTGGAAAAGTTCTACTATAGTGTAACATGTGAAATAAAGTGTGTTGAGGACATAAAGCAGTACAGTACGGAAAAGGGTCCTTCGGCCACAATGTCTGTTCCAAAAGTGATGTCAAATTAAACTAAACACTTTTTGCCAGTACATGATCCACATTCATACATTCTCTGCATGTTCATGTGTTTATTTAAAACCTTCTTAAACATCACTATCATATCTGCTTCCATCATTATCTCCGGCAATGAGTTTAAAGTACCTGCCACTCTGTATAAAAACAAAACTATCCTGCACATCTCTTTTAAACAGTTCCCCCTCACTTCAAATGTATTTCTTCTAATAGTTGACATTTCTACCATGGGAAAAGATTCTGACTGTCTGTACAACTTTTGTCTCTGATAATTTTGTTAACCTCCGTCGGGTCTCCCCCTTAGCCTCCATGGCTTTGTCTGACCTCTTCTTATAGGTCATACCCTCTGATCCAGGCAACATCCTGGTTAATCACTTCTGCACCCTGTCAAAAACCTCCATATCCTTCCTGTAATGGGGTGACCAGAATAGCATGCAGTACGTCAAGTGCAGCCTTACCAGTGTTTTAGATAGCTGCAAAATGTGACTTTTATACTCAATGCCCTTAGTAAGATAGTCAAACGTGCCATACACCATCATTACCCACTGTACATTAAGCAGCAGGGTGCCGTCGCGGTTGGCACAACCGATCTACGACGCTGGCTATCGCCAGTCAGGGTTCGATTCCTGTTGTTATCTGTAGGGAGTCTGTACATTCTCCTCGTGACCACATGGGTTTCCTCCGGTTGCTCTGGGCCCCTCCCAAATTCCAAAGAACTGCAGGTTCAGATTGGTAAGCCGTGGGCACTGAAAGTGTGGTGACACTTGCGGCTGCCTCCAACATAATCCTGGATCAACACATTTTACTCTATGTTTTGATGTACATGTGATAATAAAGCTTACCTTTATATAGGAGATACACCCATTAAAACACCCAAAAATACCCATAGGAGAAACAGATCTATTAAATTTGTTATTCCAGCACTGCCAAAGAATATGTGAGTTTTTCAGTATAAGGCTCACCCTTTAAAAAGGGAGACAAGAATTTCCTCTAAAAATTCTGTGCCTGACTGACAGATCCTGCTCACATCTCCTTCATCCCACTGTCTGCAGCTCTGAAAACAGTAGACGAGGTCAGGGACCCCAATGTTACTTTCTGTAAACTACAATGTTGTTAACAGCTCCTTACACTGAACCCCTGTCATTACAAGCCTTTAAGTATTGCTACATTAATCTCCTTAACATTGCCATCTCAGCTGAATGGTTGACTTGTGGAAGTGTTTTACTCCTGTCTTTTTAAAAAAAATTCCTCTTCTGAAGATCTAAGCCTGTGTAATTCAATCTGGATCTTAATGCAAGAGGACAATCGCCTGCCTCTTCTCTAGGGAGACAACCATCTAACCTCTATGTCTCAGCTTGTGGTGAGTCTGCATTTTCTTTCCCTTATCTCTGCTTTGTGAATACACCTCTGAAAGGAAACACATTCCAAAAACTCTCTGAATCCATTAACTTAACCTGAAGCTGGTGGATTTAAGCAAAACAACCTACTTTTATTTACTTCAGCTTTCGAATGAGAGATTGAATGGTGACCTTTGTCTGTTCCCACCCAGCTGGGTTGGGAAGTCATGGAGTCTTGCAGGCTCTTTGGCCCACCTTGTCGGTGCTGAGCAGGATGCTAAATTAAACTTATCCCTTCTGCTTGCATTTATCCATATCCCTCCATTTGCACATTAACTTTTGCCTGAACAAGGATCTGGACTTCCTGCCACAAGAGGTCAACAGTGGATGCAGTCTCATTGGTTCTCCACTTGACACTGGACCTCCTGGACAGCAGCAATACCTTTGACAGGCTGCTGCTTATTGATTACAGTGCAGTGTTTAGCACCGTCATACGCTCAGTACTAATCAACAAACTTCAAAGCTTGGGTCTCTGTGCCCCTCCCTGCAACCAGATACTTGACTTCCTCATCAGGAGATCACAGTTTGTGCAAATCAAAAACAACATCTCCTCCTCGCTGACGATCAGCGGAGGAGCACCTCAGGGACGTGTGCTCTTAGCCCACTGCTCTGCTCTCCCTACGCCCTCGACTGTGTGGCTAGGCACAACTCAAATGCCATCTATAAGTTCGGTGATAACATAACTGCCATTAGCCGAATTTAAGATGCTGACGAGACGGTGTACACGAGTGGGATAGCTCAGCCGGCTTGAGTGATGTCACAACAACAATCTGGCAGTCAACATCGCTAAGGCCAAGGAACGGACTGTGAATTTCTGGTAGGGGAAGTTGGGAGAACACACACCAGTCATCAACGAGGGGCTCAGCTGTGCAAAGGGTGAGCAGCTTCATGTTCCCCAGAGACATGTCAGAGGATCTATCCTGGGGCAATCACGAAGAAGACACATTAGTGGCTATACTAACGGAGTCTGAGGAGATTAGGTTATTCACCAAAGACTCTAGCAAATTTCTACAGATGTCTGTGGAGAGCCTTCTGATTGGTCGTATCACCAGCTGGTATGGAGCATCCAATGCACAGATTTGAAAAAAGCTGCAAACTCAAGTTTGTCCAACCTTATAACTTGTACTCTCTAATCCTACTAAACCTCCTCTGTACCCTTCCAAAGTCTCCACATCATTCCTGTGATGGGGCGACCATAAATGCAAGCAATACTCCTAGTGCATCCCAAAGTTTTATACAACTGCATTAGGTCATTTTGACTTTTAAACTCAGTGCCCCTAGAATTGAAGACAAGCATGCCGTATGCCTTTTTTACCACTTTATCTACAGGTGCTGCTACTTTCAGGGAGACACCAAGATCCGAGTCTGTCTATATAGCAATGTGTTAAGGGTGCTTCCATTAACAGTATGCTTTCCGCTTATATTCACCCTCCCAAAGTGCACACCTGTCACTCATTGGGGCTATGAAGACTCAGCAGTTTGTAATGTCAGAAGGAATCAAAGGAAAGTTGATGGACATGTGTGAGGGAGAATCAGTTGCAGAGGTATGGGGAAGTAAAGAGAGACGGTCTAGAACAAATGGGATTGCTCTTCTGGAAGCTGACATAGACCCAATGGGCTGAATGGTCTCCTCGTTATGGGTTTGAGTTTCTTTACCAAAAGAAACCCAAAGTAATCTCTTTAGCCAGAGGGTGATGAAACTGAAGAGCTCATTGGTACGGATAGCTGTGGAGGCCAACTCATTGGGTGTATTTAAAGTTGAGGTTGATAGGTTCTTGATTAGTAAGGGTGTCAACATTTACAGAGAGAAGGCTGGAGAATGAAGTTAAAAGGGGAAATAAATGAGCCATGATCAAATGGCAGAGCAGACTCCATGGGTTGAATGGCCTAATTCTGCTTCTGTGTCTTTTGACCTTGTGTATCTGTGAGGCTGGCTCAGTCATTCAAGTGAGCAGTTAAAAGATAATTAATCACATTGATGTGTCAGCAGTGCAAAAGATTTTCTTCTGCAAAGGATGTTAATGAACAATTTGGCTTTTTAAAAAAAACTTCAATCCTACAGTTAAATGGCCAATGTAGAAGTTTCTCCCAGACTTTTAATTGATTATTGAGTTTAAATTTCACCAGTGCTGAACTGGTATTTGAACTCACGTCTCTGGGTCATTAGTCCAGGCCTTCTCATTGTCAGTTTGGTAACTTGACCAATAAGAGACTTCACCAACAAGCAAAGTGCTGAAGCACCTCAATGGGCTGGGGTTGTGTGGGAGGAGTGTTTGATTGTTCTGGGCCTGTTCAGAGTTCAGAAGGGTGAATCAGAAGGTTATTGAAACGTACCAAGTACTGAAGGGCCCCGATATAGTGGACATAGAGGCAGGAAAATGGGTTTGGAAATAAATCAGCCAAGACGGAATGGTGGAGGAGACTTGATGGGCAGAATAACTTAATATTGTCCTATATCTTGTGGTCTTTTGGAGAAGATGGAAGTGCTTAGGATATTGGTGGGACAGTCAGTAATGAGGTAATATGGAACTAAATTACAGTACAAGAAAAGGCCATTTTGAACCAATCACATGATTACAGTCAATGGGAACCACTTCCCATCACCTCAACCTAACCAATATGTCTCTAGTCCTTTTGCCATATACTGTACACAGTCATAGAACATAGAACATAGAATAGTACAGCATAGTACAGGCCCTTCGGCCCACAATGTTGTGCCAACCCTCAAACCCTGCCTCCCATATAAGCCCCCACCTTAGATTCCTCCATATACCTGTCTAGTAGTCTCTTAAACTTCACTAGTGTATCTGCCTCCACCACTGAATCAGGCAGTGCATTCCACGCACCAACCACTCTTTGAGTAAAAAACCTTCCTCTAATATCCCCCTTGAACTTCCCACCCCTTACCTTAAAGCCATGTCCTCTTGTATTGAGCAGTGGTGCCCTGGGGAAGAGGCGCTGGCTATCCACTCTATCTATTCCTCTTATTATCTTGTACACCTCTATCATGTCTCCTCTCATCCTCCTTCTCTCCAAAGAGTAAAGCCCTAGCTCCCTTAATCTCTGATCATAATGCATACTTTCTAAACCAGGCAGCATCCTGGTAAATCTCCTCTGTACCCTTTCCAATGCTTCCACATCCTTCCTATAGTGAGGTGACCAGAACTGGACACAGTACTCCAAGTGTGGCCTAACCAGAGTTTTATAGAGCTACATCATTACATCGCGACTCTTAAACTCTATCCCTCGACTTATGAAAGCTAACACCCCATAAGCTTTCTTAACTACCCTATCCACCTGTGAGGCAACTTTCAGGGATCTGTGGACATGTACCCCGAGATCCCTCTGCTCCTCCACACTACCAAGTATCCTGCCATTTATTTTGTACTCTGCCTTGGAGTTTGTCCTTCCAAAGTGTACCACCTCACACTTCTCCGGGTTGAACTCCATCTGCCACTTCTCAGCCCACTTCTGCATCCTATCAATGTCTCTCTGCAATCTTTGACAATCCTCTACACTATCTACAACCTTTGCGTCGTCTGCAAACTTGCCAACTCACCCTTCTACCCCCACATCCAGGTCGTTAATAAAAATCATGAAAAGTAGAGGTCCCAGAACAGATCCTTGTGGGACACCACTAGTTACAATCCTCCAATCTGAATGTACTCCCTCCACCACCACCCTCTGCCTTCTGCAGGCAAGCCAATTCTGAATCCACCTGGCCAAACTTCCCTGGATCCCATGCCTTCTAACTTTCTGAATAAACCTACCGTGTGGAACCTTGTCAAGTGCCTTACTAAAATCCATATAGATCACATCCACTGCACTACCCTCATTTATATGCCTGATCACCTCCTCAAAGAACTCTATCAGGCTTGTTAGACATGATCTGCCCTTCACAAAGCCATGCTGACTGTCCCTGATCAGATCATGATTCTCTAAATGAAAATAGATCCTATCTCTAAGAATCTTTTCCAACAGCTTTCCCACCACAGACATAAGGCTCACTGGTCTATAATTACCCGGACTATCTTTTGAACAAGGGAACAACATTCGCCTCCCTCCAATCCTCCGGTACCATTCCCGTGGACAACGAGGACGTAAAGATCCTAGCCAGAGGCTCAGCAATCTCTTCTCTCGCCTCGTGGAGCAGCCTGGGGAATATTCCGTCAGGCCCCGGGGACTTATCTGTCCTAATGTATTTTAACAACTCCAACACCTCCTCTCCCTTAATATCAACATGCTCCAGAACATCAACCTCACTCATAATGTCCTCACCATCATCAAGTTCCCTCTCATTGGTGAATACCGAAGAGAAGTATTCATTGAGGACCTCGCTCACTTCCACAGCCTCCAGGCACATCTTCCCACCTTTATCTCTAATCGGTCCTACCTTCACTCCTGTCATCCTTTTTTTCTTCACATAATTGAAGAATGCCTTGGGGTTTTCCTTTACCCTACTCACCAAGGCCTTCTCATGCCCCCTTCTTGCTCTTCTCAGCACCTTCTTAAGCTCCTTCCTTGCTTCCCTATATTCCTCAATAGACCCATCTGATCCTTGCTTCCTAAACCTCATGTATGCTGCCTTCTTCCTCCTGACTAGATTTTCCACCTCACTTGTCACCCATGGTTCCTCCACCCTACCATTCTTTATCTTCCTCACCGGGACAAATTTATCCCTTACATCTCGCAAGAGATCTCTAAACATTGACCACATGTCCATAGTACATTTCCCTGCAAAAACATCATCCCAATTCACACCCGCAAGTTCTAGCCTTATAGCCTCATAATTTGCCTCTTTGATTTTATCCTTTTCCATGATAATTATAAAGGCCAGGGAGTGGTGGTCACTGTCCCCCAGATGCTCACCCACTGAGAGATCTGTGACCTGACCCGGTTCATTACCTAGTACTAGATCTAGTATGGCATTCCCCCTGGTCGGCCTGTCCACATACTGTGACAGGAATCCATCCTGGACACACTTAACAAATTCTGCCCCATCTAAACCCTTGGAACTAATCAGGTGCCAATCAATATTCGGGAAGTTAAAGTCACCCATGATAACAACCCTGTTATTTTTGCACCTTTCCAAAATCTGCCTCCCAATCTGCTCCTCTGTATCTCTGCTGCTACCAGGGGGCCTATAGAATACTCCCAGTAGAGTAACTGCTCCCTTCCTGTTCCTGACTTCCACCCATACTGACTCAAAAGAGGATCCTGCTACATTACCCACCCTTTCTGTAGCTGTAATAGTATCCCTGCCCAGTAATGCCACCCCTCCACCCCTTTTTCCACCCTCTCTATCCCTTTTAAAGCACTGAAATCCAGGAATATTGAGAATCCATTCCTGCCCTGGTGCCAGCCAAGTCTCTGTAATGGCCACTACATCATAATTCCATGTATGTATCCAAGCTCTCAGTTCATCACCTTTGTTCCTGATGCTTCTTGCATTGAGGTACACACATTTCAGCCCTTCTACCTTACTGTCTTTACACCATTTATTCTACTTCTCGTTCCTCAAAGCCTCTCTGTATGTTAGATCTGGCTTTACTCCATGCACTTCTTTCACTGCTCTATCGCTCTGGGTCCCATCCTCCTCGCAAATTAGTTTAAACCCACCCGAACCATGCTAGCAAACCTACCTGCAAGGATATTGCTCCCCCTCGAGTTCAAGTGCAACCCATCCAATCTGTACAGGTCCCACCTTCCCCAGAAGAGATCCCAATGATCTAAAAATCTAAAACCCTGCTCCCTGCCCCAACTCCTCAGCCACGCATTCAACTGCCATCTTCTCCAATTCTTACCATCTCTGTCACGTAGCACTGGCAGCAATCCTGAGAACGTCACCCTTGAAGTCCTGTTCTTCAGCCTTCTGCCTAGTTTCCGAAACTCACACTTCAGGACCTCATCCCTCTTCCTGCCTATGTCGTTGGTCCCAACATGTATCATGACTTCTGGTTGCTTTCCCTCTCGTACCAGGATGTCGTGCACCCGGTCAGAGACATCCCGGACCCGGGCACCCGGGAGGCAACAAACCATGCGGGTGTCCTTCTCACGTCCACAAAATCTCCTGCCTGCTCCCCTGACTATAGAGTCTCCAATGATGACAGCTCTCCTCTTCTCCATCCCACCGTTCTGCACCACAGGGTCAGACTCAGTGCCGGAGGCCCTGCCACCATGGCTCACACCTGGTCAGTCGTCCCCGCCAACAGTATCCAGGACGGTATACTTATTATTCAGGGGAATGGCTACAGGGGTGCTCTGCACTACCTGTCTGCTCACCTTCGCTTTCCCCCCTCTGACTGTCACCCAACGACCCTCTTCCGACAGCCTAGGTGTGACTACCTCCCTGTAGTTCTCATCTATGACTGCCTCATTCTCCCTTATGAGTCGAAGGTCATCCAGATCCTGCTCCAGATTCCTTACACGGGCTTCCAGATCGCCCAGCCGTATGCATTTCTGGCAGATGTGACTCTGCGGGAGAGAGGAGTTCCCCCAAGACTGCCACATCTCACATGAGAGGCACATCACCGTCTCAGGGGACATTGTAAAGACTAACTGCGAGCTAGCTTGTCCTCCGCCTCTTCTCGTCGAAGCCTCTCGAATCAAAGCCTCAAAGCTCCACTCTTTCATCCCAGCTGTTTTCTGTGGCACTGAGTTCCATATTTCCCTCAATCTTTGGGTCAAGACTTTCGCGGTCTTAAGTACATAAGAAACAAAAGCTGGAGTCGGCCTTTCAGCCACTTGCACATGCTCCGACTATCCACAAAAGCATGGCTGATCTTTTAATTCAGCGTCAACATTCTGCATGATTCCCATCTCCTTGGTTTCCTTACCAACTAACAAATCCTCCAATCCCTTTTCCTGAATATACTCAGTGATCAAGCCCTCTGAGAACTATGGAGTCTTAGAGTGATAAAGAACAGACAGGCCCTTTGGCCCAACTTGTTCATGCTAGCCAAATGCCTATTAACACTGATCCTATTCACCTGCATTTAGTCCATATCTGTTTATATTTTTTCCCATTAGGTGAGAACAGACTTGGACAAGAATAGGCAAAAGTTCTAAGTAAATTTTCTCTTTCTTTGTCTATTAGTATATACTGACAACTGTGGCTGACAAGGGAAGTCAAATACAACATAAAACGGAAAAGAGACGGCATATAATATAGCAAAAAATAGTAGGAAGCTAGTGGATTGGGAAGCTTTTAAAAACTAACAAAAGCCACAAAGAGAGAAAAGATGAAAGGTGAAGGTAAGCTAGCCAGTAATATAAAAGTGGACACCAAAAGTTTTTTCAAATATAGAAACATTGAAAACCTACAGCACAATACAGGCCGTTCAGCCCACAAAGTTGTGCTGAACATGTCCTTACCTCAGAAATTAGCTAGGGTTACCCATAGCCCACTATTTTTCTAAGCTCCATGTACCTATCCAGGAGTCTCTTAAAAGACTCTATCGTAAATGCCTCCACCACCGTCGCCGGCAGCCTATTCCACACACTTACCACTCTCTGCGTAAAAAAAAACTTACCCCTGACATCTCCTCTGTACCTACTTCCAAGCATCTTAAAACTATGCCCGCTCAGGCTAGCCATTTCAGCCCTGGGAAAAAGCCTCTGACTATCCACACGATCAATGCCTCTCATCATCTTATACACCTCTATCAGGTCACCTCTCATCCTCTTCTGCTCCAAGGAAAAAAGGCAGAGTTCACTCAACCTACTCTCATAAGGCATGCTCCCCAATCCAGGCAACATCCTTGTAAATCTCCTCTGCACCCTTTCTATGGTTTCTACATCCTTCCTGTAGTGAGGCAACCAGAACTGAGCACAGTACTCCAAGTGGGGCCTGACCAGGGTCCTATATAGCTGCAAAATTACCTCTTGGCTCTTAAATTCAATCCCACGGTTGATGAAGGCCAATGCACTGTATGCTTTCTTAACCACAGAGTCAACCTGCACAGCAGCTTTGAGTGTCATAAAGAGTGAAGGAGAGGCAAAAGTGGATATCGGACCATTGGTAAGTACACAGGAGAGGTAGTAGTGGGGAAACAAAGAAATGGCAGATAATCTTAATAACAATTTTATCTAAGTCTTCACTGTGGAAGATACTAGCAGAATGCCAGAAATTCGAGAGTATAAGGGGCAGAACGGATTGTAGTAACTATACTAAGGAGAAGGTGTTTAGGAAGCAGAAGGTAGGTAAGCCATCTGGACCAGATGGACTATACCCCAGGGTTTTAAAAGGGGTATCTAAAGAGACTGTAGAGGCTTTAGTAATGATCTTCCAAGAATCATTCACAGAATTCCTGAATGGGTCTAGAAATCTAAAAAATTACAAATGTCACTCCACGCTTTAAGAAGGGAGTGAGGCAGAAGAAAGGAAATTATGGGCCAGTTAGTCTGACCTAAGATGTTGGAGTTTATTATTAAGGATGAGGTTTCAGGGTACCTTAAAGCACATGATAAAATAGACCAAAGTCAGTATGGTTTCATTAAAGGGAAAACTTGCCTAACAAATCTGTTTGAATTTTTTGACGAATGAACTGACAAAGGAAAGTCAGTGGATGTTGTTTACTTGGATTTTCAGAACACCTTTGAGAAAGTGCCACACATGACGCTGCTTAACAAGATAAGAGCCCAGGGTATTACAGGAAAGATACTAGCACAGATAGAAGGTTGGCTGACTGGAAGGAGGCAAAGAGTAGGAATAAAGGGGCCTCTTCTGATTGGCCAGTGACCAGCATTGTTCCACAGGGGTCAGTGTTTGGACCGCTTCTTTTCACATCATATGTCAATGATTTGGATGACAGAATTGATGACTTTGTGGCCGTGTTTGCAGATTATACAAAGATAGGCGCTGGGACAGGTAGTGTTGAGAAAGCAAGGCGGCTGCAGAAGAATTTAGACAGATTAGGAGAATGGGCAAAGTGATAAATGGAATACAGTGTAGGGAAGAGTATGGTTATGCACTTGGGTAGAAGGAATAAAGATGTAGACTTTTTTCTAAATAGGGAGAAAATTAAAAACCCAAAGGTATAACCACTAAAATTCCCTTTCCCGTTCTCTTTAAACCTTTTCCCTCTCACCTTAAACCTATACCCTCTATTTTTAGACATTCTTACGTTGAGAAAAGACTGTGGCCTATCTGTCCTTGCTTTATCCCTTGTAATTTTATAAATCCCCATCTAACTTTGCTCCAGAGAGAACAGACCTGATTAGAAAGTCTTTCCTCATAACTCAGATCCTGGATAGAGTGGATGTGAAGGCAGGAAAATGGGGTTGGAAGTAAATCAGTCAAGATTGGATGGTGGAGTAGACCTGATGGGCTGAAGAACTTAATTCTCTATGGGTAGTGAATTCCAAAGATCAACTGCCATCAGGGGCAAGAAATAATTCTCAACTCAGTCCTGCCTGGGCAACCTTCATTCTGCATCCTCTCTATCAAGATCCCGCGGTGAGGAACATTTCCATCATTTTGCATTAAGCACCTGGCCCATAGAAACTTCCATACAGCTTCTTTTCATCAAGTTAAAACAAAATAAAACACAATTATTTGTTTTCTTCAAGGAAAAGAAAGGGCTGCTCCCCTTTGTTCTGACAGTTGGGAGATTACACAAGGCAGCAAGAAATGAGAGGAACCTGCTTAACAAGGTGTACTGAGACCTCACAGAATGAAAGGAATGGAGAGAAGGAAAGCTGACCGCCTCCCTTTGCTAACGGATCCTCAATTTTGCTGCTAGCTGTGTCTGAGGATGTGCAGTGCACATGATAGAGGTGTCTTACAGTTGTTGCAAACATCCTACAAATTGATGAATTGATTTATTACTGTCAAATGCACCAAAGTACAGTGTAAAACTTTATTTTGTGTGCCATCCAGTCAAATAACTTCAATATAACATAGAGTACTGAGGCAGTACAGGGGAAAACAAAATAAAATGCAGAATCATGTGTTACACTTACAGAGAAAGTGCAATGCAGGCAGACAATAAGGTGCAAGAACCAGGTAATGGTTCCAATAGATAACCGATCGATTGCGAGATAAAAGAGTGTACCTTATAGTACTGGAATTCATTCAATAGTCATATAGCAATGGATGGGGTCTTTGATCATGTTTGCTGCTTTACTAAGGCAGCAAAATGTATAGGAGGGGTCCATAGAGGGGAAGCTGTTTTCTGTGATGAGTTAGGTTGTGTCCACAACTCTCTGCAGTTTCTTACGGTATTGCCACACTAAGCCATGTTGCATCCCGATCACATTCATTCTATGGTGCATCTTTAAATGTTTCTTATATTCCAGCTGATCCTGAGAAATACTTAGGTCAACTTGGTAGGCCAGATAGAGCCTTAATCTAAGATCTCACTAAAAGTTATGTAAAACATTTTAATGTCACAGTCATAACATAGTCTTCTGATTCAACAGTTTTCAAAACATGCTGAAGCTGACATCTCATAACTCCCTGTGTTTGAGCCTTTGTTTTAACTTCTAAGGGTTGAGCTCTGCTCTTTCCTCCTTGTTTAACTTATTCACAGTACTCTGGAAAGGGAAACTGGTTTACAATACCCTCCATTAATCCCCCCTTTCACAGAGAACAGAAGGTGATTAGTTGAATGCGTGTCAAATATCTCATGGACTTCAGGAAAGAAAAAAAGGGAGGATATTAAAGTGAATGTTGTGACCTGCTCTGTGTGTCGGTGAGAGCACACTGCTGCAGACATCACAAGCTGCGAAAATTAAATGTAGCAATGACCATACATGAGATCTCAGGAATGTTTTCATCCTTGATTCTCCTCCTCCTTGGGATCATTATCTATATTCCACTTATTTTTGCAAAACAGGACAATTCTTGACTGCCTTGAAATTCAATTTGCATTTTGCATACAGAGTCTGTAGAAGTGAGGCAAAGTGGCATCAATTCATGGACCCTGTACAGGTTATGGAAGTGGAGGTGTTTGCTACCGTGAGGCAAATCAGGGTGGATAAATCCCCAGGGCTTGACAAAGATGTTCCCTTGGACCCTGCAGGAGGCAAATGCAGAAATTGCCAGGGCCCTAGCAGAGATATTTAAAACATCCTTAATGGCAGGAGAGGTACCAGAGGATTAGAAGATAACCAGTGTTGTCCTCTGTTTAAAAAAGGCTCTAACAGAAACCAGGAAATTATAGGTCAGTGAGTCTGACATCAGCTGTGGGAAAGTTATTGGAAGTTATTCTAAGGGACCAGATATATATGTATTTGTATAGACATGGACTGATTAAGGATAGTCAGCATGGCTTCGTGTGTCATAGGTCATGTCTAACCAATTTTATAGCATTTTTCAAGGAAGTTACCAGGAAAGTGAATGAAGGCAAGGCAGTGGATGTTGTCTACATGGACTCTAGTAAGGCATTTGACAAGGTCCTGCATGGAAGGGTGGTCAAGAAGGTTCAGTGATTTGGCATCCCGGATGAAGAAGTAAATTGGAACACACATTGGCTTTGTGAGAGAAACCAGAGAGTGGTAGCAGAGGCTTGCCTCTCTGACTGTGACTAGTGGTGTGCAGCAGGAGTCAGCTGGGGGTCCTTTGTTGTTTGTCATCTATATCAATGGCCTGGATGATAACCGGATCAGCAAGTGTGCAGATGACACCAAGGCAGGGAGTAAGCTGACAGTGAAAAGGGCTACCATGCCTTGCAGAGGGATCTGCATTAGCTGGAAAAATGGTAGATGGAATTTAATGCTGACAAGTGTGAGGTTTTGCACTTTGGTAGGACTAACCGGGGTAGGTCTTAATCAGTGAACAATAGGGCACTGAGGAGTGTGGTAGAACAAAGCGATCTGGGAATACAGTTCCATAATTCATTGAACGTGGTATCACAGCTAGATAGGGTTGAAAAGGAAGCTTTTGGCACGTTAGCCTTCACAAATCAATCTACTGAGCACAGAAGATGGGATGTTACGTTGAAGTTGTATAAGATGTTGGTTGGACCTAATTTGGAGTATTGTGTGCAATTTTGGTCACCTGCCTACTGGAAAGAAATCAACAAGGTTGAAAGAGTGCATACAAAATTTACAAGGATGTTGCCGGGTCTGGAGGACCTGAGTTCTAAGGAAAGATTGAATAGGTTAGAACTGAATTCTTTAGAACGTAGAAGACTGAGAGGAGATTTGATAGAGGCATACAAGATTATGAACATTGTTCATTTGTCTGTTTGAAGGATATCTCATTCATTACTACTTCGATGTCTCTCCCAGGGATGCTCAGTGCCTCTTGAGCCTCTGGCTCCTCTGTGGCAACCATTCTATGACTTGATCTAGTCTGACTGTCTTTCAGAGTGTGACCTTCAAAGGCTAGCTCCCTTCTCTGACAGCGAAGTGATGGAAGCTCTGATAAATTGGGCCTCAATGTGGCCATTCCCACTGCTTAGTCTCTCTGTTTGCCTGCAAGCAAATCTGATGCTGCCAGGCACTTGTTTGTTGTCACTTTGTACATTTATTAGGAGGAGACCTCACTCAGTGCTAAATGCTACGTGCTGAGACAGCGAGAAGGAACAGTCCATTATTCCAGCCAACCTTTCCCCATGGCATGTCATTGGAATAAGAGCAGTTAGCATGATGCCACTATGGCTCAGGGTGTCAGAATTTGGAGTTCAATCCTGGCACTGTCTCTGAGGAGTTCATATGTTCTCCCCATGACCACATGGGCTTTCTCCAGGTGCTCTGTTTGCCTCTAACAGTCCAATGGTGTGCCAAATAGTAGGTTAATTGGTCATTGTAAATTTTCCTGTGATTAGGCTAGGGTTAAACAGTTAAACAGGTGGGTTGTTGGGTAGTGCTATATCTCAATAAATAAACCAATTAATTAATTAAATATTGACTTTGTCTTACCTGTTGCTCTGTATTTCTTCTACAATTGTTTTCTTTCTCTCAGATCTGACAAAGAATCTTCAACCTGAAATGTTATATCTGTTTCTCAGTCCACAGATGTTACCTGAGCTGTTAGCATTTTCTCTTTTTGTCACAAATTTTCTGCATCTGTGAGATTTTTTTCTTTGATTTCCAATTTTGTCTTGGTTGGCTAGGGTCATAAGATATCACATCCCACTTTGCAGTTGGTATTTGCAAACCAGTCAATGAATAGCTTGGGTTCGGTGGGGAGAGCTGTTGAGGGATGGCTGGGGTGTAGTTATAACAACATAGGTTATATAGTGAAAAAACAAGCAAAACCAAAGCTACTATTACTCAGGGATGTGGGGAACCATACATCAGTGAGTTTATACTTGATCCTTTTGCGCTTTCAAAAAGCTTTTGTTTTGTGAGGATTTCTTTATTAGAGAGGGGGAATTTCTGTCAATGAGATTATGCATGATGCCTGTCCCATATTCAGTAAGCTTCTTTTATGAAGGCTATTTCTTAATTAAGAGGTGGTGGTGTTAAGGTCACAGTCAGTGGCCACTTTATTCAGATCATCTGAACACCTGCTCATTAATGCAAATATCTAATCAGCCAATCATGTGGCAGCAACTCAAAGCAATAAATACATTGTTAAGCAGTTCAGTTGTTGTTCTGGCCACAGACATACAGGAGGTACCTAATAAAGTGGCCAGTGAATGTATGAGAGCAGAATTAGGCCATTTGGCCCATCGAGTTTTCTCTGCCATGCAACCATGACTGACTTTTTTTCTTCTTTTATCAACCCCATTCTTCCACCTCCTCCCTGTAACTCCTAATTCTCTTACCAATCAAGAACCTACTCATTCTCTGCCTTAAATGTGCCCAATAACTTGGCCTCCACAGCCCTTTGTCGGAAAAATTTCATAATATCTCCACCCTCTTGCTGAAGAAATTCTTCCTTCATCTGAACATTAGCTTTACAGGTACATCAAAGCCGTCAGTGAAATGGGTTGTTAGTGTCGTCAAATCAAATCAGTGATGATTTCCTGAGCAACCTGCTTCTGCCACCAACAGGGCATGCCCACAACTCACCGACCCCAATCAAACATTTTTAAAATGTGGGGGAAGCCAGAGCACGCGGAAGAAACCACACAATTATGGGAAGAAGGTGCAAACTCCTTTCAGTTAGTGGCAGGTCTTGAACCACAACCCTACAGCTGGTGCTGCAAAGCATTATGCTAACTGAGCCTCTGTCCTCATACTCTACACTCTCCTGCTAATTGAAACATCCTCTCCATGTCCATTCTATCCAGACCTGTCAATTGTATAAATGGGACAGGTTTCTATGACAAGGCAGGGGGTAAAGTGCCGGATATACTTGTCATATCTTTTCCAACACTCTGCAAAATTTAAACTTGCTTTTGCATCTTATTGTCACTCTTTCTCCTCATTATTCCCACCTTGCTGACTCCTAAATACTCAACAATTCAGGGGCAGGTCAAAGGTAAAAAGGTATCGGGGGACTTAAAACTTATATGATTGCATAAAGCCGCACCCAAAAGACCAACATGGAAGTTTCACTACCTTTAACATTTGAGGAGCTTTTTTTTTAATTCCGGCTGCACTTTAACCAGAGTAGGTTGGCTGCTAAGGTACAGCTTGCTGAACGTGAGGTTCTGCACGTTTGCTTGGCTGAGTGCCGGTTTGAAGCTATTCTTCCTTGCCGTGCAGCTTCTCTGGTGGCTAGAGGATCATATCTCTTTACTGCCAACCTCACCTGTGCTCAGTCCACAATAGAAATATTGTCTGCTTTCCGCAGTCGATCACAGAATAGGACCATAATTAACTGAAAGCAATCCACATTGAGAAAAGAACGGCCAGTGACTACACCCTCGTTTTAATTATCATTTTACGTGCAGATTGTCAGTCACTGCTTGTTTTCAAGTTCAAGTTCAGTTTATAGTCATTCGACAGCACACATGTATATCGTTGGACAAGACAGTGTTGCTCTGGACCAAGGTGCATAACACAGCACATAAAACTCACACACATAACATATAAAGTACTATTACCACAACTAAGTTAACAAATAATAAGGTACATACAGTGGTGCCTGAAAGTTTGTGAACTCTAGAATTTTCTCTGTTTCTGCATAAATATGACCTAAAATGTGATCAGATCTTCACATAAATCCTAAAACTAGATAAACAGAACCCAATTAAATAAATAACACAAAACATTATACTTGTTCATTTATTTATTGAGAAAAATGATTGAATATTACATGCATTTGTTGGAAAAAGTATGTGCACCCCTGGGGTAATGCCTTCTACAAAAGCTAATTGGAGTCAGGTGTTCCAATCAATGAAAGGAGATTGGAGGTGTGGGTTGTAGAGGTACCCTGCTCTATAAAAAAGACGCACAAAGTCAGGTTACTGACACAGCCTGCTCTTCTCAAGAAAGTTCTCTTTATGTGCATCGTGCTTGATCAAAACTTTGTATCGAAAGGACAGGCAGGAAGGCATAGGCGATGGTCTGGTTCTGTTAGTAAGAGATGGAATTACATCTTTAGAAAGAGGTGACATAGGGTCAGAGAATGTCGAATGCTTGTGGGTAGAGTTAAGAAGCTGCAAGGATAAAAAAACCATTATGGGAATCATAAATAGCCCTCCAAGTAGTAGCCAAGATGTGGGGTTGGAATTGCAAAGGGAGCTGGAACGGGCATGTAACAAAGGAAATGTCACAATTGTAATGGGTACTTCAATATGCAAGGACATACGGAAAACCAGGTTAGTGTTGGATCTCAAAAGAAGGAATTTGTTGAATGCCTATGAGATGGCCTTTTGGCCTTTTAGAGCAGTTTGTGCTCAAGCCCACTAGGGGAAAGGCTATCTTAGACTGGGTGTTGTATAATAACCCAGATCTCATTAGCCAGCTTAACTTAAAGGAACCCTTAGGAGGCAGCAATGATAATATAATTGAATTCATACTGTAACTTATATGAATCAGTATCGCAATGGAATTACAGAGGCATGAGAGAGAAGCTTGTCCAGATAGATTGGAGGAGGATATTGGCAGGGATGATGGCAGGACAGAGGTGGCTGCAATTTCTGGGAATAGTTCATGAGGTGCAGGATAGATATGTCTCACAGAACAAGTTGTTCTCAAATTGCAGGTGTAGGCAACCGTGGCTGACAAGGGAAGTTAATGACTGAATTAGAGCCAAGGAAAGGGCATATAAGGTAGCAAAAGTGAGTGGGAAGTTGGATGATTGCGAAGTTTTTAAAAATCCAACAAAAGGCAACTAAAAAAACTATAAAGATGGAAAAGATGAAATATGAGGGCAAATTAGCCAATATTATAAAGCAGGATACTAAAAGTTTTTCAGTTATATAAAGAGTAAAAGGGGGGTAAGAGTTGATATTGGACCACTGGAAAATGATGCTGGTGAGGTAGTAATAGGGGGACAAGGAAGTGGCAGATGAACTTAATAAGTACTTAGCTTCAGTCTTTCCCAAGGAAGACATTAGCTTTATACCAGAGGTCAGTGAGTGTCAGGGAACAGAAGTGAGTGCCATTCCTATTACAAAGGAAAAAGTGCTAGGCAAACTGAAATGCCTTAAGGTGGATAAGTCGTTTGGACCAAATGGACTACATCCCTGAGTCCTGAGAGAGGTTGCTGAAGAGATAACTGATACATTGGTCATCATCTTTCAATAATCACTTGATTCTGGCATGGTCCGGGAGGAGTAGAAGATTGCAAATGTCATTCCACTCGTTAAGAAGGAAGGAAGGCAAAAGAAGGGAAATTACAGGCCAGTTAGCCTAACCTTGGTGGTTGGAAAATGTTGGAGTCCATCATTAAGGATGTGGTTTCAGGGTACTTGGAGACTAATGATAAGTCAAAGTCAGCATGATTTCTGTCAAAGGAAATTTTTGCCTGACAAATCTGTTAGAGTTCTTCAAGGAAGTAACAAGCAGGGTGGACAAAGGAGAGGCAGTGGATGCCATTTTCTTGGATTTTCAGAAGGCATTTGATAAGGTGCCACACATGAGGCTGCTTAACACGATAAAATCCTATGGCGTTACAGGAAAGATACTGGCATGGATACCAGAATGGCTGTCAGGTAGGAGACGGTGAGTGGGAATAAATAAGTCTTTTTCTGGTTGGCTGCAGTGACTAATGGTGTTCCTCAGGGGTCAGTATTGAGACCGCTACTTTTCACATTGTCGATGACTTGAATAGTGGAATTGATGGCTTTGTGGCAGTCTGTAAATGATACGAAGATAGGTGGAGGGGTAGGTAGTGCTGAGGAAGCAATGTGATTGCAGCAGGACTTAGACAAGTTGGAAGAATGGGCAAAAAGTGGCAAATGGAATACAGTGTTGGGAAATGTATGATAATGCATTTTGGTAAAAGGAAGAATAGTGCAGACTATTATCTAAATTGGGAGAAAATTCGAACATCAGAGGTGCAAAAGGACTTGGGAGCTCTTGTGCAAGATTTCCAGAAGGTTAATTTACAAGTTTGAGTAAATGGTAAGGAAGGCAAGTACAGAGTTGGCATTTATTTCAAGAGGAATAGAATATAAAACAAGGAGATAATGTTAAAGCTTTATAAGACATTAGTTAGGCTGCACTTGGAATACTGTCATCAGTTTTAGGCCCCTTATCTCAGAAAGGATGTATTGTCATTGTAGAGAGTCCAGAGGAGGTTCACAAGGATGATTTCAGGAATGAAGGGGTTAACATATGAGGATTGTTTAGCAGCTTTGGGCCTGAATTCACTGGAATTTAGAAGAATGTGGGGGGATCTCATTGAAACCTACCAAATGTTAAAAGGACTAGATAAGGTGGATGTGGAGAGGATATTTTCTCTGGTGGGGGTATCCAGAATTAGATGACCTCAAAATTGAGGAGCAACCTTTCAGAACAAATGTAAGTAAGATTTTTTTTGGCCGAAGAGTGGTGAATCTGTGGAATGCTTTGCCACGGACTGCGGTGGAGGCCAAGTCTGTGGGTATATTTAAAGCGGAAGTTGATAGATTCTAGACCTAACCAGTTCCCCTCTACCACCACTCTGCTCTGTCTAGCGGAATTAGTCCTTACTCTCAATAATTTCTCCTTTGGCTTCTCCCACTTTCTCCAAACTAAAGGTGTAGCCATAGGCACCCGTATGGGTCCTAGCTATGCCTGCCTTTTTGTTGGCTTTGCGGAACAATCTATGTTCCAAACCTATTCTTTTCCTTCACTACGTTGACGACTGCATTGGCGCTGCTTCCTGCACGCATGCTGAGCTCATTGACTTCATTAACTTTGCCTCCAACTTTCACCCTGCCCTCAAGTTTACCTGGTCTATTTCCGACACCTCCCTCCCCTTTCTAGATCCTTCTGTCTCTATCTCTGGAGACAGCTTATCTACTGACGTCTACTATAAGCCTACTGACTCTCAGAGCTATCTGGACTATTCCTCTTCTCACCCTGTCTCTTGCAAAAATGCTATCCCCTTCTCGCAATTCCTGTGTCTCCACCGCATCTGCTCTCAGGATGAGGCTTTTCATTCCAGGATGAAGGAGATGTCTTCCTTTTTTAAAGAAAGGGGCTTCCCTTCCTCCACCATCAATTCTGCTCTCAAACGCATCTCTCCCATTTCACACACATCTGTTCTCACCCCATCCTCCCGCCACCCCACTAGGAATAGGGTTCCCCTTGTCCTCACCTACCACCCAACCAGCCTCCAGGTCCAACATATAATTCTCCGTAACTTCCACCTCCAACGGGATCCCACCACTAAGCACATCTTTCCCTTCCACCCCCCCCGGCTTTCCACAGGGATCACTCCCTACGCAACTCCCTTGTCCATTCGTCCCTCCCCCATCCCTCCCCACTGATCTCCCTCCTGGCACTTATCCTTGTAAGCGGAACAAGTGCTACACATGCCCTTACACTTCCTCCCTCACTACCATTCAGGCCCCCAGACAGTTCTTCCAGGTGAGGCGACACTTCACCTGTGAGTCCGCTGGGGTGATATACTGCATCCGGTGCTCCCGATGTGGCCTTCTATATACTGGCGAGACCCGACGTAGACTGGGAGATCGTTTCGCTGAACACCTCTGCTCTGTTCGCCAGAGAGAACAGGATCTCCCAGTGGCCACACATTTTAATTCCACGTCCCATTCCCATTCTGATATGTCTATCCACGGCCTCCTCTACTGTAAAGATGAAGCCACACTCAGGTTGGAGGAACAACACCTTACATTCCGTCTGGGTAGCCTCCAACCTGATGGCATGAACATTGACTTCTCAAGCTTCCACTAATGCCCCACCTCCCCCCTTACCCCATCCGTTATTTATTTATTTATATACACACATTCTTTTTCTCCTTCTCCTTTTTCTCCCTCTGTCCTTCTGACTATGCCCCTTGCCCATCCTCTGGGCTTTCCCCCCTCCCCCTTTTCTTTCTCCCTAGGCCTCCTGTCCCATGATCCTCTCATATCCCCTTTGCCAATCAACTGTCCAGCTCTTGGCTCCATCCCTCCCCCTCCTGTCTTCTATCATTTCGGATCTCCCCCTCCCCCTCCAACTTTCAAATCCCTTACTACCTCTTCTTTCAGTTAGTCCTGACGAAGGGTCTCGGCCCGAAACGTCGACTGTACCTCTTCCAGAGATGCCGCCTGGCCTGCTGTGTTCACCAGCAACTTTTATGTGTGTTGTTTGAAATTCCAGCATCTGCAGATTTCCTGGTGCTTGCGAGATTCCTAATTGGTCGGGGCATCAAGGAATATGGTGAGAGGGCAGGAGTACGGAGTTGAATGGGATCTGTGATCAGCCATGATGAAATGGCGGAGCAGACTTGATGGACTGATTGGCTTAATTCTGCTTTTATTTTCTATGGTCTTAAAACAACTTTCAGAAGACCTTAGAAGAAGAATTGTAGAGACGCATGAAGCTGGAAAAGGCTACAAAGCATTTCTAAAGACCTGAGTGTTCATCAGTTCCACAGTAAGAGAAATTGTCTACAAATGGAGGAAACTCAGTACTGTTGCCACTCTCCCGAGGAGTGGGCATCCTGCAAAGATCACAGTAAGAGCACAATGTGCATTGCTGAAGCAGGTGAAAAAGAACCCAAGGGTAACAGCAAAAGACCTGTAGAAATCTCTAGAACTTGCTAAAGTCTCTGTTTAAGTGTCCACCATAAGAAAAACACTGAACAAGAATGGTGTTCATGGAAGGACACCACAGAGGAGACCACTGCTCTCCAAAAAAAAACATTGAAGCATGTCTCAAGTTTGCAAAAGACCACCTGGGTGTTCTACAATGCTTCTGGGACAAGGTTCTGTGGACAAATGAGATAGAAGTTGAACTTTTTGGCAGAAATGCATATTGCTATGCTTGCGGGAAAAGGGGCACCGCACACCAACGCCAAAACCTCATCCCAACTGTGAAGTATGATGGAAGGAGCATTATGCTTGGTTCGGGCTGCTTTGATGCCTCAGGGCCTGGACAGCTTGCAATTGTTGAGGGAGCAATGAATTCAAAATTGTATCAAGTTATTTTGCAGGAGAATGTAAGGGTAACAGTCCATCACCTGAAGCTTAATAGAATTTTGACAATGCTGCAAGACAATGATTAGAAAGACAAAAGTAAATCAATGACAGAATGGTTTAATAAGAAGAAAATTCATGTTTGGAATGGCTGAGTCAATGTCCTGACCTTAATTCTATCGAAATGTTGTGGAAGAACCTGAAGCAAGCAGTTCATGCAAAGGAAGCCCCACCAACATCCCAGAGTAGAAGCAGTTTTGTAAGGAGGAATGGCCTAAAATTCCTCCAAGCCGATGTGCAGGACAGATCAACAGTTATCGGAAACGTTTGGTTGTAATTATTGCTGTACAAGGGGTCACACCAGTTATTGAAAGCAAAGGTTCACATTCTTTTCCAATATGTACATGTAATATTGGATCATTTTTCTCAATGAATAGATGAACAGGCATAATTTTTTTGTGTTATTTCTTTAACTGGGTTCTCTTTATCTAGTTTTAGGACTTACACGAAGGTCTGATTACATTTTAGATCATACTTATGCAGAAATAGTGAAAATTCTACAGAGTTCACAAACTTTCTAGCACCACTATACATGATACAAGTTTAAAAGTACGAGGTGTGATTGATCAGTTTGTGGCCTAAGGTAGAAGGAGTCAATTTTAGAAAACGTAGCATATTTATTTTTCAACATATCCCCTCCTACATTTACACACTTAGTCCAGCGGTCGTGGAGCATACGGATTTCTTCTTTGTAGAAATCAGCATCTTGGACCTCCAGAAAGTGGTCCACGGCAGGGATGATTGATAAGTTCGTGGCCCAAGGTGGAAGGAGATGAGTTATTAACTTTAAACTTTCTGCATACTACTGCACATGCATGTAACGGGAGCTGTATAACTCATCTCCTGTCACAGTTTGAGGATAGAGGGGAAGCCTTTTAGGACCGAGATTAGGAAAAACTTCTTCACACAGAGAGTGGTGAATCTGTGGAATTCTCTGCCACAGCAAACTGTTGAGGCCAGTTCATTGGCTATGTTTAAGAGGGAGTTAGATATGGCCCTTGTGGCTACAGGGGTCAGGGGGTATGGAGGGAAGGCTGGGTTCTGAGTTGGATGATCAGCCATGATCATAATAAATGGCGGTGCAGGCTCGAAGGGCCGAATGGCCTACTCCTGCACCTATTTTCTATGTTTCTATATGTGATGAGACTCCCTGGTGGCAGAAGCTGTTTTCCATCCCGAATTGTTACCCCTCCTCTCTCAAGAGTGAGGCTCATACTGAAGTCCTCCTGCAGCCTTCAGCATAGTTCTTTTGTCCTATCACTGGATTTTAAAGCCTGTTTTCCATCTTCTTCTTTTAATGGTCTCTGTGACAGTTTTTAGCCCTCATGACTGCCCATCTTCATTTTCATTCCCCTGCCCCTTCTGATTTCAATTGCCCATATTGACAAGTGGACCTTCGGCTAGCCAGATCCAAGCTTCAGCATCCATAGGACCATCAGATAAAGGGGCAGAATGGGGCCATTCAGCTCATCAAGTTTGTTCTGCCATTCCATCGTGGCTGATTTATTTTCCAATTGCATTCTCATGCTCCCACATCTACTCTATCCAGACTTTTTTGTATCTGGTAGTTTTCAACAAGGTTCCTCCCTCATCCTTCTGAATTCCATTACATACAGGCCCAGTGATATCAAACACTCCTCAAGCATTTCCTTTCTGGGATCATTCTTGTGATTCTGTTCTGGACCCTCGTCAGGGTCAGTGCATCTTCCTTAGGAACAGGGTCCAAAATTGCTCACAATATTCCAAATGAAGTCTGACCAATGTCATAGAAAGCTTCCACAGTACATCCTTGTATTTGTGTATTCCAATCCTCTCAAAGTGAATGCTAACATGGTAATTGTCGTCTTCACCAGATTCCCAAAACCCCAACTTCTCCACCTTGCTCTCTCGCTTCCTTCATTTACTACTCACTGTAACAGCCCCATGGGATTGAGAAAAACCCTCATCTATACCAGTTCTGTGGGCTCTGACAAGGCCATCGTTTGAACCATGGACTCTCTCACAGACAAGAGTATGATATGGGACAGGTCTGTGGTTTGTGTGCTTCCACTGCTGTGTGCATTCCTTCAAAGCTCTCCATACCATCCCAAAAGCCCTTCACTACTTGAGATTCCCGGGAATCTATTTCCAAGGATAAAGTAATTCTTCTGAAAGACTTTGAGCACATCTTTGACTCTTCCCCTTTGTGCCCTGGTCAACTCTAAGCCCTTGGTTATCACCCAGTCAGGCAATGCATTCCAGATTCCAATCACTTTCTGGGTAAAAAAGTTCCTCCTCAAATCCCCTTGAAAGCTCGTGACTGGCAGGGTGGCACAGCTGGTAGAGTCAGTGTCTCACTATTCCAACTGAACTAGTTTGATTCTGATCTCTGGTGCTGTCTGTGTGGAGTTTGCAGGTATTCCTTAGGACAGTATCGGTTTCCAGTTTCCTTCCAACATCACAGGAATGTGCAGGTTTGATAGAAGTATCATTATCCCTATTTATCCTTATAATGTAGAAGGATTTACCATTGCTGTTTCCGTAACAATTTTGTTTTACCAGCCCTAAGCTGAACCCCTGAACTTGGAGGACCGGTGGACCACTTTTAGTCTGGCCTCTGCCCTTTTACTTGTCTGATATGGTAACCCTACAAACAGCCAAAGCATAAAGCTCTGACTCCAGCCTATAAAAAGTATTCCTCCACCCCCTCCCAGAAGTTTTCAAGTTTTATTGTTTTACAACATTGAATCACAGTGGATCTAATTTGGCTTTTTTGACACTGATCAACAGAAAGAAACTCATTTGTGTCAATGTGATCACAAATTTCTACAGAGTAATCTAAATTAATTACAAATATAAAACACAAAATAACAGATTGCATAAGTATTCATTCACCCCCTTTAATATGACATGACCAAATCATCACTGGTGCAGCCAATTGGTTTTAGAAGTCACATAATTAACTAAATGAAGATCTGTATAAGTGTGTGCAGTCAAGGTGTTTTAATTGATTGTAGTAAAAATGCATCTGTAGCTGGGAGGTACAACTGTTGGTGAGTCAGTATCCTGGCAAGAACTACATGATGAAGACAAAAGAACACTTCAAGCAACTCTGTGAAAAGGTTATTGAAAAGCACAAGTCAGGAGATGGATATAAGAAAATTTCCAAGTCACTGAATATACCTTGGAGTACAGCTAAGTCAATCATCAAGAAATGGAAACAATATGGCACAGCTGTAAATCTGCCTAGAGCAGGCTGTCCCCAAAAACTAAGTGACTGTGCAAGAAGGGGACTAAGTGACCATGCAAGACTAGTGAGGAAGGCCACCAAGAGACCTATGACAATTCTGGAAGAGTTACAAGTTTCAATGGCTGAGATGGGAGAGACTGTGCATATAACCACTGTTGCTTGGGTGCTTCATCAGTGTCAGCTTTATGGGAGAGAGGCAAAGAGAAAGCCTTCGTTGAAAAAATTCACATGAAATCTCGGCTAGAGTTCCAGAAGGTAGGTGGGACACTTTCAAGATGCTGGAAGAAAGTTCTATGGTCTGATGAAACTAAAATTGAGTTTTTAGGCCATCAGACTAAATGCTATGTTTGGTGTAAGCCAAGCTCTGCACATCATCAAAAATACACCATCCCTACTGTGAAGCATGGTGGTGCCTGCATCATGCTGTGGGGATGCTTTGCTGCAGCAGGCCCTGGAAGGCTTGTGAAGGTAGAGGGTATAATGAATGCAGCAAAATACAGAGAATTCCTGGAGGAAAACCTGATGTAGCCTGCAAGAGAACTGCAACTTGGGAGAAGATTTGTTTTCCAGCAAGACAATGACCCTAAGCATAAAGCCAAAGCTACACAGGAATGGCTTAAAAACAACAAAGTTAATGTCCTGGAGTGGCCAACTCAGAGTCCAGACCTCAATCCAATTGAGAATTTGTGGCTGGACTTGAAAGGGTGTTCACTCATGATCCCCATGCAATCTGACAGAGCTTTAGCAGTTTTTTTTAAAAGATTGGGGAAAAATTGCAATGTCCGAATGTGCAAAGCTGGTAGAGACCTATCCATAGAGACTCAAGGCTGTAATTGCTGCCACAGGTGCATCTACTAAATACTGACTTGAAAGGGGCAAATACTTATACAATCAATTGTTTTGGGGCTTATATTTGTAATTAATTTCAATCACTTTGTAGAGATCTGTTTTCACTTTGACACAAAAGAGTCTTTTTCTGTTGTTCAGTGTCAAAAAAGCCAAATTAAATCCACTGTGATTCAGTGTTGTAAAATAATAAAACATGAAAACTTCCAAGTAGGTGAATACTTTTCATAGGCACTGTAGCACTCCAGGTCAATGAGACATGCAAGCCAAATCACAACAAGATTATAGTCCGATTGGAGGCCAGTAATTTTCATTGTAACCTAATCCGCCCACATTCTGACCAACTCCCCCCCCAGATTCTACCCTACACTGGGGGTAATTGACAGTGGTCAATTAACCTACCCACCTGCACATATTTGCAATGTGGGTGGAAACCAGAGTACCCAGAAGAAACCCACACAGTCACAGAGTGAATGATTGACCCTGGATCACAGGCGCTGTGAGGCACCCCCCCCCCCCAGCCCGACTCCTGAGGTACAGAGATTTAAGGTGGATTCAAGTTATAGAGGTAACAGGCAGGCTCATATAAGGCATTTAAAATATGGCTCATAGGGTAGGGGATATAAGGTGGACACTCAGGGTTGGAGATTTAAGATGGACTCAGGCAGGAGACTTAAGGTGGATTGTTGCATTTGAGGTGAGAACATAACATATTTAAGATGTGGCTCATTAGATAAGGATTTGGCTCACAGCCTAAGGGTTTGGGAACTTCTTCGTCGAGCACCTCCACACCATCCGCCACAAGTGGAACTTCCTGGTGGCGAAACATTTTAATTCCAATTCCCATTCCCAATCTGACATATTGGTCCATGGCCTCCTCTTGTTTCAAGATGAGGCCACCCTCATGGTGCAAGAGCAGCACCTGATATTCGTCTGAGTACCTTCCAACCTGACGGCATAAATACCAATTTCTCCTTCTGGTAAACAAATTCCCCCACCCAACCCCACATTTCCTCTATTCTTCTCACCTGCCTATCTCCTCCCCCTGGGTCCCCTCCTCCTTCCTTTTCTCCTATGGTCCACTCTCCCCTCCTATCAGATTTGACCTACTCCACCCACCTGGCTTCACCTATGACCTTCCAACTAGCCTCTTTCCCCTCCACCTGCCTTTTTATTCTGGCATCTTCCCTCTTCCTTCTCAGTCCTGAAGAAAGGTTTCGGCTCCGAACATCGAGCTTTGAATGTTTCCCATAGATGCTGCCTCACCTGCTGCGTTCCTGCAGCATTTCGTGTGTGTTGTTTTGTATTTCCAGCATCTGCAGACTTTCTTGTGCTTATGATAAGGGATTCGTGGTCAATTCCCAAGGTAGGAATTTAAAGTGAGATGATCGCATGGGTTATTTGTTTTGGGATTCCAGGGTAGGAGGGTTAAAGATGGAAATGATGTCCTTCAGGTGGAAAGGATACATTCACAAGAAAGTTACTAGGACTGAAAGGCGTGTTCTCTGCTCTTTCCCTGCCAATTTAATACTATATTTTAGCATTCTGTTTCGTTTTTTAGTACCTCAATGTATAACATTCTCTGGATGGCATGTAAAGAAAAGGTTTTTCACTGTACTTTGGTATGTGTGACAATAGTACACTAATATCGGAACAAAATTGCTGAGTTGTAAGGAGAGTCTAGATAGGCTGGGACTAGCTTCAGGACGAGAGGGGAAAGATTTAAAGGGTTTGAAGGGAAACTTTTCTTCACAGATGACGATGAGTATATAGAATGAGCTGCCGGAGGAAGAGGGTACAATTACAGCATTTAAAAATCATTTGGAGGGGTTTAGAACAATATTCCTCATAAGACAACTGATGCATTCCAAGTATCAGTCTTGTAAACTTGCACTCTATGTTGTGTAATGTCTTCATATCCTTCACAGGCCAGTGGGATTAACTCAGAATGGCATCGTGGGCAGCAGGGAAGGGTTGGGCTGAAGGGTCTGTTGCTACCCTAGGTGACTCTATGGGACTATCCAGAAGAGCCCGCATGAACTGCCCTGTTGATGTGACCCAGGCTGCTGAGCCTGTTACATTTCACTGCACGTTACAGGTTGACCCCAAAAGGACCTTTGCAATCTGGTCTTGGTAAAAGCTATCTGATGCAGGGTCGGGTGGGGGAGGGCCAGCAGCAGCTCAGGATAAATATCCCAGCACCAGATTCTAATTTCAGATGTGTCAAAGTGTGTATTGTTTTTTAAAAGATAACACATGTGCACTGGAACAGTACTGGCATAGGGAAAGTGTGAAGAGCATATCTGAGCAAAGCTGATGGATCATGAGTTGACACATTTATCTCCAGGACACAATGTTAAATGGTAGGAGCACCTGGCTGGAACCTCATAATTCCTGGGAATTCTCCCCGGAATTCAGGATGTCCAACAGTTAATTGTTCAGCCCAGCGTGGGAATCTTAACTCCACATCCCTGCACATCCAGGCTCTGCCTCAGTGGTACAGCAAGGAAGGCAAGAAATGAATTGGGAGGTTGGGCAGCATCCTTGGAGCCCTTTAGGAAATATTGAGGGTGGATGTGAAGACATTAGGTACTGTGGAGAGCAAGTTTACTACACTGATACTTGGAATGAGTCAGTTGTAATATGAGGAATCGCTGGGCGGATTAGGCTTGTATCCACTGATACAATGTAGTGGTGTACCACAAGGGTCAGGGCTGGGACCTTTGTTCTTTGTAAACTTGTATGAACAATTTGGATGTGAATATACGAGGCAATGTTACTAAGTGTGCAGGTGATACTGAAATAGCTGGTGTTGGGACTGGGTAGAGGTCATGAAAACTGCAGTGGGATCTTGATCTGCTGGGTATGTGAGCTGGCCATTGGCAAATGGCTTTCAATCCAGCTAAGTGTGAGTTACTGCATTTTGGGAGATCAAACCAGGACCTGTACCATGAATGGCAGGACCTGGGGAATGTTATGAAACAGGGACCTAGAAGCTCACTGCAAGCGACATCACAGATGGTAAACAAGGCATTTAGCACACTGACCTGCAGCATCAGGCACCGAGTATAGGAATTTGGAAGTTAAGTTGGATTTCTATAAGATGATGATGAGACCGCACATTGAGTATTATGCACATTTTTGGTCACCATGTTGTAGGGAAGAAGTTACTAAATTAAAGAGAGTGCAGAAATGATTTACCAGGATGTTGCCTGTGCTTGGGGGCTTGAGCTGCAAGGAATAAGTTGCAAAGACTATGCTTTAATCCCTGGGATGTAGGAGATTGAGTGGTGTCCAGGTAGACATGTATATGATCGTGAGCAGCACAGACCAGGTGAAAGCACATAGTTGTTTTTGTCCAGCATGGAGATACTAAAATTAAGAGGGGATAAAGTTAAAAGCAGAGATGAGAGATTTAAAAGGGACATCTGGGGCAGCTTCTTCACACAAAGGGTGGTGTGTATTTGGAATGAGCTGGCAGAAGCAGGTTAATTAGCAACATTTAACAGCCATTGAGATAGCTATGTGGATATGTGTTTAGAGGGCTGGTTATGGGCCAAACGTGGACAAAGGAGACTTGGCATGGATGACTTGGGCTGAAGGTCCTGTTCCCATGCAGTCTGTGTATGACTAATGCAGTTCTGACATGTGAGAGGGGAAGATGCATAGGGGCTTTGACAGATTGGATGTGGAGAGAATGTTTTCTCTTGTGGGAGAATCTAGAACTGGGGGTGCCACTGTTTCGAGTCACGCCCACAAAGCACAAAAAGAAGCTCTTCAGCCCAATGAGTCCCATAAACCACCAGACACCCATTTTACACTAATCCTACTTGCTTCCCCTCTTCAGCCCAATGAGTCCCATAAACCACCAGACACCCATTTTACACTAATCCTACTTGCTTCCCATTTTATTGTCCCCACATTCCTGTTAACACACACTGTGGGTAGTTTATAGTGGCAAATTGACCCAGCAATTGTGAATTGTCCCCATTATAGATGAGTGGTGAGTGATTCAGGGACGGTGTTGGTTAATAGATTACAGCAAAATAAGTGGGTTGACGGGAGCAGGTAGGCATTGATGGGCCAAGTGGTCTCCTCCAACGTCCTGAGGAAATATAATATCTCTGTAACTTCACTAGTCTGGCCACCTTTGTGAACTGCTATTGTCCTTCAGGTGAAGGTGCTCTCACAGTGAAGTTGGGGAGGGATTGCAGGGTTCAGACCGAGTAATGGTGAAGGCATGGTGATAGATTTTCTAGACAGAGCAGTATGTGGACATCAGCCATGTCTATCAAAACCTTTGAAAACTTAAATAGTGTGATTTGTGAAAGGCAGGCAATTTGTACTCGGGTAAAACAAAAACATTCGGACTGATCAGCCATAAAACATAAGATATCAGAGCAGAATTAAGCCATTCGGCCCCCACTAAATCTGCTCTGCCATTCAATCAGGGCTGATTTTCTTTCCAATCCCGTTCTCCTACTTTCTCTCTGTAATCCTTAACCCCTTTACCAATAAAGAAGCTAACAGACCGTGCCTTATATTCCCATAGCTCAGCTTCCACAGCCCCCTACGACAATGAATTCTGCAGCTTCACACCCTCTGGCTGAAGAAATTCCTCCTCAACTCACAAACAAAAGAAAATCCGCAGATGCCCAAAACGTTGACTGTACTTTTTTCCGTAGTTGCTGCCTGGTCTGCTGAGTTCCTCCAGAAATTTGTGTGTGTTCCTCCTCCACCCAGTTTAAAGGATGACCTCAGATTCTGGACTCCCTTACTGATGAAATCATCCTTTCCATGCCCTTTCAGTATCTAGCAGGTTTCAGAGTGGTCCCACTACCCCCCACACCCCACCCAACATCCTTCTGAACTCCACCAAATACAGGCCCAGAGACTTCAAATGATCCAGGCACATAGATAGGAAAGGTTTAGATGTGGACCAAAAGCTGGCAAATAGGTCTCGCTTAAATAGGCATGTTAGTCAGCATTGATGAGCTGGGCTGAAGGCCTTGTTTTCTGTGGGGTAGAACACGATGATCCTGTGACACTGAAAGGCATTTGATGCTGAAGGAGTTAATGGCCAACATGGGTGATCCTCCGAACTTCAGAAGGAAATGATCGTAGAAACAAGTTATGGATCCTGTCACAACAGGTTGTTAAACACAGGCCTTGACCTCATTGTTTTCCACTTCACAGTACAACGAGCACTGCAACCTTTGCCAGTCCAAAGCTCCAGAAGTTTGAGCTGACCAATTTTGATTTCAATATCAAAGGCCTTCAGGGGAAAGCCCTAGACCCCTCTTTATTGTCCGTGCTGCTTTTCCCCAACAGGCCCACCTCCAATGTAGAGGGTGACAGGAGTGGGAAGAGGTGGGATTGGTGGGGGCAGGGGTGGGTGCTGAAAGGGAGAAGGAATTGAATGGGGCTTTTGTTCTCTTTATGTAGACGACACCACTGTGATTATTCTGTGGACTTTTATCCCTGTGCCCTCTCGACACTGAAGGCCAGAGGAGAAAGCCAATCTCTCGACACATTCATCGTATTCTACCTCTTTCCGTCTAGCCAAAGAAATAAAGCCTCAGGCCAGCATATTACAAAGCCACATCAACCCCTCCATAGCCTGTATTCAGAGCCTAGTACACACTGAGAGAGAAAGTATCCCTCGTTGATCTGGAATGGAGGAGGCTTAGACTGGGGCGGGGGTGGGGGGAGGGATGGTGGGCAGGAACCTGATAGAGGGATAAATTTAATTTTAGTTTTAGATAGATTAGGTAGTGGGAAAACTTTCCCTAAAGCAGTGGTGTCTCAAACTGCAGTGCAGGAGGTTTAGTGGGGATCTTCAGAAAAACTATTCCTCCCGGGGGAGGTTAGTATCAGGAGCACTCTGCCTGAGGAGGTGATGGAAGCAGAGTTTCTCATATCATTTATGAAGTTATCAAAACAAGCACTTGAATTGCCGAGGTGTAGAAACTTAAGGACCGTGTGCAGGTAACAGGGTTTAGTGTGGGTGAGTGCTTGATGGTCAACACAGAGACGATGGGCTGAATGCTCTGTTTCCTTGCTGTGTGGCTCTATGACTTGGTGCAGTGAATCCTATGTGTCTGTGTAATCATTCCTTGAAATATCAGAAATAAAACGAGAAGAGAAGCCCCTCTGGTAAGTGCAGTCAATGACTCAGGTGGATTCATGCCTGTACCCATCTGACTGGAAGGCTTAACATTGGTTTAACATTGCAGCAGTGGAATGTGTCTGTCAGCACTGCACTGTGACTATTTCAGTTCCATTCCCGTCCTGACATGTCGGTCCATGGCCTCCTCTTGTGCCAAGGTGAGACCACCCTCAGGGTGGAGGAGCAACACCTTATATTCTGTCTGGGTACCCTCCAACCTGATGGCATGAACCCCTTCCAGTTAACAAATTCCGCCCTCCGCCACTTCCTCGATTCCCCACTCTGACCTTTTACTTCTTCTCACCTGCCTATAACTTTCCCCTGGGTCCCCTCCTCTTTCCCTTTCTCCTATGGTCCACTCTCATCTTCTATTAGATTCTTTCTTCTCCAACCCTTGACCTTTCCCACTCACCTGGCTTCACCTATCACCGTCCAGCTAGCCTCTTTCCCCTCCCCTTGCTTTCTTATTCTGGCAACATCCCCCTTCCTTCTCAGTCCTGATGAAGGGTCTTGGCTCAAAACATCATCTGTTTATTCTTTTCCATAGATGCTGCCTGACCTACTGAGTTCCTCCAGCATTTTGTGTGTGTTACAGTGGCTAAAAGCCTGGGACTTGAGCTCTGGTCTTGAAGGGACTTCCACATACCAATAGGTCAAAGTGGGACCGGATGGGAAATCAAAGTATCAGGGAACAAGAAGCACGGTGATTCTCTTGGTCCTGCAGAGTGAACGTGGGTGCTCTGCAAAGCAACCACCCCGTCTGCATTTGGTTTCTCTAATGCAGAGGAGACCTCAGTGGAAGTGGTTCAAGTGAATCACTAGCTTCATCTGCAAAGGATCTTTGAGTTATAGTTGTAGGGAAGTAAAGTGCCAAAACAGGCCCTTCAGTCTACTGTCTGTGCTGACTGTCAGCCATATACCATACATTAACAATCTAGATCTTCGCCGAGTACTGTCCGCCTGAAAAAGTGGGATCTCCCGTAGCCAGCCATTTCAATTCTACTTCTCATTCCCATTCCAATGTGTCAGTCCATGGCCTCCTCTACAGCTGCGATGAGGCCACGCTCAGGTTGGAGGAACAACACCTTATATTCCATCAGGGTAGCCTCCAAGCTGATGGCATGAACATCGATTTCTTGAAATTCTGATAATTGCCTTACCTTTCCCCATTGCCCATTCCTGTTTCCCTCTCTCACCTTATTTCCTTACCTGCCCATCACCTCCTTCGGGTGTTGCTCCCCCTTCCCTTTCTTCCATGGCCTTCTGTTCTCTCCTAACGGATTTCACCTTCTCCAGCTCTTAATTACTTTCACCAATCAACTTCCCAGCTCTTTACTTCCTCTCCTCCCTGCCAATTTCACCTATCACCTACCACCTTGTACTTCTTCCCCCCGCCCCCCACATTCTTATCCTGACTTCTCGCCTTCCTTTCCAGTCCTGAAGAAGGGTCTTGGCCCAAAGCATTTACTCTTTTCTATAGATGCTGCCTGGCCTGCTGAGTTCCTCCAGCATTTTGTGTGTGTGTGTTGCTTAGGATTTCCAGTATCTGCAGATTTTCTCTTGTTGGAGATTAAAATATAGGTGGGATGATTAGAAAGATTGCAGATAATGGGAAAATTGATGGTGTGATGGACAGTGAAGATGGTTATGTAGATTACAGCAGGATCAGGATCAGTTGGGGAAGTGTGGCAAGATGAAATCGAACTCAGACAAATGCAGAGTGATACACATTGTGAAGTTAAACCAGGACTGGAATTACACAATAACTAACAGGGCCTGGGGAAGTATGGAGAGATCTGCAGGTTCAAGAACTTAGTCCCTGAAAGTAGCACAGATAACTAGGGAGATGATGAAGGCATTTGTCGCACTAGCCTTCATCAGTCTGAGCTCTGAGTACAGAAGTTGATACTTTATTTTACAAATGTACAAGGTGTTATACTGGAGTACTGAGTGCAGTTCTAGTCACCATCCTTCCAGGAAAAACGTCCCAGCCTATCCAGCCCCTCTTATAACTTCAGTTCTCAAGTCCTCGTGAATCTTTTCTGCACTCTCTCTAGACCCATAAGAACTGGAGGGATTGGGTCAGAAGGAGATGCTGGATAAGCTGAGCCTTTTCCCTGGAGTGTAAGAAGTTGAGGAATGATTTTACATAGGTTTATAAAATCATGAGGGGCATGAATAATGTAGATGGTCACAGTCTTTTCCCTGGGCTAGGGGAATCTAAAACAAAGGGGCATCAGTTTAAGGTGAAAGGGGAAAGAGTTGAAGGGGACCTCAGGAGCAAGTATTTTGACACAGAGGATGGTGGATACGTAACTGAAACTGCCAGAGGAAGTGGAAGGGGTGGGTACAATTACAGCATTCAATAGGAATTTGGTCAGGTACACAGATAGGGAAGGTTTAGAGCAGGGTTTCCCAACTTTTTTTATACCATGGACCCCTACCATTAACTGAGGAGTCCGTGGACCCCAGATTGGGAACCCCTGCTTTAGAGGGTGGTAGATCAAAATGCAGGCAAATAGGAGTAGCTCAGATAGGTATCTTAGTAGGCGTGAATGGAATGGGCTAAAGAGCCTGCTTCCGCACTGTACAACTCTAACTCTCAGTCTCAGGCTCTAACGCCCAGGGAAACGCTCCCCTCTGCCTACATCTTTTCTCAATTATTTTAACCCATAAACTTTGAGCCATTGGCTCAAAATATCTTCTTATAAAACAGCAAGCCCCTTCAAAAAAAAAAGCAAATGAATTCCAAATGGCACCCCACTGAGGAGCTGTGAAAGGGTTCCCAAATTCCACCTGGTACAGCAGGCTCCTGGGGAAAAGCCCGGAGCAGCAAACCGGGCCGTGCGCTCAGCTGTCGAGTGAATGTAACTTATTATGACTTGGGCTTGATCCCCATGGACTCTAGTTGAGCCTGAGAGTGGACAATGACAGCTTTTATCAGCAGGCCACCCCTGTTCTCACACTCTTTGGACGCAAATCACGACTGTCTGTTGATTGAAGACTGGAATCAATGGCAGGGTTGAAAGAATTAAAGGCACTCCCTTCAACAAAAGACAATGAGACCAGGGTTGGATTACAGCTCTGAAACCAGGCCCCACTGCTGAATAGCTGCAACTCTCTGCCGTGTACTAGGTGGCACAGGTGGCGCAAACATTAGTTTTTTTAAAATTTAAAGACACCTTTTCTGTTTTACTTTTGATTGTTTTGTGGTGATTGCTTCTCTCAAGAGCCCTAAGCTGGATCTCACTGGGGCTGCCGGCTAACACGGTCAGTCATGTCTGCTGAAAGCACTGGGCCCAAGCAGGAAACAGTGGGCAGAGCAAGGTGTTGGTGGGGTGGGAGTAAGCTCTGCTCTTTTTTTTTCTTGAGAGGCTGCCCTGGTTGGGTACGGTGTTTTTGGTAGTTGACCAAGCAGATGATTGGGCTGTCTCCAATATGCACCTAAATAGAAGTCACCAAACACAGTAAAAGACGGTGTTCGTGTGTTACCCTCTGGAGTGAATCTCCCTGATTGCCTGAAGCAGTATCTTTCAGCTGGACCTGTGACCCAGTCCATGCCAGTTCAGGACTTCGGATAATGCAGATCATAGACTGTCTCAGCACTGATGGAGGCCATTTGACAGATCAATTCTAAGCCAATCCCAGAAGAGAATCCCGTCAGAACCATCTCTTTCTTCTTTCCTTACAGTTTACTACAGATTACTCTCTCTCAAGCATCCATCAAATTCCCAGATTAATTCTGAACCCTTTCCGACATTCCGACATTTTGACTTGTCAGTCCATGGCCTCCTCTACTGCTGTGGTGAGGCCACACTCAGGTTGGAGGAAGAACACCTTGTATTCTGTCTTGGTAGCCTCCAACGTGATGGCGTGAACATTGATTTCTTGAACTTCCAGTAATTGCCCCCCACCCCCTCTTCCCCTTCACCATTCTCCATTCCTGTTTCTCTCACTCATTTTATCTCCTTACCTACCCATCTCCTCCCTCTGGTACTCCTCCTCCTTCCCTTTCTTCCATAGTCTTCTGTCCTGTCCTATCAGGATCCCCCTTCTCCAGCCTTTTATCTCTTTCACAAATCAGCTTCCAGCTCTTTACCTCACCCTCTCCTGGTTTCACCTATCACCTAACACCTTGTCTGTTTACTAAAGGAGGTGGCTCTGGAAATTGCGGATGCATTGGTGATCATTTTCCAATGTTCCTTAGATTCAGGATCAGTTCCTGAGGATTGGCGAATGGCTAATGTTATCCCACTTTTTAAGAAAGGAGGGAGGGAGAAAACAGAGAACTATTGCCCTGTTAGCCTAACATCAGTAGTGGGGAAGATGCTGGAGTCCATTATTAAAGATGAAATAGCGGCATATCTTGATAGCAGTGATAGCAGTGGGCCGAGCCAGCATGGATTTACCAAGGGCAAATCATGCTTGACTAATCTATTGGAATTTGTCGAGGATGTAACCAGGAAGATAGACGCGGGAGATCCAGTGGATGTGGTGTACCTTGACTTTCAGAAGGCATTTGATAAGGTACCACATAGGAGATTGGTGGGTAAAATCAGAGCTCATGGCATTGGGGGGAGGATATTGACATGGATAGAAAACTGGTTGGCAGATAGAAAGCAAAGGGTAGCAGTGAATGGGTGTTTCTTGGAATGGCAGGTGGTGACTAGTGGGGTGCCACAGGGCTCGGTATTGGGACCACAGCTGTTTACGATTTACGTGAATGATTTAGAGGAAGGCATTGTGAATAACATCAGCAAGTTTGCTGATGATACTAAGTTGGGTGGCAGTGTGACATGTGATGAAGATGTTAGGAGAATTCAAGGTGACTTGGATAGGCTGGGTGAGTGGGCAGAAACTTGGCAGATGGCGTTTAATATGAATAGGTATGAGGTTATTCACTTTGGGAGCAAGAACAGGAAGGCAGATTATTATCTGAATGGTGTGGAGTTAGGTAAGGAAGAAATACAAAGAGATCTAGGAGTACTTGTTCATCAGTCTCTGAAGGTGAATGAGCAAGTGCAGCAGGCAGTGAAGAAGGCTAATGGAATGTTGGCCTTTATTACAAAGGGAATTGAGTACAAGAGCAAGGAAATCCTTTTGCGTTTGTACAGGGCCCTAGTGAGACCACACCTGGAGTATTGTGTGCAGTTTTGGTCTCCAGGGTTAAGGAAGGACATCCTGGCTGTGGAGGAGGTGCAGCATAGGTTCACTAGGTTAATTTCTGGGATGTCCGGACTGTCTTACGCAGAGATGTTAGGGAGACTGGGCTTGTACATGCTGGAATTAAGGAGACTGAGGGGGGATCTGATTGAGACATATAAGATTATTAAGGGATTGGACAAGATAGAGGCAGGAAATATGTTCCAGATGCTGGGAGAGTCCAGTACCAGAGGGCATGGTTTAAGAATAAGGGGTAGGTCATTCAGGACAGAGTTGAGGAGGAACTTCTTCTCCCAGAGAGTTGTGGAGGTGTGGAACACGCTGCCTCAGAAGGCAGTGGAGGCCAATTCTCTGGATGCTTGCAAGAAGGAGCTAGATAGGTATCTTATGGATAGGGGAATCAAGGGTTATGGGGACAAGGCAGGAACCGGGTATCGATAGTAGATGATCAGCCATGATCTCAGAATGGCGGTGCAGGCTCGAGGGGCTGAATGGTCTACTTCTGCACCTATTGTCTGTTGTCTATTGTCTATTGTCTACTCTTTACCCATAGATGCTGTCTGGCCTGCTGAGCACCTCCAGAATTTTATTGCATGTTGCTTTGGATTTCCAGCATCTGCAGATTTTTTCATGTTCGTAATTCTGATCCCAGCCTACTTTGCTCCAAGGGAAGAGCCCCACATTTCCCATTTAAATCCTAAAATTGACACTTACACTGAAAAACAAGGCCAGTATCAGCAAAAGTGGCTAGAAATCCATCAGATTGGCATCAAGCCCCCAGTAGCTCCACTCATCCTCTTCAAGGGTGACAAATATTGTCACAGCCTCATCTTGGCCTTTAAACCAGGAAAGCCATTGCTTCACAGCACCAGGGACCTCCGGTGCTGTCTGGGTGAAGTATGCACATTCTCCTGTGTGGGCTTCCCATAGGTACTCCGGTTTCCTCCAACATCTCAGACTTAGATTAATTGCCCCCTAGTGTGTAATTGAGTGGTAGAATCTTGGGGAGAGTTGGTGCGAATGTGCAGGGAAGCAAAATGAGAAAACAATGGGTTGGTCTAAAACAGGGTTGTACAGCACAAGAGTAGGCCCTTTGGCCCACAATGTATCTGCCAAAAACAAAATGACAAATTAAACTAAATCTCTTCTCCTGCACATGATCCATAACCCTCTATTCCCTGAATATTCAAGTGTCTATCTAGAATTCACTATCTTATGTACTTCTACTGCTATCCCTTTCAGATACCCACAACTCTCTGTGTAAAAAAAAACAAACTTGCCCCACACAGCTCCTCTAAACTTTCCCCTCTCACCTTAAACACATGTCCATTTCTACCCTAGGAAAAGGGTTGTTACTTCCTACCCTATCTTCGTTTTTCATAATTTTGTAATCTCTATCAGGTCTCTCCTCAGCCTCCAACACTTCAGAGAAAACAATTCAAGTTTTTACAACCTCTCCTTATAGCTAATACCCTCTAATCCAGGCAGCATCCTAGTAGGCCTCTTCTGCACCCTGTACAAAGTCTACATCCTTCCTACAATGGAGCAGACAGAAACAGACACAATACTCCAAGGGAGGCTTAACCAAGGTTCCATAATTTCCTTACTTTTAGATTCAATGCCCAGCAAGCAAGCCATACAGCTCTGTTTTAACCAACCAATCCACCTGTGTGGTCACTTCAGGGAGAAATGGATTGAAACTCTGAAGTATACGCTCTGATGGTTGATAGATGGCATAGTCTTGGTAGGCCAAAAGTATCCCTCTGTAACTCGATGGTTCCTTCAACATCACAGACAGCTCTGAGCTCCCAGCAGCAGAGCCTCAAAACTGCCACCAGCACTCTGAATGCTCATGTCTATCATCCAGAATAAAAACCAAATTGTCAGTCCTGCTTGCATTCTGAGAATGAATTAGTAAATGGACACTAGCCTTCATAGTATCGAAGACATCGTCAAGAAGTGATGTCTCAAAAAGGCGGTGTCCATCATTAAGGACCCCCATCACAAGGGTTATGCTTTGTTCTCACTGCTACCATCAGCAGCAAGGTACAGGAGCCTAAAGCCACACACTCCGTGATTCAGGAACAGCCTGTTCCCCTCTGCCATCCAATTTCTGAAGTGGCATTGAACCCACGATCATCACCTCACTACTTTTTTATTTCTATTTTTGCGCTATATATTTAATTTAACCATTTAATATTGATATATATTTACTATATCAAGCTCTCTACACAGCAGGAGAGGCTTGTGAAAGAGTGGAAAGCTGATGCTGACGGTGAACCTTTGCGGCGAGTGCTTCCACAGACACCAGCTCTGAGGTCGACAGCCAGGAGGTCAATCTCCCAGCTTCTGACTGGCAGGGGACGGAAACAATTAATAACCCAGTTGGTCCTTATCAGACTGAACAGCAGATTCCATTCCTTGATTCTGCCTCCTCCCAACAATGTTATCAGAAGCTTTGAAAATAAAAATCGGTGCGCTGTTCAGGGAGGACAGGGGACAGACACACATTGATTGGTGTTCTGATGGAGGAGGAGATCAGATAGGGTGAGCACAGCAGTGGGGGGCTGCATATCCTTTAACCTTTCCTCATAACTTAGATTCCTGATACCTTGGGTCACCCTCAGTCAGTGTCTGCAATGTCTCAAGGGCCACACTAACTCTGGAAGCTGAGAGGTAGGTCAATGTGGAGAAGTTGCTCTGGGTGGGGTTGGATGGGGGAAACCAAGCACAGTCTTGGTTGGGGGGGTGCAATGAAACCAACTTGAGAAACGTTGCTGGGACTCCACCTTTGGTAAGGGCCCACGGGAAGGATTGCAACAGCACATTTTTTTCCCATTGGGATGTGGGCATCGCCAGCTAAGTCAGCATTTATTTCCCATCCCTAGTTGCCTTTGAGAAGGTGGAGATGAGCTGCCTTCTTGAACGGCTGCAGTTCCTGAGATGTAGGTGCACCCACAGTGCTGTTAGGAAGGGAATTCCATGATTTTGACCCAGTGACAATGAAGGAATGGCTCTATGTTTCCAAGTCAGGATGGTGAGTGACTTGGAGGGGGATTTCCAAATGGTGGTGTTCCCAGGTATCTGCTGTTCTAAGGTCTGGAAGGTGTTGCCTTAGTAATTTTGGTGAGTTGTTGCAGTGCATCTAGTAGATAGTACACACTGCTGCAACTGGTCGTTGATGGTGGAGGGATTGGATCTTGTGGAAGGGGTATCAATCAAGTGGGCTGCCTTGTACTGGATGGTGTCAAGTTTCTTGAGTGTTAATGGAGCTGCACTCATCCAGGCGAGTAGCCAATGTTCCATTACACTCCTGCCCTGAGCTTTATGATGGTGGACAACCTTTGGAGAGTTAGGAGGTGAGTTACATGCCACAGGATTCCTAGCCTTTGACCTGCTCTGGTAGCCGCAGTGTTTATACAGCTAGACCAGTTCAGTTTCCTGTCAATGGAAAGCCCCGAGGAAGTTGATAGTAGGAGATTCAGTGATGGTGATGCCACTGATTGTTTATAGAGTTAAGAAGAATGAGGAAGGACTTGAATGAAACAGTATTCTGAGTCACCTTGAAAGTTTGGAGAAGAAGGATGCTTCCTCATCGGGGCATCTACAACTTGAGTTCACTGTTTAAATATGTGGGAAGTCTAGAACATGGGATCACTGTCTAATGGTGAAATCTTTTCGAGTCATAGAGTCATGGAGTTATGTAGTATGTAAATACTCCCTTGAGTCCAATTCATCCATGCCGAGCAAGATGCCAACCTGAGCTAGTTCCATAACACTGTGTTTAGCCTATACCCTTGTCCACGTACCAGTCCAAATGTTTGTTTGTACAAACGTTTGTAATTGTTCCCAACTCTTCCACTTCCTCTGTCCACTTTCCACATACTCACCACCCATTTTAGTGGAAAGCTACACCTCAGGTTTCTTCTAAATCTTTCCCCTCTCATCTAAACCTCTAGCTTTAGACTGCCCTGCCTTGTGAATAAGACCGTGACCATTCACCTTATCTACATCCATTATAATTTATCCTAAAAGGTCACTTTTTGGTCACCTATACTCCAACAAAAAAAAAGCCCCAGCTTCTCTGGGCTTTCCATCCACTTATTAAGCCCTGCAGTCCCAGTAACGTCCGAGTGGATCTTTTCTGTGCTTTTTCCAGCTTCACTCAGCAGATTGTAAGCCATTGGAATTCTCTTTTACAAAGGGCAGTGGAAGCAGAGTGCTTGAATACTTTTTGATGGAGCTTGTATTTCAAAGAGGTGAGAGATTACCCAGGGATAAGCAAGATTGCACTGTTGAAATTGCAGTCAGATCTATCGTAAGTTTATTGAATGGCCAAGCAGACATGATGGGCTGACTGTACTATTCTTGTGTCCTATTTGTGTAGTTTGAGAGGAGATAATTAGTTATCAGGAAATACAAGAGACCAAAGATGCTGCAACCTTGGGCATTAGTCATTAGCTTCCCTGGGGTTATGAGGACATGAGGGTTATGAAGTGATATGGATTCATGACAAAGGGGAAGAATGGGAAGAGCACGTCAAAAGAACTTTACCTCTCAACAATTGCCAGAGCAGCAAAGCAATTTATGTATAGAGATCAGGCACAGCTTAGGTGATGCATAATACCTGCCTCCAGTGAAAATAAATCTCTTTAAGAGGCATTTGGACAAGTATTTGAACAGTAGGGCATAGGGGGATTTGGAACGACTGCAGGCAAGTGGGGTTAATATAGATAGGAATGATCATCGGCATTGACACTGTGGGCCAAAGGGCCTGTTTCTATGCTTGACAACTATATGGCCCTAAGAAATTGGTAATTAAAATCCAAAAACTGCAAATCTGTTTTTGACTCCCGGATTAATTTAACAATCAGGTTTACAGAGTAATTTAAAGTCTATCCTCTAATCCCTCTCATCCTCTGGACATCCCTCTCATTCACTGAGTGACTGTAAGAGGCTCTCCAACTACAGTCGGCATGATAAACACCTCCAAACCTTACACAAGGTCTATATGCACTTCTCCATTGAAGAATTGGGGTTGAGGGTTGGGAAGTGGGGAGAGATTGGACAGGTGCAGTCATGAGAACAGGGCTCCTGGACACAAGAGTAGAGGCAGGAGCCATAATTAACTGTCTCCTTCTACAATGATGTCACTTAAAACATTGCTCTCCTTGCATTCCCAATTTACAAACCCTTCACCAGTTGCTACCCCCAATCAACATCTTGGGCACTGCATGTGATTCTGTGAAGCTCCCACTGGTGTTGATATTGGTTCATTTCCTTAGCCTTCTGAGGAATAGATGCATGGATTTCTCAGTTTAAAAGTCTGACAAGGTTATTGTTGACCTTGTTAGGGATGCAACTTACTTAAAGTCTTTCTATAAAGTTACTTTTCAGAATGTTGGTATCGCTGGATTGATTGCCCATCCCTGATTTCCACTGAAAAGTTAGTGATCAGCTGCAGTCCTTCTGGTGAAGATGACGGTAGCATAGTGGTTAACACAACGCTTTTCAGTACCAGCAACCCGGGTTCAATTCCTGCTGCTGTCTGTAAGGAGTTTGTATGCTCTTCCCGTGACTGCGTGTGTTTCCTCTGGGTGCTCTGGTTTCCTCCTGCATTCCAAGGTCGCACCGGTCGGTAGGTTAATTGGTCATTGTAAATTGTCCCGTGACTCGGCTAGGGTTAAATTGGGGGTTGCTGGGCAGCGTGGCTCGAAGGGCCGGGAGAGCCTATTCCATGTCGTATCTCAGAAAGATAAAGCAACCAATGCTGTTGCAGAGGGAGTTGTAGATTTGAACCCAGTGGCGAGGAAGGAACGGCGATATGTTTCCAGCTCAGGATAATATGTGTGGCCTGTTGATGGTGGTTTTTCCATACACACTGTGCTTTTGTCCTTCTTGATGTTACAAGTGGTGGCTTTGGGAGCTGCTGTCAGAGCAACCTGGGCAAGTAATTGTGATGCACGTTGTAGACAGTTCACTGTGAAAGGAACAAATGTCTAGGGCGGTGGATGCGATGTCAATCAAGTGGGCTACTTGCCCCCTAAATGCCATACCACCTCAAACACTGTATATAGGTGCCAGTAAGGGGAAGAGTCCTTTGTTCCCGATTCCAAAAGCTCTCTACTGACAGCGCTCCCTGGGCGGATTAAAACAAAACAGAACTTATCCATATAGCCAAATGTCTCCCATAAATTCTGACATTTACAACCTCTAAGTTCAAGGCTGCATTAGCAGTTTGACTGTGAATGCAGGAAGTAAGTCTGTAGTAAGTCTGTAGATGACACAAAATTGTTGGCATTTACTGCAAGTCAGGAGGGTAGTCTTGGGCTGCAGAGAGTTTATCAGTTGTTAAACGGGGCAGAGCTGTCACAGATGGAGTTTCATTCTGTTCCATGTGAGGTGATGCACTTTGGGAAGGAGAGGATATTTGCAAGAAGTGATAGGGCCTGAGGGAGAATTGAGGAAAAGATGACCTTGGTGTAGGCCAAGAATAGTGGCACAGGTAGATAGGTAAGGTGGTGAAGAGGGGACATGTGAACTTCCTTCAATACCTAGGACACCAGGACACAAAGTATGAAAGTAAGGAGGATATGGTACAACTGCACAGCAGTTTTTTGACTGGTACTGCAGGGGAGGGTAGGAGTGGGGTGAAGATAGAACACAGAACTGCACAGTGTAGAGACAAGCCCTTTAGTCCAAACACAATGACTAATTAAAGTAAATCTCTTCTGCATGCATATTATCCACATCCAGTCATTCTCTGAGTATTCATGTGCTTATCTAACAAACTTCTAAACATCACTACCGTGTCTGCTTTCACTAGTTACCCTGGCATCCCATTCCAGGAACCCACCACTCTCTATGTGAAAAAACTTTCCCTGCACATCCCCTTTAAATCCCCCCCCCCACCCTTACCTTAAATACCTGCCTGCTAGTACTTGAGATTGCGACTGGGCTGGGTGCGGAGTCAGGCCATTTTTGGTATCAGAAATAACTCCTTTTGCATAAATCTTGCAAAATAAAGCAGCTGTCACCTCCCGGCGCTGGACCCTCATCACTGTACCCCACTCACACACCCAAGCGAGCACGTTGTGTACACCTCCAAAGGTAATATGGAGGAACGAGGACCCCGGCGCAAGCTTGCCGGGGAGCGGCAAGCACAAGACACTCAAAGAGGGGGGAAACGTGAAGGTGCGACACTGATTGAGATCCAAGAGCACCAGCACATTGCTCATTAAACTCTCGGGCAACCTTCCATGCCAGGCAGACTGTCAGTTTTGGGGTCATTGTAATTTGTGTCCATATTCACTATTAATAAGCTGTTATAAAGGGTATCCATCGTACCTGTCAAGTTCTGCACTTCTACTGAGGTCCTGTTTCTCTCTTTGTGTATTCTAATGTTAAAATTCAATATTGTAGGACACTCTCTCACCTTCCAGGTCATAAAACAAGCTGGTATAAAGGCTACTCTGACAGGACACTTAAAACCAGATGAGAAACACCAGTTCTCTAACTACTCAGCTGCAGCACAGCGGTGTGATAAAATAGCTGGCGACAATGACTGTTTCACCAAGCCTGACTGCCTCCTGACCCAGGAACATCAGCCCCCAAGAAACACCCCCCACTCATCCCCACCATGACCCCGAAGCACCACAACCCGCCTTCAATGTGTGTAACTGTCGAGTGATTTTCACCTCTCATTGACTGTGGCCCCTCTGGTAAGATGGATGGTACGTGTAGAGTCTTGAACCCCTGAGGGAGTGATCCTGCATCCATAATCTTTATTATTTTGCCCTGACGGTGATTGTTCCACTACATCAGAACGTTATTCCTGAAAGGTTAATTTTGAGGGAAACCCGCATTCCCTACTACAGGAAACAGCGTCTCTGTGCCACTGACTAAACCCCTTCATTAGATCACTTGCCATTGCCTCGGTTCAAATGAAAATGAGCTGTTTTTGTGAATTGTCTAAACAGTTTAAACTCTCTTTCATTCTGGGGAAATTACACAGTACTATTAAAGGCCTGTATATTGGCGATGAAGGTGCAGGAGAGATACATCGAAAGATGAAGAAGTATTCTAAAGGGAGGATGAGGCAATCATGGCTGACAAGGGAATTCAAAGACAGCATTAAGGCAAAAGAGAGGGCATATAATATTGCAAATATCAGTGCGAAGTTAGAGGATTGGGAAACTTTCAAAAACCAACAGAAGGCGACTAAAAAATCTTTAAGGAGAGAAAAGATGGAATATGAAGGTAAACTAGCCAATAGTATAATAGAGGATTGAAAAAGTTTTTTCTCAGATATATAAAGAGTAAAAGAGAGGCAAGAGAGGATAGCAGACTGCTGGAAAATTACACTGGAGAGATAGTAATGGGGCACAAAGAAACAGAGAACAAATATAGTAAGTATTTTGTGTCAGTCTTCACTGCGGAAGACACAAGCAGAATGTCAGAAATGCGAGCATGTCAGGGGGCAGATTTGAGTGTTGTTGCTTTTACTAAGGAGAAAGTGTTTGGGAAACTGAAAGGTCTGAGGGTAGAGAAGTTACCTGGACCAGAGGGACTACATCCCAGGGTTCTGAAAGAGGAAGCTGAAGAAATTGTGGAGGCAGTAGTAATGATCATTCGGAATCACTAGATTCTGGAATGGTTCCTGAGCACTGTAAAATTGCAAATGTCACTCCACTCTTCAGGAAAGGAAGTTATAGGCCAGTTAGTCTGACTTCAGTGGTTAGGAAGATGTTGGAGTCTATTATTAAGGATGAGGTTTTGGGGTATTTGGAGGTACTGTACATGATAAAATAGGCCAAAGTCAGCATGGTTTTCCAAAGGGGAAATCTTCCAAGCGGAAATTCTGATGTGATGTGGGATACAAATTACAACAAAGGTACAAAAGACAGGTAAAAAGGGCAACGTTACAATAGTAATGGGGGATTTCAATATGCATGTAGATTGAGAAAATCATGTTAGTGCTGGATTCCAAGAGAAGGAATTTGTAGAATGCCTGCGAAATGGCTTTTTAGAGCAGCTTGCGGTCGATCCCACTAGGAAAAAGTGAATTCCAGATTGGGTGTTGTCAAATGTACCAGACTTGATGAGAGAGCTTAAGGTAAAGGAGACAGTGATCATACTATGGCAGAATTCACTTGCATTTTGAGGAGAAAAGATAAAATCTAACCTATCAGAATTACAGTTGAGTAAAGGTAACTACCAGAGGCCTGGGAGCGGAGGTGTCCAAAGTTAGTTAGAAGAAACCCTAGAAGATTTGACAGCAGACGGCAGGCGCTCCTGGGAGTAATTTGGAAGACACAGGTTCATTCCATTCCAAAGAAGAAAACTCTAAAGGTGAGATGAGGCAACCATAGTTAACAAGGGAAGCCAAAGACATCATAAAAGCAAATAAGAGGTGTATACAATCTTGCAAAAATTAGTGGGAAACTAGAGGGTTGGAAAGCTTTTGAAAACTAACAAGCTAACTAAAAAGGCAACATTTTTTCCATTAAGATGGCGACGGGCTCAAACACAGCAGCTTCTACAGGGCCAACCATGGGTGTTATTATCTTTTTTTATATGTATTTCTTACCATCGCAAGACCCTGCTGGACATTAAGAACTTAAAGTACTTGCAGGTCTACCCCAGTACTGAGTTGCTCAATGGCAGAGAAACTGAAGGAGCTGGTCCTGGTGCTCGAGAAACATCTTGTGAAGGCAGTGTGCAGTCCAACAGTGAGTGATGGACTTAAACACGTTTATTGTGATTGCAAGACCCTGTTGGCAATGTGGAATGCTGCAAGTACGGTTAACTGTTTTTTTTGACGAATGGCTGGTGCGTGTGGCCGAGGAACTGCAGGGCCTTGGTCAGAGTAAGGACTAGGTCTCAAACCGTGGCGTCGCCTGTTTGCGCCTGTCCAAGAGGAGGATGTCGGCGTTGGTGCTCGAGGCATCAGAGCTGCCCTCAGTGTTAGCTCGGCTGCAGTGTGTTGTGTTCAGCCACAGACTGCTGCAGCATTCATGGATTTAGGGACTTGGACTGTGTTTTTTCTTGAGTGGCTGTGTCTTACTGCTGCCTTGTATGTACTGTGCAGCCTCAGTCTTGACAAAGACTAGGCCTTGGGGCATGGTGTTACCTGTTTGTGGCCGTGTAAGGGAGAGGCATTGGAGTTAGTGCTGCCCTCCAGTGTTCGCTTGGCAGAAGACAAGCAGTATTGTGTTCGATTCAGACTGCTGCAACATTCATGGACTCAGGGACTTGGACTATTTTTTTTCTGTGTTATTCTATTTTACTACTATCATATAAGGGCTATATGTGCCTTGTGCTGTGTATGACTGTTAGTGCTGTGTTTTGTACCTTGACCTCAGAGTAATGCTGTTCTGTTTGGCTGTATTCATGAGTATTCACATATGGTTGAATGACAAGTGGACTTGAACTTGAACTTAAAAAAGCGAAAAGATGTGAAAAGATGAAATTTCAAGGTAAGCTGACCACTAATATAAAAGAGAATATGAAAAGTTTTCTGAGATATGTAAAAAATAAAATAAAGGCAAGTATGAACATTGGACCACTGTAAAATGCTGCTGGAGTAGTAGTAGAAATGGGGAACAAAGAAATGGAGAATGAACTGAATAGGTATTTTGCATCAATACTCACTGTAGAGGACATTGGCAACATGCCAGAAATAGGAGATAGTCAGGGAGCCAAATTGAGTATAGTCACTGATAAGATGAAGGTGCCTGGCAAGTTGAAAGATCTAAAAGTGCAGGAGTCACCTGCAGAAGGACTTGACCACAAAGCTTCTGAAAGAAGTAGTTGAAGAGATTGTGGGGGCATTAGTAGTAATCTTGCAAGAATCACATGAGTCAGGAATAGTTCAAGATGACTGGAAAATCACAGATGTCCCTCCAATCTTTAAAATGGAAGAGGGATAAAAGACAAAAAACTATTGGCTGGTTAACTTGACTTCAGTCATTGATAAGACTTTAGAGTCCATCCTTAAGGATAAGGTTTTGGGGTAAACTTCAAAGTAAATTTATTATCAAAGTACATATATGTCACCATATACAACTCTGAGATTCATTTTCTTGTGGGCATGCTCAATAAATCTATAGAATAATAACCATAACATAATCAATAAAAGACCACCCAACTAGGGCATCAACCGGAGTGCAGAAGACAACAAAATGTGCAAATACAAAAAGACAAAATAATGATAATAAATAAATAAGCAGTAAGTATCGAGAACATGAGATGAAGAATCCTTGAAAGTGAGTTCACAGGTTGTGGAAACATTTCAATGATGGGACAAGTGAAGGTGAGTGAGGTTTTCTCCTTTGGTTCCAGAGCCTGATGGTTGAGGGGTAATAACTGTTCTTAAACCTGGTGGTGTGGGTCCTGAGGCTCCTGTACCTTCTTCTTGATGGCAGAGGGAAGAAGAGTGGTGGAGGTCCCTGATGATGAATGCTGCTTTCCTGTGACAGCATTTTATGTAGATGTGCTCAAAGGTTGGGAGGGTTTACGCATGACGGACTGGGCCATATCCACTACGTTTTGTAGGGTTTTCTGTTCAAGGGCATTGGTGCTTCCACACCAGGCTGTGGTGCAGCCAGTCAATAAACTCTCCACGACACATCTATAGAAGTTTGTCAAAGTTTTAGATGTCATGCCAAATCTCTGCAAACTTCCAAGGAAGTAGAAGCGTTTTCTTTCTTTCTTTGTAATTGCACTTACTTGCTGGGCCCAGGACTGGTCCTACAAAGTAATAGCACCAAGGAATTTAAAGTTGCTAACCATCTCTACCTGTGACCCTCCTATGAGGACTGGCTCATGAATCTCATGTTTCCTCCTCCTGTAGTCAATAATCAGCTCCTTGGTTTTGCTGACATTGAGTGAGAGGTTGTTGTTATGACACCACTCAGCCAGATTTTCAACCTCCCTCCTATATGCTGATTCATCACCACCTTGTGATGCTGATGGAGATTATGGAGGAGGTGTTGTTGCTATCCAAACTGACTGAGGTCTGCAAGTGAGGAAATCAAGGATCCCATTGCACAAGGAAGTGTTGAGACCAAGGTCTTGGAACTTATGGATTAGTTTTGAGGAGATGATGGTATTGAATGCTGAGCTGCAGGCAATAAAGAACATCCTGATGTATGTATCTTTGCTGTCCAGATGTTCCTGGGTTTAGTAAAGTACCAATGAGATAGCATCTGCTGTTGACCTGTTGCTCAGGCAGGCAAATTGGAGTGGATCTGAGTCGCTTCTCAGGCAGGAGTTGATATGTTTCATCACCAGCCTCTCAGAACACTTCATCACTGTGGATTTAAGTGCCACTGGGCAAAAGTCATTGAGGCAGGGCACCAAGATCTTCTAGGACACCGGTATAATTGAAGCCTGCTTCAAGCAGGTGGTTACCACACACTGATGAAGTGAGAGGTTAAAGATCTCAATGAACACACCAGCCAGTTGTTGATCAACACAGGTTTTTAGTACTTGCCCAGGTACCCAATCTGGGCCGCGTGATTTTCAGGGACTTGGAAGCACATGATGAAATCCAGTGATATCAGCAGCTTTCCTTATGGACAGATCTTGCCTGACAAATCTGCTGAATTTCTTTGAGGAAGTAACAAGCAGAATAGACAAAGGAGAGTCAGTGGATGTTGTTTCCTGGATTTTCAGAACACTTCTGACAAGGTGCTGCACAAGAGTTAGCAAAACAAGATAGGAGCCCATGCTATTACAGGAAAGGAAACCACATTTGGAGTATTGTGAGCAGTTTTGGATGGATGTGCTGACACTGGAGAGGGTCCTGAGGAGGATGAAAGAGTTCATGTAGGACGAGAGATTGATGGCTCTGGGTCTGTACTCGCTGGAGTTTAGAGAATAAGGCAGGATCTCATTGAAACTTACATATATATTGAAAGGTCTAGATGAGTGGACATGGAGAGGATGTCACCAGTAGTGGAGAATCTAGGACAAGAGGGTACAGTCAGAGAATAAAAGGACTTCCTTTCAGATCAGAGATGAGTGGAAATTTCTTCAGCGAGGAGGGTGGTGAATGTGTGGAATTTGTTGCCACAGAGAGATGTGGAGGTCAAGTCATCAGGTACTGTATATTTAAAACAGAGGTTGGATAGGTTCTTGACTGGAAATGATGTTAAAGTTATGGGGTGAAGGTAGGAGAATGGGGGTTAAGAGGGACGATTAGCAGAGCAGATTCGATGGGCTGAATGGCCCATTTGTGCTGCTATGTCTTGTGGTCTTGTCAAATCAAAAGCTACAGAGATGATATAATACTCTTTATTACAAAGACTTGCTTTGCTGTAGCACTGACAGCAACAGCGTGCCTGAGAGGAGGGAGGTAGATAGGGAGAACAAAATCAGTGTCAGACAGTGGAAGCGAAGATATTTATGGAAAAGAAGGGTAGATGCAGTACAAAGAGTTATGCTGGAATTGAGAGGAAGGGTGAGCTGAAGCAGACAGTCGAACACAACTCATTAAACAATGATCTTGATCAGTCTCAAATTCATGGAATTACAAGCAGAAATGTTAATTATGCCTGTTTCTTTCTAAAGACCTTTGTCTACAATTCTGCCTGTGGGATCTTATATACAGAACCATCCATTATATTCCAAGAAAGTTTTGAGTAGATTAATAAATAGCCCATCCCCCTCCTCACTAGAAAGCTCTGCTGCACCAGTATTAACATATCGCCTGTTGATGAAACGAAACGTAAACTTGCAAAGGAATTTTAAAAAAAGAGGTTCGCTTGACCACAGCGCCATCTACAGGCTGAGGGAACCGGGCTCCTCCTCAACCCTTTCACAATAATCATCTTGGAGCACAAGGGTCATGTTCTCCCTTCATCTCCACCAGGATTTCCCTGAGAGTGTTGGGGTGTGCACCGTGGCTGGAACACCTCCTTCCAGCACTTCACAGGAACGATTGAAAGAGAGGAAGGGTGCAGAAGGTGAGCTCCCTCCCAACAGCACTGTGAAAGGACTTCACCAAAAGACTGCGGACAATCAAGACTGTGTTTCACCCCTACACATCCTCAGGAGCAAACAGGGAAGAGTAAGAAATGAAGGTATGATCAGGGACAACCTCAGCATCCAAATTGGTGAAATGATAAATTGGTTTATTATTGCCACAAGTGAAAAACTCTGTTTTATATGCCTTCCATACAGATAGTTTCATGACAACAGTCCACTGAGGTAGTACAAAGGAAAACTATAATAGAAGGCAGAATTAATTGTTGCAGTTACTGAGGAAGTGTGGGCAGTAAAGCTGTAAGGCTATAACAAGGTAGATTATGACGTCAAGAGTTCATCTTACTGTACAAAATCATCAAAATAGATTAAAAATTGCAAGTCAATTGGGTTGCAATATTAAACTCCACCTGCCTGCACTTGAAAGAAAAACAGGGAAGGTGGCCATGGTAACCTGCTGATATTTATCTCTCAGACTTTAAAGTTCATCATTTTTATATTCTCTTGCTGGACTTGGACATTACTGGGAGGGTCAGTGTTTATCGCCCCTCTCTGAAGTTAGTTTCAATCTAATTGCCAGGCCATCTCCAGAGCCAACCAAGAGATTACAATATTGTGATGGGACTGGGGCCCAGACTGGATGAGGCTGGATGAGGTTACGAGGGGTGTAGAAAGAGTAGAAAATCAGAATATTTCTTCCCAAGGACAAATAACAAGTACTAGAGGATGTGCATTTAAGGTGGGAGGGAACGTTCAAAAGGGATGTGGGGGACAAGTATTGTACACAACGTGGTGGGTGCCTGGAATGCTCTGCCGGGGGTGGTGGAGGAAGAATATGCAATAGTGGTCATTAAGAACCTATTCGATCGGCACATGAATATGCAGAGAATGTAGCATATTAATCATGTACAGGCAGAGGGGTTAGGTGTCACTAGATTAGTCTGGCAAACATTGCAGATGCAAGTGCCTGTTTCTGTGCTATACTGGTCCTTGTTAGCTGGTTTGGGTTGGGGTTAACTTTGTAATTGACGCTGGTTGACTTAGGTTATAATGTTACAAATCAAGCAGATCTCTTTATTATGCTGTGTTATGTTACTGGACCAGTATCAAGAGACCTGGGTAACTGTTCACTACACCCCTCCACGATGCCAGTGGGGGAATTTAAATAGGTAATTGAATAAATCTGTTTTTTTAATCAAAGCAGCATCAGTAACAATCATCAGGAAGCTGTTGCTTCACAACAGACTGCCAGGAAAGTCATTCCTCTGTCTGACATATTGTAACTGCGATTCGTCTATAGTCCCTTACGGCATGGGAGGAGGCAATTCAGCCCATTGCGGTTATGCCAGCTCGTAGGCCAATCCTATTCTCTATTAATTTTCCATGTAACCTAACTCCACTCCCCACTAATTCCCATCAGCTTTCTCTGCCTCACCCTTACACTAAGGGCAATTTACAATGGCAAACTAACCTGCCAACCTGCACATCTTTGGGATGTGAGAGAAATAGGAACAGCAGAGGAAAGTGTACAAATGCTGCACCTGAGATGAGTAATGAATCCAGGTTTGTTGAGCCAGCAGCACTGTGGTTCTGAAAGTTGGGAATATTGAGTTGCTCAAGTCCCCAGCTACCAGAGTGGGACTGCTTCGCACCATTCACCATGGCTATCTGGATCTCCAGTTGCCAGCCATCACTGACAGGTTTGTCCTTGGCCTCCTCCACTGCCAAGTCTAGGCTAATCGTGTATTGGAGGAATAGCACCTTATATTCCGACTGGATAGTCTTCCACCAGGGAGCATGAACGTTGACTTCTCCATCTTCTAGTAACCATTCCCCACCTGTCCTCTTCCTGTTTACTCTCCCCTCCTGATCCACCTGGTCCCCACCACCTAGTCCCTCTCCCTTCCCCCACACTCTTCATCTGCCTTCCACCCTGACACTCTTCCTATTAGTTCCCCTCCCCTACTACTCACTTCCACTCACTCCACACCACCCTCTAAATTCCAAGCACAACTGTCCTCTCCTGTCAAATTCCATCATCTGAACTTCCCAGGCTGTGGTAACATTCCCATTCTCCCTTCCCCCATCTATTGGTCCATCCCATCCCTCCTGGTTACATCTAAACTATCTTTCAGCCCAGATGAAGAGTCTTGACCCAAAACATTGACTGTCCATTTCCCTCCATAGGTGTTTCCTGACCTGCTGATTTCCTCCAGCTTTAATGTGGTGTACCAGAGCAGTATTTGACCAGGATGGCAGAACTACCTCCTTCATTACAGTGGTGCTCTGATCATTTCTGTGGTTTAAGGAACCACTGAAACAGCTGAAGTGAATCTCGTCTTTAAAGAAAAACAATGGTTTTAGGTAGCACTACTAAGAAGATAGAGAAGATTATGAGGGGCATAAATAGGGCAAATATAAACAGAGTAGGGGAATCAAGAAGTAGAGACCATATGATTATGGTGAGAGGGGAAAAGTTAAAAACTAACCTGAGGGGCAACTTTATCACCTAGACAACAGTCTGTAAATGGAATGAGCCGACAGAAGAGGTGGTTAAGTCAGGTGCATTAAGATTTTAAAGGTCCTTGGACAGGTACATGGATAGGAAGAGTTGAGACAGACATGGTCCAAACGCGGGAAAGTGGGAATAGCTTGGATGGGAATCTTGGTCAGCATGGACAAGCTAGGCTCAAGGGTCTGTTTTCATGCTATAGGACACCATGTTTCCATGCCCCCCAAGAAGTAACTCAAATCCTCTTGGCAATTTATAAGGCACCCTGGGTCCTCACCTTCCTTATCGAGAGACCACAGTCAGTGAGGATTGGTAATAGCATCTCATCTTCTCTGACAATACAGGTGCACCCTCAGTTCATTGTTCTGCTCTCTCTCTCTCTACGCTTATGACTGTGCCTAGTCACACCTCATACACCATCTATAAACTTCCCAATGACACAACAGTTGGCAGGATCTCAGATGGCAAGAGGAAGTTAGATAGATCAGCAGGTTGAGTGGTGTTACAACAGCAACCTTGCACTCAGTGGTCTGTTTAGTAAGACCAATGTGGACTTCAGGAAGGGGAAGTTGGGACAGGAGAACACACAGTACTTCGCTTTGAGGGGTCAGCAGTGGAAAGGGTGAACAGTTTCAGGTTCCTAGGCATCAATATCACAAAGGATTTATCCTTGGGCCCAACACATTGATGTAGCCATGAAGAAGGCATGCCAGTTACTCTGCTTCATTGGGAGTTAGAGGAGATGTGGTATGTCACCAATGAATCATGCAAATTTCTATGGATGTGCCGTGCAGAGCGTTCTGACTGGTTGCTTCACCGCCTGGTACAGAAGCTCCAGTGCACAGGATCTCAAGAGACTGCAGAGGGTCGTAGACTCTACCAGTTGCATCGTGAGCACTCCCCACCCTGAAGGGGCAGTACCTCAATATGGCAGCATCTATCACTAAAGACCCTCACAAGTCAGAAAATGCTCTCCTCTTATACTACCATTGCGGGGGAGTAAGGTGTCAGAAGAGCCTGACTTCAATGTTTTAGGAACAACATCTTCCCCTCTGCCATCGTATTTCTGAATGGTCCATGAAATCATGGACACTCCTTCGTTGTTCCTCTCTTGCTCTATTTAGTTACTACAGAAAGGTTAATGCCTTGCACTGTACTGCTGAGGCAAAGCAACTAATTTTATGACAACTGTCAGTGACAATAAAGCTGGTTCTAATTGTCATTCTCATTTTAATTACCCATTTCTACCTGGCAGGTTCGCACAAGCCTGGTGTAATTGGGAGACAAAATCTGCAGTTGCTGGGATAAATACACCGCTGGCAAAAAGCATTCACGTTTGTGTCACATCTTTCACAATAGCAGGATATGTCACAGCTTTTTTACATCAATCAAGAACTTTTCTGAAGGGTAATCACTGGTGAGGAGCAGAAAACCCTGTAGCTAATTTGTTCATACCAAACTCCCACATAATGACCTCGCAACCCGTGAGTTCGCTGGTGAATCCTTTGAGTGGGATGTCAAATGGGTGACCCACTTGAGTGGACACGAAAGATCCCATGTCCTTATTTTATGTTGAGTGTTGACCTTATCCCTGTTGTCTTAGCCAAGGTTCATTATAGAGTCATAGAGAGACACAGAACACTACAGCACAGAAACAGGTCCTTCAGCCCACAATGTTAGGTAACAAACCAGGTCAGGTCACAGATCTCTCAGTGGGTGAGCATCTGGGGGACAGTGACCACTGCTCCCTGGCCTTTAGCATTATCATGGAAAAGGATAGAATCAGAGAGGACAAGAAAATTTTTAATTGGGAAAGGGCAAATTATGAGGCTATACTGCTGGAACTTGCGGGTGTGAATTGGGATGATGCTTTTGCAGGGAAATATACTATAGACATGTGGTCGATGTTTAGAGATCTCTTGCAGGATGTTAAGGATAAATTTGTCCTGGTGAGGAAGATAAAGAATGGTAGGGTGAAGGAACCATGGATGACAAGTGAGGTGGAAAATCTAGTCAGGTGGAAGAAGGCAGCATACATGAAGTTTAGGAAGCAAGGATCAGATGGGTCTATTGAGGAATATAGGGAAGCAAGAAAGGAGCTAAAGAACAGGCTGAGGAGAGCAAGAAGGGGACATGAGAAGACCTTGGCGAGTAGGGTAAAGGAAAACCCCAAGGCATTCTTCAATTATGTGAAGAAAAAAAGGATGACAGGAGTGAAGGTAGGACCGATTAGAGATAGAGGTAGGAAGGTGTGCCTGGACGCATCATGTATGCGCACATCACGCATGCGCACACAGGTGCCCGCGCAAGGCTTCGTGGTCATGGTAGTCTTTCTCGGGGTAAACACAAGTGTCCCGTATTTGACTGCTACTCTTGTCCCTTATTTGGGAGTGAGAAAGTTGGCAACCCTAAATAGAGCCATCAGGCGAGGAATGTCAAAGCAGGCTGTCGGGCCAGGGGATTTGAGCCGGGCTATCGGACTGCAGGGGAAGCCGGATTAGGTTTGGAAGAGTGACCTGGGTGGAGACTGTGCTGCTGCCTGCTATTCGGAGGCAAGTTGGTGCCTTCAAGTTGGCGCAAAGTCAATATGCAGTGAAACTATGAGTGACTGTCTTGAACATTTTTTTGTGATCTCAAGACCTTGTTGGACATTAATTGCCGCAGGCCTGCTTCCTTTGTTTGGTGATGAAATAAGCGGAAAGGCAGCAATGTCATCTCGGTTGTAGCTAGGACTAGGCCTCAGTCCTCGGGCTTGCACTGTAGTGTGGTGTCTGGGCTTGGTCTCTCCCAATGGTCACTCCCTCCAGTGGTGGATCAGTGGAATTAAAGGCTGGACTGCCAGGAACCATCAATTTGCAGGCTTGTCGCTCAGGAACTTGGTCTAAAAATTTGTTTTTTTACATGACTATGTTCTCGTTCTCCTTTCTCGTTATTTTGAATACGCGTGTATGTTTTTGCACCTGGGCTCCAGAGGAACGCTGTCTCATTTGGCTGTTTCCATGTGTGTCTTGAATGACAATTAAACTTGATTTGATTTGATACTGGCATTCTGCTACTGTCTTCCACAGTGAAGACTGATACAATGTACAAATAAACTTTTCTTGGGCTTCCAGCCGGGTACAGGTATCAAGCTTAAACAATGTTTTGATGGCAAACTCTGCCATCTTCATCAGGGATAATGCCTGGGCATGTCTAGTCTGATGGTATTTATACCCCCACCGTCCATCCCTCCTGATTGGTTAGTCATCATCCAATCAGGTTTCTGTTATCCCACCTTGTTTACAATCAAATTCCAGTTCTTACTTAGAGCAAGACCTTTGTCTTTGTAAAAATTATTTTCCTCTAGTTTTATTTCAATGGTTTCCTGCCCCAAGCAGTCCCAAAAGCCACTGGTATGGCATGGTAGTTTTTTGTGCCAAAGTCAATCCTATGTCCATTGTGAATGTAATGTTCTGCTACTACCAATTTCTCCGGGTAACCCAGATGGATACACCTCTTGTGCTCCTTGATGTGGGTTGCCACCGTGCATGCCATCTGGCCAATATACATTGCTCCACTTTCACAGGGAATCCTGTACATGCAAGCCGTCCTGAGTCCCAGGACATCTTTGACCTGCATAAACCGCGATTTGAGCTTCCTTACAGGTCTGTGGATGGTGTTAATCCAGTATTTCTTCAGGTTCCTGGTTATCCTTCCAGAAACCTGAAAATATTGGGAAGTGATGGGTTCCTGCTTGTTGTTAGGTTTCCAGTTTTCTGTCAGCCATTTTAAGGTCAAAACTGACCATTATGTCTTCTGGGGTCAGCTGGATGTTGCTCATTTTTTTTTATGAAGTTGGTTGAATTTGTGATGTGATGCTCACAGCCCCCAATAAAGGGAGATGGCATGGTCATTAAATGCTTAATAAGGTAGTAAGTCAGAGAAGCTATCCCAGTGATGAGAGGCTTCAGGTGGGGGGGGGGGGGAACCCTCCTTGTGTATCTTAGGGAAGCCATAAAGTTTTGGTGGTACTGGTGCCTGAGACAGAAATGTCTTGCAGATGTCTGCTAGCAGTCTGGATTTCTTCAGTAAAGCAGAGGACATCCTCACAATAAAATCCATGGGATCCTGCTGTAGAACTTTGTAGGCGGGATTATCCAGGATCTGTTGGACTTCCCTGTGGTATGCCTCTGAGGACATCAGGACCATCGCATTTCTTTTGTCTGCTGGTAAAATTATGATGGCTGGGTTTTGCATAGTGCCTGGAGGGCCAGTCACTCCTCTTGTAATGGTCAGTTTTGGCAAAATGTCTCTTTTGAGAGCCATGTAGACCTCCATCCTTATCTTCTCCACAGTATCCAGTGGGAGTTTTTGGATTGCTTGCTCTACTCTGCCGATGTAGTCCTGATAAGCTGTAGTTCTGGGGACCAGAGCCAAGGTTAGCTCATTGGCGAGGACCGATCTAGTCGCCTTGTCAATGCTTTGCCCAGTTTGATTAGTGACGATCCTTTCTGGGTTCAGTGGTGGAGTGGCTGTATGTTGTTGGGATAGTTTGTTGATTTCCTGACCTGCCTTGCAGTTTTCCTTTGAGAAACTAGTTCACCTTGGGCAGGGGTGGACCTGTTGATGTACTCCCAATCTCTAGGAGATAAGAGAGCAGACAATTCCAAATGAAGAGACAGTTGTCTGTTCGCATTGATGTCCAGAGTGGATCAAACGTATTGGAAACGCTCCCTAATCAACACTTGGCCAGCTCATCACAGAATGCGCTTAGTCTCCGGAGAAACCATTGTGGAATGCAACCTCATGAACTTAGGGATGATGTCCTTGTTCTGGCATCTCAGAAGGAAGCCTAAAGAGCAAAGATGCCTCGCCTTCTCTTTATGCAATGATTCAAAGCGTTGAATATTACAGTGAATTTCCTCCCCGTAGAGGTAAAGTATTTACTTTCATGCACCATTTCTTTGTCCTCCATTACTACCTGTCCAGCATCATTTTTCAACGGTTCAATATCCACTCTTGTCTCTCTTTTATCCTTTATATATCTGGAAAAGATTTTTGAATTCTCTTTTATATTATTGGCTAGCTTACCTTCATATTTCATCCTTTCTCTTTCTATGGCTTTTTAAGTTGCCTCCTGTTGGTTTTTAAAAGCTTCCCAATCCTCAAACTTCTTACTAATAATTGAAATATTATAGGCCCTCTCTTTTGCTTTTACGCTGTCTTGGTGACTTCCCTTCTCAGCCATTGTTTATTCATCCTCCCTTTCGAATTTTCTTCATCTTTGGGATGCATCTTTCCTGCGCCTTCCTAATTTCCCCCAGAAACACTAGCCTTTGCTATCATCCCTGATAGTGTCCCCTTGCATTCAGGTTTGGCTAGCTCCTCTTTTGTTCTTCTGTATCTCCCTTTACTCCGCTGTAATACTGATACATCTGATTTTAGCTTCTCCCTCTCACACTACAAGGTGAATTCTGTCATATTATGTTCACTGTCTCCCAAGGGTTCCTTTACTTTATGCTTTCTAATCAAATCTGGTTTATTACATAGCACCCAATCCAGAATTGACCTTCTTCTAGAGGGCTCAGCCGCAAGCTGCTCTGAGAAGCCATCTCATACACATTCTACAGGTTCCCTCTTTTTGGATTCAGCTCCAGCCTGATTTTCCGAATCTACCTGCATTTTGAAATTTCCCATGATGATCACAACATTGCCTACATTCGGAGGCCTGTATGTAACTCTCATTAAGGTCTTTTTACCAATGTAGTTTCTGAACTCTACTCACAAGGATTCTATACCTTCCGATCCTTGTCACCTCTTTCTAAGGAATCGATTCCAATTTCTACCAACAGAAGCGCTCCACCCTCTCTGCCCACCTGCTTGTCCTTTCGACACCACGTGTATCCTTGGATGTCAATCTCCCAACTATGATTTTCATTCAGCCACAACTCAGTAATGTCCACAACAGCGTGTCTGCCAATTTCCAACTGCACTACAATATCACCTACCTTATTCCATATACTGTGTGCATTCAAATATAACACCTTCAATCCAATATTCACCACCCTTTATGATTTTGGCCTCCATTACACTTTAACATCCCTCTGACTGTAATTTTGCCCTCTCATTTCCCTGTCCTTCCTCACAGGCTCACTACTCACATCATCTAGTTGTACTGTATACCAACTGCCCAAACATAGAAACATAGAAACATAGAAAATAGGTGCAGGAGTAGGCCATTCGGCCCTTCGAGCCTGCACCGCCATTTATTATGATCATGGCTGATCCTCCAACTCAGAACCCCGCCCCAGCCTTCCCTCCATACCCCCTGACCCCCATAGCCACAAGGGCCATATCTAACTCCCTCTTAAATATAGCCAATGAACTGGCTTCAACTGTTTCCTGTGGCAGAGAATTCCACAGATTCACCACTCTCTGTGTGAAGAAGTTTTTCTTAATCTCGGTCCTAAAAGGCTTCCCCTCTATCCTCAAACTGTGACCCCTCGTTCTGGACTTCCCCAACATCGGGAACAATCTTCCTGCATCTATCCTGTCCAATCCCTTTAGGATCTTATACGTTTCAATCAGATCCCCCCTCAATCTTCTAAATTCCAACGAGTACAAGCCCAGTTCATCCAGTCTTTCTTCATATGAAAGTCCTGCCATCCCAGGAATCAATCTGGTGAACCTTCTTTGTACTCCCTCTATGGCAAGGATGTCTTTCCTCAGATTAGGGGACCAAAACTGCACACAATACTCCACGTGTGGTCTCACCAAGGCCTTGTACAACTGCAGTAGTACCTCCCTGCTCCTGTACTCGAATCCTCTCGCTATAAATGCCAGCATACCATTCGCCTTTTTCACCGCCTGCTGTACCTGCATGCCCACTTTCAATGACTGGTGTATAATGACACCCAGGTCTCGTCGCACCTCCCCTTTTCTTAATTGGCCACCATTCAGATAATAATCTGTTTTCCTATTTTTGCCACCAAAGTGGATAACTTCACATTTATCCACATTAAATTGCATCTGCCATGAATTTGCCCACTCACCCAACCTATCCAAGTCACCCTGCATCCTCTTAGCATCCTCCGCACTGCTAACACTGCCACCCAGCTTCGTGTCATCTGCAAACTTGGAGATGCTGCATTTAATTCCCTCATCCAAGTCATTAATATATATTGTAAACAACTGGGGTCCCAGCACTGAGCCTTGCGGTACCCCACTAGTCACCGCCTGCCATTCTGAAAAGGTCCCGTTTATTCCCACTCTTTGCTTCCTGTCTGCTAACCAATTCTCCACCCACACCAATACCTTACCCCCAATACCGTGTGCTTTAAGTTTGCACACTAATCTCCTGTGTGGGACCTTGTCAAAAGCCTTTTGAAAATCCAAATATACCACATCCACTGGTTCTCCCCTATCCACTCTACTAGTTACATCCTCAAAAAATTCTATGAGATTCGTCAGACATGATTTTCCTTTCACAAATCCATGCTGACTTTGTCCGATGATTTCACCGCTTTCCAAATGTGCTGTTATCACATCTTTGATAACTGACTCCAGCAGTTTCCCCACCACCGATGTTAGGCTAACCGGTCTATAATTCCCTGGTTTCTCTCTCCCTCCTTTTTTAAAAAGTGGGGTTACATTAGCCACCCTCCAATCCTCAGGAACTAGTCCAGAATCTAAAGAGTTTTGAAAAATTATCACTAATGCATCCACTATTTCTTGGGCTACTTCCTTAAGCACTCTGGGATGCAGTCCATCTGGCCCTGGGGATTTATCTGCCTTTAATCCCTTCAATTTACCTAACACCACTTCCCTACTAACATGTATTTCCCTCAGTTCCTCCATCTCACTGGACCTTCTGTCCCCTACTATTTCCAGGAGATTATTTATGTCCTCCTTAGTGAAGACAGAAACAAAGTAATTATTCAATTGGTCTGCCATGTCCTTGCTCCCCATAATCAATTCACCTGTTTCTGTCTGCAGGGGACCTGCTTTTGTCTTTACCAGTCTTTTCCTTTTTACATATGTATAAAAGCTTTTACAGTCCGTTTTTATGTTCCCTGCCAGTCTTCTCTCATAATCTTTTTTCCCCTTCCTAATTAAGCCCTTTGTCCTCCTCTGCTGAACTCTGAATTTCTCCCAGTCCTCAGGTGAGCCACTTTCTCTGGCTAATTTGTATGCTTCTTCTTTGGAATTGAGACTATCCCTAATTTCTCTTGTCAGCCATGGGTGCACTACCTTCCTTGATTTATTTTTTTGCCAAACTGGGATGAACAATTGTTGTAGTTCATCCATGCAACCTTTAAATGCTTGCCATTGCATATCCACCGTCAATCCTTTAAGTGTCATTTGCCAGTCTATCTTAGCTAATTCACGTCTCATACCTTCAAAGTTACCCCTCTTTAAGTTCAGAACCTTTGTTTTGAATTAACTATGTCACTCTCCATCTTAATGAAGAATTCCACCATATTATGGTCACTCTTACCCAAGGGGCCTCTCACGACAAGATCGCTAATTAACCCTTCCTCATTGCTCAAAATCCAGTCCAGAATAGCCTGCTCTCTAGTTGGTTCCTCGACATGTTGGTTCAAAAAACCATCCCGCATACATTCCAAGAAATCCTCTTCCTCAGCACCATTACCAATTTGGTTCACCCAATCTACATGTAGATTGAAGTCACCCATTATAACTGCTGTTCCTTTATTGCACACATTTCTAATTTCCTGTTTAATACCATCTCTGACCTCACTACTACTGTTAGGTGGCCTGTACACAACTCCCACCAGCGTCTTCTGCCCCTTAGTGTTACGCAGCTCTACCCATATCGATTCCACATCTTCCCGGCTTATGTCCTTCCTTTCTATTGCGTTAATCTCTTCTTTAACCAGCAACGCCACCCCACCTCCCCTTCCTTCATGTCTATCCCTCCTGAATATTGAATATCCCTGAACGTTGAGCTCCCATCCCTGGTCACCCTGGAGCCATGTCTCTGTGATCCCAACTATATCATAATCTCAGCCCTATCCCTCTGGTTCCCATCCCCCTGCCAAATTAGATAAAACCCTCCCCCACAGCTCCAGCAAACTTGCCCGTAAGGATATTGGTGATGCCCAGGTTCAGGAGTAACCCATCCTTTTTGTACAGGTCATACCTTCCCCAGAAGAGATTCCAATGATCCAGAAATCTGAAAGTCTGCCCCCTGCACCAATCTTTTAGCCACACATTCATCTGCCAGATCATCCCATTCTTACCCTCACTGGCACGTGGCATAGGCAGAAATCTAGAGATACTATGCTGGAGGTCCTGCTTTTCAGCTTTCTGCCTAACTCACACCATTCTTTCTTCAGGCCCTCCTCCCTTTTCCTACCTATGTCATTGAGAACAATATGTACCGTGACTTCCAACTGTTCGCCTTCTTCCATTTGAACGCCATGGACCCAGTCTGAGACACCTCGGACCCTGGAACCTGTGAGGCAACATAGCATCTGGGTCTCTTGTTCACATCCATAGAATCTACTTACTGCGCCCCTCTAGTTACGGACTCTCTATCATTACTGCTCTCCTCTTCTCCCCCCACCTTCCCTTCTGAGCCACAGCGCCAGACTTAGTGCCAGAGACCTGATCGCTGAGGCTTCCCCCGATAGATTGGTCTCCCCCCCCACCCTAACAGTATACATATTACTGAGGGGAATGGCCACAGTGACTATTCCCTTTCTTACAGTCACCAAGGTACCTGCCTCCAGCAACTTAAGGGTGACTACCTCCCTGTTGCTCCTGTCTGTCTCCTCATTCTCTGTATGATCTGAAGGTCATCCAGTTGCAGCCTCATTTCCTTTACACTTCAGAGGGACGGAGTGAAGTTACGATGGCGCTAAACAGCGGCTCCTCTGCTTGCATCTTTGGAAATAGCTCTGTTTCTATCTTTGATATCTCTTTTTGTCCTTTTCAAGGCTCTTTTGAAGACCCTGACCTGGTTACACTCTGACTTCAGTTCTTTGCGGAAATGGGACCCGCTCTCAGGGCCTCACGACTGGCCGCTTTTTGATATCCCAAGGACGCAGCCTGGAAGATGAGCGCGCTCTCAGGGTGCCAGATTTGCATGGCTCTGGAGATGGGCTGATTCAAGGCCAGTGCACTTGACAGAGGTGTCATGGGAGAATACGGATCATTGCAAGCAGTGGGTTAGCTGCCGGCTGTGTGTCCAGAGACCTGAGCATTTCTGGAGCCAACTCTCTGGGTGCAGAGCTCGGGAAAAACAATGCAACGGACTTTTAACACCATAAATCAGCGAGTTGCTTGTTATGTTTCCCCTCTCGCTGTGAAACTGGGACATCTCTTTTTCCCTTATTGGGTTGGGGGGGGGAGGAGAGAGAGAGAGAGAGAGAGAGAGAGAGAGAGAGAGAGAGACAGACAGACAGACAGCCTGTGGTACGTCAGTCAAATTATCGGGTGAACGAGTAGTCTTTGGGGTATTGCAAGTCCGTGTTTTATCGATGCTTTGCTGTACACTTGAGTGCTTGGTGGGGGCGCCGATGCTTTTTTGCTAGTGGGGGTGGGGGGGGGGTCATTGCCTTGCTGCTGATTCTGCATGGGAGGGGGGAGCTGGGGGTGGGGCTCCTTGAGGTTCTAATGTTTAACTGTCATTCATTCTATGGGACACACCTCTGTTTTTGTGGATGTTTGCGAAGAATGAGAATTTCAGGATGTATACTGTATACATCTCTCTGACATTAAATGTAGCTATCGAACCTATTGAACCCATTAACACAATGTCTAAGGAGCTGGAGCTTCATGCAGATGTAGTTATCAGGGAGACTGGAGGTTTCCCGGAGTTCCTACATCTCACACAAAGAACATATCACTACCTCCAAACCGATTCTTAGTGCACTAGCTATGTAAAATAAAATAAAGGCATCTGCTAGTCTTGCAAGACCATGGATCTGCACCTGGAAAGCCTTCAATCTCCAGGGCGCAGGCCTGGGCAAGGTTGTATGGAAGACCAGCAGTTGCCCATGCTACAAGTCTCCCCTCTCCACGACACCAATGTTGTCCAAGGGAAGGGCATTAGGACCCATACAGCTTGGCACTAGTGTCATCGCAGAGCAATGTGTGATTAAGTGCCTTGCTCAAGGACACAACATGTTCCCTCGGCTGGGGCTTGAACTCACGACCTTCAGGTCGCTAGTTCAATGCCTTAACCTCTTGGCCACATGCCCACCAGCTATGTACTAACAGAATAAAAACTTGTAAGAAACTTACTTACTTAGAACCTCCACCTGTGCTTACCCAAGCTGGGTTTTGCTTAAGTCTATTGAGCCAAAGCCTGGTCACTCTAACACTGGCACACTCATACAAAGGCCGCTGCCACAATTGCCGCTACATTTACACCTCCCTTCTTTTTATTGATCTTGTGCTGATTGCAGCCTGCCAAAAAGAGCTGAGAGCAACGGAGCTCTTTTTAAACCTCATACTGCATCTCCAATGAACAACCTCTCGCGCTGATTGCAGCCCACCGTAGGAGCCAAAATCACTAGAGGTTTATAAAACTGCAACACGACTTTGAGTCTTGAACTCGGTGCCTTAACTACTAAATGCCATACACTTTCTTTACCACTCCATCAATCTGTAGAGTCACTTTCAGAGAGCTATAGGCTTGAACGCAAGATCTCTCTCTCTACATCAAGAACACTGTTGACTTCTTTGGAGGAAGAGGAAGACCTAGAGAGCTGAGCTGTGAGTCCTGTACAGTCCCGTACCATTTTATTCTCCCTACATTCCTATCAACTATCCTAAGACTTAAGCACTAATCTACAAACTAGTGGCAATTTACAGCAGTCAATTTGAGAGGATGTGGGGAGGATGTTTCCTATAGTGGGGATTCAAGGACCAGAGGACCCAGCCTCGGAATTGAAGGACGTCCCTTCAGAACAGAGATGAGGAGGAGTTTCTTCAGCCAAAGGGTGGTGAACCTGTGGAATTCATTGCCACAGGTGGCTGTGGAGGCCAAATCATTAGCTATATTTAAAGTGGATGTTGATAGGTTCTTGATTAATAAGGGTGTCAAAGATTATGGCAAGAAGGCTAGAGGATGGGGTTGAGAGGGATAATAAATCAACCATGATGGAATGGCAGAGAAGACTCGATGGGCCTGGCCTAATTCTGCTCCTAGGTCTCATGGTCTTATGGAAACTGAAGCACTCAGGCAAAACTCCCACTGTCACAGGGAGGCCAGACAAAATCCACAGTGACAGATTATGTCAGAATCTAATCTGGGGCCTCTAGTGCCACAAGGCATCAGTTCTACAACTGTATATGTGCCCCAATATTGCAAAAGAGCACATATTAACCAGATTTCTTGCACCACTGTGTAGTAGGGCCTTGCAGCTGCTTTTCACTGGGGGTGTACCATGCTTTGGGATGTCCCAAAGGGGATGACAAAGGAACTACAGAAATGCGGGTCTTCTTTCCTTTTAGGGGATAATTGACATGGCTTCTGCTGTGGTTTTAATGCAAAAATAAAAGGTTGGTGCAACATGGGAGTAGCAAAGGGCAGGGGATACTACAAAGAAGGGATGGCAAAATAAATCAGAGATGGAACAGTGCTGATCTATTTTGGAAGAGGAGAGAGGAGTTGGCCTTTAAGTCCCAGCCAAGAATTCCTTTATTTATTCAAGGGTGCACTTGTTGCCCTGGCCTTGTTATTTTTCAATTTGCACTTCTTCAAACTGTGATGGACAGGTGAACAGCCCTGGAGAGTGTGGGAAACTGAGGAGAGGGCAGTGCAAATCTTGCTCATGCTGCATGGCCCCTCAGAACTGGGTAAACATCAAATCCCGGGAGGTAAGCGGTTAGACTGCTGTTTTATGCTTGTCTCACCTCAAGCCATGAAACTACACAGCACAAGAAGAAAAGGAAGATTAAAGAGAAAAAAAAATGCTTTTTTTTTGTCTCATGTACATCAAAACATTCAAAGAGTGAAATGTGTCATTTGTGTCAATGACCAACACAGTACGGGGATGTGCTAGGACAGCTCGCAATTGCTCTTGTACGTCTGGCACCAACATAGCATGCCCACAACTCACTACCCTTAACCGTACATCCTTGGAATATGAGAGGAACCAGGAAGAAACCCACGTAGTCACAGGAAGAACATACACATTCTTTGCAGACAGCGGCAGAATTGAACCCCCCCATCAGTGATCCCTGGCGCTTGTAAAGTGGTTGTGTTAACCGCTACACTACCGTACAGGAGTAGGCCACTCAGCCCCTTAAATCTGCCCCACTGTTCAATGCGGCCACAGCAAATCCGAGCCAAAAAAGTAAAGCAGACTGCTGGAGGGAACTCGGTGAGTTGAGCAGTACTTGTGGAGGAAGAGAGAAGGTCAAAATTTTCAGTGAAGACCCTGCGTTCAGATTAAGAGTGCAAATGGGAGATAGCCAGTATGAAGAGGTAAGAGATAAAAATTCTGATTAGGCTGCTTCTGGAGTATTGTATTTAATATTCGTCACTGAATATTACAAGAAAGATGTGGAGGCTTTGGAAAGATCATAAGACATAGGAGTAGAATCATTCGGCCCATCCAGTCTGCTCTACCACTCCATCATGATTGATTTATTATCCCTCTCAACTCCATTCCCCTGCCTTCTCCCCGTAACCTTTGATGTCCTTAGTAATCAAGAAACAATCAACCTCCGCTTTAAATCTACCTAATGACTTAGCCTCCAAAGCTGTCTGTGGCAATGAATTCCACAAATCCACCAGTCTCTAGAAAGGATGGAGGAGAGGCTTACCAAGATGCTGCCTGGGTTGGAGGTCATGCATTGTAAGGAGAGATTGCACAGATTAAGGGTGTTTTCTCTGGAGTGGCAGAGTCTGAGGACAGACCTGACAGATTATGGTTACGAGAGGCATAGATAAACAGTCAGTATCTTTTTATCACGGTCAAAATGTCCACCACTACAGAGCATTCACTTAATATGAGGGGATAAGTTCAAAGGAGATGTGCAGCTAAGTTCTTTACACATGGAACTTACAGGATGACTATTTTTAAAAAGCACCAGGTACATTAACATCACTACATAAGAGAAAGTCTACCAAATGTACCAGTTTGGTCTTTGAGTTACTCCATACCCATCAATGACATAATCTCACAAACCAGGGGCAATAATTCTTGCTTTGTATGGTGCACAGATCCTAAAATATGAATAAGCAAAATAAAAACACACCAAAGCAACCTGTCTTGACTTGTTGTTGCAATTCAGAAAACATGGAAAAGCATTTTTGCACAGCAAGATCCCACAGGCAGATGATGTTGACTCTGGCAGTGAGGAACCATGGGGCTGGGAATGGGGGAGGACATCCAGCAAGATACTTTGCATTCACTTGAAGGAACAAGCCTGGTATCTGTTTACTGTCTTCTCCTAGGACGTCGGAGGATAGGCCTATGCGCTTGAGACGAGGGGAATGAGAGGTGATCTCACTGCAGCGTGTTGTAGATGCTGTGGCTTAGCCAGTGCTATGTACTGGTGTCTTTACTCTGGGAAACAGCTTCTCAATTGGGAATCAGTGTGGTGAGCAATATCACTTGTTAGGCGTGTTGTCAATGTAATGGGCATCAGAGGTGGCATCCAAGGCTGGCAGTGGAATGGTGGGTATCCTTCAGTAAGGGTATCCGTACTGAGCTCCTTCCTCCAATCTTCTGGGATGGACCTAGAACCTCTATGAATCCAGGTGAATCCATGCAGTTAAGTTCATTAGTTAGTTCCTGCTGCAATTAACTTCATCTGGAAAAGTGATCTGCTCTACGACAACAGTTCTGAATGCACTGATTCTTGGCAAAATATTAGAGTTGGGGGTCAAAAGAAAAATTGTTTGACTAGTTAAGCTCAGCGATTTTTCAATCCAACCTCCAATGGTACAGGTAGTCTGGAAATTATAGGAATGTTGTGGAAATTCTAATAGTCCAATCAAGAAAGAGAAAGATAGGAGGAGTGAGGGAGGATAAAGAGAAAGAGGGAAGAGAGGGGAGAGAGTGGAAGAGGGAAGGAACAGTGAGAGGAACATGAGGAGAGAGGGAAGTAGGAAAGGGGAGAAGGAGAGAGTGGGGAAGAGGAGAAGGAAGAGAGGAGAAGAATGAGAAAGGGGAAAGGGGAGAGGAAGATGGGAGAGGGTGAAAGAGCAAGAGATTGGGGAGAGGAGAGAAAGAGGGAGAAAGAAGGAGAAAAACAGAAGAGGAGAAAGGAAAAATGGAGAAAAGAATAGGGTGGAAGATGAAAAGAAGGAGGGCTAGAGAAGGAGGGAGGAGGGAGGGACTGGTGGGTGGGCAGGAGAGAAGAGGATGAAAGAGGGAGGGAGAGGCAGGTAGAAATAGAGAAAAGAAGCGAGAGAGAGAAAGAGATGTTACAGTAAATTCTTCAGTGAAGCTCCTGTTTCCTTAAGCCAGTCTCTGATACCTCGAACCAAACCATTCATAAATTTCAGCTAATCTTCTGAAGGTGTCAGGGCACAAATAATCGTCGTTTCAACAAAGAATAATTTGACAAGGCAGAATGAGTAAGTAGGTGAGGACAGGACTGACAGTAAGTGAGTAAGTATGATCAGCACCCACACAAAGACACTGTCACAACAACTGTTGAAACAGAACAGGCATGAGGAGGTGCTGGGGTCGGGCGCGAAGGCAATGGGGGGCTGCAGAGTGTAAAGCCTTCAACTAACCAAAACAAAACAGCTTATCATTCTTCTTCATCGCCCAGGAAAAGACTGACGTAGATGCTGAAACGATGCAGTGCCAGTTCTATTTGCTCAGAGGATTGACGATAAGAATAGAGAGGTTAAGTAAGCCTTCTGTTATATAGGATGCCGGTGGTGCACAGTTCTAGTCTCTGCTTTTAAGAAAGGATTTTAATGCATCAAAAACAGTTCATAGAAAGTTTACTAGACTAATACTTATAATGGGTGGAAAGTGTGAAGAGGAGAGGTTTGGTTTGTATTCACTGGAGTTTTGAAGAATAGAGGAAATTTGAATGAACCAAATAATACCCTGAAGGTTGTTAACAGGTTGTAAATGGAAGGATTTTCTTAAAGTGGAAAAACATGCAACTTTTAACTTGTATGTTAAAGATGAATTCTTGACCTCGAAAAGTTACCTCATTCTGACTCCTGCACCTTATTGTTTACCTGCACTGTTTCTGCATTCTGTTATTTTTTTTTTCCCCTGTAATACCTCAAAGTACTGACATTTTGAAATGCTTGGTAAGGATGACTTATAAAGATAATCTTGGGGTGTATCTCGTACATGTGGTAAACCAATACTGATACCAATAGCAAGTCACTTATTCAGGGGTTCCCAACCTGGGGCACCCCTGAACTTTAATAGTTTGGTCCATGGCACAAAAAAAGGTTGTGAACCGCTGAACTAATTAAATATTTGGACTCATGGAATCATAAAGCAGAGAAACATAGACCTTTTGGCCCATCTTGTCTGTGCCAACCATGATGTCTATCTACACTAATCATTTGCCACAATTGGCCTATACCCATCAACTATTTTCCTGTCCAAGTACCTGCCCAAATGCAATGTAAACGCTGTAACAGTATTTACCTCAATACCTCCTATCACCATGTCTATGTTGAAAATGTATCACTCAGATGTTTCTAAACTTTCTCCCCTCTCACCTTAAAACTGTGTCCTCTAATTCTAGACTATCTTGGCCTGGGAAAATAATTCTCATTCTCTCTCTGATCTATGCCCCTCATAATTCATCCTCAGATATGGCAGTGAGAATGAGCCCAGCCAACCAATCAACACACATAAAAGTTGCTGGTGAACGCAGCAGGCCAGGCAGTATCTATTGGAAGAGGTACAGTCGACATTTCGGGCCAAGACCCTTCGTCAGGACTAACTGAAAGAAGAGCTAGTAAGAGATTTGGAAGTGGGAGGGGGAGGGGGAGATCCGAAATGAAGGAGAAGACAGGAGGGGGAGGGATGGAGCCAAAAGCTGGACAGTTGTTTGGCAAAACGAATATGAGAGGATCATGGGACAGGAGGCCTAGGGAGAAAGAAATGGGGGAGGAGGGGAAAAAAGCCCAGAGGATGGGCAAGGGGTATAGTGAGAGGGACCAGAATTGGACTGGATGAAGCAGCAACACCAAGATTCCATAAACTACTACCCTGTTTTTCCCAAACGTTGCTACAGTGCTGCACCCACTGGACAGATTGTTGCAGACAGGAGCAAAGGAGGAATTATCAGAAAAATACAAAAGAGCATTCAAGGAAACAAAGAAACTAATTAATATCAGATGAACTGCTCACCCATTATGACCCATCTCTCCCCATCAGACTGATGTGCGATACATACTTTTATGGCAATGGTGCCGTTTTGTCACACACTATGGAAGGTGGATCTAAATGTCCAATTGCATTTGCTTCAGGATCACTGACAGGCACAGAATGCAACTATGCACAGATCGACCGAAAGGCCCTTAGCCTAGAATGGAGAATAAAGAAGTTCCACAACTACCTCTACAGACAAAAGTTTATTCTAGAGTCACTTGAGTCAATTTTCAATCCCAGGAAGGGAATTCCAGTGATGTCTGCTACCCGGTCGGAATGTTGGGCACTCTTCCTAGGAATCTACTCTTATGATATAGAGTTCAAGAGAACCAAACAACACAGTAATGCTGATGGTTTGTCACGTCCTCCACTGTTGGCAACTGAAGAAGAGAAGTCTTCATTCTGTGACCCAGCAGAAGTGTTATTCACCGCATTGGTAGACAAGTTGCCAGTAGCAACTTATGAAATACAGAGAGAAACAAGGAATGACCCGACATTGTCAAGCCTATGAAATCACCATGTAAGAATGACCAGCTCATGATAATCATATGTTTCCAGAGTTCTCAGTGAGATGAGACCAGCTGCCTGTATGTCAAAGAACCCTGATGTGTGGATCTTGTGCTGTGGTTCCCTCTAAACTGCACACCAGAGTGTTAGAGAATCTGCATGAAGGGCACCTGGGTACAGTCAAGATGAAGAGTCTCCCCCAGAGCTACGTGTGGAGGCCGGGAATAGATAGACAGATTGAAGGCTTGAGTAAAAGTTGTTCAGGATGCTGCAATGTTCAAATTGCACCCTGACAGGCACTGTCGTACCTATAGGAGTAGCCATCTTCACAAGAGTTCATATTGAATTTGTTGGGCCATTCATGGACTCCATGTTTCTGATTGGTGTGGATGCTCATTCAAAGTGGCCAGATGTAATATCAATGAATTCAACCATTTCAAATAAGACTGTTTCCGCTCTAGGGCTACCTTCTCCAGAAATGGCTTACCTGAACAATTTATAAGTTACAATAGACCACAATACAAGTCAGAGGACTTCAGAGTATTCATGAAGAAAAATGACATTGGACATTTCAAGTCAGCTTCTCACCACCCTGCAAAGTTTTATCCCAACCTTCAAGAAGTCCATTAAAACTATGGCAAGGAGGACATTTCTCTACAACACAAAGTGGACAGCTTCCTTTTTGTGTATCGTGCGATGACAAATCAAACACCTGCAATGTTGCTCATCAACAGGGATCTGAGATCTCACATAGACCTCCTGAAACCAGATCTACTGAGGGAAGTGCAGAATAAACAGTTCAGGCAGTTGCCAAGTGAATCAGCAGAGAGCTTCGAGATTGGACAGGAAGTCCTAGTGTGTGATTACTGAGAAAACAACTGGACACCCGGTAGGATAGCTACAGGAACCAGACCACTGATGTACATAGTGATGTTGGCGTTCAGACATGGAGATGTCATATGGACCAGGTACTGGATGCTCAGCTGAAGAACATACTTGAGTTGACTGCATCCAACAAGATGGACACTATACAGCCCTCGGAATTATCTCTCAGTGATGATCATGTCACCAACAGCAACGTGACACCTGCAACTGAGAACGTTGTCTTTGACAAGAGACCTGCCAAACCTGATGCCACTCCATTGGTCCAGAGGCACTATCTAGAAAGAAAGAGTGCTACCCAAAAGACTGAATCTTTAGTGTAGTGAAGTTAGCTATGGACTGTTATTGTGAAAGCATGTTTATTTGAATAAGGTTTGTCAAAAGGAAATTGAATGTTTTATGTTACATTAATCTAAAGGGGAAGGAAGTATAACATGTGGACCTCTTAGAGCAATGCCTCCTCTTAGCACTACATATAGACTGATGTCTATGCATGCACATTGGGCTTCTCTCTCTCTCTCTCTCTCTCTCTCTCTGCAATGTGTATACACAGTTAAAGTCACCTCCAGGTGCATGCCTTTATTTAATTGATATGTAGTTGCACAGGCAAAACACTTACAGTTTGTGATCTTATTGAATAGGAAGTAGGCCTGAGGGACTGAGAGGTCTGATCCTATTCTCGTTTATAGGCCCATCCATGCATGCAGTGTTCCAATTACTTACTTTTAGGCCCATCCATGCATGCAGTGTTCCAATTACTTACTTTTAGGCTCATCCATGCATGCAGTGTTCCAATTACCTGTACTTACGTCCAGTTTTGGATGTTCCATAGCCACCTTGGCTGTCCTCTGGCCAACTCTAGTTAACATTCTACTTTTCATCAAAGAAGCTAATGAGAGTAGTGGACTCAGCTCAATACATCATGGGCACATCCCTCCTCACCATCATAAGTATCTACAGGAGGCACTGCTTCAAGAAAGCAACAACAATCATCAAAAACCCCACAACTTAGGCTACGCCATCTTCTTGTAGCTACTGTATTCAGGGATTCATCTTCGACTTTGAATGAGTACATCACAGCTGTCAATGACTTCATTAAAGCCTGGGTGGATAAGGGTGTGCCTAGCAACTGAATGCACATATCCAAATCAAAAGCTATGGAAGAATCTGGAGGATTGTAACCTGCTGGCGGCTAGATCGGTAAAAATGTGTACAATTTATGTTTAATTCATTTTTCTTATGAATGTTGTGTTTCTAAACCTATGGGCCTGTGACATTGCTACAAGTAGGTTTTTCATTGCCTCTGTGCATACTTGTGCATGGGCAAATGACAATAAACTCAACTTTGACTATGATTCTGTGAAACTGAGGTCATCCAAGACTGGAAGACATGTGTTTAAAGTGAGAGAGAGTAACACCAAAGGAGGTGTGTGGGGCAATTTTTTTATATACAAAGTGTGGTAGGGGCTGGGAATATACTGCCAGGTGTGCTAGTGGACGCAAGTACAAGCGAGGCATTTTAAGAGGCTCTTAGACAGGGACATGCATTTGCAGAAATAGAGGTACATAGGCTTTGTGTAAACAGAAGGGACAGGTTTAATTAGATAAGCAGAAAAATATGGGAGCAAGGGCCTGCTCTGTGCTGTTCTAGTTGGTGGGCATGTCACATTTTTCAAAGTTCAAAGTTGAAAGTAGACTTACTATCAAAGTATGTATACTTGATACAACCTTGAGATTCGTCTCTTTACAGGCAGCCCAGAAAACAAAGAAACTTCAAAAGAACCCATTAAAAAACAAGACTGCCAAACACCAATGCTCAGAAGAGAAAAAGAAACCATGCGAATAATAAAAGTAAGCAAACAGCTTCAAAACCGAATTTTTACGAAAGACACCAAGCCAGACATCATTGCACCTGGAACAGGCTACAGCATCAATTCATTGCAAAGCCAAGTAAGCATTGCTGGACCACAGACGTGAAGCCAAGCATCACTGCAACAGGAGCAGGCCACAGTCTCAGTTCAGGGTGAAGCTGAGTAAACATTGCAGAGCAGCGAACAGAACCGGGCAGAACTGGTCCTCGCATCGCTTCCTGTCTTGACACTGACTACTCCAATCTGGCCCAGTTTTTAAATCATCCAAACCCTGAGTCATTCGTCACTCTCGGACTGCTCGGGGGCCTCAAGCCTACCAGCATGATTCGATCTGTGCCTGATCTTTCCAATTCGGCCTGCGGCCTGGCACTTTCCTCGCTCTCGGGGATGCCACGACTCTGCTTCAACCCCACCTCCGCCTTCGCTTGCCTTGACCTAGCCTTCCCTGTGCCCGTGTCTTCACCACTGCTCACCTCCGCTTTCCTCGACCATTCCTCGTCTGCACCTCCGTCTCTGACAGTTCCACCGGCACCATTAATGTAGATTGTTATCAATGAAGTGTTATTCATGAGGTATTTCAATCACGAACAAGAGAATATCTGCAGATGCTGAAAATCCAAGCATTAATGAGGTATTTAGTAATTTTCTTTATTTTGTTGCCTATAAGTAGTTGCTGGGCATCACCGGCACTGTCTTAAACTGGCTATCAGATATTGAGACATCCTCGTTCTTTTCTTTTATCTACCCAATATCGCTCAGCATGAAAGAGCTCAGAATAGAGAGCCATCTTTGGGCATGTGCAGGACCAGGTTTGTCCAGTGCAACAAACAGACTTAGGTGAGGCTTCAAAGCCAGGGTTGCTGGCCTAGGAGAGGATGTTGATATTTGTTTGCTTAGTCCTTCAAGTGGATCGTGAGGATTTTTGCAGAATCAGTATTGATGTCCACAAGACCATAAGACATGGGAGCAGAATCAGGCCATTTGGCCCATCAAGTCTGTTCCACCATTCTATTATGGCTGATCCTTTTTCCCCTCTTCAGCCCCATTCCTTGGCCTTCTCCCCATAACCTTTGATGCCATGTCCAATCAAGAACCTATCAATCTCTGCCTTAAATACACGCAACAACCTGTCCTCCACAGTTGCCTGTAGTAACAATTTCCACAAATTCACCACCCTCTAGCTAAAGAAATTTCTCTGCATCTCTATTTTAAATGGACGCCCCTTTATCCTAAGGCTGTGCCCTCTTATCCTAGACTCTCCCACCATGGGAAACATCCTTTCCACATCTACTCTGTCTAGGCCTTTCAACATTCGAAAAGTTTCAATGAGATCCCCACCTCATCCTTCTAAATTCCAGTGAGTACTGGCCCAGAGCCATCATATGACAACCTCGTATGACAACCCTTTCATTCTGGAATCATCCTTGTGAACCTCCTCTGAACCCTCTCCAATGCCAGCACATACAGTATTTTCCCAAAACTGTTCACAATTCTCATTGTGAGGCCTCACCAGTGCCTTATAAAGCCTCAGCACCACAACCCTGCTCTTGTATCCTAGTACTCTTGAAATGAATACTAACATTGCATTTTCCTTCCTCACCACAGACTCAACCTGCAAGTTAATCTTGTGTTCTGCACAAGGACTCCCAAATCCCTTTGTATCTCAGATTTTTGGATTTTCTCCCTGTTAAGAAAATAGTCTGCACATTTATTTCTACTACCAAAGTGCATGACAATGCATTTTCCAACTTTGTATTTCATTTGCCACTCCATTTCCCATTCTCCTAATCTGCAGCCTATCTGTTTCCTCAATACCACCTGTGCTTCCACCAACCTTCATACCATCTGCAAACTTGGCAACAAAGCCGTCTATTTCATTATCTAAATCATTGATATACAGTATAAAAAGAAGAGGTTCCAACACCAACCCCTGCGGAACACCACTAGTCACTGGCAGCCAACCAGAAAAGGATCTTTTTATTCCCACTCGCTGCCTCCTTCCAATCGGCCAGTGCTCTTACCATGACAGCAACTTTCCTGTAATACCATGGGCTCTTAATTTGGTAAGTAGCCTCATATGTGGCACCTTGTCAAAGGTCTTCTGAAAGTCCAAATATACAACATCCACTGCGTCCCCTTTATCTACCCTACATGTAATCTCCTCAAAGAATTCCAACAGGTTTGTCAGGCAAGATTTTCCCTTAAGGCAACCAAGTACTCCATAAGCTCATCCTTAACAATTGACTCCAACATCTTCCCAACCACTGTGGTCTTACAGGTAGTTTGTAAGTTGTCTACATTTTAGAAGCCTGCAGGAAACAGGAATTGCTGCTGCTCACCTAATGGTGTTTGAGGTCCTGAATCTACAAATTTGGCAATGACATCACTGTTGCTGGCATGCAGGAGTGAGATAGGTCAGCTCTTTGAATGGTATCACAACAACTATGCACCCAGCATCAACAAAACCATTGGACTGACTGTGAAGTTCAGGATGGAGTAGTCAGGCAAATCAGATCCAGTCTCATTGAAAGGTCTGTGGTGGAAAGGGTGAGCACCTTCCTGGGTGTCAACATCTTGGAGGACCTAGCCTGGGCGCAGCACATGGAAGCTCTCCTACTTTCCTAGAAGCTTAAGGAGATTCAGCATAATCATCAAAGACTTAGACAAACATCTATAGTTGTACAATGGAAAGCATTCTGACTAGTTGCATCACAGCCTAGAATGGGAACTCCAATGCACAGGAACTCATGGCTGCAGAGAATTGTGGCTTCAGCCATTTCCTCCATGGGTTCAACTCTCCCATCTGCAAGAGGCAATGTCTCAGAAAGGCAATATACATCATTGAAGACCCCTCCATTTCACCCAGGACCTCTTCCCTATGCTGCCCTCATTCAGGAGATACATGTGTCTGAAAATCTACATCTCATTAACAGCTTCTTGCCCACTGCTATCAGGTTCTTGAACTGACCTGAAAACCCCTAATCCCACCACAGACTACAGTATATTCCCCTCAACTTGTATTAATATTATGTTTATTTTGATGCATCTTGTTGAATAAATTCTGCAAAATGTTTGTTCATAACTTATGTAAGTTATGTTTGTCATGTTTGAATTGTGGTTCTATGGCAATTAACTTGAACTTGATTTTCAAAAAGCTTCTTCCTCTCTTTGCCAAAGATCACGCTGGCACACTGTAGGTCTTGGAGACCTTTGTCATTGTTCTCTGCCTTCGCTGAGAGGTGGCTCAGGAGAATTTGGGTATAGTCCACATTTGTCAGGGTTGCAAGTATCCTGAAAGGAAAGGTGTTGGTCACTGCTGTATCAGTGAAAGGTATTTGAAGACACATACTGTAAGAGAGATTCATCATTCAGGGTTAGGACTGGGTAGCTCACATAGCCAACAGTGTGTTAGCAAGTAATGGGTGCTTTTCCCTGCTGGGCTGATACAGGAATAGCTGTGGCCAATCCAAACCAAGACAAAACTGAGGATGGCCAATCAGAAAATTACCCTGCCACAGCCTATCTGAACCCAGTCTCATCATGGCCAATTCAAACCTGCCAATGCAAATCTGACCTGCTAGTGACTGTCTGGAGAAGAGGGTTCTCACAAATCAGAAGGAGCTTTTTAGGTCTGCAGATGACATGAAAAGTGTTGAAATCATTGATAGAGAAGAGGATTGTTAAAAGACACTATGGATCAACTGGAAAGCTGGGCAGATTGGTGGCAGATGGAATTTAAATAGATCAAAAGTGTGAAGTAATGGACTTTGGGAGATCAAATTCTGCTAGGACATACAAAATAAATGGCTGGGCTCTAGGAGCGTTGATATACATGACAACCTTGGACAACAATGAGTCCATAGCTCACTATAAATGGATTTACAATTTACAGAATGGACCCCTGGTAAGGCAATGGGAGGAGGCATGGGCTTTATTGTAAATTCTTGTTGGTGTTTGAACTCATGTTCCCCTGACTTGGAACACTTAATGGTCAAATGCAAACCATTCTATTTACTCCAGGTGTATTCATCTGTGTTCCTGACCACAGTTTATATACCTCCAGCAGCTGACTATAAGCAAGCACTCACAACACTGCACGATGTCTTCTGCAGACAAGAAACAACACATCCCGACACATTTCAGGTTATAGTCAGAGACTTCAACCAGGCTTGTCTGAAGAAAACCCTGCCCAATAATCACCAGAACGCAACCTGGGGCACCAGAGGTCCCAACGTACTAGATCACTGCTAACTAAGATAAGGAATGCCTACTGTTCCTTGCCCAGACCACATTTTGGTAAATCAGATCACTTGGCTTCCTCCTCCTACCGGCACACAGGCAGAGGCTAAAAAGGAAGGCTCCAGAGACTAGGACAGCTAAGAGGAGGGTGCGGGAGGCAGAGGAATGATTACAGGGTTGCTTTGAGTCAGTGGACTGGTTCGTGTTCAAGCACTGATCTAGAGATCAGAATGAATACACCAGGGTTGTAACAGACTTTATTAGAACAGCTGCAGATAAGTGTGTCCCCACTAAACCATTCAGAGTCTTCCCCAGTCAGAAGCCCTGAATGAACCATGAAATCCTGAATCTGCTGAGAGCCAGATTAGAGGCATTCAAGTCTGGAGACGAAGAATGCTACAAGAGGTACAGATATGATCTCTCGAAAGCCGTAATATGGGCAAAGTAGAGATTCTGGAACAAACTGGAATCGATGAGGGATGCTTGAAAGTTGTGGCAGGGTTTGAACGAGATAACCTACAAAGCTAAATCAAGTGATATGGGGGACAGCAGAGCTTTATTTCCAGATGAGATCAGTGCCTTCTATACTTGTTTTGACTGGCAGAACATGGAGAAACCAACGCAAACCCCGACATCACTCGTTGATCCTTTGATCTCAGAATCTGAAGTTGACATGTGGGTGAATCCAAAGAAAGCATCCAGGCCTGATGGGGTAACTGGCTACATACTAAAGACCGCTGCTGACCAATTAGCTGGTGTGTTCCCTGAGATCATTTATCTCTTGCTTTGGTAGTGTGTGGTACCCACCTGCTTCAAGGAGGCTTCAATTATACTCGTGCCCAAGAAGAGCATATGACCCACCTCAATGACAATTGCCCAATTGCACTTACATCCACAGTGATGAAGTGTTTTGAGGGGTTGGTGATGAAACATTACCACGCTTGCTTGAGAAGCAACTTGGATCCACTCCAATTTGCCTACTGGAGCAACAAGTCCACAGCAGATGCCACCTCATTGGCTCTTCACTCAACTCTGGAACATCTGGACAGCAAACATGCATAAATCAGTATGCACATTATCAATATAACATCTCCTCCACACGTTTCATCAGCACAGGCAGATCACAGGACTGTGTACTTCGCCTCCTGCTCTACTTGCTTTATCACTAATGACTGTGTGGCTAAGCACAGGTCTAGTACTACATTTAAGCTTGCTGATGACACCACTGTTGTGGGCCGAATCAAAGGTGGTGATGAATCGGCGTACAGGAGGGAGATTGAAAATCTGGCTGAGTGGTGTCTTAACAACAACCTCTCACTCAGTGTCAGCCAGACCAAGGAACTGATTGTAGACTTCAGGAGAGGGAAATCAGAGGTACATGCTCTAGTATTCATTGGAGGATCAGAAATGGAGAGGGTCAGCAACTTTACGTTCTTTGGTGTTACTATTTCAGATGACCTACAAATGCAATTGCTTGGAAAGCACAACAGCACCTTAGGAGTCAATGGAGATTCGGCACATCATCAAAAACTGACAAACTTCTACAAATGAGTTTTGGAGAGTGTATTGACTGGTTGCATCACAGCCTGGTATGCAAACACCAATGCCTTTGAACAGAAAACCCTACAAAAGGTAGTGGATATGGCATAGTACATCAGGGGTAAAGCCCTCCCAACCATTGAAACGTTGTAGTAGGAAAGCAGCATCCATCATCAGAGATGGCCACCACCCAGGCCATGCTCTTTTCTCGCTGCTGCCATCAGGTAGAAGGTACAAGTGCCTCAGGACTCACACCACCAGGTTCAAGAGCAGTTACTACCCCTCAACCATCAGACTCTTGAACAAAGGGGATAGCTACACTCATTGCCCATCCATTGAGATGTTCCCATAACCAATGATCTCACTTTAAAGACTCGTCATCTTGTTATTTATTGCTCTTTAGTTATATTTGCATTTGCACAGTTTGTTGTCTTCTGCACTCTAGTTGATCTTTCACTGATCCTGGTATAGTTACTAATCTATAGATTTGCTGAGTATGCCTGCAGGAAAATGAACCTCAAGGAAAATGACCTATATGTACCTCAAGAATAAAATTTACTGTGAACTCTGAAATGGCAGGGTGGTGAATAGAGCAGTGTAAAAGGCATTTGGTATACACTGAGTATAAGAGTTGCGATGCCAGATTGCAGTTATCCAAAATATTGGTTGGACTGCACTTTAGAGTATTATGTACAGTTCAGGCCACCACATGAGAACATAGAACATAGTACAGTATAGGAACAGAACCTTTGGCCCATGACGTTTTGTCGATCTTCTTAGGATAATGACACCTAATCCCTTCTGCCTGCACATGTTTTGTTCTCTTTATATTCACATGCCTATCTAAGAGCCTTTTAAAACGCCACAATCATATCTGCCTCCACAACCACACCCTTGTCAGTGCATTCCAGGCGCCCACCACTCTGTTAAGGGACAGGAAAGGCTTTGAGTGAAAATGTAGGTAAAAGGGATTAGTGTAGATAGGTATCATGATTGGCACGGATGAGGAGGGCCAAACAGGCATGTTTCTGGTACACTTCTACGAATCCATTTCTCTGGAAATTCAAGTGCTTGCCCAGGTCCTTCTTAACTGTTGGCAGAGTCCTGGGCTGCACCACCCCCTCAGCTGTTGACAGGATCAGGAATGCTCTGTCAGGAAAGGTAAGGGAAGCAGTTTCCATACATAATTTTAAAAGAGGGTGGTGTAAAGAGGATGAGGGTAAAGCCAAAATACAGAATTGATGGATTAAGCATGAGGACGAACATCGGCACTATAGGCTAAATGACCTAGTTTTGCACAACAGTTTCAATGACTCAATAAAAGGCCTGGGAAATTGACCCAGAGGCAAGTCAACAAGCAGACAGAAACTAACCGTGCACTTTCAGCACCTGATTATGATCAAGCCTCTGTCATCTTTCAGGCAGATAGATCCCTTATATTCCCACATCATTGCCATTAAATTAAGTAACAATAACAGAGGCACAATAAAAGAGCTCATTAAGAATAGCATTTCCCACTATATATTAGATGTTAGATTGAAGGATTGGGGCTGGGGGAGGTGGTGGTGGCGGGGATGGTAGGCGGCTGTAAGGTGGGGGAAGTGTGGTTGGTGTTGGTTAGTGGTGGGGGACGTTGGGAGCTGGTGGATGTTAGTGGTGGTGGTAAGGTGGGGCTGAGAATAGAGATATAATGATTGCAGTTTACTTGGACGTCAACTTTTTAACCCCTTGTGTGGAGAGGGGGAGAGGAGAGAGGAGAGAGGGGAGACAGGGGAGGGGAGGAGAGGAGAAGAGAGGAGAGGGGAGGGGAGGGGAGGAGAGGAGAGGAGAGGGGAGGGGAGGAGAGGAGAGGAGAGGGGAGGGGAGGAGAGGGGAGGAGAGGAGAGGGGAGGGGAGGAGAGGAGAGGGGAGGGGAGGAGAGGAGAGGGGAGGGGAGGAGAGGGGAGGGGAGGAGAGGGGAGGAGAGGAGAGGGGAGGAGAGGAGAGGGGAGGAGAGGAGAGGAGAGGGGAGGGGAGGAGAGGGGAGGAGAGGAGAGGGATTACTAATTAATTGGTATTACCACTGTGCCATCCCTCTTCGACACTCAATAAACTCGACATCATACAAGACGTATAGTAGCCCACTAGATTGGCACCCAATCTACAGCCATTTATTCATTCCAACCCTGACACAACGTAGCAGCAAGTTGTACCATCTACTGGATGCACTGCAGCAACTCACCAAGATTTCTCAGGCAGCACCTTCCAAAATCACGATCTTCACCAACCAGGACAAAGGTACCAAAAGCATAGGGGCACAGCATGCATAAGATGCCACACTATCCTGACTTGGAAATGTTTCTTCAATATCATGGGATAAAACTCAGGGAGAATGTGCAAACTCCACACAGACAACCTCTGAGATTGAGATTGAACTGGGATTGCTCCAAAATGAACTTATTGTTTTTCACCTTTTACCAAAGTGGGTTGATTCACATTTAAGGTAACCCATACATTGTTTAGAAACAGGATACCATTCTGTTCCTCAGCCTGGACTGACATTGAATTTGACAATGAAAGGACTGTTTCTCATCTCCAAGTTTCTGCCTTTGATCTTCCAGAGTTGGAAGTTCTCTTTGTCTCTATTTACTGCTCCTCCACATCGCCAAAGTAGACAGTTTGTGGGAAATTGTTGGGGACAAACTGAGCACTGTATTTCGCCCATTGCAGCACAGAGTTCACGTGAGGAAGTACTTCAAAGGCAGTAAAATTCTTTGGGATTCTTCAGGAGATTCTCTGTAAAAACATAGCAACTTTCTTAAGGCAGACAGGGTGAAAGTCTGCCAACTTGGCAGAGAAGATTATACTCAGTGCATGCTGTGGACCTACAGTACATGGATCAAGTAGTACATATATTTCAAATTTATAGTCTGGGCTTGACATCAAGTCAGCCCAAAGACTGAGACCTATTATTAGAACAATGGCTAGGCAGCAGCAACTGAAATCTGCTAACTCTTTCCAGCAGTATGGTGTAGTTAGTCGAACAAGATTGCCTACCTCTACATCACAACTGGTTAAAAACCAATGGTCTCCACACGACTGCAATTACAGCTTTCTCTCTCTCTCTCTCTCTCTCTCCTTTAGTAACTGGTGTTTGTAGCCTTCAGCCCGTAGCTTATGGGGCACACAGGGTTGTTTCTGTGTATACTGTGTTGTGAAGTTACTTTACTAGCATAGCATCCTGGATAAACAACATGTGCAGTGCTGTGGACGGTTCTGGTCACTGTTCTGCAAAATAAAAGATGTGGGGACAAAAATAAAACTGCAAGAGAGGTACTAGAACTGAGGGAAGGCAAAACAAGCTGGATTCTTTTCACTCTAGAATGAATAGAAAAAACATTTAAACTTCTGAGACAGTCTGAAACAAGAGGTAATACATCATGCAGTCAGTAATAAATTCAGTCAGGGAATGCAGAACAAATTCCAACTACAGAAATGAATAGAGGGGAGGGTGATCTCTCACAAGAGGTGAAAGTACCAGTCTGGACTGGAAGTGGCAGAAAATTTGAGAGCAGCATTATAGGACTGGGAAGACTAAAAGGCCAGTCTCCATGCTTAGCTTTGTATGACTCTGTGTAAAAATATATATTCATTTTTGATTCCTTTGAGTATTTTCACTAACATACCAACCTCCTGCCACTGGATATAGAACATGCAACAGTAGAATACAGGAACAGGCACTTCAGCCCACGATATTGAGCTGAACTAATTAAACTAGCAATTAACTAATCCCTTCTGCCTGCACAATGACCATATCTCTCCTCTTTATATACACTACATTCATGTGCCTACCCAAGAGAACCTTAAACACCTCCATCATATTGTCTCCACTACCACCATAGGCAGCACTTTCTAGGCACCCACTCATCTCCATATAAAACCATACCCTACTCATCTCTTTAGAACTTATCCCCTTTCACCTTAAATGCATGCTTTTTAGTATTAGACAGTTCAACCCTGGAGAATAGATACCAGCTGTCTATCTACGCCTTTCATAATCTTAAAAACTTCCATCAGGTTTGCCCTTGGCTTCTGCCACTCTAGTGAAAAAACAATCCAAGTTTATCCAGCCTTTCCTCATAGCACATGCCTTCTCATTTAGAGAGTATCCTAGTGAATCTCTTCTGCACCCTCTCCAAAGCCTCCATGTCCTTCTTATAATGGAGTCACCTGAAAAGAATACAATACTGATGTGGCCTAACTAGAAATTCAGAAAGCTGCAACATAGTTTAGACCATAGGACAATTAGGAGCAGAATTAGTCCATTTGGCCCATTGGGTCTGCTCTGCCATTTCATCATGACTGGTCCAATTTTCCTCTCAGTCCCAATCTCTTGCCTTCTTCCCATATCCCTTCAAGCCCTGACCAATCAAGAATCTAATCTTATCTATTCTTGGACTCATTGCCTTGACTAATAAAGGCATACATGACATATTTTGACCACTGTATCGACTTGTATAACCACTTTCAGCCAGTTATAGACTTGGACCCCATGGCCTCTTCTATACATCAATACTATTAAGGGTCTTGCCATTGTTCTGAAATTGTCAGTAGATATGTAATTTTAGCTCTTTCTGTCCCACAAATGGTGTTTCAGGCATTCCCACCACCAGTAAATTCTTTCTGCCATTAGAACTCCTCATTAGACATCCACTGCTTTTGTTCTGCTCTTAAGGAGAAAAGTTTTGTTTAACTACCCTTGTGAGTCAGATCATAGAGTTCTTCATGGAAACAGGCCCCATTTGGCCACACCAACCAAGTTGCCTATCTGAGCTCATTCCATTTGTCTGTGTTTGGACTTTTTCCCTCTAAACCCTTTCTATCCATGAACCTGTCCAAATGTATTTTAAGCATTGTAGTTACTCCCCTATCTACCACTTCCCTCCCTCCACATACCCATTACCCGCTGTGTGAAAAATTTGCCCTTCAGAACTGCATTAAATCTTTTCCCTCTCACCTTACACAAACGCTAATGCTGAGTTTTAGACCTCTCTACCTCAAAAAAAAGACTGTAACCTTTCACCTACCTGTGCCCCTCTGGGAATAACTTGGCATTTAATATGTCAATCAGAAAACACAACTATATCTATTTTCAAACTTTAGAAACAAGAAAATTTCTTTCACTTTAAACTGGCATTACACACAATGGTTTAGCTAATATTAGTCTGGATTGAACCTCACAGCTTCAGAGCTGTGGGTTCAACCCAGACCTCCCTCTGGCCCTGTCTGTGTGCAGTTTGTATGTTCCCCCTATAACTGCATAGATTTCCTCTTGGTGCTCCAATTTCCTCCCACATCCCATACATGTGCAGGTTGTCAGGTCAGCTGGTCATAGTAAATTCCCCTAATGTAGGTGAATGGCAGAATCTGATTGAATTTGATTGGAAAAAAAATTGGATTAGTGTAAATGCATGTTTGGTCGATAGTTCGGACCTGGTTGGCCCAAGGGCCTGGTTCCAAGCTACATGACTTCATGACATGAAATGGTAGGTAGTAATAAGAACCTTGTTCTTGCTATTTATTTATGTTTGCATTTGCACAGTTCATTGTCTTCTGCACTCTGTTTGACCTTTCATTGATCCTGTTATATTCTATTCTACAGATTTGCTGAGTATGCCTGCAGGAAAATGAATTTCAGGGTTGTATAGAGTGACATATGTATATTTTGATAATACTTTTACTTTGAACTTTTAGAATTTTGGCCTCCAGTTAGAAATGAAACAAGTTATTACTTTGCACTTTGAAGGAAAGAACCCTCTCCTCAACCCACAGAGAGTAAGGATACTATTAGGAAACAGGAATAATTTTAAAGCATTAAGGTGTAGAAATAATACTATAACCAGAGTGGAATCAATATATAAATACATAGATGGGTTTATGACATGAGACTAGCTATGGTAGGCAATTTGGTTGGCATTAGTAAGAGGAGCCAAAGGGCCTGATTCTGTGTGGTAAAGTTCTATGACTTTATGATTCCAATACCATTAATGTTAAACATCACATCCTTTCAAAGAAGAATCTCCATGAGGTGTGATTTAAAACAGAGATTTTAATTTTATTAATAGAATGTCGGAGATCATTCTGTACATAAAAGTCCAAAACAAATCCTCTGTAGTATTGTAACACATGTCCTGGCACTTTGATATATTCCACTGCCCTCGTCCCTCACCACCCGTCTTGTGATTTATTGGATTCTCCAAGTGTGGTCTGTCTCTTACCAAGAACAGCAATGTGAAGTACTTTTGCAGGAATTAATGTTCTGTGTCTTTAGCTTAAGCTGGCTTTGATTGTTGGGTAATCCTACACTTTTTGTTTCAGTCCATCGTTCTGAGAAAGAAGGAAACCATTGTGGGTTAGGATAATCTTATACAGCAGTCTTAATCCACCTAAGCAGAGCATGTCACGGGAATCAAGTCTCTGTGTAATAAAGACAAAGCTGATGGACTAAGTAATTTTAGAGTTAAAACACACCTTTAGACTCAAGTGAGGCATGACTATGTTTGGCACCTAACTTTATTTATTAATTCCAATTCTCTTCCTCAAAAGGGCCGTGTCTATGAGTGTGTGTTTTGTGTTTTGCCAGGTGATACGGAAACAGTATGGAGGAAACATTACTTCTATGCTTGATCTGCGTCTCACACATGGGAGGAGAGGGGTCCTTCAGTTACTCTGCTGAATTTAATTTTCATTTTAATTTCCCCGAGGCTCTGAGGCTGTAGTCAAATTTACATTGCTCCCCCTCATTGAATTGTATCACCACTGAAGTGAATGTTCTTGAAGCATATAATTGAAACACATCAGGTTGAGAGGAAATGTGAAATATGACGTATGGCTCTTTTACTACAAGCCAAGAGATATCGCAAAGCATCTTAAGACCGACATCTGAAGTTTATGTGCTATTATATCATACAACGTAGGAAACAGAACAGTATAGCACAAGAACAGGCCCTTTGGCCCATGATGTTTATGCTAACCATGAAGTCAAATGAAACTAATCTCATCTCCCTGCACATGAACTCTATCCCTCCATTTGCAATGCAATATCAGATTCAACACTTGAATTTCTCCTGCTTACTTGTATAATTTGCAATAGTCCAGAATGGAATATGTCAGATGTTGTTCATCGACTATAACCCAGCACTTAATACCGTCATTCCCAAAATCCTGATTGAGAAGTTGCAGAACCTGAGCCCCAGTACCTCCCTCTGCAATTGGATCCTTGATTTCCTAACTGGAAGACGACAATCTGTGCAGACTGGTGATAAACATAGCCTCCTGGCTGATAATCAACACTGGCGCACCTCAGAGGTGTGTGCTTAGCCCACTGCTCTACTCTCTATACACACATGACTGTGTGGCTAGGCATAGCTCAAAAATCATCATCTAATTAGCTGACTATACAACCATTTTTGTAAAATCTCACATGGTGACAAGAGGGTGTACAGGAGTGAGATATGCCAACTAGTGGAATGGTGCCGCAGCAATAACCTAGCACTCAACGTCAGTAAGATGAAAGAGCTGATTGTGGACTTCAGGAAAGGTAAGACGAAGGAACGTATACCAATCCTCATAGAAGGATCCGAAGTGGAAAGAGTGAGCAGTTTCAAGTTCCTGGGTGTCAAGATCTCTGAGGATCTAATCTGGTCCCGACATATCGATGTAGTTATAAAGAAGGCAAGACAGTGGCTAGACTTCATTAGGAGTTTGAAGAGATTTGGCACGTCAACAAATACACTCAAAAACTTCTATAGATGTACAGTGCAGAGCATTCTGACGGGCTGCATCACCGTCTGGTATGGGGGGGGGGGGGCGGTGGCTACTGCACAGGACCGAAAGAAGCTGCAGAAGGTTGTAAATCTAGTCAGCTCCATCTTAGGAGTACCCAGGACATCTTCAGAGAGCAGTGTCTCAGAAAGGCAGCATCCATTATTAAAGACCCCCAGCACCCAGGGCATGCCCTTTTCTTACTGTTACCATCAGGTAGGAGGTACAGAAGCCTGAAGGCACACACTCAGCGATTTAGGTACAGCTTCTTTCCTTCTGCCATCTGATTCCTAAATGGACATTGAACCCTTGGACACTACCTCACTTTTTTTTTTAATATACAGTATTTCTGTTCTTTACACATTTTTAAAATCTATTCAATATATGTATACTGTAATTGATTTACTTACTTATTTTTTGTTTTTTTTCTCTTCTATATTATATATTGTATTGAACTGTTGCTGCTAAGTTAATAAACTTCATGACACATGCTGGTGATAATAAACCTGATTCTAGCCTGTACAGTCTATATATACCAACCATCTTATTTTATCTGAAACTTGGCACATTATTCAAGAGAACCTCCATGAGGGCTAGACTTTATGCAGATTTTCTAGAGTGGGATCTAACCCACAACCTCTGGACACAAAGGCATAGGCAACCCACTGAGCCACAGCAATGGATAATCTACACTCAAAGACAGCAGTGGTTCAAGAAAACAGCTGATCACTCCTTCCTGATGGGCAATTACATGCTGGTTCAGCTTGTGAAACCCACATCCCCTGAATAAACACTTACAAAATATTGGTGGATATTGAGTCAGATCAAGCAAGAAGAGCAGACTTCTTTTTCTGCAGAACATTAGTGACCACTAATGATAGTCCAAGATACCAGTAGCAGATTTATTTATTAATTTGAATTTAAATTGCCCAGCCACCATTCAATAGATGGATTTCAAAGTTCAAAGGAAATTTACTATCAAAGTACATATATGTCACCATATACAACCCTGAGATTTGTTTTCTTGTGGGCATAAATCCAAGAACCATAATAGAATCAATGAAAGATAGGCAGCCACTGTGCAAAAGACAATTGACTGTGCAAATATAAAAGAAAATAATAATAATAAGTAAATAAGCAATGAATATCGAGAACATGAGATGAAGAGACCTTGAAAGTGAGTCCATAGATTTTGGGATCAGTACAGTGATGGGGCAAGTGAATTTGTCTCACTGGTTCAGGAGCCTGATGGTTGAGGGGTAATAACTGTTCTTCAACCTGGTGGTGAGAGTCCTGAGGCTTCTGTACCTTCTTCCTGATGGCAGTAGCAAGAAGAGAGCATGACCAAGGAGGTGGGTTTCCTGATGATGGATGCTACTTTCCTGTGACAGCAGTTCATGCAGATGCTCTCAATGGTGGGGAGGGCTTTCCCTGTGATGGACTGGGCCGTATCCATTACTTTATGTAGGATTTTCTGTTCAAGGGTGTTGGCGTCCTTGATCATATCTGAATCAAAGGTTGAGAACTCTGGCTATCAATTCACTTACTTAACCACTATGTTCACATATTCCCTGCAGTCCTAACAGAATGGTTAAGTTGTTGGAAGCTTGAAATTAAGTCCACCACAGCAAAAATATAAGTTTAGATGTTCATCTTTAACTGAAGAAAAGAGCCCATAATCATTGTCATGAAACCATCAGACTTTTATTAAAACCCATCAAGCTTACCAATGTCCTTCAGAAGAGGAAATCTACCATCCTCACCCATTCTGACCAAAATATGATTCCAGATCCACCAATGTGGTCTGACTCTCAAATAATATATCAAGCTATTCTATTCAGAGACAGAGTAATTGCTAACAACCAGCATATCCCAAAAATAAAAGAGTATTGGGCTTGGCGCAGGCATCAAGGGCTGAAAGTTACTGTGCTGTGCTATTCTGTGTGATGTTCTACTGTGGGACAATGGCACAAATGAGCTGGTCTCTGTTCCCTGAGACTGGCAATACAGATAGATAGGCTGGTGAAGAAAGCAATATAACATGTTTACCCTCATAGGTTAGGGCAGAGAATATGAAAGTTGGAACATTATGTTGCAACCTTACAAACTACCATTAGACTGTGCTTGGTCACCATACTATAGGAAAGATATGGTTACACTGTGGAGGGTTTGAGGGAAGTTGCCTTGAGTGGAGGATTTCAATCAACAAGAGAGTTTTCATAGGTTTAGCTTATTTTTCTACAGTTAAGACCTGAGAGAGCCATATAAAATTATAAGAGGCAAGGATAGGGCAGTCAGGACTCTCTTTCCATGGTAGGAGTATCAAAAGCATGAGGAAATAGGTTTAAGATGAGAGGAATCAGCTTTAAGGTGGATTTGAGGAGAATGTTTTCTTCACAGAGTGGTTGAAATCCACAACTCTGCTGGGAAAGGTGGTGGGATCAGGTAAAAAGGTGGATGTTTGTCTCATCTTCACCACAACCACCTCTAGGGCAGTGTCCATCAGGTGTGCAGCGCTAACTGTGCAGGAATCTTTCGACCCCTCTCACTGCCACCAAGTGAAGTTCTGGTGTTTGTTTGTAAGTTCTGACATGAGGCATTCTGCAAATGGCTTTGGTAGTCCGTTTGGGAACTATTCCACAGGTTATACTGCCCCTTTCTCCTGCAGATCATGCAGAATGTTCTGTGCTACCCATCGTAAATTGGGGGGCCTCTTTGTCGAGCTCCTCTGCACCATCTTGCTGGTGGCCAAACATTTTAATTCTGATTCCCATTCCGATGTGTTGGTCCGTGGCCTTCTCTTGTGCCAATATGAGGCCAACCCCAGCGTAGAGGAGCAACACCTCATCCATTTAGATACCCTCTCCAACCTGATAGCATAAATATCAATTTCTCCTTCCTTTATTCCCCACTCTGACCTTTTACTTCTTCTCACCTGCCTATTACTTCCCTCTGGGTCCCCTCTTCCTTCTCTGGTCCACTCTCCTCTCCTATCAGATTTTTTATTGGTTCTTGATCCTCCAAAATATTCCACATGGAATTTAAACTGGAGGTGGCGGAGGGTGGCCTCAAGAAGAAAATTTTTGATGAAGAAAAGCTGCCTTAAATTTAATTGGGTTGGTTCTGTGGCTGTGTTAGGTTCTTCTCCAGCCTTTCCCACCCTCCTGGCATCACCTATCACCTTGTAGCTAGCCCCCCACCTCCTGGCATCATCTATCACCTTGTAGCTAGCCCCCCACCTCCTGGCATCATCTATCACCTTGTAGCTAGCCCCCTACCTCCTGGCATCACCTATCACCTTCCAGCTAGCCCCCCACCTCCTGGCATCACCTATCACCTTCCAGCTAGACCCCCACCTCCTGGCATCACCTATCACCTTCCAGCTAGACCCCACCTCCTGGCATCACCTATCACCTTCCAGCTAGCCCCCCACCTCCTGGCATCACCTATCACCTTCCAGCTAGACCCCACCTCCTGGCATCACCTATCACCTTCCAGCTAGCCCCCCACCTCCTGGCATCACCTATCACCTTCCAGCTAGACCCCACCTCCTGGCATCACCTATCACCTTCCAGCTAGACCCCACCTCCTGGCATCACCTATCACCTTCCAGCTAGACCCCACCTCCTGGCATCACCTATCACCTTCCAGCTAGCCCCCCACCTCCTGGCATCACCTATCACCTTCCAGCTAGACCCCACCTCCTGGCATCACCTATCACCTTCCAGCTAGCCCCCCACCTCCTGGCATCACCTATCACCTTGCAGCTAGACCCCACCTCCTGGCATCACCTATCACCTTCCAGCTAGCCCCCCACCTCCTGGCATCACCTATCACCTTCCAGCTAGACCCCCACCTCCTGGCATCACCTATCACTTTCCAGCTAGACACCACCTCCTGGCATCACCTATCACCTTCTAGTTATCCTCCTTCCCAGCATCTGTAGAATCTAACATCCAAGGATCACTAGTATAGATTTAGGATTTGATTGACGTACAATGGTGCAGGCGGAAGCGGAAGCGGAAGGGGCGGGACAGAATTGTTCGCCTACCCTTGGAAGATGGCGGTGCAATCGGCAACGCGGTTTTTGTTGCCGGTTTACCGGACACTAACGACACCGTCTCTTTGGGCTTCCGGCCGGCGGTTTTTACCAGAAATTATTAGAAGCCATCGGCCGCCGCTGACTTCATGGCTTATACCAGCCCGAGGGCTGCGGGAAAGTGAGTGCAAAGGAGGGCCGGCAACACGCGCGCACTGGGTAACGCTAAAGGGGCAGGGTCCGCTTTGATTGACGGTGGGGACGCGTGGGCTGGGAGCCGATTGGCTGAAGATTAAACTGCATTGAAGCCAATTGATTGGTGGATTGGCATGGATCGTCTGCTCCACGTTCAGTTTACAGTTACAGGAGTGCGAAGAGGGGCAGAACGGGGGGAACAATGCAAGCATACCAATGTACAGCACTCAGCTGGAGAAATACTGTCATGTTTATATGCACAAAACAAAGAAAAACTCAGCCTGCATCAGCATCACAAGCACATATCATTAGAGAAACAAGAAAACAAGAAAGAATGCAATTCAGGACTGAAAAAATAACCCATTAGGTCCATTGTGTAAAGTGCCCTTAGTGTTGCTTAATTTGTTTGTGGTTATATTACTTTATGTGTTGTGTGTGTGTGTCTTAAATGTGCAGTGTTGAGCACCTTGGTCGGAGGAATGTTGTTTCATTTGGTTGTGTACGTGTACCATTGAATGACAATAAACTGAATTTGAACTTGAGTTAGGGTTGTGCTGCCATTTGAATGAAGAGCTGAGAGGGAAGTAGCTACTCTTGAACCTGGTGGTGTGGGACTTCAGGCTTTTGTACCTCCTGCCCTGTAGTGGCTGCAAGAAGATTGCATGGCCCGGATGGAGGAATGTTTACGGTAGATGTTGCCTTTTCGAGGCAGTGCTTCATTGATCCTTTCGATGGTGGGGAAGGATGTGTCCATGATATATTGGGCTGAGTCCACTACTCTTTGCAACTTCTTATTTCCTGCACATTTGAATTGTCATGCCATTAAGCCAGTGACATTTCTGCCGAAGTAGAAAAGTGATGTACCTCAAAATCAGAATCAAATTTATTGTCATACTCAATGAAGAATTTACTTGTATCAGCATCACGGACATACATTACCTGTCAAATTATGCTTCTCAATCTTCCTTTAACTTTTCAATCTGGCTTTGTCCCCTTTCCTTTCTAGTCCAAAACAACATTCCTTCTAATTTTTTTTTCATTGCTCTGAGCAGAAAAATTTACACTGCCTGAAAATGTGCAGAGCTTTAAATATCTTTTTCGTAATGTGCATACTACGAATATTTAGAATGAAAATTGAAATGCTTTTGTTTTTATTTATTAATTGAAGGGTATAATGACATTCAGTGCAGCAAAGAAAATCTTTCACATTTTGTGAACTTTTTCTCGCTTAGCTTTATTCTATCTGCATGGCAACAAAATGGCTATGTGCATGGGAGCATTTCAGTTTGATTGTGTCACCACACAATGTAGAGGGAACAGTGCCCCAAAATGTTAACTGTTCATTCCCCTTCATAAATCCTGCCTGATTTGCTGAGTTCCTGTTTGTTTTGTCGCAAATTTCCATCAGATGCAGAATCTCTTATTTCTGTTCTTGAACCTGGTGGTGCGGGGTCTCAGACTTCTGTTCCTCTTGCCTAATTGGTAGCTGTGAAAAGATGCCATGGGTCTGGTGGTGGATGGTAGATATTGCCTTTTTGAGGAGAAGCACCTCTGTGGATCTTACTATTGGGGGGTAATACCAAAGCAAAAGACTTGTAGATATCTTGAACAGGGCACAAAGGAAACCATACGGGTTAATGCAATATTATCTTTCAGACTGTCACAGTATATTTATTGCCATTAATTAACAATCTGCTAGAGGAACTCAGTGGGTTGAGCTACATCTGTGTGTGGGAAATGTATCATTGATATTTTGGTTTGAAACCCTGAATCAGCTTTCAACTTGAAGAGTTGACAATTGCTACCCCCCCCACCTCTACCAAAGTTTTAAAAGGGACCTAAAGGAAGATTTTTTTCTCACACGGGATGGTGGGTATATGGACAAGCTGCCAGAAGAAGTGGTAGAAACAGGAGTACAATTACAGCATTCATCATACATTTGGACAACTATATGGATAGGAAGAGTCTGGAGGGATATGGGCCAAGTGCAAGCAAATGGGACTAATTCAGTTAGGCAATTTGGTCAGTATGGATGACTAGGTTGAATGCCCCGTTTCTGTGCTGTGTAGATCTATAACTATAACTCAATGCACACAATATTTGTGCAGAAGTGGTAACATGATAATTGTCTTCACCTGTCATTTTCCAGCTATCGTACTTCCCCTCCCCCACCTTTTTATTCTGTCGTCTTCCCTCTTCCTTTTAATTCCTAAACAGCCCGAAGCGTCGACCGTTTATTCATTTCCATAGATGCTGCCTGACCTTTTGAGTTCCTCCAGCATTTTGTGTATATTGGTTTGGATTTTCCGCATCATCTCATGTTTCTGATTGCCTGTTTATGTTCAGTAAGGTAGGCAAAGGAATAGAAACATCAAGTTGGGCCACTTCAGCCTCATTCTTTATGTGAAATAAGCACTTGTGGAGCTGGAAATAAAGTATCTGCAGTTCTCTGCATAGATGCTGCCTAACCTGCTGAGTTCCTCCAGCATCTCCTCTGGGTTACCAGCAAATAGCTGCTTAACTATTAGCAATGGACATAATAATAGGAGTTGAATAGAAGTCTGCACAGGATGAATAAGGTTCATTGAAAGGACAAATGAACCATTGACAGTGCCCTTTCCCAGTTCAGTATCCCTTATACTGAGGTTTTAGTTACACTCAAAAATTTGGCTATGTTAGGCAGCCCACATTGCCTAACACCAGACTCCCAAAGGATGCCCTCTGTTCTCTCTATTCTGAAGAGATTATCATGTGAACAGAGGAAAAAAATGAAAACATGATATTATAACTTCCTTGTAAAAATGCAGCATGCCCAATAATTTATGAATAATTCATCCATGACTGCACTGAATGGCGGAGGATGATTCAGGATTGTATTGAGAATCTCAATGCTGAGCATTGGGAGTACACAACAGCTTTGTGTAAGCACTGGAAGGAGTAAATCACCTCACAATTTATCCAGGCCTTTTTCCTCCTCCTGCCACTTGTGTGGCAGAGTCTCCAGTTCCCATATTGGTTCTAAGCTACCTTAGAACCAACAGGACAAAATGGAAGTAAGTCTCCTTGATCCTGAAAGATTACCTAAGAAGAAGAAATCGGAATTGTGAAAACTGACAACATGACTGCGGACTGGCCTATTCTTCACAATATTTTTAGGGCAGTTTGTAGAGCTATGTATAATTTCATTAACTTCTAGCTTAACAAGTTCTTGTAGAGTACACTAGATACCCCATTGTCTTTTAATAAAGAGTTGCTTATATTCATAAAGCCCTGACATTTCCAGAACATGGGAATAAGCACCGTTTTCATACTACTAGAGAGAGGGGTGATGATAGACAACAATATCAGCAGAAGAACCTCCAGGTTTTTGTCCTGATTATTGATGCAAATGTGGAATTTTTTCAACAATATCTGCAACATGTGAAAAAATACCCATCAATTTAATGAATTATATTTGGAGAAGTTATTTGTGCTGAATAAGTATTGATGGAATCAGACCCTTTAGCTCAAGTCCATGCTGATCAAGCACGTGTCTACACCAGTCCTGCACTAATCTTATTGTTTATTCTACCCATATTCCCTTATATTCTTGTGAGAATCCTCACATACAGTACTGTGCAAAAGTCTTAGGCATCCTATATTTTTTATATGGTTTCAGATGGTATGGCCTCAACAGAGCTCTGATATCAACACCTTCAAGGCTGTCTGGGATTAACTAGAGGTACAGAAGCAAGTGAGACTGACAAAGTCTGCAAACGAACTGTGGCAAGTTCTTCAAGATGCTTGAATAACCTACCAGCTGATTTCTTAAAAGTGGCAAAACAGTGTACCTAAGAGAACTGATGCACACCAAACATTGATTTGATTTAGTTTTTTTTCTGTTTACTCTCTTTATAGTATTTTTTTGATATTTAGAAACTTCTCATTTCATTATTTTTGAAAGCGTCTTTGCTTTACAGATTTTTTTCTACGTGTGCCTAAGACTCTTGAACAGTACTGTGCACATGAAGGCAATTTGTAGTGACCAATTAACCTAGCAACCAACAGTTGTTGGGATGTGGAAGGGAGTGCCTCACCCAGTCACAGGGAGAACGTGCAATCGCTACAAACAGCAGTGGAGATCTGGATTGAATGTGGGTTGTTGTACTAAATCAGGAGTTCCCAACCTGGGGTCCATGGCGTAAAAAGGGGTGAGAACCCCTGGGAATTTCTTAAAGGCATTTCTTAAGCCTGACGGATAGTAGTGTGATTTCAGCCATCTGACTAGTGCAGTGAAGATTTTTTTTTGAGTTCACTTGATTTTTGTTGGCATTACTTGGTTCATAAAAATCTCGGGTAACTTCTATACCACAAACGTGGTTTACAACCTCTGCCTTTTATTTGTTTTACAGTTGTCCGTGTGCAGGAGGGACAGACCATCACAGTGAGTATAGCTGACTAAGGAACTCTCTTTAAAAAATCTGCTGCAGTTGAGCCATAAACCACCATTTGCCAGAGAAAATAGCCTTTCCCTTTATTAGCTGAAGCATATTAGTACAAGTATTTATTCTGCAACTATACAAAGCATGAGACCACAGCTAGAGTACTGTGATTGTATATTTCTGTGTGTGATTTGGGTCACCACATTTTAGCAAAGATATTTTTGTGAAGGAAGTAAAAGATACTGTGAAAGATCACAAAGTTGTTGCTTGGAGTAATTAGATGGAGTTTAGTTTGGTTTTTGAATTGATGAGACTAAGGTGAAATATAATTCAGCTGCATAAAATGAAGAGGGCTTAGAGAGAGTAGATAGCTTTCCTTAGCAGTGCTCACAGTGGTTTTCCTAATCTGATCTGTTCTCTGGTAACTGTTTTATTAGTGTCACATGTATTAAGGAACAGTGGAAAAAACTTTGTATGGCATCTATACAGATCATTCCAAAACATCAGTACATTGAAGGCAGAATGTAGTGTTACAGTTTTAACTAGCTTGTAGTGGTTGAAAAGTAGCTGGGTATGCACTGACATGTTAAAAACCAACAAAATAATGGACCAAAACTAGGAATTAGGTTAGGCTAAGAGCTGATTTATGGCTAAAGTAGGGACATGTTCGGCGCAGCTTTGTGGGCCGAAGGGCCTGTATTGTGCTGTAAGTTTTCTATATTTCTATGTTTTGTTACGTACCCCGTAACTGGGTTGCCAAACCAGCAGAAATGGACCACTAGTTGGAGTCTGGTTAACAGGAACTAGTGAGGTTTTATTACAGAAATAAGCAACACAGTACTCTAATCGTAAGGATGTAAATGCAACAGGTTAGCAATGATAAAACACACATGTACTCAGAACTAGGGTAATAGGAATCAACCAAGCTCTATCGCAGTCTGGGGGTAAAATGATCAGTCTCAAGTGACGCAGAGTTCAGTTCAGCTTAGTACAGTTCGCAGTAATTGCTGTTGTGCCGTTGGAGAGAGAGAGAGCGAGATGTGCAAATCTGATTCAGCAGACCTTTGATGTTCTTCGCAGTTGGCTTTTGGGCAGACCCTTTTTTATGTCTTCTGTGGTCACCGACTGTGACCCCTCTGCTCCGGAAACGACCGTTCTTCCGCGGTGAACCCAGCACCCAGGCAAGGGCGGACACACACACCAGGTTCCCGCCGATCGTACCCTTTCACCCTGTGCATCTGTGGTCGGGTCCCGCGACCAGACCTCCAAACTTCCCCCAACTTGTGGGGGCACACCGCTCTTCCAGGGTCTCGTTATCTCGTGATCTCGTGGTGTGTGTCGTGCCTTAGCGAACCTGTTCTTTTTATCCCCCTGCTGGGGTATCGCCTGTCCATCAAACTTCAAACAGTTCAGGTTCAAAGCAACCGGTCTGTCAATATTCTGAAGTGTGTTTCTTTCTTGTTAATCTCTCTCTCTTCTCTCTTATTAGCATTTTGAATGTTTCTCCATTGTCTCTCTTATCTCTCTCATCAGCATCAATCTTCTGATAACTTGGTTTGTTGTCACACCCCTATCCTTCAAAGGATTTTTACCGGGGTAAAAATTATGGGCATGAATACATTATTAGATACACACTAATATACAGGGCCATCAGCTATTCGGCTAATACAGAGAACTTTAAGTTGTCAACACCTTACCGACAGTCAGCAATCACATTTTCCGTTCCTTTTATATGTGTTATTTTAATATCCTCTAAGACCAGGCTCCAACTTAGCAACCTCTTGTTTTTATCCTTCATAGTGACCAAAAACACTAATGGGTTGTGATCAGTGTAAATTATTAGTGGTTTCCGTCCCGGACAAATATAACAAAGGTCGTCCCACACAAACTTCGCATTCTTTGGCAAGAGCTTAGTAAGAGGGAGGGTAATATTCGCAAAGTTTTTTCAAAACTTCCGATAGTACCCCACCATCCCCAAGAACCTTCTCAGGGCTCTCTTGTCCGTCAGGGTGGGGACTTCAGAGATAGCCCGCACCTTAGCCTGCATCGGTGCCATCTACCCCTGTCTTACCACAAATCCCAGATAAGTGATCTTTCCGTGGCCGAATTCACTTTTTGCGAGGTTCACTGTCAGGCTGGCTTCAAACAGCTTTTTAAACAGCTCCTCTACTGCCACAATGTGCCCCTCCCACGTGTCACTCCAGACCACTAAATGGTCAATATTTGCTTCTGCGTTCCTTAGCCCTTTTGTCCCTGAATTAATCATCCTGTAGGGGTGTTGCTTACTAGGCTGACCTGATGTGACAACAACACTATGTCCTGGCTCCTTGCATTGCCCCGGGACATTCGGACATACGTGTGCGTGCCGGTTAATTAGCTTTATCAGCGGCTCGCTCGGTTCAGGGGTTAAGTGAGAGAACTCATCAGCAAAGTTGGCCAAAACAATAGAGTTCTCCCATCTGGTCGGCACCATACTTATCTTTTCAAAATGGGTTTTCTCCTTATCAGGTGGCACCCTAGCCTCATTAATTTTCGTGATAACACCGACTAGGTCTGCTCTCTTATCGTGGCAAGCTGTTAGCATATCACTAGGCTGTGTCGGCTCACGTCTACAATAGTCAATACCATCCTTCCTGTGCGGCCAGTAAAACTCTTTCATTATTCTATCGACTGCCTTCCTCACCCCAAAATGTCCACCGAGGGGTATCTTGTGGGCCAGGTTAAGAATCTCGCCCCTATAAATTTTCGGCACTACCACCTGGTGTACCACCCCCCCCATTCCTCATCTGCGGGCATGGTGCGTGGTCTCCATTTCCTCATTAGTACTCCCTCCTTCACATAATAGCCCACTGGCTCCCTTTTTAATTCTGCTTCAGAGAGAGCTGTCTCCGCCAAAACCATCAGCTCCTCGTCTCGCTCCTGTGTCTGTATAAATTCCTTCCTTGCTAATGATAAGTCTACCTCAACTTCCGTTTCACTACGCCCCTTCTCACTTTCTAACCCCTCCTGGTACAAGGCTGGTAAAAACGTCTCAGCTAAATTTACATTCGCTTCGGCAGCCTTTCTGGACATGCGCCGAGTCACTGCGCAAACGGGATAAATCTGTGAGTCCATGGGCGGGGCCTCAATGCTGGCAGGCTGGCTTATCAGTTTTACTGCTGAGAACACATTTCCGCCGGCGAGGTCATTACCGAGTAAGACTTCCACATCTTCCATCGGTAGTTCGGGCCTCACCCTGATCGTGACCGGTCCGGAAACCAAGTCGCTTTTTAGGTGTATCTGGTGCAAAGGTACTGCTTCAGTCCCTTTCCCAATGCCTTTTATCACCCTGACCTCCCCAGTCTGGGTCTCTGAACTAAAGTCTGACACACTCTTTAAGATCAATGACTGACAAGCACCATTGTCTCTCCAGATCCGTACTGGAACCGGGTTTAACCCCTCCTTCACTGACACCAATCCAGCTGAGATAAACTTCTCGCGCCCTTCCTGAACTTTATCAGACCTCTTCTCCCCTAATGGTTTGTTTGCCAGCTCGATACAGCCAGTCGGAGTCGTCGTTTTTCCTTTCCCCGTCTCCTTCTTTGGGGCAAGGCACCTGGACGCAAAGTGACCGGCTTTCCCACAATTATAGCATACGACCCCAGGAGACTTCCTACCAAACTGCTCCCTGTCTTCCTTATCCTTCTCACTAGTGCCTGGCTTCCTTTCTGGCTTTTCCGGCGGACTCTCTCCGCCCTCTTGACTACCCTTCTGGTAGCTTTTACTCGGGGTAAACTTCGCTTTGTGCGTTAATGCGTATTCATCCGCTAACTTAGCGGTTGCGGCTAAGGTTTCTGCCTCTCTCTCATCTAGATAAGGGCCTCATACCTTCAGAGACACAACCTTTAAACTGCTCAATCAGTATTAGCTGTAGCAGTCTGTCATAATCCCCATTGACCCCTTTCGAGGCGCACCAACGCTCACAATACATCTGCATCTCACGGGCAAACTCTAAATACGTGCGGCCCCACTGCTTCCTCACATTCCGGAACCTCTGCCGGTATGCCTCCGGGACCAACTCATAAATCCTGAGTATCGCCTCTTTCAACACATCATACCTCTGGGCATCTTCTGCGGACAATGCCGAGTAAGCTTGCTGGGCTTTTCCTTTAAGTACGCTCTGAAGTAAAACAACTCACTTATCCCTCGGCCAGTCCTGACTTGCAGCGACTTTTTCAAAATGGAGAAAGTACCGATCAACATCAGCCTCCTCAAATGGGGGAACCAGCCTAACCTCCTGGGTCACCCTGAATCCTCCACCTTGGTTCGGCATGGGCCCCTGCGCTAGCGTCATCCTTAACTTCTCCAGCTCAAATTCCCTTTCCTTCTGCTTCTCTCTCGCTTTTCGTTCTAACTCTCTGTCCCTCTCTTCTTGTTCTAACTGCCTGTCCCTTTCTTCTCGTTCCAGCTGCTTTAACCGGAACTCATGCTCGAGTCTCAATTTTTCCATCTGCAGCTGTACTGCTTCTCCACCAGGTTTGCCCATAGATACCACCTCCAGCTCCCCTTGGGGAAACACACCTTTAGATACATAGTGCTCTATGATAGCTCTGTGCATCTCCGCTCTCCTCATTGTCGACTTCCCCTGAAAAAGATTCAACCGTTTGGCCACAGTTGCCAATTCTGATTTCCTGGCATCCTCTAATGCCTCCAAGGTTGGCGCCTTTAGAAATTCCTCATCCATTTCTGCTGTTTGCCCTTTCTTTCTTTCGGGAATTTTAACCCAGTCAATTTACCCAGTCCCAAATTTGGCGTTCAGAATCCTGGATGAGCCCCCACTTATGTTACGTACCCCGTAACTGGGTTGCCAAACCAGCAGAAATGGACCACTAGTTGGAGTCTGGTTAACAGAAACTAATAAAGTTTTTTTAAAGAAATAAGCAACACAGTACTCTAATCGTAAGGATGTAAATGCAACAGGTTAGCAATGATAAAACACACATGTACACAGAACTAGGGTAATAGGAATCAACCAAGCTGTATCGCTGTCTAGGGGTAAAATGATCATTCTCAAGTGACGCAGAGTTCAGTTCAGCTTAGTACAGTTCGCAGTAATCGCTGTTGTGCCATTGGAGAGAGAGATAGAGATATGCAAATCTGATTCAGCAGACCTTTGATGTTCTTAGCAGTTGGCTTTCGGGCGGACCCTTTTTTATGTCTTCTGTGGTCACCGACTGTGACCCCTCCGCTCTGGATACGACCGTTCTTCCCGGTGAACCCGGCACGCAGGCAAGGGCGGACACACACAGCAGGTTCCCGCCGATCGTACCCTTTCACCCTGTGCGTCTATGGTCGGTCCCGCGACCAGACCTCCAAACTTCCACCAACTTGTGGGGGCACACCGCTCTTCCAGGATCTCGTTATCTCGTGATCTCGTGTGTGTCGTGCCTTAGTGAACCTGTTCTTTTTATCCCCCTGCTGGGGTATCGCCTGTCCATCAAACTTCAAACAGTTCAGGTTCAAAGCAACCGGTCTGTCAATATTCTGAAGTGTGTTTCTTTCTTGTTAATCTCTCTCTTCTCTCTTATTAGCATTGTGAATGTTTCTCCATTGTCTCTCTTATCTCTCTCATCAGCATCAATCTTCTGATAACTTGTTTTGTCGTCACAGTTTCTATAGTGGACATGATAGACTGGATTGCTAGCTTAAATGCTGTAAATTTCTGAGATTTTAAAAGAGCTTTCAGGGACGCTTCATCTCATGTTCTCGATATTTATTGCTTATTATTATTATTTCTTTCTTCCTGTATTTGCACAGTTTGTTGTCTTTTGCACACCTGTGGAATGCCCGCGTTGGTGTGGACTTTCATTGATTCTGTTATGGTTATTGTTCCATTCTGGATTTATTGAGTATGCCCACAAGAAATAAACCTCGGTGTTATATATGACGTATATGTACTTTGATAAATTTACTTTGAACTTTGAGCATAGCTGTCTTAACACCATGTTCTTTGGGAATTTGCATGTTGTGTATTTTTTTTAATTGAGAAACTAGGTGAAATGTGGTTTTATAGATTGAAAGGATTTGGAGGAACAATTAAGTGAAGGTTCAAGAACTGTTTTCCTTGTGGGTAAAATTGATATACAGATTACAATACCAACAGTTGTATAGTGGTACCAACAATGAGATTACTGAACTTCCTGGCACCAGCCAGGTCTCATCACGTATGAAGTGTTACTGTTTATATTTTAACTTGTGTCATAATGCCTTAGTATTAACTTATTTGTAGTAATATTACTGCATGTGTTGTGTGTGAGTTATATGTGCTGTTGTGCGTATCTTGGTCTGGAGGAATGCTGTTTCACGTGGTGATACACATGTGTATTGTTGAATGACAATAAACCTGAACTTGAAATTTGAAAGGGAAAAAAGCAAGTAAGCATTGTGGGTGTGAGGTTTTGGAGGAATTGAGTGGGAAGCAGTATCAACATTAGTGTGTCCAGTCAAAATCAAGAGGAAGTAGAAAGAATGGCAGTGTGAAAAAAGCTCACAAACTTTTGATAATGAATGTTGGCTAACAAATGATAAGGATTTGTTCTTGGAGACACAAGAGACTTCCAATGCTGGAAATCTGGAGCGACACAGGAAGGAGCTGGAGGAACTCCATGACCAGCCAGGGTCTGTGGAAGGAAATGGACAGTTGAATTCATCCAGCTCCTTCCTGTGTCACTCTAGATTTCCAGCATCGGAAGACTCGTGTCTCCAAGAACAAATCTGAGTTGAGACTCTTCATCAGGAATTTTCAGGCATTCCAGCTATGAGTCAGAAGGAGACTTTATAAGCTGTACATATCAATTTATGTATTATTTATTTGGAGATACAGTGTGGAACAGACCTTGTTGACCCAATGAGCTATCCTGTGCAGCAATCCACTTATTTTAATCCTAGTCTAATCATAGGACAATTTACAATGACCATTTGATCTACTAACCGGTATGTCTTTGGACTGTGAGAGAAACCCAATTCCCTGATGGTTTCTTTCTCCCCAGTCTCTTGTGTCTTGTAAAGCAAAACAAAAATGGCTAAGAGTCCAAGATCAATTTATTACCAAAGTCGCTCTATACTGCCTTGAGGTTAATTTCCTTGCAGGCATTTACACTAGAAATGTAATAGATTCACTGAAAAAAATCTACGTACAAAGAATGACAAACAACCAATGTGCAAAAGAAGATAAACTGTGCAAATAAATACACAGAGAACATGAGTGGTAGAGTTGAAAGTGAATCTATAGATTGTGGAATCTTCAGAGTTGAGTTGACCATGTTTTAAATGCTGGTTCATAACTGTTCCTGATCCTGGTGTTGTGGGACCTAAAGTTCCAGTACCTCTTTCCTGATGGCAGTAGCAAGAGAAGAGCATGGCGTGGATGGTGGGGTCCTTGATAATGCATGCTGCTTTCATGTGGTGGCGTTCCTTATAGGTGTGCTCAGTGGTGGGAATGGCTTTGCCTGTGGTGGACTGTGCTGTGTTCACCACTTTCTGAGGCTTTTTTGTTCATGGGCATTGGTGTTTCCATACTGGCCATGATGCAACCAGTCAAGATGCTCTCCAATGTACATCTATAAAAGCTGCTCAAAATTTTAGGTGACATGTTGAATCCGTGCAAACCTCTAAGACAGTAGAGGTGTTGTTGGTGGCAATTACTCGCTGGTCCCAGGACAGATCCTCTGATATGATAATGCTAAGAAATTTAAAGTTACCGATCCTCTCCACCTCCTATTTCCTAATGAGGACTGGCTCATGGCATCCAATTTCATCTTCCTGTTGTCCAGAAGGAACTACAGTCCTGGGATTTTAATCAATCAAGGTGAGGGGAAGCAGTCAAACCAATTGCCTGTGTTTTGTGGACTCTGAACTGATTCTTGCTCTGAGATAATTGAATGTGAACACAAGGAGCTTCAGGTAATGGCTTGCTAAACCTGAGTCCATTCTCAGATGAGTAACTTTATTATGTAAAGTGCCAGACCTACCAAAGAAGCAATCTGTAATCTCATTAGACTCTGTCTGGACCAGTCAAAATTGAAAGGAACAAATACACAAGGCTGGGGGTTGGGGGGGGGGGGTGGCAGAACCATGAAATAATGTTGGTTGTAGCTCCGAACTAGAATCAATATGAAGGTGATTCATTTAGGTAGGATGATTTTGAGCCAGTTGGATGGAGATCAACCAGTTCAACTGATGGAACAGTATAAGAATCAGGAGCTCCAAGAACATCGTGCTGGTAACTGTGTAGGTGATTGTGAATGTGATATGCCCTGAAATGGAACTACAAGGAACATGTGGCCAGCAGCAAAAACTCCTTTTTAATAGGTAATATCTTTTCTGTTCTTTGTTCATGGAAGGTCGGGAAAACTTAGGCTATGTCCACACTACGCCGGATAATTTCGAAAACGAAGCTTTTTCTCTTCGTTTTGACCCTCCGTCCACACTGAACCGGCGTTTTTAGCCCCCGAAAACGGAGATTTTCAGAAACAGTCTCCAGAGTGAATAAATCTGAAATCTGTACGGGGTAACTGGAGCTTTTTAAAACCGCTGTCATGACGTGCCGGAACAGATGGCGGCAGCGCAGCATTTCATTGTTTTCTTATTATTATTCTTATCCTTATTATTATTACTACCCGCTATTTCATCCTCCGTCGGATCCACGCCTGCAATCGCCGTTTTTTTGACTTTGTCATGTTAGGCAAAGATCGCAAGATCTTACATCTACGGACTCCAGAGCCTGCCGGCCCCGACGCTAGCAGGCATGAACTTTCAATTGTGGCCCCTGCCATTGATCTCGGCGGCTCCAACACCTCAGGACATATTCAAAACCCGGACTCCAGCAACGACCATGGACACATTCGAAGTGATTACGCAACCACCAACTGCAACTCCAGCCTTGAACTCCGGGCCGGGTCTTTATGTGCTGCTGTTGTGACTCCCGTCTCCCCTTCCCCCACCACCACTCCGCAGCCCCGTCTTCCTCAGATCCCACAGTCAACTCCTGGGCCCTCAGAGGCTCCATCTTCCTCTCACCCCAACCCTCCCCTCTCCATTGACACCCCCAGCCTCCCCCCTCCCTCCTCTGATCCCAGCTCTCATCCGTGCCGGGTCTTTACCATCCCCTCCGACCTTCAACTGTCGGAGGCAGAATGCTCTGTTCTCAGTAAGGGCCTCACGTTTTTCCCCGTTCGCCCACACCTCAGCGAGTTCCGTGTTCGCCATGATGCAGAACTTTTCTTCCGCCGTCTCCGTCTCCGAGCCTACTTCTTCGGCAAGGACTCTTCCACCCCCACCGATGACCCCTTCTCCCGTCTTCAACCCTCCTCTTCTTCATGGACACCCCACTCTGGTCTTCTGCCTGCTCTGGATCTCTTTATTGCCAACTGCCGACGGGACATCAAACGTCTCGACTTCACCGCACCTTGTCCCCATTCCAACCTCACTCCTTCGGAACGCTCTGCTCTCCACTCCCTCCGCACTAATCCTAACATTATTATTAAACCCGCTGATAAAGGGGGTGCTGTTGTAGTCTGGCGTACTGACCTCTACCTTGCCGAGGCACAGCGACAACTCGCGGATACCTCCTCTTATTTACCCCTCGATCGTGACCCCACTAAGGAGCACTAGGCCATTGTCTCCCACACTATCAACGACTTTATCTGCTCAGGGGATCTCCCATCCACTGCTACCAACCTTATAGTTCCCACACCCCGCACTTCCCGTTTCTACCTCCTACCCAAGATCCACAAACCTGCCTGTCCTGGCCGACCTATTGTCTCAGCTTGCTCCTGCCCCACCGAACTCGTTTCTGCATACCTCGACACTGTTTTATCACCCCTTGTTCAATCCCTTCCGACCTATGTTCGTGACACTTCTCACGCTCTTAAACTTTTCGATGATTTTAAGTTCCCTGGCCCCCACCGCTTTATTTTCACCATGGATGTCCAGTCCCTATTGTTACGTACCCCGTAACTGGGTTGCCAAACCAGCAGAAATGGATCACTCAGTTGGAGTCTGGAGTACTAGAACTAAGAAAGTTTTATTAAAGAAACAAGCAACACATTAATCGAAAGGATAATAAATGCAACAGTTCAGCGATGATAAACGCACATGTGCACAGAATTAAGATAACAGCATCAATCAAGCTCTATCGTTGTCTAGGGGTAAATGACCAATTTCAAAATGACTCAAAGTTCAGTCCAGTTAGTATTTCAGTTCGCAGTAATCGTTGCCATGGCGATGGACAAGGTGGGGGAAGAGAGACAGAGAGAACAGGAACAACTGATCATTCAGAACGGCTTCACTCACAGACCAGCGGGATGGCTCACAAGCAACTTTTGGGCGGGTCCTTGGTGATGTCACCTGAGGTCACCGACTGTGACCCCTCCTCCAGATGCGGTCGATCCTCTGCAGTGAACCCGGCACCCAGGCAAGGGCGGACACACACCGGGTTCCCGCTGATCGTACCTTTCCACCCTTGTCGTTGTCTGATGCTTCTCACCCACTCGTGAGAGGCGCACCGCTTCCAGGGTCTCGTTACCTCGGGTGGCGTGTGTCCTGCCTTAGCGAACCTGTCCCTTTTTATCCCCCTGCTGGGGTATCGCCTGTCCATCACTTCAAACAGTTCAGGGTTCAAAGGGGGGAGCCGCTCCAGACAGCTATCCCTCCCACATCCCTTCATTACACATCTCCAGACGCTGCTCCATTGTTCCTTATCTCTCCTTCCCCTGAGGGCAGGTGGCAGACCAACTGCTGGTGCCACTGATGCTAGCCCAGGCCAGCAAACATCTTAATTTTATGTGTATTCTCGTAACACTTCCCCCCTTTAAGGATTTTTACCGGGAGGTAAAAATTACAAACATGACTACATTATCTGATACATACACAATATACATCTTTATCAGCTATTTAGCTAATACAGAGAATTTGAAGCTGTCAACACCTTGACAGACAGTCATCACATTTTCTGTTCCTTTTACACGTGTTATTAATAATCCCTTAGACCAGGCTCCAACTCAGCAAACTTCATAGTGGCCAAAAACACTGATGAATTGCGACCAATGTAACCTCTCATTTGGTTTTGTCCCGGACCACAATAACAAGGGTCGTCCCATTCCGACTCAATTTTCTCTCGCAAGGGCTTAGTAGGAGGGGGACAGGTATTGACCGCAGAGTTATTGCAAAACTTCCTGCAGTACCCCACCATCTCCAAGAGCCTTCTGAGGGCCCTCTTGTCTGTCGGGGTTGGGAGGTCAGCGATAGCCTGCACTGTAGCTTGCATCACTGCCAGCTGCCCCTGTGTCACCACAATTCCCAGGTAAGTGACCCTCGTGTGGCCGAATTCATTTTTTTCAAGGTTCACTATCAAACTGGCTTCAGACAGCCGTGTTAAATTGCCAATACACACCTCTGTGTTCATCAGCCCTTTAGTCACTGAATTACTCAAAAAATATGGGTGTTGTTTACTTGGCTGCCCTATTGTAACCACAATCACCCAACGTCCCAGTTCTTTGCATTTCCTCGGGACAATCAAACACATGGGTGCGAGTCGTTTAATTACTCCTTCGGGGATTAAGGGAGAGACCTTATCAGTAGACCTGGCCAAAACAATAGCCTTCTCCCATCTGACCGATCCCATCCTAATCTTTTCAAAATGGTTTTTTCCTCTTATCAAGGGGCCCCTAGCTTCATTGATTTCCACGCTAACACCGACTAGGTTTGTTAGCATATCAAAAGCCGGTGACCGTCTCAGTTCGCGTCGGTCATGATCAATAACATTTTTCCCCCTGGGCAGCCGGTAAATCTCTTTCATGATTCCACCAACTGTTTCCTCCAGCACCGCAAAATGTCCACCGGGGGGTACCTCGTGGGCCATGTTAAAAACCTCATCCCCATAACTCTTTTGCACCACCCCCCACTCCTCATCTGCGGATGCTGTACTTGATTTCCCTTTCTTCCTTAGCACTTCCTCATCCGCACAATAGCTTGTCAAGGCTGTGTCAGAGAGAGCGGTCTCGGCAAAAACCATCAGCCCCTCGTCTCGCTCCTGCGTCTGCACAAATTCTTTCCTGGCTACTGCTACGTCTGTCCCAGCTCCCTCACTACCTCTTATCTCACTACACCCTGTCTCATACAAGGTTGGCAGAAATGTTTCAGCCAAATTCACCATCGCGGCCGGGGCCTCCATGCTGGCAGGCTGACCCGTCAATCTCACGACTGGGAACACAATTCCTCCGGCGATGTCATTACCGAGCAAGACTTCCACGTCTTTCATCGGTAATTCGGACCTCACCCCGACCGTGACTAGTCCAGAGACCAGGTTGCTCTGTAAGTGTATCTGGTGCAAAGGGACTGACTCTGTCCCTTCCCCAACACCTTTGACCTCTACCTCCCCAGTCTGGGTCTCTGAGCTAAACTCTAATACACTCTTCAGTATTAGTGACTGACACGCTCCCGTGTCTCTCCAGATCCGCACTGGAACTGGTTTTAACCCCTCCTTCACTGACACCAGTCCGGCCGAGATAAACCTCTCTGGACTTCCTGGACTTTTTCAGACCTGTCCTTCCCTAGCGGTTCGCTTAACAGCTCGATACAGCCATTCAAAATTTCCGCTTTTCCTTTCCCCGTCTCCTTTCTTGGGGCAAAGCACCTGGACGCAAAGTGTCCGACTTTCCCACAATTATAACAGACGACCCCAGGAGACTTCCTACCAGACTGCTCCCGGTCTACCTTATCCTTTTCACTAGTCCCCGGCTTACTTTCTGACTTTTCCGGTGGACTCTCCCCGCCGTCCTGACTACCCTTCTGGTAGCCTTTACTCAGGGCAACCTTCATTTTATGCGTCAACGCATACTCATCCGCTAACTTAGCAGTTGCGGCTAACGTGGCTGCCTCTTTCTCATCGAGGTAGGGTCTCATACCCTCAGGGACACAACCTTTAAACTGCTCAATCAGAATCAGCTGCAGCAGTCTGTCATAATCCCCCTCTACCCCTTTCGAGGCGCACCAACGCTCACAATATGTTTGCATCTCACGAGCAAACTCCAAATACGTGCGGTCCCACCGCTTCCTCGCATTCCGGAACCTCTGCCGGTATGCCTCCGGGACCAACTCATAAATCCTGAGGATGGCCTCTTTCACCACCTCATACCTCTGGGCATCTTCCGCGGATAAAGCTGAGTAAGCTTCTTGGGCCCTCCCTTTCAGTACACTCTGAAGTAAAACAACCCACTTATCCCTCGGCCAGTCCTGACTTATAGCCACTTTTTCGAAGTGGAGGAAGTACCGATCCACATCGGTATCGTCAAATGGGGGAACCAGCCTTACCTCCTGGGTCGCCCGGAACCCTCCACCTTGGTTCGGCATGAGCCCCTGCTCGGCCCTTATCTTTAACTTCTCCAGCTCAAATTCCCTTTCCCTCTGTTTCTCCTCTCTCTCCAACTGTCTGTCCCTCTCTTTCTCTTCTCTCTCCCTCTCTTTCTCTTCTCTCTCCATCTGTCTGTCCCTCTCTTTCTCTTCGTGTTCTAACTGCCGTACCCGGAACTCGTGCTCAAGTCTCAGTTTTTCAAGCTGTACCTGTACCGCGTCTCCAGCAGGTTTTTCAATAGACACCACCCCCAGCTCACCTTGGGGAAACACACCTTTAGATACATAGTGCTCTACAATAGCTCTGTGTATCTCCTGTCTCCTCATTGTCGACTTCACCTTAGTAAGATTCAACCATTTGGCCACAGCTATCAATTCCGATTTCCTGGCATCCTCTAATGCCTCCAAGGTCGGCGCCTTTATAAATTCCTCAACCTCCATTTCTGCTGTTTGTCTTTTCTTTCTTTCGGGAATTTTAACCCAATCAATTTACTCCGTCCCAAATTTAGCGTTCAAAATCGCGGACGAGAACCCCACTTATGTTACGTACCCCGTAACTGGGTTGCCAAACCAGCAGAAATGGATCACTCAGTTGGAGTCTGGAGTACTAGAACTAAGAAAGTTTTATTAAAGAAACAAGCAACACATTAATCGAAAGGATAATAAATGCAACAGTTCAGCGATGATAAACGCACATGTGCACAGAATTAAGATAACAGCATCAATCAAGCTCTATCGTTGTCTAGGGGTAAATGACCAATTTCAAAATGACTCAAAGTTCAGTCCAGTTAGTATTTCAGTTCGCAGTAATCGTTGCCATGGCGATGGACAAGGTGGGGGAAGAGAGACAGAGAGAACAGGAACAACTGATCATTCAGAACGGCTTCACTCACAGACCAGCGGGATGGCTCACAAGCAACTTTTGGGCGGGTCCTTGGTGATGTCACCTGAGGTCACCGACTGTGACCCCTCCTCCAGATGCGGTCGATCCTCTGCAGTGAACCCGGCACCCAGGCAAGGGCGGACACACACCGGGTTCCCGCTGATCGTACCTTTCCACCCTTGTCGTTGTCTGATGCTTCTCACCCACTCGTGAGAGGCGCACCGCTTCCAGGGTCTCGTTACCTCGGGTGGCGTGTGTCCTGCCTTAGCGAACCTGTCCCTTTTTATCCCCCTGCTGGGGTATCGCCTGTCCATCACTTCAAACAGTTCAGGGTTCAAAGGGGGGAGCCGCTCCAGACAGCTCTCCCTCCCACATCCCTTCATTACACATCTCCAGACGCTGCTCCATTGTTCCTTATCTCTCCTTCCCCTGAGGGCAGGTGGCAGACCAACTGCTGATGCCACTGATGCTAGCCCAGGCCAGCAAACATCTTAATTTTATGTGTATTCTCGTAACACTATATACTTCCATCCCCCATCAGGAAGGTCTCAAAGCTCTACGCTTCTTTTTGGATTCCAGACCTAATCAGTTCCCCTCTACCACCACTCTGATCCGTCTAGCAGAATTAGTCCTTACTCTTAATAATTTCTCCTTTTGCTCCTCCCATTTCCTCCAAACTAAAGGTGTAGCTATGGGCACCCGTATGGGTCCTAGCTATGCCTGCCTTTTTGTTGGCTTTGTGGAACAATCTATGTTCCGTGCCTATTCTGGTATCTGTCCCCCACTTTTCCTTCGCTACATCGACGACTGCATTGGCGCTGCTTCCTGCACGCATGCAGAACTCGTTGACTTTATTAACTTTGCCTCCAACTTTCACCCTGCCCTCAAGTTTACCTGGTCCATTTCCGACACCTCCCTCCCCTTTCTAGATCTTTCTGTCTCTGTCTCTGGAGACAGCTTATCCACTGATGTCTACTATAAGCCTACTGACTCTCACAGCTATCTGGACTATTCCTCTTCTCACCCTGTCTCTTGCAAAAACGCCATCCCCTTCTCGCAATTCCTCCGTCTCCGCCGCATCTGCTCTCAGGATGAGGCTTTTCATTCTAGGACGAGGGAGATGTCTTCATTTTTTAAAGAAAGGGGCTTCCCTTCCTCCACTATCAACTCTGCTCTTAAACGCATCTCCCCCATTTCACGTACATCTGCTCTCACTCCATCCTCCCACCACCCCACTAGGAATAGGGTTCCCCTGGTCCTCACCTACCACCCACCAGCCTCCGGGTCCAACATATTATTCTCCGTAACTTCCGCCACCTCCAACGGGATCCCACCACTAAGCACATCTTTCCCTCCCCCCCTCTCTCTGCATTCCGCAGGGATCGCTCCCTACACAACTCCCTTGTCCATTCGTCCCCCCCATCCCTCCCCACTGATCTCCCTCCTGGCACTTATCCGTGTAAGTGGAACAAGTGCTACACATGCCCTTACACTTCCTCCCTTACCACCATTCAGGGCCCCAAACAGTCCTTCCAGGTGAGGCATCACTTCACCTGTGAGTCGACTGGGGTGATATACTGCGTCCGGTGCTCCCGATGTGGCCTTTTATATATTGGTGAGACCCGACGCAGACTGGGAGACCGCTTTGCTGAACATCTACGCTCTGTCCGCCAGAGAAAGCAGGATCTCCCAGTGGCCACACATTTTAATTCCACATCCCATTCCCATTCTGACATGTCTATCCACGGCCTCCTCTACTGTAAAGATGAAGCCACACTCAGGTTGGAGGAACAGCATCTTATATTCCGTATGGGTAGCCTCCAACCTGATGGCATGAACATTGACTTCTCTAACTTCCGCTAGGCCCCACCTCCCCCTCGTACCCCATCTGTTACTCCTTTTTATGCACACATTCTTTCTCTCACTCTCCTTTTTCTCCCTCTGTCCCTCTGAATATACCTCTTGCCCATCCTCTGGGTCACCCCCCCCGTCTTTCTTCCCGGACTTCCTGTCCCATGATCCTCTCGTATCCCCTTTTGCCTATCACCTGTCCAGCTCTCGGCTCTATCCCTCCCCCTCCTGTCTTCTCCTATCATTTTGCATCTCCCCCTCCCCCTCCAGCTTTCAAATCCCTTACTCACTCTTTCCTTCAGTTAGTTTTGACGAAGGGTCTCGGCCTGAAACGTCGACTGCGCCTCTTCCTATAGATGCTGCCTGGCCTGCTGCGTTCACTAGCAACTTTGATGTGTGTTGCTATTATTACTACTTTATTGTTTTGAGTGTACAATCATCACAACGATATTTGATTCTGCGCTTCGCAGAGCCTAACAATTTCAGAACAGGCGGCAACGAGACTGAAGCCAGAAGAGTTAGAAATGTACTCACCAAGTACTTCGACCCATAGCTTACTGAATAAATAAGTATACTCACTTTGCCCTGTTTTCTGTCCTTGCTTGTATGAAGGTAAGGACAGAAAATACCCTCCACCACCTCCAGTTTAAATTCCATGTGGAATATTTTGGAGGATCAAGAACCAAGAACCAAGAACCAAGAACCAAGAACCAGGGTGATTTACCTATTTATGCAAGTACTTCTCTGACACTAGATGTGTAACAGCCTAATGTAACATTGTATGGAAATACAAGATAACACTGACACAGTCATGTTTTATACATTTAACAAGGTGCTTTATTAATGCAACAGAGTTAGTCAGTTTTTCAATGTTCGTCGTCAGCCGGGTCATACTGTCCATGAACTGCCAGTCGGTTGCCTCCATACGCTCCAGCATTTGTTTCTTTTTAGTTTTAAGTCCTCCTGCGCGAGAGCCAAGAGCAATTCCTTTTAAGTTTTAATACTCTGTAACTGGACAAACGCGCACCAAGTATACCGTTTCAGCTTTGCTTGTTTTCTGTGTGTCCTGCGCATGCCCAGTAGGAGGAGATTCGCTCAAATATCCGTCTAACGTGGACAGAGATATTTTGAAAAATGCTTAGTGTGGACGCCTGTCGTTTTTACTCGAAACTGGCGTTTTCAAAATTATCCGGCATAGTGTGGACGTAGCCTGAGTAGGTGTGCACACAGCTATTGATTGTGTAAGTTCACGTATTCTTCTGTTGAGACAATAAAGGTACTTATCTGTGATTACAGATCTGTCTGTGCCTCTATGATCATTATTACATCCTTGTAACATTCTTATAGTTAATTAGTGTTACGTACCCCATAACTGGGTTGCCAAACCAGCAGAAATGGAACGCTCGTTGGAGTAATAAAGTTTTATTGAAGACATAAGTAATACAGTACACTAATCATAAGGATATAAATGTAACGGGTTAGCAATGATAATACACACATATACACAGAAATAGGGTAATAGGAATCAGCCAAGCTCTATCGCAGTCTAGGGGTAAAATGATCAGTCTTAAGTGAAGCAGAATTCAGTTCAGTTTAGTGCAGTTCGAAGTAGTCGCTGTTGTGGTACCGTTGGAGAGAGAGAGTGGGAGATGCAGTTGGTTTTAGGCAGACCTTTTGATGTCTTTGCAGTTGGTTTCGGGCAGGCCTTTTGATGTCTTCTAATGTCGCTGTGGTCACCGACTGTGATCCCTCTGTTCCGGATACGATCGTTCTTCCACAGTGAACCTGGTACCCAGGCAATGGCGGACACACACCCCAGGTTCCCACTGATCATACCTTTACACCCTGTGAGCCTCTGATCGGTTTCCGCGAACTGGTCCTCCAAACTCCCACCACTTGTGGGGGCACACTGCTCTTTCCAGGGTCTCGTGGCGTGTCTCGTGCCTTAGCAAACCTGCTCCTTTTATCCCCCTGCTGGGGTATCACCTGTCCATCAAACTTCAAACAGTTCAGGTTCAAAGCAACCGGTCTGTCAATATCTGAATTGTGTTTCTTTCCCGTTAGTCCCTCTCTTCTCTCTTATTAGGATTTTGAATGTTTCTCCATTGTCTTTCGTTATCTCTCATTGGCATCATCCATCCAGTAGCTCTGCTTGGCGTCACACATGACATTAGTTAATTATCAGTTTTTATGATTTTGTTTGTTGACATTGAGTGAGAGGTTGTGGAGGCACCATTCAACCAGATTTTCATTGAATGCCAATTCATTTATACCAAAATGGTGGTCAAGATGCTGTGTGCATACAACGTTCCCTTGGTTGACATTTTCTAGATAGATCACGACACCATATATTTCACTTCTTTTATGTATTTTATGCTTGTTTTTCATCTTGGATGTTATTCTGGAATTGTTGGAGTCTTTGATTTGCTGTTTGGAGATCGTTTGGGTGCTCCAGTGCTCTGCAGTCTCCAAGAGGCAGAGGCAGTGTATGTGAACTGGCAGGCTGCAGGGCAGCTGCAAGATGTGAGCCAATGTTTGTCTCCATTTCGCAGATTAAAGCTTCCATTGTTTGCCGATTAAAGTGACGAGGGAGATTGAGACGAATGCATAAGTTTGGAAGTCATTTGGGTGCTTCAGCTCTTTGTAGTCTCAGAGAGGATTGGGAGACATTGGCAGCATGGACGAACCTCATGGTGGGCAGGCTATGGGACAGGGTATGAGCCAATGCTTGTCCATTTCACCAATTAAAGCTTACATTGTGTGCCGATTGAAATGACAAGAGAGATTGAAGCATTGAGGCGAGTGTGGAAGGTGAGCGTCGGTTGCCTGCCTTTTGATCGCTGAGCATTGTTTTGCTACACGATTGGAGAGGGGGAGGCTGCTGCTGTGCCCGGAGAATGTTGCCCAGGTTTTCTGCATTTTGGATTTGGACTTAGACTATGGACTTTTTTTGGTCTTGTAGTTTTTTTGTATTCTGTGTTTCTCGTTCAATCTTTCTTGTTTTTTTGTGCGGGGAGCGGCTTTGTGGGTCGATATGCCTATTCCGTTTTGTTTCTTTTATAAGGGAGGAGGGATTTGGGAGTTGATGTGCCTGTTCTGTTTTTGTGCGGGGAAGGGGGATTTGGAGGATGATGATTGTGCAGCTTTTCTTTTCTTTCTTTGTTTCATGGCTACCTGGAGAAGAAGAATTTCAGAGTTGTATACTTCGATAGTAAATGAATCTTTGATTCACCCAGCAACAGTATTGTTTTCAGCAAACTTGAGTATGGTAATGGAGCTATACTTAGCCACACAATCATAAGTATAAAGCAAATAGAGGAAGGGGCTAAGCACACAGTTTTGTAGTGCACCTGTGCTGATGGAGATTGTGGAGATGTTATTGCCAGTCCGAACTGCAAATGAGGAAATCAAGGATCAAGTTGCACAAAGGAGTATAGAGATCTTGGAGCTTATTGATGAGTTTTGTGGGGATTATAATAGTAAAGGCAGAGCTGTACTCAATTAAAACAATCCTGATGTATGTATCCTCATTGTCCCAATGCTTTAGCGCTGAGCAAAGAAGCAGTGAAATGGCATCTGCTGTGGACCTGTTTTGATAGTAGGCTGATCCAAGCCATTCCTCGGGTAGGAATTGATATGCTTCATGACGAGCCTCTCAAACCACTTCATCACAGTGGATGTAAGTGCTATTGGACGATAGTCATTGAGGCAGGTCACCCCATTCTTCTTGGACACCGGTATGATTGAAGCTTGCTTGAAGCATATGAGTTCCTAAGTCTGCTGAAGCACTTCAGCCAGCTAATTGGCACAGTCTTCAGTGCTCGGCTAAGTAGACTGTCTGGGCCAGACGTTTTTTGTGGACTCACCCATCTGAGTGATGCTCTCACGCCAGCCTCAGAAACTGAAATCACGGGGTTGTTGTGGGCTGCATGACTTTATGAAGGTGTCTCCATGTTCTGTCGATCAAAGTGGACATAAAAGGCATTGAGATCAACTGGGAGCAAAACCTTGTCATTTATGTTGTTGGTTTTGCTTTGTAGAAGGTGATGGCATTCAAGCCCTGCCACAGCTGTCGACATTGTTTCTAGTCATTTCCATCCTCTTCTTTGATGCTTCTGCCATAACTCAATGCCTATCAACATATCTTAAGATTTTCTCTTCTCAGTATCAGTTGAAGATTCACCAGACGGCATTTTGTTTTTGTGGTGCCATGGCCAACTGCAGTTATCATGGAACAAAGTCTGCTTCCCTGATTTGAGGAAGATGTGTGGCAGATGATATATTCCGGTGGAATGCATTCCTGCTGCTGGTCATGTTTCTTGTGAATTCCTGGATTTGACTTTTAGTCCTGACTGGAGGTGGTGGGTGTCTTGTTCTCAGAGCAAAAACATGACACTGTCTCTGGAAGGGTTCCTGTCAGTAACAATATGGACAGATGTGCCTGCATCTTGATGAGAACAGTGATTGCTCCTGATCCAACTGGGCTGAAATTGTATTAAGTTTCGTCATACATGTACTCTTCATTTCCAAAAAAGTGAACTATTTAATTGGCTTTTTATTGATCTGGCCATCAGACGTGTGTGGTCTCTATCTCATCATCTCCAGTCTAATTCCTTCAGTAATTTATATTGTAGTCTTATCTCTGTAATGACAATATTGCCACTAATCTTCAAACTTGCAGCACTTGTTCAGACTGTGTGAGCCAGGGAAATTGGCAGTGGTTCTAAAGATTCCAAGGCAGAAAATGCATTCTAAAGTCATTTTGAGAAGTTTGATTATAGTAATAATCTACCTTTGGCTCATAACAATGAGGGTCTATCAGTTCCTTTGCATTAGGGTGAATTCTGTTTTTCTTGAATTATTCTGGAGAACCCAGGAGTATTCTTGACCAATAAATACATCATAATCACGTTCTATAATGGTCACATTCATCCATTCTGCTTTCAGATTGAAGGAAAAATAGTTAAAGATTCGACAGAAGCTTCTGAACCTCCAAATCCTTCAGGACAGTGTCCAATCTGCAGGTGGAATCTGAAACATAAATATGACTATACAGTAAGTATATTATCTAAGTTATATTTCTGTATAATGTCAGTTTGTGTAGTGGTAATTTTTAATGAATGACTTTCAATAATACAGCCACAGAGAGGGTGGATAGAAGGCATCCACAAGTGATTTTGCAGATGCTGGAAATCCAGAATAACATACACAAAATGCTGGAGGAAGTAAGCAGGTCAGGCAGTATATTTGGAAAGGAATAAACAGTCAATGTTTTGGGTCAAGACCCTTCATCAAGACTCGAAAGGAAGAGGGAAGAAGTTGTACAAGCTGGAAGGTGATAGGTGAAACCAGGTGAGTGGGAAGGTAGGTAGGTGAGGGAGGGGGATGAAGTGAGAAGCTGGGAGGTGGTATGTGGAAAAGTTAAAAGGCTGATAGGAGAGGAGAGTGGACCATGGGAGAAAAGTAAGGAGGAGGGGATCAGAGGGAGGCCATAGGTAGGTGAAGAGAAGAGAAAGCGGTACGAAGGGAGCCAGAATGGGGAATGGACAAGGAGAGGTGGGGGAGAAATTATCAGAAGTTCAAGAAATCAGTGTTTATGCAGTCAGGTTGGAGATTACCCAGATGGAATATGAGGTATTGATTATCAAACCTGAGAGTGGCCTCATTGTGGCAGTAGAGGAGGCCATGGACCAACACGTTAGAATGGGAATGGGGCGTGGAATTAAAATGGTTGGCCACTGGGAAACCCTCCCTGTTGTTGATGGAGTGAGGGTGCTCGACAATGTGGTCCCCCAATCTATATTGGGTCTCACTGATGTAGGGAAGGTCACATCAGGAACACTAGATATGGTAGATGACCTCGACAGGCTTGCAGGTGAATTGTTGCCTCAAGTAACCTCCACACAGAGTGCACTGGAACTTGGATGGAAGCTGGGTTGCTGGAACCGTGAAGAGGCAGTTCTACTAACTCTGTCACTTATCACCCCTAACTTAATGCGTTGAGCAGATTTAAAGATCACGGGTTCACAGGTCAGTGATCTCAGAGTTTGGGTTGGTTGAGGCCTGAAGGTCAAACCTGTGATTTGCGAGTCCTGGGGTTGATGCCCAGAGGTTGGTGAAATCCGGAGAGCAAAGCTGATGGCGGAAGTTCAGAGTTTGGCGTGTCTGGGGATTGAATGTGTGAAAGGTTGAAGACTGGATCAGTGAGACCGGGCCAGAAGCTGGAGTTGCAGGCCCGATGTTTGTGAGTTTGAAAGTCTGGGGCCAAGGACTGGTGTCATCTTCGATACTCCTCTCTCAATTAATGTCAATTGAGGGATTATTGCTGTTGCATTTGACTGGCATAACAATTATGGCTTTGCAATCATATCTTGACATTGTGATTCTTTATACAAATGCAGTTTTAATTGGATGCGGTTCATTGACATATTTTTATTTGAATAGCTAGTGCATTTAAGACACAAGTTTAATATCCCTTGAAAATGCAGGAAACTGCATAAAAGATGCAGGGTCCAAAAGGGTTGAAAGAACATTGTGTAATTGTATTCTGTTTGATAGCAGATAAGCCAGGGGTTCCCAACCTTTTTTTATGCCATGACCAATACCATTAAGCATGGAACCCCTAATCTAAACTAAATATCTGTATCTCCGTTCCTAGTTTATATCTTACACTCCTTCTGTCATTGCATCCATTGGCAGAATAGAAATAATATTGTTTCCGCAACCATCCCCAGCGCCCCTGCCCCCACAACCTGAAATGAATCTTATATAGTTTGCTCATGGATGAGTGAGGAGGGAAAATGTGACTGGATATGGTGATTGTGTTCCAGCACAGATACGTGCTGTCCTGCACTGCGCTGTCATAGAACAGGGAGTTTATCATTCCATTTATTAGGCACCTGGGTGTGTTATTAAGGTACATCGAGTACCTCTAGTCCAAATGTTTTTTGTTTCTTAACTCAAAAATTCTTGTTAAATTTTCGCCTTCAGTGGTTCTGCACTTCACTTCACTGTTTCTTGCTGTATTACATCTCTATTCAAAGATAAAAGAATTTTTCTTCTGAGAGTATTGTAAATCTTTGGCATTCTTTACCCTACAGAGCAGGAGATGAAGAATCGTTAAGTATAATTAAGGCTGAGATAGATTTTTGGATTACAGGGGCAATCAAGGGTTATGGGGAGTGGGAAAGAACATAGAGGGGAAGCTGAAGGTCAGATCAGCCGTGGCAACACTCACAACACGCTGGAGGAACTCAGCAGGCCGAGCAGCATCCGTGGAAACGATCAGTCAACGTTTCAGGCTAGAACCCTTCGTCAGGACTGAAGAGGGAAGGGGCAGAGGCCCTATAAAGAAGGTGGGGGGATGGTGGGAAGGAGAAGGCTGGTAGGTTCCAGGTGAAAAATCAGTAAGGGGAAACATAAAGGGGTGGGGGAAGGGGAAGCGGGGAGGGGATAGGCAGGAAAGGTGAAGAAGGAATAGGGGAAAGCACAATGGGTAGTAGAAGGAGACAGAACCATGAGGGAGGTGGTAGGCAGCTGGGGGAGGGGCAGACTGAAACTGGGATAGGGGAAGGGAGAGGGAGGGAATTACTGGAAGTTGGAGCCGGGGACCGCTTCGTCGAGCACCTCCGCTCCGTCTGCCACAACAGACAGGATCTCCCGGTTGCCACCCACTTCAACTATGCTTCACATTCCCATTCGGATATATCCATATATGGCCTCCTGTACTGCCATGATGAGGCTAAACTCAGGTTGGAGGAGCAACACCTCATATACCATCTAGGTAGTCTCCAGCCCCTTGGTATGAACATAGAATTCTCCAACTTCTGGTAATTCCCTCCCCCTCCCTTCCCCTATCCCAGTTTCACTCTGCTCCCTCCCCCAGCTGCCTATCACCTCCCTCATGGTTCCGCCTCCTTCTACTACCCATTGTGTTTTCCCCTATTCTTTCTTCACCTTTCCTGCCTATCCCCTCCCTGCTTCCCCTCCCCCACCCCTTTATCTTTCCCCTTGCTGGTTTTTCGCCTGGAACCTACTAGCCTTCTCGTTCCCACCCTCCATTCACCTTCTTTATAGGGCCTCTGCCCTTTCCCTCTTCAGTCCTGATGAAGAGTTCCGGCCCGAAACGTTGACTGATCGTTTCCATGGATGCTGCTCGGCCTGCTGAGTTCCTCCAGCGTGTTGTGAGTGTTGCTTTGACCCCAGCATCTGCAGAGTATTTTGTGTTCAGATCAGCCACGGGATGGGGGTGTAGGGTAAGTTTGAGGGGCTATTTGATGCATCTCTGATCCTAATTTTGTACATTCTTTTGTGATGGTAGTATGTAATCCAAACTGAATTTTACAGTTCTGCCTTCTTTGGCCTGAGATGTTAAACCAATACTTCCCCAGGCAGGTATAAAAAGTCCTAAGACATTAATTGAAGTAAAGCAGATTATCTGGTCATTTTCACTTTGCGCAAACTGACTGCAGAATTTCTTTATTACAACAGACTATATCAGGAGTGCTTTATCGGTTGCAGAACAGTTGTGGTAGTCTGAGGTCACTATAATCCCAGTTCCACTAAGTGTGTCTTCCAAGCACATATCCTGTTAATTATGAATGTCTGCCTACAATTCTGACTCCTCCCCAGCCCTAAAGCGTGCCTGCAACTGCATCCTGTGGGCAGAGACAGACAGACAGACACACACACACACACACACACACACGTGCATACACACACTTACACCCTACCAAAGCACATCAGAATCAATACATGCTTTTGCCATTTTGCCATGTCCTGGTTAGTGTCTTTATTGAAAGTACTTCACAGAAGGTCCAATGATTTTTGTAACGCAGCGCTGTCCTGGTTAAAGTATGGAAACACAGTAGTTAAATTACTGTATGGCCTGAGCTATGATATGGAGACATACCACCATGGTGGCTAACGAATTTAAATTCACTGAATTTAGAATAAAGAGCTAACATTTTTAACAGTGGCCATGAAATTGCTGGGTTCTCATGAAAATCCACCAAATCCCCCATATCTTTTGAAATTTCCAAACCTATCATTGTTACTGATACCCGCAACCTGTGAACGATTAAAAACCTTTGTGGTGTTGCAACAGACATCTTTCAGACATGATCACTCTCTTTGTTGATAACTATTGCAAGCTCAGTGAAAGCCAAGGCACTTTGTACATGAGTCAGATTTCATCAAAAGGACCATGTATAATTTGATAATTGCTATATTTCAGCCCATGGATGTACTGAGATAGTCCCTAAAATGGGGTTTATTATCAAAACATGTTAGAAGTTACTTAAAAGACACAGGAGACTGCATATGCTAGAACTTGGAGCAACACAAAAGGTGCTGGTGGAACTCTGCAGTTCAGGCAGCATCTATAGAGGGAAATGGATCGCCGACATTGGAGGTTGAGACCCTTCATCTAGATTAGAAGTAACTTGCAAAGATTTGTATATCTTTCAATATCTCAAATATTTCCAAGTCTTTACAAGAAGTGAAGTTTTTGAAGTGCAATCATATCAGTAACAGGAAAAATAATAGGTAATTTGGACAAATTGAGATACCACAAATGGCATTCTATGAATGGCCTATAATTCTTTCAAACAACTTAATTATATTAAGTTAAACATTGGCCATGTCACTAGCATAACTTCTGTGATGAGTAATAATAGCAATGGTCATTTTAACCCTAAAAATACAGATGATGGTGCAGCCTTGTCCCATCCAGAATATGGCAAGCCTGGCAGTGCAACAAAAATCCAGTGTTTTATGCTTTCGTTCCTTGAACTCACAACCTTCTGCTTCAGATGAGAATCTTATTAACCCAGCCATGGGTGTCATGGTATCACAAATTCTAGCTGGGCAGTTGATTGTGTGTTATTACATATTAATTGAAAAGCAAAGGAGACCAGTTTGTACATTAGAAGTGAGGAGCAGGGTACTGGGTGGATAATATTCCTCAGTGTTGTTCAGTAGTTTCAAATAGTTTGGGAGCTTTGGTGACATGGTAAAGAGTGCTGAGGTAAAGACCATTACAATTTACCTATTCTGTTCAAGTTCTAATTGATTGAACTGAACCAGCAAACTTCATTCACTTTGCCTCTATGCCATTGACCAAAGTTTTTCAACCCTTGTGACTGGGATGATTTGGAACTCAGATCCCAGTAGAGGACAGAAGAGCCTGTTGATCTGAATGAGGTCATATCCTTTCATGAGTGCAGTCAATTTAGAAATACTGAACTCATTCCAGTTGGCTGTTCTTGATACAGAAGCAATTTAAGCATAATTATCCTCTTAGTATCATAAATCTGATCCTGGCATTAGGAAGAGACAATGTAAAGACAGGACTAAGCCATTCTGCCATGCAAGGTGGATATGCTTTTCATTTTAATCATTTTTGCTCTGTAACTCTACCAAGCTTGGTTTTGTAAACTTTATCTTGCCCTGTGGCATGTTTTTCTGGACTTCACCATCCGAGGAAACAGTTCCTCCTGTCATTTCATTTAATCATCTTAAATCTTCAATTAGAACATGTTTTATAGAGAAGAAAATAGTGTAAGGAGTGCCAACACGGGGCTTTGATCTTGGGTATCTGTAAAAGCAAGAGTCCAACTTGCCTATGTAACTGCTTGGCCTCAGACATGAGAGCAATGCTTGACTGGTGTGGTCCTGAAACAGGATACATTTAAAGCTCTGGGATAAGAGCACTAAATAAGTTACTTACTGCCTTATTAGCACACTACAGACTTCTTCACCTTTCAGTTATCATTCACTTCAAGAAGGTCTTAACTAGATAATCAATATTTACTTCAGATTCCAGAATTTTTGAATTCTTGGAACTAAATGTCTTTCAGCCAAGATTGGCAGACACACAAGAATGTGGCCCTATTGAATGCAAAATAAATATGTTTCATTGCAGTGAACAATAGGAGCTACTTCCTTGCACAAATATTAGGTGTTGTACTTCCCTTGGCTTTTAAATTAAATTAGTATTTTGTTGGCTGAACCCTTAGATTTTTAATTACACAAAAAGGAATGGCCAAGCTATTTCAGTGTGCTTACTGCGGAAGGTGTATGGATACAGCACAGAATATACCTTGGAGAGTTAATGCAATTTGCTCAGTTACTGATCTAAAGATAGTTGGGTCAGTTACTGTGAATGGAGAACTTCAGAATAAAGAGCAGCTTGACAAGCGTATTTAAAGACAGCAAATAGTTTCACGAAAAGTTAGCACAGTGCGTGGAACGGAGGAGAACGATTTTATGAGTAGACAACCTCATTTATTGGGCAGAAGTCTTGATAACCACAGTCAGATAGCTGCATGGTTTAGTTATTGAAAAATTAGCTCATTTGGCAAATAATTATTTCAACAAGGGAGGAAAGTGTTTGCTAAATGTTGAGAGATTGATAGTATTGATGGTTAAGGAGAAGTGTGTGTGCTTTTACATAAGGCACTGAAGCCAACATGCAGGTGCAGCAAACAATAAGGAGGGCAGATGACGTGTTAAACTTCATTAGGAAAGGATATGAATGCAAGTGGAAGGAAGATGTATAAAATCTTGATGAGACTGTACCTGGAGTAATGTATACAGTTTTGGTATCCTTACTTAAAAAGTACTTGGCATAGATGGAGTGCAACAAAGATTCGCTAGACTGGTTCCAGGGATAGAATATCTTGAGTATAATGGGACTATACTCCCTAGAATTCAGAAAATTTGTAGAAACTCACAAATTTCATCCAAGGCTTTATGAAATAGATGCAGGGATGATGTTTGCCCTGTCTGGATAATATAGGACTAGGAGGCACAGGTTGAGAATTAGGACAGGGATGAGGAAATTTTCTTCACTCATAGTGATGAACATTTGGGTTTCTCTGTCCCAAAGTCTGTGTGCATTTGATGATTTTACAGCAAGGGTATGATACAGTCCTGGTGGAGGTTTCGATCCAAAATGTTGTCTATACCTTTGCTTCCTTAGATGCTGTTTGGCCTAACGAGTTCTTCCAGCAGTTTCATTTTTGTTCCAGAAATGGAACTTTTGGCTCATCATGTCCATGCTAAATAGAAACCGGAGATTGATAGTGTTAAAGGATATGGATAGTGCTGGAAAATGGCACTGCTGTAAAAGATCAGGCCTGGTGTTGCGAAATAATGAAGTAGGCTTGAAGGATCATTTAATCATGCTTTTAGTCTTGATGTTCCTCTAGTCAAAAGTGTCTCTTCCTCAACTTAAAAAAAATTATCTTATATTGAGGTGATAGTGCCCGATGTACTTTGTCTAAGCGATCAGGTTTATTGTCACTGATGTGTATGATGTGAACTTTGTTGCTTTTGCAGTAACAGTCCAGTGCGAAAACACAACAATTGCTATCAATTACTGACTAAATAAATAGTGCAAACTAAAAGAATAATGAGGTCATGGACCAGTCAGAAATCTGATGGTGTTAGGGAAAAAAACTATTCCTAAGTCATTGAATGTGGGTCTTCAGCTCGTGAATCTCCTCCCTGATAGTAGTAATTCAAAGCGAGCATGTGCCAGATAGTGAGGGTCCTTATTTGTGGATGACAGCCCTCTCTTTTGCTTTTACTTTGGCTCTGACTTCACTTGTCAGCCATGGTAGTGTCCTACTTCCATTCGAACATTTCTTCTTATTTCGAATATGTCTATCTTACACTTCTCTCATATTTTCTTTCTTTTTCCAATATTTTTATTAAATTTTATTAAATTTCATATACACAAATACATAATTGATAAGGATACTTATTATAAATCAAAATAAGGTAGCACAAAATGCACTAAATGCACAAAATGCCCATCTTGCTAGTGTCCCTTTCCAGTCAACCTTGGCCAGTTCCCCTCTCATGCCATTGTAATTTCCTTTATTCCACTGAAATACGGACACATTGGAATTTAGTTTCTCCATTCTCAAGTTTCAAAGTGAACTGTATCGTATTGTGATCACTGCTCCCCAAGGGTTCCTTAACCTTAAGCTCTCTTATCACCTCCGGATCATTGCACAACACCCAATCCAGCACAGCTGATCTCCTAGTGGGCTTAACAACAAGCTGTTCTAAAAAGCCATCCCTTAGACATTCTACAAATTCTCTCTCGAGGTCCAGTATTGGCCTGGTTTTCCCAATCCACTTTCATGTTAAAATCCCCAGCGATTATCATGACATTGCCCTTCTGACATGCTTTTTCTATCTCCTGCTGTAATTTGTAATCCACATCCCGGCTGCTGCTTGGGGGCCTGTATACAACTGCCATTAGGGTCCTTTTACCCTTGCCATTTCATAACTCAACCCATAGAGACTCTACACCTTCCGATCCTATGTCATCTCTTTCTAATGATTTAATATTATTTCTTATACACAGAGCCACACCACTCCCTCTGCCCACTAACCTATCTTTCCAAAACACCATATATCCTTGGATGTTCAGCTCCCAATGGCAGTCATCCTTTAGCCAAGTTTCAGAGATGGCCACAACGTCATATTGCCAGTCTGTACCTGAATTTCAAGATTATCCATTTTATTTCTTCTGCTGTGTGCATTCAAATTTCACACTTTCAGTCCAGTACTTGTTGCTTTCTGTTTTAACTGAACCACGCTTCTATTGCTCATATCTCATCCCACTGGCTGGGATTATGCCTCCTACCTGTCCTTTCTATCATCTCTGTTGCACACTATCTTTGATTTATTTCTGTTTTCCCTTTTCTTAGCCCGATCACTTCAGTTCCCATCGCCCTGCCAAATTAGTTTAAACCCTCCCCAGCAGCACTATTAGACCTGCTTGCCAGGATATTGGACCCCTTTGGGTTCAGATGTAAATTGTCCTTTCTGTACAGGTCGTACCTCCCCCAGCAGAGGCCCCAGTGATTCAGGAACCCGAAGCCCTGTCCCCTACACCAGTCTCTCAGCCACGCATTAATATGCCTGATGGTGTTATTCTTGTGCTCGTTAGCACGTAGCACAGGCAGCAATCCTGAGGTTACTACCCTGGAGGTCCTGCTGTTCAGCTTCCTACCCAACTCCCTGAATTCTCTCTTCAGGACCTCCTCCCTTTTTCTACCTATGTCATTGGTACCAACGTGTACCAAGACTTCTGCCTGTTCACCCTCTCCCTTCAGAATACTCTGCACCTGATCCGAGACATCCCGTACCCTGGCACCTGGGAGGCAACACACCATGTGGGTATCTCTATGAGGCTGACAGTACCTCCTGTCTGTTCCCCTCACTATGAAATCTCCTATAACTACCACATTCCTCATCATCTTCTCTCCTCTCTGTACCACAGAACCAGGCTCAGTGCCAGAGACCTGATCGCTGTGGTTGTCCTCTGTCAGGTCACCCCCCCCCCCACCCCCTCAGCAGCACCCAAAACAAGGTAATGATTACTGAGGGGGATGGCCACAGGGGTGCTCTCTACTATCTGAGCTCTTCCCTTTCCTTCCCTGACAGTCACCCACTTATCTAACTCCTGTAGCCTCAGGGTGACTAACTCCTTGTAGCTCCTATCTATCTACTGCTTGCTTTCCCTAATAAGCAGTTGGTCATCAAGCCGCAGCTCCAGATCTCTAACACGGTCTCTCAGAAGCTGCATCTCGGTGCACCTGGTGCAGATGTGGCCATCTGGGAGACTTGAAGAATCCCAGGATTCCCACATCTGACACCCAGGGCAAAGTACTAACCCTGCAGGCATGCTCTCTATTCCTCAAAAAATGCAAGGAAAAAACAAAGTCCACTTATGCACTTACCTCGCCGAAGCCTGAATGAGCCAAAGCCCTACCACTCTGCCACAGACCACTCCGTTGATGACTGCTCCGCTAGACAGTGTCTCCCTTTTATAGCTGAACCTTCCCTGCTCTGCAGCTGACGATTGGTGCACCGGTTATAGCCACATGGCAGTGGGGCCGGATAGCATCCCTGGGTGAGTACTCAGGATGTGCATGGTACAACTGGCAGGTGTGTTTACTGACATTTTTAATCTCTCCCTCTCCCAGTCTAGAGTGCCCTCCTGCTCCAAATCATCTACCATTGTCCCTGTACCTAAAAAGGTCAAGGTAACTTGTCTGAACGACTGGCATCCTGTCACACTCACCTCAAACGCTTTGAGAGGCTGGTCAAAGAATACATCTGCAGCACGCTACCACCCACACTGGATCCCTACAATTCACCTACCGACTCAACCAATTGACAGATGACGTAATAGCCACAGCTCTACACACTGTCCTTACACATCTGGAGAAGAAGGATGCTTATGTGAGAATGCTGTTCTTGGATTACAGTTCAACATTTAGCATCTTAATTCCCCCAGGCTCAACAAGAAGCTCAGCTGGATCCAGGACTTCCTGTCAGATCGCTGGCAGATGGTAAGATTGGGTTCCCTTACCTCTGCCCCTCTGACCCTCTACACAGGAGCTCCCCAGTTCTGTGTCCTGAGCGCCCGCCTCTACTCCCCATACACCCATGACTGTGTTGTCGTGTTCAGCATCATTCTGCTGATCAAATTTGCAGATGACACGACATTTATGGGCCATTTCCAGCAATGATGAGACAGCCTACAGAGGAGAATTCAATGCCCTGACAGTAGTGCAAAAAAAAACATCTTCTCCCTCAATGTCAAAAAAACAAAGGAGTTGATCATGGATTACGGGAGGAACGGAGACAGGCTAGCCCCTATTGATATCAGTGGGACTGTAGTTGAGAGGGCCAGTAGTTTCCAGTTCCTCAGTAGACATATCACGGAGGACCTCACCTGGACTGTACATAGTGGCTATGTGGTGAAAAAAGCACAACAGCGCCTCTTCCACCTCAGATGGCTGAAGAAGTTCGGCACGAGTCCCCAAATTCTCAGGACTTTCTTCAAGAGTATCTTGACTGGCTATGTCACTGCCTGGTAGGGGAACTGTACTACTCTCAATCACAGGGCACTTCAGAGAGTGGTGCAGACAGCCCAATGCATCTACGGATGTGAACTTTCCTCTATTCAGGACATTTTACAGCAGCAGGTGCGTAAAAAGTGCTCAGAAGATCATCAGAGACTGCAGCCAATCCAACCACAAACTATTTTAGCTACTACTGTCAGACACACGATTTTGCAGTATCCAGGCCAGGACCAATAGGCTCCAGGACACCAGGCCATCAGATTTATCAATACACATTGATCTGATTGCATATCTGACTGTACATTGATCTGATTGTGTATCTGACTGTACATACATGTATACAATACAATTAAGTATACAAGCTTAGTGTTTGGGCAATATCCTCCCACATATCTCCACTTTATCGCTTGTACATTGCGACAGAGATGCAACATAAAGATTTTTACTCCCTTGGATGTAAGAAATGAAATTTAAAAAAATCTTAAAACTCCGGAGACATGTCAGGAAGCACCGTAAATTCCGGTGTATAAGCCGACCATCCCCCTCCCCATTTTCAAGGTTAGAAGAAGCGACTTTTTCATGTTGCCATTGTATAAGCCAATCCCTTTTGTAGAGCTTTTTGATTTAACCAGAAAAGATCACAAGATCTCACATGCTGGTACTCAGCTTTGTCAGATCCGGAACCCGGAAATTTTGTGAACCAGTACCTGTTAAGAAAATAGGCCTGCACATTGTAGAGTGTTATAAGCGAATTCTTAATAAATAAATCAGGGAGGAAAGTTTTGGATTAGGTTCCCAATGGTAAAGAATCCTCTGAAATGTAACCCCCCCCCCCCAAAATCATTTAGTGCCCATCGTAATCTCGTTAAAACATAACATAGGGTGGCAGGATCAGTACGTGTACTCAGTATTGAGTTTGCGACCACCATGTACAAAAGGTTAAAACGAATGCGATATGATGCTGGCTTCAAGCTGAAGGTTGTTGATTTTGCTAAAGGAAGGAATAATTCTGCAGCTGCTAAGAAGTTTAGTGTAAACGAGAAACAAGTGAGAGAGTGGAGAAAGGCAGAGGACACGCTGAGGGAAGTGCCAAAGACGAAATGTGCAAACCATGGGAAAACATGCCAGTGGCCAGAACTGGAAGAAAAAGTTTTAGAGTGGGTGAATCACCAGCGATTGTCTGGGTACATTGTTACCAGAGAAATGATTCGAGTTCAGGCGTTGAAATGAAAAACACTGTGAGGTCAGCGAAAATTTCAAAGCTACGCGAAGCTGGTGCACCCAATTTATGAATAGATGTGATCTTGTGTTGAGCCAAAAAAACAAAGATTGCTCAGCAGTTGCTGAATGACCTTGAGAATAAGATTACGGCCTTCCAATCGTTTGTAATCTAGCATCAAAAGGCACATTCTTACCCGCTCTCACTGATTGGTAACATGGACGAGACACCAATGTTTGATTTTGCTGGCAACCACACTGTCAATCAGAAGGGGGAGAAAACAGTCCTTGTCAAAACAACTGGACATAAGAAGCAACATTTTAGTGTCGTGTTAACATGTATGGCTGACGTGACCAGACTACCACCGATGGTGATTTTTAAGAGGAAAACATTCCCAAAGAAAGAAAAATTCCTACGGAGTGTTGTTGTTTACATTCAAGAATGCGGTGGATGGATGAAGCGGGTTGCTTGAAGTGGGTTAAAGAGGTGTGGCGTCGACGTCCCGAAGGTTTCAGGAAGGAAAAGTCGCTACTTGTCTGGGACATGTTCAAAGCGCACTTGTCAGGTGAGACAAAAGCAGCATTGAAAGCTGAAAATACGGACATTGCAGTCATCCCCGGTGGTTTGATGTCCGCGCTCCAGCCACTAGATGTGAGTTTAAACAAGCCATTCAAAGAATTCATGCGTCGACGTGGAACGAATGGATGATATCTGGAAATCAGTCATTCACTCCAGCGGGAGATATGAGGGCTGCATCTCTAGCTACAGTTTGCGAGAGGGTAGTGCAATCATGGGAGGAAATGAAGGCCAGGTGCATTGTGAAGACCTTCAAGAAGTGCAGCATCAGCAATGCTTTGGATGGCACTGAAGATCATTTGCTTTGGGAAAAAGATGATGGAGATTTGGCAGCCAGTAAAGCTGCAAATGATGATGTTGAAGCAGAAATTGACAATCCTTACAATGATATGGTGACTGCCGAAGAATGGGACGTGATTTTCAGAGAGTCAGATAATAAAGAGTGTGAGAGGTTCAAGCTCTGAACGTTTGAGGGCAACAGTGTGTACAAGTAAATTGAGAAACAGAATGTGTTTTGTAGATCTTTTCTTTTGTGTAGATTTTATAAGTGTTTGTATTTTCTTTTGTATTTGACTGAAAAACTGCCAATAAATACGACCTGTCTTCCATGTTTTCGTTTTTCCAAAGTTGGCACCCTCTGTATAAGCCGATCCTCTAATTTTAGGACCAAAATTAAGGGCCAGATTCTTGGCTTATACACCGGAATTTACAGTATTCACATCCTGTGGAAGAAATGTTTTCTCCAAACAGTTGTAAAATACATAATGAAAATGGCCCAAATTAAGATGTATAGATTTTTTAAAGCAAATTGTATTAAGTGCAAATGTAGTAATGCCGGTTAAGTTGTAGATCAGATGGTGAAACAGATTGACCTGTTCACTTTGAGTCCCTGTAATGCATCCAGTTAGCAGTCAGCTGGCTTCTCTTGTTGATTCTGACTAGGATGTGCTGCTGCTCAGTCAGTTCATACGATCAGATGGAGGGATGTTACCACGCCGTGTCACGGGACTCTGCTTCGAAGAGCATAAAAAGATTGAAGCCTGTGTGAAGATGGCTCATCGATCTGGTAAGTCACTCTTTTGATGTGAATGCTTGAATTGGGTGTTGAGTATTAGTTTGCTTTTTTGTTGGCAATTATGTGGATTTCCTTTGTAAACTTTGTTCAGATCTATATCTTCTCCTGATTTTTCCCCTACCTACCTTGTGGACTGCTGCCTTTTTGTTAATTCAGCTTCTGCACATAACAGGGCAGTTTATTGCATCTTGTGGCTATGGTACTGCACCTTTAGCTTGTTTCTCAGGCTAATGGTCAATGTTGTTTTTATTTGGATTGTGCTTAGCTTCAGTCTGGGCTCTTCCCAGCAGAGAGGGAGTGGATATTGGAGCCTCATCTGGTCATGTACTTGCCAGTCAGTCCTTGGTGTGAAAAAACTGTATGTTGCCAGTAATTATGCAAGTAGGGAGAAGCAACAACTTGGATTTAAAAAAAGCAATCAGGGGCCAATTTCTTCTGGAGTGTTGCCTATCCCACTGGTGTTAGTATGTTACCATTGAACAGAATAAGGTATTCCAACACTTAGAGTGGAGAGCTCTGACTGGCAGAGATGTCTTCAAGTTTAACAATGGATTCACAAAGTTTGAAAACTAGACATCCATGCCCATAGTCAATAACGAGTACATAAAGAAATTGTTTAACACAAGGGTATGTCAGAATGGGGAAAATTGACATTAAGTAAAAAAGCAGGTACTTAAAGTCTGAAGGTTGGTCGTGCTGTCCACATTAAGTGGAGAAATACATTAAATTATTTTTGTAAAAAAAAACTTGAAAGCATCTACAGAGTTTATCCTGTACTATTTTTGTGCCAGACTAACACTTGTAGGAATCTATCTGAAAAATCTGCATCATTTTAATAGTTAACAGTTTGATAGATACTTCCAAAAAATTTTAATTAATTTTTAAGGATTCTGGCATTGCCAGCAAGGCCGTAAGTTTTTGTGCATCCCTAATTACCTTTGGACAGATTGGTAGTAATGGGATGAACTTCTGTTCAGGATTTAAATCCAAACACATTGATGGAAAATAGATGCAATTACAAGTGAAGATGGTACTTAACTTGGCAAATAAGCCTAACAGTGTTGGTGTTTCTGTGCACTGATTAGCATTGGCAGTGGTGTTGAGGTCATTGGTTGGGTGATGATGTTGGAGTTGACTTGATGAAAATACAAAATCACGAGGCACTCGATAGGGTTGGTAATAGGAAAACTCTTCCAATGCGGGGGTATTGAAATCTAAAGGACACGGGGTAGGGGTAAGTTGTTTCAAGGGGTATTTGATGTATTCCAGAGTAGCCTCAGTGAGGCTTTTGACAATGTTTCACATAGGTCATCCAGTGCACTGGATGCATCAGCTAAAAAACAGGATCGAACTGGAAATGTTATTACCTGACCATTAACTATTTGCTCTCACTCACTCCTTCAGTAGGAATGGGGGTATGAATTGTAAGTTTATGGATAACATCAAAATTGGTGTGGATAGCAAGGAAGGTTGTATAAAACTACAGAAGGATAGAGCTCAGACAAAAAAATTGGACCATAGTTGGCTGATAGAATTTAATTCTGACAACATTGAGGTGATCTTAGGGTACAAAGTAACCATGAGAACAGAGGGTCATTTGGGGTTCAAGTCCATAATTCCCTTAAAGTAGCAACACGGGTGGATAGGGTGTTGCAGCATGTTTGCTTCATACATCAGGCACAAATGTTATGTTGCAACTGGTTAGACCATAGTGGGATAATTGTGCGTGGTTCGGGTCATCAGACTAGAGAAGACTGTGGTAATACTAGAAAGAGTGTAGAAGCGATTCACAAGAATTTTGTCTCGAATGAAGGGATCTGAAGGGAGAGATCGGACAGGCTGGTGTGTGGGATGATGTTGGGGACCTTAGGTAGGTTTATAAAATTATGAGGGACATGGGCATGGTAGCGATAGTCACAGTCATTTTCCCAGAGTAGAGGAAACTAAAACTAGTGACACAGGTTTAAGATAGGAGGGGAAAGATTTAAGTTAATGCTGAAGGGTAAGTGTTTCACCCCAGAGGATGGTGGGTATATGGAACAGGCTGCCAGATGATACCATTGCACTGTTTAAAAGATATTTGAGATAGGCACATGTATAGAACATAGAACATAGAATAGTACTGCACAGTACAGGCCCTTCGGCCCACAATGTTGTGCCGACCCTCAAACCCTGCCTCCCATGTAAGTCCCCAACTTAAATTCCTCCATATACCTGTCTAGTAGTCTCTTAAACTTCACTAGTGTAACTGCCTCCACCACTGACTCAGGCATTGCATTCCACGCACCAACCACTCTCTGAGTAAAAAACCTTCCTCTAATATCCCCCTTGAACTTCCCACCCCTTACCTTAAAGCCATGTCCTCTTGTATTGAGCAGTGGTGCCCTGGGGAAGAAGCACTGGCTATCCACTCTATCCATTCCTCTTAATATCTTGTACACCTCTATCATGTCTCCTCTCATCCTCCTTCTCTCCAAAGAGTAAAGCCCTAGCTCCCTTAATCTCTGATCATAATGCATACTTTCTAAACCAGGCAGCATCCTGGTGAATCTCCTCTGTACCCTTTCCAATGCTTCCACATCCTTCCTATAGTGAGGTGACCAGAACTGGACACAGTACTCCCAAGTGTGGCCTAACCAGAGTTTTATAGAGCTGCATCATTACATCGCGACTCTTAAACTCTATCCCTCGACTTATGAAGGCTAACACCCCATAAGCTTTCTTAACTACCCTATCCACCTGTGAGGCAACTTTCAGGGAATCTGTGGACATGTACCCCGAGATCCCTCTGCTCCTCCACACTACCAAGTATCCTGCCATTTACTTTGTACTCTGCCTTGGAGTTTGTCCTTCCAAAGTGTACCACTTCACACTTCTCTGGGTTGAACTCCATCTGCCACTTCTCAGCCCACTTCTGCATCCTATCAATGTCTCGCTGCAATCTTTGACAATCCTCTACATTATCTACAACACCACCAACCTTTGTGTCATCTGCAAACTTGCCAACCCACCCTTCTACCCCCACATTCAGGTCGTTAATAAAAATCATGAAAAGTAGAGGTCCCAGAACCGATCCTTGTGGGACACCACTAGTCATAATCCTCCAATCTGAATGTACTCCCTCCACTACCACACTCTGCCTTCTGCAGGCAAGCCAATTCTGAATCCACCTGGCCAAACTTCCCTGGATCCCATGCCTTCTAACTTTCTGAATAAGCCTACCGTGTGGAACCTTGTCAAATGCCTTACTAAGATCCATATAGATCACATCCACTGCACTGCCCTCATCTATATGCCTGGTCACCTCCTCAAAGAACTCTATCAGGCTTGTTAGACACGATCTGCCCTTCACAAAGCCATGCTGACCGTCTCTGATCAGACCATAATTCTCTACATGCCTATAGATCCTATCTCTAAGAATCTTTTCCAACAGTTTTCCCACTACAGACGTAAGCTCACTGGTCTATAATTACCTGGACTATCCCTACTACCTTTTTTGAACAAGGGGACAACATTTGCCTCCTTCCAATCCTCCGGTACCATTCCCATGGACAACGAGGACATAAAGATCCTAGCCAGAGGCTCAACAATCTCTTCTCTCGCCTCGTGGAGCAGCCTGGGGAATATTCCGTCAGGCCCCGTGGACTTATCTGTCCTAATGTATTTTAACAACTCCAACACTTCCTCTCCCTTAATATCAACATGCTCCAGAACATCAACCTCACTCGTATTGTCCTCACCATCATCAAGTTCCGTCTCATTGGTGAATACCGAAGAGAAGTATTCATTGAGGACCTCGCTCACTTCCACAGCGTCCAGGCACACCTTCCTACCTCTATCTCTAATCGGTCCTACCTTCACTCCTGTCATCCTTTTTTTCTTCACATAATTGAAGAATGCCTTGGGGTTTTCCTTTACCCTACTCGCCAAGGCCTTCTCATGCCCCCTTCTTGCTCTTCTCAGCCCCTTCTTAAGCTCCTTTCTTGCTTCCCTATATTCCTCAATAGATTCATCTGATCCTTGCTTCCTAAACCTAATGTATGCTGCCTTCTTCCACCTGACTAGATTTTCCACCTCACTTGTCACCCATGGTTCCTTCACCCTACCATTCTTTATCTTCCTCACCGGGACAAATTTATTCCTAACATCCCACAAGAGATCTCCAAACATTGACCACATGTCCATAGTACATTTCCCTGCAAAAATATCATCCCAATTCACACCCGCAAGTTCTAGCCTTATAGCCTCATAATTTGCCTTTCCCCAATTAAAAATTTTCCTGTCCTCTCTGATTCTATCCTTTTCCATGATAATGCTAAAGGCCAGGGAGCGGTGGTCACTGTCCCCCAGATGCTCACCCACTGAGAGGTCTGTGACCTGACCCGGTTCATTACCTAGTACTAGATCTAGTATGGCATTTCCCCTGGTCGGCCTGTCCACATACTGTGACAGGAATCCGTCCTGGACACACTTAACAAACTCTGCCCCATCTAAACCCTTGGAACTAATCAGGTGCCAATCAATATTAGGGAAATTAAAGTCACCCATGATAACAACCCTGTTATTTTTGCACCTTTCCAAAATCTGCCTCCCAATCTGCTCCTCTGTATCTCTGCTGCTACCAGGGGGCCTATAGAATACCTCCAATAGAGTAACTGCTCCCTTCCTGTTCCTGACTTCCACCCATATTGACTCAAAAGAGGATCCTGCTACATTACCCACCCTTTCTGTAGATATAGTATCCCTGACCAGTAATGCCACCCCTCCTTCCCTTTTTCTGCCCTCTCTATCTCTTTTAAAGCACTGAAATCCAGGAATATTGAGAATCCATTCCTGCCCAGGTGCCAGCCAAGTCTCTGTAATGGCCATTACATCATAATTCCATATATGTATCCAAGCTCTCAGTTCATCACCTTTGTTCCTGATGCTTCTTGCATTGAGGGACACACATTTCAGCCCTTCTACCTTACTGTCTTTACACCGTTTATTCTGCTTCTCTTTCCTCAAAGCCTCTCTGTACGTTAGATCTGGCTTTACTCCATGCACCTCTTTCACTGCTCCATCGCTCTGGGTCCCATCCCCCTTGAAAATTAATTTAAACCCTCCCGAACCATGCTAGCAAACCTATCTGCAAGGATATTGCTCCCCCTCGAGTTCAGGTGCAACCCATCCAATCTGTACAGGTCCTACCTTCCCCAGAAGAGATCCCAATCTTCTAAAAATCTAAAACCCTGCTCCCTGCCCCAACTCCTCAGCCAAGTGACATCTCCTCCAATTCTTACCATGACTGCCACGTAGCACTGGCAGCAATCCTGAGAATGCCACCCTTGAGGTCCTGTTATTCAGCCTTCTGCCTAGTTCCTGAAACTCACACTTCAGGACCTCATCCCTCTTCCTGCCTATGTCGTTGGTCCCAACATGTATCACGACTTCTGGTTGTTTTCCCCTCTCATACCAGGATGTCGTGCACCCGGTCAGAGACATCCCGGACCCTGGCACCCAGGAGGCAACAAACCATGCGAGTGTCCTTCTCACGTCCACAAAATCTCCTGCCTGCTCCCCTGACTATAGAGTCTCCAATGATGACAGCTCTCCTCTTCTCCATCCCACCCGTCTGCACCACAGGGTCAGATTCAGTGCTGGAGGCCCTGCCACCGTGGCTCACACTTGGTCGGTCGTCCCCGCCGACAGTATCCAGGACGGTAAACTTATTATTCAGGGGAATGGCTACAGGGGTGCTCTGCACTACCTGTCTGCTCACCTTCACTTTCCCCCCTCTGACTGTCACCCAACGACCTGCTTCCGACAGCCTAGGTGTGACTACCTCCCTGTAGTTCTCATCTATGACTGCCTCATTCTCCCTTATGAGTCGAAGGTCATCCAGCTGCTGCTCCAGATTCCTTACACGGGCTTCCAGATCGCCCAGCCATATGCACTTCTGGCAGATGTGACTCTACAGGAGAGGGGAGTTCCCCCAAGACTGCCACATCTCACATGAGAGGCACATCACCGTCTCAGGAGGCATTGTAAAAACTAACTGGGAGCAAGCTTGTCCTCTGCCTCTTCTTGTTGAAGCCTCTCGGATCAAAGCCTCAAAGCTCCACTCCTTCACTGGCCCACTCACGCACTGGCCGCTATTAGAATGGTTTGGAGGGATATGGAAAATAGGATTAGTGTAGATGAGTGTCTTAGGGTGTACAAGAGGGACTGAAAAGCCTTTCTATGTGCTGTATTACTTAATGAACTTGGTAGAATGAACTGTTAACAACACCATATCATGTCAGGGTCATGCTGTGAGCAAAATATGGCACCACTTGGGTAGGCACGTTGCTGGCATAGTGAGCACTTCTCCAGCTTAACAGAACAAACAAAGGACTTGGCTTTGACTTGATGTGGTGTGCTTGAACATAGAACATAGAATAGTACAGCGCAGTACAGGCCCTTCAGCCCACATTGTTGTGCCGACCCTCAAACCCTGCCTCCCATATAACCCGCCACCTTAAATTCCTCCATATACTTGTCTAGTAGTCTCTTAAATTTCACTAGTGTATCTGCCTCCAGCACTGACTCAGGCAGTGTATTCCACGCACCAACCACTCTCTGAGTAAAAATCTTCCTGTAATATCCCCCTTGAACTTTCCACCCCTTACCTTAAAGCCATGTCCTCTTGTATTGAACAGTGGTGCCCTGGGGAAGAGGCGCTGGCTATCCACTCTATCTATTCCTCTTAATATCTTGTATACCTCTATCATGTCTCCTCTCATCCTCCTTCTCTCCAAAGAGTAAAGCCCTAGCTCCCTTAATCTCTGATAATAATGCATACTCTCCAAACGAGGCAGCATCCTGGTAAATCTCCTCTGTACCCTTTCCAATGCTTCCACATCCTTCCTATAGTGAGGCGACCAGAACTGGACACAGTACTCCAAGTGTGGCCTAACCAGAGTTTTATAGAGCTGCATCATTACCTTGCGACTCTTAAACTCTATCCCTCGATTTATGAAAGCTAACACCCCATAAACTTTCTTAACTACCCTATTTACCTGTGAGGCAACTTTCACGGATCTGTGGACATGTACCCTCAGATCCCTCTGCTCCTCCACACTACCAAGTATCCTGCCATTTACTTTGTACTCTGCCTTGGAGTTTGTCCTTCCAAAGTGTACCACCTCACACTTCTCCGGGTTGAACTCCATCTGCCACTTCTCAGCCCACTTCCGCAACCTATCAATGTCTCTCTGTAGTCTGGTGATAAACAAAGACTTGTGGAGCACAATGTGCAGTTCATAAAACTGTACCGTGCATACCTGCGGTACAGAAGGTAATTTCTTGATTCCCTTCTGTAAGCATAAGGCATGTCTCATTCATAGCTTTCTCAAGAAGACGATTGGTGTAGCTCTGAAAACCTGTGGCTGTGGTTACATGGGCAACAATGCTGGCAAACAATATTTTCTGCCAGGGTAATGATAAAGGGCATTTAAATCTAAAGTGCTTCCAAAAGTATGTTTTTACTTCGGAACAAAGCAGGTGTACGTGCACACTCTTGTCCCCTTCTATTTCATTAATTTTGTTATTGCCTAGTTGTATGAGCCTCAACATGTACTTCAGTTTAAAGAGCCGTTGAAGTCATTACCTGCTGCATGTTCAGAAGTTATTTTTACCCAAAAGGTCCCCCTGGCCGAGCATTTCTGATTCCAGATGAGGCCTGTCATATGGCAGCCCATACACACATTACAGTGTGTTTCATCAGCATATTTGTGGTTACTAAGATTTTGTTCCAACATTATATACAAGAGACTGGAAACAATGTCTTCTGGAACCTGTAATACATGTCTGCATTGCCTGTTGGCATTTTCCCATCAAAGGAAGTGAAGACCTGGAGTAAAGTGCTTCAAATTCATATCATAGTTTAGAATGGATGGATGGTAGGATTCTGATGAAGTAATTATCCTTGACTTTTTTTATAGAGATGGATATGCTGCGACTTTTTGAAAGAAAGAGAAATAGGAACAGGACCAGAAGGAATGCAGCAAAGGTTCAACAGACTGATTCCTGGGAAAGCAGGACCAACAGATGAGTAAAGATTGGATTGAACAGACTTTGGAAGAATAAGAGATCTCTTTGGGGAAGGAGTGGGGAGCCCCCCGAGCATACTCCAGTCTTGACCCATCTTTGATTTCAGTAACTCACTCCCATGCTCCTTGTTGCCTTTTCGTGTATAGAAAGCTGTCTTCTTTTTAAATACATTCTGTGACTTGGCTCCCTCAGCCTTTTGTGGAAGAGAATTCCATAGTGTCACAGTAGGCTCATTGAGTATAAACACATTATTTCAGTCCTAAATGTTTTATCCTGTATCTTGAGACTATAACGCCTCATTTTAGACCACCTTCCACCTCTCCAATTCTTCCCCAGCCAGAGGAAGCAGTCTCCCTGAATTCAGCATGTCAACCCCTTTCAAAAATCTGTAAGTTTCAATGAGAACACTTATTCTTTCAAACTCAGTTCAATCTAATCTCCACTCATTTGACAGTCCTGCTCCCCTGGAATCAGTCTGTTGAACTTTTGTTACATTCCTTTTATGGCAAGTATGTTCAAAGTTCAAAGTAAGTTTATTAACAAAGTATATATATACGTCACCATATACAACCCCGAGACTCATTTTCTTGTGGGCATACTCAGTGAATCCAAAGAGCTTAATGGAATCAAATTAATGACCGCACCCAACAGGATGGACAACCAGTGTGCAAAAGACAACAAATTGCACAAACACTAAAGAAAAATAAAGAATAATAATAATAAGTAAATAAACAATAAATATTGAGAACATGAGATGAAGAGTCCTTGAAAGTGAGGCCATAGGTTCTGGGAACAGTTCACTGGTGGGGCGAGTGAAGATGAGTGATGTTATCTCCTCTGGTTCAAGAGCCTGATGTTTGAAGTGTAATAATTGTTTCTGAACCTGGTGGTGTGAGTCCTGAGGCCCTCATATCATCTTCTTGATGGCAGTAATGAATCCTGAGGCCCTCGTATCAACTTCTTGATGGCAGTAATGAGAAGAGGGTATGTCTTAGATGGTGGGGGTTTACGATGATGGATGCTGCTTTTCTGCAACAGCATTCCGTGTAGATATGCTCAGTGCTGGGGAGGCCTTTACCCGTGATTGACTGGGCTGTATCCATGACTTTTTGTAGGACTAAAACTGCATACAGAACTCCAGGGTGAGCTCACCAAAACCCTGTCTAATTTTGGTAAAACTTTCACTTGTACTCAAAACTTCAAGTGGTGAAAGTCAAGATCCATTTGCTTTCCTAACTGCTTGCTGTACTGCCACATTTGTTTTCACACCAATCAAGGACAGCCAAGTCCTTCTGTACACCAATGTTTCCCAGTCTATCACTATTTAAGTAATGCAAACACGAGGAAATCGGCAGATGCTGGAAATTCAAGCAACGCACACAAAATGCTGGTGGAACACAGCAGGCCAGGCAGCATCTATAGGAAAAAGTACAGTCAACTTTTCGGGCCAAGACCCTTCATCAAGACGAACTGAAAGAAGAGATAGTAAGAGATTTGAAAGCGGGAGGGAGAGGGGGAGATCCAAAATGATAGGAGAAGACAGGAGGGGCAGGGATGGAGCCAAGAGCTGGAAAGTTGATTGACATCTTCAAATCTCTTACTATCTCTTCTTTCAGTTAGTTAACAAAGGGTCTAGGCCCGAAATGTTGACTGTACCTCTTCCTATAGATGCTGCCTGGCCTGTTGCGTTCCACCAACATTTTGTGTGTGTTACTATCTAAATAATACTCTTTTTCTCTCGCAAGTAGATAACTTCACAGTTTTCCATGCTATTTCTACGTTTAGCATGTATTTGCCAACACTTTCCATTCTCCTCGGAACCCACAATTCACCCAGTTTTGTTTTATGAACATAGAGATATTATACTCATATAGATGATTGTCATATATCTGTGACCTATGTATTTATTCTTGTGGTGCCCATTAATCATTGACTGCTTCCCTGAAAAATATATACTCTTTTTTTCTGCAACTAAGTGTATCAAGTTTTAAAATTTACTTTTGTCCATTGAGCTTTTTCAAGTGCCTTCTGAAAATTCAAATGCACTGCATGCACTAGCTCTCCCTTACCTATTCTACCTTTTTTTTCATAAAGTGGAATTACATTTGCCAACCCCAGTCTTCATGAGCCATTCAATAATCTATAGAAGTTTGAAAGATAATGTCCAATGCGTTTACTATTTCCATAGCTACCTCTTTTAGTTCTCTGGGATGAAGATTAACAGCTGTGGGGATTTATTTATTTTCAGTCCCATTAATTTCTCCAGCATTTTGATTTCACTGATGTTTGGTCCACTGGAATTTCTGGGAAGTTACTTTTGTAGGCAGTATTAATTTATTTGCTCTGATGCCTCTGTTCTCCATTATGAATTCTCATGTTTTTGACTGTAAAGGACCAATATTTGTCTTCATTAATCTTTTCAATTTTTAGTACTTTGTAAAAGATTTTGTGCTGCCATTTTATATAGCTTGCAAGTTTACTCTCATACTGTTTTTACTCTCTTAACCGATTTCTTGTTCCACTTCTGCTGAATTTTAAGTTGTTCCCAATTCACAGGCTTGCTGTGTTTTCTGGAAACTGTGTATGCATCCCCTTTGAATCTAATGCTGTCAGTAATATTTTATTTGCCATGTTTTGCATCCTTTTCTCTTTCGCTTAAGGTTATTATAGCTGGGGGTGGTAATGAGGACAAGCTCACGCTTTCTTTTAAATGCTCCAATGGCATGCGCCTCAAATAGTCTCTGACAACCAAGACCAGCTCCTGGCCTTCATGCGTGGCTTTGCTACTAAGCCTGGTGGAACCGTTTCTACTGACAGGAGGGGCAAGGGTAGGTTACTGGTGCCTTAAAACTAGTCACTTCAGGCACATTGGGCTTGTCAGCTGTGTTTGGCAGCTCATCTAGGAGAGGGAAAGCTCTGATCTCAAACCTCCCACATAAAAGTTGCTGGTGAATGCAGCAGGCCAGGCAGCATCTCTAGGAAGAGGTACAGTCGTCGAGGTTTCGGGTTACAGTCGAAACGTCGACTGTACCTCTTCCTAGAGATGCTGCCTGGCCTGCTGCGTTCACCAGCAACTTTTATGTGTGTTGCTTGAAATTCTAGCATCTGCAGATTTCCTCGTGTTTGCAATCTCAAACCTCCGCTGCCTTGCGGCTATAAGTACTCGTGGGGAAGGCTTTGGGACTAAACCCGGAGGGATAAATCCGGAGCTGGAGTCCCTAAGGTAGTCCTACATTGAGTTCAATGCTGACTGGCAACTCCTGCGATGCTGCTGGTGCCAAAATGTATCAATCTCTGCTGTGCCTTTGGGGTCATCAGATGCATGGAGAGGGGGAGCTTGCTACGTGGGCCACAGCTTGCTCTCCATATCGTACAGACCAGGCTTGTATATCTAGTTAGCCAGGACACAATATTCATGGTCAACCCTGACCAAGGGAGGCCTCAGCCACTTTTGCACCAAAAAAGTAAGTGCAATTGCTGCAGTAACTGCATTTATTTGTTTTCTAATCTCAGGCCTCTTTCCTAAAGGTTATTGACTAATCTCTTCTCATTGCATGGAAGAAGTTATTTACTCGCCGTTCCGCTGCTGGCATTTAGAGCAGTAATGAAAGTCCTCCATCTCTGTCTGCCCTTGATCATCTTCTCTGTTGTGCCCCAGGTGAGTTCAGGGTCTTCATTTCTACCTCCACAGGAAGGTGCCAAGTTTTGTCTTTGGTTTCCCGCGTTTCCTCCGTCCTTCAGGGGTTGAATGAAGTGCTGTCTTGATGATGGAGTGGGCCTCTTCTCATCACATGCCCAATCCATCTCCAGCGTTTCCTCATGATGATTGTGGCCATGTCCTCTTGATGACACTGCAGGAACAGGGCATGGCTGGAGATCTTTCTTGGCCAGAAAATATGGAGGATTTTCCCGAGGCTTATGGTGTGGAATGACGACAACTTGGCAAGGTCACTCTCTTGTTGTGTGCCAGCATTCTGACCTGTACTAGAGTGTGCACAGAACACAGCTCTGGTACAGATTCACCTTGGGGTTAGGGTTTAATTGTATTACATTATCTTACCTAGCTGACTCCTCATCCTACCATTTGAAAAACATCACCCTGAGTATAGTCTACGAAGTTATCCTTGCATATTATTCCTAATTTGGGATGTCTATTCTAGATTAAAGTCCTTCATTATGGATATCACCAATTTCTTGTTTGATGTTATTCTCTACATCATCCCTACTTCTTGGCAGCCAGTAAACGACTGCCACCAAAATTTTACATCCCTTGGTGCTTTTTAGCTCCACCTAGATAGGTTTTGCAACTTGATTTTCCCAGCCAATATTATTTCTCCCTATTGCTCTGGTTCCATCTTGGACCTTTTAACACCACCACACCTGTTTTTCCTTTGGCCAGTCCTTGCTATTATATCAACTATCCTTGACTATGCAGCTCCCAGCCTTCGTCATACCAAAGCCATGTCCCCATGATGCATTATATCACATCTATATGCATTTGTTTGCACTTACTGTAGCTCTATCATTGACTGGCATTTATTTCTGGTAAATGTTTGTAGCTTGAGGATATTCAGTGCATCTTCTGCCCTCCGTTTGTTTTATATATTTAATGAGCTTAGTGTTATTCAAACTTTTTACCTTATTAAGGTAATTAATTGTTAAAATTTGGTTAAGTGCTATTGGTTAATTTAATTCACAGTCACTACTAATCACTTAACTTTCCCTGTGACCCTGTGATGTAACACTGTAGATTTCTGACTCTATTTTTATGGCTCTCCTAATCTTCATACTCATGCTCTTTATGCTCATGGCTTCTTGATCCGGAATTTTCTGGTTTTACTTTCTGCTGTTAATTACATTTACTGGTGCACTCATTAATCTTATTTGAGCATCACCCTCAGGCTTTCATTCTATTAGTGTGAGATCCCGTAGCAGTTTCGAGTAGCACTGAAGAGTGTCCTTGCAGTTTCTTGTTTCCTGCATGCCTTGTGGTTCCTTTGGACAGCAGACCTAAAACAGAATCAAACATTGTCAGAAATACTTGGCAGCTGAGGCAGTATTTTTTGTAAAATGGAATGGTCCCTCAGCAGAACTGGAAATGTGAGGAATCCATATTTTGCAGACAGATTTTCTTCTTGCTGAGGTGGAGTTTGATCACATTTACTTTCTGAGTTAGAGAGGTACTTCTTGACTAAACAATATTGGGGGCTTCGCAAGATTAATGCAGTGGTAACATTGATTAAGGCACTGATGAGCAATTCTCTGAATTGCTTTGGATCAGTCTATCTCCTCTCTCACATCGATGTTAAAAATCAGCTAAGAGCAGGGAAGTTATCACTAATTTATTAGTTGGTATTTATCTCTCAGTTATTAATCATTGTCATTATCAAGCACAGATTTAGAATCAGAATAAGTTATGGTCACTGACATATGACATGAAATTTGTTTTGTGGCATCAGTACAGTGCAAAGACATAAAATTTCAATAGATTACAAAATAAATAGTGCAAAAAAACCATGGGTTCATGGGTCAATCAGAAATATTATGACAAAAGGAAGGTGTTTCTGAATTACTGAATGTGAGTCTTCAGCTCCTGTATACCCTCCCCAATGGTAGAAATGAGAAGAGGGCATGTCCCTGAATGGTGAAGATTCTTAGTGATGGATGCTACCTTCCTGAGGCACCACATCTTGAGGGTAGTATCTGGGATGAAGTGGCTGAGCTTATAATCCTCTGTAGCCTCTTGCAATTCTGTGCATTCGAGCCTCCGTACCAGGCTCTGATGCAGTCAGAATGCTCTCCATTGTACATCTGTAGAAATTTGTAAGAGTCTTTGTAAGAGGCCAAATTTTCTGAAGATCCCAACAAAGTAGAGCTGTTGGTGTGCCTTCTTTGTTATTATTGTAGTGCCCTGGTTCACGTCTTTATTGTTATGCTGTAGGTATTTCATTGAGCAGCTCTGTAAGAGCTGTTTGTTCTGCTTTCAGCCTGTTTGGGTTATTGTTGAAGATTAAGGGATGATGTGGAATGTGTGCCATCCATTTAGTGGGAGGTTTTTCTTGGTGAAGGACAGTAAGGTTGGTCTCGGGTTTTTGTTCAAGAGGAGATGAGAGAGAAGTTGCTGGGGAGAACCATTCATAGCATTTGATCTGATGGGAGACCCATTTGTTTGAAATGGATTGTGAGCAACTTTCGGAAGGTGGTGTGTGCTTTCAGGTTGACCAAGGGCCCAGCGCATGAGTGGCAGAGTAGTTCAGGATGAACTCCAACTTGTGCACATTTGACTGTTTAATTAGAATGGGCCCTTTTCTTTTTGTTATTCTTTACTCACCCTTTAGTTAGATTCATAAATATAATTGCTTTAATTGTTTGCAATGTACTGCCTGTTATTTTGTGGCATTAATTTGTAACAGGGTAGCGAATTACACAGCATTCACACAAACGGGGTTTGGGGCGGAGGGGCTCGTGTCTCTATCTCACACGTTTGGCAGGGCCGGAGATTGTCTTCACTAGACATATGCAGCCGAGGAAACCAGGGTATTTCATTATGGATTGATCCTCTGAGATGTTGACAAACAGGAACTTGAAATTGTTCACCCTTTCCACCACTAACCCCTCAATGAGGACTGGTATTTGTTCTTCTGACCTCCCCTTCCTGAAGTCAACTATCAGTTCCTTGTCTTGATATTCAGTGTGAGATGTTGTTGCAATACCACTTAACCAACTGATCTATCGCACACTTGTGTGCCTCCTCATCGCCTTCTGTGATTCTACCAACAATAGTGGTATTTTTCTGTTGTTTGCGAAAGCTTTCTATACACAAATTGTCTGCAGTGTAGACTGCATTAAAGTGGTAACTCTTCTAAGTTTGGTGTTCACTTCTTTCCTCTGTGCCTGTGAAAAGTACTGCATTAAACAGGCACTTTCTTTCTCATATATGCTGGGAAATCACTAGATCCTTTTTTTCAAATACCTTTTGAATTTCTATTTCCCGAAACAATGCAGACAGTTCTTAAGATTTGTCAGGCAATGTTAAAAATTAGCATTTCTGGTAATTGTTGAAATGGTCTTAAAGCTAGTTTAACTCTGCTTTACCTGATTGTTATTAATGAATATGATATAGTTGGGATCACAGAGACATGGCTCCAGGGTGACCAAGGATGGGAGCTCAACGTTCAGGGATATTCAGTATTCAGGAGGGATAGACATGAAAGAAAAGGAGGTGGGGTAACATCGCTGGTTAGCGAGGAGATTAACGCAATAGAAAGGAAGGACATCAGCCAGGAGGATGTGGAATCGATATGGATAGAGCTGCATAGCACTAAGGGACAGAAAACGCTCTTGGGAGTTGTGTACAGGCCACCTAACAGTAGTAGTGAGGTTGGGGATGGTATTAAACAGGAAATGAGAAATACGTGCAATAAAGGAACAGCAGTTCTAATGGGTGACTTCAATCTACATATAGATTGGGTGAACCAAATTGGTAAGGGTGCTGAGGAAGAGGATTTCTTGGAATGTATGTGGGATGGTTTTTTGAACCAACATGTCGAGGAACCAACTAGGGAGCAGGCTATTCTAGACTTGGTTTTAAGCAATGAGGAAGGGTTAATTAGCAGTCTTGTCGTGAGTGTCCCCTTGGGTAAGAGTGACCATAATATGGTGGAATTGTTCATTAAGGGGAGAGTGACATAGTTAATTCAGAAACAAATGTTCTGAACTTAAAGAAGGGTAACTTTGAAGGTATGAGACGTGAATTAGCTAAGATAGACTGGCAAATAATAACTAAAGGGTTGACGGTGGATATGCAATGGCAAGCATTTAAAGATCGCATGGATGAACTACAACAATTGTTCATCCCAGTTTGGCAACAGAATAAATCAGGGAAGGTAGTGCACCCGTGGCTGACAAGGGAAATTAGGGATAGTATCAATTCCAAAGAAGAAGCATATAAATTAACCAGAAAAAGCGGCTCACCTGGGGACTGGGAGAAATTCAGAGTCCAGCAGAGGAGGGTAAAGGGTTTAATTAGGAAAGGGAAAAAAGATTATGAGAGAAAACTGGCAGGGAACATAAAAACTGACTGTAAAAGCTTTCATAGATATGTGAAAAGAAAAAGATTGGTTAAGACAAATGTAGGTCCCCTACAGACAGAAACAGGTGAATTGATTATGGGGAGCAAGGACATGGCAGACCAATTGAATAATTACTTTGGTTCTGTCTTCACTAAGGAGGACATAAATAATCTTCCAGAAATAGTAGGGGACAGAGGGTCCAGTGAGATGGAGGAACTGAGGGAAATACATGTTAGTAGGGAAGTGGTGTTAGGTAAATTAAAGGGATTAAAGGCAGATAAATCCCCAGGGTCAGATGGTCTGCATCCCAGAGTGCTTAAGGAAGTAGCCCAAGAAATAGTGGATGCATTATTGATAATTTTTCAAAACTCTTTAGATTCTGGACTAGTTCCTGAGGATTGGAGGGTGGCTAATGTAACCCCGCTTTTTAAAAAAGGAGGGAGAGAGAAACCGGGGAATTATAGACCAGTTAGCCTAACATCGGTGGTGGGGAAACTGCTAGAGTCAGTTATCAAAGATGTGATAACAGCACATTTGGAAAGCGGTGAAATGATCGGACAAAGTCAGCATGGATTTGTGAAAGGAAAATCATGTCTGACGAATCTCATAGAATTTTTTGAGGATGTAACTAGTAGAGTGGATAGGGGAGAACCAGTGGATGTGGTATATTTGGATTTTCAAAAGGCTTTTGACAAGGTCCCACACAGGAGATTAGTGTGCAAACTTAAAGCACACGGTATTGGGGGTAAAGTATTAATGTGGATAGAGAATTGGTTGGCAGACAGGAAGCAAAGAGTGGGAATAAACGGGACCTTTTCAGAATGGCAGGCAGTGACTAGTGGGGTACTGCAAGGCTCAGTGCTGGGACCCCAGTTGTTTACAATATATATTAATGACTTAGACAAGGGAATTAAATGCAGCATCTCCAAGTTTGCGGATGACACAAAGCTGGGTGACAGTGTTAGCTGTGAGGAGGATGCTAAGAGGATGCAGGGTGACTTGGATAGGTTAGGTGAGTGGGCAAATTCATGGCAGATACAATTTAATGTGGATAAATGTGAGGCTATCCACTTTGGTGGCAAAAACAGGAAAACAGATTATTATCTGAATGGTGGCCGATTTGGAAAAGGGGAGGTGCAACGAGACCTGGGTATCATTATACACCAGTCATTGAAAGTGGGCATGCAGGTACAGCAGGCGGTGAAAAAGGCGAATGGTATGCTGCCATTCATAGCAAGAGGATTCGAGTACAGGAGCAGGGAGGTACTACTGCAGTTGTACAAGGCCTTGGTGAGACCACACCTGGAGTATTGTGTGCATTTTTGGTCCCCTAATCTGAGGAAAGACATTCTTGCCATAGAGGGAGTACAAAGAAGGTTCACCAGATTGATTCCTGGGATGGCAGGACTTTCATATGATGAAAGACTGGATCGACTAGGCTTATACTGTCTGGAATTTAGAAGATTGAGGGGGGATCTTATTGAAACATATAAAATCCTAAAGGGATTGGACCGGCTAGATGCTTCCCGATGTTGGGGAAGTCCAGAGTGAGGGGTTACAGTTTGAGGATAAAGGGGAAGCCTTTTAGGACCGAGATTAGGAAAAACCTCTTTACACAGAGAGTGGTGAATCTGTGGAATTCTCTGCCACAGGAAACAGTTGAGGCCAGTTCATTGGCTATATTTAAGAGGGAGTTAGATATGGCCCTTGTGGCTAAAGGGATCAGGTGGTATGGAGGGAAGACTGGTACAGGATTCTGAGTTGGATGATCAGCCATGATCATACTGAATAGCGGTGCAGGCTCGAAGGGCCGAATGGCCTACTGCTGCACCTATTTTCTATGTTTCTATGAATATACACCATTTACATTGTTCAGTATCATAGCAGTTGTTTTTTCAAACTTGAGAAAAATAGTCGTTTGTGTATTTTCCTGCAAATGTTTGCAAGACGTGTAGAAAAGGTGAAGGTGCTTCAGTGTTACTTGGAATCTTCTGAAGTACCTTAAGACCAATAATTTTATAGAGGGAACAGAAGAAAAAGTTCTCGATTTCCATTTGGTGTTGAGTGTGTGACAAGGTAGGGGTTAATAAGAGGATGTATGGAATGTGAGGGAATATTCTGAGAAAGAGCCTGCTGACTAGTTGAGACCCTGGTTATGTGAGAGATATTGAGACCAAGATGATGACCAGGGAGTTCAAGGAATAATATACAAAGGTAAAGATGGGAGAAGCCTGTCGTAAAGATGCCAAGATTGGTTTAAATTCTGCTTGTGGAGTTATGTAAACTGGGACCAGGTCCAATTCAGAAACAATAAGTAAAGTTGATCTCTGTGGGAAATGGAGCTGAATTTTGACATTCTTCAGACTTTATGAGCATACAAACTTGTACAGCATCTAGAAGAACTGTGCTGGTGGAGGTAAGCCAGGAGAATAGAAGAGAAAAAACTGGCACGATGTTGCTCTCTACTTCCAGAATTGACTAAGCTGTGGGAGAGTTGGAATTAGGAATCAGCATGCTGGTTCTAGGGATCAGCAACAACCCCAAACCAACGATATGATGTGAAGTCTAAATCTGTTGGATGAAGAATATACTTCAAAAGCTCATGATGATAACACTGGACAACAAATTTATTCAAAAGTGTTGCTTCCTCAGAATTTTTTTTGGTTATGATAGACTGCTTGAAGATGAACACAAATATAATTTCAGACTACTTGTATCACATAGGAATTTGGAGAAACAACAAATTAACTTTTATTGAATATAATGTGTTTAATTCCATAATGGTGCTGATGCTTTGCAATAGTTCAACTAAGTTAAAAATATTTTGTTAATGATTTTCATTTGTATTCACTGTCTGAGGTTTCTTGCTTAAGTGTCCAACAATAATTTGCCAGCATTGATGGATTCCAGTTGCCCTGGTATCTTTTTTCCATGACCGCAATGTCCTGGTGAAACCTTTCACCATGCTCGTCACTGACAGCACCAAGATTTGCAGGAAAGAAGTCTAAATGGGAATGCAGAAAATGAATCTTTAGTGACATGTTGCATTTCATGGTTTTATATGCTTGAAGCATTCTTTCAACCGGTTGCATGTAGATTGGTGCTCTGTAGATGCCGAGAAAACTTTCAGCAACTTCCTTGAATGCCTTCCTTGTGATTTTCTCCAGTCCCACTAGAAATTCTTCAAATTGCCTGTCATTGATGACCTGTTTGATTTGTGGCCAACAAAAATGCTTTCCTTAATCTTGGCATCAGTTATTCTGGGAAGTACCTGTCTCAAATATCAAAATCCTTCATAGAAATTTTTGTGCCTGGTGATACCAAATTCCATCCTTACAGTCCTGAACCCAATAATTATTACTAAAACCTGTCGTGCCATGCAGCAGTCGCGCTGCCTAAGCATGCCTGGACAAGATAGGAAACTTTCCAGCTTACATTGTAGGCAACATTTTAATTGACTTGAATTATGAATTGAAATAATAAAAAAAAAGTGATCTCAAAAAATGGTCCATGATAGGGAAATTTCATGGTAATTTTCATGATCAGTAGCCCAAAATACATAAGATATATCTAAAGGTATTCAGGAAGCAAGATCTTTGTTGTCCAGTGTAATTGGAGGTAGAAAGCTTAATTAGAAAAGTGTGTCTCACTTGAAGTCTGAATTACTGATTACATTGGACAGCCAAGATTTTACTTTCTGAGTACTTTTGGGTGTACGTAATGCATTTTGGGCTGCTGATCATGAAAATCACCATGAGATTTCCCTACCATGCACCATCTTTTTGAAATTGTCTGTATTTGTTATTTCAATTCATAATTCAAATCAGAGTAACTGATGACAAGATTAAGGAAGGCATTTCAAACAGGTCATCAATGACAGACATTTCAAAGAACTTCTAGTGGGACTGGAAAAATTTGTATGGAATTATGTTGCTGAAAATTTTCTTGGCAACTACAGAGCACGAAACTATGTGCAGCTGGTTGACAATATACTTCAAGCATACAAAACCATGAAGTGCAACATGTCACTAAAGCTTCATTTTCTGCATTCCCATTTAGACTTCTTCCCTGCAAAAAATGGTGCTGTCAGTGATGAGCCTAGTGAAAAGTTTTACCAGGAATATGTGGTCATGGAGAAATGGAATCAGGGCAAATGGAATCCATCATTGCTGGCTGATTATTGTTGGATGCTTAAGTGAGAAGTGTCAGAAATTGAGTACAACTAAAAATCATTAATAAAACATTTTAGCTATGCAATTTACTGTATTATATGCATAGAATTTAATTTCTTGTTTCTCCATATTCCTACATGATTCAAGTGGTCTGAATTTATATTTGTGTTCAGTTTCAAGTGATCTATCATAAACAAAAAAATTCTGAGGAAGCAACACTTTGAAAAAAATTGTTGTCCAGTGTTATAAATTATAATGTTGCATATTGCAAGTATACTTAAGCAAGAACATTACAACACAGATAAAGCCTGTTTCAACCAGACCAGTCATCACGTTCCTTCCACTCCATGTATTTTACTGAAATGACCAATATATTCTTCTATTCCAACCCCCTCTTGTTCTTTGTACAACTGGACTAATTAATCAGTGTTTTATATGAAAGGGAACTTGGTGGGTGGGTAATTCAATGAGAGACCCCAGTGCAAAGAGAATTTCAAATCAAGAAGGCAGCACATAGCCACTAATGTACTGTAGAGGCAGCCACAACTTGGCAAAGCTCATTACGAGAACTTTTAAAGAATTATTTTCTGCATAAGTAACATTCCTCAGGTTACAATATAAAAAACTGAAAAATGAAAGCAGATCTTAGTTCCATCCCTTTGTTCAAACAGTAAAAGGAATGAGTTGCTTTCTTCTGAGATAGGAGTGACCCATGTTTCTGCAGGGTATCGTGGCAACTGAGTGACACAATGGAAAATCAAAGACAGTTGTGGTAATTGAATATATCAATATATATTTGTGTGTTTAGTCTGGTTAAATAGTCAGTGACATATCTATCTGCTCTCTATTGGGTGTGTTTTCAGGTGCAGAACTCCTCCACCTACCTACACATGCACACTGTTGCATTGTATTGCAGGATGCCCCGGGTTACAAATGCCCAGCTTATGGATATAGTACTCTTAAATACAGGCAAGACCCCATAATATAACATTCAAAAGTCTGGTATATGTTGTACACTTGTTCCCACAAACAGCAGAGCCAGTTTTCTCTCTCTCATCACTGTTAGTAAATGCTCTGTTGTAAACCTTATATGCTTTTGATGGCATTCATTACAATATTGTGGAGGTATAGTTACTACTTTGAGAGATATTTGTGAATTTTCAGACATGTACACAAAATTGACTTATAGACATCCGTAAAAACGGAACCTGTTCATTACCTGAGGGCCTGCATTTGAATCTACCGATGTCATCTTCACTATCAGGATAGATTATACTGGAACATGCCCAGTGTTCGGAAACTCACAACATTATCCCTATTCATAATACATAGGAACAGAATTAGGCCATTAGGCCCATCAAGTTTGCCTTACCCTTCAATCATGATTGATTTATTTTCTCTCAACCCTGTTCTTCTGCTGCCTTCTCCCCGATCATTACGATCCCCCCCCCCCATTCTTCTAAACTTAAACAAGTACAGGTCAAAAGTCATCAGACATTCCCCTTTCATTCCTGGGATCTTTCTCTGAAACCTCTTCTGGACCCTCCTCAGTATCAGCACATCCTTTCTTAGATATGGGACTCAAAACTGTTCACAGTACTCGAAAAGTGTTCCGACTGATGTCTTATAAAGTCTCAGCATTACATACTTTTCATATTTTAGTCCTCTTGAAAAGAATTATGACATTGCATTTGTCTTCCTTACTACTGACTCAACCTGCAAGTTTAATTTTAGGAATCCTGTGCTTGAACTCCCAAGTCCCTTATCACTTCAGATTTTTAGAAAATTCCTGAATTGCATGGGCTGGATACATGAGCCTGTGTTGTTGGCTTCCATTTGGGATAGTCATGAGCCAGGAATTTCTGCGTGATGATAGGATGCTACATGAGCAGTAGGGAAGATTTGAGGTTATCCATTTTCCCTGTCCATCTGGTAATCTTGCTGTAACAGAGCTTGGAGTTGTGTGATTGTTTTGGGATTTTGGAATGCAGCCACAGGGACATATATCCATGCCCCTGATTAATGACATTTAAATTAACATAAACATGGCTTTTGTTATGTTTATTTTTGTTTATATTGTGTGCAAGTTGTGCCTAATTTATGTTAATTTTGTGTATGTAAATTATATTTGACATGTGATCTACTGCTGCCAGAAGAAGCTAATCTTTATGCCATTTATATCCAGGCTATGTATGTTCATGAGAATAAACATGACCATGGGATATGCTCCATCCCTACTCTTCCCCACCATCATCACACTTCACCTTCAATTCCTATCCACTTCAGAATATTTATCCAAACAAAGTTGAGGACTTATCTGGGGTATGTAGATGTATTGAGGAGCAAACACAGGTAATGTAGCCAGAATGCATCTTTCTGTGAGAAATAACAGAAGAGCATGTCACAGTCTGTGCTACTTGCTCATGGATGAAGAAATGAGTGACTTGATTGTGCTGGAATGTTGTCCAATTTTTATTACCATTTGACTCCTGAAAACATTTGGAACTCAAAACGGGTTTACAGTCTGTAGAAATCAGATGCTCAACATCAGCCATAGGGAAACAACAGAAATTTGTGTAAACACCAGCATTTCTGCATCTTTTAACCGCGTGTATCGTCCAGCCTCTCTGCTTAGAGTTAAGCATATCTGGCAGATGTATGTTTCAGCTGCCCTTCAAACCCCCTCAAACTTCCTTAGAGGCCCACTGGCTTTCCCCTCCTACAGTGCATGACATGCCTGTGATAGAAAATGGGTCATTGCCAAGAACACACACAACCACTGGGTTCCAGCTAAGCAAAAACAAAAGTGATGTAACCCTAAACCATGCTGGAACTGCTGGGTCTCCACGCACCCCACCCACATTCATCTTGGATCTAGATGACATTGTTACTACAAACGTACATAGATACCCACAAGGAGCCTAACACGGTATCACTCTGCAAATTGCATGTTAAAAATATACACCAGAATATGGTCCTTGCACACCAAAAAACTTCTGATTGATTGGTGTGGCGAAGAAAATTGTCCCAAAGCTGTTTCCCTATGTGTCACATTAAACTTTACCCCTTGATAACTTCTAAACTTTAGTGATATTTGCTCCTTTGAAAGCAAAGCGAAGGAACATTTTAGGATAGAACTATTTGGAAATGTTACCCCTTCAGGAAATCATTCCACTCCCTGCATTTTCTTTCAGTTCCTAATTATTGACATTTTTTGCTTCAGTTTCTGCAGTCAGAAACCTGTGGATTTGGAGGGTCATTGATTGCAGTGGTTGTGGATTGTACTTGAGGTGGAAAGTCATCTGCTGTACAGATTGAGCTAATGCAGAGATTGGCAGAGGCCCCCAGTCAACATCTCTCAAGGTGGTGAAATCTACTTGTAAAGTGAGCCTGCTCTCTTAACTGTGATGACTGATTCAAAATCGGATGAAACATGCCACCTAGAGGAAACACAAGTCAGTGAGTGGATTTCAGCTTTCAGATCTCCTAATTAAGAGAATCAAGCAGGCTCGTAACGCAAACAACAGGAATTCTGCAGATGCTGGAAATTCAAGCAACACACATCAAAGTTGCTGGTGAACGCAGCAGGCCAAGCAGCATCTGTAGGAAGAGGTGCAGTCGACGTTTCAGGCCGAGACCCTTCGTCAGGCTCGTAACGCATTCCATTTTCTCTGGAGACAGACTGTCCACTGACATTTTCTACAAGTCCACTGACTCTCATAACTATCTCAACTATACCTCTTCCCACCTTGCCACATGCAAAAATGCCATTCTGTATTCCCAGTTCCTCCATCTCCGCCGCATCTGCTCCGAGGATGAGGTTTTCTGTTCCAGGACATCTTAAATGTCCTCTTTCTTTAAGGATTGTGGTTTCCCTTCTGCTGTCATCAATGATGCCCTCACTCGCATCTCCTCCATTTCCCGCACTTCGGCTCTCACCCTATCCTCCCGCCACCACAACAGGGACAGAGTTCCCCTTGTCCTCACCTACCACCCCACCAGCCTCCAGATCCAGCACATTATCCTCCACAACTTCTGCCACCTTCAACAGGACCCTACCACTAAACACATCTTTCCCTCTCCACCCCTCTCTGCTTTCCGCAGGGATTGGTCCCTCCGCGACTCCCTGGTCCACATGTCCCTCCCTGGCACTTACCCCTGTAAGCGTAAGTGCTACACCTATCCCTATACCTCCTCTCTTGCCTCCATTCAGGGCCCCAAACAGTCCTTCCAAGTGAGGCAACACTTCACTTGTGAGTCTGTTGGGGTCATCTATTGCATCCGGTGCTCCCGGTGCGGCCTCCTCTACATTGGTGAAACCCGACGCAGATTGGGGGACCGCTTCGTCGAGCACCTCTGCTCCATCCGCCACAACAGACAGGATCTCCCAGCAGCCACCCACTTCAACTCTGCTTCACATTCCCATTTGGATATGTCCATACATGGCCTCCTCTACTGCCATGATGAAGCTAAACTCAGGTTGGAGGAGCAACACCTTATATACCGTCTGGGTAGTCTCCAGCCCCTTGGTATGAACACTGAATTCTCCAACTTCTGGTAATTCCCTCCCCCTCCCTTCCCCTATCCCAGTTTCACTCTGCTCCCTCCCCCAGCTGCCTATCACCTCCCTCATGGTTCCGCCTCCTTCTACTACCCATTGTGTTTTCCCCTATTCCTTCTTCACCTTTCCTGCCTATCCCCTCCCTGCTTCCCCTTCCCCACCCCTTTATCTTTCCCCTTACTGGTTTTTCACCTGGAACCTACCAGCCTTCTCCTTCCCACACTCCCCCCACCTTCTTTATAGGGCCTCTGCCCCTTCCCTCTTCAGTCCTGACGAAGGGTTCCGGCCCGAAATGTCGACTGATCTTTTCCACGGATGCTGCCCGACCCACTGAGTTCCTCCAGCGTGTTGTGAGTGTTGCTTTGACCCCAGCATCTGCAGATTATTTTGTGTTCATCTGTGGGCTGCTCTTGCAATCTATTTCAGTCTACCAAGAGATCTAATGCACTCTCTCCTTGCTATGTGGCAACTCCAAAGGAAATACAGGGAGGAGAATCAACCACTGTTGGGGAGGGGGGTCCTTTGAATTGGGTCTGTGGAGCCACTCTGTCAAGTATGTCGTGAGAAATTCATTACCATTTTACATTTACTTCATGATGGCATGCATTTATGGTCTTAACTAGCAGAATCAATCTCAGTGCTGACCATTGGCCCACACCTTCCTTCAGTTTCTCTTGCTGCAGCGTTGCACATCACCTCCAATAAGTTTTCCGTTGGAGGACAGATGAGAAAATATTCTGCTTGTGTCACCTCCATTTCACAGCCAAGTTACCGTAACTTTAGTTATAGAGCTCCTTCCTGTATGCCGAGAGCACCTGTAGCATCTGTATATCTAAATTCAGAAACCAAATATGGTTGGTGTGTTTACCTTTGATAGAGAGAAAAGATCTGGATCAATCTGTTCCTCCTGCCCGGCATCACCCTCTGACAATAAGGAACCACAATGGTATCCTGCAAAGCACATAGGGTTTCATATGTCTCAGGAAACACTATTCAATGAAGGCGGCCATTGATGATTAAATTGACTGTTGCCTTCATTGCACCAGTACAGCCCTTGCCACCATGTTTGAAGACCTCAGGCTCCTCAGAAAGTTCATGTTGCATCTGATGGAATGCTTCTGAGTCATGTACAACCTAGAGCAAACACCCCAAAGCACTGGAGAGATACCACAGACTCTGTCTCTGTAAAATCTTCCAAGTCCACTGGCTTGGTAATTGAACGATATCAGTATTCTGTTCCACACAAACATACCCAACATTGAGGGTCTAATTACACACTGTCAGTTCTGATAAATAAACCATGTTTGTGTGACAGGCACCAACCAGATTTCTGAATAGGATCCCTCTTCCGAGCTCTTAAACAGCTGGCTAGAGGAAGTGATTCAAGGGAGTTTTCAAAGCTTACTTGGAGAAAAAGTGTAAATTTCCACCAGCTTGTGAGAATTGCTGTCCAGTGACCATTTAAAATGGAAAAAGAGTGTTCAGAATCACTTTGAGAAACTGACATACATTAATTGGATAAATGTGGAACTCCGGAGTCTGTGGAGGAAGGAGTGCACCAACTCCCAAATCACCCACTCACTTGCCCTAGCAAGGAGTTCCTACTCTACTTGAGTCTGTGGATCATATGTCTGTTCTGTCAACCACCTCAGGGCCCACAAAATCGGGGATTGGAAGGCCTGCCTAAGATAAAAGTGGAACTTCAGTGGAGGAATTACGGGGACTTAATTGGTCTTTCTATCACAATTTGTAGCTAACTTCAAAGTCTTATCCTTACTTCAGGATAATAAGGACTTGTATTTACATTCTGTCTTTTGTTTTCTCCAAATGTCTCAAATTGTGAACTTTCAGCATATAATTACTGTGCTGAACTCAACCCCTAACAACAGCCACAACAAAACTTCTTTATAGTAATGTTGAGAAGGAAGAAAAGGAATTAAGAACTTGTGATTCTTCTTACAAACAGTACTATTGAATTCCTTCCGTTTAATTTATGGTTAAATATTTCTTCGAAATAATTCAGTGTCTGATAGAGCAGCACTCACTCAGTAGAGCGGAGCAGTGGCAATCTGGATTATGTTCTTAACTGATAAATGGGATGCAAAGTTGTTAAATTCTTCAGAATTCTCTACTACAGAAAGTTTTATGGTACATTTGAGAAATCAGTATAGGTTTGGACACCGATAATGTTAGAAGTAAATGATCACATTGAATAGTGGAGTTAGACCCATTACTGCCATTAGACCCAAGTGATCTCCTCCCAAGGTTTTTAGGTTCTTAAGAGCAATAGTCTGATGTGAGGAATCACAGGAGACTATTTATCATATTAAATCCATGCTGACTCTCTACAAAGCAAACCATACTGTTTGTTACCTCGTTTCTTCCCCCTGGAACTTCTGGTAAGATGGCAGAGCAAATACAGCTGTCTCTCAGTGGCCAACCAAGGTGCTTTTTTCTTTGTAGAATTTGTTTTTTTACGATTCAAAAACAATTCTACTCCTAGAACATCGGGTGTTGCAGGGCTACTCCTTCAGTAAGCTGCTCATTGGATTGAGCAGCTGGACTGGTGTTGGTGACGGAGCTGGCCAAGGTGTTGAAGGGGTTGGCTGAGGTGCTGAAGGAGCCGGCTGGGATGTTGGAGGAGCCGGTCGGGATATCAGAGGAGCTCACTGGGATGTGCCAATCTGGATTTCGAAGCAGATGACCCGGCTGCAGATCATGTTGCTGCCCGCTACTTGTAAACATTAAAGTTTGTGCAGTATAATCCTGGGAGATTGTCTCGGACATTTCACTTGCGATCACAAGACTCTGTTGGACAGTGATAATGTAAGTTGCTGCAGGCCTGCTGCCCTTGTCTGGTGGTGGGATAGTCGACATGGGAGCTGTGTAGCCTCGGTTGTGAGCCTCAAGCCTCAAACTTGCCTGCTGTTACAGATCAGGTGAGTGATGTGCAAGTGCTATAGCATAATTGAGCTGAGCTGGGGCCTGGCCTTGACTGTCGGTACTGCTCTCCTGTGTTTGAATGACAGGCTGGATTGCATGCGTCTGCACACTGCCAGGAGACCGAATCATCGATTGCTGGACATTGTCACTCAGGGTCTTGGACTTAAATGTCTTTTTTTTCCATCTTCTTTGCTCAAGATTTTGAATTATGTTATTCACTATTTTTGAATGTTTTGTACCGTGGCCCAAGAGGAACACTGTCTTGTTCAGCTGTATTTATGTATGATTTGAATGATAATTAAACTTGATTTAATTTGATGGCCTTTTAAATCACTTTCCCACAAGCTGCCTGCCAGTTCATTTTTAGAAGCCCTGATATCTACCACCCTTGAAGGCAGTGCATTTCAGATCTGTAAAAAAAATCTTCGGTACTATGCACTTGTGCCACTTGTTGATCACTTTAAATCTGTAACCTTTAGACTTTGAACTGCTCTGTTTATCCATTTAAACCCAAGTGTGCTGCTACCAACTGAACCAAGACTGACATGCAGAAGATTAAAATGTGTGTTGATATTGGAAAGAAAGTGATGGAAGAACAGCAGCAGAACAAACTGGGCTTTGTGGTAGCACAGGAGCGGAGATTGGATTGAATAGCCCTGACTAAATCACTCAGAACTATAAGAATAAAATTAAGGTTCTCTGTTATTTTGGGTCTCCAGTTCATTTCTGTCTGCCACCTTCGGCAAGGGCAAACCAGGTGATCGCCAACAATTTTATACAAAAGAAAATCTGCAGATGCGGGAAATCTAAGCAACACACACAAAGTGCTGGAGGAACTCAGCAGGCCAGGCAGCATCTATAGGAAAGAGTGCACTCAATGTTCCGGGATGAGACCCTTCACAACTTAGTAACTTGGGGGCAAGGAGAAAACAGTCGAGGAGAAATGGAGTGCATTTGTGAGAGTTCTTTAATGTAAATTTGCAACATACAATGTAGTATAAAATTATTTTTCTTATTGCTATTTTCAGGGAAAATGTTAACACAGGATGATCTGTAAAACCTTGTCTTCTTTTAGTTTGGCAAAGCATTCAGTTTTCGTCCAAAGAGTGCATACACTGTAAGTTGTATTTAAAACTGAGCTATGTCTATGTTGATTTGTGTTCAGACCTGAGATGGTTTAAGGAGGATAATGTGCTCCCCAACCTGCTGCACAACCCTCATTCGAAGATCACCTTCAAACAGAACCTTCAGAATGACATTCAGAATTGGAAACCCCAGTTTCATTCAGTGTGAAAAGAGCTGATTCTAAGAACTTTGCTTATGTGTGATCGAAGGCTCAGATGCAGCAGGTCAGAAGATCATGTCGCAATCCAGAGGACAGTGGACAAAGTCTACATCAACACTTTTCGTTCTTATTCTATGGTTCTGACTCTATATAAAATTGACAAAGTCCTGATTTAATAAGGTGTTAAATGAAGTCCTCATTTTCCTAGTGACACAGATATAAAAATTCCATAGCACATTTTATGCGTGGGAGTTATGAGGGCTGGTTAACCCCCACTGGTTACCAAGGTCAGTGGTATATGTGAGACTGGAATTCAAGGTCAGACAAGATCCATGTGAGTTCAGAATTTGAGGCTGAAGGGCAGACCTGTGATCTGCGAGTCCTGGGGTCGATACCCAGTCGTTTGCCAAGTCTGGAAGGCAAAGTCGAATCTTGAAATCCAGAGCATGGCAAGTCCTGAGGAAGAAGCCCAAAGGTTGAAGACCGAATGAGTCATGATGGCCTGGGTTACCACTGTTATAGGGCCATGTGTCACGAACCCCGTGACGGGTTGAAAAGGACCAGCAGAAATGGAGCACACCTGGAGTCTGGTTTACTATAAATTAACACTATATTTATTACTACTACGAATTAATAACATTAAACTGAATACAGGTTTCCCCCGCCATCGGAAGATAGAGCGTTCCTATGAAATGGTTTGTAAGCCGAAATGTCGTAAAGCGAAGAAGCAATTACCACTTATTTATATGGGAAAATTTTGTGAGCGTTCGCAGACCCAAAAATAACCCACCACATCATGCCAAATCACACATAAAACCTAAAATAACAGTAACATATAGTAAAAGCAGGAATCATATGATAAATACACAGCCTATATCAAGTAGAAATACTTCTCTACAACGATTGCCTGCACAGATCTCCGTAGCGAAAATCTCACGCAAGCGCTGTCGGCAGAAAATTAATTAGGTGCTGCCCGGCACGTAAATGGCGGCGCAGATCAGAGGCGATTGCCAATTGCATTGCCTCTAATCTGGGCTGACAATTATGTGCTAGGCGGCACCTAATTAATTAGCATGTATATTTCGGCTTTTTTCTTAAAGATGTGCTGTGTGCCTCCCGGCTACTGCTGCGTTCTTCGTGAATCAGTACAGTATTTGTCCAGGGCCCGGGTGTTGGGGTGGTGGGACACGGGGGTGTCATCTCATCGTCGATCAGGGCAGGCAGCTCATCTTCTGCTATGACTGCCCGCCTCAATGTCGAAGGTCGAGGTTCGTTGTCTGCTGTGGCTGATGTGGAAGGCTTGCTTGACTGCTGAGCCTCGTGCATTTTTCTGTCATACAGTTGTTTGTAAGCACTCAAACCATCCTGCAAATATCCCCTAAACCTACGTACCCTTTCAAAATTAAAGTCGTACTTTATCATTGCAGCGAAAATCTCACGCAGCTGCTTCACTTTCTGCATTCGGTTTCGATTGTTATCCTTTCCTCTTCCAATTGCATCAGCTCTCCATCCATCAGTTCTTGGTCATGGGATGCCAAAACCTCTTCAACATCATGTTCGTCAGCTTCCACAAGCCAAACTCACTTTGTCCTTGCTTCGTTCACCACGATCGAAAGGCTTAATTATGTCTAGTTTTACGCTAAGTGTAACACCCTTACTCTTTCAGGCTTTTCCGACACCTTAGAACTCATCTTGCTAATGGCTGCTCAGTGCAACGTGTTAAAGCAATGCCGTTCCGAATCCGGGGGAGAGCGGCTGTTCAGGGCACGCGCTGCCTTTCTTCATAACAGTGAAAACACCTTCTGAAAGCGAAAACAGGGTACTAATGTAGGTCTTTCGTAACAGTGAGGTTTTATTATTTATATATATATATATCCGTAAATGTGTGTGTGGATACAAATAAATAATAGTCCAGGAGGTAGATATCAGTCTTACGGTGTCAGATAAGTTTAAGCAGTTCAGTTCACTTTGTGTTGCGTCGAGTTGAATTGATGGAGAGAGAGAGAGTTAATTGAGTTGATGTTCAAGTTGGCAGCTTTAGTTGTTCTTGCTTCCGAAGTCTTCAGAGTCACTTCGTGTGACTCCCACACAGACACTGATGGACAGAGCCCCTTCTAGGGAACGGTCTACTAACCCACGGCACGGGTTCACCAACAGCAGACCTCCACAGGCAAGTCCTTACCCGCACTGGTAATCAGGGGTCGAAATTAATCGGTCCGTCGCCTCCACCCTCATGGTGGTCTTAAACTCCACTAGTGGTTCCTCGGGTAGCTTCCGCAGTTCTCTCGTGTCGTGTCTCCTCTGCCGTTATCAGACCGAAGGATCAACTTTTTATAATCCCTCCAAAATTCCAGCATCCGTTATCTCAACCGCTCTGAGCTATTACCATGGTGACTTCCCAGCTCGTGTCCCAGCTTGCGACGTATTCTCTCTCTCTTTTAATTGCCCCCTTGTTCATTAGACTGCTGAACTTTCTAGCAGTTTCTCACCTGCGTGACACATGTGAGGCCGGAAGTTGAGACCCAAAAGTCAAAGCAGTGAATGGCGAGTTCTGGGGCGAAATTCAAATTCACAAACACAATGTTTGTGAGTCTGAGAGTCCAGGACAAGGACTAGAAGCCAAGAGGTAGCTTTCCTGGGGCTGAAGGCTATCTGTGTCTGTGTGACAAGGAAAATGAGAGAGATGGTGGGAAAGGGGCACGTTTTGCTGCTGTTCTCTTATTTTACTGTTGTTTGTTGTTGTTTATACTGTTGCTTGTGATCTGCTGAACATTGTGGGCATGATATGTTGGTGCAGATATGAGTGGTGTCACTTGTAGGCTTCCACAGCACATCCTCAAGTGTATTGGTGTTAACACAAGCAATGCATTTTACTGTATGTTTTGATGTGCAGTACATATAATAAATAAATCTGAATCTGAAAATTTGTAGGATGGATCCTGCTAGCTTCCCAACAAATATTTATCTCTCATATCAAATTACTTGATCTAATTATCTGATCCTTATTGTTCTTTTTATGAGCTTGCTATGTACTAATTGCTACTGAGTTTTCTACTTTAGAATGGTGAGCTCATTTATATAATTACTTAGTTGGTTGTTGGATAATTTGGGATGTCCTGAGGCAAGTAAAAGACACTACAGAGACTTTCTCAGTCCTTTTTGATATCTACCATTTTACATGGTGCTGCTATACAGTTTACTTCCACTTTCTTACCACAAATGAATTTATATTCTACTCAAATTAATTCTATCAGTTACTTTGGCTAATTATTGCTTGTGTATGAGAGTGTAAGAGACACACAGGCACACACTCACTTAGAAGCCATTGGTTTATGATCTGCAAGTTTCAGTGTAATACAAGAACTGACAACTGTGGCATTTGCAGTAATTTTCAAAGGGGAGTTGGTGTTGCTGGAGAAATTGGCTTGCTCAGGGAAAGATTCACTTCTCAATCATCCAAAACTTTGATTACTAAGATTATTGCAATTGTCAGTGATGCTGTAAGATTCTTTTTGAAAACTATGCTGGCATCAGTGTTTATGTATGTTTGTGGCTGGCTTTACAGCTGCGTTTTGTGTTTCTGTGTGTGGGAACTTTACTATTATATGCACATGCAACACTTACAGTCTATAAAATACAGCTGCTACTATAGTTACCAGTGTGGCACTAATTGCTTTCTTTAGGCTTGCTGCCAGACCACAAACCTGCCCTGCCAGAAGGTCATATTCCGAAAAAACAGAAGCCTCACTTAAACAGGTAAGTGCTTTTGCTCTGAAACTTGAAGTAAGATTTGCTTAGGATTAAAAGAAAACAAAGGATTGCACTCCACAAAATTCCCTTATTAAGCACTTTTTTTTAAAGCGAGAAAAGTAACTTGTATTCCTTTGGTACCCAGACACTTTATAAGACTATCTGGATAGTAAGCATATAACAAAGCTAATGTCAGTTTGAAAGACCAGGGAATGGTACAAAGATCAGTAAAGAATGACCTGAGAGATGTAGCCACAAGAATATAGAACCAGGTTTATGCTAGTTCATATTACAAAGGTTGGGTGAGAATGGAAAATCATGGATATGCATGTAAGTGCTCTGTGGCCTGAAAGGTTAGACCATAAGATTGTAGATCATGGGTTTCATTAGTTGGTAGTAATTTTTTGGAGAATGTAGGCACTGGACCATAGAAGGAAAAGAGGTGCTATACTGTACTTAGGATATGAAGATAGTCATATTTTTAGTATCTTTTGATTTTTAAGCAAGGAAATTTTCTATTCAGTTAAACTGAGATTTCACATGCTTACTATACAAAACACAGAGTTAGAAGAGTCCTGATCCAAGAATCTGGAATGACCAGATTTGATACCAAACTGAATTTCACGGTGTTAGCCAACACATGATTTTGAGGAATATTTATAAGCCAGCTATCAAGCATGTATTTTAAATTTTTTTATTATTGAGATAGAGGGCAGAATAGGTCCTTCTGACCCTTTGAGCCGCACTGCCCAGAAACCCCCAATTTAACCCTAGCATAATCATGGGACTATTTTCAATGACTAGTTAACCTATCAACCAGTATGTCTTTGGACTGTGGGAGGAAACTGGAGCACCCAAAGGAAACCCACACAGTCACAGAGAGAAAGAACGAGCTCTTTACAAATGTGGTGGGAATTGAACCTGGGCCGCCTATACTGTAAAGCGTTATGTTAACCTCTATGCTACCGGTGTAAAAGACTCCCTCAGAGAAGGAAGAGCTAAAACATTGAAAATTTTAGTCATTTTGTGTGTGAATGTCCTTTTCATCTACATTATCAGAGAATAGAATTAGGAATAGGAGTAGGTCACTTGGCCTTCTGAGCATGCTCTGCTTCTCAGTATGATCTTGAATGATGTTCTTTTTCATTTCTTGTTTTTGCTCACTCCTCATATCCCTTGATACGTTTTGTGTCTTTCTCTTTCTTACGTGTACTCTTTGCCTTCCACAGAGAATTCTACAGGATCTCCATCCACTGAGAAATATTCCCTCATCTCTGTCCTAAGGGTTTCATATTTTCAGCCCTCTAGTTTCAGGCTCCTTCAGCCAGGGAAAAAAATCCTTCTAGCATCCTGTTCGCCAAGTCCTGTTAGAAGTTTGTATGTTTTACTAGGATTGTCTTTCATTCTTCTAAATACCAGTGAATACAGCCTAGCTGATCCAATCTCTCTTCATATGAAGGGCCCATTATCCCAGGAATCAGCTGAAAAGGTCACCCAGAACTTTTTTTTTGTTTTCATCAAAATTTCCAAAATAACACTTTCCCTTTCCATTTTTCCTACCAACGTGAGTAACTTCATATGTATCTATGTTACACTACATTTCCCATGTATATACCTTCTCATCCTACTTGTTGAGACATCTTGAAGTCTCTTTGCATCTTCCTCACAGCTCATAATCCCACCCAGTTTCATGCATTGATGAACATAAAAATACTATGTTTAGTTCCCTCAGCCAAATCTTTGATTAATATATGGCAAACAGCTGGGGCATAAACACAATTTCACTTTGCTAGCCCAGTAGTCATCACCTGCCATCCCAACAAGCCCATCTGCACCTACTCTTAGTTTTCTGTGTGTCAACCAGGCACATATCTCAATTGTTGGTTTTAATTTTGCATATTAACCACTTCTTTGAAATTTTATCATTGGCCTTTTAAAAACCTAAATGCAAAATATCAGTGGGTTCTCCCTTATCTATTCTATCAGTTAAACCTTGAAGAACCTGTAGTAAGATTGTCAAACTCAAGATAATCCTGCTGCTATATCTCCTGGTTTTATAATGGTATAAAAGACTAACTCCTGCACGAGCAGCAACTGTTGTCTGATCAAGTGCAACATGGATAGGCACAATATAAATTCCCCACTTATCTGCACTTTAATTCTTCTATGCCTTGGCAAGGCCATTCTAATCTCTGTCACATTTCCCCTTGAAATATTAGTAATCTGGTAGTCTGTAACTATCAGTGAATTAGCAGATAGGGAGATGAATTGACTTTTAAGTCTTCCTTATTGGAATGAGTTAGCTTTGAATTCAGCCTCTGGGGTTCCTAGTACATGTCAATCAGTTGAAGGGGCCCATTGAAAATCAGATAGGTTGCACTATGTTTCTAAGTGGCCCCACAGCTTCTTCAGGAGTTAAATTGTCCAAGTGTCTATCCCTTTAGCATATAAGAATTAATTAAGTTGATGAAGTGGTTAAAAATTGGAACTTGATGCAATATGTAGTAGTAGTTGAGACATCATGGTCTTCACATGAACCTAAAGAGACCTTTTTTTTTGCTATACTTTATGGATGTTTTCTTCTGGGTCTCTGTGTACATCGTTTAGTCTGGATTACTGCATTTATTGATAGAGGAAGTTTCGATATGCCATTGTTGGCACTATATATTCAGTGACCACATTGCTCACGCTTGTTGGAACCACTTGTGTTCTTTGAGACAGATAAAGTGCACGGAGTCTTGCAACTGGGTCATACATGAGCTGTTCAGATCAGACAGTATATTTAATCAATTTGTTTTTTAAACATTGCCTGCAATTTCACTTACAGGATATTAAAGTTTTCACCAGTTAATAATACATAGTCAGTTCTCATGTTCCCAATTTGTCTCTGCAGGCAACATTGGAGTTTTTATAGTGTTGGATTCCTGAAATGAAGATCAAATGTATTACGGCCCCTGGGAAGAGTATACTTTTAAAAACACATCAGCAGGATATGTCCTCGGGTGCTTTGGGTGGCTGCCCCAATCATGTGCTGAAGTACACACCTGGAAGATGCCATTCCTGTTAAATATAAATGTTGGACTCTTTTCCCTTTGTTTAATTACTGAATGATAACAAGAATTGTGCAATCCAGTAGCTAACAGACAGGTTTCATCACATCTGTTTAGAGTTGCTGGAGGTAGCATTTGGGTTTGTGTGACTATGCACTTTGAGTTTTGCCACTGCTATTGTATGCGAGTAGGTCTAAGTAGCAAGGGGCCAGCTCTAGAGTATGACCCTTGCCTTTGCTTGTCTTATTTACTCAAAGCACTGGGAGGAAGCGATTTCTTTCTTTTTAGCAGTCAGCTGGCAGCTGAAAACTCAGTTTGGTTATTAATTTTCTTTGTCATCCCACCTTGTACTTCCATTTTTTATTCAGGTTTCCTGTCATTCTTGGCTGTTGTGGCTTAGAATACAACATCAAACTGTTGTTGCAGGAGGCCAAAGTTAATATTCTGGCAAGGATGTGGCATGACGTCTCCCATTTTATTTAGTGCCTGCTGGTCAGGATCTGTCCAGAATTCAGATCAACAGCAGCTGTTGATGAGTGTGCAATTAAGTCCTTGTTTTCCTGCCTTTTTGTTTGTGTAGGAAACATGAAGGAGTAGATATAATGATAGTATTAATGTTTTGTTTTAAGCATCAAAAGGGATATTGACTTGTTGTGGCCACATTAGTCTTATGTAGGAACTGTGACCCATATTGTAGATTTCAATATTTTTCTTAATGTTTTCAAATTCCTTTTTATAGTGCTTGATCAAATTTGCTTCAATAGCCATTTGCTGTAATTCAATCAGTATTTGTATGAAGTCAGAACATAACAAATCTGCACAGATTCACAGTCATATTGCACAGAAATAACTCCTTTGGCCTACCTGGTCCATGCTGACTTCTTTGCCTATCTACAGTAGTTTCTACTTTGGCGACACATCAAAGGAGGGAGAGAGTTACCTGAACGTTATGTTTCAGGAGACTGGCACACCCATTAGATTAGCTGCCTCAAATTTGGTCTGTGGTCAGGGACAAGTGGGTGTGACTGCGAGCAAGACAGGTGGTGGAGTCCAAGAGACAATGCTGGAGGAGCCTCAGGCCTTGAACTTGTCCAACAGGTCTGGGATTCTTGCTCCCTGTGTGGATGAGAGTGGGGGCTGTAGGAAGGATTAGCAACCTCACTGTGGCACCGTAGTTCAGGGAGCCATTCAAGCGGGGGGAGAGAAGAGACATGTTGTGGTAATTGAGGACAGTATACTCATGAGAATAGACGAAGTTTGCCGCAGAGATAGAGCATCCTGAAGGAGTGTAGCTTGCTGCTGCCAGGGTTCTGGACATCTTTTCTGACCTAAAGAGGAATTTACAGTGGGAGGGGAAAGATCCAGTTGTCGTGGTCCATGTAGGTATAAACAGCACAGGTAGAACGAGGAAAGAAGTTCTGCTGAGGGAATTTGAGCAGCTAGGGACTAAATTGAAAAACAGAACCCAAAAGATAGCAATCTCTGAATTACTACCTGAGCCCTGTGCAAATTGGTACTGGGTTAAGAAGATTAGAGAGTTAAATGCATGGCTGAAGGGTTGGTGTGGGAGAAGTGGGTTTGAATTCATGGGAAACTGGGACCCAGTATTGGGAAAGGAGGGAGCTATTCCATTAGGACGGGCTGTACCTTATTTGTGATGGGACCTGGATCCTGGCGAATCACTTAACTAGGATTGTGGATAGGGCTTTAAACTAAACAGCATGGGGGTGGGTCTTACACATTGGAGAAGTATGGATAAAGTAAAAGAGAAAAGTGTGGATAAAGGTAAAGTAAAAGCAAAAGTGAAAAAAAAGAAAAGTAAAGGTGGAGTGCAGAAAAGTCAAGTGCATAGGAGACAAAGATTACGAGATTTTAAAAGCATAATGAGTGTAAGGGCACTTTATTTGAATGCCCGTAGTATTCGTAAAAAGGTCAGTGAACTTGTGGCACAAATTAGTAGAAAGAGGTATGATTTAATGGCCATTACAGAAATGTGGTTGCAGGGTGGAGAGGATTGGGAATTAAATATCCAATATGGTAATATGGAAGGATAGGCAGGAAGGTAAGGGAGGTGGGGTGGCACTCTTAACTAAGGATGAGATCGGGGTGATAGTGGGAGATTATATAGAGTCTAGGAGACGGAATGCTGAGTCCATGTGGGTAGAGATTGGGAATTGTAAAAGGAAAAAATCACTAGTGGGAGTTGTCTATAGGCCTCCAAATATTAACATTATAGTGGCACAGGCAATAAACTGAGATATATCTGCGGTGTGTAAGAATAGAACAGCAGTTATTGTGCTGGACTTTAACTTGCACATGGATTGGGTGAATCAAGTTGGTCGAGGCAGTCTTGGGGAGGACTTCATAGAATGCATACGTGATAGCTTTCTTGAACAGCATGTTACTGAACCTACAAGGAAACATGCTATCTTGGATCTGGTCCTGTGCAATGAGACAGGCAAAATTAGCAATCTTGTAGTTAGTGATCCTCTTGGAAAGAGTGATCACAGCATGATTTGAGTTCCTCATACAAATTGAGGGTGCAATCGTTTGATCTAAAATCAGTGTATTATGCCTAAACAAGGAGACTACAACGGGATGAGGGAGGCATTGGAGACGGTACAGTGGAAGACTTTCAAAGAGATTTTTCATGGTGCTCAACAAAAGTATATTCCAGTTAAAAGAAAGGACAGTGAGTATGGGGAGAGCTAGCCTTGGGGAACTAAGGAAATAAAGGAAGGCATCAAACTAAAAGCTGATGCGTACAAAGTCACCAAGGGTAGTGGGAAACTGGAAGATTGGGAAAACTTTAAAAGGCAACAAAGAACCACAAAGCGAGCAATAAAGAAAGGGAAGATAGATTATGAAAATAAACTAGCAGAAAATATAAAGATGGATAGTAGAAGTTTTTACAATTATATAAAGTGGAAAAGGGTTGCTAAAGTGAATGTAGGTCCCTCCCTTGGAGGACAAAAAGGGGAATTGATATTGGGTAATAAGGAAATGGCTGATGGGTAATATATTGAAGAGAGTTGATATGGATGGGATGGGAGGTGAGGACCTCAATACAATAGCCATCATGAAAGAGGTAATGATCAGCAAACTTGTGGGCCTAAAGATAGACAAGTCTTCTAGTCCTGATGGAATGCATCCCAGGGTACTGAAAGAAATGGCAGAGGTTATAGTTTAGGCTTTGGTGATAATTTACCAAAATTCTCTGGAATCTGGGCAGGTCCTGGTGGATTGAAAGAAGGCAAATGTCGCTGTTCAAAAAAGGATGTAGGTAAAAGGCAGAGGGGTCAGGGGTCAGTGCTGGGCCTGCAGCTGTTCATGATATACATTAACGATCTGGAACAGGAGACTGAGTGTAGTGTATCTAAGTTAGCTGATGACACCTAAATTGAGTGGAAAGTCAAAGTGTGCGGAGGATACAGAGCATCTGCAGAGAGATATACATAGGTTAAGTGAGTGGGCGAGGGTTGGCAGATGGAGTATAATGTTGGTAAATGTGAGGTCATCCACTTTGGAGGGAAAAATCAAAGATGGGATTATTATTTAAATGTTAAGAGATTACAGCATGCTGCTGTGCAGAAGGACTTGGGAGTGCTCGTGCGTGAATTGCAAAAGGTTGGTTTGCAGGTGCAGCAGGCTATCAAGAAGGCAAATGGAATATTGGCCTTCATTGTTAGAAGGATTGAATTTAAGAGCAGGGAGGTTATGCTGCAATTGTATAGGGTACTGGTGAGGCTGCATTTGGAGTACTGCATGCAGTTCTGATCTTACTTGAGAAGGGATATAAACGACAGGAATTCTGCAGATGCCGGAAATTCAAGCAACACACATCAAAGTTGCTGGTGAACGCAGCAGGCCGGGCAGCATCTCTAGGAAGAGGTACAGTCGACATTTCAGGCCGAGACCCTTCGTTTTGATGTGAGAAGGGATATACTGGCTTAGGAGGTGGTGCAGAGGAGGTTCACCAGGTTGATTCCAGATATGAGGGGGTTAGACTATGAGGAGAGATTGAGTCACCTGGGACTGTACTCCCTGGAATTCAGAAGGATGAGAGGAGATCTTATAGAAACATATAAAATTATGGAAGGGATAGATAAGATAGAGGCAGGAAAGTTGTTTCCACTGTTAGGTGAGACTCGAGCTAGGGGACATAGCCTAAAGATTCAGGGGAGTAAATTTAGGATGGAGATGAGGGGAAACTGCATTTCTCAAAGCGTGGTGAATCTGTGGAATTATCTGCCCAATGAAGCAGTGGAGGCTACCTCAGTAAATATATTTAAGACAAGGTTGGATAGATTTTTTGCATAGTAGGGAATTAAGGTTTATGGGAGAAAAGGCAGGTAGGTGGAGATGAGTCTGTGGCTGGATTAGCCATGATCTTATTGAATGGCAGAGCAAGCTTTGTAGGCCAGATGGCCTACTCCTGCTCCTATTTCTTATTTTCTTGTGTTCTATAGCAGTTTCAACTTTTTATTTAGTTTTGTTATCCTTATTGGAATTTTTCATTTTTAGCATAATTTTTAATTGCAGCTTTAATTAAAGAAATTTAGTCTGTACCAGTTGGACATTTTATACCTTGTTTACTATAATAAAATTAGAGTGCAGGAATTAGGAAGGAACAGATAGCTGATCCAAGACAAATGTAGAGATTGGAAATGGTCTTCCTCATTATTGTTCAAGATTCAAGCAAGATTCAAGATTGTTTAGTGTCATGGTCAGTACACAAGTGTAAAGGAGAAGTCAGAGAAATGAGTCAAAGTCCATTCGGCATGATGATACTCTGTGTTTGTGTATGTGTGGTATCTATTTTCATTTGGGCCATTTTTAATTAGAGTTTTGTCATATTAAATGTTGTCAAATATTTAATGAAATCCCATGTACACTATTCCCAGTCTATGCATGATCTCATTAACGTTTAAGAACATGCGTTTTTGGCCAAATTTGAACTTGAGCAACCTCTTCGAATCACACACAATCAATCTATGGAACTGTACTTTGCCAATTCTTCACTGGGTGGTATTCTTAAAAATGTTAACCAGCAATTTTCTCAGCATAATGCTGAATATGGTGGCCTATATAACTTGATGTGTCACTATTTGAACAAAGATGCAAGGCTTACTTGCATTTAGTCCTCTGGTATTAGCGATAAATTTGGTAAACCTGTGAAGTTTATAATTAACACATGTCAGTTTCTCACCTTTTTATCTTAATTCTGTTGGATTGAAGATGTCTGGAACTGGAAATTTGAAGACCAAAATAACTGTATTTGCCAGACAGCTGAACTAAAAATAGAAAATACTGGAAACACTAAACATCCTTCTGCCTGAAATGAACTCAGGGCATAGAGAGCTACATTGGACTGTGATACTATAGGCATTACAGAAACATGGCTAGGGGAGGGATGAGCTAGCAGCTGGCTAAATGTCCCAGGATAGAGCTGGAGGGAAGGAGAGGAAGATGTTGCAGTTCTGATTAAGGCAAACATTCTAGCAGTAGTCTGAAATGAAATTACTGAAGGATTGTCCTCTGAGGCAGAATGGTTGGAGCTGAGAAATAATAATGTTGGCGCTGTACTCTTCATCCCCGAATGATCAAGGGGAATTGGAACAAATATGCAGGGAGTTGGCAGAAAATTGCAAGAGTAATAGGGTCGTCAAAATAGAGGATTTTAACTTTCCGAGTACAGACTGGAGTTGCCATAGTATTAAGGACTTAAATGAGGTGGCATTCATTAAGGGATTTTAAAGGAAAGTTTCCTCAGGCAATATATAGAAGGCACTACTAGAAAGAGGAAAAAGTTTAACCTACACCCTATCCTCGTTAAATGCGTCTTCAGACAATGCGGATTCACAGTTATGCGAGGAAGCTATTTCTACCAACGTCTCGTTTTATGCGTCCAAAACTCACAATAATGCGAGGAGCACTGCTTTCCCGCCAATACAAGTCAGGTGCGCATGCCTCACAATCTCACTCCCGCCACTCTCGCATTGGTTTTGGCAAGGTGTGGATGTGCAGTCTTAAACTTCTGTCGGTTTTACCTATGTTGCGGTGATTTTGCACTTGAAATATTTAACTGTGCCCCCTAAGCGTCCGATGTCATGTCCTGGGCCGTCAGCCGAGTGGCAGAGAACCGCTTTAACACTTGAAAAGGAGTTGGAAATTATAAACAGCGCAGCGTCAGCTGAAGGTAACACAGCTCTGGGACACTACTGACAGGAACAGGATCTTGCCTTTAAAGTTCTTTTGTTGCTTGACAATGCGCCAGCCCATCCTAAACATTTGGACAGCATTCATCCTAACATAGCAGTGTGTGTCCTGCCACCTAACACAACGTCACTGATTCAACCACTCGACCGGTGTAATCCACATTCAAGGCATACGTATTTTTTTACGGCGAACTATCTCTCAGATGCTGCAAGCAACAGACAATTTTGAAAATCCCAGGAGTTTACCAGCGGTGAGGGAATGGTGGAAGTCGGAACACTTGGCACAAGTGGCGATGGACATGGACCCACGTTTAGAACAGAATCATCATTTCAGTCGTTCCCTGCCGTCAACCCTTCTTCCCTACAAGCAAATTTAAAACAAAATGCTGCCAAGCAAACAACCCTCACCACTTTACTCAAATCGGTAACACCTTCTGCTGCCGACAGTTCTAAGAGTTCTGTGAGTCTTCCTTCACCCTTTGCTGTGCTTGATATGATCCTGATGACCACAGCCATCCACCTTATCTATGTAAAGCTGCCTGACACCACAACAACCACTCATCTCCCGGAGCAAACACACCTGCCACTGTTGGTGAGTACTGTACGCCAGAGGATGTTAACTTCCTATGATTTATTACATTGAATATTACCTTAAATTGATGAAATATAATACAAATGTTGTCTTGTAGTACTGCTTTTGTGTCATATTGGTATGAAAATGTGAATAAATTACAGATAAAACATATTTAGGAAGCCCTCTGGAATGCATCCCTATTTTCTCCATTTAAATAATTTTCACATTATGCGTCAACTTCGAGGAACGTATCCCCCGCATATAACGAGGATAGGGTGTACTCTTGGGAAAAGGGCAGGACAGGTTTCTGAGATGTCAGTGGGGGGGACTTTGGGACAAGTTCAATTAGTTTTCAATTAACTACAGAAAGGGTCTGATCTGGTCTACAAGTTAAATTTCTAAATTGAAGAAGATAGATTTTGAAGCTATTAGACCGGAATTGGGAAAAATTGATTGGAGTAGTTTGTTTGTGGGCAAGTGGGTGACTTTTAAAAGTGAGATAAAGAGAGAACACAATCTGCATAGAAGTGAAAGGCAAGGCTGGCAGAACTGGGGAGCACAGGATGATGAGGGATATTGAAGCTTTGGTCAGGAGGGAAAAGGAAGTATGGGTCATGTACGGGCAGCAGGGATCAAGGGAATCGCTGGAAGAGCATAGGGGATATGTGAGTATATACCAGAAGCAAATCAGGAAGGGCATGAAATAACCTTGGTAGACAAGATAAAGGAGATCCAAAGAGATTTTGTAAGTATATTAAAGAAAAAAGACTAACGAGGGAGAATGGGGCCCTCCAAAGACCAAAGTGGATATCTATGCATGGAGCTGCAGGAGAAGGGTGAGGTTCTCAATGCGTATTTCTTCTCTGACTTTACCATGCAGAAAGACATGAAAACTTTGGACCTTGAAATAATAAATGGGGGCATCTTGGGGATAGTCTGCATAAGAGTGGAGGAGGTTTTGGAGGTCTTAAGGTGTATGAAGATAAATAAAACTCTAGTGTCTGATCAGGTATATTCATTGAATATCAAGAACATTGTGGGAAGATAGAGAAGAAAGTGCAGGATCCTTGGCTAAGGTATATAGACATAGAAACATAGAAAATAGATGCAGGATTAGGCCATTCAGCCCTTCGAGCCTGCACCGCCATTCAGTATGATCATAGCTGATCATCCAACTCAGAACCCTGCACCAGCCTTCCCTCCATACCCCCTGATTCCTTTAGCCACAAGGGCCATATCTAACTCCCTCTTAAATATAGCCAATGAACTGGCCTCAACTGTTTCCTGTGGCAGAGAATTCCACAGATTCACCACTCTCTGTGTGAAGAAGTTTTTCCTAATCTCGGTCCTAAAAGGCTTCCCCTTTATCCTCAGACTGTGACCCCTCGTTCTGGACTTCCCCAACATCGGGAACAATCTTCCTGCATCTAGCCTGTCCATATCCCTTGTAAGGATATGCATCATTACAAGCGGTGGGTGAAGTGCTGGAAGGGTTCTAATGTTGTGCCTTTATTTAATAAGGGGTGCAGTGAAAATCCTGAGGACTTGATAGGCCTAACATCTGTGGTAGGTAAGTTACTGGAAGGGATTCTGAGGGATAAAATTTAGGGTGGTATTGTAGTGTTGCAGTTAATATAATGCTGTTACAGTGCCAGAGACTCTGTCTGCAAGGAGTTTGTACATTCTTCCCTTGATTGCGTGTGTTTACTGTGGGTGCTCCTATTTCCTCCCTCATTTCAAAAACATACAGGTTATTAGGTTAATTGGTCCCATGGATGTAATTGTGGTATGGGCTCATGGAGCTGGGAAGGCCTGTTGCTGTGCTGTATTTCTAATTGAAAAATAAAAACCCTATGGGGCTATTAGCGAACTGCAGAACGCACACTCTGATGGACTGCTTATGGTCACCGGAGATTTTAACCACGCGAACCTGAAGTCAGTGCTTCCCAGATTCCATCAGAATGTGGACTTTGCAACAGGAGGGGAGAATGCATTGGACCTTGTTTACACAAACATTCTCAACACGTACCGGGCGGAGCCCTGCCCCCACCTCGGTTACTCAGACCACATCTCTGTTATGCTAGGCCCAGCATTCAGACCGCTCGTCTGGAGCTCCAGACCAGTTCAGAAGCAGGTGAAAACCTGGCCAGCAGGAGCCATCTCTGCTCTTCAAGACTGCTTTGAGCACACTGACTGGCACATGTTCAGGGAGACTGCAACCGATGGTGACTCTACCAGCTTAGAGGAGAACACGGCATCAGTGACTAGTTACATCAGCAAGTGCATCGATGACGTCACTGTGTCCAAGACCATCACTACATGCGCTAACCAGAAGCCATGGATGAGCGTGGAGGTGCGTGAGCTGCTGAGGACCCGTGACTCCGCCTTCAGAGCAGGCGACAAGGCAGCCCTAGCAATAGCAAGGGCCAAACTGTCCCGGGCCATCAGAGAGGAAAAGGGTGCACATGCCCAGCGAATCCACAGTCACTTCCAGGACAGCGGCGACATGTGGCGCATGTGGAACAGCATTCAGGACATCACCAACTACAAGACACTACCTGCCTGTGCTTGTGATGCCTCCCTCCCAGATGCATTGAATAACTTCTACGCTCATTTTAAGGCGGAAAATGACGTGGCGGCGAGGAAGACCACCCCTCCTCCAAACGACCAGGTGCTGTGTCTTACCGTGGCCGATGTGAGGAGAACCCTGTGCAGGGTCAACCCACGGAAGGCTGCTGGACTAGACAATATTCCTGAGAGAGTGCTTAGAGGTTGTGCAGACCAGCTAGCTGAGATTCTCACTGACATCCTCAACATCTTCCTGAGCAGTGCCGTCGTTCCTACGTGCTTCAAGACCACCACCATCGTCCCCGTGCTGAAGAAGTCTTCAGTGTCCTGCCTCAACGACTACCGTCCCGTCGCACTCACATCCATCATCATGAAGTGTTTCGAGAGGCTCGTCATGAGGCACTTCAAGACCCTGCTGCCCCCCTCACTGGATCCCCTGCAGTTTGCGTACGGTCCCAACCGTTCAACAGACGATGCCATTGCCATCACCCTCCACCTGGCCCTAACCCAGCTGGACAAAAAAGACGTACATTTGAACGCTGTTCGTAGACTTCAGTTCAGCATTCAACACAATCATTCCTCAGAAACTGATTGGAAAACTGAGCGTACTGGGCCTGAACACCTCCCTCTGCAACTGGATCGTAGGCTTCCTAACTGGGAGACCTCAGTCAGTCCGGATTGGAAGCAGCATCTCCAACAGCACCATCACACTGAGCACAGGGCCCCCCAGGGCTGTGTGCTCAGTCCACTGCTGTTCACTCTGCTGACCCACGACTGTGCTGCAACACACAGCTCGAACCACATCATCAAGTTCACCGATGACACGACCATGGTGGGTCTCATCAGCAAGAACGATAAGTCAGCATACAGAGAGGAAGTGCAGCGGCTAATGGACTGGTGCAGAGCCAACAACCTGTCTCTGAATGTGAACAAAACAAAAGAGATGGTTGTTGACATCAGGAGGACATGGAGCAACCACTCTTCACTGAACATTGACTCCTCCGTAGAGATCGTAAAGAGCAACAAATTTCTTGGTGTTCACCTGGCAGAGAATCTCACCTGGTCCCTCAACACCAGCTCCATAGCAAAGAAAGCCCAGCAGTGTCTCTACTTTCTGCGAAGGCTGAGAGAAGTCCATCTCCCACTCCCCATCCTCACCACATTCTACAGAGGTTGTGTTGAGAGCATCCTGAGCAGCTGTATCACTGCCTGGTTTGGAAATTGTACCATCTCGAATCGCAAGACCCTGCAGCAGAGAGTGAGGTCAGCTGAGAAGATCATCGGGGTCTCTCTTCCCGCCATCACAGACATTTACACCACACGCTGCATCCGTAAAGCAAACGGCATTATGAAGGACCCCATGCACCCCTCATACAAACTCTTCTCCCTCCTGCCATCTGGCAAAAGGCACCGAAGTATTTGTAACAGTTTCTTCCCCCAAGCCATTAGACTCCTCAATACCCAGAGCCTGGACTGACACCAACCTACTGCCCTCTACTGTACCTATTGTCTTGTTTATTATTTATTGTATTTATTGTCTTGTTTATTATTTACTGCACTTTACGCAGTCCTGGGTAGGTCTGTAGTCTAGAGTAGTTTTGTGTTGTTTGACGTAGTTCAGTGTAGTTTTTGTATTGTTCATGTAGCACCATGGTCCTGAAAAGCGTTGTCTCATTTTTACTGTGTACTGTACCAGCAGTTGTGGTTGAAATGACAATAAAAAGTGACTTGACTTGACTTGACTTGAAATAAATATACATGCATTTGGAAAGTTTGAGGTTGGTTGGGGGGCAGGGTCAGCATGGCTTTGTGTGTGGGAGATCATGTTCCTCAAACTAGATGTTTCTTTTTGAAGAAATAACCAAGAAAGTCAATGAGGGCAGGGTGGTAAATGTAGTCCATATGGACTTCAGTAAGGCCTTTCAGATTCTACAATAGTAGAATGCTTTGAAACTTGAATTGCCGGGCATCTTCAGTTAGGGCGTTAAGTATAGATATTGTGTTGCAGTTGTACAAGACATTAGCTGCATTTGGAATATTGTGCTGAGTTTTGGTCACCCTGCTATAGAAAAGATGCTATTAAACTGGAAAGGTTTTAGAAGAGATTTAGAAGGCTGTTCCTGAAAGATAGAGACTGAGCAATCTGTGAGTTTTTTCTATAGAGCATAGAATAATGAGGGGCAATCTTATGGAGTTGTATAAAATTATTAGGGGCATAGATAAGGTGAATGAGCAGTGTTTTCCCAGGGTTGGGGAATCAAGAACTAGAATGCAAAGGTTGAAGATGAGAGAAGAGAGACTTAATCGGATACTGAGGGGCAACTTTTTCCACCCAGAAGGTGGTCACTAAATGGAATAAGCTGCCAGATAAAGTGGTTGAGGCAGCTACATTAACAACAGTTAAACAGTACATGGATAGGAAAGGTTTAAGAGAATATGGGTCAAATGTGGGCAAATCAGACTAGCTTAGATGGGAATCTTGGTTGGTATGAACCAGTTGGACTGAAGGGCCTGTTTCTGTTCTATATGACTCTACTACATCCATTGCTGCAGCCTAAAACTTTCCTCCTCACTGTACCACACAGCTATTTTTTGTATCTTCTACATTCTTGTATGACCATACATTTAAAACTAATCATGCATAATGCATAACTGATAAAATAAGATTTTGAGTACTGTGAAACCTCAATGTAATAGTCTTCCATTTACACAAACAGCCATCAATCCTGGACATTTGCTTCCTGCTACAGAGCTAAATTTAGATCCAATTTACCATTGTCCCTTCGATCCTATCTTCCACTTGGTACCTTGTGAGAATTCATTTAGATTATATGAAATGTGCTGCTGTCATCAGTATTCCTTAGTACTTTTTCAAAAAGTTACTCAACTTCCTTGCATATGATCTTCAAGTAAATCCTTATTTGGATGTTTTTCGTTAATCAGTGAAGGATGACTCGTAATTATCCCGTTGTAGAAGTTAAATTGTATTCAGAGCATTAATACCATGTTGGCAATCCTTCAACTTTTTTGGTGTTCCTCTGGTAGCGAGTGAAAGTTCGTAGCTGGAGCCTTCACAATTTCTTATTATCTTTTATTGGCCTGAGTTTTATTTCATTTGGGCCTGGTAATTTGTCTAGTTGTAGAGACACTAAACCACTTAGAACTTCTCTCTTTTGGTGGTTATCTCATTAAATATTTCACCCCTCACCCTAAGTAGAACCATTGTCTCCCTTTTTTGTGAGGCTGGTGCATACTATTCACTCAGAACAGCACAGTGACTGCTTGCACTTAAACCAACCCAGGTTCAATCTGGTGCATTTTATGTAGAATTTGCACATTTTGCTCCAGATTGTCCACTTTCCTCTCACATCTGAAGGTCGTACTTGTACGTTAATTGGCTTTTGTAAATTATCCCAACTGTAGGTAAATGGCAAAAGGAACAAAAAGTTGATGGACATGTGTGAGGTAATAAATTAGGGGAATAATGGGCTGATGGTCTGTCATAATAAGTATGTCAAAAATCTTACATTCATCCTTCACCTGTTTATATCTCTAATATGTCCTACTCTTTTATTCACTTGATAATTATGTAGATAAATCTAGCTTTGCTTTGAATTTGTATATACTTTTCAATTACCTTCTTTTCTTTTTCTCATTTCCCTTTCATTTCTCTCCTCTGTTTTCTGTGCTATTAGTTCCTTGCTTGATTTTAGCTTCCCTTTTTTAAAATCTTATCCTATCCTCTTTGCAGGGCCTTTAGATTTGCCCTGATCACTCTTCGTTTTATAGGAACATGTTTACTTTGAAATTTCATTCTTAAATACCTTCCAAGACTGATTTGTCTTTGAAATGCTTCCAGTGCACATTTACTTAAATCACTTCTCAATCTAGGAAAGTTGGCCAAACCCCCAAGCTAGAACCTATCTGACCTTATACCTTTTGCATAATAAATGCTATAGAGTATCTTATTCAATTATAGTGAGTCCCACAAAATGCTCTATCCTTAGGGCTTCATCATATAATAGTTCCTAAAACTAAATCCAGAATTACTCCCCTGTCATCCCATACCTTTTGTTGGGCCTACCTAAAAAGGCATCCATTAGTCTCGTGAGACCATGGATCTGCACTTGGAAGGTCTTCACTCTCCAGGGCGCAGGCCTGGACAAGGTTGTATGGAAGACCGGCAGTTGCCTGTGCTGCAAGTCTCCCCTCTCCACGACACCAATGTTGTCCAAGGGAAGGGCATTAGGACCCATATAGCTTGGCACTAGTGTCGGTGCAGAGCACTGTGTGATTAAGTGCCGTGCTCAAGGACACAACACGCTGCCTTGGCTGGGGCTTGAACTCACGACCTTCAGATGGCTAGTCGAATGCCTTATCCACTTGGCCACATGCCCACCTAAAAGAGTTCATCCAAGTTACTTGGTAGTGTGGAGGAGCAGAAGGATCTCGGGGTACATGTCCACAGATCCCTGAAAGTTGCCTCACAGGTGGATAGGGTAGTTAAGAAAGCTTATGGGGTGCTAGCTTTCATAAGTCGAGGGATAGAGTTTAAGAGTCGCAATGTAATGATGTAGCTCTATAAAACTCTGGTTAGGCCACACTTGGAGTACTGTGTCCAGTTCTGGTTGCCTCACTATAGGAAGGATGTGGAAGCATTGGAAAGGGTACAGAGGAGATTTACCAGGATGCTGCCTGGTTTAGAAAGTATGGATTATGATCAGAGATTAAGGGAGCTAGGGCTTTACTCTTTGGAGAGAAGGAGGATGAGAGGAGACATGATAGAGGTGTACAAGATAATAAGAGGAATAGATAAAGTGGATAGCCAGTGCCTCTTCCCCAGGGCACCACTGCTCAATACAAGAGGACATGGCTTTAAGGTAAGGGGTGGGAAGTTCAAGGGGGATATTAGAGGAAGGTTTTTTACTCAGAGCGTGGTTGGTGCGTGGAATGCACTGCCTGAGTCAGTGGTGGAGGCAGATACACTAGTGAAGTTTAAGAGACTACTAGACAGGGGGAATCTAAGGTGGGGGCTTATATGGGAGGCAAGGTTTGACGGTCGGCACAACATTGTGGGCCGAAGGGCCTGTACTGTGCTGTACTATTCTATGTTCTATGTAAGTTCATAGGAATTCTTTGCCCTTGTACCTACTACAATGAGTGTATGCCGGTTAATTTTAGGGCAAACGATATACTCCATTGTCACAGCCCTTTTGCTTCTTTATGACATAAAATTTGCTTAAAGACTTGTTCTTTTATCTCCCATGATAATGTATGGACTATATAGTAAACGATGTGTTTGCCTCCTTATCTTTTGAGTAGTTTATTGCTGGTTTGAAAATGGCCTCATTCACGGATAAAAACTGAAGATGCTTTACTTCTCAGCTTCTTTTCAAATACATGTTCCAATGGTGCTGTGTAGAATCACGAGTACCTTGCTGTTGTATTCTATGGCAGCAATTTTGATTTACATATAATTTTTAATTTAAGAGGTATAAAAAACGAAGTACTGACTGCTTTTGGATGAGGAGGCTTTGGAGAGACTGCAGAGAAGATTTACTGGGATGCTACCCCATTTGGAAGATATGCTGTGAGGAGAGGATGGATGAGCTAGGGCAGCGGAAGCTGACGGGTGATTTGATTAGAAGTTTATAAAATTATGTGATGCATAGATAAGAGTTGACAGCAGGATTAAAATTGTAATACTAGATAGCATGTATTTAAGTTGAGGGGGGAAAGTTCAAAGAAGATGTGTGAGGCAAGTGTTTACAAAGGGAATGATGAGTGCATGGAATGCACTGTTAGGGGTAGTGGTAGAGTCAGATAGCATAGGAATGGTAAGAGATTCTTAAATTGGCACATCAATATGCAGTGAAAGGAGGAATATGATCAATGTTTGCAGAAGAGGGATTAGATTACTTTGGAGTCATTGGTTTAATTTGTTCAGCATAACATCTTGGGCTGAAGGGCCTGTCCTGTGCTGCAAATAACTGAGTTATACCTGCTTTCAGTGACGAGTAAAGATGCCACCAGGTCTTGTTTAAATCTTTAATCTAAGATCAATAGGTGTTGAGAAAAAAATGTTCCTTTGTTATGACAGTGATTCCAAACGCTATTAACCACAAGATTTTTTTGCAGGTCATTTCCTTTGTTGAATCTGGCCTGGTTAGTAGGCAAAAATCCATCAAGGTGTTTTTGGAAGAACATAGAACAGTACAGCACAGTAAAGGTCATCTAGCCCATGATGTTGTGCCAACCTTTTAACCTACTACAAGATCAGTCTAACCCTTCCCTTCCACATAGCCCACCAATTTTCTTTCATCCATGTGCCTAAGAGTCTCTTAAATGTCCCTATTGTACCACCACTCAGCAGTGCATTCCACGCACCCACCACTCTCTCTGTAAGAAAAGCACCTACCTCTGATATCTCTTCTATATTTTCCTCCAATCACTTAAAAATTTTTCCTCCTTGTATTAGACATTTCTGCCTTGCAGAGAAAAAAAGTCCCTTGCTGTCCACTCTATTAGTACTGCCTCTTATCATCTTATATACCTTGATCAGGTCATCTCTCATCCTTCTTTGCTCCAAAGAGAAAAGCCTAGCTCGCATGCTCTCTAAACTAGGTATCTCCCCTGCATCCCCCCTAAATGATTAGTAACTTTTTAATAAAAGTTCAGAGAGAATACGTCAACGCCATTAGTTATGCTGATGTTAATTGCTGAAGCTCATTGATGTTAAGCAATCCAACGCCGAAGGATAAGATGCACAGCATGATTTTTACACTAGAGCTTCTGATTATAGTACATACCAAATGTAGGCAGTACCAGCCTGATGATTCCCACAGAAACTAATTGGAGTAGAATTTGGAGCAGACTGTATGAAGCTAGGGTTGATGAAGTCAAGAACATCCCTTCACCCATTCCTTTCCCATTTGCTTCTTTGAGAACAAGACGTTAATTAACAGCAACAATGATTCTCACTATGGGCATAGTTATGTACTAATATATGTTGTTTGTTGTTGACAGCTTAAATGTGCAATCAATTGTCTATTTCAGTAACTGTCTCTGTAGCTCAAGACATGGTTCTTCCTTCCGGGCCAAGAAACTATGGATTTATTTGTACTGGGCTCTATAGTCCTGAACACCATTTAACCAATAGGGTGCAGTCAGAGGTATCACCTTTCACCTTCTCCGTTAAACAGATCGTTCCACAATTCTGTTCCAGCACCTCGATGGATACAGTAACAGTATTCTCGCTTGAAGAAAAGTATGCAGTTCCCCTAATGTAAATGAAAAGTACTGCAGAGGCTAGAAAGCACATAAAAACAGTGAATACTCAATAGGTCAGGTAGCATCTGCAGAGAAAGAGAAACAGCTCCTAGAATTGGAACATTAACACTTTCATCAGAATTGGGATCATTTAGAGGTATGGGGTTTTATGATGCTGACAAAGGCAGAGAGAAAAGGGACGAGCCTGGGAGAAGTTAGAAGGCAGGAAGGATTAAATAGTAAAAGAGGTGATTGCAAGGTGAAAAACACCACACACAAATTGTTTAAAAGACCCTGCTGGGGCAATTTACCAACAAATGCAAATATATCAGGATGCTGTTTATTGACTATAGCTCAGCGTTTAACATCATCATTCCTCCATAACCTGAGCCCCTGTAGCTCCCTCTGCAACTGGATCCTCGACATCCTGACCGGAAGACCACAACCTCTGCCTGTGCAGATTGATAATAACATATCCACCTCGTTGACGTTCAACAGTAGCGCACCTCAGGAATATGTGCTTAGTCCACGGCTCTACCTTCTCTGTACCCATAACTCTGTGGCTAGGTATAGCTCAAATACCATCTATAAATTTGCTGATGATACACCCAGATGGAGGTGAGAGGCCGTACAGGATTGAGATATACTAGCTAGTTGAGTGGTGTCACAGCAATAACCTTGTATTCAACGTTAGTAAGAACAAAGAGCTAATTGTGGACTCCAGAAAGGGTAAGATGAGGGAACATGAACCAATCCTTATAGAGGGATCAGAAGTGGAGACAGTGAGTAATTTCAAGTCCCTGGGTGTCAAGATCTGTGAGGATCTAACCTGATCTCAACATATCAAAGCAACTATAAAGAAGGCAAAGAGGTGGCTATATTTCATTAGCAGTTCAAAAACTTCTACAGATGTACCCTGGAGATTATTCTGACAGGCTGCATCACTGTCTGGTATGGGGGAAGGAGGCTATCGCATAAAATCGAAAGAAGCTACAGAAAGCTGTAAAGTTAGCTCCATCATGGGTACTAGTCTCCATTGTATTCAAGACATCCTCAAGGAGCAGTGCCTCAGAAAGGCAGCACCCTTTATTAAGGACCCCCATTTCTCAGGACATGTCCTCTTCTCACTGTTACCATCAGGATGAAGGTACAGAAGTCTGAAGGCACACACTTAGCGATTCAGGAACAGCTTCTTTTCCTCTGCCATCAGATTTCAAAATGGACATTGAACCATGAACCCTATCTCACTTTTTTATTATTTCTGTTTTTGTACTACTATTCTTAACTCTTTAATATATACATATACTTACTGTAATTCTTTTTTTTTTGCTATATTTATCATATAGCCGGCTGGTGGTGTAGTGGTATCAGCACCAAACTTTGAGGCAAATGGTCCTGAGTTTGAATCAGGCTGGCTGCTTGTATGTTTTCTGTAAGTGCTGGGTTGAGCATCAAGCTAGCAACTCAGCCTTGTGAAAGACAGCCAAATGCGATGGAAATGGCAAAAATGCCACCTGATGTGCAACGAGGCATGAAAAGGAACAACAACAATCATGTGTTGTATTGTAGTTAAGTTAATAAATTTCATGACATATGCCTGTGGATATTAAACCTGATTCTGATTCTCTAACAAGATTCTTAAATCTTGTTGATTGTCTGAAGATCTTCTCAATGTGAAGTGGCATTATATAAACATCGTTTTTTGTAACTACAATGTTGGCACAGCCAGAGGCCTGTTGAGTTAGCCTCAGTTCCAGGGACCCTGGTTCAACTCTGACCTCCAGTGCTGTCTGTGCAGATTTGCACCATCTTCTAGTTAATGTGTGGGTTTTCTCGCAATTCCAAAAGATGTGTGGGTTAGTGGGTTAATTGGTCTCAGTGAATTGCTCCTAGTCTGTAGGTGAGTGATAGAATATGGGGATGGGGGACATTGATGCAGATATGAGGAAGATAAAATGGAATTAATCTAGCATTTGTGTGAATGGTTGCTTGATAGTAGAAATGGACTTGAGCTAAAGCACCTTTATGTGTGCTATATGACTGTGACAATTACCAAAACCATGGGGGTACCTGAGAGTGCAGATGCTGGAACCTAGAGCGAAAAAACAAGCTGCTTGAAGAACTCTGTAGGCCAGGCAGCTTCCATGGAGGGAAAATGAATGGTCAGCATTTCGTGTTGAAGACCCTTCATCATTTTTGGTTCTATGAAGCTTCTAAGCTTTCCTCGTATTTTCTAAAGAAAGGTATCTCCCTAAATGCCTTTCCTGCATTCTTGTCGTGTTAAGCTAGCCATCCATTGCACTGACTTCAATTCTACCTCATTGCATTTCAGAATTCCTCAGCTCTTGTTTGAAGTTAGCAGTCTTGAAAGTCCATCCAAAGCTCCTTCCTGTTTTCATCCCAAGCTCACTGGTGTCTTGCTCAATTTACCTTTCTTTTCTTGCCTAGAAATGAGCATAAGATACTTTTCCCATTCTTTTGAAATGATTTCCTGCTTACTGTTTATAAGTAAAGTTATAAAACACTTTTTTTCTGAAACTTACTTGTGATATAAACTTGAATGCTCCTTTAAATATAGTGTTGCCATCCAATCATTTTAACTTATCCTTTTCTAATGGACTATGACTATCTTATTTATCCTCAAATGTTGTATGAATCAATTCATCAAGTGTATCCATCTTTGGCAGCATCTACTTTCAGTGCCAGGATTAATTGCTGTCAATGTGTAATACGCACATAAATTCTGGGGGAACTCAGCTTTCAATGTTTCGGCTGAACGGTCTCAGCCTGCAATGCTGATTTTTTTTATCCCCCTCTATAGATGCTGCCTCACTCGCTGAATTCCTCCAGCATTTTGTGTTTACTGCTCAAGATTTTTAGCTTCTGCAGAATCTAGTGTTTATTCTATCAATGGACAGAACATTTAAAAAAATTCTGTAGGTGGGGCACTTTTCTTCGCTAGTTTTTTTTTGAAGTAAAAATATATTTTACTGCTTTCTCTGTACTACTGGGCCACATGTTTCTGTTTAGTGCATGTAATAACATCTGGCTTTTGCAATCGAGATTGGCTGTCATTCGATGTGGTACAAGAACACAATGCTCTTCCTTTGTCTCTATCTTTGGAAAACAAGTTAGTGGACTTCAAAGCAAGCCATATTGAAAACTTGACTATTCCACAGCTTGTTATTTTGTTTTGGTATGTGTTTTCAGGCCCTTCCCCTCCATTCTATGGGGAGAGATTATAGTATTACAGAGTCACGAGTCATGGCCGTACAGTGTAGAAACAGGCTCATTGGCCCAACTTGCCCATGCTGACCAAGATATCTATCCAAACTAGTTCTGTTTGACTGTGTGGGTCCCTTATCCCTCTTAACCTTTCCCATACAGGTACCTGTCCAAATGTCTTTTAAACATTGTCGTTGTACCCACTACTGTGACTTATTCAGGGAGCTCATTCCAGATGTTCCGTTTCCTGTGGAAAAATTGCCCTTCCTATCCCTTGTAAATCTTTCCTCTCGCACTTTAAATCTGTGCATTCTGGTTTTAAACACCTCTACCTTGGGAAAAGACTGTGACCATCCAGATTATTTACACCCCTCAGGTTTTTATATAAAGTGGCCTATCAGCCTCCTACACTCTGTGGGGAAAAAAAATCCCACCCTACCCTCTTTTTATCACTCAAGCCCTCCAGTCCTGGTAAAATCCTTGTGAATCTTTTCTGCACCTGTTTTCAGCTTAATGACATCTTTTCTATAGCTGAGCAACCTGACCGCAAAATTTTCCAAGTGTACCCTTACCGAGGACTTGTATAGTTGCAACATTTTATCCCAGATCCTGTATTCAATAATCTGACCGATGGCAAGTGCTGTATTTCAAGCATATTCTTCACTCTGTCGACCTGTATCGACAGCTTTGGGAAATTATGTATCTTTACTCCTGGGTCTAACAAAATGTAATATACCTTGTACTTGCCAGAGTTAAATTCCATCTGCCATTACTTAGCCTATTCCCCGGTCTATCCAGATCCTACGTAATCTTGGATCTATCACTTTGTCCTATTGTGCCACCCATTCATGCATTTAAAGCCACTGATAAGTGACAAACAGAAGTCATACGACTTAAATGTCAAGCAAATGACATAATTAATAAATGGGATCACCATTGCCCAGAAACTTCATTGAACCAGATGCATAAATACAGATCTGTTCAGAGGCTGGGTATCCTCCTCTAGGTGACTAATCTCCTGACTCCTAAAGTCTTTTTATTATCTAGAAGGCATTTCAGGAATGTGACCACATACTCCACACTTACAAAGCCAAATGTCAAAAAACATTGATAATATTCTGAACATAATAGCTGGATCAATTATGTTATTCCATCCTTAACCATTCCTCCCATCCACTGTAGTGTATACCTTTCACAAAGTGCATTGAGCAGTAGGCCTAAACAGTCTTGACCATACCTAGAAGACATACAAGTTCTCCCACCAGAAGAAGGTATGCAGATTCACTGCAGGTTCCCTCCAAATGACACAACCATCATGACTTTGACCCACCATGGCTGTGCTATTCCCATTTAAAATCAGTTAGTTTGTAGCCTATGATGCTTTGGGGATTGAAGTGCTCATCCAGATATTTGTAAAATATTGTGAAACTCACTGCCTCACTCCGCAGGCAGAATGTTCCAGATTGTTGCCATTCTCTGGGTGAAACTCACTGGGTGTTTTTTTGTTTTTCGCACCATTCTCTGCAAACTCTAGAGGTTGTTGTGAATGGAAATCCCAGGAGATTAGCAGTTTCTAAAATACTCAAACAACCCCATCTGGCACCAACAATGGTTAAAGTCACTTAGATCACATTTCTTCCCCATTCTGATGTTTGGTCTGAACAACTGAACATCTTGAGCATGTCTCCATTGTCTTATGCATTGAGTTGCTGTCACATGACTGACTGATTAGATATTTTCATTAATGAGCTTGTGTACAGTTATATTTTAATAAAGTGGCCACGGAATGTACAGTACGTCCTTTGGTCATAGATATCCCAGCCATGGGGAATGATTTCTTACTATTTACCAAACCAACACTTTCCATAATTTTGTGCAGTCTATCACGCACCCCTTCAGACTCCTCTGTCCCAAGGAAACAAACCCAGCCTGGCCTATCTTTCCTCATACCTGAGGCATTTCATTCCAAGTCACCTGAACTACTCACAACTTTCCAGCTTTTACCTAACCAATATTTTTCAATTTGTGGCAATGTCTCCCTGCTGTTATGCCCCAGATTAATGAAGGTAAGCATTCTTTATGCTTTCTGCAACTTCCTTTTAGCCATGCATTATCTGACTTACCTTCTTATCTGTAGGCTAAAGGGTTCCTGGCACTGGGTGTTATCCAGAGAATACAACTTTAATCTGCTACTTAACTTCTTAAATTCATTTTGTAGGACCTCATCATTTTCTTTATATACTAATGTGTACCACAAACACTGCTTTTCACCCTTCTTCAGATTGCCCTGCGGGTGCCCTGAAACATAACTGATCCTAACACCAGGGAGGCAGCATACCATTAGAGAGTTTCATTCGTGACCTCTCCTCCTCCTCTATAGTCAGCAATGCAACTTTGAGGCCACAAACTCAATTCCCTGAGAGGCCATCCTGTCCAACATCAAGAACATAGTTTTGGAGAGGAAGATGGCTAAAAGGGATATCCCTGTAACAATTGTGGGAGTATGTCCTTGTTCCTTCATGGTTATTGGGTCCTAATCCTGGAACTCCATACTTAACTGCTGTGGTCACACAGGCTATAACAATTCTAGAAGATGACATATCCTCACCTTGTATGCAACTAAAGATGGGCTATAATTGCTGTACTGAAAGCTGTGCCCAAATCATGAAAAGCAGTGTATTTCTTGAAATAAAGTGATAAAAGTTGATGAGGAGGGGAGAGTAGAATAAGTTGAGATTAGTTTACACTAGTAGAGGAATGATTATTCTTTGCGATGGATTGATGCCATGCTAGTAAATGCAACATAATTGTAATTCAATTATTGTATTTGATGTATTTTTCCTCTTTGTATTCTGTTTGCTATTTTACCTCTTTTCTACAAAGCTGAAGAGGTAGTGGCGAGACAAATATTTGAGGGAAGAATCCTCCCAAAGCTTATTCCTCTGCCATGTCTACATATTTGCAATATTTTTGAACTCTGCAAATCAATTTTTTGCCCATTTATTTGATTTGTTGCTGTGGAGTCAAGAGAAATGGCTGGCATACAAGGATTGTTCTTGACATGTCTTGTGGTTCATGGTTTGCGTCAGAATGGTACAAAGGTGGTTGGTGAACAAGACTCTGCTTTCAGTTGTAGTCTGCAACCATATCCTATTAATTGCAATATAACTGCAGATTAAGTCCTATTACACAAATTTCTGCCTCTGCATTGAATGGCCTAATTATGTACTTTAATCTTCCCTTTGCTAACTTAAATGCTTTCAGTCATATCGAATACCTTAGATCTTTGATGTCTGTGTGTAATGACTTGCCCTGCCTAGATATTCTTAGCACTGCAAAGATCCAACTAGCCGGATAGAATTTTACAATTACTTGCAATGATTGGTAAGTGTAATGGTGTACGGTTGTAAAGTTTGAGAATACTTGAATCAGCACATCTTGTATTTTCAGTAAAACATTCTGGAATTTTATCTGGTCCCCCTTTCCCACCTTGTTTGTTACACCAAGTGTTCCTAAATTTGAGGATTGAAACATTTCTTATTTCCTTATTGGATGATAAGCACCAGTGTGGATGTAAACAGATTACATATCTGTGTAACATAAAACTTCCTCTGCTTCGCCCAGTAACAATCGTTTCACCGCAAACTTGCAAGAATACCAACTGTTAGAATGATGTATTGTTGTATCTAAATTATCTCTGGTTACCATTGTGCTTTTTCTGAAGGAGAATAATTTAAATGCTGTGAAATATGGGTAATGTAGCTGTAGCGTGATAGCTAGCAGGGACTGTCTTGAGGCTGCTATTTCATTTATTTTTATACCTTTGGATCAGGTGATGCAAAGTCTGGCTAGATCTGTTTCCAAATCCAGACATAAATTTGAGATTTCCAGTAGTGTAGAAAGCTGTACACTTAAGAAAACCAGTAAAGGCAATCTTGGACTTCATTGCCATTAGAGATCTTCCCTCCACAGTTTCCAGTCTTGTAGTATCCTACCCCTTACAGTCTGCTTCTGTCATCTGTCCCAAATTTACAGGCAAGATAGTTTGGATAGAGGCATTGTTTTACTCTTCTTCTGTTCCACTGAACTTATTACTCCCTACCTTGACTCCGTTCTTTCCCCTCTGCTCAGTCTCTTCCCAGATACTTCATTTAAATATCTGATGTCCTTTTGCACTTTGTCAGTTTCCCATTCCCTGGTCCAAGGTGACTCATCTTCACTATGGATATACAGTCCCCCTATATTTCCATCTCACAGCAGGATAGTTTGAAGGCTTCAGCTTTTTCTTTAAGATCAACCAGTTCTCTTCCACCAACACATGAAGATACCTGGCTGAGCAGATTCTGGACTGAATAACTTTTTCTTTAACTCCTCCAATTTTATCCAGATCAAGTGTGTAGATCTGATAAGTTGCGTAAACTCTGCACTTCTTGCCTGCTGCTATTCTTGCTGTTTGTGGGATGCATGAGACAATTTTTGTTTTTGCCCTACATGGACTCTCTCCCTCAACTCTTCTTCCTACAACTGCATTCATTCAGGCACAGAAAACATCATTACATTTTCTGCCAATTTTCAGCCAGCTCTCACTTTCACATAATCTATCTTTAGAGTCATAATGTTACACAGCATGGAATCAAAACATTTGGACCAACTTATCCTTCCTACCCTCCCATTTCAGAGTCCGGTTCCCCATCAGTAGGTTACATCTAATACAAACCCACAGACACCAACAGGTAACTCTTCCTCCTGAATCATGTCTTCCTCTTTACGATAGTTGTTTGAATATCTCATCTCCTCCTTGGCAGTGCAAGGATAGAGTTACCCTATTTCTTACTTTTAAACCCCATCAGCATCCACATTCGGTTACCTTAAAATAAGGGTCTCGGCCTGAAACGTCGACTGCGCCTCTTCCTATAGATGCTGCCTGGCCTGCTGCGTTCACCAGCAACTTTGATGTATGTCACACATATCTTCCCTGGTTGTTTCAGCATTCTAGAGAAACTGTTCTATCCATGACTCTCTGGTCTGTTTGCCCATCTTCACCAATTATTCAACTTCTTGCTGCACTTTTCCAGGCATCTGCAAGATAGTCAACCCCTGTCCTTTTACCTCTTCCCTTTCCACCACCAGTAGACTCAAATATTCCTTCTGGTGTTGTCTACACTGTTCACAGTGTAGTCTTGTATATAGTGGAGAAACCAAATGTAGATTGGGTAACCACTTTGCAGAGCATCTGCATTTAGTCTTTAGGGGCAACCCCAAATTTTAAGTTACCAGTCACCTTGATTGCAATAGGTACATGGGAAGCAGTGGTACAAGATAGCTGGCATGGATTCAAAGGGACTGTATCCATATTGGAGTACTCTTTTAGCTGTTGGTTCAATAATGGCTTGGATTAGTTGCTTCCAATCTAGTTGCTACTTCGAAGTGGAAAGATGGAAAGCCTTTAAATCTGGTCACAAATTCTGTTGTGTAGCTATCAATTCCATTGCTGCTTGGCCCAGTATCTAAAGTTGGTACTGATTTATTATTGTGATATGTATCAAGATACAATGAAAAACTTTGTTTTGCATGCTGTCCATGTAGATCATTTTATTATATCAGTGCATTAAGATAGTACAAGATGAGCCAGAGAGTCTGTAAATTTCCTCTCCTTTTTGCCCCTGATCTGAGCTTCCAAACCCTTCACCAAATGATGTGATACTCCTTGCATCAGTCTCTCTGGTGCTCAGACCCCCATCCAGGCTTTAGTCTTAGTTATGTCAATACTCTTCATACTGGCCTCCTTTCCTGTATCCTGGAACGTTAATTTATGTCAAATCTCTTTCACTTGTTGCTACTGCCTATCAACCTGCTTTAGCTTCAAAGTCTTGAGTTGAACATGTCCAAGGTTTTGTCTCTCCCTCAGCCTTTGAGGTTTTGGTACACTGGTTCTGTACATCCTCTTGTTTTCTTTGCTGTCTCATTGTTGACTTTCACCTGCCAAGGTATAAAACTTCGTAAATCTCTGGTTCTCTCTGCTACTTGAAGTGCACCTAAACGTGTATTCATAGCTCCCTGAAAGTAGTAACACATGTAGTCAGGGTGGTAGAGAAAGCATTTTGGCATGATTGCCTTCATCAGTTGGGATGTTGAGTATGAGAGTGACGAAGTCATGTTGCAGCAAAATAAAACTTTGGTTAGACTGCATTTGGAGTATTGTGTACAGTTCTTGTCACCTCGTTACAAAGTGGATGTGGAGATTTGGGAGAGGGTGCAGAAGAGATTCGCCAAGATGTTGCTTGGATTAGAGAGTATTAGCTATAGGGAGAATTTGAACAAACTAGAGATTGTTTTCACCAGAGCGTTGAAGGCTGAGGGAAGGCCTGCTAGAAGTTTAGAAACCTTAAGAGAGGCATCGAGAAAGTACAGGCAGGGCCTTTTTCCAAGAGTAGAGATGTGAAATCCTAGAGGTTATAGCTTTATCAGAACTAACTGAAAGAAGTTAGTTCTTTCAGTTAGTCCTGACAAAGGGTCTCGGCCCGAAACGTCGACTGTACCTCTTCCTATAGATGCTGCCTGGCCTGCTGCGTTCACCAGCATTTTCTGTGTGTGTTGTTGGTCATAGCCTTATCGTGAGAGGGGGCAAAGTTTATAGGGTGTGTGTGGACAAGATTTTTTACACAGTGCTAGGTGACTGTATTGCAGTGCCAATGGGGTTGGTGGAGGCAGATCCAATAGCAGAGTTACAGTGGAGATATGTTGGTGGAAGCAGATTTGAACAGAGGCATTTAGACAGACACATGCAAGGAATGGAGGGATACAGATAATAGAAAACATAGAAAACCTACAGCACAATACAGGCCCTTCGGCCCACAATGCTGTGCTGAACATGTACTTTAGAAATTACCTAGGGTTATCCATAACCCTCTATTTTGCTAAGCTCCATGGACCTATCCAAGAGTCTCTTAGTAGACCCTATTGTATCCACTTCCACCACAGTCGCCGGCAACCCATTCCACACACTCACCACTCTCTGCATTAAAAAAAACATACCGTTGGCATCTCTGTACCTACTTCCAAGCACCTTAAAATTCTGCCCTCTCATGTTAGCCACTTCAGCCCTGGGAAGAAGCCTCTGACTATCCACACGATTAATGTGTCTCATCATCTTATACACCACTATCAGTTCACCTCTCACCCTTCATCGCTCCAAGGAGAAAAGGCCAAGTTCACTCAAACTATTCTCATAAGAGATGCTCCCCAATCCAGGCAACATCCTTGTAAGTCTCCTCTGCACCCTTTCTATAGTTCATGTGCACGCAGATGGGATAGTTTAATTTGGCATCGTGGATTTTTGGAGTTGGACAGCAACCAATCACCAAGTGGGAGTACTTGAAGAGAGCTACCTTTTCATTCAGGTCCACACTGAAGATTAAAAAAACCAGAACATCATGGCAGTTTCTGGGAGTTACACTGTGACCAGTCTCTGAGTGGGATCAAAGAAAGGGCAAATAAAAATAATGCAAGCACAAGTGGAGCAGCCATTGTGAATGGATCAGTGTTTGGAATGGCTTTGGCTCATTGGGCTTGGAAGAGATAAAATACCTGGTAAGTTTCTCACTTTGTTCTTAATTCTTTATTCTTTGTCTGTTAGAGCACAGTGGTGCAGAAATAATGGCTCCAGGGCAATGTGAGATGTGGGAATTTTGGGAGACCTCTAGTCTTCCAGATAACCACATCTGCACCAGATGCACCAAGCTGTAGCTCCTCAGAGAACGTGTTAAGGAACTAGAGCTGCAGCTGGATGACCTTTGGCTCATACGGGAGGATGAGGAAGTGAAGACAGGTAACTGGGTGACTGTCAGAAGAAGGAAGGGAAAAGGACTGCCAATGCAGAGTACCCCTGTGGCTGTTCCCCTCATTAAGTATACCACATTAGATGCTGTTGAGGGGGATGACCTACTAGTGGGGAGCTGCAGTGACTGGGCCTCTGGCATTGAGTCTGTTGCTGGGCTCAGAAGAGAGGATGGTCAAGAGGACTGCAATGATGATAGGAGATTCCATAGTCAGAGGAACAGAGATGACATTCTGTGGGAGTGATAGAGACATCTGGATAGTATGTTGTCTCCCAGGTGCCAAGATCAGGGGTGTCTCAGATTGGGTCCATGGCATTCCAAAGGAGGAGGGTGAACAGCCAGAAGTCTTAGTACATATTCACACCAATGACAGATAGAAAAGGTGAGGAGGTCCTGAAGCGAGATTTTAGGGAGCTAGGTAGAAAGCTAAAAAACAGGATCTCCAGGGTAGTGGTCTCTGGATTGCTGGCTGTGTCACATGTCAGTGAAGGTAAGAATAGGATGATTTGGCAGGTGAATATGTGGCTGAGGACCTAGTGCAGGATGCAGGGGTTCAGATTTATAGATCATTGTTTTCTCTTCTAGGGAAGGTTCAACGTGTACAAAATGGATGGGTTACACCTGAAGCCGAAGGGGCCAATATTGTTGTGGGCAGGTTTGCTAGAGTCGTTCGATAGGGTTTAAAATAATTTGGCAGGGTGCTGGGAACCAGGGTGATAGTACTGAGGTAGTTAGTTTAGAATCAGGCAGTGTGAGTGAGGCTGCAGGCAAGGAGCCTCACTCACACTGCCTGATTCTAAACTTACTACCTCAGTACTATCACCCTGGTGATAGGGCAAAATTGCAGTCAACAGAATGTGTTGCAAAGTAAAAGGCAAACAAAACTGAAAAAGGTGAATACAGGACTGAAGGTGTTATATTTGAATGTGCACAGAATCCAGAATAAGGAAAATGAGCTTGTAGCACAGTTACAGATTGGTATGATGTTGTGGGCATCACTGAATTGTGATTGAAAGAAGATTTTAGCTGGGAGCTTAACGTCCAAGTGTACACATTGTAACGAAAGGACAGGCAGGTAGATAGAGGGGGTGATGTGGCTCTATTGGGAAAAAGGAAATTAAATCATGAGAAAGAGGGTTGGAAAGGTTTGAATTGTTGTGGGTAGTGCTAAGGAACTGCAAGGATAAAAAGACTGTGATGGGAGTTATATATAGACGCCAAACAGTAGCAAGGATGTGGTCTACAAATTATAACAAGAGATAGAAAATGCATGCCAAAAGGGCAATGTTACAACAGTCATGGAGGACTTCAGTATGCAGGTAGATTGGAAAATCAGGTTGGTGCTGGATCCCAAGGGGGGAATTTCTAGAATGCTACCAGATAGCTTTTTAGAGCATCTCCTGGTTGAACCCACTCACAGGTCAGCTATAATGGATTGGGCATTGTGCAATGAACCAGAATTGATTAGAGAGCTTAATGTAAAGGTACCCTTAAGGGTAACTGATCATAATATGATCAAATTCACTCTGAATTTTGAGGGAGAGAAGCTAAAATCAGATGTATGAGTATTATAGTGAAGAAAAGGGAATTACAGGGGTGTGTGAGAGGACCTGGCCAAAATTGATTGGAAAAGAACACTGACAGGGATGTTGGTAGAGCAGCAATGTCTGGAATTTCTGGAAACAATTCAGAAAAGACTGGATATATACATCTCAAAGAAGAAATATTTTAAAAGCAGGATGACACAACCGTGGCTAACAAGAGAAATCAAAGCCAACAAGAGGGCATATAATACAGCAAAAATTAGTGGAATGTTAAGAGTATTGTGATGCTTTCAAAAATCAACGGAAGCCACTAAAAAGTCATTAAGAAGGAAAAGATGGAATACAGAGGCAAGCTAGCCAGTAATCTTAAAGAGGATATCAAAAGTTTCTTTAGATACATGAAGTGTAAAAGAGAGGCAAGGGTGGATTAGGGCTGCAGGAAGATGATGCTGGAGAGGTAGTGATGGGGGACAGAGAAATGATGGATGAACTGAATAAGTGTTTTGCATCAGTCTTCATTATGGAAGACATTAGCAGTATGCCAGAAGTTCATCAGGATGTGTGTGAAGTTGCCATTACTTCAGAGTCTCCCACGTGCCTTCTGGCAAACTCTAGCTGAGATTTCATGTGAGTTTTTTTTACAACAGTAGCTTTCTCTTTGCTACTGTCCCATAAAACTGCGACTGGCGAAGCATCTGGGCAACAGTTGTTGTATGCGCCATCTCTCCCATGTCAGTCACTGAAGCTTGTAACTCCTCCATAGTTGTCATCAGTCTCTTGGTGGCCTCCCTCATTCGCCCCTTTCTTGGATAGTCACTCAGTTTTTGAGGACAGTCTGCTCTAGGAAGATTTACAGCTGTGCCATATTCTTCCCATTTCTTGATGATTGACTTAACTGTACTCCAAGGGATATTCAGTGACTTGGAAATTTATTTGTACCGATTTTCCGGACTTGTGCTTTTCAATAACCTTTTTGCAGAGTTGCTTGGAATGTTCTTTTGTCTTCATGGTGCAGTCAGGATACTGACTCACCAGCAGTTGGACCTTCCAGATACAGGTCTCCAAAAACAGATCTCTATGTAACTAATTATGTGATTTCTGAAACCAGTTGATTACACCAGTAAACAACAGGATTTCTGCAGATGCTGGAAATTCAAGCAACACACATAAAAGTTGCTGGTGAACGCAGCAGGCCAGGCAGCAGGAAGAGGTGCAGTCGACGTTTCAGGCTGAGACCCTTCGTCAAGACTCTCCAGTCTATAGTTCCCATGATTACACCAGTGATGATTTGGTGTGTCATAGTAGAGTGGAGGGGGGTGAATACTTCAGCAATCAATTACTTTGTGTTTTATGTTTGTAATTAATTTAGATCCCTTTGTAGAGATCTGTTTTCACTTTGACACCGAAGAGTCTTTTTCTCTTGATCAATGTCAAAAAAGCCAAATTAAATCCACTGTGATTCAATGTTGTAAAACCATAAAACATGAAAACTACCACGGGAGGGTGAATCCTTTTTATAGGCACTGTAACAAGCCCGTGGTATTACAGGAAAGATTCTAGCATGGATAAAGCAGAGGCTGATTGACAGGAGGCAAAGAATGGGATAAAGGGAGCCTTCTTTGATTGGCTGCCGGTGACTAGTGGTGTTGGGTTTGCTTCTTTTTACATTATACATCAATTACTTGGGTGGTAGAATTGATGGCGTTGTGGCAGAGTTTGTGGGCGATATAAAGATAGGTGGAGGGGCAGGTAGTTTTGAGGAAGTAGAGAGGCTACAGAAGGACTTAGACAGATTAGGAGAATAACCAAAGAAGTGGCAGATGGTATACAATATTGGGAAGTGTATGGTCTTGCATTTTGATGGAAGAAATAAAAAGGTAGACTATTTTCTAAATGGAAAGAAAATACAAAAACCTGAGGTACAAAGGGATTTTGGAGTTCTTATGCAGGATTCCTTAAAGGTTCATTTGCAGGTTGTGTCGGTGGTGAGGAAAGCACATGCAATATTTCATTAATTTCAAGAGGACTAGGATATAAAAACAAGGACGTAATGTTGAGGCTTTATAAAGCACTGGTGAGGCCTCACTTGGAGTGTTATGAGTAGTTTTGGGTCCCTTATCTAAGAGAGGATGTGCTGACATTAGAGAGGGTTCAAAGGAGCTTCACAAAAATGATTCTGAGATTGACTGGCTTGGCTTGGCATATGAAGAGTGTTTGATGACTCTGGGCCTCCTCATTGGAATTCAAAAGAATGAGAGGTGACCTCATTGAAACCTATCGAACATTGAAAGGTCTCGATAGAGTGGATGTAGAGAGCAGGTTTCCTATAGTGGGAGAGTCTACGTCCAGAGGACATAGCCTCAGAATAGAGGGACATTCTTTTAGAACTGAGATGAAGAGGAATTTCTTTCGCGAAAGAGTGATGAATCTATGGAATTTGTTGCCTCAGGCAGCTGTGGAGGCCAAGCCATTGGGTATCTTTAAGATAGAGGTTGATAGTTTCTTGTTTAATCAGGGCATGAAAGGATATAGGGAGAAGGCAGGAGATTGGGCTGAGAGGATAAATGGATCAGCCATGATGAAGTGGCGGTGTAGGCTTGATGGGCCAAATAGCCTAATTCTGTTCCTATATCTTATGTCTTACGTTCTGTACTGTATGTTCATTGGCTAAAACCTTGGTCGCTTCTGCTAATATCTCCACATGGCTCGGTAGCAAATTTATTATAATGACCCTTTAAAACATTTGGGATGTTTTTACTGCATTGAAGATACCAGAGATATACAAGCTGATAAATTGTGAACCCTAGTGAGTCTGCTGCCACAGCTCATGAACCTTCTGAATGAATCTAAACCATGTATTTCCTCACTTAGAAGGAATGGTTGGAGCCAAGCCTTTATTTTTCAACATATGATTAAATCTCTGCTGTGAGGCTTGAACTCATAACTTTCTGGCACAGAGATAAGAGTGCTATGACTACCTAATGCTGGCATCCAAGCAGTTTTGTTTTCTTGAAAGTTAATAAATTTATGATTGAAAGCTGGATCACACACAAAACACAGTTTATCTTCAATCTCACCAGAAATAAATAGTGAAGTCCAGAATAAAATTCAAATTGGGTTGCATTAAAAGATTGATCAGGAAAGGTCATGATGGTCTTATGGTCTTATGGCTTACATCAAGTCATTTGGTTGAATTGGCCCATGCGTGACTGGTGTGGAGACCAAGTTATTTAAGTATAGATGGATGTGATATATAAACAACAGGCTAAGGAATTTTATTGACAATATTTTTTACTTAGATTGAAGTATTGTGGAATCTTTTGTGTAGTCCCATCTAAAATGGAAACCAAAGGTTTTGGGTGCATGCGGAGGTATACCTTATCCTCTAGAAGCTTTCTCCCAAACTCCATCAACAGTCCCTCCCTCTGATCCTTGAATGTGCCCATACTGTTGTTTCAGCTATTTGTGTGACAGTGTATTCTGTATTCTCACCACTCTAAATTTTTCTTTTAAAGTTTTGGACTTTTTGGTGATCGCCTTATTTTCCATTAAGATGGTGGTGCATTCAGATGCAGCTGCCTCTCTGGGTCTAAACAAAGGTGTGATTATTCATCCTTTACATTCTCTTTACGGTCGCAAGACACTGCTGGTTATTAAGAACATCGAGTACTGTGGGTCTACCCCACTAGTGAGCTGGACTTGTGCGACATCATGTTACAGCTTGCTTCAGCCACCCAGGGAAGAAGGTGTCATTCGGTAGTGGTGCATGGAGGATGGTGTGGGTGAATGTCATGGATGTTATTGCTGTGATTACAAGACCCTGTTAGGCATGCTAATGTAGAATATTGTGAGTGGGATTCACCGTTTCATTGGAAAGACTGGCGGTGGGGGAGCTATGTGGCCTCGATTGTGGTGAAGACCAGGCTCTCATTCATGACCCGGGGTCGCCTTTTATGGCTGCCGAGGGAGTAGATGCCGGACTTGGCTGTGAGCCACTGAATTCCACGTTGGGTTGAGGGCTGGCCCTTCCTCTCAGTACTGCCCTCCGGTGTTTCCTTGGTCAGAGACAACTAGATTACCTCTGTCTGCTGCTGCGCTGCACGATATGAGAAACTGCTGCGGTTTGTTCTTACAGAAACATGGCTCCAGGGCAACATCTATGCACCATCATTCTACAGGTTTGACCCTCAAGGACTTGGGCTGCATTATTTTTTTTAAACTACTTTTTATTTTGTAACCATGTTTTCTGCTATCATAATTATATGTACTGTACTGTACGTTCTGCATTTTGCTCCTTGGCCCCGGAGGAACGCTATTTCATTCGGCTGTTTTCATATGTATGATTGAATGACAATTAAATTTGAACTTATCTCCCCATTAGTTCTGAGGACTTGGAATCATCTTCTGTAACCCCAACTTGTCAAATTATTTCATAACCTTGAAGTCTGAGATATTCCCTCAGAATTGATTAAGGATTATCCATATTTTGTCTATGCAAAAGCATGTCTCCCGATTTTAACTGAGGTTTTTGAAAAGGGAATAAAGAAAATTGGCATGGGCAGGGCAGTAGACGCTTTTCCGCATGGATTTTAGCAAGGCAAATGCTGATTCAAAAAGTAGTTATTTTTGATAATTTTATTTTTTTATTTTGACTTTAAAATACTTCAGACACTTGCTAGTGCCTACATAGAATGCCAGAATTTATTGTTGGAGTACAACACTATTTCATGCAGGAAGGAAATGAAGGCAGTCCACTATCTGCACTAGGTGTCTGTGCTGATTTTGTTCATTTATAGTCAATCAAATATACATGGCAATGTACACTGAAGAAATTCCTCTGACGATAACTATTAGGAACTGATACACAATTTTATAGTACTGTATTAGTATTGGCAGTGTTCTAACTTTATCTGTTTTTCATTTAAATACATAAATTGTTACATGGTTAAATAGTAGTTTGCCTTTTTTATACCTTTTCAACTATTTCCATAAAACTTCTGCTAATTGGGCCAAAATGTACTGGTCCCAATGTGTCCCAAATAATCACAATTCACTGTATATTGATGATTTAGTTGAGAATGTAGGTGGGATGATTAATAAATTTGCAGATGATACCAAATTAGAAGGTTGGTGGACAATGAAGTAGGTTAACTAGGGTTACAACAGGATCTGTATCAACTGCAAAAGTAGGCAAAGGAATAGCAGAAGGAACCTAACTCAAACAAGTATGATGTGATGCATTGTGACCAGTTAAACTGGAGCTGGATTTGCACTGTAGAATGATGGGGCTCTTGAGAGTTTTGAAGAGCAGAGGCAACTGGGGTAAAAGTACATAGTTCTCTGAAGGTGGCAACTATAGGTAGACAGAGTGGGGAAGAGGCATTTGGCACACTTGCCTTCATTGGACAGAACATTGGCGGAGCCGACTCGATGGGCTGAATGACTTAATTCTGTTCCTATGTTTTATTGAGTACATGAATTGGAACATCATGTTTCAGCTATATAAGACATGTGCATGGAGCATTGTGGGATAATATGATTCAGGTCGAGAAGGTGCAGAAAAGATTCACAAGGATGTTGCTGGATTGGAAGGTTTGAGCAATAAGAAGAAACTGGATGTTTTCTCTAGAGCAAAGGAGGCAGGGGTGTGGCCTTACAGAGGTGTATACAATTTTGAGGGGCATCGATAAGGTGAAAGATTACAGTCTTCATTCCAAGTTAGAGGAGTATAAATCTAGAGGACATAGTTTTAAGGTGAGAGGGGAAAGGTGTAAAGAACATTCAAGGGGCAGCCCTTTCATACTGATTGTGCTAGTTATATAAGAACAAGCTGCCAAAGGAAGAGGTAGAGGCAGGTTTAGTTATATTTAAAAGGCATTTGGGGCAGGTCCATGGATAGAAAGGGTTGATGCAGGAAAATGGGACTAGATCAGGAAGGTACCTTGGTCAGATTTGGCAGGTTAGACTGACTTTATTCTAGAGAACAAATCCCAAACTGCTGAATCTTTCCTGATAGGTATCTTGAGTTACTTCAGTAAACTTGTTTTTACCTTTCACCTTTCCAAAACCTGTATAACCTTTGAATAAAATAAGTTGGCAGAACTGTTCATTGTGCAATCAGTTCGTGTTGCCTGATGAAGATTAATATATAGTACCCCACCATTTGCAAAGTTATTGGTTGATTTGCTTCTGGGCTTTTAAGGCTTCAGTGAGTAGCTATCTTTAATATTCTTGGATGATTGACCTGTTCTTTACAAAGGCAAATTTTATCCCTCATTGCAGCCTATCCTACCCTTGTGTCAAATAATCAGTTCAAAAAGCCAAATTTGTGCTATTTTATTTCCCTGTGGTTTAGCATACAGAATTAACTTACGTGTAGAGTTGCTAGTAGACTGTAGAAACTAATCCCCTGTTGGGTTCAAGAAATAGCCACACCAGCCATGCTTCAGTTGATCTTGGCAGAAAGGATTAAAACAATTTATAGCACACAGGAACAGAAACATGTCCCATCTGTTTTTAACCTCATTCTTTACATACTACTGATATTTCAACGATAGGTGCACCCGGTTGATATATTAAGTAATTTCAGTGCAGATGGTTCAGAGTTTTATCGGGGAAGAGGAGGTAGTGTAAGGAAAGTAAGCCACGAATATATAAGATGTTAAATTGCTTTGCTGCTGATGGGAGCAACTTGTCCTTATAACTTCTTTGCTTTGACTTGAGTTTTCTTTGGGCCTGATCCATCTATTCCACTCTGCTTCTAAAACCCTCCATCCATCAGGTCTCTGTATTTATAAAGCAGACATCTTGTCTGAATTATTGTGCACCATGCCAGCAGCAATGCATAGGCAGACTGATCCTCAGCTAGCAAGAGGATGGGCCAGTTGTTTCTTGGATGACGAGCTCAGCATGTCACCTTGAGAGATGCAAGGTTGCTCAGTAACAATTCTACATGAAGCTCAGAGAGATTTCTTTATCCGGAGAATTATTAGAATCTGAAGCATGTTATTGGTGGAATAGTTAATTCAGGTGCACTTAGTGGAATGCTGAGTGGAGCCATTTGAGTCAAAGAATCATACGGTGCAGAAACAGACCCTGTGGCTCACCAGTTCATTATGACCAAAAGCATTCAAAAATAAAGTGCATTTCATAGCCAATGCAGAAATAGGCCCTTCGTGCACCATTCGTCCATGCTGACTTTTTATTTAGTTAGTTTTTATTTAACGATACAGTGTAGAGTAGGCCGTAATACCACAAGATCACAAGACATAGGAGCAGAATTACGCCATTCAGCCCATCAAGTCTCCTCTGCCATTCCACCATGGCTGACCGCAGATCCCACTCAACCCCATGCACCTGCCTTCTCGCAATATCATTTGATGATGCGATCAACTTCCACGTTAAATATACATTCGGACTTGGCCTCCACCACAGTTTGTGGCAGAGTGTTCCACAGATTCACTACTCTCTGTCTAAAAAATTCCTCCTTACCTATGTTCTAAAGGGTTGCCCCTCAATTTTGAGGCAATGTCCTCTAGTTCTGGATACCCCTACCACAGGAAACGTCCTCTTCTTATCCACCCTATCTCATCCTTTCAACATTCTGTAGGTTTCATTGAGATGCCAGCATTCTTCTAAATTCCAGTGAGTACCGGCCCAAAGCTGCCAAATGCTTCTCATATGTTAACCCCTTCATTCCTGAAATCGTCCTTGTAAATCGGGGGTTGGCAACCTTTTTGCCTCTGTGGGCTGGATCACGTATTACTGAGTGGATGGTGGGCCAGATAAATGCCATAAAAAACTTGAAATATGGAAATTATCCATTTAAATACATCTATTTATGTTTTGCCTCAATGAATAACGCATGCTAGAAAATCATTTGTGCTTAAGGTTGCCTACCCCTGTTGTAAATCTTCTCTGGACTCTCTCCATTGACAACACATCCTTTCTGAGATATGGGGCCCAAAACTTTTGACAATACTCGAAGTGTGGCCTGACACTTATAAAGGCTCAGCATTATCCCTTTGCTTTTATTTTCTATTCCCCTTGAAATAAATGACTTCTTCACCTCAGACTCAACCTGTAAATTAACCTTGCTTGAGGGTTCCTAAGACCCTTTGCACCTCTGATGTTCCTTCTCCCCATTTAGATGATGGTCTGCACTATTGTTCCTTTTACCAAAATGCATTATTGTACATCTCCTAATACTGTGTTTCATCTGCCACTTTTTTCCTAATCATCCAATTTGTCTAAGTCCTGATGCAATTGCATTGCTTCTTCAGCACTACCTACCCCTCCACCTATCTTTGTATCGTCCGCAAACTTTGCCACAAAGCCAACAATTCCATGATCTAAATCATTGGCAAACAATATGAAAAGCAGTGGTCCCAATGTTGACCCCAGAGTAACACCCCTGGCAGCCAACCAGAAAAGGCCCATTTTATTCCCACTCTCTGCCTCCTGCCTGTCAGCTATTAAGCTATCCATGCCAGTATCTTTCCTGTAACACCATCAGGTTTTATTTTGTTAAGCAGCCTCATGTGTGGCATCTTATCAAATGCCTTCTGAAAATCTAAATGAATGACATCCACTGCCTCTCCTTTGTCCACCCTGCTTGTGACTTTTCGAAGAACTCTAACAAATTTGTCAGGCAAGATTTCCCTTGACAGAAACCAAGCTGACTGACTTATTTTATCATTAGTCTCTGAGTACCTCGAAAGTTCATCCTTGATAATAAACTCCAACATTATCCTAACCACTGAGGTTAGGCTAACTAAATTTCCTCTCTTTTGCTTAAAGAGTGGAGTGATATTTGCAAACTTCCAGTCCTCCAGGACCATGCCAGAATCAGATGATTCTTGAAAGATCATGACCAATGCATTTGTTATCTCTTCGGCAACCTCTCTCAGAACTCTGGGATATAGTCTATCTGACCCAGGTGTCTTATCCACCTTAAGACCTTTGAGTTTGCCTAGCACTTCTTCCTTGGTAATAGCAATGGCACTCACTCCTGCTCCCTGACACTCATGGATCTCTGGCACACTGCCAGTGTCTTCCATAGTGAAGACAGATGCAAAGTACCAACTAAGTTAATCTGCCATTTCTTTGTCCCCCATTACTACCTCACCAGCATCATTTTCCAGTGGTCCAATATCAACTCTCACTGCCCTTTTTCTCTTTATATAACTGGAAAAAGCTTTTGTATCCTGCTTTATATTAGCTAGTCTGCCTTCATATTTAATCTTTTCTCTTCTTATAGCTTTTTTAGTTGTCTTTTGTTGGATTTTAAAAACTTCCCAATCATCTAACTTCCCACTCACTTTTACTACCTATATACCTATTAGCTTTTATGCACTCCTTAAGTTCGTTTGTCAGCCATGGTTGCCTACCCCTACCATTTGAGACCTTCTTCCTCTGTGAGATATATCTATCCTGTGCCTTGTGAACTATTCCCAGAAACTTCAGCCATCCCTGCTGTGCCATCATCCTCGCCAATATCCTCCTCCAATCCACCTGGGCAAGCTACTCTCTGTTCCGGTCCCTCAAACCACACTGCCCAGCAACCCCAGAACCCCAATTAACCCTATCCTACAATAATCAGTTAACCTATTCAGTATGTCTTCAGACTGTGGGAAGCAACCGGTGCATCCAAGGAAAGCCCATGCATTCCATGGGGAGGATGTACAGACTCCTTACAGAATGGCGCTAGATATTAACACCAAGCTGTGGTACACCCCAAGCTACACTGCTGTGGCGCCCAATGTTTTAGTCCATCGACCTAGTCCCATCAGCCCACGTTTGGCCCTTTTCCCTCTAAACCTCTAAACCTCTCATGTCCATGTACTTAATTAAATGTATTTTAAATGTTGCTAATATACCCATCTCAACTACTTTGTGTAGCAGTTCATTTCAAATACACACCACCCTTAACACGAAGAAATTGCCCCTGACAGAGGTCTGTACGGGTGGGAGTCACAAGACCAGACAGGTTACTGGAAGTCGAGGTCCATGCGCGTCTAGAAAGCAAGGCCCAAGAGTCAAACGTGGTGCAATCTGGAGGGCAAAGCTGAAGAGTGAAATACAAAGCACGGAGAGTCCGGAGGTAGAAATTTGATGGTCGAAGACCTGAAGGAATCATAAGGGTCTGAGTCACTCGGGTTGATGGTCTGTGTGAGTCTCGAAATTAAGGCCTAAATTTCAAATCCATGATTGGCAAGTGCTGGGGTCTAGTCCTGAAAGTCAAACCTGTGATCAGTGAATCCTGGGGAGATCAGTTGGAGGCTTAATGTCTGAGAATTTTGGTCTAAGGAATGGAGGCCCGCAAACAGTCTTTCCTAGAGTTGGAAGCCTTTCTGACTTTGACTGAGTAGGTGGGAGGAAAGGGAAAGGGGCTTGTTTTGCTGGTTATTGTCTTGTTTTGTTATTGTTGTTGCTGATGCTTGTGTTGTCCTGCAGAACACTGGGGCATCCAGTGTTGGCACTAGAATGTGTAGTGACACTTGCAAGCTGCCCCAGCACATCCTTGGGTGTGTTGGTTGTTAAAGCAAACAACACATTTCATTGTAAGTTTTGATGTACATGTAATAAATAAATCTGAATATGATGTCCTTTTTAAAATCTTTTGCCTCTGATCCTAAATCCTAAACCTAAGCCGTATTGTTTTTAACAACCCCTCCCTGAGAAAAAAGTTTGTTTTCACCCTGCCTGTGCTCCTCATGATCTTGTTTATCTCTTCTATCAGGTCATTTCTCATTCTGCTTTCAAGTTCGACTTTCCAAAGTGAAACGCTTTATACTTTTCAGGATTGAACACCTACCACTTCTCAGCTCTATCATTGTCCCGTTGTAAACTATGACAACTTTCCACAACACCAAGCTTTGCACTCTCTACAAACTTACTAACTCACCCTTCCACTTCCTCATCGAAGCCATTTATAAAAATCACAAGGCGTAAGGAATCCTACAACAGATCCCTATGGAATGCTAGTAGTCACGGATCTCTGGATGCAATACACTCCATCTACTATTACCCTCGGCTTTCTGTGGGCAAGCCAGTTCTGAATGCACGCAGTTAAGTTTCCATGGCTTTCTGTATGAGCTTACCTTTTGGGAAGTTTGTCAAGTGCCTTACTAAAATCCATATACATTGCTTATTCTACTCTACCTTCATCAGTTTGTTTTGTCACTTCCTCAAGGAATTCAATCAGGCATGTGAGGCATGACCTGCACCTCACAAAGCCATGCTGACTATCCCTAATCACTCTATGCTTCTCTAATGCTTGTAAATTCTGTCTTTAAGAATTCTCTCCAATAGTTTGCCCATCACTGGCATGACATGGTCTATAATTCTCAGGATTATCCCAGTTACCTTTCTTGAACAAAGGATTAACATTTGCCATTCTCCAGTCTTCTGGTATTACTTATGTGACTGGTAAGGATGCAGACATTATCACCAATGACAACAATCTCATCCCTCACTTGGCATGGCAACTTGGAGTATATCCTGTCTGCTGTCAGGGACTTCTCTATCCTAATATTTTCAGAAGTTCCAGTACATCCTATTTCTTAATGTTGATTTTTTTTTTGTGTGTGCCATACTCTGGCAGAGCCTTGGCGACCACTTTTCAAGTGGTTGTCCTGGAGGAAAGATTCTGTGAGTGGTCCCACACGTCCTTCTCACACACAGTTTTTTTTAACGAGGCCGAGTTGCGAGCTCGACATTCAACCCGGCACGGATGGAAAACGTGCCCGGGAGCGGCCCGACTGGATTCGAACTTGGGAACCTTCGCTCCGGAGTCCAGCGCTGATGTCACTGTGCCACCAGCCGGTTTATGTTGATATGCTCCAGCATATTAGCCTGTTCTACACTGTCCTCACATTTGTCAAAGTCCTTGCACTGGTGAATACTGAAGCAAGGTATTCATTAAGGACCTCTTCTCCTTACTCTGACACCAGGGACATGATTCCTTCTTTTCCCTGATCAGTCTTTCCTCACTCTAGTCATCCCGCTGTTCTTCACATACATGTAGTATGCTTTGAGCATTCCTGAATCCTACTCGCCAAGGCCTTCTCATATTCCCTTCTAGCACTCCTTAAGTCTTCTAACTGGCTATCTTTTAACTCTCAAGAACCCTGTCTGATCTTTACTCCAAACCTTAAGTATGCTAATATCTTCCTCGACTGAATATTCCACATGTCTATGCATCCGACCATCCTTTCCTTATTTCAATGGGTCAAACCATTCCAGAACCCCATGCAAGTGCTGCCTAATCAACCTCTGCATTCCTTGTGTGCATTTCCCTGAATAATGTTCCCAATTTACGCTCTCAAGTTCCTGCCTAATAGCACCATAATTCACTCTTCCCCCATTAAATACTTTCACATATTGTCTGCTCCGATCTCTGTCCAAGGCTGTTGTAAGGTCAAGCAGTTGTACTCACTACCTTGAGCTGCTTATCTACGGAGAGATCTCGACCAGGTTCATTGTTCAGGATAAGTTGACTGAAGGGCTTGTTTGATGCTCTACATCTTATGACTGAAGGTCTGTACCGATGGCTGGTATAAAGTTAGTTGATCTGACTAACTTGAAATTACAGGACACCTTTCATCTTCTCAACTTCACATAAATAAATCCTATCATCTGTTGTTACACACAGGAGTCAGTAAGTGACTTAAAATATACAACCAGTTAAATAGTGTGGAAATACGAAGAAAGAAGGGGTTATGAACGCATTGGACTTGTTTCCGTACTGAGTCTGATCATGGGGGTCTGAACCAAATCAATTTTTCTGTTTCTGTTATGTCGTCGTTTTTAACTAACAAACCTATATTTTAAGCCTACAGATTTTCAATCAACCAAACACCCACTGACTTATGCAAGGAAAAAAAAGAATTTGAGGATTTTGTAATCTATTTAATCAAAAATTTTCAAAGTTGCATCTCTCCTGAAGAGCTTAGCACTAATTTTACCGTGATGCTTGTTCATTGCTTATCAATGAGAAATTGGTTCTTTGTAACTGTCTTATCAAAGCCCTTAATTATGTTGGTTGTTAGTTACTAAATTATGTTATCTTCACATTTCAAATTTATATAAACCAAATAATAGCAAGATTTGCTACCCTCCCAATTTGAAGTTCTGGTATGCTTCAATGTTAGCGTAAGTGTCTTGGACTTTGGAACTTAGCACTTAGGTAGGCCACCAGAAGAGAGCCAAACTAGACTTTGAGCAGCATGTACATCACCTCTACACCTTTGTATTCTAATTCTCTTGACATCAAGAAAACTGTTCCTTCGTCAAAGAAAAACAAAATCTCTGTAAGTTTCTGGGATTGGGTGAAATAAATTACATGGTTAAATAATATTGGTGAATAAGATCACCCCCTTTACTGGGGAGCGGCTCACCAGAAATTGGTAAATTCAGTATTTGTGCCATTGGGCTGTAGATAATTCAGTTAGAATATAAGGTACTGTTCCTCTTGTTTGTGTCTGGCCTCACACTGGCAATGGAGAAAGCTGAAGACAGACAGGTTGGCGTAGTTATGGGAAGAGAAGTTGAAATGACATGCAACCAGAAGTACAGGATGTCCATTGTAGATAGATGCGCTGCAAAATAGTTGCCTCGTCTATGCTTGGTCTTTCCATTGTTCATGAGGCCACATCATCAGTAGATCAATTTGGAATACAGTAGATTAGTTTGGTGCAGGTGCATGTGAATCTCTGCCTCACTTGATAAGGCTTGTTCTATCTCTGGGAAGAGGTAGACATGTTGATAGACGTAATAACCTTGACGATCTTCAAGGAAAGAGACAAAACTGACAGCAGTAACCACATAGAGGTCTCCCAGCTACTTGCCATAGGGAAAGTCATCACAAAGGATTTTCTAGTTTAAACAGCAGAAAGAGCAGACTATCTCTCATTGACCTGCCCTGTCAAGAATCTTCGGACCCCCAGATGACTGAGTCTACAGTCACACTTTGACCTCATCAGCTATCTCAAGACACTAGAACAGGTGTGAAAGCCCGTCATTCTTGGCAGCAGGAGACTGGTGAAGGAGATAAGCAGATGACTTAAATTCAGTTAAGCTTGCAGAAGATTTGGGACTTTTTTTCTTCATCCCATCTCCACAGTCATGCACCCTTTCTGAATCAATGAGCTGCAACTTTAAACCTCTCTTTTCCCAAAGTGTTCCAGCCTATTATGCTGCTCTTTTCCAGTCTCACTGCACTGAGCAATGGATGTAACACTCATTTTCAGATCCAAAAAAGGGACTAGTATTGATTCAGACTGAATTTTAGCTGTTTCCATAAGACACCAGTTGAGCTTGTAGTTCACATGACCATGACATTTACAGCATTGTTACCATAAGAGCAGTGTTGAGTTCTTTTTTCCAATCCTGTTTAATCTTAGATAGAGGATGCTTATCCCATTGTAATAATAAATTATAAATTCTTCCAGTAGAACCCTTCGTTGAAGGGTTCATTCTCATAATAGTATCTAACAGATCAGTCTCCAATATATAAGGAAAATTACTTAAATATTTTTGTAAGAAATGTCTAACTTGAAGGTATTGCAAAAAGTGTGAATATGAAAGAGAATATTTATCAATTAATTGTTCAAAAGACAATTGTCCAAAAAAGAATTAATACCTTTATTTTTCCAAAGTAAAAAAATTGGATCACTCAAAGAAGGTTTAAAAAAGTAATTTCAATAAATTAAACTGCAAAGTTTAAATTTTTTAAGATTAAAAAATTACGGAACTGGAGCCAAATTTGTCAAGAATGCTTAGTCATAGGGTTTAGGTTTAAACAGAGGATTGGATGCGGATTTTGAAGTTGGTTAACTCTCCTAAAATTTGTGCTAGTCATTCACTGATTCAATTTAATATTGTAGATCATTTCCATTTGGCGAAGGAGACACTTTCTAAAATATTTTCTAATGTTGATAGTTATTGTGATAGATGTAAAACTGAGATAGCTACACCGACACGTATGTTTTGGTCTTGTTCTATATTGGAATAGTTCTGAAAGTCCATTTTTTGAACAATTTCTAAAGCACTTAAAATTAATCTACAACCTAATAAATTAACTGTGCTTTTTGGAATAATTCCTCAAACTATTCATGGTATTTCTGTGTCTGACCAACATGTTATTGCATTTGTTACATTGATAGCTAGGAGGGCCATTTTGCTGAAGTGGAAGGATACATCAGCTCCCATTTTGTCACAATGGTTCTCTCAAGTGATGCTATGTCTTAGTTTGGAGAAAATTAGAAGTTGGACCTTTGAATCTTTATTTGATTTTGAGAAAAGACAGGGTTCATTTGCTCATTATTATCATTTGAGCTAATTGATAGATTTTCTCCACGATCTAATTGTAAATTTTTTGGTATATTTTTCTTTCTTGCTGGTGGTTTGATGTTTATTTTCAGAAGCTTTTTGTATGACGCATGGCTCCGGGGTTGTACACCTAATGGGTTCTTTTTTCCCCACTTTTTCCGCTTGGTAGGGTTTTTTTTATTACCACAAAAATTTTTTTCAATCTTTAGGATAATGTTTTTTTCTTTGAGACATCATAAGTGTTGTTTCTTCAATGTACTCATATTATTTATTTTGTATAATACAACAGTAAAAAGATTTGAAAAGAATAAGAGCAGTGTTGTAGTCTGAGAGCTGGTAAAAGGGAAAGTGAGCACACTCAGTAGCTTGTCCATGGAGTGATTGCTTTGAGCAATATGTGTTAATGCACAATATGCCAAAAGTGGAGTGTTGGAGCCAATACTAAGTGATAATTAAAGTATAATTACATATAGTAGATGAGGGGTAGAGCCAGGTTTCATTTGTAGAGTCCTACATGGAAACAGATCCTTCAACTCAACTTATCCATGCCGACCAGGTGTTCATCTGAGCTAGTCCCATTTGCCCACTTCGACCTATAACCCTTTAAATCTTTCCTGTTGATGTACTTAGCCAGCTGTCTTTTAAATATTGTTATTGTACTTGTATCAGCCACTTCCTTTGGCATCTTGTCTATAAATTGACTATCACGTATTGCCCTGGTCTCCCATTTAAATCTTTCCCCGTCGACTTAAATCTTGCTATCTAGAACATAGAACAGCACTACACTGGACAGGCCATTCAGTCCATGATATGCCAACTATGATGCCAATTTCTACTAAATGCCCTCCTGTTTGTTTATCATCCATTTCTCTCCATTCCCCTCACATTCATGTATCTTATCTAAAGCCTCATGAATTCCACCAAATTGCCTGCTTCCATTTCTACTCCAGCAGCTGATTCCAGCAGGCACTTACCAATTGTTGTGTAAAATAATTGTCTCTCATATCGCCTTTATGCTGCATCTGCCACCCCGCCCCCCTCCATTCCCCACGACCTTAAAAAATGTGCTCTGGTATTTGACATTTCTGCCCTGGAGAAAAAAAAAATCTGACTTTCTCATAATTCGGAAAACCTCTATCATGCCTCCCTTAGCCTCTGACTGGGGAGAATCAGCTAAGTTTGTCCAACCTCTCCTTATGCCTCATACACTCCAATCCAGGCAACATCCTGGTAGATGTCTGCCGCACCCTTTCGACTGTCTCTATATCCTTCCTACAATGGGGTGACGAGAACTGCACACAAGATGGTCTGAGTAACCTTTTCTGTAGATGCAGCATGACTTTGTTACTCTTACACTAAGCATCCCAATAAGTATTCCACATGCCCCTTTAACCACCTTCTCTGCTTGCCTACTCACTTTTAGTGAACTGTGGACTTGGATCATAAGTTCCCTCTGCACTTCAACACTATTAGTTAACTATGTGCTTTGTCCTTTCGTTTGACCTCCATCATGCAACATGACACAATTGCCTAGATTAAACTTCATTTGCCACTTCTCTGTCCACATCTGTAACTGACCTATATCCTGCTGTATTCCTTGATGGTCCTTCACACTGTCCATTACTCCACCAAACTTAGTTCTATCCAATAACTTGCTAATCCAAGTCTAGTTCTTGATTCAAGTTTTCTACATTCTTCTCTAGTTTTTGATCCATTTTCCCTGGGAAAAAGGCTGTGTGCATTCACCTGATCTATGCTCTTCATGAATTTATACACCTCTAATATGTCACTCCAAAGTCTCCTATATTTCAAGGAATAAAGTCCCAGCCTGGCCAAACTCTCCCTATAACTCAGGCCTTCGTGTCCTGGCAACATTTTCATAATAAACACAAAATTGTCTTCTTCCCCATCTGTAGATATTCTGTGAGCAACCCAGCAACCAAAGGGGAGAGTAGGAAAAGTTTGTTCAAAGTAGTTGGTTTTATCTATGAATTGTACTTGCTTTAATTTAGCTAAAATTGGTGCACTTTTTACATAATGAGTTTCCCAAACTGTGCCCAACTCATTTTATGGCCATGTACAAGTTGATGACTCCGTCCACTTTGTTAATACTGGGAGTTACCTAACACTGCTCTGAAGCTGTGGGTACTTGTTCACCAGATGCTGGCATCACTACTCGCTTCAATGTTCACTGCCAGGATTATCAGAGGAAAGAGTCTAGAGTGTGAGACTGGAATTACCAAAGGGCCAGAACCCAGAGGGGACATTTTTCTGCTGAAGGAAGGATGCCAGTAAACCAGATGAGCTGCAGACAGTCTGCAGGAGGAAAGCAGCAGGTCAAGGAGCATCGATGGGGGAAAGGATTTGTTGATGTTTTATGTGAAAACATTGCATCAGGACTGAGTTCCTCCAGCAGGTGGTTGGTTACCCCAGATTTCAGCATCTGCAGTCTGTTGAGTCTGCAATAAAGCAGATGAGTTGTGACACCGTTGTTAAAAGTCAAAACAACCTGCAGATGTTAGAAATCTGAAATAAAAGCAAAAAATGCTGGAAACACTCAGCAGACCAGGAGGCAGCATCTGTGGAATACTAATACTTAATACTACAGTTTTGTATAATAAAAATCTGATGAATGATCTTCAACCTGAATTGTTAACTCCGGTTTGCTTCCACAGATCCTGCCAACCTGCTGAATATTAATTTTTATTTCATTCCTTAAAATGAAATTCCATTTGCAGTTTGGAAATTAATATTAATTCCCGATTCCACACTGAGGTTGGGATTTTGGATTCACGTCTGTGATTATAAATCCTACACACCCTTCCAGGACTTCAGTCAAGTGACCATTCTTTACTTTTATGTTAGTAAATCTGGCCGTGGTCCTGTCCCACCTTCATACTCTGCAGCAAGAATCAATGATCAGCACTGGGGAGTGACAGTGCAGTGTGTCTTATTTATTCATAGTTTTGTCATTTTTAATTTATGGAAAATGTGATCAACTGCGGTATCCGCCAGTTGTTTCTTTTGAAATGGCGCGTTTGCAAAGTTTTACAAAAGACGATCAAACAGCATAGGAGAGACTCAGCCCACTGTGTCCATGTCATTTGATGGATAATTACTTCCCATTAGCTTTTTTTTTGGAGTTGTGGAGTAAAATTTGATTATACTCCCTTCAGTGATCCTTTTTGGCTTAAGCATTTGAGGAAACATGAAAAAAGACGAATCTTCGTTCAGGTGAGGTGCCGGAGGACTGAAGGGGAGCTTATATTATTCCATTGTTTAAGAAAGGCTCTGAGACTAAGCCAGGAAATTATTGGCTGGTGGGACTGCCACCAGTAGTGGGTAATTTATTGGATGGTATTCTCAAGTAACAGATCTATAAATATTTGGATAGACAGGGATTAATTAGATATAGTCAGTGTTGCTTTGTGCATGTTAAGTCATGTCTAACCAATCTTAGAGAGTTTTTCATCAAAGTTAACCAGGAAATTTGATGAAGGCACAGCAGCGGATGTTGTCTGCATGGACTCTAGCAAGGCCTTGGACAAGGCCCTGCATGTTAGGTTGGTTCATTCGCTCAGCATTCACGATGAGATAGTAAATTGGATTAGGCATTGGCTTTGCGGGAGAAGCCAGAGTGTGGGCATAGTTGGTTACCTCTCTGACTGGAGGCCTGTGCCTAGTGGAGTGCCGCAGAGATCGGTGCTAGGGCCATTGTTATGTGTCATCTGTATCAATGATCTGGATGATAATGTGGTCAACTGGATCAACAAATTTGCAGGTGCCACCAAGAATGGGGGTGAAGTGGACAGCGAGGAAGATTATTAAAGCTTGCAGAGGGATCTGGTCCAGCTGGAAAAATAGTTTGAGAAATGGCAGATGGAATTTAATGCAGACAAGTGTGAAGTGTTGCTCTTTGGGAGGACAAACCAGGTTAGATATTACACAGTGAACACTAGGGCACTGAGGAGTGCAGTAGAACAGAGGGATCTAGGAATACAGGTCCATAGTGCCTTGAATGTGGCATCACAGGTAGATAGTGTTATAAAGAAAGTTTTTCGAAAATTGGCCTTCATAAATCAAAGTATTGAGTACAGGATTTGGAATGTTATGCTGAAGTTTTATGAAACATTAGTGAGGCCTAATTTGGAGTATTGTGTGCAGTTTTGATCACCTGCTTGCAGGAAAGATGTCAATAAGATTGTAAGAGTGCAGAGAAAATCTACAAGGATGTTGCCAGGATTTGAGAACCTGAGTTATAGAAAAAGTTTAATAGGCTAGGACTTTATTCCCTCGACTGTAGAAGAATAAGGGGAGAATTGAAAGTGGTATACAAAACTATGAGGATATAGATAGGGTAAAAGCAAGCAGGCTTTTTCCACTGAGGTTGGGTGAGACTAGAACTAGAGGCCATGGGTTAAGGATGAAAGATGAAATATTTAAGGAGAAAATGAGGGGGATCATCTTCACTCAGAAGGGTTGTGAATGTGGAACGAGTTGCCAGCAGAAGTGGTGGATGCGGGTTTGATTTCAACATCTAAGAGAAATTTGGATAGGTGCATGGATGGGAGGGGTATAGATGGGTGTATGTTGATGAGACTAGGCAGATTAATAGTTTGACACGGACTAGATAGGCCGAGGGGCCTATTTTTGTGTCGTTGTGTTCTATGACTCTTTTTCATATTTTGTGTGAACAGTGAACCTTATCACTTGCTCATGAGAATCCATTTGAAATATATCTTCATTAACACTTTCTCTTGCCTCTAAAGAATGTAGCACATTTGAAGAACTGCCCTCTGGAGTTTTCAGTGGTTTGGAGAAATATGTCAGCAGCCATTGAGCATGTCAGTTCCACCTAATGATGCAAAAGGAGTTTTTCTATAAACACATTATTGCAGCATTTTCTAAACTGTAACTTGTTAACTTTGAAAAACAAACAACCTTTGGTTTTGACATCATTTAGAGCTGCTTATGTGTGCGGCAGCCCAGAGCAAACTTGAAGCTCCTTGTAATCTTTGTGTCTGGAGAGATGTTGAACTTTAAAGCTGTTAGTGGTGAGGTTTTGAATGTATGAATTGAGCAACTGGCAAATTGCATGAATTTGCATGCCAGTAACTGGTGAATCCACTGAAATGGCAAACTCGCTGAGCTTTACATTTAAGAATAAAATAGCACAGAAGAGGTCATTTAACCTATTGTTCTTGTGCTGGTAAGTTAAAATTGGTAGAATTGGTTTATTATTGTCACAAATTGAGGTACAGTAAAAAACTTATCTTGCATGTTATCTATACAGATCCTTACGTCTGCATGGAGATAGTACAAGGATAAACAGCAACAGAAAGTTATAATTACAGAGAAAATGTAGTACAGGAGGACAATAAGGTGCAAGGCCATGATGCGGTAAATATTACAAAACATAGAAAACTTACAGCACAATACAGGCCCTTTGGCCCACAAAGTTGTGCTGAACATGTCCCTACCTTAGAAATTACTAGACTTCCCCATAGCCCTCTATTTTTCTAAGCTCCATGTACCTATCCAAAAGTCTCTTAAAAGACCTTATTATATCCGCCTCCACCACAATTGCTGGCAGCCCATTCCACGCACTCACCACTCTCTGAGTAAAAAAACTTACCCCGACATCTCCTCTGTACCTACTCCCCAGCACCTTAAACCTGTGTCCTCTTGTGGCAACCATTTCAGCCCTGGGAAAAAGCCTCTGACTATCCACACAATCAATTCCTCTCATCACCTTATACACCTCTATCAGGTCACCTCTCATCCTCTGTCGCTCCAAGGAGAAAAAGCTGAGTTCACTCAACCTGTTTTCATTAGGCATGCTCCCCAATCCAGGCGACATCCTTGTAAATCTCCTCTGCACCCTTTCTATGGCTTCCACATTCTTCCCATAGTGAGGTGACCAGAACTGAGCACAGTACTCCAAGTGGGGTCTGACCAGGGCCCTACATATCTGCAACATTACCTCTAGGCTCCTAAATTCAGTTCCACGATTACTGAAGACCAATACACTGTATCCCTTCTTAACCACAGAGTCAACCTGCGCAGCTGCTTTGAGTGTCCTATGGACTCGGACCCCAAGATCTCCTCTGATCCTCCACACTGCCAAGAGCCTTACCATTAATACTATATTCTGCCATCATATTTGACCTACCAAAATGAACCACTTCACACTTATCTGGGTTGAACTCCATCTGCCATTTCTCAGCCCAGTTTTGCATCCTATCAATGTCCCTCTGTAACCTCTGACAGCCCTTCAGACTATTCACAACACCTCCAACCTTTACCTCCAATATTGAGCTAAAGAGTCTATCTTATTATACTGGAGACCATTTGATAGTCTTATAACAGTGGGATAAGAAACTGTCTTTGAACCTGGTGGTATATGCTTTTTGGTTTTTCTATCCTCTGCTGGTGGAAAGGGGAAAAGAATAAAGGACCGGAGTGGGTGGGCTCTTTGATTATGCTAGCTGCTTTACCAGGATCCTGTTTCCATGCTGTGCTGAGCTGTGGCCACAACTCTCTGGAGTTTCTTGAGATCAAATGCAGAGTAGTTGTCATCCACGTAGGATGCTTTCTGTGGTGAACAACATTGATTTGAAGTAACACAGAATCAGACCAGTCCCATTCATCCCAAGATCATTGAATATGTTGCAGTCGCAAGGCAGTAATCGCTGGTAATGTTACCACTTCTGATAAAAGGAGTGAAAGACTGAGCAGTACTCATAGGAATGACACACTTGCCATTTTCACATGGGTTGGGAATGAATAGAATTGTAGAGACCCTTGGACTCAGTTCTGTTTGGATTGATTGTGGCCAGGTTAAGTTTTAATTTGATACTTGAGCAGAATGTACTCTTTGACCAAGCTTCTCTTCATCAGTCATAATACCTCCTGAAGTGCCAGTGCCATATTTTTTTTGACATTAGTCCTACAAAGTCCCTTTTTACTAAATTAAATGAGCTGCAAGAACTGATCCAAATTCCATTGCAGAACTTGCCTGTCACCTAGACTAGAGAATGCCAAATTGCTCAGTGGTAGTCAGTTCAGACGGTAAACCAAGGCTTTGTTTGGCTTTCCATGGTGTAAAAGATCCTGTGGCCAATATTCCTACTGATGATAGAATCTTGATGTGGGTGTCTGGTTTCCACTTTCCACAGCGATCACACTGTGTAAATCTACCAGACAATTTGATCTGAGCTTCAGAAGCCCTGTATATCCAAAGCCTGGTCTGCTTGATGAACTAATCTCACACAGCAGGGTGGGAGGCAGCTATTCATTAGTACCCCCAGCTGGAGTGAGGAACTCTTTACAGGCAATCTGTTGCTGAGTCCCGGTGGGCTTCATCTGCACAAGGGAAAGGCACAGTGGTAGAACAGTTGTCTCACTGCAGGTTCAATCCTGACCTCGGGTGATGACTGTGTGGAGATTACGTATTCTCCTTCTGACTGCATGGGTTTTCCCTTGGGTGCTTCAGTTTCCTCCCACATCTCAAAGACATGCAGGTTGGTAGGTTAATTGGCAGCTATAAATTGCCTCTAGTGTGTGAGTGTGAGGGGTAGTATCTGGGGGAACTTGATGGGAATGTAGAGAGAATAAAATTAAACAGGTGTTTGAATCTGCTAAGTGGAGATGTGATAGATTAAAGGGGGAATAGATTAATGTTAAATTAGTCTAAATAGGTGGTTGATGGTAATTGTAATTGGTTTATTATTGTCATATGTACTCACAGTGAAAACCTTGTTTTACTTGTAAACCGTATGGATCATTTCACCACATCAGTACGCGGTGGTAGTAAATGGGAAAAGCAGTAGCAGAGTACAGAATATAGCATTACAGTTGCAGAAAAAGCGAAGTGTAGGCAGACTGTAAGGTGCAAGGTCATGGCAGGGTAGATTGTGAAGTCAAGATTCCATTTTATTGGACTAGGGGAATTATATGAATGGTATAGAAGCTGTCCTTGAGCCTGGTCGGTGCACAGTCAATGGATACCATGATCTGAGGTATCCTGGAGATGAGAGGCAGTATCACAGTTCACTGTCACAATGCTCTCAGTAGCTGTGTAGTTTGTCAGTGCCCAATGTGCAGACACACTGTATATAATGAAGGAATGAATAACATGCTGGTTATCAGTTTTGGGAAACTTTGAGGAAAACAAAGACTCATTTGACGAGCTCCCTTGCAGAGGTCAACAATCTAGATGCACTGCAGAAACACACGAACACCAGCCAGAAAGTCGAGAGCAGCAATTACTTGGAACAATCATGGTCTGTGCTTGCACACTATCCTGACCTATAAATACATGGTTGCTCCTTCAGTGTCACTGGGTCCCAGAACTCACTGGGAGTAAGCTCTTTAACAGACTGCAACAATTTGAAAAGGCATCTCAACCTCATTCTCTCAAGGGCAATTAGGGATGAGCAATAAATGCTGGCCTTGCCAGTGATGCACACATCACACAAAAACAAACACACAATCTATTTTGGCACAGCTTTGCTCAGCAAATTAGAATGATTGCTGCTTCCTGACGCAAATGATTTGTTAAAGTATTTTCCAGTACATTTAACAATGCGACTAAACATACTATTAACTCATTTTGTGAAAATGGGATTTGAGCTTTCAAAATATTGTGAGAAAAGGAAAATGTTAGGTTGTTTATTATTCTATGAAGGCAACATGCCCCTGCAGTCTAATTTCGGTGCAAGCTTGAGCTACTTTCAGGCTCTTCCAGCTCAGTTAAAGGGAAAGGGACACTAGGAATTTGATGGTTCTTTCTTGGACTGTGTGAAAAGAGGCAAGTTCAGCCATTTAATATACGATTTCCTCAGTTGTTGCACTCCCATGCCTAGAAAAGGCACCTAGAGTCGTAGAGCAATATAGCAGTAAAAACAGGTCCTCAGCCCAACCCATCCACGCTGACCAAATTACCTGAGCTAGTCCCATTTGTCCATGTTTGATCTATCCCTCTAAAACCCCACTATCCATGTATCTGTCCAAATCTCTTTTAAATGTTTCAGTTCTATATTCTTCAACCATTTCCTTTAGCAGCTTGTTCCATATACCCACAAGAGAAAATTTGCAGATGATTGAAATCCAAGCAACACACATAAAATTCTGGAGAAACTCAGCAGGCCAGGCAGCATCTGTGGCAAAGAGTACAGTCGACGTTTCAGGCTGACATACCCACCACTGTACATGTGAAAATTACATCCCTAAGGTCCTCCTTTTAAGTTTTTTTCTTCTCACCTTTATAACCTGTTCCCTCTAGTTTTATACTTCCCTGTGTTGAGACAAAGTCAGACCATTAACACTATTTGTGTTCCTTCATGATTTTGTACAGTATATCTCAATAAGGTCATTCCTCAGCCTCCTATTTTGCGGGGGAAAAAGCCCCAATCTATGTAGTCTCTCCTTGTAATTCAAACCCTTCAGTCTTGGTGATATCATAGTGAATCTTTTTTACATACTTTTCAGCTCAAAGTATGTAAAAAGCTCCTTCCTATAGCTCAATAACCATATTTTAAACAAGACCTTATAACTTCACACAGTGTAGAGTTGCTTCAGAAAGCTGCTGGGGTTTGATGGTTGTTGGCCCTGTTAATGAAACACTTGTCTATTTCAAGCACAGCACTGAGCATTTATATTGCTTAGTTTCTAGGCCAGAATTTACTGCTCATCCCTGAATAGTCTGGATTGATCAGGCATCCTTAGAGGGCATTATAACGTTAGGGCTAATCCAGAGTGATAAATACACAAGATAGGATAAGGATGGCAGATTTCCTGCTCTCGATCAAATTGGTGAACTAAATTTGCTTATTATTTTAACTGCAATCTGTTAGTTTGTCTTGTGGTATCATTATTAGGAGTGTTTCCTAGAACTCCAGATTACTAACTGAATTAAAATTCAGCAGCTACTGTGATGGGCTTTAAATTCTGGGTAACTTAACTGCTGCACCATCAGTAAAAGAGTACAGGATAACAGTCGGGTTCCGTTTTTATGTACATCCATAAGATAATTTTGTCTCTAAGAAAATATATAGAAATTAATCTGTGATAACAATACCTCCACAGCATTTTAAAAGCACGTTAAACTGAATGGAAAGAATAATTTCTAAAACTAGAGAGAGAGAGGAAACCAGTTCTATTGTTGCACATTGGACTTTGAAATTAATATTAAGGGAGCTTGTTTATTTGTAGGAATGTTCGGGTGATGTATCCTGGGGTAGATCTGTACTGTGTGGGAAGGGAGGAGGATGATGGTGATGCCTTCTCTACCTCAGCATTCTGCTTAAAAACTGAACTCCCAAGAGAATCTCACCCTCTGTGCAAGTGACATCTATGGTTTGTTAACAGAAGTTGCTTCCACATGGAGATGTTGGCATCTCTGACGTCTAGAAATCATTACCCTTCTTAATTTCTCTTCAGAATGTGTGTGCATTTGCTCCCACAAGATTGCTAAATAGGGAATTCTATTTTAACATAGCAGTAGTGAAGGAGGACTTCTTTGTTTCCAAGAGATGTTTGTCAGGGGGGATATATTTGAAGGTATTTTAAAAGAGGTTATAATAGTATAGAAATCAAGATATTGTGGTTTTGGTGAAAGGGTCATTACTCTTAACTAATAGGTTGGAGTTCTCTTGAAGAAGTAACATGTTCTGTAAATAATAGGGGGATGAAATAAATCTGAAAGATTTTCAATTGTATTATTTGATGAAGTGTTGCATCAAAGGTTATTCTACTACACCTTGTCCAAGGGTGACCTGCAGGCCAGTGGAGGGAAAGAGCGCTTTATACTTCCTTTGGTAGAGACTTACCTCCTCCCTGCCACCCATTAAAATGGTTAGAACAGTTACATAAAGATAATGAGAGGATTTACAGAGAACAGCTTGCAACGAGTCTCCATGCTCCACCACAACAGCTGAGTTTGAGAATCAGAATCAGGATTAATATCACTGGCATATGATGTGAAATTTGTGTGTGTGTGTGTGTGTGTGTATGTATATATGTGTGTACACACACAGACACACACACACATATATATAAAATAAAATTAAAACAATAGAGCAAAACCAGAAATAAAAAAAGTGAGGGAGTGTTCATGGGTTCAGTGTTCATTTAGAAATCGAATGGCAAAGGGGAAGAAACTTCCTGAATCACGGAGTGTGTGCCTTCAGGCTTCTGTACCTTCTTCCTGATAGTAGCAATGAGAAGAGGGCATATCCTGGGTGATGGGGTCCTTAATAATGGACACCACCTTTCTGAGATATTGCACCTTGAAGATGTCTTGATTACTATGGAGGCTAGTACCCTTGATGGAGAACTAAAATACTCTTTATTTTAAAGTATTTTCTCTCAAAGCCTGAATATATACTCACCAACATAAATATTATCAGCAAATCTGAAAATTAATATTAATTTACACATTTATAAAGAAAAATGGATGTGTAAATTAATTCTTAGTTATATTTTATACAGGTTTGGGAGTTAAAAATAAACTTCAGTGTAGATATTAAACTTACAGAGGCATTAGAGAATATAAGTATATTTTTCTAGTTTATAATTGCAAACATATGGAGGAGATTATCCATGAAAGGAAGTTAGTCATACCTCAGATGAATAGCTGAATGATTATTTAGTAAAGAATAAACATAAATTCAGGCAGCTAAAATAAATTGGAGAGTAGATAAGGAGGAAAAAATGAATTAAAGAAGTAAAGTAAACAGTGCAAAGGAGCACTTTGTTAAACAGCAGTTATATTAAATTTCATGATTAGATGCTAGTTGGTTCAAAAGCACATTGGCTCATTACTGAAAAGGGTTTTTAAATATTTCAAGCAAATTATGCTGTAACAAGAATGCACTGCATTTTAATCAGAATATCATGACTTCTGGTTTGGTAACAATCTCAACAAAAAATGGGCTGTTAATAAACTATAACATTTTTGGTTTCACGAACATGACTAAAAATACCAGGAGATTTATATTGTTAAAGTGAAATAAATTTCATATGAATGTCTGTTTGCCTCCACTCTCACATAAAAGGTTATGTGCTATTGAATTAAGTGAATGACGCAAAATCTATTCAGGCTGGAGTTATTTCTGGAGTTATTTTTAACCACATTTGACATCTTGCTTATGAGATACAGGTAATTAGAAATTAAGATTAATTCAAATCTACTAATGCAAGAAAGCTGAAATAAAAACAGAAAATACTGGAAACACTCATCAGATCAGGCAGCAGCTGTGAATAAATAAACATGGTTAAAACATTTCACGTTGATGAACTGGGAATGTAAGGTGTTACCTTTAAGTTCCAGAGAAGATGAGGAAGGGGTTGATAGGACAAAGGGTATATGGATGGGTGGAACAAAGATGAACCACAGTTCACCTTATGGGTGATATTCTCTTTGCCCCCTCCTTCCCATTACCACCATCGTCCTGCAACCTGAAACTACCTTGTTATTTCTTCCCTAGATCTGATGAAGGGTCCCAAATCTGAAACAACCATTTCTCTTTCCATTGTTATTTTCAACACCGCACTCTCTGTTATCTGTTATGCAGATAGGTTGTGAGGAGGTGCAGTCAGAGAGTTTGACGAGCTTAAAAACTTTCCGGGGTGTATATGAGCCATACATTTGTCTAATAGTACCATTTGTCTAAATGATCAGCAACATCATTGCAGCAGTGTTATAAAGAATGATGCCTCCAAACTGCAGGATTCATTCAATCCTCCATGTTGGACAGCATAATATATTGTTCGTTCAGCAAACTGAGACTCATATAACTAATGTTAGTAATATCGTGGATGGATGGGAAATTAACACAAAACAGAATTCAGTGGCTGCTCTCTGGAGGATGGTAGATGGTGGTGTTCGTCAGAGGTCACTGCTGGGGCTATGCTTCTTGTTAATAAAAACTAATAACTTAGAGATGGACATACCAAGTTTATTTTTCAGATTTATGGAAGACAGGAAGTTTGGAAGTTTATACTGTAAGAAGATGCAGATTGGCAGATTGCACGAACAAGCGTGAGATGAAATTTAGTGTGGAGAAGAGTGATGGTGTATACTTCAGCAGAGAATAACACGTGGCACAGTTCTGAAGTGTGTTCAGCAACTGTGGGTATACAGACGCGTAGACTTCCGCCACAGCATGTTGAGGGCATGGTTGGAAAAGCAATTTGGGTCCTAGTATTCATAAATACAAAAGCAGAAAAGTTGTGTAGAACCTGGTTAAGGCAAAAGTTAGGCCACTGCTATAGTATTGTGGCCAGTTATGGTCACCTTAACAGTTGTGGAGAGAATGCAGAAGAGATTGGTTCTAAGAATGGGGATTTCATACTGGAGAGGCTGCCGATTTTCTTGGAGCAAAGCGGATTGAGAGGAGATCAGATGAAATGTTTAACTGTTGTAAAGTAGGGTAGCTGTAGCCATTAGCAAGCAGATTGAAGAACCTGGGAGCACAAATTTAAAATCTTGAGTAGATTATAGAGGAAGATTCAACAAAAATGTATTATTTTAAAACATAAAGTAATCATACTCAAGAATTGACTGCTTGTAAGGATGCTGGAGTTAGGGCCTTTACATGGGAATAGAATAGACATGACAGGGAGAGAGAGAGAGTATTGTAGGGCTTTGGGGAAAAGTTGGAGGAATGGGATTAAGAGCTGGCATAGAGGAGAGACTGAATGGCCTGTGAGTTCCAAGATTCTATTGTACACATGGCTTCTTTAGCAAGAAGATGATAAGCTGGGAATGAGATCAATTTAGTCTGACAGACTCAAGCAGACAACAGCATTGCAGTAGAAACAAATCTTGACTTGACGATGCGTCCATACCAGTTTGTTTGTACTTTAATAAAATTGACAGCGGTATACATTTTCTTCTTTGTTATGATATATGAGCTATGTCAGGCTTTGGTGTGTATTAACAATATTTCATTGAAAATGTGAGTAACCAGCTGCTTCTATGTTATTCTTAATTTATTTTTATAGACCTTTTATAAGTGCCATTAATGATCTGCTAAAGGTCATCTACATTTTAAAAGTAAAATAAGCTATTTTCACAAGTTATTAATGACTGATTTAGCTGTGAAGTTGAAGCTATTTTGAAAAACAGTCATTAATTTCAGTAATTTAACTCAGTGTACCAAACCATTGCTGACTCACTGATTTATTAGCCATTTAGGTACATCTTGCCTGGTACTCAATAAAGCTCCTGGGATAACTATCCCCTTCTGTGGATCCTTTGATGGTGGTTGAAGACATACGTCTTTCTGCTCATCTCTGCAGCCTTCTACCTGGTAGAGTGCTCATGGGTGTCACATTTTTCTTCATTAACTCACCTTATTGTTCTTGATATAATTCCAGTTCAATTTCTCTTTTCGCTTTTCCCACGTTCTCTAAACCCACAGAATAGCCATGGGCTCCAGCTGTACCTGCCTTTTCATTGGCTACATGGAATAGTCCATGTTCCAAGCCTTCCCTGGTAATGCTCCTCAATTCTTTCTGTGTAACATTGGCGACTGCATTGGTGCTGCTTCATCTACCCATGGTGAGCTCGTTAGTTTCATCAACTTTGTCTCCCAACTTCCACTGTACTTAAATTCACTTGGTCCGTTTCTGACATTTCTCTCCCCTTTCTCAATTTCTTCATCTCCATCTCTGGGGACAAACGGTTTACCAATATTATTTATAAACCTACTGATTACCATGGCTATCTTGACTATACCTCTTCGTACCCTGTCTCCTGTAATAACACTTTATCCTTTTATGAGTTCCTTGGTGTCCGCTGCATTTATTCCCAGAAAGAGGCTTTCCAGGACATCAAAGATGTCATCTTTCTTCAAGGAACAGGGTTTCCCTTCCTCTACCATTGATGCTGCCCTTAGATGCATTTCCTCCATTTCCTGGACATCCGCACTCACCCTATTTTCTCACTGCCTTAAGAGGGATAGAGTTCCTCTTGTCCTCACCTACCACCCCACAAGCCTCCACATCTGACACATCATTCTGTGTAACTGCCACCATCTTCAATGGGATACTACCACCAAACACGTCTTTACCTCACTGCCCCCCCCCGCTAGCAGAAGTGCTACTACACCTACCCACTCACCTCCTCCACCTCCTCCCTCACCTCCATTTAGGACCCCAAGCAGTCCTTCCAGGTAAGGCAACACTTCACCTATGAATTTGTTGGTTGTCTGCTGTGTCTGGAGCTCCCTATGCAGTCTCCTCTACATTGGTGAGACCCAACGTAGATTGAGGGACCGCTTTGTCGAGCACCTCAGCTACATAGGTAAAAAGTGGAATTTCCTAGTGGCCAACCGTTTAAACTCCTATCCCTATTCCCGACCCAACGTGTCAGTCCATGGCCTCCTCTTCCGCCATGATGAGGCCACTGTCAGGTTGAAAGAGCAATACCTCGTAATCCGTCTGGGTAGTCTCCAACCTGATGACATGAACATTGATTTCTCCAACTTCTGGTATTTTTTTTCTTCCCCTTCCCTCATCTTCACTCTGATCTTTAGCTCTTCTCCTCACCTGCCTATCACCTCCCCTATGTGCATCTCCTCTTCCCTTGCTCCAATGATCCACTCTCCTAACAGATTTCTTCTTCTCCAGCCCTTTATCTTTTCCACTTTATCACCTCTCAGCTTCTTACTTCATCCCCCTCCCCCCCCCGCCCCCGGCCTGGCTTCACCTATCACCTTCTAGCATGTACACTTTCCCCTCCCCTCACCTTTTTATTCTGGCTTCTTTCCCCCTTTTTTTTAGTCCTGAAGAAGGGTGTTGGCCAGAAACATCGATTGTTTGTTCACTTCCATAGATGCTGCCTGATTTGCAGCGTGTTGTGTGTGTTGCTGTAGTTAAGAGTTGCTGCTGAACCATTCTCCAGCTTCTCCCCCTTCTCCTGCACCCAGATGGCAAAGTCATTCAACAGTTACACACCTATGTACTAGTGATATGTAGTTCCACAGAAAGCATATTTCCTACCTGCACTACCTTTCAATCCCAAGCACACATGGTTTAAGCAGCATTCAGGCACTTTTATTGGAGGTTGGTTATCCAGGTGACAAACCACATCCTGCCAACTTGTATCTCTCTCATGTGCATTGATAAGCAGAAATCAAATAATTATAACCATATAACATTTACTGCATGGAAGCAGGCCATCTTGTCCTTCTAGTCCATGCCGAACTCTTACTCTCACCTAGTCCCATCGACCTGCACTCGGCCCATAACCCTCCATTCCTTTCCTGTCCATATATCTATCCAATTTAACTTTAAACAAATTCCAAAGAAAGCGCATCACCTACCCCCCCCCAACTCCAATCCTTACCCCCGAAGATACCTGGATTGTGAATTGCTTTTTTACCTTTTCCAAAGGAGGTTTATTCAGTAATTACAGGATCACATTATTCCACATATTGCACTATTTTTAAGTCAATAGCTTTATTAGTTTCAAATTACAACACAATCTGGTACACACTCAAGCCCCTGTGGCACCCACTTGTCCACCTGTCCCAGAAAGTTCCTAATGTATCCCTGGAAACTTTGTGCTCCTTCTCCATGGGCACACAAGAACGTACATAACCCTAAAAGAGGGGCAGGCAGTCAGCTTAAGCACAACCCTCGATGATTGCCACTGCTTGGACCTTTGAATGGCCTCCTTAGCCAGTCCCAAGAGCAATCGAACCAACTGATTTCCCCCGCCTCACTGGTTTTCGGCTGACTGAAGATCAGAAGCGTGAAGCTGAGAGCTATCTCCTATACCTAATTAAGTGGCCACTGAGTGTATGTTTGTGGGTTTCCACTGTAGCCCATTCGCTTCAAAGTTCGACGTGTTGTGCGTTTAGAGATGTTCTTCTGCACACCACTGTTGTAACAGGTGGTTATTTGAGTTTCTGTCAGCTTGAACCAGTCTGGCCATTCTTCTCTTACTTCTACCATTAACAAGGTATCTTTCCCTTAGAATTGGCTGATTAGATATTTGCATTAATGAACAGGTGTACATGATACACTGACTCCGCTTAGCTGCAGAAATGGCAGACAGCTAGGGAGCCTGTAAACTGACCTAGGAGTTTGTTACACGGTACAGCTCCGTGCAACACTCATCAACCCAGGTCACCAGTGTAAAGAGGCTTAGGTGTGGACAATAACCATGTGTGACATTCAACTATTGCAGTGGGTTAAGTTGCAAATCCAGCATTTTTCACATTTATTAGGATTGGCATTGATTTGCCATCCTTTAAAGATGGTGATGAGTTGCCTCCTTGTTCCAATGTGTCTGAAACCTTTGTCCTTGTTAGTGGTGAAGGGTGCAGGTTTGGGAGTAACTGCAGTGGATTTTGTAGATGGCACGCACTACAATTGGCGTAACAGGCAGTACTAACTACTCACTACAATTATTGTGTGCCACAGGCGGAGAGAAATTATGTTTCATTTCAAGTGATTATCGAAATGCTAATCAATAAGATTAGATGATAAGACCATAAGATTATAGGACCATAGGAGCAGAATTAGGCAATTTGCCCCATCGAGTCTTCTCTGCCATTCAATCATGGCTGATTCTTTTTGCCCCTCCTCAACCCCATTCTCCAGCCTTCTCCCCATAATCTTTGATGCTGTGTCCAATCAAGAACCTATCAATCTTTGCCTTAAATACACCCAATGACCTGTCCTCCATGGCTGCATGTAGTAACAATTTTGGGGAAGGCCCCAAATCCTCGGCTTTGCCTATTGCCTGTTGCCGGGGCCGGGGTTGAAGTGCTCGGCAGAGCTGGTGCTCGGTGTCGGAGGGCTGGTCAGAGGCTCTAAGTTTTCGGACGGACTCAGAGTCGGACTGTGGTTGGGTGCTTCCAGATGCTGCATCGGCAAGTTTGCAGCGCTGGAAGCTCATGGCAGGGAGAGTTTCTCCCTTCAACCGTTTGCGTGAGATGATGGGACTTTCGAGAGACTTTAAGACTTTTTTTTACCGTTCCCATGGTCTGTTCTTCATCAAATTATGGTAGTGCTTTGCACTGTTGTAACTATTTGTTATAATTATGTGGTTTTTGTCAGTTTTTTTTAGTCTTGGTTTGTCTTGTGTTTTTGTGATATCATTCTGGAGGAACAAATTGTATCATTTCTCAATGCATGCATTACTAAATGACAATAAAAAAGTCCTCATAATCTAATCTAATCTAATCCACAAATTCACCACCTTCTGGCTAAAGAAATTTCTCTGCATCCTGAGGCTGTACCCTCTTGTCCTAGACTCCTCCACCATGGGAAACATCCTTTCCTCATCTATTCTGTCTAGGCCTTCCAATATTTGAAAGGTTTCAATGGGATTCCCCCTCATCCTTCTAAATTCCAGCGAGTACAGACCCAGAGCCATCAAACGTTCCTTGTATGATAACCCTTTCGTTCCCTGAATCATCTGTGTGAACAGCCTCTGGACCCTCTCCAATGCCAGCACATCTTTTCTTAGATGAGGATCCCAAAACTGTTCACAATACTCAAGGTGAGGCCTCACCAGTGCCTTATAAAACCTCAGCATCACATCCCTGCTGTTGTATTCTAGACCTCTTGAAATGAATGCTAACATTGCATTTCCCTTTCTCACCACAGACTCAACCTGCAAGTTAACCTTTAGGGTGCTCTGCACAAATACTTGCAAGTCCCTTTGCATCTCAGATTTTTGGATTTTCTCTCCATTTAGAAAATAGTCTGAACATTCATTTCTACTACCAAAGTGTATGATCATGTATATTCCAACATTGTATTTCATTTGCCACTTTCTTGCGCATTCTCCTAATCTGTCTTAGTCCTCCTGCATCCTATGTTTCCTCAACACCTGCCCCTCCACCAATCTTCGTATCATCTGCAAACTGGCAACAAAGCCAAATATTCCATCATCTAAGTCATTTATATACAGCATAAAAAGGAGCGGTCCCAGCACTGATCCTTTGCGGAACACCACTAGTCACTGGCAGCCAACCAGACAAGGATCCTTTTATTCCCACTTACTGGCTCCTACCAATCAACCAATGCTCTAACCATGTTAGTAACTTTCCTGTAATACCATGGGCTCTTAACTTGGTAAGCAGCCTTATGTGTGGCACCTTGTCAAAAGCCTTATTAAAGTCCAAATACACAACATCTATTGCATCCCCTTTACCTATCCTACTTGTAATCTCCTCAAAGAATTCCAACAGGTTTGTCAGGCAAGATTTTCCGTTAAAGAAACCATGCAAACTTTGCCCTATCTTGTCCCGTGTCACTAAGTACTCCCTAATCTCATCCTCAACAATTGACTCCAAAATCTTTCCAACTGCTGAGGTCAAGCTAACTGGTCTATAATTTCCTTTCTGCTGTCTTCCACCTTTCTTAAAGAGTGGAGTGATATTTGCTATTTTCCAGCCCTCTGGCACCATGCCAGAGTCAAACTGTTTTTGGAAGATCATTTCTAATGCCTCCACAATCTCTAATGCTACTTCTTCAGAACCCTAAGGTACAGTTCATCTGGTCTGGGTGACTTATGTACCCCTCGGTCTTTCAGCTTGTTGAGCACCTTCTCCCTTGTAATAGTAACTGTACTCACTTCTCTTCCTTCACACGCTACAACTGGCACACTGCTAGTGTCTTTCACAGTGAAGACTGATGCAAAATACTCATTTAGTTCATCTGCCATTAGGCTGTTTTGTTGGATAGCATCAAATTGTGTGAATTGTGAGAGCTCTGCTCATCCAAGCAAGAGAGAATTCCATTATGTTTGTAACTTAGACCTTGATGCTGGGAAGGCTTAGGTTGTCAGGAGGTGTATCACTCATTGGAGGGTGTCCAATCTCTGTTTTTATAACCACAGTATGGGGCTGATCCAGTTGAGTTTCTGGTCAGTGGTGACACTAGCAGAGTTGTTGACTCTGATGGTAACATCATTGAATATTAAAATTAGTGATTAGATTCTAATGGTTTTGAGGTGCAAATGGATTTGCCACCTATCATCCAATGAATATTGTCTAGGTCTTACCGTACTCATCAGTGAACATCTCCAGTCCTTATGATGGAAGGACAGTCATTGATGAAGTAGCTGAAGATAGTTTGGCCTAGGACACTGCCCTGAGGAACTCTGGCAATGATGTCCTGAGGCTGAGGTGATTACTCTTCAACAACGTGACTCTAACTTGCAGAATGTTCTTCCCTTTATGTCCATTGATAGCAGTTTTATCAGGGTCCCTAGAACCTTCCTGGAGCAAGTACTGCCTGAGTGTCAGTGACACTCTCACCTCACTGCTGGAATTTAGCTCTGTAGTCTGTACCTGTAACAAGACTATAATAAGGCCAAGTGTCCAATGGGCATTTTGCACCTGTGAGCATGTTATGAATGAATAAAGGCCACGTAATAGCACTGTCAATAACACCTTCCATCTATCATTTTGTTAACAGATCTTAGCTGGGCAGTTTTCCACATTGTTCAGGTATATGCTAGTATTGTAATTGTACAGGAATGGTTTGGCTGGAGGTCCAGCTAGTTCCAGTATATAGCTCTTAAATACCTCAGCTGGTTGTCTGGTGAATTGGCAGAATATGATTGCTACTGCTTTAGTCTTTAGTCTCTAGTACTTCCTTGCTGGGCCCTGCCATAAATAGGGATAGGAACGTTTTTGGAATGTCCTCCTCCAGAAATGCCATCACTATTCGCAACTCAAAATGTCTAAATTCGATGTACGGGTTGATGTTCTATCTCATGCTACATCTGAGAACTTGGTTGGACAGGTAAGAATGAATTGGATCTGGAGTTACTTCTCAGCCGTCTGTTAAAGGATGAGAAATTTTGGTTTCAACAAGTAGCTTATAAGTTTTTTTTTAATTTTGTGGTTATCATTATTAATGACTGTTTTTTCATAATACAACTGCCATGGCTTTAACTCAGGCCTTGGGATTCCTAGTCTAGATTTATGGATTAGTTACCCAAGGTATACAAACTCAGCATAGACTGGGAATTGAAGCTAGTCTTCCTGCTTAAGCAGCTGCATTGTCAGAATACTTAGCTGACCCAATCATGAAATATCTATTTTAGTAAGCATTGTACAGTTCTTGTAGATGTCACACTTAAGCTGCCACGCTGAAGGCTACACACTTCAATCTATATCCAGTACATCACTGTAACATTTTTTAAAAATGTGTTTTTGCAGATACCTAACTCGATGGTCAGTCAAGTCCGTGAAGCCCATTTGGAAGAAAGGCCTTAAGTGGTGTAAGGTACGCATGCCTGTCGGAGACCCAATAATGAAGAATAACATTGTCTATGGGAAGAAACCCTACTATATGAAGCACTGATGTGGATGCTGGCAACTTTAAGCTCCTGGGCATTTTTTTGAATCCAATATTCAGAAGGGTATTCAGATAAGATTTATTTAGATACAGAGATTTCTTTGCTATTAATGTGTACATAATAATTCTGTGGATATCATCTATAATTTGACGATGCAGATTAAAGCAATAGAGGCTCAACTAAACCAAGTGTCATTGATTTTTGCTGTGGTGTGAATTCACTGGACTATCATATCATGAAAGGAAAATCCATGTTCTTCTCGCCCAGGCCCATGTAAAGGTAGCCAAACTGAGTGGTTTCCGGCACGTGGAAGAAAATGAAGCCAGGCCAGAGGAGGTTTTGGAGAATGACCAGCTTGTTGCCTCTCTCATACTGTAGAGTCCAAAACACTGAAACATAAAAAAAGCAGTCTTCAGTCTTCCATTCAAATCAGAACTCAGGCTCCTATATGCCTGCTCTAAAGGTTAATTCATTGTCATTGAAGTGCAGGGACAGAAAGTTTAAATGATAGAAATTTGATTGTGTTGAACAGTCCCTGGGATAGAAACACTTTTTGGATGGAGGAACTGTAACAGAACACCCTTTCCAGATAATGATAAATCCCGCTCGTCAGCCTATACCCAGACAGTGTTCTTCATATAGGGAAGGGAAGAGGGAGGAGGGTTAGATACAAGTTGTAATTTGAAGCTGCTTGAGACATCATCCAAGCAATATATTGAGATAGTACTGGGGTGAAAGACTTCACCTACAAGTGAGTCCAAAGGAAGTAGGGTTGTTGTTTGTCTTAGTGCATTGGTTTAAAAAGAGTTTTGATAATTGTATATAAGGAGAAACAATTCCTAGTGGCAAAAGATACTTTATTTAAAGTGATTTCAAAAGAATAAAATTCAATATGTTAACAACAGGAATTCTGCAGATGCTAGAAATTCAAGCAACACACATAAAAGTTGCTGGTGAACGCAGCAGGCCAGGCAGCATCTCTAGGAAGAGGTGCAGTCGATGTTTCAGGCCGAGACCCTTTGTCAGGACTAACTGAAGGAAGAGTAAGGGATTTGAAAGTCTTCCTTCAGTTAGTCCTGACGAAGGGTCTCGGCCTGAAAAGTCGACTTCACCTCTTCCTAGAGATGCTGCCTGGCCTGCTGCGTTCACCAGCAACTTCAATATGTTAAGATGTTTTACGCAGGAAGCAGTGACCATTAATGTAGATCTTTGGAAGCCATTTAAAAATATATTTCAAAAGGAAGCTGAATAAGTAGCTACAATGGCAGTATTTTCAGGGCTATCAAAAAAACAGGGGAGTGCGCAAACTGTATAGCTCTTTCGTAAGTTACATTGTGGGTGCAATGAACCTCTGTGGGCAAAGGCATCTTGTTGCTTTATTAATAAAGCAACAAGACCTCCTGTAGGAATGAGACAATTAGCAGCCTGTTTTTTGAGGGAAGAATGTTGGCTTGGGTACCAACCTGCTTTACAAATGGGCAGGGTGGAGGAGAATGCCCTGGTATATGCTTTCATGCAGATCACTAACATTGATGTGCATAAATAATAGAAAAGGCACTCAAACAGAGGCACTAATGTAGAGAACTGGCGTCCTTTACGTCTCAGGTCTACAGCTTAACTCAAAAGCCAGAACTTCTAGCATGTGAAAATCTTGTGCAACGTGTTTTGATTCCCTTGGGACTTGCCAGCCAAATGGCCTTGATTAAATTAAAGCTTCATTTGTACTTAGCTTAAAGGAAGAATTTAAGACTTGAAACCTTCAGAGTTGCACCTGCCACTTTATCTAATAAAACCTTGGTAATACAAAACTCTTAATTGCATAGAGAACTCCTGTCTTGTTCAGGAGACGTTCTGAAATAATTCCTACTAAAACAGATAGTCTTTTCAAATCCTGTGGCTGAAATTAAAATATATACAGGTCCCATAAAATTATACCTTTGCCATCAGCTTGCATATTAAGAGTTTTATTTTTCTGTGGGAAAGATGCTACACCTGAGTATATCATGCACAGGCTATTTATTGTGTTGCTGTAAAACAGAATATTGATTGAAGGATGATGCACCAGCAGTGGATTTATTTAATCAGCTCAAGGCTTCTTATTTCCAGTCTCAAACATAATGGATTATTGCCATTAGCAGATGCACATGTTGATAATAAGCCTTTTATATGGAAAATGTTCTGCAAAGCACTCCCTTTTGGGAACAACCTGACATTTAGAGCTGAAAATAAAAGCACTAGTACAACTTTATTTGCCAGACCCTTTACATTGATAGATATTGCTAGTGGGGTAACAAATGGAAGAAGCCACAGATGGCTTTTACTACATGTTAAACACTGGCTCAATTTCCATGCACAGTCTCTTAATATACTGAAGTTCCTGAAAGGTGGACGATGATAGGGGCAGGATGGGGAGGTGAATTTAGGAGTCCTGAAAAAAGAAGACAAAATTAATTTGTACAGAGAATAAAAGGCCATCTGTTAGAGTCAATGTGGTAAGGATGATATATCTGGCAATAAGGCCTGGGAGTTTACTTGCACTGCCAGACTAATGGTCAGTGATCCTGCTTCCGTATGTTATGCTGCAATTCTACAGGATCTTGGTGAGATGTACATACTTCTGGGTTTGTTTTTCGTGAAATCCAACATGCTTCAAATCTTTCCACCCTTGCAAAGGTATCTATGATCAGAGACTATAATTTTACGGTAAGAATAGGCTATTTAGAGGGGATCTGAGGAAGAATTCTTTCAGTTGTTGAAATCTGGCACATATTGTCGTAATGCATGATGAAGGCAGAGACTCACGATATTTAAAAAGTAAACATTTAGATAAGTAGCTGATATACTATAGCATGGAAACTTATGGGTCAAATGGTGGAAATTAGGATTAGTTTAAGGCTGGTGAGGCATAGTGGGTCAAAGAACTGTTTCTGTACTCTGTGACTCACCATAGAGTGCAGGGAAATGCGCTAGACAGATTCGCTTATGATAGGATACTGAGCAGACTAAACACATGCTTTATTCAATTAACTGAAAAGAGATATATTAACAAAATTTTCTAAAATCTTACATGGGTTGAAAGGCTGATGGTTGGGAGGTTTCCCCTTCAGCCCATCTAGTCTATATTGATCAAATTGTCTATTTGAGCTGGATCCATTTGTCTGCCTTTGGCCCATATGCCTCTAAACTCTTTCTCTCCATGTACCTATCTAAATAGAGTTGTAGTCATACAACAAAGAAACAGACTCTGTGACTGAACTTGTCCATGCTGACCAAGATGTTCATCTGAGCTAGTCCTATTTGTCTCATATCCCTCTATAAGCCAGGGGTTCCCAACCATTTTTATGCCTTGGATCAATACCATTAAGTAAGGGGTCCATGAACCACAGGCCTGAACCTTTTCTGTCTATCTACCTATCCAAATGTCTTATAAACATTGTTAGTGTACCCACTTCTCCCAGTTACTTTGGCAGCTCCATATACCCATTACACTATGGAAAAACATACTTTGCAATTGGATCTTCACTCTTCTGACCAATGGACCCCAATCATTTAGGGCAGGCAACAACACCTCTGCCATGATTTTTCTCAGCACTAGTGCCCTACAAGGCTACGTCCTCAGCCCTCTGCTCTACTTTTCAAACACTGTACCGTACTCTCTACTCCCTATGACTGTGTGGTCAGATTCTGCTCTAACTCCATCTACAAGTTTGCAGATCACACTACCACAGTGAGTCAAAGCTCCAATGACAATGATTGAATGGTTCAAGTTCCCAGAATGATCATCACTATTACCCTGCCCTGGCCCAACCACATAGATGTGATGGTCAAGAAAGTGCATCTCTGCCTCAACTTCCTCAGGAGGCTAATGAAAGTTGGCACATTCCCATTGACCCTCACCGTTTTTTATAAATGTACCATAGAAAGCATCCTATGTAGTTTTATCATGACTTGGTGTGGCAACTGCACTGCCTATGACTGCAAGAAACTCCAGAAAGTTGTAAACAGCTCAGCCTGTTATGAATACCAGTTTTTAATCCCCTTTCCCAGGAAAACTGACTATGCATTAATCCTATCTATGCCCTTCATGAATTTATACATCTTTATTAAGTTACCCTTCAGTATCCAACACCTCGAAACATAAAGCCCCAGCCTGCCGAACCCCTCCCTACGACTCAGGCCCCTGAATCCTGACAATGTTCATGTATATCTTTTCTGCACTCTTTTGAATTTTACGACGTCTTTCCTATAAGAGTGTAACCAAAACTATGCGCAGTAATCCAGGTGTGGCCTTAACATATTGGAAGCAAAGCAGGTTAATTGCACATTGAATGACAGTATTAATGGCAAATTCAGTTGCCCTAGCAGTGTGGTCAATAGTACTTGACCCTGCTGTATTTACATTCTGTGAGAACAGCTGAGAAACCACTGCACTGCCCCCCAACAACCCCAGCAAAATGGCTGGGGTTATTCTGAATGTTTAAGTGGTGCAGCTTTTGGATCCAGGCTCAAACTGCATCCACATGGGAACATGTTTCACCTTTCAATTGCAGAATTGCTTGCAGCTGAATGACTAATTATTGTCAAATTATTTTTATAGGCTTTTTTTAAGTAGTGAAAATTTAGGTAGTTAATGTTGGTTGATATATTTAGTAATGCAAAGGAGCCTGCATTTATTTGGTAGATTTTGTGTTTATCAGGGGAAAGCAAGGGAGACAGCAGATCAAAGTGCCTTTGAAATATCATCACCACCATTCAGCCACTCTTTGTTTTCCCTGTTGTTTCTTTGATAGTCTCTGAGTGAAATCTTTACTTATGACTGATTTTTACTCATGGTTCCACAGCTACATGTCCTCCATGCTGGTGGATGTGAGTTGATTTTCACTACTGTATTTTTTCATCCAACACCATCAGCACTGCTTTCAACCTGTATTTATCCAGCATTCATGGGATGTCAGGTTTCACAGAACATATATTTGGACCACAATTAATTCATGGGAAGCTCTCATCACCAGCAAAAAGTCTCCTGTTACCCTGCCAACTGGCTAATCCAGTGTATTTTAATTTTTATTTTGGCACCTTAGGTAAAGATTTACGTAGCCAAGACTTTTGCACAGTACTGTATTTGTCAACATGGAGTGTGTTTGTAAATCTGGAGAGAGCAAAGGATGTTGGGATGGTGAAGGTAGAGTGCTGTGGGAGGGTTGTGGGACAGGTGGCAGAGGATTGCTAGGAGCAGGGGTGGCGCAGGTGCAGACACACTCAGCCCTTAGAGAGTAGGTAAGTCATTTGATTCCAAACAATTGGTTTATTGATCATTACAGAATGTCTCTCTGGTTCTTCCCGCTCCCTCCTCTCTTGTTCCCTTCCCCTTTTCCCAACCATGATTCGCCTCCCACTCTCAATCCACAGTACAGACCCATATCAGAATCAGGTTTATCATTACTCATACGCCTCATGAAATTTGGTTTTTTTTGCAGTAGCAGTAGCAGTGCAATGCAATACATAATATTTCTGCAGTTATGTGCAAAAGTCCTGGGCATGTATATATAAGACTTTTGCATAGTACTGTTTAAAGTTTAAAGTGAGAGGAGAAAGAATTAAAAGGGACCAGAGGGAAAAGTTTTAAACATAGGGGGTTGTGTATCCACCTCTACTACTGCCAGAAGAAGTTATAGAGCTGGGTACCATTACAACATTCAGAAGACATTTGGATACATTCACAAACAGGAGAGGTTTATAAGGATGTGGGTGTTAGGAATCTTGGTCAGGATGGACAAATCATATAAAGAACCTGTTTTCCATGCTGTCAGGTTTCACTCCATTAACGATCTTGTATTTTTTCCCCTTTTATCATAGGAAGAGGAATTTTGGTCCAATCAATCGACACTGGTTCAGAGCAGTGTCCTAACTTCAATTTTTCCCACTTATTTCATTATAAACTCATCTGTCTCACATGCCTATCATCTCCACTCTAACTCTCTTAAGCTTTTGGCACCTTTATCATAAACCCCATTAATTTTAAGGTATCAGTTTTAGCTTATAGTCATAAACACCAAGGTGCAGGGAAATACCTTGCTCAATAGAAGCTCATAGAGTTAACAGTGTACATGGTAATAATAGGGTCAGAAGGTGGTGTAAAGTCCTGATGACTGATTTCTGTTTCAAAGTGCTACATCCCTCTGGACACAGGTGGAAAGGCACTTGCTGCCTGTGGGTTCTGACGTGGTTTTCCTTTAGTTATTCTTTCACAGGATGGGGATGCCACTGGCAATTTATTGTTCACTCCCAAATGTTCCAAAAGAGAGATAACCACATTGGTGGACCTGAAGTCACATAGGAGGGTTAGAATGGCAGATTTCCCTTCCTGGAGGCTACTGGTGAACCAGGTTAGTTTGTAAAGCATTGCAACAATTGTATGGCTACCATCACTGAGTCTGTATTTCTCAGCTACCATCATGGCATTTCAACTCATGTCTCTGAATTGATGGGCCAGAACTCTGCAGCTAGTCAAATAACTTAATCATTACACCAGTGTGGACATCAAGCATGTCACAGTGCAGGGCAGGAGGCCATCCATGCCCAGAAGTGTCCAGATGATCACAAACCTTCAAATTATCTACCAGGCTATAGCACTCTGTTTATATTCTCCCCTACCCCAGCCCAGGCTTTCTCATGCCTCCAACTGTATCTTCCAGCCTCACTAAAATTATTATGTGGGGCATTAGCAACCAGCACATTAACATAATCATATTACTGATTGGGTATTAGCATATTAATGTCATAAAAAATGTCCTGGTGAAATGGAGAAAATTTTTTCAATGCACAACCCTTGGCAGAAAAGCAGGATAGTGCAGATGTCGCATATCCAAAGTCAAAACTTGAAAATGTTGGAAATACTCAGCTTGCCAAATGAATTAGTGCAGAGAAACAGCTTCAGGTTAATCATTTCATGCATATAATCATACAGCATGAAAACAGGGCATTTGACCCAAATGATCTGTCAATCTAAGCTAGTCCCATTTGCCCAGGTTGGGCCCATAATCCTCTAAGCCTTTCCTGTCTATGTACCTGTCCAAGTACTTTTTAATGTTGTTAGTGTATCTGTTTCAACCACTTCCTCTGGCAGATCATTCCACATTCCAACCAACATCTAGGTGAAAAAGTTGCCTCTCAGGTTCTTGTTAAATATCTCCCCTCTCACCTTAAACCTATGCCCTCTAATTCTTAATTCCCCTACTCTAGGAGAAAGATTGAGGGTATTCAGCCTGTATATGCCTCATCTGATTGTAAACACCTCTCTAAAATCAACCCCTTTTCACCTATGCTCCAATTAATAAAGTCCTAGCCCGCTCAGCCTCTTGGTATAACTCAGTTCCTCAAGTGCTGGAACTTCCTCATGAATCTTATACATTTTCCAGCTTAATATCATGTTTCCTATAGTAGGATGACCAAAACTGAACTCAGTACTCTAAATGTGGCCACACCAGTGACATTATTTCAAATGTGGTTTCACCGATGTGAGAAAACAGAGGGAAAAAAAAAACAGGCAAGACCTGTCAAAGCAACACACACAAAATGTTGAGGAATCCAGCAGGTCAGGCAGCATCTATGGAAATGAATAAAGAGTCAACCTTTTGGGCCAAGACCCTTCTTCAGGACTGAAATTGAAGGGGAAGATGCTAGAATAAGAAGGTGCAGGGGAAGGGAAGGAGGCTAACTAACAAGTGATATGTGAAGCCAAGTGAGTGGGAAAGGTAAAGGACTGGAGGAGAAGGAATCTGATAGGAGAGGAGAGTAGACCACAGGAGAAAGGGAAGGAGGAGGGGACCCAAGGGCAGGTGAGGAGAGGTAAAAGGCTAGAGTGGGGATTAAAAGAAGAGGGGATGGGGAGGGAAAAAAACTTCTTAGCGGAAAGAGAAATCAATATTCATGCCATCAGGTTGGAGGCTACCCAAACAGAATATAAGGTGTTGCTCTTCCACCCTGAGGGTGGCCTCATGTTGGCACAAGAGGAGGCAGTGGACCGACATGTCAGAACCAGAATGGAAATCGGAATTACAATGTTTGGCCACCAGGAAGTTCCACTTTTGGCTGATGGAGCAGAGGTGCTCAACAAAGCGGTCCACAATTTACAAGGGGTCTCACCAGAGCAGAGGAGACCACATTGGGAGCATGAGCCCAGCAGATTTGCAGATGAAGTGCACCTCATGTAGAAGGATTGCTGGGAGCCATGTATGAGGTGAGGAGAGGAGGTAATATGCAAGTGTAGCACTTGGGCCGGGGCCACTTGCAGGAATAAGTGCCTGGAGGGAGATCAGTGGGGAGGGACGAATGGACAAGGGAATTGTGGAGGCAGCGTTCCCTGCAGAAAGTGGGTGGGGTGGCGGGTAAAGATATGTTTAGTGGTAGGAGGTGTCAAAGGTTGGCAGATAGGAGATATAAAGTGAATATAGGTGTGGGAGTGAAAATTTAGAATGATAGTGCATTCTAAAGGGAGTTTAAATGGAATACTTGAAATATGGATTAAAAGTGATGCAAATACTCAATCAGCTGCATAGAAAGGAAATATTTGTAGGGCTCTGAGTAAAGGCAGAGACTAATTGGGAAACTTTAATTCCACAGACTTGATGGGCTGATTAGGATCATGAGCTAGGATGCTAGTTCTAATGTAATGTTGCCACTGTTCAATCTAGATAATTCTTTTAAAAATGTCTCATATAATGTGCCAGTGAATTTACTTCATTAGGAGTTTGCAAAGATTCAGTATGTCATCAAAGACTCTTTACAAATTTCTATACTTGTTTAATGGTGAGCATTCTGACTGGTTGCATCATGCCCTGGTGTTGTGGGGTTCAATACACAGAATCACAAAAGGATTGTAGACTCAACCAGCTCCATTACAAGCACAACACTCCCCACTATCAAAGTAATCTTCAAAAGGCAGTGCCTCATGACCATAACCATCTACAACATGAAATCATTAACTCATTACTACCATCTTCCATCAGGGAGGATGTGCAGGAGCATGAAGACCCACATTCAATGATTCAGAAACAGCTTCTTTCCTGCTGGCAATAGATGTCCTCATGACCCATGAATACTACCTTGTTACTTTTTTTTACACTACTTATTTTTTAATTTGTTTTTTTTACTTATTGAGATGCAGCAAGGGATGGGCCCTTCTGGGCCTTTGAGCCACTCCGCCAAGTAATCCCCTGATTTAACTCTAGCCTAATCACAGGACAATTTGCAATTTGCAATGACCAATTATCCTACAAACCAGTATGTCTTTGGATTGTGGGAGGAAACCAACACTGTCATGGGGAGAATATACAAACTCCTTACAGACAGCAGCAGGAATTGAACCCGGGTCGCTAGTACTTTAAAGTGTTGTGCTAACCACTATGTTATTTAGTCATTTATGACTTGTGCACTATGCTGCCACAAAGTAAAAACATTCATGTAATTTAAGTTTGATAATTAATTTGATTCTGATTCTGATACTGAAAATAAATACTTTGGTACATTGCATATTAATATTACAGGGCACAAATTTATCACAAGGTACAGTGATAGACACACATGTTTTCTGTGAATAATCAGATTTTACTGCTCCCCTTTAAATAATAATTCTTCTGTAGTCATCTTCCACAGTGCCCTGCCCTGAACTTGCTTTTTTTTATTAATAAAGGACACGGTTGTTTGCAAGCTGAAATTAATCAAGCGTCCACAGAGTCCTTCAATTTTGGGCTTAGATTTCCCTTGGCATTTCAGCCCAAATTTAATCAAGCCACTTTACTGGAGTGCTTATGCTCTAAAAACCCCTTGTAGTATAAAAAAAAGTGTCCTGCCAAGAAAAGATTCCCAGCACTGTTACTAAGTTCTAGTCAGTCATAGCCTTTTAAATCCTGCCCAGAAAGATTATTGTCCTCCATAGTCCAAACATCTGGATAACAAAGCAAAATTTTAGAAAACAGGTCATTATTAATAAATAAAAGCTCATCAATCCAGAGATGTCCTGGAAATCTATTTTGACAGCCAACTGTTTCAGTTCATGGAAAGGTTTGATTCTCAATCAACCAATATTTCCTTAGAAGCCTCATAGATTCTACAGCACTACACGAGAAAAAGAAACCTAAAACCACATTTTTCTGCTCCCTTTCCGTTCAGCACTCGTCAGCTATATAAGTACAGGGAATTAGGAGAGGTGGAAGTTCCATTTTCTTCAACAATCACTCAGTTGAGTCATGAACTGTTTCTTAATATGTATAGGATCACATCTAGGGTGAAAATGTGTGAGTGTGGGATTGAGGCAGTGGTGATGGTGTGTACCAAAACCTCCAAGAACACTGGTTACATAGGTAGTTCATGTACAGAATATAAGGGAAGAGGAGAAGTAACCTACAGGAGTGGAACGTTCCTTTATCGCAAATTCCAAGTCAACAATGAAAACTTGCTGTGCATCGTCATGCACTTCAGATGCAGGTGCGTTCTCAAGTGTTATCAGCACAACTGGGACTTATTGTACTCACTGCCTGTTGGTATCCACTGCAAAGCCTGGGGGCCCACAATCTCATATCTTTTCAAAATCAAAATCAAGTTTATTGTCAATGCACGTATGCCATGCAAAGTTAAAAAGTTACTTACAGCAGCAGCAAAACAAGCATATAGCATCACTCACAAGAAAATACAAGCTCAAATTATACCCATCTTTCACAAGAAAGAAAACAGCAAAAAAAAAATGGCAAAGGCCATAAAGTGGTCATGGTGTTGCTATACTGTAGTGATTAAGGTTGTGCGAGAACTGGTTGAAGGGAAGTTGCTGTTCTTGAACCTGGTGATGTGGGACTTCAGGCTTCTGTACCTTCTGCTTAACAGTAGCTGCAAGAGGTTGGGATGACCCAGATGATGCGGATCTTGGATGATAGCTGTTGCCTTCTTGAGGCAACACCTCATGTAGATACTAGCAATGTTGGGGAGGCACATGCCCAACAATATATTGGGCTGAGTCCAATACTTTCTGCAGCTTCTAACATCCCTTCATATTCAAATTGCCACACCAAATCATGGTACAAACTCTAGGCGTTGAAGTTGACCTCAAGAATATTTCTCCTGATACAGTGCATACTAGACATTGTGCAGGATGTGTGGAAGAATGGGATTACATATTGGACCAGAAATCAACAGTCCTAGACTAATCCAGTGGTACCAATTGAAATTTATCCCAGCAGCCAAATAGGTGGTTTGTTTAAATGAACAGGAATAAAGAGACTAACATCAGTTATGATGGCTAAGAAAGTATGAAGTTGTCATAAAACCCCATGCAGTTCACTGCTATCCTTTTGAAAAGGAATTCTGCCTCCCGTTCGTGTCTGGCCTTTATTTCATTCCATGTCCACAGATTCGTAACTGCCTTCTGAAATATCTCAGCTTATAACCGTTGTGCCAGACTTATGAAGAGTAATAAGAGAAAAACAATTCTCAGGTCAATTTGGGAATGGTCTTACTCATGAGACCCACTATCCATGAATGACTACAAAAATATTGTGTAAGTTGGAAGTGGAGGATTAAAGCCACTTCACTCTCTTCAGGTGTTTATTGCTGGAGAGCCAGATAAAGATAACAAAACCTTCAGACAAAGAATAAATACAGAAATGTCGCAAGTATCCAATTTGTATGTCACTCTATAAATTAAAGCAAAGAAAGTTCAGAAGTTCATAGATAAGGATGAAGAAAAGTTCAAAGGTAGTGATCCTAGCTGTCAGGATGTCTGATCTGAAGTTTATCCAGACAACTCCAGTCCTCCCACTTTTCCCCAACTAGCTGAGTTATGTATGGCAACGTGACTATTGTATCCAGCAGAACCAGAAAGGAGACCCATACTACAATCAAGAAATGAAGCACACCACCTTTTTCACACAGAGGGTGATGTTCGTATGGAACCAGCTGCTGGAGGAAGTAGATGAGGCAGGTATAATTACAACATTTAAAACATTTAGACAAGTGCATGGAAAGTTTAGAGTTCAAAGAACATTTATTATCGAAGTACATATATGTCACCATGGACTATCTTGAGATTCATTTCTTTGTCAGCATTCACAGTAGAACAAATAAATACAATAGAATCAATGGAAAACCACGCACAAAGAATAACAAATGACCAATGCACAAAAGAAGACAAACTGCAAACAAGAAATAATAATAATAAATAAGTAGAAAATAAGTAATACTGAGAACATGATTTGTAGAGTCCTTGACAGTGAGCCCATAGGTTGTGGAATCAGTTCAGTGTTGAGGTGAGTGAAGTTATCCACACTGGTACAGGAGCCGGATGGTTGAAGGTAGGTTGAAAATTCTGTACTTTGTATTGTTGTACACTTCTATAAAAATTGCAGTGACACAGGAAAAAAAAAACAATGTGAGAGTCAGGGTGAAGCCAAATGGGCATCAATAATTCTTCCAGTTGGCCATGGAAAGGCAATGTACAAAGGTGCTGGAAAACAGGGGTTAGTGTGGAGCAGTTTGAGAGGAGGTCATGTCATGAATCCCCCAGACCTGACAACAGGTAGCACTGAGGCACAGACCATACAGTAATTGATGAACAGCAGCTCCTTTCAGAGTTAGCAAGACAGTTGCATCTGTTTGAAGATTTTTCTCAAGGTGTTTCAAAGAGAAACAAGCTTGCTTTGAAAAATAGCCCAGATTTGCCCACTGTCAAACAATTCAGAAAACAATAACATAACCTAGACAGTCACAGGCAGAGCAGGATTGCACACTATTATCTTTGGAAACAGAAGCCCCCAGCAAAACATTAATGTTGATAATTATTAGTGGTATATTCAAAATGTCTGATGTCTGGATTGAATGGCTCTTGCAGGAGCAATTTTGTAGTCAAGATTGTGCTATAGGATCACAGGATAACAGATAGGAGGCCAAATGACCCATTGTGTTTGTGCCAGCTTTCTGAAAGCAGTGTTCAAATTCTAACCCAGTCTTTCCTCTACGTTCAACAAAACATTTCTCTTTAGTCATTCACCTGCCTTTTGAAAATTCTTATTGAAGTTGCTTCCATCACCTTTTCAGGTAGTTAACTGATCTGTAAAAAAAAGCTAAAGAAAAATTTCTTCTTGTTCCTTGGTGAATTCACTTAGATATATGATAGGAATAGATTGGGAAAAAATAAATCAGGGTCAGAGTCATCTCCCAGTCCAATATTCTGAGCGTTGATGTCCCACTAAGCAGGCCATATGATTTGCAAGCCTGACCTAAATACCCAAAGTAGACACTCCAATTCGAGCTTTGTGGAGAGCCTCAATGCTGTGCTCAAAGCATCCTTGAAAAATTGCTACATTTCCATTGACTCCAAGAAATTCCTCACACATGAATAATATTCGGGGTGGTACCATTCTATTTAGAGACACACGCCAGCAACAGACCCTTCCAGTCCAAAGAGCCCATGCCGCCAATTACACGCACATGATCTATGGACCTGTATCCGTATGTCTTTGTGTGAGGAAACTGAAGCACCCAGAGGAAACTTACACAGTCACAGGGAGAATGTACAAACTCCTTACAGACCTGGTTCACTGGCACTATAATAGTGTTACACTACATATAATTGGGAACTAGAGGTCCATGTGTACTAAAATGTGAAAGGAAACTCCCACTCCATTCAGCTGTGGAAGAATTATAGAGACACATATCATAAAAACAGACACTTACGGCTCACTTCATCCATCCTGATCATGATGCCTTTCTACAAATATAGAACAGTATAGTATAGGAATAGACCTTATGACCCATGATGTTGTGACAAACTAACTAAGCTAATGATTCCTGATTTTATTGATCTCATCTGCCTGCACATGGTCCATTTTCCTCCATTCTCTGCATATTTATGTGCCTATCTAAGAGCCTCTTAAATGCATCTCTATGTTGTCTCCACCACCCCTGGCAACTCATTCCAGGCATGCATCACTCTCTGTGTAAAAACTTGACCCACCCATCTCCTTTGAATATTCTCCCTCATCTAGTACTAGGTATTTTGACCATGGGAAAAAGATACTGCTGACTACCTATGCCTCATAATTTTATAAACTTCAGTCAGGTCTCCCTCAGACTCCACTGCTCCAGAGAAATAACCCTAGCTTGTCCAACCTCTGCTAAGTCTGCAGTTATCACACCCCCATATCGGCTGCCTCAGAATCCACAAAAGCAGAGTGGAATCAAGTCATCCATGATCCCAAAGCACAGTAAAAGAAGAAAAATAAAGCGTGGACACTAAAATCTGAAGACCTTGAGTTACTTACTGGTTTGATGAATTAATTTAAGGTAGGGTTTTCCTGTTCACATTAAAAGATTTAAAAGAATAAATCCCACTGCTCTATGTGCTACCCTGTCCGCCGTGCAGAAAAACCTGCAGTCCCTATTTCAGTGTCTGCCACAGCTTCGGGCGTCATTTTCCACTGCCTACCATGGACTTCTCTGACATTTCATCCTCTGCCAGATCCACACCTTCAACCACTGGTTCTTCTCCTTCCTCATGTCCAGGAAAGATCGAAAGATCACCTGTTCCCAGACTTCAGCCACTGCCGTGAACCATTTGGACATCGATTCCATCGGACACCTCCAGACCAAAGATCTCACCTCCACCTCTGATTCTGACAACCCTGGATGGCTCTAGACCATGGATCCCACCATTGCCAACTCCATTTCCAACAACCCTAAATGCCTTCAGACCATGAATTATGTATCGCTCAGCTCCAGCTTCAGCCCCAAACTCAGCCAACTCCACCTCCAGACCAAGATATTTCGCACAGTTGCTAGGCCCATGGGCTCCCCTTCCCTCACCAACCCCAAGCTCCCTGTTATTTTTTTGGGTCCGCAGAGCCTCTAGCTTGCTCTTATCCTTCCTTCCCTGAACTCCAACCCTCCACTCTCCTATGACACCACCAACTCTCTTACCCCCTCTGATGCCAACTCTAATCCCTGTAGTGTCTTTATCAATCCCTCCAACCTTCTCCTCTCTGAAGCAGAATCTCTGCCCTTAGCAATGGGCTTAATTTACCAACACATCATTGAGTTCCATGCCCACCACAACGTTGAGCTCTTTTACTATCTCCAAGCCCAGTTCTTTGGCAAGGATTCCCCACCCCACATAGGTGACTCCTCAAATCTCCAACCTTCCAACTCTTCTTGGATACTTCACTCTGGTTTTCTGCCTGCTGTCGATGTTTTGATCTCTAATTTCTGACATCAACTGTCTTGACTTCAGCACTCCTCTCCTATTCGAACCTTACCCCTTCTGACCACCTTGCCCTCCACTCTCTCCACACCAGTCCCAATCTTATCATCAAACTAACAGACAAAGGGAGTGCTGTTGTAGTCTGGCAGAGTGACTTCTACCTCGTTGAAGCCGGGCAGCAACTCTCAGACACTTCCTCTTACCATTTGAAAAGGACCCCATCCACAACCATCAGGACATTGTCTCAGGCACCATCACAGATTTCATCATCTCTGGAGATGTCCAATCCACTCATAGTTCCCTTACCCAGCACTACCCGTTACTAGCTCATACCCAAGATCCACAAAACTGACTGTGCAGATAAGCCCATTGCTTCTGGCTGCTTCTGCCCTCAATGAACTTTGGCCCACATACCTTGACCCCATTTTATTCCCCTTGGTTCAGTCCCTTTCCACCTACATCTACAATACTTCTCATACTCTTGATCTCCTCAACAACTTTCAATTCCCTGGCCCTGCTCGCTTCATTTTCACCATGGATGTCCAGTCCCTAAACATTTCTATTCCCCATCAATAAGCCCTCCACTTCTTCCTCAACAGTAGACCCGAACAGTTCCCCTCAATCTGGCGGAACTGGTCCCCACACTCAACAACTTCACTTTTAAGCTCTTCCCACTTACTCCAAACTCAAGGTGTAGCTATGAGTACCTACATGGGTCCCAGCTATGCCAGCCTTTTCATTTGCTATGTGGAATGGTCCATGTTCCAAGCCCTCCCAGATAATGGTCTCCAACTCTTTCTGCTCCACGTTGACCACTGCATTAGTGCTGCTTCATACGCCCATGATGAGCTCATCAATTTAATCAATTTTGCCTCCAGCTTTCACCCTGCCCTTAATTTCACATGGTCCCTTTCTGACATCTCTCTCTCCTTGATCTCTCTGTCTCCATCTCTGGAGACAAACTGTTTACAAATATCATCTAAAAACCTACTGATTCTCATGCTATCTTGACTATACCATTTCCTATCCTTCCTCCTGTAATAATGCCATTCCCTTTTCTCAGTTCCTTGGTATCTGCTGCATCTGTTTCCAGAAGGATGCTTTCCAGGACTTCCGAGATGTCCTCCTTCTTTAAAGAACGGGATTTTTCTTCTTCCTCCATTGATGCTGCCCTCACCCACATCTCCTCCATTTCCCGGACAACTGCGCTCTCCCCAGCTTCCTGTTGCCTTAACAGAGGTAGAGTTTTGCTTGTCCTTACCACCATTTCATGAGCCTCTGTATTCAACACATCATTCTCTACAACACCTGCCACCTTCAGTGGATCTCTACCACCAAGTACATCTTTAACTGCCCCTCCCCCCCCCCCAACCTGTGCTTTCTACAGGGATTTCTCTCTCCATGATTCCCTTGGCCATTCATCCCTCCCCACTAATCTCCCTCCTGGCACTTGTCTCTGCAAGCAGAAGTGCTACACCTTCCCATTTATCTCTTCCCTCGCCTCCATTCAGGGCCCCAAACAGTCCTTGCAGGTGAGGGAACACTTTACCTGCAAATCTGTTGGGACTGTCTACTGTATCCAGTGCTCTGAATGTGGTCTCTTCTGCATTGGAGAGACCCAATGTAGATTGAGGAACCATTTTGTTGAGCACCTTTGCTCCATCCACAAAAAGCAGGATTTCCACGTGGCCAACCATTTAAATTCCAATCCCCATTCACATTCAGACACATCAGATCATGGCCTCCTCTTCTGGCACGGTGAGGTCACTCTCAGGTTTGAGGAGCAACACCTCATGTTCCATCTAGGTAGCCTCCAACCAACCTAATGGCTTGAATTTTTGATTTCTCTAACTTTCTTACTGGGAAAGGTTGGGCAAGTTGGGGTGTTATTCCATGAAATTTGGAAGACTGAATGGTGACCCTACATAGGTGTGTAACATCAGGAATCCCGATGAAGGGTCTTGGTCCGAAATGTCAACTGCTTATTCGTTTCCATAGAAACTGTCTGACCTGCTGAATCTACAGCATTTTGTGTGCATTGCCAATACAATTGTAGGTAATTTATCACCAATTAAGACTCATTAGCAATTGCTTCAGATAAACATTTTCCAACTGATGTGTGGAGTAAACAGTGGGAAGTGTGTGAAATTATCTTCAGGTATGGTGTGTAATGGTAGCAAAGGCACAGTGAGGGGTGGTGGTGAAGACAGCAGGTAATTGAAAGCCAGGAATAGAAGAGAGGAATAAGAGTATAAATGCTCTTTAATTTATTTCCAAGTTTTTCTTTCCTGTTTTTTTCCTTTTCCTATTTGCAGAAGTCTAACCTGTGTAATGGTAATATGGTGGGATTTAGCTGACTAGTTATTCTAGCATTTTCCATTTTCTTTCTTTTTTCTTAAGCTACACACATAAATCTACCCTTGTTGGACAAGTCCTACCACCTTGCCATGAACAATTTATTATTCAGGCCTGGTAGCTTAATCTGCTGATAACTGTACCCATTAGGCCACCCTCTGCACTGAAAACTCTCTCTTCTAGTTCTGATGAAGGGTCACAGACCCAGAACATTGCTGTTTCTCTTTCCTCTGATTGGCTGATCACTCCCAGCATTTCATTTTTCTTTCAGATTTCCAGCATTTACAGCTTTTCAACTTCATTGTTTTTATTTTCTCTGACTCACACTGACAGATTATGAGAATGTTCAGTGATCTAGCAGTGGTCTACTCTCAGTTTCATTGACAATTGAAACAATCAAGCAAGAGGAAGATAAGAAGTTAAACCCGGGTAGGCCTTATGTAGGAAGTCAACTCTGGTAGCACTGACATTTGGGGGAGTGTTGTGGAGCAGAGGGGCTTAAGAGTACATGTACATAGTTTGCTGAAACAGGTAGAAAGGGTGGCGAAAAAGATATTTGGCACATTGGCTCACTGGCCTTCATAAGTCAAGCATTAAGTTAGGGGCTGAAGTGTTACGTTGCATTGGTGAGGTCACAAGAGTACAGTTTTGACTACCTGGTTAGAGGGCAGACGTCATTAAGCTGGAAAGAGTGCCTTGAAAATTTATGAGAATGTTGCCAGGACTCAAGGACCTGTGTTACTGGGTAACATTGGGCAAGCTAGTTCTTTTTTTCCCCAAGAAACTTAGAGGACTGAATGGTGACCTGACATAGGTGTACAAAATCATGAGAGGCATAGTTAGGGTGAATGCACACAGTCTTTTTCCCATGCAAAGAGAATTAAGAAAGGGCTAGAGATGGGAAACAATGAAATGGGAACTGAGGGAAATTTTCTTCTTTAATGTATATCTGGAATGAGCTGCTAAATAAATTAGTTGAGGCAGGTACATTTAAAGGGCATTTGGCTATGGATAGTAAAGGTTTAAAAGGCCATGAGCCAAATGCAGGTACATGAGACTAGCTTGGATGGACATCTTGGTTGGCATGGATGAGCTGGTCTGAGGGCCCCTTTCTGTGTTGTATGACTCTACGCCTCTACAGGTTTCCCCCGCCATCCGAAGGTAGAGCGTTCCTATGAAACGGTTCGTAAGCCGAAATGTTGTAAAGCGAAGAAGCGATTACCATTTATTTATATGGGAAAATTTTGTGAGCGTTCGCAGACCCAAAAATAACCTACCAAATCATGCCAAATAACACATAAAACCTAAAATAACAGGAACATATAGTAAAAGCAGGAATGATATGATAAATACACAGCCTATATAAAGTAGAAATACTTTTCCACAATCATTACTGAACTGTTCTCCGCAGCGAAAATCTCACGCAAGCGCTGTTGGCAAGAACACTCTCTCCAGTAACCTTTAAGCTATGAAGCTGCCAAATCATACCAAATAACACGTAAAAATACACGGCCGATATAAAGTAGAAATAATGTATGTACAGTGTAGTATCACTTACCGGAATTGGGACAGCGCCAAGCACACAGATGATGGTGTGTTAGGCTGAGTCGGAGTTTGGGTGGTGCAGTGGCCCCCCACCCTCCAGGCCGCCGAGTGATACATTGCCGCGAAGCGTGCAGGGGTCCAGCGGTAGCTGGGAGGCACACAGCACATCTTTAAGAAAAAAGCCGAAATAAACAAGCTAATTAATTAGGTGCTGCCCGACACTTAACTGTTGGCCCAGATCAGTGTCGATTTCCGATAGTGTCGTCTCTGATCTGGGCCGACAATTACGTGTCGGTGGCACCTAATTAATTAGCATGTTTATTTCGACTTTTTTCTTAAAGATGTGCTGCGTGCGTCCCGGCTACTGTTGCATTTTCTGCGAATCGGTATCAGTCCATGGCCTGGGGGTTGGGGTGGTGGGACACTTGGGTGTCATCTTGTCGTCTCTTTCCATTAGAGCAGGCAGCTCATCTTCTTCTATCTCTGCCCGCTTCGATGTCGAAGGTCGAGGTTCGTCATCTGCTGTGGCTGAGGTGGAAGGCTTGCTTGACTGCTGACCCTCGTGCATTTTTCTATCACATGGTTCTTTAATAAGGACTCAAACCATCCTGCAACTATCTCCTAAACCGATGTACCCTTTCAAAATTAAAGTCGTACTTTATCATTACTCATTCGGTTTCGATTGTTATCCTTTTTTTCTTCCAATTGCATCAGCTCTTCATCTGTCAGTTCTTAGTGATGGGATGCCAAAACCTCTTCAACATCATGTTCGTCAGCTTCCACAAGCCAAACTCACGTTTTCCTTACTTCGTTCACCACGATCAAAATGCTTAATTATGTCTAGTTTTACAGTAAGTGTAACACCTTTACGAGCTCTTTCAGGCTTTTCCGATACCTTAGAACTCATCTTGCAAACGGCTGCTCACAGGCACGTGTTTCAGCAATGCTGGCGAGAATGCAGTTCCGAATCCGGGGGAGAGCGGCTGCTCGGGGCGCGCTCTGCCTTTTATCGCGCGCTGATTTTTTTCACGCACTGATTTTTTATTGCGCGCTGTATTTTTTTTTGTAACAGTGAAAACACCTTCTGAAAGTGAAAACAGGGTACTAATGTAGGTCTTTCGTAACAGTGAGGTTTCGTAAAGCAAATGTTCGAAAAGCGGGGACACCTGATATATGTGTATTGGTACCACACTATATGAAGGACATGATTAAGCTGGACAGGGTGCAGAAAAGATTCAAAAGGACTGGCTGACTTGAGTTATAAGGAGAGATTGGATAGGCTTAGTTTGTTTTCCTTTAAGTTAAGGAGACTATTAAGATTATTAGAGGCATAGATAGGGTATACAGAAAAACAAGAATATCGTCGCAAGAATCAGCCATCTGGCCCTTTAAGCCTGCCCAACTATTTAATATGATCGTAACAGGTGTATGCTGGCCACTGTGTCTCCATGGCAGGGGTGTACATAACTAGGCAGCATTGGCTTAAGGTGAGAAAGGAGAAGTTTAAATGAGATCTGAAGGGTAAATCTTCTCCACATGAAGGGTAGCTGGTATCTGAAATGAAGTACCAGATGAGGTGGTGGTGGTGGCAGGAACAGCAGCAATATTTAAGAGGCATCTGCACAGGGCATAGAGGGACATGGAACAGATGCAGGCTACTGAGATTAGAATACTGTCGATGTTTTACCTTGGAGAGATTACCATCTTGGAGGTCCTACTGTTCAGTCCCTTTCCTAACTCCCTAGCTCACAGCGCAGGATCATTTCCCACTTTCTACCTGTGGCATTGGTGCTAACCTGCTGCTCACCCTCCCTCTTATGAGAATATTCTGAGTCTCTCGGAGATATGCTTGACCCTGGCACCTGGGAGGCAACACACCATCCTGGCGTCTCTTTCACGGCCACAGAATCCCATGTCCATCTCCCTAACTACTGAGTCTCTTATCACTATCACTCTGTGTGACTTTACCCTTCTCCGCTGAGCCACACTGCAACTAAGCTGGTTGTTGTTCCTGTCCCCTGCTAGGTCATCTCCCCCAGCAATATCCAAAGAGCTGTACTTGCTGCTGAGAGGAATGGCCACAGGGAAACCCTGCACCAGCTGACTCCCCTGCTGGTCACCCACCCAATCTGACGCCTCCACTTGGGTGTGACCACCTCAGTAAAAGCTTCAGCTATGAGGTTTTCAGCTTTCTGGATGGACCCGAGTACATCCAGCTCCAGTTCCTTGACGTCGTCAGTCAGGGCTGAAGTTGAATACACTTCTAGTCATCAGGGAGACCTGTTAAGTACCCTACAATCTTACATTTTACAGGAGTAGCATTAAGCTATCTCAACTACCATCCTGCCTACACTCATTATACAAACGAGAGAAAATCTGCAGATGCTGGAAATCCAAACAACACACACACACACACACACACAAACACACACACAAAATGCTAGAGGGACTCAGCAGGCCAGGCAGCATCTATGGAAAAGAGTACAGTTGACGTTTCAGGCTGAGACCCTTCAGCAGGACTGGAGAAAAAAAAGAGAGAATATTCTGAGTCGCATCGAGACATCCTTGACCCTAGCATATGGGAGGCAACACACCTTCCTGGCTCTCTTTCGTAGCCACAGAATCTCATGACAGGACTTTTTCTCTCCAGTGCTGCTGAAGGGTATTGGCCCGAAATGTTGACGACACTTGTTTCCATAGGTGCCGCCTGACCTGCTGAGTTCCTCCAACGTTCCGTGTGTACACACGTTATACCTTTGCTTTTAACTTCTTAAGCTTAAACCCTACAAACAACTAATTCTACAAAGATCTGATTTTAAATGAATCAGCACCCTTAGCTTTGCCTGTTCTCACCAAAGCCTGTTGAGCCACAGTCTCCCACTCTAAACCTGGCCTATCCACACACAGTTGGTCACACCAAAAATGGTCACTCTACTTAAACCTCACTTTTTTTTTTATTAACCTTTGCAAAGTTACTATTAATGCAATCAATCTCCCTTTCTGCAGACAAGCTCCAACAGGTTTTGGTCACTTTTAAACCTGGCACGTAAAGTACACAAGGTTATTAAATGTCTGTAGCTCACTCCATTATCTTCCGCTCAACAGAAAAGATCCAACAGGCTCTGGATACTTTTTAAACTTGACAATATGATAAACTAGCACAGAAGAATCCAGCATAACCAACCAACCATAACCATATTGAATGGCGGGACCAAGTGGTGTCATCCCTCTCCTATGTTCTCTGACAGTAAATATTACATTTACTGAGGCTTTATAAGGCACAGGTGAGGCCTCACCCCGAGTATTGTGAACAATTTTGGGCTCCTCATCTTAGAAAAGATGTGCTGGCATTGGAGAGGGTTCAGAGGAGGTTCACAAGGATGATTCCAGGAATGAAAGGGTTATCATATGAGGAATGTTCGATGGCTCTGGGTCTGTACTCGCTGCAATTCATAAGGATGAGGGGGCATCTCATTGTAACCTTTCGAATGTTGAAAGGCCTAGACAGAGTAGATGTGGAAAGGATGTTTCCCATGGTGGGAGAGTCTAGGACAAGAGGGCACAGCCTCAGGATAGAGGGGCACCCTTTCTAAACAGAGATGCAGAGAAATTTCTTCAGCCAAAGGGTGGTGAATTTGTGGGAGCCACGTCGTTGGGTGTATTTAAGGCAGAGATTGATAGGTTCCTGATTGGACCATGTCATCAAAGGTTACGGGGAGAAGGTGGGAACTGGGGCTAAGGAGGAGATAGGAAAAAAGGATCAGCCATGATTGAATGGCTGAGCAGACTCGATGGGCCAGATGCCCTAATTCTGCTCCTATGTCTTAGGTCTTAATTAAGTAGTATTTTAGATGAGCATTTGAAATGATATTGCATAGAAAAGCTATGGGTCGAGTGATGGTAATGAAATTAGCAGATAGATACAATGGGTGGCATAGGCATAGTCAATTGAAGGACTTAATACACTTTGTCAGAACTGGGAAAAAGAGAAAGAAGTAGTTTTTAAGTTAAAAGAGGTTTGCATTTTTCTGTTCTTTTGTATTTTCTCCATCTAGCTGTCATTGTTAACTTATCAAATGGATAGCTTCATCTATGACTGTACCAGTCATAGTATCATACAGCATGGAAACACATTGTTCGGCCAACAAGTCCATGCTGACCATTGCGCCATTCCCAGTTGCCAAGGTTTGTGTCAGATCCCTCTAAACCTTTCCAGTACCTTTTAATTGTTATTAATATATATAGAAACATAAAAAAACTACAGCACAATACAGGCCCTTTGGCCCACAATGCTGTGCAGAACATGTACTTACTTTAGAAATTACCTAAGGTTACCCCTAGCCCTCTATTTTGCTAAGCTCCATGTACCTATCCAGGAGTCTCTTAAAAGACCCTATCGTATCCACCTCCACCACCATCGCTGGCAGCCCATTCGACGCACTCACCACTCTGCATAAAAAAAACCTACCCCCGACATCTCTGTACCTTCTTCCAAGCACCTTAAAACTGTGCCCTCTCGTGCTAGCCACTTCAGCCCTGGGAAAAAGCCTCTGACTATCCACATGATCAATGCCTGTCATCAACTTATATACCTCTATCAGGTCACCTCTCATCCTCCACTGCTCCAAGGAGAAAAGGCCAGGTTCACACAACCTATTCTCGAAAGGCATGCTCCCCAAACCAGGCAACATCCTTGTAAATCTCCTCTACACCCTTTCTATAATTTCCACATCCTTCCTGTAGTGAAGTGACCAGAATAGGTGACCAGAACTGAGCATAGTACTGCAACTGGGGTCCAATCAGGGTCTTATATAGCTGTAACATTACCTCTCAAACTTAATCCCATGGTTGATGAAGGCCAATGCACCGTATGCCTTCTTAACCACAGAGTCAACCTGCGCAGCAGCTTTGAGTGTCCTATGGACTCGGACCCCAAGATCCCTCTGATTCTCCACACTGCCAAGAGCCTTACCATTAATACTATATTCTGCCATCATATTTGACCTACCAAAATGAACCACCTCACACTTATTTGGTTTGAACTCCATCTACCACATCTCAGCCCAGTTTTGCATCCTATTGATGTCCCGCTGTAACCTCTGACAGCCCTCCACACTATCCAGAACACCCCGAATCTTGGTGTCATCAGCAAATTTACTAACCCATCCCTTCACTTCCTCATCCTCATAAAAATCACAAACAGAAGGAGTCCCAGAGCAGGTCCCTGAGGCACACCACTGGTCACCAATCTGCATGCAGAATATGACCCCTCTACAACCACTCTTTACCTTCTGTGGGTAATTCTGGATCCACAAAGCAAGGTCCCTTTACTTTCTCAATAAGCCTTGCATGGGGTACCTTATCAAATGCCTTGCTGAAATCCATATACACTACATCTACTGCTCTACATTCATCAACGTGTTTCGTCACATATTCAAGAAATTCAATCAGGCTCATAAGGCATGACCTGCCTTTGACAAAGCCATGCTGACTATTCTTAATCATATTATGCCTCTCCAAATGTTCATAAATCCTGCCTCTCAGGATCTTTTTCATCAACTTATCAAACACTGAAGTAACACTCACCGGTCTATAATCTCCCGGACTAGCCCCATTCCCCTTCTTGAACAAAGGAACAACATCTGCAACCCTCCAATCCTCTGAAACTTCCCCCTTCCCCATGAAGATCATTGCCAAAGGCTCAGGAATCTCCTCCCTTGCCTCTCATAGTAGGCTGCATTACATCTTGTCCGGTCCCGGAGACTTATCCAACTTGATGCTTTCCAAAAGCTCCAGCACATCCTCTTTCTTAAAATCTAAATGCTCAAGCTTTTCAATCTGTTGTAAGTCATCCCTACAATCACCTACAGCCTCTCATAGTAGGCTGCATTACATCTCGTCCGGTCCCGGAGACTTATCCAACTTGATGCTTTCCAAAAGCTCCAGCACATCCTCTTTCTTAATATCTATATGCTCAAGCTTTTCAATCTGCTGTAAGTCATCCCTACAATCGCCAAGATCCTTTTCCTGAAGCAAAGTATTTATTAAGTACCTCAGCTATCTCCTCCGGTTCCATACACACTTTTCCACTGTCACACTTGATTGGTCCTATTCTCTCACGTCTTATCCTCTTGCTCTTCACATACTTGTAGAACGCCTTGGGGTTTTCTTTAATCCTGCTCGCCAAGGCTTTCTCATGGCCCCTTCTGGCTCTCCTAATTTTATTCTTAAGCACCTTCCTGCTAGCCTTATAATCTTCTAGATCTCTATCATTACCTAATTTTTCGAACCTTTCATAAGCTTTTCTTCTGTTCTTGACTGGATTTTCAACAGCCTTTGTACACCACAGTTCCTGTACCCTACCATCCTTTCCCTGTCTCATTGGAACATACCTATGCAGAACGCCACACAAACATCCCCTGAATATTTGCCACATTTCTGCCGTACATTTCCCTGAGAACTTCTATTACCAATTTACGCTTCCAAGTTCCTGCCTGATAGCCTCGTATTTCCCCTTACTCCAAATAAATGCTTTCCTGACTCTCCAATGCTATGGTAAAGGAGATAGAATTGTGATCACTATCTCCAAAATGCTCTCCCACTGAGAGACCTGATACCTGACCAGGTTCATTTCCCAATACCAGATCAAGTATTGTACAGCCTCTCCTCTTGTAGGCTTATCTGCATATTGTGTCAGGAAGCCTTCCCGAACACACCTAACAAACTCCACCCCATCTAAACCCCTCACTCTAGGGAGATGCCAATCAATATTTGGGAAATTACGATCTCCCACCATGACAACCCTGTTATTATTACACCTTTCCAGGATCTGTTTCCCTATCTACTCTTTGATATCCCTGTTACTATTGGGTGGTCTATAAAAAGTACCCAGTAGAGTTATTGACCCCTTCCTGTCTCTAACTTCCAGTAGACAAACCCTCCATGACTTCTGTGACACTATCTCTGATAAGCAGTACCACACCCCCAACTCTTTTGCCTTCCTCCCTGTCCTACCTGCCCAGTCACTTCTTCTTGCAGCCTATTCTGTATATTGACTATTCTCTGGATGAAAAAGTTGCCCCTCGGTTTCCTATTAAATCGTCCCCCAAACATATACACCTTATAATAACCCTGCGGTTCTTGATTCACCAGCTCTGGGAAATAGTGTACACATTCAACCCATCAATGACCCTCAAAATTTTATACTCCTCTATAAGTTCACACTCATTTTTTTTTACACTCCAATTCTCACTCAACCTCTCTCCATAACTAAGTCTTCTGAGTTCTGGCAACGTCCTCTAAAATCTCCTATGCACTCTTTCCAGCTTAAGCGTTTTCCCTACAACATGTATTACTTCAGCACTTGCTGATGGCAGTATTCTAGGCCCAACTATCTTGAGGGCACATCAATGACCTGTCTTTAAATTCAAAGTTACGCTTATTATTATATGCACAAGAACATGTCTGCACAGGTGCGATGAAAACTTGCAGCAGCATCACAGGCACCTGACATCACAAGAAATATATAAACATAAATTGTACACAACTTTTGCAAGAAAACACTGAACAAAAAAAAAATAGTTTTAGTTCCAGTGTTGTTAAACTATACTGATTAGAGTTTTGTTGATTTGTTGAAGTTCAGAATGAACCTGGTAGTAAGGGTTCCTCCACCATAAAGTCAGGGAACATATTACATAGAAAAAAAACAGCATAGGGATATGAAGCAACACATGTTGAGGACCTCAGCAAGTCAGGCAGCGTCTATGGGAAAGAGTAGACAGTCGACATTTCGGGCTGAGACCCTTCTTCAGGACTCACAGGAATGTGTCTTTCAGCCCCAATGCCAATAGAAACATGGTCTTTTATCACTCATTTCCCTACTTCACTTTTTTTTTGTAGTGATGTTTGATGATGTTCAGTTTTGTTCAAACATTAACTCCTCAGCAAATGAAGCAACCCATGCCTACATGTAGCAAGAACAGGTTTTATTTACATCACTAACTTGCTGGGCAATGACCATTTCCAATCAGAAAGGGTCTCATCATCTATCCTAACCATTCCACGGTATTATCACTGCATTTGAATTCCCCACATGAATATTCAGGGGAATCACCAGTGTCCAGAAGCTCAACCAGCTAAATAAATATCATGGTTACCATGGCAGGTTAGGGTTAGGGTTTGGTTTGCTACAGTGAGTGACTTGCATTTTCAATTCCCTTGAATTCCCATTCACAAGATACAAATTACGAGGACAATTGAATTGTCTCCACCTCGCCTGAATGACTGCATCTGGAACAATTTCAAGATGCTCAACATCAACCTGGAAAAAGAATCCCATTAATTACCCAAGTATTCATTCCCTCCACCACTAATACATAATGGCTATAGTGTATAGCATTCACAAAATGCACTGTAGTTACTCATCAAAGCTACTCTGACAACAGCTGCCCATAGCTATGACCTTTACAATGCAGGTTCCATTCCAAGATCCCTCCTTGCTGACTTTGGAATATCAACAGTCTTTCATTGCCGCTGGGTCTAAAGGCTGAAGCTCCCTCCCCAACGGCACTGTGGGAGCAACTTCAGCAGAAGAACAACAGAGTTTCAAGAAGGTGAATCAGCCCTACCTTCTCCAGAGCATTTAGAGACATGCAATAAATGCTGACAATACCTGCAATGCCCAGGTCCTAAGAATGAGGTTAAAAGTTTTAAACAGTTGGGAGAAACTGTAATATAAGTAAAAGCCTGGAACACCCAGAAGCAGCTTGCAGTTGATCAGCCAGAGAAATCTGGGATACCAGTTATTAAATAGTCTGTGAAATAAGAAATTGTTTTGGAAACATTTCCTAACAACCTGAGCTTAAAGTTGCGAAAGCAAAATAGTGTAGATGCTCAAAGTTTGAAAATGAAAATAAGAACACCGAAAATACTCAGCAGGTAAGACAGGTGTCAGAATGCAATTAAAATGTTTGAACATAATAAAAGGAATCTACAGCTGAAGGAAAGAAATTTTTTATTGACAGGGTAAACACACACACTAGCAAGTGTTGAAAGTAAGGACATTAGATATAAGGGAGGCTTCAACCTGTTTCTCTCTCCACAAATGCCTGGTTTAGCATTTTCTATTTTTAAGGATTTTGAGGAATAGAAACAGAAAGTTTCAACAAGAGAATAATGGAACTGTGGGATAGGTGATCAAGATGAATCACTGAAGCAACATGTGGCTCCAAAGACTATAAATTTCTCATAACGTAACAAGTAAGAAACTCCTTCAGGTTTAGCACTTGGACTTAAAATAGCAGAGAATTAAACATACTAGAGTCTGCAATGAAACAAAAATCAATGGTGCAATGCCTTCTATCAGCTTGATCCAGGATGAAGATGACATGAGCAAAGGGAATACTTCAGAGCAGAGCTTAAGTTACTGCAGTGACAGAAGGAGGAAACATTGAAAAAACATCTGCTTGCTCCTATCAATCACAAAGATCCAGAATTTGAGTAATTGGGAAACATTCCTCTCCAAACCCACCAGCAATGAAAAAATAAACACACACTTGCCTTCTTGGTATTCACAATGGCCACCCTAGCTCTGCCTACCAATCCTTTTACGGGAGTGATCCCATGAAATTACACGTTTTGCTTTTTAAATAATATATCCAGCAAGCATTACTTACAATCCCCTAAAAAGAGCTGGATAAACTGTGCTTCTTTTGACTGATATAAAAATCCTACAAATGCAAGGTCTGTGTGTGCTCCCAGAGGGAGACAGTACATAATGTGCCAAAGTTCAGTCGGCAGCTCCCCTGACATTTGACTGTGAACAGTTCCATTATGACTGGGTTATCTCCTGAGTAACAAAGCTGAGAATGGAGCAAAACTGTATTCAATGATTAATGAGTTCCTGTGATTTGAACTGACAATTCATGTAATTCCTGTCAGTGAATTAAAGTAAATCACTTCCACTGTCAATGACAACCCCATATATGCATCCCACAGGAATGCTCTCCTTTTAGAGTAAAAAAAATGGAAATAAAGTTTGAAATTGTGCTATGACAAGAGGATTTGCAAAAAATGTTGATTTCCATTGTTTTCGCTTTGATAAATATAAACATTACAGAAAAGTGGAAGATGCAAATAAAAAGCAACAATCTTCTCCTCCCATAAATGTTGGTTGACCCACTGAGTTCACCCAGCAGATTATTTGTTGCTCCAGATTCTAGCTTCTGCAGTTTTTTATGGCTCCTCTGCAAATAAAGGGAACTGGAAATGTGCTAATGAACAAAACATAAGTTGTGCTGTCTTCTTTTGTAGGTATCTCCTGCTTCAACAACAATCTTCATTTATGCAACACCTTCAATGTATTATAACTAACATACAATTTGAATGTTAGAGAGGAGTGAATTGGTAGTACCTCAGCTTTTGACCATTGGGAACAAAATTGATTAACCAAGGGGACGCTGTGTGCTGATTAATGGAAATATGGTACACACCTCCTTCACCAGACTGTCCATACAACCTGAGGTCTTCTTAATTCACAGGATGGACCTTATGACATCCTCAGGCAAAATTAGAGGTAGAGAACACACACAAAATGTTGGAGGAACTCAGAAGTTTCGGGCCGAAACATCAACTGTACTCTTTTCCTAGATGCTGTCTGGCCTGCTGAGTTTCTCCAGCATTTTGTGTGTTGCTCGGATTTCCAGCATCTGTGGATTTTCTCTTGTTTGTGAATAGAGATAGAGAGGTCTCTTCTATATCAGCTCTTTTTGGTGCTCAGACATGACTGTTCTGGTGACAATCTAGTTGTTCCCAAACTGGATACCATGGAGGAACTGGGAGATTCTTTCCCTACTGAAGTCGAAGAATGCAGCATTCAAATCAGGTGACCTTGACCTTTAGAAGAAATCGAGATACTCGCTTCCATAAAGCAATGAAGGTGCCAACACCAGTCCATAATGGAGGCCCAGGCCAGCCATCAGTTGTGGTTGGGCTTACTTACTATAATGGGTTACTAAACAAAGTCAGGCAATATCACCAACAACAGCACATCCATTGTCAATTACCTTAACACATTCTATGCACATTTTGAACAGAGGGGGATCGGTATGTCATCACCCACCCTGAGAGCCTCCAATGCACCTAAACCCACAGTCATCATTGTGGACATAAGATCAGTCTTTTGGAGAATGAAGTTGCGGAAAGCATATGGCTTGAATGATGTCCCTGGCATGTCCTTACATCCTGTTCTTGCTCAATCTGAGGTTCCCACCTGATTTACGAAGTCCACTATCATCTCAGTACCAAAGAAGAACAAGGTAACATGCCTTAATGACAACACCAAATGGCTCTGACATCTGCTGTCATGAAGTGTTTTGAGAGGATGGTCTTGGCACCCATTAATTCCAGCCTCTCAGATAACCTTGACCCACTGCAATTTGTTATTGCCAAAAGAGCTCTCCCTTCTCTGGCCCTAAATTCCTCTCTCGATCATTTAGATAGTAAAAACACCTATGGTAAACTATTACTTATTGACTACAGCTCCAACTTTAATACTATCATTCAAAGCAAATCCATGGCCAAGCTCCAAGACGTAACACACGACACTTTACAGCCCAATCCTTGACTTCCTGACCAACAGACTGTAAGTGGTATGAATTGTCAGCAATATCCTGGCCACTATTATCCTTGACACTGGTGCTCCAAAAGGTTGTGTCCTCAGCTCCCTGTACACTCATGACTGCGTAGCCAGATTCTGCTCTAATCTATCTACATGTCTGCAGATGATACCACTGTAGTGGGTCTTACCACAAATAACAATGATACAGAGTACAGGAAGTAGACAGAGAGCTTAGTAAACCAGCCTTCCTTTCATGGACTCTGTCTACACCTCTTGTTGCCTCAGTAAAGCAACCAGCATAATCAGATACTATCTATCCCAGACATTCTCTCTTCTCCCCTTTCCAATCAGGCAGAAGGTACAAAAGACAAAGTACATGCCACCAGGTTCCAGAACCACTTCTATTCTGCTGTCATAAGACTACTGAATGGCTCCTTAGTAAGAATAGATGGACTCTGGACTTCACAATCTACATTGTTATGACCTTACATCTTATTGTCTACATCCTCTGTAGCTGTTATACTTTATTCTGCATTTTGTTATTAACTTACTTGGTACTACCTCAGTCCACTGTGTAGTGAACTGGTCTATACGAACAGTGCAAGACAAGCTTTTCACTATACCTGTACACTAGTACATGTAACAATAATAAACCAATTCCAATTGAGGGTGAATGGACCAATGAGATTCCTCTACTATGAACTCACATGGACATGGGCCGAATAGTATTGTGTTAGAAGGTTCCCGGTTCTGTCCCATTCCAGAGCCAAGAACATGGAAATCTGGCCTTTTAGAAGTTTAATATAGAAGGATATGGGTGACTTCTAAAAAAAATCCACAGGGTGGTAATCAGTTGGAAGGGTGATGGAAATAAGAGTTAATCAGGCCTCTGAAAAAGGGAGTGGGATATTGGAGAGCTACAAAGATATAGTGGGAAAATGAAATGATGGGATGAATTACTACTAAAGCTGTCTCTAAAGAGGTGCACACTAGTTGGCTTAAAGGTAGCTAAGTCCCCTGGTCCTGATGGAATGCATCCCAGGCGACTGAAAGAAATGGCAGAACTTATAGTAGAGGCATTTGTGATAACTTACCAAAATTCCCTGGGTTCTGAGCAGGACCCAACAGACTGGAAGATAGTGAATGTCACCCTACTGCTTAAAAACAAAGGATGTAGGCAAAAGGCAAATAACTATAGGCTAGTTGGCTTAATGTCTGTAGTCAGAAAATGCTTGAAGCTATCACTTAGGAAGAAATATCATGATGTCTGGATAGAAATGGTTCCATTATGCAGATATAGCTTGTATTCATGAAGGTCCTGTTAGACAAACTTGAGTTTTTTTATGAGTGTATAATGAGCACAGTAGATAAGAGAGGATCAGGTGGATTTTCAAAAGGCATTCAATAAAGCACAACATGAAAGACTTATTCATTAAGGATGCATTTAATTGGGGGTAACGTATTAGCACGGATAAAGGATTGGTTAACCATTAGAAAGCCGAGAGTTGAGATAAATGAGGGTTTCTCTGGTTGGCAATCAGTGATGACCAGGGTACCAGAGGGGTTGGGGCAGGGCCTGCAATTGTTCACAATATACATTAATAACCTAAATGAGGGGACTGAGTTTAGCATATCTGATGCCACTAAATTGAGTGGAAAAGACGCCATGGATGAGAGCTTGCAGAGAGATATAGATAGTTTAAGTGAGTAGGCAAGGGTCCACCGATGAAAAATAATGGTGGTAAATGTGAGAACATAGAAACATAGAAAATAAGTGCAGGAGTAGGCCATTCGGCCCTTTGAGCCTGCACCGCCATTCAGTATGATCATGGCTGATCATCCAACTCAGAACCCTGTACCAGCCTTCCCCCATACACCCTGATCCCTTTAGCCACAAGGGCCATATCTAACTCCCTCTTAAATATAGCCAATGAACTGGCCTCAACTGTTTCCTGTGGCAGAGAATTCCACAGACTCACCAGTCTCTGTGTGAAGAAGTTTTTCCTAATCTCGGTCCTAAAAGGCTTCCCCTTTATCCTCAAACTGTGACCCCTCGTTCTGGACTTCCCTAACATCGGGAACAATCTTCCTGCATCTAGCCTGTCCAATCCCTTTAGGATTTTATATGTTTCAATAAGATCTCCCCTCAATCTTCTAAACTCCAACGAGTATAAGCCTATTCGATCCAGTCTTTCGTCATATGAAAGTCCTGCCATCCCAGGAATCAACTTGGTGAACCTTCTTTGTACTCCCTCTATGGCAAGGATGTCTAGGGGACCAAAACTGCACACAATACGTCCACTTTGGAAGGAAAAATAACAGATCAGATTATTATTTAAATTGTGAACGATTGCAGCATGCTGTTGTGAAGAGGGACATGGGAGTACTTGGGCATGAAATACAAAAGGTTATCAAGTGCAACAGGTTATCAAGGCGGCAAATAAAATATCAGCCTTTATTACTAGAAGGATGGAGGGAGATCATGATACTGTATACAAGGTACTGGTGAAGCCAGACCTCAAGTTCAAGTTTAATTGTCATTCAACCATACACATGAATACAGCCAAATGAAACAAAACTGGGTGCAAGGAGTTGTACCAGAGAATGATAAATGTTGTTCCTTTGTTCAAGAAAGTTAATAGGGATAATCTTAGGCATTGTAGACTAGTGAGTCTTACGTCAGTCGTGGGCAAATTAATTGAGAGGAGTTTTAGCTACAGGATTTGCTAGCATTTGGAGAAGCATAGTCTTAGTAGTAATGGTTAATGTGGCTTTATGAGAGGCATGCAATGCCTCACGAGCCTGATTGAATTTTTCAAGGAAGTGCCAAAACAAATTAATGAAGATTGAGTGGAAGTTGTGGTGCATATAGATTTTAGTAAAGCATTTGACAAGGTTCCAATGGAAGGCTCATCCAGAAAGTCATGAGACATGGATCCATGGGAATTTGGCAGAGTGGATTCAGGATTGGCTTGCCCACAGAAGGCAGAGTGTTGTAGCACATGGAGCGTATTCAGCCTGATCAATTGTGTAGTTCAGAGAGCCAGCATGGGGATGATGACTTAAAAAGACTGATTTTTATGCTGCACTAGGGGAAGAGGTGGTTGCAATGGTAGCTGCCAGTCAGGAATTTCCATTTCAAAAACATTGAAACATCATAAGTGCATCAAGATCCCAAAACACCTGAAAGAACAGGTTCCTGTTCCTTGTGCAGCCAGCTTTTGCAGCAGTTACAGCCTGGGGCTTTATATATGAAGCATTAAACTGACACAATTTCCCACCCAAACTTTGGCTCCAGCCTCCTGTACTGTTACAATGTAAGCTCGAGGAACAGTATCTTATTATCCCTCCTGTCACTTTACAGCTTGCAAGACTCAAAATCAGACTCTCTAACTTTAGATAACTTGCTCTTTCTTTCTGTTGTGTTGACACTGGCCATTTCTACCTGCCTTCCCCATCCTTTTTTTTCCACATTTGTATAATCCATCCTTAGACCAGACCATACATCACCCATACCAGAACATTAGCAACAAAATACACAGGCAAGGGACCTTAACTAACCCTTCATGGTTACATTATTCCACCTCATCAGAGAAATTTCTCATATACCATCCATTGCCCTCCTCTGTATTCTCTGCTATTGAGACAGAGCTGCCTTTCCTTCTCAGTTCTGATGGCAGATCTTGACCTGAAACATTCATCTGTTCTCTTTCTACTGATGCTCCCTAATCCACTGCGTCTTCCCAGCATTTTGATTTTACATTTCAAGCATTTGCAGTAAAACAAATCATTAAATTGATTGCTTTCTTTGATAACCTTGACTGATCCGTGGCATTAGCAATTTTGCTGGCAGATATTCTAGCAATTAGGCTTTGGAGCCCTCTTCCGCAGCACTTCCAGCATTACTGTTGACAGCAAACTTCCAGCTAGCCCATCAGTCAATGTTGCTGGGTTAAATTAGGCAACTTAGCTGTTAAATTAAAAGGCAAATAGCATAATGACCTTTATTGCTAGGGAGTTGGCATTTAAAAATAGAGTTCTATTGTTACAATTGAACAGGGAGTTGGTGAGACCACACCTGGGGTACCGTGTCCTGTTTTGCTCGCTTTATTTAATAAATGATATAATAGCACTGGAGATAATCCAGAACAGTTTCACTTGGCTAGTTCTGGGATGAGACAGTTGTCCAATCGCAAATGGCTAAAAGGGTGAGACCTGCATTCTTTGTCACTTAGAAGAGGAATGATCTTATTGAGATTCTAACAGGGGATTACAATAGAGGTGCTGAGATGTTTCCATTAGTGGGAGAGTCTCTACAAGGAGACATTCTTACAAGATAACATGGTTATTTGAAACTGAGGTGCATGGGAATTTCTTCTTGCAGAAGGGCAGTCAAGTTTATTGTCACATGTTGGAAGTATTGTGAAAAACTTGCAGCAGTGTTACAGGGACATCCTGTTCTTTTCCTTTGGAATTCTCTACCACAGAGGGCTATGAAGCATACTTAATCCGATACCTATAGTAAAGGTAGATATTTTTTGAGAAATTGGTGAGTTAAGAGCAATGTGGAACTGGCACAGGAGATGTATTGAGGCCCGGGAAAGATTTGCCTTGATCAGAAAGAATGGTGAAACAGGCTTGACTGGACAAGTGGCCCTAGCAGAGATATTTAAAACATCCTTAGCGACAGGAAAAGTACCAGAGGATTGGAGGGTAGCCAATGTTGTTCCGGTCTTTAAAAAAAGCTCTAAACATATAAGCTGGTAAGCCTGACATTAGTGGGAAAGTTATTGGAAAGGATGTAAAGCTGGTAAATGGCTCTGGCAAGCTTGAGTTATAAGGAAAGAATGAGTAGGCTGGGGTTGTTTTCCCTGTAGGATAGGATGCTGAGGGGAGATGTAATAGAAGCATATAAAATCACACAAGGCATAGATAAGGTGAATAGTCTGGGTCTTTTCTGAGGGTAGGTGAGTCTAATACTAGACAGCATAGGTTTAAGGTGAGAAGGGACTTAAGGGGCAACTTTTTTTTTTGACACAGAGGTTGGTGAGTATATGGAATGAGTTGCCAAAGGAAATGGTAGAGGCATGTACAATTACAAGGTTTAAAGGACATTTAGACTGGTACGTGGATAGGATAAGTTTAGGGAGATATGACCAAAATCAGGTATTGGGAACTAGGTCTGGCAGACACCTTGATTGACATTTTCAAGTTGGTAAGAAAGGCCTATTTCCATGCTGTATGACGCCAAATAGAAACTTCACACTAGCCCAGCATTCCAGTGGAGATGCCCTAACCTGCATAATCTTTACCTGTCCTATTAATTTCTGTAATTAAGTCACATGAGAACATATCAAAGAGCAGCAGGGCAAGCCATCTGGCCCATTATGTCTGATTTCCCATTAAGTAAGCTGGCTGGTGGCGTAGTGGCATCAGCGCCGGACTTCAGAGCGAAGGCTCCCGAGTTCGAATCCAGCCACTCCCTTGCACGCTTTCCATCCGTGCTGGGTTGAGCGTCGAGCTAGCAACTTGGCCTTGTAAAAATAAGAAAGCCTGCTAAGAAAACGCCATCATGACGGCGTCCCGATGACTCTACTTGGAGTTAAGGGCTTTCTTCTTCTTCTTCCCATTAAGTAAAGTCATAGCTGTTCCTTTGTCTCAGCACCACTTTCCTAAATTAATCCCATAACCCCTCCATTTAAGAGATCAATGATAATCTATGCTCACCATTTAATCCCCATAGCCACTGAACTCTGCAAATGGTGACCTACCTTTTAATTCGTCATCTTCAAGAGAATTGAGAAAATCAATAGACTCTTCCAAATTGGCCTGCAACAGCAATGACTTCTTCTTCAGCACAGCTGGTTTAGTAAAGTGAAGGTAGGACTTCAGCTTCCCGGCTTCAGTCACTGATAAACCTGGGATCAAATACAGTTGGGAGACAACCATCAAACCAAGGTGACGAATCTAACAAGTTGCTCCTCCAATAAATAGGCATTATATGACAGAAAATGGACCTTGAAATTTTGTAAAAGCCTTTCACACCTTCCAGGTATACAGGCAATGAATCATATTTTGAAGGACAGTGACTGCTATAATGGTAACAAGCTGCACAAACCAAATTGCAATGAAATAAATAAGCAAATAATAGAAATACAAAAAATCTGCAAAAGGTGGAAATAGAGAAACAAAATAAACAGAAAATGCTGGAAATACTCAGTAAATTAATCAGCATCTGTTGAGAGAGAATCAATACCATATGACTGTTTTCTGAGAAAATAAACAGGAGGTTGCTTAATCGAAAGATAGTGCCTCTCTTAATGTAGCATTCATTCAGGTACCTGTACTGGGGCGTTATACGACCATAAGGTATAGGAACAGAATTAGATCATTTGGGCCATCAAGTCTGCTCCATCATTTCATTATGCTTGATCCATTTTTCCTCTCAGCCCCAATCTTCTGCCTTCTTCCTGTATCCCTTCATGCACTGACAATCAAGAATCTATCAACCTCTGCCTTAAATATACATAAAGACTTGGCCTCCACAGCTGCCTGTGGCAACAAATTTCACAGATTCACGACTCTCTGGCTCAAGAAATTCCTCCACATCTCCATTCTAAAAGGACGCTCCTCTATTTTGAGGTTGAGTCCTCTGGTCTTAGGCTCTCCCACCATAGGAAACATCCTCTCCACATCCACTCTATCAAGGCCTTTCACCATTCGATAGGTTTCCATTATGTCACCACTTATTCTTCTAAATTCCAGTGAATACAGGTCCAGAGCAATCAAACACTCTTCATATGACAAGCCATTTAATTCTGGAATTATTTTTTGAACCTCTTTTGAATCCTCACTAATCTCAGCACACCTTTTCTAAGGAGCCCAAAACAGCTCACATACTCCGAGTGAGGCTTCACCAGGGCTTTATAAAATCTCATCACTACATGCTTGCTTTTATAGCCTAATCCTCTTGAAATGAATGCTAGCATTGCATATGTCTTCCTTGCCCCAGACGCAACCTACAAATTAACCTTTAGGGAATTCTGCATAAGAACTCCCAAATCCCTTTGATGCCTCAGATTTTTGTATTTTCATTCCATTTAGAAAATAGTCAACCCTTTCATTTCTTCTACCAAAGTGCATGACAATACACTTCCTGACATTGTATTACATCGGCACTTCTTTGCCTATTCTCCTAATCTAAGTCCCCTGCTTCCTCAAAACTACCTGCCCCTCTACCTATCTGCATATCATCAGCAAACTTTGCAACAAAGCCATCAATTCCATCATCTAAATCATTGGCATGTAAAACAATAATTGATTCCAACACAGACCTTTGTGGAACACCACTAGTCACTGGCAGCTAGCCAGAAAAGGCTCCCTTCATCCCCACTCTTTGCCTCCTGTCAATCAGCCACTGCTTTATCCATGCTAGATTCTTTCCTGTAATATTTGCAGCTTGTAGCTTGTTATGCAGCCTCAAGTGTGGCACCTTGTTAAAGGCCTTCTGAAAATCCAAGTACACATCAATTGATTTTCCTTTGTCTATTCTGCTTGTTATGTCTTCAATGAATTCCAACAGATTGGTCAGGCAAAATTTTCCCTTGAGGAAACCAGGTTGACTATGGTCTATTTTATCATGTGCCTCCAAGTACCCTGAAACCACATCCTTAACAATCGACTCCAACATCTTCCCTGCCACTGAGGCCGGACTAACCGACTAACTGGCCTATAGTTTCTTTTTTTCTGCCTTTCTCCCTTCTTGAAGAGTGGAGTGACATTTGCTATTTTCCAGTCTTCCAGAATCATTCCAGAATCTAGTGTTTCTTGAAAGATCATTACTAATGCCTCCACAATCTCTTCAGCCACCTCTTTAGAACCCTGGGGTGTAGTCCATCTGGTCCAGATGACTTAACCACCTTCAGACCTTTTGGTACCTCAAGAACTTTCTTTCTAGTAATGTTAAGTTCACAAACTTTATGCCCCTGACACCTGGAACATCTACCATACTGCTAATGTTTTCCATAGAGAAGACTGATGCAAAATACTTATTCAATTCATCCACCATTTCCTTGTCCCCATTACTACCTCTCCAGCATCGCTTTCCAGTGGTTCGATATCCACTCTTGCCTCTCTTTTACACTTTATGTATCAGAAGGAACTTTTGGTATCCTCTTTAATATTATTGGCTTCCTTACTTTTGTATTCTATCTCTACCTTCTTAATTACTTTTTTAGTTGTCTTCTGTTAGTATTTGAAAGCTTCCCAATCCTCTAACTTCCCACTAATTTTTGTTCTATTATATGCTGTCTCTTTGGCTTTTATGTTGGCTTTGGCTCCTCTTGTTAATCATGGTTGTGTCACCCTGCCTTTAAGACATTTCTTCCTCTTTAGGATGTATATATCCTGTGCCTTCTGAACTGCTACCTGAAACTCCAGCCATTGCTGCTCCACTGTCATCCCTGCCAGTGTTCTTCTCCCAATCAATTCCGGCCAACTCCTCTCTCATCCCTCTGTAATTTCCTTTACTCCACTGTAATACTAATACAACTGACTTTAGCTTCCCCTTCTCAAATTTCAGGGTGAATTTGATCATATGATGATCACTTGCCCCTAAGTGTTCTTTCATCTTAAGCTCGCTAATCAATTCCAGTTCATTGCACAACACCCAATCCAGAATGGCTGATCCTTAGAATACCTTATCAGAGCTAAGGGTTCAGGCCTTGAGTTGGACCTGAAACCCCAACTTTGTTACTCACTTAGCCAATGCTGATAGATAAACATGCCACAGCCTTAAAAGTCTGGTTGTACTGTATAGTGTCCAGAATGGATACACTGAAAAGTATTCACTAAATACTTGAAAAAGTATTCAGCCCCTACAACTATATTGAAGTAGAATTTTTGACCTAATCTACAAAACATTGTGCATCATGTCAAACCAAAAGAAAAATTTAAAACCTGTCAACAATTTACTAAAAATTAAAAATCAAAATTGTGAGGCTGAAAATGTATTCATCCCCTTTGTAATTACTAAACTAACTTTCCTCAGTTGCAACAAATTAACTTACCAACTCACCCAGTTTGTTGGTGTAGAAAATTGGAGCATCTCCTGTTTTCAATAAATTCATAAGAATAAATACACTCTCTCTGTAAGGTCCAATGGTATGGTAGAATTTCAACAGACCAAACCAAAATGAAGACAAAAGAGCATTCAAAACAAATCAGAGAAATTATAATAGAGACGCACAAATCTGAGGAAGGGTACAAGACTATATCAAAGCCACTCAACGTAACTCAGATCTCAGTACAGTCCATCATGAAAAAGTGGAAACAACATGAAACCACAGCCACACTGTCTAGGTCAGGCCACTTAGTTGCCACAAAAGAATGGCTCTTATAAAGGAGGCCACTATGGTGCCAACAGTCACTCTAGGTGAGCGGCCAAAGTCTGAGGCTACAAATGGATTTGAAGTTCATGGCTCCACAATCTCTAAAGCCTTGCAGAACAGGGATATTTATGGAAGAGTGGCAAGGAAGAAGCCCTGGCTAAAAAAAAACAACCTATCCTTATTCGTAACGTCTTTGCAAAGCACCACTTAGAAGATGTGGTGTAAAGATGTGGAAGCAGGTCTTGTGGTCAGATGAGACTAAAGTACTGAGCAAATGGAGGGTGAATACTTTCGAGATACTGACATTTCAGTTTTTGAATTTTTTTAGGTTTTAATGCTTCATAATTTCTTTGAACTCTGCTGTGAAAAAAGGAGCATGTGGTTAACAAATACAAAATCTCAGTCAATTTGATCAACATCTCCAGTTGTAATACTTATTTACGTGAACAAAGGGTTGAGGACTGAATACCTTTAAAAGGCACAGTAAGTAATTTACTAGGACTGAAATTTTCTGGATAATTTGCATCACTCCTTGTGCAGAAGTCACTAAATCAAACTAATGATAAGTCTGCATGAGTGGTTTTAGTTTGTTTAATCATGTACTGCAGAGTCAGGAGAATAGAGGAAAAATCCAAGGCAATGCGAACATGACATCAGGAGATCTAAATTCAAACACGATTGGAGTACTGTTAATAACTCTAGTTATGAGAGAAATGGTATTCAGTTACTGGAGACATTGTAGAAAGAAGCCAGCAAGATAACACCCAAATGAGTATACTTTCTCACTTGCTGAGTGATTCAACATTCGCTGTTCTTGCCTGTGGATGGTGATGAAGTTTTAATTGTCTTGAATCAATTTGTGTCCAACAACTTGTGTTGCAAAGATTTGTGATTTAGAGGCTCAATAATAGTTATGGAGTGTTTTTCTTTGTTCTACCAAGTGAAGCCTCAACATAAAAGAGTCTTTACCTTCAAAGCTCCTGTTCATGTGGACCTCACCTCGAGGAGTCATAATAAATGCACCCCTGGGAATGATTGCAGCTTCTCTGTTTATTAGCTCAATTGTGGATGTCAAGCGTTCTTCTTCCTTCATCTTGAACTTGAACAAAAAATTTAGATACTGTATAATTTCAAAGCTCCAAATCAACAACTATAATTTTAACCTGACCTTAACTTGTCCTTACTGAGCTGTGCTGATCTTCAACAACTAGCACAATCTTCATTCTCATTTCCCAGTCTCTCACCTCCGAGCCTACCTTTCAAGCTATGCGTCATAGCTTGAAGTACACCAATTGATTCTGAGAAGGTGCAGAAGAGTTTGACTAACACTGGAGAGTTCAATTGTGTGAACAGACTGGAGAAGCTGGGGTTTTCCTCCTTGGGAAAGTGACTTAAAGTATTTAACATAATGAAAAGTATTACAAAGAGTATCGAGGACCTGTTCCCATTGGCAGCAGAACTAAGGGGCATAGAATTATGATGATGATTGAAAAAAGGACCGAGTGGGATAAGAAGAAAAACTTTATTGCATTTGAGTGCCTAGAATTTGAAATAAATTTCTGGAGAGTTGAAGAGGGAAATTGCAGCATAAAAGATGGAAGAAAAATAATCACAAGGTTATGAGGATATGGTAGTAAAGAGGGACCAACCAAATTGCTTTTGCACAGACCATGATGAATTGAATGTGCCAATGGCTTCACTGTATGCTATATAACCTTTCAATGATTTTATGAGGCAGAAGATCACACAGTTTTGGACATTCCTTACCTATAGCCTAAGCAGCTGAGCTGCCAAACTTAGAATACTTTCCCAAAAAGATCTGTTGCGAATGTTTAGTTAAATTTTATTTGTTACATGTTCCACTCAGCCCGACTACAGAGACATATGTTGTTAACCTTACACTTTACTAAATGTTTTAAGTCATTTATAAATTCAGGAACTGAGCCCTGTACATTCAACTGTAAGTTAATTCAAAAAAAATCAGAGTTATCCTAGTACCTATCTCTGGCGAATGTCATTGCACACTTCGTTTAATTTGTAAAACAACTATTTACTGCTACCCAGTTTCCTGTTTCTTAGGCAATGATATACCCTTGTTGATACTGTCTCTCCTCTTCCGTGACTTCAATCTCAATGACACCAATTATATTGCACTCTTCATTTTGTCTTTTTTTTAAAGAAGTCCATTTATTGTACATTGCATCAGCTATACTTCCTGCGTCAAAATAAAATTTTAAAAAGTCTGCAGTTCTGAAATAAATGCAAAATCAATACTGGAAGCACACAGCAGGTCAGGTAACATCTGTAGAAAGAGAAGCAGAGTTAATTTTTCAGACGGCAGACTCTTCCTCTGAACTTCTGATGACCTCAGTGACCCCCTCCCCGATTTCATTATCAAAAAACTGTATTATTCATTCACACTAATCTAATTAAAAAGATAATAAATAGAAGCAGGAGTGGGCTACTTGGACCATCAGGCCTACTTCACCTTTGCAATGATCATGGTTGATCATCCATTTCAGGGCCTGTTCATTGTTCAATCAGTTTTGTTCACTAATTTGTAATTCTAATTTTGCAGGCTAGATCCATTTGTAACTCATGGAAATTCTTCTTCTTCTAGTTGACAAATTTTACCCTTGAGTAATCCATATCCCTTTTCCACAGCTATTCTAACTTCTATGATAATGCGATCATTATTTCCCAAATGTGCCACCACTGATACTCTCTCCGGTTGGTCCATCTCACTTCCCAAAACCAATTTACAACATATACCAATGTACAGTAAAAAAAATGTCTCCTTCCTTATTCCACTAGAATCTTTGAGTTCTCAGAAATACTTCTGGACATTTCAAAAGTTCCTCCTCCTCACTGACACTAATATTATTATTACTCCAATCTACATTAGTCTTGTTAAAGCTGCCCATTATCATCACCCTTATGGCTTTTCACCTCTGTTACTTCCTGTAAAATTGTCTTTAATTGCTTTTACTCTTTAGTGGCCAAGAAAATACATTCAGTAATGTAATCAGATCTCTGTTGCATATGCACTCCAGTCATATAGATTCTGTACTGATTGTTACAGAATCTTCTCTCTTAGCATTGCAGTATTCTCCTTATGCCAGCCAACCTTCTTAAATTTCCTGAACATCTGGCATCCATGAACATTTAGTAATTGCTATTAAAAAACAGGTCTCTGGTTGTTGTCACAACATCACAATCACCTATAACTCTTCAACCTTATTTAACATACATTATACATTTACATATAAGCATCATAAACCTATCCTATCCTTTCTTGTGCCCTTCATTATCCAATTCACTCTATACCTGTACTACCTCTTGCACTTGAGATCCCTCTCTCAAACATTTGTGCAGCATTTTTCTGCTTTTCAGTGCTAAATTCGAGCCTTCATGTCCTTGGCAAGTAAATCTGTGGCATCCCTCTGCCACTGTTATCCTTAGTGCCTTTACTTTTCAGCAATTTCCATCGATTATAAACATTTGCTTCTGGTCAGAAGTCTTACATCAATGTCCTGATCAGTCTGTTCTTCATTGACCTTCTTAACTACTGTTTTCTCGTATTCATGAGAAGGGTCACCCATGAAGCGACCTTTAATGAGCATAGATCTCACTATCATTTCATCTGTGGCTGGGGGAAGTAGCTTCCAGTCCATGCAGTTAAAACTGTAAAAAAAAAACAAAACAGTCAACAGATGTTATTTTAATCGTATTGTGGAGGAGGGTCACTAACTAAGAGCAACGTTACTGAAGAAGTAGTGAATTTGTGGTATTTATTGACACAGATGCCTGTGGAAGCCAAGCTATTTGGTATTTTTAAAATGGAGGTTAATAGGTTCTTAATTAGTATGGGTGTTAAAGGTTATGGAGAGAAGGAGAATGGGATTGAGAGATAAAATAAATCTGTCATGCTCAAATGGTGGAGCTGACTTGATGGGCTGAAAAGCCTAATTCTATGTCTTACAGTTTTATGGACAAGGCAGATCTCACAAAGAAGGCTGCATTCAAAATACTTTTACTGTGTTTATATGGGTGATAAGAGACCTGCTACATATTTACAGGATTCACAATATTCCATGTTAGAATTGCATACCCTTGTATAGCAATCCATCATCTCCCTTCTCCACCAATCACTGCCATTCTGAATCTTTGCCCTGGGCAATACAATCCCACTGCTAGGAAATGTCTTCGCATTTATCGTTTATAAGACAAGCATGCACTAAACACAGAAAAACAGTAAATTGCTAAGATCAATTAATTGCATTATCTGTATACTTTGGATAAGATTAGGGGCTAGATTAGCCTTATTAAAAGCTTTAAAAATAACCACAAAAATAGTACAAAATAATTCTAAAAAATGGTAAAATATCAAATGAACACAGGAATTTTATATGAGGCTACAATTTTACAAATAAAAATAACATTTTCAATGAGATCTATCTACATTCCAGAGTGGGACAGTATGCAAGATTTTGAAACAGTACAAGTAAAAACACTGAGTGTTGCTTTCTTATTAAATCACTGGAGTCTCATATTATGCATAATAGTCAAAATTAATGTGAAGTTTTCAAGCATGGATAGAAGCTGAGGATTGTTGGTGAAAGGGAAAAAGCAGACAAAGGCATGATGGCAGGAGCCAAGAATGAGGTGGTGGTGTATAGAATAGGGAGGAGGAGCCTATGTAAAAAAAAGGGGACAATTAATTCAGAATGAACAGAAAGAAGAAAGAAGAGCGAGGGCTGATGGTAGGTCTCATCTGGATCTATCAGTCTCTCTTTAGTCTGCCTCCAGCATATCCTTAGGTTGTGTTGGTTGTTAACGCAAATGACACATTTTACTGTATATGTGATAAAAAAATCTGAATCAATTTTATACCTTTTTGATAAACTTCCACCTCTTATAAACAATCCTCTTTTTGGCGTAATGTAATAATCTGATTTTGCACTTCCACTGCATCACAGGCCTGCAAATGATACAGAACTCTGGAATGACGTAGAATGGTAGCAAACAGAGTGAAAATAGGCATACTGGTGAATTGGGCAATCACAGATTAGATTTAATGCGGAGCAATGTGAAATATCTCCTATTGGAAGAAAGAACGCAACAGGAAATAAGTAAATAGGATAATTTTAAAGCAGGCAGGGCAAGTTGAAAAGTCTGTTTATGAACAAAGTATCTGGAATCATGGCTGAGTAAGTCTTCCTGACAGTGCATTGGGCTTTGTCAAGATTGTACAATGTGCTTATCAGCAGAATTCTTCACCATGCGCAGTGACCCCTTTCACATGTTCATGATACACTACAACTCTTTCCTCTGGCCTCTTGTCCTTTACCAATCACATATTGCTCATACGGCACAGCCACCTCACTTTTCCCGTTTTCCCTTACCACTCTAATTAACATACGGGATGGTGTACACTAGATACATGTTGGTTTAGTCTTCATCACCATTAAAATAGATAATGAAAGGGTATAGAGGGAGGAAATTAAAACAAGATGAAAAAAGGTACTAAAATCCATTATAGCATTCAGGACGTGACAGTAGGGCACTTAGAAGATCAAAAGGCAATAAAGCAGAGTCAACATGTTTTTATGATAGGAAATATTGTATACTTGACGATATAGGGTATAACAAACAGGGTGATGAAAGAGAAACAAGTTAATGCAAGGTATTTGGATTTCCATAAACTATTTGATAAGGTGCTGCAGAAAAGGTTATTGCATGAGATAAGAGTTCATGGGGTTGATAATAATACACTAATATGGATAGGTAAATAGCTAACAACCGATTGGGTGCTACAGATATCAGTGAAACTCATAAGCTATAATTATTGACTTAGATCAAGGAACCTAGTACACTGCAGTCAAATTTGCTGATGATATTCAGATGGGCGGTTTAGCAAGTCATGAAGAGAGCACAAATAAACTGTACAGAGATATAGACAGATTATGTGTGTGGTTAAGAAGTTGTCAGATGAAGTATGATGTGGGAAAATTCAAATATTGAAAAACAAATTATTGTTTAAACAAAGTTGCAGTACAAAAGGTTTAAAAAAAACACAAAAGATAGCATTTAGGTCGGGCAAGTAATTAGGAAGGTTAATAAATGGTGGACTTAATCGAAGGCATATGGAGTATAATACTAATAGACTTTGATGCAACTTTAGAGGGTGCTGATGAAACAGTAGCTGGAGTGCTGCGCAGCACTCTATGTCTATATTGATTGCAGTACTGTGCAGACGCAACAGGAGTGTTCCTGTGCAGGTCCAACAAAGATTTTCGACAGGAAATCCAGTCTCTATAAAGGAGAGGCACTGCTGAGCAGAACGGTCATCATGGGAGCGGCCGGCATTGCAGTAGTCTGAGGCAGAGTAGCAAGGCTTTGGCTCAACGGGGCTTCGACAAGAACAGGTGAAGGCAAGGTAAGTAGGTAAGTTCATTCCTTATTTCTTATTTGAATCTTGAGAGGATAGTGGGTATGTCTTCAGAGTCACTGTTTTGCTCTGCATGTCAAATGTGGGATTTCCAGGAGACTTCCAGCATCCCTGATGGCCACATCTGCACCAGGTACATCAAGATACAGCTCCTTAGAGACTGTGTTAGGGAACTGGATCTGCAGCTTGATGGCCTTTGGATTGTTAGGGAAAGTGTAGCAGTGACAGACAGGAGCTACAGGGAGGTAGTCACCCCAAGGCTACAGCAGACAGATAAATGGGTGACGGTCAGGAGAGAGAAGGCAGAACATCAGATGGTGGAGAGCACCTCTATGGTCGTCCACCTCTACAATGTACTCAATTTTGAGTGCTGTTGGAAGCGATGACCTACCTGGGGGAAGCAACAGCAGCCATGCCTCTGGCACTGAGTCTGGCCCTGTGGCTCAGTAGGGTAGGGAACTGAAGAGGATGGCAGCAATAACAGGGGACTTTATAGTCAGGGGGACAGACAGGCAATTCTGTGGATACAAAGAGGAAACACAGATGGTAGTTTGCCTCCAGGTCCCAGGGTCCAAGATGTTTCTGGACACATCCATGATATCCTGAAAAGGGAAGGAGAGCAGCCAGAAGACCTAGTACAAATTGGTACCAATGACATAGGAAGAAAAAGGGAGGAGGTCCTGAAAAACGAATATAGGGAGTTAGGAAGGAAGCTGAGAAGCAGGACCTCAGGGTACTAATCTTGGGACTGCTGCCTGTGCCACAATGAAAGCATGGCTGGAGAATTGGAGCAGGGAGCAGGAATTCAGATTTCTGGATAATTGGGACCTCTTCTGGGGCAGGTGGGACATGTACAAAAAGAACAGGTTGCACTTAAATCCGAGGGGACCAATATTCTTGAGAACAGATTTACTAGAGCTGTTGGGATTGGTTTAAACTAGTATGACAGGATGATAGAGCTGAGGATGAGTCAGCAGATTTACAAGTAGATGATGGATGTAACATGAACATAAGGAAGGACAAGCCAGTGATTGAGTACAAATGCAGACAGAGCAAAGAGTTAAATTGTCTCACAGAGGCAAAATCAAAAGGGCAAAGAATGCAGGACTGAAGGTGCTGTATTTAAATGGATGTAACATTCAAAATAAGGGGGACAAACTCGTGGTACAATTAGAGATTGGTCGGTATGACGTAGTGGGCATCACTGAGTCGTCGTGGAAAGAAGGCCATAGTTGGGAGCTTAACATCAAAGGATCAAGAGGACAGGCAGGAAGGCATAGGCGGTGGTAAGAGATGACATCTTTAGATAGAGGTGACATAGGGTCAGAGAACGTTGAATCTTTGTCGGTGGAGTTAAGAAATTGCAAGGATAAAAAAAACATTACGGAAATCATATATGGGACTGCAAATAGTAGCCAAGATGTGGGATTGAGATTGAGATTGCAAAGGGAGCTGGAAAAGGCATGTAATAAGGGTAATGATACAATTGTACTGGGGGACTTCAATATGCAAGGAGATTGGGAAAATCGGGTTGGTATCGAATTGCAAGATAGGGAATTTTTTGAATGCATACAAGATGGCTTTTTAGAGCAGCTTGTGCTTGAGCCTACTTGGGGAAAAGTTAGTTTCAATTGGGTGTTGTGTAATATCCTAGAACTTATTAGCGAGCTTAACGTAAAGGAATCCTTAGGAGGCAGTGATCATAATGTGATTGAATTCATCCTGCAATTTGAGAGGGAGAAGCATAGCTCACATGTACCAGTATCACAATAGAATAAAGGGAATTACAGAGGCATGAGAGAGAAGCTTGCCCAGGTGGATTGGAGGAGGATACTGACGGGGATGATGGCAGAGCAGAGATAGCTGCAGTTTCTGGAAATAGTTCACAACGCGCAGGATAGATATGTCCCACAGAGGAAGAAGTTATCAAATGGCAGGGGTAGGCAACTGTGCCTGACAAAGGAGCTTAAGGACTGCATAAAAGCCAAGGAAAGGGCATATAAGGTAGAAAAAATGAGTGGGAAGTTGGATGATTGAGAAGCTTTTAAAATCCAACAAAATGCAACTTAAAAAGCTATAAATAGGGAAAAGATGAAATCTGAGGGCAGACTAGCCAATAATATAAAGCCGGATACCAATAGTTTTTTTCAGTTATATAAAGAGTAAAACGGAGATGAGAGTTGATATTGGACTGCTGGAAAATGACACTGGTGAGGTCATAATGGGGGACAAAGAAATGGCAGATTAACTTAATGGGTACTTTGCATCTGTCTTCACTCTAGAAGACACTAGCAGTGTGCCAGAAGTCCGTGAGTGTCAGGAAGCAGGAGTGAATGCCATTGCTATTACAAAGGAAAAAGTGCTAGACAAACTCAAAGGTCTTAAGGTGGATAAGTCACCTGGGCCAAATGGACTACATCCCAGCCTGAAAGAGGTTCCGGAAGAGATAACAGATGCATTGGTCATGCTCTTCAAGAATCACTTGATTCTGTCATGATTCCAGAGGACTGAAAGTTTGCAAATGTCACTCCACTCTTTAAGAACAGAGTAAGGCAAAAGAAAGAAAATTATAGGCCAGTTAACCTAACCTCAGTGGTTGGGAAAGTGTTGGAGTCTATTATTAGATGAGCTTTCAAGGTACTTGGAGACTAATGATATAAATAAGTCAAAGTCAGCATGGTTTCTATGAAGGGAAATCTTGCCTGACTAATCTGTTAGAGTTCTTCGAGGAAGTAACAAGCAGGGTGACAAAGAAGCAGCAGTGGATGTCATTTACTTGGATTTTCAGAAGGCATTTGATAAGGTGCCTGACAAGGTAAAATCCTATGGCGTTACAGAAAAGATACTGGCTTGGATAGCAGAATGGCTGGCAGACAGGAGGCAGCGAATGGGAATAAAAGGGGCCTTTTCTGGTTGGCTGCCAGTGACTAGAGGTGTTCCTCAGGGGTCAGTTTTGGGACTGCTACTTTTCACATTGTTTGTCAATGATTTAGATAATGAAATTGATGGCTTTGTGGCAGAGTTTGCAGATGATACAAAGATAAGTGCAGGGGTAGGCAGTGTTGAGGAAGCAATGCAACTGCAGTAGAACTCAGACAAATAGAAAAATGAGCAAAAAAGTGGCAGATGGTTGGGAAAAGGATGATAATGCATTTTGGTATAGGCACAATAGTGCAGACTATTATCTAAATGGGGAGAATGTTCAAACTTCAGAGATGCAGTGGGACTTTGGAATACTTGTATAAGACTCCCAGAAGATTAATTTACAGGACGTGTCTGTAGTAAAGAAGGCAAATGCAATGTTGGCATGATTCCAAGAATGAAGGGGTTAACATATGAGGAGCGTTTGGCAGATTTTGGGCCTGTACTCAATGGAAATTAGAAGAATGCAGTGGTGGGGGTGACCCCATTGAAACCTACCAAATGTTGAGAGGACTTGACTGGGTGGCTTTGGAGAGGATGTTTCCTCTGGTGGGGGTATCCAGAACTAGAGGGCAGAGTCTCAAAATTGAGGGGTGACCCTTTAGAACAGAGGCAAGGAGGAATTTTTTTAGCCAGAGAGTAGTGAATCTCTGGAATGCTCGGCCACAGACTGCGGTAGAGGCCACGTCTGTGCGTACTTGTACGGTGGAAGGTAATCATTTCCTGATTGGTCAGGGCACCAAAGGATATGACGAGAAGGCAGGTGTATGGGGTTGAGTGGGATCCAGGGTTTTATGCTATTTTATGGACAGCTGCAATTCTATTGTGACCTAAGCTGCCTTTCCTGTTTTGCACTTTGTTCAAACATTTTAAAAAATATTGTTTTTGTTATTTGTTGTGCACTTGTTGCTTGTGGCTTCCTTTCAGCATTTACTACTGGTAGTCACCAATGTCCCTCCTGAAGGTAATCAAGAAGTTGTGGAGAAAACAGTGGAGAAGTCTGCCATTACTGTCTATTTCCCTCTCATTTCCACTGCAACTTTTCTTTTTATAGGACAAGGTGGTAGATTTGTGTTTAACACCCAACTTGGAGGATTGGGGTATTTATTTCATCTGCATCTCCTACTCCACAGACCAATCTGATGAAAACCCCTCCCAGCCCTCCTGGGCAATCATTCAAAAATGCACACTGTTACACCACAGCAAGGCAGAGACACCAGGTGACAAGCCAGCCAACCAATTACCTGGCTTAATATCATCCTCCATTGCTACCTCATTGAAAGGACAGTATTGCTGTCTCCAGTACTCCAGCTGCCTGGTGTAATGTCACCCTCCCCCATTAACTAGTTTAATGGTCAGTGTTGCTGTCATGCAGATAATTTCATCACATCAGTTAAATTATTAACTGACTTATTGGCCCAGCACCCCAATATCAGCTTTGTTCAGAGCTGCTCCATTCAATATCCTCAACCACCCCCATCCACTGTTCTCAGACATCATTCCCGCCTCATCAACCATCCTCATCCCCACATTCTGCACCCAGCCACTGTCTTCAGCTCCTACCCATGTACCATCTTCACACCCCATCCTCACCCCAGTCACTCTCCTCTGCCCCCATTCCCTGCCCCATCCACCTTCACACCCCATAGTCACCCACCATCCTATCCCAGCCCCATCCACCGTTCTCACCCCTCAACCCATCCGCAATCCTTATTCCTCCCCCTCTGGTTACCTATAAAGGGTTTTCCTGCTCTTAAGCTCATTCAGATCGACACCGTGTATGATGAAGTAGTCGGCGCTCAGGCCCAGCACCTTGCCCCAGAAGTAAACCTGGTGGAACTTGTAGTTTCTGCGGACAAGCTCCAGCGAGACCTGAAGTGCAGCTTTATGTTCGGGGCTCAGCACTAGTCCCTGACTTGATACATAGTCCAGGTGCTGCTGCAGGTTGTCGGCCTGCATGACTGCGTCGCTCCGAGGCTCCAATTTACCGTAGTGTCCCAGGCCTGGTTACCGGGGCAACCACTGCTCCGCGCTGGCGTCGCTTCCTTGGTTACTGTTGTCAGGCAGGATGAGAACACAGAATACTCTGCAGATGCTGGGGTCAAAGCAACACTCGCAACACGCTGGAGGAACTCCGCAGGTCGGGCAGCATCCGTGGAAACGATCAGTCAACGTTTCGGGACGGAACCCTTCGTCAGGACTGTAGGGGGATGGGGCAGAGGCCCTATAAAGAAGGTGGGGGGAGGGTGGGAAGGAGAAGGCTGGTAGGTTCCAGGTGAAAAACCAGTGAAGAAGGAATAGGGGAAAACACAATGGGTAGTAGAAGGAGGCGGAACCATGAGGGAGGTGATAGGCAGCTGGGGGAGGGGGCAGAGTGAAACTGGGATAGGGGAAAGGAGGGGGAGGGAATTACCGGAAGTTGGAGTATTCTATGTTCATACCAAGGGGCTGGAGACTACCCAGACGGTATATGAGGTGTTGCTCCTCCAGCCTGAGTTTAGCCTCATGTAGAGGAGGCCATGTATGGACATATCTGAATGGGAATGGGAAGCAGAGCTGAAGTGGGTGGCAACCGGGAGATCCTGTCTGTTGTGGCGGATGGAGCGGAGGTGTTCGACGAAGCGTTCCCCCCCAGTCTGCGTCGGCTCTCACCGATTCAGGATGAGAGGTCAGGCCCGTGAAATATTCCGTATTTTCATTGTTTCTGCTAAATTCTTCTCGTTATATTGAGAAATTGTCCAGTATTTTGTAAAATTAAAACTTTTATTTGAACTTTTATTTTCGCCTCCTTGGTTTTTGTCACTTTGCTTCATAATCCCAGTTTGAATTTAATTTTCCGTTCCCTTAAATCTTATTACTCAACATTTAGATCAACACTTTTAGATCATTCGTTTTCCAGTTTTATTTTAATTTCAAAGAATCATAACAATGTACAGCGCTGAAACGAACTCTTTTAGCCCATCTTGGCCATGTCCACTGAGGCGTCCTCCTGAGTTAGTCCCATTTGCCCATATCTGTTAAACATTGTAGCTGTATCTGCCTTAACCACTCATCCTTTCTATATAACCACAACCCTCTGAGTGAGAAAATTTGCCCCTTTAATTCCCCCCCCCCAGCACAGTAAACCTGTGCCCTCTAGTTCTGCCCGTGGAGAACACATGCTGACAATTTCACCTATGATATTATTTCATAAATCTTTGTAAGATCACCCCTCTACCTCTTGCATTCCAATGAGAATAAACCCAGCCTACCCAATCTCTCCTCATAACAGCATTCCTCCATTCCAGACAATATTTTAGCGAATCTCTTCAGCACTTTCTCTATTCAGAGTCTAAACTCCATAGTTCTTAGTAATTGCACGTAACTTTGTGTTGATCTTTTTATGGGTCAAGAGGATCATGCAGTCATACAGCATGGGATCATGCCCCTCGACACATTGCCTTTCTGCTGACCAACAGCAACCCATTTATGCTAATCCTTCATTAATCCTGTTTGTACTCTGTCACATCTATCATTGTCCAGCCATCCATTTAGACCATGGGCAACTTACAGTACCAATTAACCTTATAACACACGTGTCTTTGGCATGTGGAGGCACCCAAGGGGAATCCCATGATTAAGGGGAGCGTGTGCAAAATCCACACAGGCAACACCCAAATTGGGACCAAACCCAGGTCAAAGGAGATGTGAAGCAGCAGTGCCAACCATTTGCACACCTCTGCCACTATCATTCTACCTGTTGTTACCTTGAACCATAACCCCTTCTGTCATTCTCTCCTGCCTTCCACAGATGTTTTTGAAAATAAAATCTGAAACTGCTGGAAACAATCATCAGATCGGCTCAGGAGAAAGGAGTTCTCCTTTTCAGGTTCAGGCTGTTCAAGCTGTTCAGGTTGAAAACTCTTTATGAACGCTGGAAAAGAGGGAGAACAAACAAGTTAATTTTAAGTTGAAGGCCGCGTGAGATAGGGATGATAAGACATGTCTGAATATATCTGATAGGAAGAGGCCAAGATTAGCAAGGGGATAAGTTGGTATAATTGGTAGTGGTTTATCATTGTCACATGTACTGAGAAACAGCAAAAAACTATACGTATGTGATTGTACAGATATATCAAAACTATATGTATGACATCATTCCAGACATAAAACATATTGAGGTCTTACAAAGGGAAAACCTGTAACAGAATGCAGAGTAAAGCGTTACAGTTACAGGGAAACTGCAGTGCAGGTACATAAATACGATGCACAAGCTACAATGAGATAGATTGAGAGATAAAGAGTTCATTGTTGTACAAGAAGTTCATTGAAGTGCCGTATAACAGTGAGATAGAAGTTGTCCTTGAGCCCGGTGGTGTATGTTTTCAAGCTTTTGTATCCTCTGGCTGATGTGAAGACAGAAAGAACACGGACAAATGAACATGAAGTCTGGACAATGAAGACGTATAGTTCATGTCCGGCAAGTCTGACTATACTGGTGGACGGTAGGATATCTGAGTCAGTATTACAAATGGATGGAACTAGCCATTGTGATGAAAAGGGAGTTACTCGAAGTTGTAGACTTCGATATTGAATGTGAAAGGCTGCAATATGCCCAAACAGATGATGTGGCACTACTCTTTAAACTTATGTTGGGCCTCATTATAACAGTACAGGAGGCTACAGGCAGACCACTTAGAATAAAAGTAGAATTAAAGTGATCGGCAACAGGAACCTTGCCCCTGTGGAGTGTGTGCACATGTGTCTCCATGTCTTTGGCTCTCTGCCAGATTTTGGATTTTGTGTTTTGCTTGTCAATGACCTATCAGGTCATTAAAGGGCAATAGATATGCAAGCTGCCGACAACACGTTGTTGAATTAGCCAGGCAATTGTAGGAGGAGTCTTCAGCAACATTCCCATCTTTAATTGTAGTAATGCTGAAGAAAAACAAGCATCTATCTTTAACCTGAAGTGCCAAGTGGCTATTCCAACTCTATTTCTGATCAATACCAAAGCCAGTCCTCAGCTTTTTTGATGCAAACCATATAATATCAATAAAAGCCTGCATGAGCTGTGCAGGTTACAGGTGGTGACAACATTTAAGGAAAATCAATTTATTATTATCATATTTACCAAGGTACAGTGAAAAGCTTGTCTTGCATACCATTCATACAAATTCATTGCAAGTGCTTTGAGGCAGTACAAAGTAAACAGTAAAAACTCTAATATTTACAGAGAGAGTGCAGTGCAGGTAGGCAATAAGGTGTAAGGTCATAACGAGATAGATCATGAGTCAAGAGTCTGTTATTATACTAGGGGACTGTTCAATAGTCATATAACAGGAATTGACGCTTTCATGCTTTCCAGCTTTTGTATTTTCTGCCCGCTATGGGTGGGGGGGAGGGGAGAAGAGAGAATGACTAGTATGTGTGGGGTCTCTGATTATGCAGCAAGAAGTGTAGACAGAAATCTTGGAGGGGAGGTTGATTTCCATGACATTCTAAGCTATGTCCATAAGCAGGTCCCTGTGGTCACGGGCAGAGCAGTTGCCATACCAAGCCGTAATGCATCAGATAGGATGCTTTCTTTGGTGTACTAGTAAAAACAGGTGAAGGTCAAGGGAACAGGCCATATTTCGTTTGCCTTCTGAGGAGGTAGAGGTGCTGGTGAGCTTTCTTGGCAGTAGCATCTTCATGGTTGGACCAGGCAGGCTATTGCTGATGTTTACTTCTAAGAATTTGAAACTCTCTGTCACAATCACAGTTTCGGCAGCACAGCAGATATGGCAATTGCACTTGTGAATATGCATGTGTCAGCTAATTATTATTTCATTGTGATTGTGTTTAACCCCATAAATTTCACATTTCACATTTAGACAGAGACATAACATAAAGATTTTTACTCATGTACGCGAAGGATGTAAAAAATAAAGTCAATTCAATTCAAAAATTCAAATTCATTCTTTTCATCGTAGTGCTTGTCGAAACTTGAGCAAAGCACAGCAACATTTCTGTGCCTGCTTGCATTCGGCCTTGCCTGAGAAATTGGTCTGTCGTGTCAGCTAACTCTGAAGACTAGTGATAATCATTTTGTATTTAGTTATTCCTTTCAGCCGCAGTGTTGGCTTCGTTTTCCATTTGAGAGTCTTAGTTAATGGCCTTGTTAGCCCTAATGTTTATTGTTTTCTTTTCCCTCGAACTCTGTTCGCATTAAAGTCTGTGAACTATTGACCCACTTCAGTGTCTCTCACTCTGTACTTGGGCCATATCTGAACGTAGTGACACTATTAACACTTTCGACCTCAGCATCACTGATGTAAAGAGGGTGATATGCATAATCCCAATGACCAGCTCTTTTGTTTTTCTAACATGAAGAGAAAGGTTGCTCTCATGACATCATGACACTAGGCTCTCTTTCTCCTTCCTAAACTCTAACTCATAATTATTTGGGATATGGCCCACTAAGGGCGGTAACACCTGCAAACTTGTAGAGCAGAATCTGACCACATAATTACGAGTGTACAAGGAGTAGAGTAGGGGCTTGAGGACATAGCCTTGTGGGGCACCAGTGTTCAGAATAATTGTGGCAGAGGTTTGCTGATTTTCCTTACTGATTGCAATCTGTTGGTCAGGAAGTCAATAATCCAGTTGCAAAGGAAGAAGTGGGGGAGATTCAAACAAGAGGACATGAGTTGAGAGTTAAAGAGCAAAAGTTTAGGGGTAACTTGAGGGGGAACTTCTTTACTCAGAGAGTAGTAGTTGTGTGGAACGAGCTTCCAGCAGAAGTGGTTGAGGCAGGTTCGATGTTGTCATTTAAAGTTAAATTGGACGGATATTGGGCAGGAAAGGAATGGAGGGTTATGGGCTGAGTGCAGGTAGGTGGGACTAGGTGAGAGTAAGAGTTCGGGATGGACTAGAAGGGCCGAGATGGCCTGTTTCCGTGCTGTAATTGTTATATGGTTATACGTTGAATCTCAGGTCTAGGAGTCTGGAGATGAATTTGCTTGGAATTATAGTATTGAAGATGGAGTAATCATCTGAATCAGTAAGTCAATAATCAATAGTTTAATGCTGGTGTCTTTACTGTCCAGATGCTCCAGAAATGAGAGTTTTAGGCCAGAGGAATCTTGCTCACTGTAGAACATAGTGATAAGCTAATTGCAATGAGTTGAGGTTGTCTGGGAAGCTGAAGTTAATGGATTCCATGACCAGGCTCTTGAAGCACTTCACATTGGTGGATGATAGAGCCAAGTGTGGAAGTCGTTAAGGTATGTTACTTGTTGCTCTTGGGTACCAGCATGACAGTGGGCTTCTTAAAGCAGGTGGGAACCTCAGACTGAAACAGGGAGAGGTTGGAAATTTGGCAAATACGCTGCCAGCTGATCTGCACAAGCCAGATGCTTTCCATGGGCTCACTCTCCGGAAGACTGATTTTATGTTCGCAATGGTGACTGTGGGTTCAGGTGCAATGGAGGCTGTCAGGGTGGGAGGTGAAAATAAAATGGTATAATAGGTTTCCATTCACATGTTATCTGGGGCATTTTCAATGTTCTAACAGCAATTATACTGAAACAACTTTACATTGCTTTGGAATGTCTTCAAAGGGAGATCTCTGATCTCTTAATATGTTAGTTTTTTGCTTGAGTTGCAAATAAAAGCTGTGTTTTTTCAAAGAATGTTTTAAAATCTATACTTTTCTTGAGGCAAGCAAAACTAACAAAAGAACGCCATGCTGGTTGTGTAAGATAGTGGTTTAATAAAAAAGTCAGTGGTTTGTATTGTGGTTGGGCTGCAACGTCAGTTCATCTCAGGTGACCATTTATTCCCCCCACCTCCATTAGATCCCAGTCTGTAATCACTCCCAGGTAGCCATTAGTCCACATATAAACTCCTTGAACAGCTGATTCAATTCCAGTTGTATTAACTCCTAGCTGTCCATTATTCTATATATACAGTAAATCATCTGAGCTGCTCAATTAGATTTTGGTTGTAACCACTCCTATAATTCTCTTTATAAACTTCTTGCACTCCTTGGTTTGATCCCCAGCTGTTATCACCCTGGGTATCTGTATATGTTCTATATGTAAATCATTCAGACTCTTTATGTAGATCCCTGGAGTAAATATTATTATGTCATCTATTAAATATCTGAATTATTAGTGCTAATTACTGTGCCCCAAATTAAATCAATCCTTTTCAACTAAGTTCTCCATATTTTTCAGATACATGTAACCCCAAGGGAATGATATTTGTTTTTTAAGTGAGGTTTGGAGATTGTGCACAGTGGTAAGTCAGGTGCGGAAACATACTGGAGTCGCGTCAGAGCACCACAACTCTGCCTTCAGGTTTGTTTGGTCTAGGCAATGGTTTATAGTTCAATATGACATAGTGTTTTCCAGCATCTGCAGATTTTCTCTTGTTACTGTTCTCTAATTCATTTTTGCAAACCTGTTATACAGCCAATTAAATGATTTTTTAAATGAAAGAACATTTGTACTGTAGAAAATGCAATGGTCATTTTCTCATATGGCATTAATGAGTTGCTATTTTTAACTGGCTTTGAGTAATGAGTAAATATTGGTCTTATACTGGTGTGCCTCCGTTGTTGTTCTTGAAAATGGTGTTGTGGGATCTTTTATATCTTCTTGCAAAATGACGCCAAGCCTCAGTTTAACACCTTCACTCAGCCTCTGAGAGTACAACACACAATAGACTTCCTGTCCTGTTTATTTTCTGTTTGTCTGTGCAGTGGGAATAGCTCAGCACTCTCTAAAGAAAATTCGGAAAATCCTCCCAGATTTGTGACAAGCCATCTGTTGGAGGAATTCAGCAGATTAAGCAACATTCTATAGGAGGATGGTTGGGGTTGACCATGCATGTTGGGTCCTTCCTGTGATCAAACCCTCTCTACACAGCTGATGAATCCAAAGGAGGGGCAGAGACCGATATGGTTCGGCACCAGTGGCATTGCAGGAGTTGCCAGTCAGCGTTGAACTTAATGTAGGACTGTCTTTGAGGCTCCAGCTCTGGATTTTTCCTCAGGGTTTACTCCTGAAACTTTCCCCATGCGTGGGTACAGCCACAAGGCAGTGGAGATTTGAGATCAAAGTTTTTCTTCTCCTAAATGAGCTGCCAACCACAGCTGACAGGCGCCATCTGCCCGAAGCAACTGGTTTTAAGACAATAGTAATCCACCTTTGCCCCTTCTCCTGTCAGTTGACAGTTCCACCGGGTTTAGTAGCTCAGCCACATGAGAAAGCCAGGAGCTGGTCTTGGTTGTTAGAGGGTATTTCAGATGTATGCCATTGGGAGCATTTATAGGTAGTGGGAACTTCTCCCCTTTACCCCACTCTCCCAGCTATGACAACCTTAAGGATCCTGTGGGAGGAAAGGAGTTATTAATTTTTCAGATTTTTTTTCTGCTTTAAATTCCAGCATCTGCACTCTCCAGTGTCTCCATTTTGTTAAGGAAGTTTGGACTGCTGCATTAGAAATCATATTCATTCTTCTCATTGTTTCCGACTGTATTCTCTCTACTTCTTCCCCCTAGATCCCAACGCAGGCTCTAATTTAAACCCTGAACCATCAGCACAGACCTCTCCAATCTTGTAGTAAACATGTCGCATTGTCTGCTTTTATGTGACCTGTTTTTTGAAGAAGTGGTGCAGGTCCCCTATATCTCCAGTTTCCCAACTCCACACGTTACTTTCTCAGTGTATTGGATGTCTCAAACTCACACACCTCTTTGAACCCTTCAGGGACAGTCAATGCATCCAATCAACACCTACCATCTTGATCCCCATCACATGCCCGCATCATGCCCCTTCCATTAGAAGGCCTCATTTACTTTCTTGAACAAATTAATAACATCTGTTCTACAGTTACCACTTCAAAGCAATGACAGTCAGCTCCTCCCACTTCATTTTGCTACCTTTTCTCCCTTATCCATTTCTCAATCTGGAAGGCTGTGAATGCACTTGCCTCTGCTGCTTGTCAACAAGCTGACTACCAGTATTGCTAATTTGATTGTTATCAGCTCTTAGACCCACTTAATTTGTGTTCAAAATATCTCCAAAAGAAATACAAGCCTTTCAACCTATACAATATCACGCCAAAAAATTAAAACAGTCTCAACTATCTAAGTTTTGCATCAGACAAATTTATATCTGTACTGAAGCTACGGACTTTCAAATGATGGGGATTGCGTGTATGTGGTTTAAGATATGATTCAGCCCTCCAGCTGGCTTGCATTGTCCATTGTCTAAATCCCTGCAACTCAATGCACAGGTATATGACCATTCCCCTCAATATACCGTTTTGGATACTGTTGAGGGGGGATGTCTCCATCTCATAGCAAGAGGGGAGACATAAAAAACAACTTGCTAGTTTACGATGTTAAAAGTCTGTTGCATCACTTTTTCCGAGCTCTGTGCCCAAAGATCTCGCGTCTCTGGGCACATAGCCTTAGATTTTTCATCTCCAACGACACACCGGTCTTTCTGTTCAGACACCGACTTCCGATTCTCACCCTCCCCCCCGCCCCGGTCTCCAGGGCCATGAAAACTTGGTCCTCCAAAGGTGAGTGGAGCTCTTACGCCAAGCCCTTGGCATGCCGAACAACGGCCAGTTGTGAAACCCCAAGAGCGGGTCCCATTCCTGCAAAGAACCGTAGTCAGCGTATAACTGCAGGTCAGGGTTTTCAAAAGAACCCTGAAAGGGAAAAATAGAGATATTAAAATAGAGCTGTTTCCGAAGATACAAACAAAGGAGTCACTGCTACGTGCAACCAACCCTCCAAATCTCTGCCTTCATAAGTTCAGAGACCCGGTTACTGCCACTGAGATTGGGCTTGTGGTGCAGAAGGGAAAGAGGGAGAAGAGGGGTGCAGTAGTGGCAGCAGACTCAATAGTCAGAGGTACAAACAGGAGATCCTGTGGATGGGAACAGAACACCCGGATGGTACGTTGCCTCCCAGGTGCCAGGGTCTGGAACGTCTCGGATCACGTCCACAGCATTTTGGAGGGGAAGGGCGGGCAGCCGGATGTTTCGGTACATTTTGGTACTAACGATATAGGAAGGAAAAGCAAAGATGTCCTAAAGGGAGAATTTAGAGAGCCAATCTGAATGCTGAGAAGTAAGACCTCCAGGGTAGTAATTTCTCGATTACTGCCTGTGCCAGGCACCAGTGAGGGTAGAAACAGGATGATTTGGCAGATAAATGCATTGTTGAGAAGCTGGTGCAGGGAGCATGGCTTCAGGTTCTTGGATCATTGGGATCTCTTCTGGGGGAGGTATGACTGGTATAAAAGGGACAGGTTGCACCTGAACACAAGGGAAAACAATATTCCTGTGAGAAAGTTTGTTAGAGCTGTTGGGGAGGGTTTAAGTGAATTTGGTAGGAGGATGGGAACTGGAGTGAAGGGACTCAGGATAGGATGGATGGTAAAAGAGCAAAGGTAGCGTCCAGTCAGACTGTCAGGAGGGGTAGGCAGTTGATGGAACAAAAATGCAGCCAGCAGGGTTAGTATCAGTGTGTTAGGGCTACAGAATCAAAAAGGGTAGCAAATACAGTACTCAAAATGCTACATCTCAATGCATGGAATATAAGAAGTAAGTGGATAATCTTGTTGCACTAGTACAGATTGTCAGGTATGATATTGTGGCCATCACTGAATCATGGCTGAAGGACAGTTGCTATTGAGAGCTGAATGTCCAAAGTTACACATTGTATCGGCGGCATAGGAAAGTAGGCGGGGTGTTGGGGGGCGGTGGTAGAATGGCATCATATCATTAGAAAGATGTGATATAAGATCAGAAAATTAGAAAGATGTGGGCTGAGTTAAGAAACTGCAAGGGTACAAGGACCCTGATGGCAGTTATACACAAGCCTCCAAACAGTAGTTGGGATGTAGACTACAGATTACAGCAGGAAATAGAAAAGGTGCGTCAAAAGGGCAATGTTACAATAGTCATGGGAGATTTTAACATGCAGGTGTATTGGGAAAATCAAGTTGGTAATCAATCTCATGAGAGTGAATTTGTTGAATGCCTATGAGATGTTTGAGCAGTTTGTCATTGAGACTACTAGGGGATCAGCTATACTGGATTGGGTGTTATGTAATGAACAAGAGGCGATTAGGGAGCTTAAGGAAAAAGGAACCTTTGGGAGAGTGATCACAATATGTTCAACTTTAAATTTGACAGGGAGAAAGTAAAGTCTGACATTGCAGTATTTCAGTGGAGTAAAGGAAATTACAGTGCTACGAGAGAGGAGCTGGCCAAAGTAGACTGGGAGGAGATACTGGCAGGGATGACAGCAGAGCAGCAATGGCTTGAGTTTCTGGGAAGAATGAGGAAAGTGCAGAATACATGTATTCCAAAAACAAACAAACACTCACTTACTAAGACAACTGTGCTGTTCCAAAGAGCACTATATGAGGTCATTCATATCATTAGGCTCTAAAATGAGTCAATCTATAGCCGGGGAAGTGATGAACCCGCCTATTAAAATGTTTGAAGCAGCTTAATTTTTATACTTTCTTACTTTTCTTCTAATATTTGTATATCTGTGCACTTATAATGCTACTGTGACACCATAATTTCTTTTGGGACCAATAAAGTACCTATCTATCTATTTATCAATCTAAATGGAAAAAATAGTACAACTGGTGCTGACAAAGGAAATCAAAGCTAAGCTAATGTAAAAGCAAAAAAGAGGGCATAAAACAAAGCAAAAATTAGAGGGAACACTGAGGATTTAGAAGCTTTTAAAATCCTACAGAAAGCAACTAAAAGAATCATTGGGAGGGAAAAAATGAAGTATGAAAGTAAGCTAAGAAACATTATAAAGGCAAATAGAAAAAACTTTTTCAAGTATATAAAAAATAAAAGAGAGATGAGAATGGATATTGAGGGAAAATGAGGCCAGGGAAATAATAATGGGGGACAAGAAGATGGCAGCTGAACTAAATGAGTATTTTGCACCATTCTTTACTGTGGAAGCCACTAGCAATGTGGCAGGTGTTGAAGGAAGTGAGGGAAGAGAAGTGAGTGCAGTTGTTATTATTACAAGGGAGAAGGTGCTCAAAAAGCTGAAAGACTTAAAGTACATAAGACACCTGGACCAGAAGAACTGCACTTGAGAGTTCTGAAAGATGTGGTGGTAGAGATTGTGGAGGTAGTAGCAATGATTTTTCAAGACTCATTGGACTCTGGTATGGTTCCGGAGGACTGGAAAATTGCAAATGTCACTCCACTCTTTAAGAAAGGAGGGAGGCAGCAGAAATGAAATTAGTCAGCATGGTTTCCTTAAGGGAAGTTATTGCCTGATGAACCTGTTGGAATTCTTTGAGAAGATTACAAGTAGTATAGATAAAGGGGTATGCAGTGGATGTTGCATATTTGAATTTTCAGAAGAGCTTTGACAAGGCGCCTCTCATGAGGCTGCTTACCAAGTTAAGAGCCCATGGTATTACAGGAAAGTTACTAGAATGGTTAGAGCATTGGCTGATTGGTAGGAGGCAGCAAATGGGAATAAAAGGATCCTTTTCTGGTTGGCTGCCAGTGACTAGTGGTGTTCTGCAGGGGGGTCGGTGTTGGAAGCGCTTCTTTTTATGCTGTATATCAATGATTTAGATGATGGAATAGATGGTTTTGTTGCCAAGTTTGCAGATGATATGAAGAATGGTGGAGCGGCAGGTAGTGTTGAGGAAACAGGTCGGATGCAGAAGGTCAATGGCCAAGAAAATGGCAAATGAAATATAATGTTGGAAAATGCATGGTTATGCACTTTGGTAGAAGAAATAAATAGCAGACTATTTTCCAAACGGGCAAAAAATCCAAAAATCTGTTATGCAAAGGGCCTTGGGAGTCCTTATGCAGAACACCCTAAAGGTTAATTTGCCTTGAGTCAGTGGTAAGGAAGGTAAATGCAATGTTAGCATTCATTTCAAGAGGTCTAGAACATAAAAGCAGGGATGTGATGCATGAGGCTTTATTGGGCACTAGCGAGGCCTCACCTTGAGTATTGTGATTGGTTTTGGGCTCCTTATCTAAGAAAAGAAGAAAAGATGTGCTGACATTGAAGAAGGTCCAGAGGAGGTTCACAAGGATGATTCTGGAAATGGAAGGGTTACCATATGAGGAACTTTTGATGATTCTGGGTCTGTACTCACTGGAATTTAGAAGGATGGGGAGGGATCTCATTGAAACCTTTTGAATGTTGAAAGGTCTAGTCAGAGTAGATGTGGAAAGGATGTTTCCCATGGTGGGAGAGTCTCAGACAAGAGGGTACGACCTCAGGATAGATTTATAACAGACATGTGGAGAAATTTCTTTAGCCAGAGGGCGGTGAATCTGTGTAATTTGTTTTTTTTTAATTTTTTTAATTATGTGCAATCGTGAACAATAGCCAGATCAGAAATACTGATCAAATCAACTAGTTCCCAAAGAGAACTCTGATAGGCCAATTAGATGGTTCACTGCTGCTCAGCGATAGAACACAAAAAAAAATCATTTGTACAATTAAGAAACATTAAAAAAATAGTAGAAATACTGCAGTCATGATGATCATGATGAAGTCTGCTGGAGAGAGACGTTTATACACATGCATAATTCAAAAGAGATTGAAGGATAAGGTTGCAGGGTGACAAAACGTGGTAGGAGCACTTGGAACTAAAAACTAATCCCTGCTGGGAGAGAACAGCACCTGTTCTTTCTACACTGTTCTCCAGCAGTTTAAGGACTAAGTCCAGCCGGAACATAACTCACAAGTGCTCTTGAAAGTCAGGTATTAACCCTACCTACCAACAACCAAGCATTTCTCTCCTGATCCCCTTCACGATAGCTTATGAAGAAGCATGTGACTTCCCTCCCAGAGATGATGGGTGTTTGTGCACTCCACTCTTGAAGGCTTGGACCCCATCGTCGCAGATGTTTCCAACCACAGCATCTGGAAGGCTGTTCCAAACTCTGATAGCACAGTGAAGGAAGCTTCTATCCAGTGTGTAGGTTCTCACATCAGGCATAGAAACAGCATGAACAGGCATAGATAAACTTGATCGTGTGGTGCGCCGTCTCTCATAAGATGAAGGCAGCATGGCGCGAAGGTCTGCAGGGCTGTGGCTGGTGTGCATTTTGTATAGCACAGTAGCTGCAGCAACCTGTCGTCTGTGGTGTAAGCTACTGATGGCAGCTTCTCACGAGCTGTGGCTTCATCTACACCTATAATCCTGAGAGCCTTTCTTTGAATGGAAACAAGCTGGCTGAGGACGCTGTGAGGCATTCATCCATGATAAGCAGGCATACTCCATGATACTTCGTACCTGGGCTTTGTAAACCGTGGCTCTGCCCTCTTTGTCTAGTTTGGATGCTACTTTCTGCAGAGCTTCAAGCCTTTGTCCAGCCTTGTTTGAAATGGTGGAAAGGTGTTTATCCCACACCAACTTGCTGTCATATTAACTCCAAGGATTACTAGCTCCTTCTTTAAATCCGGTTTGCAGTTCCCAAAATACAGATTGGTGTTAGATGGATTCCTCTTCCTAGACATCACCATCGCCTTGCACTGAGTAGGCTCAAAGGTGACATTCCAGTCGTCTGCCCAGGCTTTCATCCTGTCAAGATCCCTATTCAGGCCTGCTGCCACTGTATTACTCTCTCCTGCTCTAATTGGTGCAAATAGTGTGGAGTCATCAGCGTAAAGGGATAGCTCGTTACTGCGTGCATCAACCAAGTCGTCAATAAAGAGGGAAAACAGAAGCGGCCCAAGTATTGAACCCTGTGGTACAGATGCATTGATGGTTGAAGAATCAGAAGCCTGACCAGAGATAACAACTGATGGTCCGTCTATGAAGGTAGCTCTGCAGCCATCTAAGCAGCTTTCCAGATATTCCTTTGGATCTCAGCTTAACACAGAGTCCATTATGCCAGACCTTGTCAAATGCTCCTGTGATATCCAGGGCTATGACACACTTCTCCACCTTTGTCTAAGAAGGTGTTCCACGTTTGAGATAAGGTGGTGAGGAGATCGGCTGTACTGTGATCAGGTCTAAATCCATACTACCTACTTGAAATTAAGTTGTTACGGAGTAGGTAGTTCTGAACTTGTTTGTGGACTGCTGCTTCCATTACCTTGCTGATGACACTGAGTAAGGATATGGGGTGGTAATTTGTAGGATCAGCTCTGGAATCCCACTTGTGTACTGGTGTTACTGATGCTATTTTCCATTGTTCTGGGAATGCACCACTCGAGAAGAATAGCTGGAAGAGGTGGCAGAGAGGACTTGCAAGTTCTGCACTGCATTCCTTTGAGACCCTAGCTGGAATCTGGTCAGGGCCAGATGCTTTATCAGGCTGAAGCTGTTGCATAATTTTCCTGATGTCTTTAGGTTTGAAGATGATTTTGTTTAGCGAGGTGGTAGTAACTTGCTTGACATCTGGTGGTTGGTCATTAGCATTTGTGAGCTGACATTTATCTGCAAAAGCCCAACAGGAAACATTGGCCTTATCCTTTGCTGTTGTATGTACAGACCCATTGTGCTCAATGACAGGGATGTCAGAGTGGCCTGTTCTTCCGGAGAGGGAGTACACAACATTCCACCACTTCTTGCTGCTAAGGTTACCACTGGTTAAGTTATTTTTGAGTTTGATGTTATGATTTCTTCTGGCCTGTCTCTCTGCTCGATTGTATGACTGCCTAGCCTGTGCAAACTTCTCCTTATTAGCAAGGGCGTTGCACTTCTTTAGGTGGTGGTAGAGATGACGTTTCTTCTTTGCTGCTCGTCTGCACTTGTCATCAAACCATACTTTATCGCCGGTTTCTTAGTAGCAATTTTGCTGGGAATGTGAATGTCCATGGCCTCACATATAACTTCTGTAGGCTTGGTGCAAGCCTTCTCAGGGTCCTTGTCTTTGAGAATGCTAGACCAGTCAGATGATGAAAGATGACCACGCATATCCCAAAAGCTGGCTTTGTTGTAACACCAAATTTTCCTGTTGTATGGCTGGTCACGGTAAACTGGAACATCCAACTTCACTAGCACGGGGTTACGGTCTGAAGAACCCACTTGAGCCATTGCTGTTGTCTTCACGGGTGGGTCCGTCATAACAAGATCAAGGATATACTCCCCCCTTGTTGGGTCTGACACAATCTGCAGCAGACCAAGACTATCAGCTAGTTGTAGTGTGCGCTGGCCAGCATTGTCAGTTGTTCGGCTGCCCAGCCAGTCTTGGTGATGGACGTTGAAGTCCCCTATAAGTATCACAGACTGTGCACTGAACTCCGTCAACTTGGGGAAGGTGTTACTGTCCAGGTATTCGAGGACGTCATTGTTGGCACTAGGAGGTCGGTAGACAGCACCAATTAGTAGTTTCTGTGATTGAAGAGCCACGGTGAACCACATGAGTTCTAGGTCTTTCGGGTCTCTCCTGGGGTTATGGTGTATCGCAATACCACCTCCTGATATTCCCTCCTGATCTCTGCGGCAACACATTGAGTAGCCAGGGATGGTAACCTGGGACTGATGAGTCGAGAAATGTTTCAACAACAATAATGTTGGAAGGTTTCTCTTCAGTGCACAGGTTGGCAAGTTCACCTATATTTGATCAGAGTCCACATATGTTTACCTTCATGGTTCGCAGTTCCTTATCACATTGTCGATGGGTAGGCGTAGGTCATTTCTGTTTAGATCCGTCCGTTTGAGGCTTAGATTTATAACTCGTAGCAAGTACATAGAACAGGCACCAGGGTTGCTAGCCCCTGTACCCCAGAAACACACCTGAGCGGTGTGGCGGAGGTATGAGCTATGCATGACCTGATCTGAAAGCATCATGTTGAGTCATAACAGATCATGTTCATGGTGGAACAGCTTAGTCAAGGATGGGGTGATCAGCACAGATGGACAAAATTATACCTTCACTACCCCAAGCTGTGGAGCTGTGGAGGCCAGGTTGTTAGGCATACTTAAGGTGGAGTTTGATATTTTCGTGATTGGACGTAGCATCAAAGGTTACGGGAAGAAGGCCGGAGAGTGGGGCTGAAGAGGGTTAAAAAAGGATCAGCCATGAATGAATGGTGGAGCAGACTCGATGGGCCAAATGTCCTTATTCTGTTCCTATGTCTTATGATCTTATGGTATATTTACTCCAACTGTTTAATTAAAGGGATACGTAAGACTGTTCTTCACACAGTTCTGCTGTCGTCCTTTTGCATGTTTATTTTGCAGCCTCCTAGAGGCCCTTTTCAACTCATTCATGTTGAAGACAGCATTTGGATTATTTGCAATTGCACAGTCTTGTAGGGAGAAGAATATGTTGCTTGTACTGCTACCATGTAAGTAAGCAAGATTCCCCTCTTCTCCTTCATTTCAAAAGGCCTATTTATTTCTGTTCTGTTCAAATGTTTCTATTTTTTTCCAACAACCTCCATTAGTGCTGCTAGCATGAACCTAAATGATGTGAGCAGCTCATTTTAGAGATGATTAGAACTGTTATGTGGGCTAGGTAAGGGAGGCACAGAATCAGAGAATTTGCACAACAGATTCACTGTGCTTAAGTCCAAAACGGGTTTCCTTCCACAATGAAACCCACCGAGGCTTTTGGAAATCTGCAAATTTCCTTGCTAATTTCTTTGTTGATGGTTCACAAATTTATTGGGTTCATACTTTGGGACTTAAACTTTGAAGCACTGGATTGCTAGAGCTGGCTGTGGCTTTGTTGGTAGCATTCTTGCTGACAATTCAGATGGTTGTGGGTTCAAATCCTGATCCAGCTTCAAACAGATATTCTGGAATGTTGGTGAGAGAGTGTGTAGATCAGATGTGATGTTGAGATGAGGGTCTTCAAGATTTTTCACATCTTCCCTTGGTTTGATATGAAAGATCTCGAAAAACAGGGGCTTCATCCTGGCAAAGTTGTTTCTTTGACCAACGTTATTTGCCAATGCCATCATATCCTTTATGAGTGCTGGCTGCGTGCAGATTGGATGGTGAACCTTCTATGTTAAACCACCTACTTCTCATTCACTGCATAGATGCCATAGAATAAATTATAAAAGGTGTCTTATAAATCAAAGGTATTATTTATTTTTTTCATTTTGACTACTATCTATATTCACAGAATCAAATACAGAGTAGAGATTCTACGCTTGAACAGTTCACTGAAAGACTAACAAAAAAAAATCTCTGAGATCTGTATCAAAAGCTTTAATGTAGAATAAATTGCTGGAGGTGGTGCAGACATTCATTGGCAGTATGTGTGCAAACAGAACAAGCTTCGTTTAGGTTGCAGAATTTTTGATTTTATGAGTGATATTCAAGAAGCATGAGCTAAATGGAAGTAAACTGGTTCAACTCCTGAGTTCACTTCTACTTAAGGGAATCCAATTGTTATTTGAGGAAATTCCATTGCACACAAGGAGTCATGTTCTGTCTGACGAAATTTTATTGTCCTTGAGGGAATCTTATTTCCTGAGAGAATGCCATTATATATAAGGGATAGTTATATTTCTGTATTTTATATATGAGAGGTTCTTTGATTGCTGCTCTAAAATTGATGGTTTTCTTGTTCTAATTGTGTTCTTTCTCATAAAAATAGCATATAATTTATACCTAATCTATGTTTTTCTTGGGAGTGTTGCTTATCTGATGCTAAGAGCCTATGATGCTGCTGCAAATAAGTTTTTCATTACTTCTCTGCATACATGTACTGGTGCATATGACAAAACACTCAATTTTCATTTTCAGTCATGTTCTATCAGAGATGGCAGTTTGTTAGAAATCCCTTTCTACCTAAGGGGCTTAGAGTCTTCTCAAGAGAATTCTGTTTTACTGGATTGTCTTTTGATTTTGTATGGGTATCTAACCAGACTTCATTAACATTCATGCAACAAATAGAAGGTATTTTTTTTATATATTATATTTATTATTATATTTATAGGTGCAGGAGTAGGCCATTCGGCCCTTCGAGCCTGCACTGCCATTTATTATGATCATGGCTGATCCTCCAACTCAGAGCCCCGCCCCAGCCTTCCCTCCATACCCCCTGACCCCCGTAGCCACAAGGGCCATATCTAACTCCCTCTTAAATATAGCCAATGAACTGGCCTCAACTGTTTCCTGTGGCAGAGAATTCCACAGATTCACCACTCTCTTTATATCAATATTATATCAATATTAGGGAGTGTATAAATGTTTCATGTAAATTCACTTTTAGGGGTTCTGAATAAAGCAGTAGGCAGCTCTCTTACTTGATTAAAATGTTCACATATGTAATCAGATGTATTGATCCATCAAATTCACAGGATTGAATACAGGATATTCCATACAAGGACCTGAACCACATTACAATATATTGTCATTACATCAATATTCTTTGAGCAATTAGTCCAAGTTTTTTTTACATGGGCTCCGTCCCCTAAATGTGCACTGGTGGCAATGCCTTAAACTGTAGCTTTAAACAACAGATACTTTATGGCAGCTACACAAAGCAATAGTACATCCTTTATAATGAACTCAGCAGATCGGGCAGCATCCGTGGAAATGATCAGTCAACGTTTCGGGCCGGAACCCTTCGTCAGGACTGAAGAGGGAAGGGACAGAGGCCCTGTAAAGAAGAGGGTGGGAAGGAGAAGGCTGGTAGGTTCCAGGTGAAAAACCAGTAAGGGGAAAGATAAAGGGCTGGGGGAGGGGAAGCAGGGAGGGGTTAGGCAGGAAAGGTGAAGAAGGAATAGGGGAAAGCACAATGGGTAGTAGAAGGAGGCGGAACCAAGAGGGAGGTGGTAGGCAGCTGGGGGAGGGGGCAGAGTGAAATAGGGATAGGGGAATAGAGGGGGAAGGGAATTACCGGAAGTTGAAGAATTCAATGTTCATATCAAGGGGCTGGAGACTACCCAGATGGTATATGAGGTGTTACCACCCACTTCAACTCTGCTTCACATTCCCATTCGGATATGTCCATACATGGCCCCCTGTACTGCCATGATGAGGCTAAACTCAGGCTGGAGTAGCAACACCTCTTCAGTCCTGACGAAGGGTTCCGGCCTGAAATGTTGACTGTTCGTTTCCACGGATGCTGCCAGACCTGCTGAGTTCCTCCAGCGTGTTGTGAGTGTTGCTTTAACCCTAGCATCTGTAGAGTATTTTGTGTTTAGTGCAGCCTTTATCATTTGTACTGGACTGTGCATTGCGTCGTTCTGCAGGGTTGGGTTATGGACAGCTCCTTGCACTGGTAGACCAACAACATTCAGACAGACCTCGGCAAGTTGATAACCTTACAGCAGCTAGCCGTTGGTCTTTGTCTTAGTGCTCACCCTTACTGAACACTAAGACAAAGATCAACAGCTGGCTGCTGTAAAAACTCTGAGTCTTCTGTTACCCAGCTGCATGGGATGAACCATAGCAAAGACCAATGCTTCTCTTCTCCAACTCAATGTCAAATGAATAGATGGCCATCTCACCCCACAACACAGCCAATGAAGGCAGGGTGCATTGGTGCTGATACTCAAGCATTGCCTGAAAGAGTCAATAGCCAAGCAAGGTCATTGAAAATATTCACTGCATGTAAGGATGTTGCAGGCTGACACTCTAAGAAATTGGTTGACATAATCAATACAGTCAGTTTCAGTGAATGGCCACAGTCTTTTCCCCAAGTTAGGGAGTCCAAAACTAGTACAATCACAACATTTAGACAAGTGCATGGATGGGAAAGATTGGGCTGAGTACAGGCAGAGTTCTTTACATACTGCAGTGCAGTCTGAGTCTGAAGTTTAGCACTCAGACTTTGCAATAGGCCTCTGACACAGAATCTTGTGATTGAAAGACTACCAGCTAAACCAGAGCTGACGGAGCGAAGGCAAGACACAGTGAAATCAGATGGCTCAGTCATGTGTTTGGGAGCATCTACATGTTCTTTCTCTTTCACACAAACACCTCTCTCTGGAATGCCTCTAACTTAACCTGCCTCTGAATTGCACAGCATATAATAAAAGTTTTCATTAACCAAAGGTTTAAAGCTTTGCTTCTCCCAATAGAAAGACACACACAAGGGCATCCATGGGAGAATGCAATGGTTCATTATAATTTACAAAAACATTCTGGCATTTCTGATTTCTTATGGATATTTCTTAATGCATTCCATGGAATTACAGTATACCCTCCCTTGAGGCCTGCCCTCATATCCCTTCCTTTCATTGCAACAAGTCTGCTGAAAACATTACTGTTGTTTAGACTGCATCTTTCCTTTCCAGATGTTTGAGTTGTGGAAGGCGCTGCTACTGTTTAGTGGAGGGGTTGAAAGGCTGTGAAAGCATGAAGACAGGGAGTTCTTTAATAAATTCCACCAAACCCACAATCCCCAGAGTACTTCTGCTGGGGTTAGCATTTGGGCGAGCTCCAAACCAGTGAGCAAGGTGGAATATTGCACAATCATCAACTTTATTCATTATTATCATCCCACTTGTTGAAAAGACAACGAGATGGAAACTGGTGTCAGTGATATTTGTTTAAGAGACTTAGTGGGGTGGACAGGTGTTAGTGTTAGCATATTGAGTCCCACTCTTCACTTTGAGTCATAGAGAGAGCATCATTCTGACAATTGTGGAATGTAGGCAAACAGTCAACTGGAGGGCTACACAGGTGAAGGAACAGTCTTTTGGAATGAAACCTCGAAACTGTCCTGTCAAGTGGATGAAAAGTACTCCCATGTTACTATATTATATTTCCTTTCTCCCAAGAACAACTGGTTAACTACTCCTTTGTCACATTCTGTTGGAGGAACTCAACAGGTTGAGGAGCCTCTGTGGGGGAAATGTGGGAATGGGTGATCAATGGTTAGTGCAGGCTAATTTGCTGACTGTTCCTTCCCTCCACAGATGCTGCTTGATTTGCTGAGTTTCTCCAGCAGATTGTTTAAAGTTCCAGATTCCAGCAACTGCAGTTTCTTGTGTCTCCTTTTCATTATGCTGATCACAGTAAATTGTTGCAAATATACACCGAAGACACTTCACTGTTAAAGAGCATAGAAGGTTGACTATCCTCTGTTCACACCCGAAGAATGGTTTTCTTAGTCCAGGGGGAGACTGGCACAGAAGATTTCAGCGATCAGCTTGGTAGTCATGTACATCTCATCTCAGGCTGGTGAAAAACAGGCTGTGGATGAACTGAGCAACAGTTCAAATGGATTTTGAACATTACCTCACTACTTTTTTATTTCTATTTGTTGCACTACTTATTTAATTTAATTATCTTGTTTATCTATTCACAGTTTTTTTCTCCTTTATTATGTATTGCATTGTACTGTTGCTGCAAAGTCACCAAATTTCACGACATATGCCGGTGATATTAAACCTGATTCTGATGTGTAAAACCTGCTGTCCCATGGGTTGAAGGAGAGACAGTATCAGCAGTAGGTATTCATGAAATGATTGTTAATTGACTTATTATTGTTACGTTTACCAAAATACACTGAAAAACTTTTGTTTGTGTGTCATCCGGGCAGATCATAAGTACATCAATGCAGTGCAAGAGGAAAACCGAATGCTTAATATTGTGTTACAGTCAGAGAGAAAGTGCAGTGCAGGTACAGGAAATGGATACATTGATTTATTATTGTCACAAACACATATAGATCATTTCATTACAATAGAGCATTGAGGTAGTATAAGGAAAGCACTAACAAAATCCGGAATGAAGTGTTATAGTTACAGAAAAAATCCAATAGACAATAAGCTGCAAGGCCATGGTGACTTTGACTACGTTAGCAGTCAGATAGCCAGCTGATACTCCTGACCAATGCTCACGCGTAAAGAATTTTCCATTTGGCTATTAGAGGCGACCTTTACCAACCTGCCCAGTCCCATAGCACACTTCCCCAAAACAGACAGTTTAAGTGGGGAAAGTTACAGAAACAAAAATCAGGGACAAAATTAGCTGCCACTTGGGCAAGTGAGGATTGATTGGAAAAGGCTGGAATGTACTTATGCAGTATACAGTAAACTGTGTCTAACCAACTTGATAGAGATTTTTCAAAATAAAGTGACAGGAAGAGCCATTGAGGGAAATGCTATTGATGTGTTAAAATGTTTCTAGAAGGCATTGGATAGAATGCTAGTTAACAAGCTTGTTGGCATGATTGAAGCCCATGGAATAAAACAGAAGTGAATGTTTTAGAGAGACAATTGATTAATTGGTTGTTTTTGGACTAAAGGGAGTATGCAGTGGAGTTAGAGTGTGGCGGTAATGCACCATTAAGCTGGATGCCAACCGCCGTAAAACAAGATACAGACAGACAGAATAAAGATTTGTACTAGGACCACTGCTTTTCACAACAACATTAGTATTCAGTCCACAACTCCCAGATTTGTAGAGTTCGAAACGTTGAGGTGCAGTCAACTGTGAGGATAATTATAAAGAGATATAGACAGGCTGGTGGGATGGCAGATAGGTGGCCGATGAAATTTGATACTGGCAAAACTGAGTGTCTCTATTTGCTAGGAGGAAGGAAAATAGACAATAAAAACTGGAGGGTGTAATTTTAGAAGGGATAACAGAATGAGGAGTATTGGGGGTATATGTCAGCGTGGTCTGTAGAAGGAAAAGTTAAAGAAACAGGTCTTTGGGATCCTTGGCTTTATAGTAGAAGCACAGAATACAAGAGCAAGAAAGTCAGAAGGAACCGTTATAAAAGATTGGTTCATTGGGAATATTGTGCTTGATTTAGGGAGCTTCATTTTTAGGAAAAATAAAAAGGTCTTAGAGAAGGTGGGGAAGCAATTTACTGAAATGATCCAAGGATCAGGCATTTTAGATGTATTCACTTTAGAAAAGAAATTGTAGCAAGGGGAGCTAATAGAGGTATGTAAAATCATGAGGGATGTAGACAGAATGGACAGGTCTATGGGACATTGAAGGTAAGTGACTGGCAGAAGAACCAAGGATAATCCAGCTCCCTCGGGGTGTTGGTGGTGTCAGACTGAAGGATTTTCTGTGCTATTGGATATTATGATTAATGTGCCAATATATATTTAATTTATCTAACTTTTAGCTAGTTTATGCTGCAGTTTTTTATAGTTATTAAACTACAAAACGAAACACATATTTTACACACCTTAAACATTTTACACATCAGATTTGCTCGGGTTGTTCTGTTAAATGGGCAGATGTAAACCTCAACACAGCTATAACAAGAATATCTGTATAAAATTGTGAATCTGTAAACTGCTTAAACAGGGAGCCCAGTGATGGGTTTTCACCTCTTCCAAATTATCCGTCTTGTTACATATTTTATTGTTGGTTTGTGGGGGGAAGGGAAATGGAAGGAGGGAGAAAGTTAAAAGTTACATCAAGTCCCAGGCTTCAACTTGGATGGTTAAAATGTTAATTATTTTTCCGATGAACATGGCATGTAGGAAAGTGAATGTGGGAGGTGACTTTGGTGTGTTTAGAGAGACTGTGAAAACGAGCTCCCGGTGTGTTAGATTGTGGTATAGGAGTCAGTATGAAAATGAGGCCTTGTTGAATTGGATGCTGAGTCATCAGGATTCCAAAGGGACAGCAGATTATCAGAGTCTTACTAGCAAGGTTTAGTAGAGGCAGATCCCATTGCAGAGTTAGAAAGAGAGCTGGGAAAAATACGGGGCAATGGATAAAAGGAAATGGTGGATTGCTTTTACACAGACCTAGAACAGACTATTGGGCTGAGTTGCCTCCTATACCATAACAATTCTCTCAGCAGGGTAACCACTCATTACTGACTTGATAAACTATTAAATGTATAATTCAAATTTAGATCCTCATGTTACCACAATGGAAGCAGAGTACATCCACGATCTCCTCTACTGTCAAGAGGAAGCCACACTCAGGTTGGAGGAACAACACCTTATATTCTGTCTGGGTAGCCTCTAACCTGATGGCATGAACATTGACTTCCCTAACTTCCGTTAATGCCCCACTCCCCTTTGTACCCCATCCATTATTTATTTATTATTATTATAATATATTTTTTTTCTCTCTTTTTTTCTCCCTCTGTCCGTCTCACTATACTCTTTACCCATCCTCTGGGATTTCCGCCCTCCCCCTTTCTTTCTCCCTAGGTCTCCCATGATCCTTTCATATCCCCTTTGCCAATCAACTTTCCAGCTCTTGGCTTCATCCCTCCCCCTCCCCATCCCACTTTCAAATCTCTTACTATCTCTTCTTTCAGTTAGTCCTGACGAAGGGTCTCGGCCTGAAACGTCGACTGTACCTCTTCTTAGAGATGCTGCCTGGCCTGCTGCATTCACCAGTAACTTTTATGTGGGTTACATCTCTGGTTCAGCAGCCTAGACCTTGGAATCACTAATCCAGATATTTAGGCACTATGCTACAAAGAAGTGGCAGAGGGCAGAGGAGGGGGGAAGTGAAGTGAGAAGAATGAACTTTCAGATACTCCCTACACTCATTACAACATCCGTAGACTGGATGCACCCAGCCTTGAAGCCTATCATTAAAAATGTTAATCAGTTTACAAGAACACAGCATGATGAGAAAGGTCACCTCTCCATTCCACTGTAAAGATATGAGGATTTAAATCTTAAATATTACCTTTATTTGTCACATGTACTTTGAAATATAGCTAAATGCTAATGCAAATAGCTTTTCTACTTCTTTTGCAAACTTTCCTTGTACTGTGATGTGGCTTGCTTAGCAGATTTGCGCATTTTGTCGGAAGTCTCAACCTCATAGCAGCCTGTGTCAATGAATTTGCTAATTTTGCAAGACATCAGATTTACAAGTGTTTTGTAAGACAGCTGAATTCTGTCTTAATGTGACGCACCATGCTGAATGCCCTTTCTACACAATTAGAATTTGGCAGCACCAAAAGCAGCTTCATCAACTGGCAGAGCTCTTTGAATCTCAACTGCCCTGTGCTCAGAGATTTTACTTTGGACAGCTTCCCCCGGAACTCAACTGGCAAAGTTTTGTAGTTTGGCACCAGTCTTTCAAGGTTAGTTGAGACATAATCCAGGACTTCCAAGTGGAGATGCTCTCTCTGTCATTCTCTTGCTACGTCTGTCACTCGTCCTCTGTGTATATGTGTCTATCTTTCTCCCTCTCGCTCGCTTGCTCTCAAAAAAATCGATTTCCGGGATACTGTATATAATTTGCAGGTGTTAGGGAGCCGCTATCAATATGCAGGAGACTCCCGGATCTTCCGGGAGAGGTGGGATGTTTGGAATATACCGTGGAATCAGAATCAGAATCAAGTTTATTATCACCGGCATGTGCTGTGAAACTGGTTAACCTAGCAGCAGCAGTTCAATGCAATACATAATATAGAGGAAGAAGAAAACAAATAAAATAATAATGATAATAATAAATAAATTAATTAATTAATGACAGTATACATATATTGAATAGATTAAAAATTGTGCAAAAACCAGAAATAATATATATTAAAAAAGACAGGTAGTGTTCAAGGGTTCAATGTCCATTTAGGAATCGGATGGCAGAGGGGAAGAAGCTGTTCCTGAATAGCTGAGTGTGTGCCTTCAGGCTTCTGTACCTCCACAGTACCTCCTCACCAACACAATCCGAGGATATGCTGGGGGCAACTCACAAGGATCACCAATTTTCCGGCGCCAATGTATTAAACCTTACTAACCTGTACAGCTTCATAAAACATGAAGAATCCGGAGTAGCTGGAAGAAACCCACATGATCACGGAGAGAATGTACAAAGTTTTTGCGGACAGTGGCAGGAATTGAACCCCAATCATTAGCATTGTAAAATATTATGATACTGTACCAGTTAGTCTAATTTAATCCTCTAAAAGTTAAACAAAATGCCTTACACTTCAAACAACATCTTTCACAAACATGGGGCAGGCTTTATAACCAATGCTGTGATTTTGTAGTGTAATACAACCACTCTGTGAGCTATCTCATTACTGATAATGTAGTCTGCAACAATACTATGCCTTTCCAGTCTGCAATGTATTATGATGGATTAAAATAAGCAGCGTGCATCGAAAAATCTGCTTTTGTTTTTTTCTCCCATGGCCTTTGCCCTGCAGACCAAGAGCATGTTTTAACATTTTAACCTTTTCCAGAGCTAATACTGAAGGATTAATGCAAAGAGTATTGCTCCTATAGTGGCTTTAGTCAATGAAGAAAACATCTGATGTAGCCCTTCTGATGTAGCAATAAGTCAGAGGAATGAGATATGTCTCAGGGTTGACGAGAATTCTCTGTTGTCCACCAGAAATCTTGACTTGACCTGTTCATTAATATCAGCACATTAGAGGGGAAAGTGGCATATTTTCAAAGAGTCTTCCCTATTTTCCTGATCATCATCATCTTATTGAATGGCTTATTCCTGTTGAAATTCCATAAGTGTGTTGGGCAGGAACATAAGGTGGAGGATCCGACATCAATTATTGAAAAATGAGCAAATAGCAAGGGCTCAGTGACCTTGGATACTTAAATCACTGTCACCAAAATGGGCGTAAAACAGATTACATCCAATTTATAACAGGTGATTAGATTGCCTGAGGAATCTTCTTGACCATGGTTGAAAGAGTGCAGGAAACCAAAAGGCAGGAAAGAATGAAGTGGGGTGGGGTAGGTAGCAACTTTTACCCATGATCCTTCAGGTAAGTGATAGAATATCTGCAATGATTACTGAAGTGAAGAAGTTAGCACAGACAAGGCATACTAGGGAGAATTGCACAATCCATGTTTACCTAGCAGTATTGTAATTTTCCTATCATTTCTAAATGTAAGCTGATCTCGAACATAAATTATACATTATTCTGATAACAATATAGAGGGTGGCTTATTCTTGTATGTTGTGTGTTATTTTCCATAATTTATATTGTGTGTCTAAGTCTCCAAAACATATAAAGACTTAAGTGACTTAGTTGTTACAGTATAGATAGTGCTTATTACTTCCTATAACATATCCTTGTGTATTTTTGTCTATAATACAGGGTATTATAAGTTTAGAGCTGTCAAAATGGTTGTTGTGATGTGTCTAGTGTGGTAGTGTAGTGGGTAGTACTAGTCACTCTCACCTTTAGCTTCTGGCACTGGCTAGCAGTCTTGCAAAAAGGAGAGCTGAATGTGTAAGTCTCTCCCTGCCAGTACATAGCCTCTCCGACAGCAAGCCTCATATGATTCCTCCTCACTGGCGGCACACGAAAACTGAACTCCTTTCAAATTCAAGCTGAAGTACAGAGGACAGGAAGGAAATCTGGTCCCTGTACACGTAGCAAGCAGGCCCACCAGTGTGTAGGCACGGTCTAGTGCTCATGAACCAGATCCCCAGCTGTAGGTAAATAGCCCCACTGCCTTGTGGGAGCCTTGGGACAGACAAAGGCTATGGGAGTAAACCCAGACAACAAATCCAGAGTGGAGCCCCTAGGGCGGCTGGACGTCATTGAACATTCTTCTGGCAGCTCCTGCAGCCAAGCTCGTGCCAAACATACCGCTTCAAGGCCGAGAGGGGGTTCTTGACGACTGGGCATCAAAAGATCTCCATATCTTCTGCCTAGATGATCATTGTTCATTGTCTTCGAGACAGATGGATGCCAACCATCAACCACATAAGTGTAGATATACATGCCATGTAATTCTCTATTGCATACAGAGTACAGTATTGTCCATAGTATATATAGAATATTTAAAATTCTATCCTATGTATCTCTATAACATACACATAGTATGTTAGTCATTATAACCTATACAAACATTATTTCATATAAAATATGTTGTTTTTGTCTATGATATAGAATGTAGAAAGGTACTGCATAGGAAGAGGCTCTTCAGCTCACGATGTCTATGCCAGCCATGATACAAAATTGAACTAAACCTAACCGTCTGTATGTGATCCAAGTACCAAACGATACCATTGTGTCTGCTTTCACTCTCACCCTTGGCAGTGTTTTACAGGTACCTACCACTTTCTGTGCAAAGAATTTACCAAACGTCTCATTTAAACTGTCCCATCTTATTGTAAATGCATGCCCTCTAGTATTTAATTTTTCCACCCGGGGAAGGAATCGGACTATCTACCCTAGCTATGCCTCTCATAACTTTATAAACCTCGATCGGATCTTCTCTCAGTATCTGACACTCCAAAGAAAAAATCTGAGATTGTCCAGCCTCTCTTTACGATACTGCCTAATCCATCAGCATCCCAATGGACCTTTACTAAAGGCTACACATCCTCCCTGTTATGGGGAAACCAGATATGTACAAGATCTTTTTTCTGCTTTATGTTAGATGTATAGGACATGTAATTCTCCATTACATGCGGGGAGTAGTTTTCTCTACAAAATATAAAGAATATAAATCCCTATTCTTATGAAGGGTATGCAGTTCTCCAAGCATAAAACAATACATTATTCTAAATCCAAACATTATAAGGCAAGGTTATAGAAACTATAGTTATGTTTCCCAGAATTTAAAAGATTTGTTTGAATTTTCTTTGCTGTAAAGGGAAGTTCATGGATTCAAAGGAAAACTATTTGGAGTGATCAAAGACTAAGAAGCAGAGTCTAAAAATCAGAGCAAGGCATTTCAGGTGAAGCAGGGAACATTTCTACACTTAAAGTAGAAATTTGGAATACTCTTCCAGAAGCAACCATTGATGCTGAGTCAGTTGCAAATCTTACAAGTGTCTGTTTTGTCTATTGTCTTCTGAATATACAAACGTAAATGGGTATGAGTGAGGCGACGAGTTTATTGTTCAGGACTTCATTAAAAAGCAGAACAGGTGCAAAGATATCCTGTTTCTGTATCTTTTTGTTTTTTAATGATCACCATTCCAATTTCCAAGAAGAAACTCTAAAGGAAGAAGAGGGCATTAAAATACAACTGCGTTAACACCTAGAGTAGTAATTTTAGCTTACCAGCTCTCTGCTGACCACCAACCATACATTGACACTAATCCGACATTAAACCCATTTTCTTATTCTCACAATCCCAACAACCACTCCCAGACTCTGAAACGGAAAATCTACAGTGCCAGTTAATCTACTAACCTGCACGTCTTTGGAACATGGGAGGAAACTGGAACACTTGGGAATAACACAGCAGTCTCAGAGAGACCCTGCAAGCTTTACACCAACAGCAGCAGAGGTCAAGGCTGAGCCCAGATCCCTGGAGCTGTGAGACAGTGATACTATTAGCTGTGTCACTATGATGTCCATGTTCAATAAACTATATTAACAAATAGCTACTAGTCTCTGGTTTGACCATAGTTGGAGTATTCAGGCTTTCTTTATAGGTAAGGCTAGGAAGTTCATTGAGATGATCAGAAAGAAAGGAGAGGGCTGGGAAGACTTCTGAGAAAATGTGGGTTAGGAGTGGGAGTTGTTGGGGGAGAATCTAATGTTTAAAAGGTAATTGTGTATAAAAGTGGCAGGTGGTAAGAGTGGGCTCCCTCACCTTTGCCCCTCAGCCCCTCAACACAGGTGCCCTTCAGGGCTGTGTCCTGAGCCCTCTCCTTTACTCTCTGTATATACTTGACTGTGTTGCCACCCACTGCTCCAATCTGCTAATTAAATTTGCTGACGATACTACATTGATTGTCCTTATCTCAAATCCTAGTGAGGCAGCCTACAGAGAAAAAGTTATGACCCTGACACAGTGCTGTCAAGAAAACAGCCTCTCCCTCAATGTCACAAAATGAAGGAGCTGGTTGTGGACTACAGGAGGAATGGAGACAGGCTAACCTCTATTGACATAAGTGGATCTGAGGTTGAGAGGGTGAACATCTTTAAGTTCCTCGGTATACACATCACTGAGGACTTGGTTTGTGCATACTGACTGTGTGGTGAAGAAAGCACAACAGTGCCTCTTTCACCCCAGACGGTTGAAGAAGTTTGCATGAGTCCCCAAATCCTAAGAACTTGCTACAGGGGCACAATTGAGAGCATCCTGACTGGCTGCATCACTGCCTGGTATGGGAATTGTACTTCCCTCAATCGCAGGACTCTGCAAAGAGTGGTGCGGACAGCCCAGCGCATCTGTAGATGTGAACTTCCCACTATTCAGGACATTTACAAAGACAGGTGTGTGAAAAGGGCCTGAAGGATCATTGGAGACCCGAGTCACCCCAAACACAAACTGTTCCAGCTGTTACCGTCCAGGAAATGGTACTGCGGCATAAAAGCCAGGACCAGCAGGCTCCAGGACGGCTTCTTCCACCAGGCCATCAGACTGATTAATTCACACTGATACAATTGTATTTCTATGTTATATTGATTGTCCTGTTGTACATACTATTTATTACAAATTACTATACATTACACATTCATACGGAGATGTAATGTAAACATTTTTACTCCTCGTATGTGAAGAATATAAGAAACAAAGTCAATTCAGCTCAATATTTCAGCTAATTGTTAACGTCGAAAAGCACCAACATTGGACACTGCTGAAGTACATTATTAGAATGGCCTACAGTGCCTCAAGGTGGTGACAGAGACAGCACCCAGGGCGTTCAACAGAGAACAAGATTCAAGATTACTTCATCAACCTTGCCTCCAACTTCCCTCAAATTCATCTCCCTCCCCTTTCTCAATCTCTTTGTCTCTATCTCTGGAGACAGCTTGTCTATTGATGTCTACTATAAACCCACTGACTCTCACAGCTACCTGGACTATACCTCTTCTCACTCTGTTACTTGTAAAAATGCCACCCCCTTCTCTCAATTCCTCCCTCTCTGTTGCATCTGCTCTTAGGATGAGGCTTTTTATTCCTGAACAAAGGAGATGTCCTCCTTCTTCAAAGAAAGGGGCTTCCTTTCCTCCACCATTAACACTGCCCTCAATTGTATCTCTTCCATTTTGCACACATTTGCCCTCACCCCATCCTCCTGCCACCCCACCAGGGATAGGGCCCCTCTTGTCCTCCACCAGCCTCCATGTCCAACACATAACTCTCTGTAACCTCCGCTATCTCCAACGGAATCCCACTACCAAGTGCATCTTTCTCTACCCCCACTTCCTGCTTTCTGCAAGGATTGCTCCCTACGCGACTCCCTTGTCCGTTCATCCCTCCCCACTGATCTCCCTCCTGGCACATCCTTGCAAGCAGAATAAATGCTACACCTGCCCTCTCTACCATTTAGGGCCCAAAACAGCCCTTCCAGGTGAGGCAACACTTTACCTGTGAGTCTGTTGGGGTCATCTACTGTAAGTGGTGCTCCCAGTCTGGCCTCCTTTGTATTGGTAAGGCCTAATGTAGATTGGGAGACCACTTCACTGAGCACCAACGCTCCGTCTGCCAGAAAAAGCAGGATCTCCTAGTGGCCATTTCTTTAATTCCACTTCCCATTCCCATTCTGACACGTCAGTCCATGGGCTCCTCTACTGCCCCAATAAGACATGTCAGTCTGTGGCCTGCTCTACTGCCCCAATAAGACATGTCAGTCCGTGGCCTCCTCTACTGCTGTGAAGAGGCCACACTCAGGTTGGAGGAGGAACACCTTATATTCTGTCTGGATCGCCTCCAACTTGATGGCACGAACATCAACTTCTCTAACCTCTAGAAATTGCCCTCCCTCCATTTCTCCTTCACCATTCCCTATTCCCATTTCCCTCTCCCACCTTATCTCCTTACCTGCCCATCACCTCCCTCTGGTACTCCTCCCCCTTCCCTTTCTTCCATGGCCTTCGATCCTCTCCTATCAGATTCCCCCTTCTGCAGCCTTTATCTCCTTCACCAATTGACTTCCCAGCTCTTTACTTCACTCCTCCCCTCTCCCAGTTTCACCTACCACCTGCTACCTTGTTCTTCTTCGACTGTTTACACTGTTCCATAGATGCTGCCTGGCCTGCTGAATCCTCAGCATTTTGTGTGTGTTGCTCAAGTTAGCTTAATATCATTTCCAATGTGCAAGGGTAAAGGAGAACAAAATACTTGTTACTCTGGATCTAATGAAGCACAAAAAATGCCCAATAGAATAAAGAAAAAGGTAATTAAAAATAATAAATATAAACATATATACATAGATTGATTGTATGTCCATAAATTGATGCTAGGCACAAGGATGTCTGTACATAAGGTCAAACAACCAGTAGTTATTATCTCCTAATGTAAGTTATTTGGCCCCTCAAGCTTGTTTTGCATTATATAAAAAGCAGCTTTTTCCTTGTCCAGCTTTCCACAGACCTGCACCCTAGTGTCCAAAATCTACCTAATTGATGCCTCCTTGTCTTTCCAGGATAGATAATTCCAACGATTAACAAACCCTTTGCTGAAGAAATTCTTCCATTATTTCCGTCCTAAGTCTCGGTGGCCCAGTGGCTCAGCGATTGCTGCTGCTGCTGCCTCGGCACCCTGTGTTCAATCATGACCGAGGGTGGGGTTTGTATGTTCTCCCTTTGGCAGCATGAGTTTCCCTCAGGTGCTCTATTTTCCTCTTGTGCTCACATGTTAATTGGTTATTGTAAATTGTTAATTGTAGAAAAGTGATAGGAAAATTATGTGAGGGTGGGGGATTGTGGTCTGGGGGTTGGGGAGTGGGGGGTGATTAGCATGGGAGAGTGAATAGGTTACCTGGAAGTAAGTGAGGGAATAGGACTGATATGGTTGATCTGAGATCTAGCATAGATTCAGGGGGTTGATTGGCCTTCTGTGTTGTAGGGTAATATGGAATGAACTATCCTCGTTTAATTCACTTGTTTAACCAGCCAGTCCTTGTCTGATTTGTTTCCACCTCATGTGAATCACCTAGGGATGGTGGACTTGACTAAAGTGACCATACAAATGATAGCTGTTGTAGCTGATGCCACTGAGTCCTGGAATCCTTCCCAAGTCCTCTCTCCATCTACTCCCTCCTTCCTTTCCAATCCCCCTTGCAGCCTTCTGCTTTGACAAAGGTACTGGTCATCTTTTTGACATCCTGACGTGACAGCACATCAAATTCTGTACTATAAGCACACTGCCTGCATTAATGGTGCTCTATTAATGGAGGTCACTGTTGTTACAGTCCTGCAGATAAAGTTACATATGGTTGGTGGTTAAAGAGTAACATAAACACCCTCAGCTCAGGGTTCTGCACCAACTTCCTCCTACACCAGGCAGAACTACATACCCCTGATGATAGAAGCTCAGGATGACAGCAGAGTAAAGGGAGACACCTCTCAGTGAAGACAGCCATTGGTGACTGTCATCTGGACCTGCATAGCCTTTGTCCAGCAGAGAAAAAGTGTTTGTAGATCAAAGCCTCACACCTGGAAGAAAGCCCAAGGTCTACGAGTAGCAGTAATCCCTGCCCAATGGTACATTTTTGAGACATGGGTTTACCTACAGCAAGTATCTCATATCAGTAACATTGGCTGACTCCAAATCCATTGGCAGGATAAGTAAACCAGCGTCAGCCCCTCTCCCAGTCCAATATTGAGATCCTCTTGCTCTCAATCATTTCCAATGGACAGGCTGTCTGACAGAGCATATGATCTACTTTCAACACCATTATGGACAGAGGACAGGTGCGGTGAGATACAGGTGTAATGAAATTCTTGTTTACAGTAGTATCACTAACGCATCGATTCTGACAAAGCAGAAAACATAAATTTTTCATAGATTATGCACAGATTCTACCAGACAGTGAAAAGAAAGGCTGTGCAAGGCAAGAGCCTTGACTGTGTCTACACTTGCGACAGCCTGTAGCTTTAAAAGTGTCGTATCAGGCCATGCTGCGACTAGTCAAGATACTGTGTCTTGCAGTTAAGGTGCTGCACTGGAAGGTCGGTAAACCCCAGGGATTTGGGGCAGGTTGAAATAATATGGTCAATGTCGCCCTCTCACATCAGTAGAAGGGAACTGCATCTCACCTCACCGTTTGTCTCAGGCATTTGAAAAACTGGAAGCATGTTCAATCCTGTTTTTGCTGTTTAGCTAATCTGATCTTGCTTTCCAGCTTCCAGGCTCCCTCCACATGTAACAAATGCCACAAACTATCTGCATGCTGAGGCATGTTTTGTGTCTGAGGAGACTATTTCCCTTTGTACTGCAGTACAGCATTCTGTGAGAACCCACTTCACAAGGAAATCTAAACTAAAACATTATTGGTATTAGTTCATTATGAAACATGTACTGAGATACAGTGGAAAGTTGAGCTTTCATGCCCTCCACAGGTTATTTCAAAACAGAAGTCCATTGGGGGAGTAATGGGCTGTAACAGAATGCAGGATATAGTGTTACAGTTACAGAGAAAATGTCATGCAGGTAGATGACTGCAGGCCATAACAAGCTAGATTCTGGGATAAGAGTAACAGTGGGACAGAGGATGTCCTTGAGCATGCTAGTGTCTATTTTCAAGCTCTTGCATCTTCTGCTTGATGGAAGGAGGGAGAAGAGAAAACGTCTGGGGTGGGAGAGGTCTTCGATTACGCTGACTGGTTTTCCAAGTCAGTGAGAGGTGTACACAGAGTCGATGGGGGGAGGGCTGTTTGTTGTCATAGTCTAAGCAGTGTCAACACCTCTTTGCACTTTCTTGCAGTATTGGGTAGAGCACCTGCCATACCGAGCTGTGACGTATCCAGATAAGAAGCTTTCTATGGTGCGTCTATAAAAACTGGTGAGGGTGGATGGGGACTTGTCGAATTTCGTTAGCCTTCTGAGGAAGTAGTTTTTGTGTGCCCTCTTGACAGATCTAGCCATGGCTGTCGCCGTCTATCCTTACTGATTATGATCTCTCAGCCTTGCTCTATAATTTTCCAGATCTACATGAGAAAGGACTGCTGTAGATTACATGATATTGGGTGCTTTCAGGAATGTAAGGGAATAGGGTACGGAATACAAAGGTGAAGATATGCTTGTATGACGAGCAATTGAGTAGACTAGACTTGAGATTAGGAGGACAAGATTCGAATCATAGATCCACAGAGTCAGACAGCAAAGAAACAGGCCCTTTGCCCAACGCAATCATGCTGAAGGGGTTGCCCTGTGAGCTAGTCCTACCTGCTCACATTTGGCCTATAGCCATCTAAAACTCTCCTATCCACGTTCTTATCTAGATGTCTTTCATATGTTGCTTTAGTGCCCACCTCAACCACTATTTCTGGCAGCTCTTTTCAAGTATGCACCACTCTTTGTGAGAAGCTGCCCCTATGTCCTCTTCTCTGATATTAAACCAATACCCACTTGATTTAGTATCTCTTCCGTGGCAAAAAAAAAGACTATATGCTTTAACTGTGTCTATGCTCCTCATGATTGCACTGTACACACCTCTATCAGGTCAACCTTCAATCTCCCACACTGCGGGGAATAAAGCCCCAGTATTTGCTATCTCTCCTTGTAATTTAAATCCCTCATTCTAGGCAGTCTCCCGGTAAATTGTTTCTGCACTTTTTTGTAGTTTAATAACACCTTTTCTGTTTACTGGGTGACCTGTACTGCACAGCGTACTCCAAGTGCAGCCTTACCAACACCTTATATAACTGCAACGTTACCTTCAACTCCTCTACTCAGTGCCCTGACTGATGAGGGCCAGTGTACCAAATGTGCCTTCATCACCACCTTATCTAGCAGTGATGTCAGATTTAGTGAACTCTGCACGTGCACTCCCAGGTCCCCCTGTTCTGTAACACTCCCTAGGGCTTTACCATTGTCCGTATAAGCTCTACCTTGGTTTGCTTTCCTGGAATGCAATACCTCACATTTATCTGGATTGAAACCCATTTGCCACTACTCAGCCAAATATCTAGTTGTTCAAAATGTAATTTTCCACAGCCTTCTATGCTATTTATAGCATTAGCCTCTTTAGTCCCCTGAAACCCACCTGTAGCCTGAGATGAAGCAAAAGTCTCTGCAGGAACCTTTGCATTTCTTCTTTAGCTTCCCAAGGTCTGACAAGCACTAGGTCAGGCCCTGGGGTCTTATCCACCTTAATACACTTCAAGGCCTACAATACCTCTTCCCTGTGAATTTTATGTGGTCCAAGACAACACCACTCATTTTCTCCATTTCCCTCGTTTTCTCCCAAGTAAAATCTGAAGAGGTTCCACATACAGATAACCATGCTGATCTTTAAGGGGACCTATTTTCTCCCTAACCACACTTTTACCTATAGAATTTCTTGGGATTTTCAATCACCTTGCCTGTTAGATCTTCCTCATATCCTTTTTCTTGCCCTAGCAATTTCTCTCTTAAGTGAACACCTGCACATCAAGATGTTCACTAGTTCCTAACTGTTTATGCTACAATGCATGCTTTTCTTAACCAAAGCCTCAATATCTCTCGTCAACCAATGTTGCCAAACCTAGCAGCCTTGCCCTTCAACCCAGTAGGAACATGTCAGCTCTGAGCTCTCAATGTCACATTTTTAAAGGCATTAGCAGGCATCCCCTTAACTGCAACTGATCACACTTAATAAGCCATTGAAAGTTCCTACCAAAATTTGCTTTGCCCCGCTGCGTGACATTCACCATTATGAGAAAACTGGAAAAGTGCAAATGTCACTCCACTCTTCATGAAGAGAGAGAGGCAGAAGAAAGGAAACTGTAGGCCAGTTAGTCTGACCTCAGTGGCTGGGAAGATGTTGGAGTTGATTACTAAGGATGAGGTTTTAGGGTACTTGGAAGCACATGATAAAATAGGCTGTGGTCAGCATAGTTTCTTCAAGGGAAAATCTTACCTGACAAATCTGTTGGAATTCTTTGAAGCGGTAACAAGCGGGATAGACAATGGCGAATCGATTGATGCTGTTACTTGGATTTTCAGAAAGCCTTTGAAAAGCAAGGATGTAATGTTGAGACTTTATAAAGCACTGGCGAGGGCTCGCTTGGAGTATTGTGAACAATTTTGGGCTCGTCATCTTAGAAAGATTGTGATGAAACTGGAGAGAGTTCAAAGGAGTTTCACAAAATGATACCAGAATTGAAAGGTTTATCATATGAAAAGCATTTGATGGCTCTGGGCCTGTATTCACTGGAATTCAGAAGAATGAAGGGTGACCAAATTGAAACCTATGAAATGGTGAAATGCCTTGATATAGTTGATGTGGAGAGGATGTTTCCTATGGTGGGAGAGTCTTAGACCAGAGGGCACAGCCTCAGATTTGTGGGGCGTCCTTTTAGAACGGAGATAAGAAGAATTTCTTTCACCAGAGAGTTGTGAATCTGTGGAATTCTTTGCTAGAGGCTGCTTTGCAGGCCAAGTCTCTATGTATATTTAAGGCAGAGATTGATAGATTCTTGACTGGTTAGTGCATGAAGGCAGGAGATTGGGGCTGAGAGGAAAATTGGATCTGCTATGATGAAATGGAAGAGCAGATTTGATCTACCAAGTGGCCTAATTCTGCTCCTACATCTTAAGGTCTTAAGGAAATCATTGGATTTCTGGATGTTAAGGAAATCAATGCTAGTTTCATTCCAGAGTGGAGATGGTTATGGATGTAACCAGAGTTTGGATTGATTTTGTTCTGGATTTGGAGCTGAAGCTGAAATAATTGGGAATGAGTCTGTAATGAGTTTTGATCTGGAGTGGAGCTGGGCTTGGGGATGAACAGGACTGTATTTAGGATTGGAGCAAGATTTGGTTTGAAGACATTTGAAGCTAGTTCTGCTAAAATAGTTGGCTAGTTTAGGAGATGGAATTGGGTTAGATTAAGTACAGAAATATGGCATAATTGGATTTGTTGATATTGGTTAATGTATTGTTCAATTTGTCTGGGCTTCAGGTGCACATCTGAAGATGGAGTAGGATAAAGTTTATGAATTGAAAGAAGATTGAGTTCAGAATATAGAACATAGAACAGCATAGCACAGGAACAGGCCCTCAGGCCTGGTGTGGGTATGTGTGCCAAATATGTTTGCAAATTAAACTAAATCTTTTCTGCTTGCATATGATCCATATCCCTCCATTCCCTGCATATTCCAGCACCTGTCTAAAATCCCCTTAAACGCTATCATATCTGCTTCCATGGCCATTCCGGCAGTGCATTCCAGGCATTTACAACTTTACATTAAAAAAACTCACCTCATATATTTCCTTTAAACCTTCCCCCTCTCATCTTAAATGAGTGCCATCTAGTATTCAACATTTGTGCCCTTGGTAAAAGACTCTGACTGTCTACTGTATCTATGGCCTGTATGATTTTATAAACTTTGTTCAGGTCTTCCCTCAGCTCCTGATGTTCCAGACAAAACAACCTAATTTATCCAACCTCTCCTTTCAGCATGTGCCCTCTGTTCCAGGCAGAATCCTGCTAAGTATCTACTATACCTTTTCCAAAGCCTCTACATCCTTCCTGTTTTGAGAATTGAGCACAGGTTGGTTTGAGTGTGTAGCAGGGCTGGGATTGGAGCTGAACTTGCACTGCAATTGGGATGGAGATAAAGCTGTAGAAGCTTTGAAGATAAAAGTTCTAGACCAGGTGTTCCCAACCTTCTCTATGCCACGGACCCCTACCATTAACCAAGGGGGGTCTTGTGGACCCCAGGCTGGGAACGCTTTCTCTAGACTGATCCTTTAATGTAGTGATGAGCGTGTAATGCGTTGCCTGGTAATTGTTTTATTAATGTCACATGTACTGAGAAACAGTGAAAAACTTTGTGTGCATTCCAGACAGATCATTCCTTACATAATTACACCAAGTAAGTACAAAAAGAAAGAACAAAAAAAATACCAAATATAAGGTGTTACAGTTATAGAGAATGTGGAGTAGAGGCAAACAATAAGGTGTGATGGACATGTCAAGGAAGATTTAGAGATCAAGAGTTTATCTTTCTCATCTGTGGTCCATTCAAAAGTCTTATTGCAATGGTGTAGAAGCTGTCCTTGAGCCTGGTGGTACATCTCCTCGAACTTCTGTATCTTCTACCTAATGGAAGGGGGCAGAAGATAGTATGACCTGGTTGGGAGGGGGTGTAAGTTATCTTAGCTGCTTTCCAAAGGTAGTGGGAAGTCTAAGTAGATGCATTGGCGAGGAGGCTGATTTCTATGATGGAATGGGCTGTACTCACAACCCTGCAATTTGTTATGGTCTTGGGCAGAGCAGTTACCATATCATGCTGTTTTGGATCCAGATAAGAAGCTTTTGATGGTGCAGCTATAAAAATTGGTGGGGCTCATCGGGACATACTGAATTTCCTTAGCCTTCAGAGGAAGTAGAGGCCTTGCTATGCTGTCTTGGTCACAGCATCCACATTACTTGACCAGGACAAATCATTGATGAGATTTACACCAAGAAATTCAAAACTCTCAATCATTTCTGTCTCAACACCATTGATATGAGCAGACACCCATTTTGCCCTCCAAGGTGAACTCAATGATATTACCTCAGAGAAGGACAGAAGTATTTTCTGGTGTCCTAGCCTGAGAGGTATCTCAACCAAAACAACAAAAGTAAATTATTTTGGTGACATTCAATTTATCTCCTGCTACAGCAACTACCTTTCTAAAGCACTCTATTGGGTGTGAATGTGTTTGGCATGTCTTGAGACTGTGGAAGTTGCTATGGAGAAGCAAAGTTTTCATTGTCATGGCCAATCTGTACATTTATTCTGTATTACTCCCTGTCCTTAAGTAAAGATCAAGGATTTTTGCCTGTAAGTCTGAAGCATTAACCTTCCAGCTGCTATCAGATAAGTTACCTAGTCCCAGCTCTTCCCTTTCCATTTCATGATTATTTTATTGGTTTTTCCCTCTTTGATTTTCTTTTCCTCTCCCCTGTTTACAATGAATATTGAGAGTAGATTGGTGGGCTCCCAAGTCATTGTGACAGAGGTTCTAGACTTGGCCAGGGATGAAGAGTTTAATAACATCATACTGTGGGAAAGAGTATATCAAACTATTGGTGTAGGAGGGAGGCTGAGCAACAGGCCTATTGTCAAGTCCAAAGATCTGGATGTTCATTCATTGCTTAGAGATGGAATGATAGGATAATAAACAGTGATAGGAGCCAACCTAAGCCGCAAAATCACTAGACGTAGTTACAAATCCAAATAAACAAGGTTGGTGGCCAGATAGTACTTGATGAATGTAGACACTTATGTGATGTCATGCTACAATGGGCTACAAAACAAAACCAGGCAGCATTGCAGACAGCGGCACATCCCTTCACAATGACCTTAATGCATTCTATATTCTATGCACATTTTCACAGGAAAGAATTGGAATGTCACCACCCTCCACCCCCGCCCTCCAATGCACCAAAATCCAGCCACTGTTGCAGAGGTAAGATCAGTTTTCCAGAGAGTGAATCCGCAAAAAGAATCTTGCCCCAGATGGTTTTCCTGGCCGCGTCTTTAGATCCTGCAATGATCAACTGTTGGGGGTATTTGCCAACATTTTTAACCTCTCCTTACTTCAATCCATGGTTCTCGCCTGCTTTAAGAGACTACTATAATAACATCGGTCCCTGAAATGTACAAGGTAATGTGCCTTAATGATTACCACCTAGTGGCTCTGATATCCAACATCATGAAGTGATCTAGCCTCCCAGAGAAATCAACCCACTTCAATTTGCCTACTGCTGAGACAGGACTATGGCAGATGCCATCTCCCTGTCCGTATACTCATCTCTGAAGCATCTGGACAGTAAAGACAACAGTGATAGACTATTATTAATTGCCTACAGCTCCACCTTCAGTAGTACAATTCCAGGTAAACACATCTTTGAACTCCTACACCTGGGCCTCAGCAGTTCCCTTTGCATCCTTGACTTCCTTGTCAACAGACCACAATCAGGAAGGATAGACATCAACACCTCTGCCAAAATTAATCTCAGCTCTAGTGATCCATAAATTTGTATCCTCAGCTTCATAATCTTCTCCACATATGTTCATGACTGCAGGCCCAGATTCTGCTTGAACTCCATCTACAAGTGAGCAGATGATACCATTGTAGTGGGCCATATCTGAAATAACTGTGAGTCAGAGTACAGGAAGGAGATAGGAAGCTTCGTTTCATGGTGTCCTGACAGCAACTTTTCCCTCAATGTCAGAAAAACAAAAGTGCCAGTCATTGACTTCAGGAAGAGAAGTAGTGCATATGCTCTTGTTTGCATTAACAGTACTGAAGTTGAGGTGATTGAGAGTTCAAATTCTTGGGATTGAACATCACCAATAGCCTGCCCTGGTCTAAACACGTAGACTCCGTGGCTATGAAAGCTCACCTTTGCCTCTACTTCCTTTGGAGGCAAAAGAAATTTGGCATATCTCCTTTGACCCTCACCAATTTCATCAATGCATCATAGAAAGCATTTAATCTGGAAGCATTGAGGTTTGGTACAGAAACTGCTCTACCATTTCCCTGGTATGATGAGATGGACTTTTGACCTCACAACCTATCTTGTTCTGGCCTTGTACCTTATTGTCTGTGTGCACTGCACTCTCTCTGTAACTGTAACACTTCATTCTGCATTCAGTTATTCTTTTCTCTTGTGCTACCTCAGTGCACTGTTGTAATGAATTGATCGATATGAAAGGCAAGTTGTTCACTTCACCGTGGTACATTTAAAAATAAAAACAATTTAATATCAATTGACCAATTTATAGCAAACACACAGCTATTTCTGTCCAGCAGATGGAATGTGCTAAATATAAATCATCTCCTGACCACCCATAGTCCTTCTTGAAGCATCACCTCTTGGAGATTTTTTCAGTTTTGTAACGGTTGTGCCTGTGATGGAGCTGGCTACATCTATAATGTTTTACAGCCCTGTATATTCCTGTGTATTGGAGTCTATACCAGGCTGTCTGGCAACTAATCGGAATGCTGTCCACTGTATGTCTATAGAAATTTACAAAACTTCTGTTGACATGCCAAATCAGCAGTCAATTTGTCATGCCAATACAATCGGCTACTGCAGAAGGGAAGCCATGTTTCCTGAAAAAGAAAAAAATATCTTGGATATCCTTGAGTAGAAGGTTTCATCTTGAGAATACATTTAGCAGAGATGGAGAAACTGAGAGAAAGGAATGGCAACCTTACAAGAGAAGTAATGTAGTCAAGATAGCTGTGGAGTCAATAGATTTGCAATAAATGTTGGTGGATAGTTTGTCTCCTGAGATGGAGAAAGGGAGATATCAAAAATGGGGACAGACGTGTCAGAAATTGTTCAAATAAATGTGAGGCCAAGGTAGGAATCGACACCAATACAGTCATTTCTTCAGCAGAGAAAAAGTTGGGAGTGGTGCCAGAGCGGGCTTGGAAATTGTGCTTACCCTGAATAATGAAACTTGTGCATACTCTGAACAACTTTTGACTTCTCTCACTTCCTACACATCAGAAGGGTAGGCTCCATGTACATGGTGTAGTCTTTGTTCCAAACCTACTCTGGGACAGCAGTACAGCAGTGTGACATTGTACTGTGATTGTGCCTGGATATGTAACTGCACCTTTCTTTACATTGAAAGCAGGTAATTACTGGAAAGTTATCTGGATTAGAGGAATCTTATGATCTGTGTCCATAGCTCCTTGAATAAGTTGAAGTGGGCTAATGAAGAGATATGACATGCTTGCCTTTATCATTGTAGATTTACAAAACTCTAGTTAGGATGCATCTGGAGTATTACGTTCAATTCTAGTTGCTCCATTATAGGAAGGAAGGCTTTGGAGAAGGTGCAGACGAGGCTTACCAAGATGTTGCCTAGATTAGCGTGCGTGTGATTTAAGGAGAGGTTAGACAAACCTGGACTATTTCTTTTTCCCGAAGTGCGGAGGCTGAGAAGTAACCTGAAAGAAGCTTATGAGATTATGAGACACAGGAAGCCAGTATCCTTTTCCAGTCAAAAAGTCTAACACTGGAGGGCATCCATGTAAGATGAGAGGGGGACAGATCAAAGGAGATCTGCAGGGGAGGTTCTACACAGAGGGTGGTAGGTGTCTGGAGTGCACTACCAGAGGAGGTGGTGGAGGCAAATATGATTGAGGTGTTCTAAGATGCTCTTAGATATGCACACGGGTATGCAGAAATAGAAGGATATGGGCCTTGTGTAGGCATTAAGGGACTAGTTTAATTAGGCATCTAACTACAAGCTCAATTAGTTTGGCACAATACATGGACTGAAGGGCCTGTTCCTGTTCTATGTTACTGCTGCCCAGTGGTAATATTCCAAATGGAATGGCAAACACAGAGATTTTATAGTTCCATTATTCCTAATGCAAAAGTCTCCTCCACACCAGTTGTGATAAAAAAAACACACACAGAAATGGGTTAAGTGCACTGAATGCAACTGGAATCCATGCAAAATTATAACTCAAACCATGACCTAATCTCCCAAAGCAACTGTGCCTCTGGTTAGAAAGCTGTGGGTCCAGGATCCAATCCAGAGGCAGCCAGACTCTCTAGCTCATTGCAGAAGAGATGCTGTTTTGCAATTTTGAGGGTAATGAGCACAGGCCGGTCCCTCTCTGATGGACGTAGAAGATTCCCAGGAGCTGCTTTGATGAATAACAAGGAACTCCCCACAGTGACCGAGTGATTAGATGCCTTACTCGACATTACTGGAAAGCAGACTGTAAAGTCATTATCATTTGGGGGATTTTGCCACACACAAAGCGGCTTCCATGTTTACAAAAGCTACTGTCTTGAACATGCCTTTTTAAAATGTGCATTAAGTACATATATAGTGAATATTTAAGCATGGAGACACTATGTATGCGTATCTGTTCATATTGTGATCCATTTAGACAGGAGAGCCATGTGTGTTTCATTCCTAACATTGTTGCAGCTAGCCTGAATCAACTGCTTAACAACTCAACATGTCATGACTCAACTAATTTAAAGTGTGGCTTGTTGCAAGCAAACTACATGAAGACATTGCATTGCTCCTCTCAGTCATTCTAATCTCATGCAGCACTGTAACTCTCCGAACTTTCCACACTCTCCTGGCCGTTTGCCCATCTCTAATTTTAATAGTTCTTTAATTTGTATTTATCTTGAATAAATATCTCCATTACTCCATTTCCTCCCCTCTCCTCATGGACTCTTTCACAACCAAACCCTATCGCACTCTCATGTAGAAGCCTTCAATGAATCTTGTGGCTCTCACTTACTGTTCATGCTTAAATAAACCCTCAAGCACAGAGGTCAAAGCTCCTTCGATTTAACTGCCAGCCCACAACCTTCCCCAAGGTACCTGTTCCCTGCATCTGATGAGTGAAGATGAGCTCTGGGGATGGAGGTGGTAGGAGTGTGAGGGAATTTGGATGACCACAGCCAGGTTCAATTGGAAGCAGCTGGCAAAACGGTGGTGAACTCAGGGTCCAATCCAGAGACAGAAATGCCACAATGTAGGCAGACTCTCCAGTGTAGTGCTGAAGAGATGCTTACTGTCAGAGTGCTGCTTTGTAAGCATCAGGGTAATCTGAGGCATTCTCCACTCCCTCTTGGATGGATGCAGGAGATTCCCAGAGTTATTCTGATGAATCACAAGGGACACTCTCCCTTGTAACCAAGTGATTAAGTGCCTCCCTCCACATTACTGAAAGCAGACTGGTAAAATCATTATCACCATTGGTTGGAGGATATTTGCCACACACAAAGTCACTGTTGTGAGTTTACTACAGCTGATATTTTAAAAATGCCTCATTAGTCTCAAGGTGATATTGCTGTACAACTGCACAGATTTCTTATACAGTAAGGTAACACTGTTTGGCTTTCTAGATTGTCAATGTCATATTTACAAGGACATGATTCCCTGAAAGTGGTGTCACGGGTAGACAGGGTGTGAAGAAGGTGTTTGGCATGCTGATCATCAGTCAGAGCATCAAGAATACAAAACATGGGTAAGGCCAAATTTGGAATATTGTGTTCAATTTTGTCACCCTGCATAAGAAAAATGTCATTACTTTGGACAGAGTGCAGAAAATATTGATGAGAATGTTGTGGGGACTCAAGGGACTGAGTTACAGAGAGAAGCTGAGCAAGTTGGGACTTTATTTGTGAGATTGTAGGAGATTGAGGGGTAATCTTACACAGGTGGATAACTCCACAAGCAGTATAGATGCACAATCCTAATCACTACCTCTGTGTAGCAATACTGTGACCACGTTGACCACTTTGCACTACAAAGGACTGTGTTAATTTTTATTCTAACTTTCCTTTCTTGTAAAAATTGTGTATAATTTATATTTTAAGTATGTGCTTTTCTCTTGTGAATGCTGCTTTTCTGCTGCTATGTGGTTGTAATGCTGCAGCAAATAAGTTTTTCATTGCACCTGAGTGTATATATAATTGTGCATATAACACTAGACTCAACTTTGACTTTGAATTTGCACAAGAGATTGTGGACATCTCTGGGAATGCTTGCATTTATTGCTCATTTCTAACTGCTCCTGAAATGAGGCAATTAAGAGGCAACCACATTGGTGGATTTTGGAGTCATATATAATGAAAGGTGAGTTTTTCCTCTGAGGCACACAAGTGAAATAAAAGGTTTATTCTGACAATCTAGTGGCTTTGTTGTTACTTTTACTGTTTATGTGGTTACTTTAACTTAAATCCTCCCACTACTGTGGTGGGATTCAAACTCATGAACTTGAATCAAGAACACGAAAGCAGGAGTAGACCGCCTGGCTCCTTAAGCCTGCACTGCTATTTGGTATGATCGTGGTTATGTATGCTCACTATAGTTCCCCTTCTGTGTCTTTTCTCCATAACACCAATTAATTGATAATTCGATATTATCTACCTCCACCCTAAGTACATCTAATAATCCAGCCTCCATCACCCTCGGAGACACAGGATTCCAGACATTCACTACCATCTGAGAGAATAAATTTCAGTATTACCTCAGTGTTAGATGACAGGCCTCATAATGCACTGTTATGACCCCTTGTTTGTGACTCTTCCACTGTTGGAATCACTTCAATAGGTACCCAGGTAAAATTCTTTAGGATCTTAAAACATAGAATATCAAAGAGTACAGTACAAGCACAAGACTTTCAGTTCAAAATGTCTGTGCTTGATGATGCCAAATTAAACTAATCCCTTCTGCCTGCTGATGATTCATATCCCTTCATTCCCTGCGTATTCAAGTCTCTATTAACAGCAGTTTAAATATCACTATTGTATCTGCTTTAACTACCCTACCAGCCATCTACCACTCTCTGTGCATAAAACATGCTCCACACAACCTCCTTAAACCTTCCCACCCCCTCACCTTGTAGTCAAGCCCTCTAGAATTATTCAATATTCCTCTCCTGGGGTGAGGTTTCTGACTGTGGGTGGTGTAGCGGTTAGTGCGATGCTATTACAGCTCGCGTCATCTGAATTCAGAGTTCAGTTCCCGCGTTATCTGTAAAGAGATTGTACGTTCTCCCTGTGACCAAGTGTGTTTCCTCTGGGTGCTCTGGTTTCCTCCCAGAGGAAATTGTCCTGTAATCCAGGCTGCATCCTGGTACACCTTCTCTGAACCCTCTCCAAAGCCTCCACATCCTTCCTGTAATGGGGTGACCTGAACTTCATGCAATACTCCAAGCACAGCTTAAAAAAAATGTTTAGAAACATAGAAAACCTACAGCATGATACAGGCCCTTCGGTCCACAAAGCTGTGCCTATCATGTCCTTACCTGAGAACTACCTAGGCTTACCTATAGCCCTCTATTTTTCTAAGCTCCATGTATATATCCAGGAGTCTTTTAAAAGACCCTATTGCATCCACCTCCACCACTGCTGCCGGCAGCCCATTCCACGCACTCATCACTCTCTGAGTAAAAAAAACTTACCCCTGACATCTCCTCTGTACCTACTTCCAAGCACCTTAAAACTATGCCCTCTTGTGTTAGCCATTTCAGCCCTGGGAAAAAGCCTCTGACTATCCACACAATCAATACCTCTCATTATCTTGTACACCTCTATCAGGTCACTTCTCATCCTCCATCGCTCCAAGGAGAAAAGGCCGAGTTCACTCAACCTATTCTCATAAGGCATGCTCCCCAATCCAGGCAAAATCCTTGTAAATCTCCTCTGCACCCTTTCTATGGTTTCCACGTCCTTCCTGTAGTGAGATGACCAGAAATGAGCACAGCACTCTAAGTGGGGTCTGACCAGGGTCCTATATAGCCTTAATATTACCTCTCAGCACCTAAACTCAATCCCACGGCTGATGAAGGCCAATACATCGTATGCCTTCTTAACCACAGAGTCAACCTGTGTAGCAGCTTTGACTGTCCTATGGATTTGGACCTGAAGATCCCTCTGATCCTTCACACTGCCGACAGTCTTGCCATTAATGCTATACTCTGCCATCGTATTTGATACAACAAGTTTAATACAACTGCATCATTCGTCAGCTCCATCTTGGGTACTAGTCTCCATAGTCTCCTTCAAGGAGTGGTGCCTCAGAATGGTAGCGTCCATCATTAAGAACCCCCACCACCGAGGACATCCCCTCTTCTCACTGTTACCATCAGGTAGGAGGTACAGAAGCCTGAAGGCACACACTCAGTGATTCAGGAACAGCTTCTTCCCCTCTGCCATCTGATTTCTAAATGGACAGTGAACTCATGAACATTACCTCACTCCTTTTTTTTAAAGTTTTGTTTTGCATTACTTATTTTATTTTAACTATTACTGTACATACATATATTTACTGAAATTCAGTTTTTTTCTATATTTATCATGAGTCTGGAGGTCAAGTTTGTGATTGGTGAGTCCTGGCGTATATAGCCAAAGGTCAGCAAAGCCCAGAGGTTGAAGCCAGAGGTCGTAGTGCAGAGGTTGGTGAGTCCAGAGATTGAAGCCCAAAGGCTGAAGACTGAAGTCTGTGAGTCCAGAGGTTGAGATCTGAAGGTCAAAACCTTTGAGTTGGCGTGTCTGAAGGTTGGAGGCCTGAGGTCTGTGAGTCTGCGAGACTGGGCCATGGACTGGAGGTCATAGGCATGTTGTTCGCGGGTCTGAGAGTCTGTGGCCAAGAACTGGAGTTTGGAGTCCTGGAGGCGGCCTGTCCTGGGGCTGGAGGTTTGTCTGTGTGTGAGAGAGTTGGTGGGAAGGGGGCTTGTTCTGCTGTTGCCGTTGGTGTTGGTATTGTTTGTATTGTTCTGCTGAACATTGTGGGTGTGCTAGGTTAGTCACCTAATGTGTGTTGACACTCACAGACTGTCCCAGCACATCCTTTACATTGTGTTGGTTGTTAATGTAAATGACACATTTCACAATGTTTCGATATACATACATAGAACATAAAAATCTACAGGCCCTTCAGCCCACAATGTTGTGCCAACCATGTAACCTACTCTAGAAACATCCTAGAATTTCCCTAATGAATAGCCCTGTATTTTTCTAAGCTCCATGTACCTATCTACGAGTCTCTTAAAAGACCCTATTGTATCCCCCTCTACCACCTTCACTGGCAGCCCATTCCACTCACCCACCACTCTCTGTGTGAAAAACTTGCCTCTGACATCCCCCTTGTACCTACTTCCAAGCACCTTAATACTGTGCCCCCTTGTGTCAGCATGTGATAAATAATGTCTGAATCTGACACTAAATTCCAAGGATATCAATCTGATTACCTCTCACTACTGTAGTCAGTTCACCAGCTATCCCCTCTACCATTTGCAATGCTTGTGTGCAATACCCAATGGTTGGAGAAAGATACTGGGGGTCTGCAATTGCCATGCTTGTGATTTTCTTTTGCACACTGTCTAATCTGTCATTCTTGAGGGACTGGAGGCGATACTTGAGCCAGTACTGGCACATGGGAAAGAGGCTGGAGATGCAAGTATTAAGTGATCACGAAGCCACAGGCAAAGGCATGTTCAGTATTGAGTTAGGTGATGTACCATACCAGCCTTCCCCTAGATGAGCCGTGCCTCCTCCTATAATGTAAAGCAGCCTGTCCCCTTCCCTCTGTAAATTCGCATTAGCAGCCTCTCCTATTTTGTTTATGTTGTGCCCTGGACTTCCTCCAGCTCTTGGGTTCTTGCCTGACCTCAAGTTACATATCAGCCTTTCTCACATTATACTTCCCCTGACCACTTATCCCACACTTGGCTCTTCACTCACTAATCGCCCACACGGGATATCCTATTCCCAGGACCCAACATGATGCTGCCAAAATAAATTGTTTCTCAATTGACCTCCACCTTTGGTCTCAGCTTTCAATCTTGTCTTCCCAATTTGTATAAAAACGTAATCTTCTGGAGAGCGAGAGAAAGAGAGAGAGAGAGAGTTAGTTGTGGGCTGAAGAGGGATTGAAGAGAAAGTGTGAAGGGAAGAGTAAATGGAATAAAAGGAAAGAAAAGAACATGAAGGGGAAAAAGTTAAGAATGAATGATAGAAAGTGAAATGAAGGAAGAAAAGGAAAAAAGAACAAAAGCAACGGACAGAAGGAGTAAGCAAAGAGAAAGCTCAGGCAGCACACGCAAAATGCTGGAGGAACTTCACAGGCCAGTCGATGGATAAAAGTACAGTTGATGTTTCGGGCCGAGACCCTTCATCAGGATGGATGATCCTGAAGAAGGGTCTTGGCCCGAAATGTCGACTGTTTACTCTTTTCTATGGATGCTGCCTGGTCTGTTGAGTTCCTGCAGCATTTTGTGTGTGTGCATGGACTTCCAGCATCTGCAGGTTTTCTCTTGTTTGGAGAGCAGCAAAGCTCTGTTGGAACCTCATTAGCCTGAAAAGTCTGAAAACACCAAAGACTGCATTTGCTGGAATCAAGAAAAATGTGATCTGCTGGAGGAGCTTAGTGGGTCAAGCAGCATCAGTGGAAAGAAAGAAATTCTCGACATTTTGAGTCAAGCCCCTGCTGCAGGACTCTGATGTATTAATCTCTTCCCAGATACAGCCTTAACTGCTGCGCATTTTCAGAATTCCATTGAAAATTTGATTTCCACAGCTCCTTTCAGAACAAATGAAAGCAATTTACAACCAAAGAATGTTTTTAAATTGTTGTTATTGTTGACTAAACTCCCACAAACTGGAACAACCATGTCATCAGTTTTGAGCGATGATAAATATTCTCGTCTCTTGGTCTTATGCGAAACAATGTGCGGAGATTTGTCTTCCGTCTAACTAAGTAACTAGTCTTGGTTTAACAATGTAAGGGAATGACAACAGAACAATGTGCTGCCACAGCACAAGAACAGCAGGGTTGGAATAGACACTCCAGTGTCTTGAGCTGGACGTGTACCCATGACCCTCTGTCAGAGAAGCAAGAGCACTAGCCACAGAGCCAGAGCTGACAGCTGGGGCTTTGGAGCCAAATCACATTTAGTTAAGAAAATAAACTCTTGCAGCCATTCTTTCTTGTGCTCACTGAGAGTTCAGCAGCTGTTTCCAGGGATCTCAGTTCTCCATTTCCCTCTGTGCTACTTTACAGTCTGCTTGACTCTTGTGAAATTCTTGGGAATTTTGATCTGTAGTGGATGGCACCAGAAAATTTGGCAAACACTTACAATGGGTGATCTACAAATCTTTCTTATATTTCCCAGCTGTTATTTCCATCCATGGGAAAATCTTGATAGATGCTATTTGGCAGAGATATTATGGGTCAAGGACTTAGAACCCACCCACTCAGAACTTAACATTAATATTCCCCTAAGGCAGGACTTTAAACAACTCTTTTATTTTCTTTTGTTTGCCTTTTTGACATTTTCAAAATTAATTTCAGGTATTTAAGGAACACCTCCCCTATTTCTTGAAGATTCCGGTTGCATGTCATTTCAACTCCCCTTCCCATTCCCACACCATCCTGTCTATCCTCAGCCTTCTCTACTGCCATTGCCAAAACAAACTCTAAGAACAAAACCTCATACTCCACATGGGTCGCCTACACCCCAATGGTATGTATATGGAATTTGCCAACTTCAGTCAACCCACACTCCCCGTACTGCTTTCTCTGTCCTGGTTTTCGCCACCCAGTCACTGTCAGCTCGTTTCATTCCCCTTCCTCGCTCTATTTCCATCTGCCTATCTCCCATAAGCTACACATTCTCATTCTCCAGTCCCCTTCCCTACCTCGTTCTACCTGCCCCTCACCTCTCTCTCATCTGGTTCCACTTGTCATCTTCATTACTTCTCAGATTCCGTCATCTGCTGCCCTTTGCTGTCTCCCCTCACCACTTTCCAGCTTCTGTCTTTATCCACTCCCTTCCTTCCTCCTACGAGGCTCCATTTACCCACTCTTTTTTTTCTGTTTTGTAATCTCTACCTATTACCCACTATCCAATAACACCATCCCCTCCTGATTCAATTTTTCTCATCATCTCCACTCCTCAACTGGTTTCACCTATCACCTACCAGCCCCATTACATCTCTCACCTCTTTATCCTCTCTTCTGCACTCCCAGTTCTGATGGAGACTCTTAACCTTTCCTTTGCCTCCACAGACATTGCCTGGGCCTTTGAGTTTCTCCAGCATTTTGTTTAGTTTTTGCCCCAGACTGCAGCACCTGTTCTGCTTAGTAGGCCTCTCTTCCACTTAGTAGGTGTTTTGTGGAGTAGGGGGCACTGATTCAAAATGATGCACAGAGCATATAAGGAGGTTGTCAAGAAAATATTATTTAGTTTTGTTCTGAAATTCACTGTGTGCAATAGTGGTAAAGATGGGTCAAGTCGAGATCTGGAATGAGAATTTGGAGGGCTATTTGTGAGGCAATAACTTGTGCGACTACAGGCAAAGAGTGGAGGACAGAACAAATTGATTAATTTACAGAGAGTCAGCATAGGCTTAATAAAATGGAAAGTCTTCTGCTGAGGTAGAGTGATTCACGGAGTCTCGGTTGTGCAACTAGGTTAATTCCTCAAGAGTACTGAGGTAAACTGAGCTCAAATATAAATGACCAAAGCTCACTCGGTATGACCCTAAGGTCAGAAAGATAAACTATAACCAGGGTTTTAGGCGAGACCCATATATTTCACAAATTGTGACCAAAATAATTGTAGCTTTCAAGCTCTTTATCCGGCTGCAGTTCTACAGTCAAACAGATGATAAATTCCAATCCCAAGGGTAACACTCTTTGAAAGCAACGATTTATTTCCCATCTTTTTGTCATTGTGGGATCTTACCATGTTGAAAACGATTTTCCCACATTGTGACAACTCTTTATCTTTCTAAGTGATCTTTTTGTTGTAAAGTTCTGTTGGTCATCTTGTAAGGGATGTGGAGAAATTCAAGCTTTGCCCTGTTTCTGGCAAATAAAAATAACAATTTTGTTTTCATTTATGCACCAGTTAACTTGCCAGGAATCAAATCAAACAGTTTTATTTTTATTCCAATCTGAGAGTTGGTTCTACAGACTCATTGGCTTCATCTGCCCTCAAATTGGTTGGAGTTTGAAAGAAGAGATTATTATGTTTGTTATAAAACTATGCTACCCTGAAAAGAGGGTCAGGCAATGCCCTTTGCATTCTTGGGCTTCTGATACCAATCTAAAATATATTTCTGGAAAAACAAATTGATATTGAAAGGAGTAAATAAAAATGTACCATGCTCCTGTCTCAAGGGGAACCAGCTGCCAATTCTTTTCACAGAGCCCTCAGAAAAGGTAAAAATAATTCTGAAAAATAAATTATTGGCTCTTGGAATGATAAATGTTTATCCTATGAATTGGGAACAGGAGTAGGCAGTCTACCCCTCATGCTTACCCAGGTGTAACCAGTCTTGTTTATTCCCAATGACCTACACTGCTGTATTCATCGAAAGTCTGTCCAACTCTACCTCACAGTTACTCAAGATTCTGCTTTCTCCGTCCTTCAGGCAAAATGTTCCAAAGGCTCATGACACCTTGAGAGAAAGTTCTGATTCATCTCCCTTTTAAACACTGATACCTATTTCTAGACTCACATGAGGAAAGATCCTCTGCACAGCCACTCTGTCAAGATATATTTTAAATGAGTAATATTAGCCAAGGTTGACTCACCCGCTGACTGATCGACAAAACAGCAGGCTTAGAATAAAGGACTTTTGTAGTATTATATTTTCTTTTACACATTGACAGCATTTGTAATGTTTCCATCTTTATTGTGGGCTAAAAACAAAAGGTTGAGTATAGGTGTGTAAAATCAAAGTGGGTTGACAGAGAGCTAAGAAAGCAATCAATGGGCATGTGTGAGAGAGAATATACTGCCACTAGGCATCATAAAGAGAGTGAGGGAATGATACTGATGGGGTTCCTCTGCCAAAAACCTGAGGGGCCCAGTTGTGTCCTTCTGTAACAAAGTAAGCAGTTCTGGTTGCCATAGTACTGCAGAATCTGATTAAGCTTAAGAGGGCACAGAATATATTCACATGGATTTTGTGGGGTGGGAGGGTTTGAATTATAAGAAGATTTGAATAGGCTGGGTCTATTCCCTCGGAATGAAGGAGGTTGAGGGGCTGACATTACAGAGTTCTGCAAAAATTTGGGAGGCATAGATAATACCATAAGACCACAAGATATAGGAGCAGAATTAGGCCATTTGGCCTATCGAATCTGCTCTGCCATTTCATCATGGCTAATCCAATTTTCCTCTCAGCCCCAATCTCGTGCCTTCTTCCATATCTCTTCATCTCCCGATCAGTCAAGAATCTAGCAACCTCTGCCTTAAATATACATAAAGACTTGGCCTCCACAGCTGCCTGTAGCAAAGAATTCCACAGATTCACCTCTTTGTGGCTAAAGAAATTCATCCTCATCTCCGTTCTAAAAGGACGCCCCACAAATCTGAGGCTGTGTCCTCTGGTCTTAGACTCTCTCACCGTAGGAAACATCCTCTCCACATCTACCCGATAAAAGCCTTCCACCATTGGATAGGTTTCATTCTTCATTCTTCTGAATTCCAGTGAATACAGACCCAGAGCCATCAAACATTTATCATATGACAAGCCATTCAATATTGGAATCATTTTCATGAACCTTCTTTGAACCCTCTCCAGTTTGGCACATCTTTTCCAAGATAAGGGGCCCAAAAATGCTCCTAATACTCCAAGTGAGTCCTCACCAGTACTTTATAAAGTCTCAAAATTACACCCTTGCTTTTATATTCTAGTCCTCATGAAATGAATGCTCACGTTGCATTTACCTTCCTCACCATAGACTCAACCTGCTAATTAATTTTTACGGAATCCTGCACAAGGACTCCCAAGTCCCTTTGCACCTCAGTTTTTTGTATTTTCTCTCCATTTAGAAAAGAGTCAACCCTTTCATTTCTTCTACCAAAGTGCATGACTATACACTTCCCGACACAGTATTCCATCTGCCAATTCTTTGCCCAATGTCCTAATCTGTCTAAGTCCTTCTGTAGCCTCTCTACTTCTTATGACATAGAGTTCAAGGGTACCAAATAACACAGCAACACTGATGGCTTGTCACATCTTCCACTATTGGCAACTGAAGTAGAAAAGTCTTCATACTGTGACCCAGCAGAAGTGTTCCACACCGCACTGGTGGACCAGTTGCCGGTAACAAATTCCGAAATACAAAGTGTATCAAGGAATGACCCAACATTGTCAAAAGTCTGAAATCACCATGCAAGGATGGCCAGCTCATGGTAACCCTACATTTCCAGAGTTCTCAGTGAGATGAGACCAACTGTTGGTATGTCAAAGAACACCAATGTGTAGATCTCGTGTTGTGGCTCCCTCTAAACTGTGCATCAGTGTTAGAAAATCTGTATGAAGAGCACCTGGGTACAGTCAGGATGAAGAGTCTCACCTGGAGCTACAGACTGAAGACTTGACCAGAAGCTATTTGGAATGCCAAAAAGTTCAAAATGCCCTCACTGGCACCATTACACCTGAGAGAGTGGCTGTCATCACCATGGCAAAGAGTACATATTGACTTTGCTGGGCCTTTCATGGACTCCATGTTTCTGATTGCTGTGGATGCTCATTTGAAGTGGCCAGAGGTTATACCAATGAAGTCAACCACCTCAGCCAAGACTGTCTCTGCCCTGAGGCTTACCAGAACAAATTGTGAGTGACAACGGACCATAATATACGTTAGAAGAATTCCGACTGTTCATGAAGAAAATAGCATCAGACATATCAAGTCAGCTCCTCACCTCCCTGCAATGAATGGGTTAGCTGAAAGGTTTATCTAAACCTTCAAGAAGTCCATTACATGCGATTACATTACATTAGAAGTCTATGCGATGACAAATCGAGGAGAAGATGGCAGCGCAACAGCAGCGCGCGCGGCCTCTCCGGTGATGAATATCTGTTATCTGTCAAGTAGGGGACCGTGCACAATTCTGATTTAATGGAGACGGACATGAGAGTACAGAGGAACATCTGGAAAACTTCTGAAATGGCCGCTTCACTGCCGCTGTTACTGTGTGGTAACCGGAATCTCCAGAGCAGAAGGCCCCGAAATCCTCGGCTTTGCTTGTTGCAGCGGCCGGGGCGAGGTCGAAGGCGCTCGGCAGAGAATGGCGCTCGGGAGGTTGCATCAGAGAGGCTGGTCGGAGGCTCGAAGTTTTCGAATGGATGGACTCAGTGTCAGCTGTGGTCCACTGCTTCCAAGGCATTGGCAAGTTGACGGTGCCTGGAGGTTTATGGCAGGGAGTTTCTCCCTTTTGCCGCCTGTTATCGGGGACCCAGGAGTCGATTGACTTGGGGACTTTTGAGACTTTATTTACTGTGCCCATAGTTTGTTCTTCATCAAATAATGGTATTGCTTTGCACTGCTGTAACTATATGTTATAATTATGTGGTTTTGTCAGTGTTAGTCTTTGGTATGTCCTGTTTTCTGTGATATCACTCCGGAGAAACATTGTATCATTTCTTAATGCATGTATGCATTTCTAAATGACAATAAAAGAGGACTGAGTGTTCTCATAATCTAAAAAAAATCAAACATCTGCAATGCTGTTCATGAACAAAAATCTGAGATCTTACATTGATCTCCTGAAACCAGATCTATTGAGGGAAGGGCAGAATAAGCAGTTCAGCCAGTCACTAGTGAAGCAGCAAGGAGCTTTGAGATTGGATAGGAAGCTCTAGTGCGTGATTACCTAGAAGACAAGAGGACAACCGGTAGGGTAGCTACAAGAACTGGACCACTGATGTTCACAGTGGACATTGGAGATCAGACATGGAGTCGTCACGTGGACCAGATACTGGATGCTCAACCAAAGAACGCACCTGAGTCAATTGCATCCAACAAGACGGACACATTACAGTCATACTTCTCAGTGATGATCACATCACTGACAGCAAAATGACTCTGGAAACCGAGAACGTTGTCTTAGACCAAACCTGATGTCATTCCACAGGTCCAGAGGCATGATCCTGAAAGAAACAGAGAGCCACCTAAAAGTCCAAACCTTTAGAACTTGAAGTTAGTTATGGATTGTTATTGTGAAAGCATGTTTATTTAAAATGTGGGTTTTTGGAAGGGAAATTGAATGTTTTGTACCGAGACAATTTTATGTTTCATTAATCTAAAGGGAGAGGAAGTGTAATGTATGGATCTATTTCTATTTCTTTTCGAGCAATGACCCCCTCCCCCCAGCACTGTGTATTGATCTGATCAATCTGTTGTCTGTGCATGTGCTGTTGTCTACACATGTGCATTGTTCTCTCTCTCTCCCTCTCTCTCCCTGTCCCTCGATGCAATGTGAAGACACCAGTTAAAGCCATCTCCCATGTGCATACTTCTAGCTAACAGACACAACACCGGCCACTGTGACTTTCCTCAGTTAGGTCATCTCCCCCCTCTATGACGTTATCCAAAGTGATATACCTGTCGTTGTGGGAGCTGGCCACAGGGGTACTCTGCACTGGCCCCTTAATCCCTTTCCCCTTCCTGTATCCTGCACCTTGGGTGTTACTGCCTCTCAATATGTCCAATGTATCACCCCCTCAGCCTCCTGAATGTTCCAGTTCTATCTCCAAATCCTTAACGTAGATTGTTAGAAGCTGCAGCTAGATGCATGTCTCACAGTTGTAGTCCACATCCCACAAAAGCGGCATTCCACTATCCTGCTTTGCATCCCTACTGTCCTAGCTGAGCAGATATAAGAAGGGAAGAAAAAAAACTTGAACTAGAGTTTTCTTTTCTTTGCCTTCTTTGATTGAACCCTCTCTTTGTTGAAGTCTCAAAGAGCTAAAGCCTCAAGATCACCACTCTGACAGTGGCAGCTGCACTTGCCCCTGCCTTCCTTTAATTGGCTCTGGCTAATCAGTCCCAGATGCTGATTGGATGCTGGTTAAAGCTGCTTTTCACTGTAGCGGCCTGCTCCTGCCTTTTCTACTTGAGCCTGATTAAAGTCCCCTCCTCTTGAAACTTCTGATGTCCGGATTGGCCACTGGTCAAAGCTCTTTTAAGAGAAGATTGGTAGTCTGCTTCTCGTGGTAGGGAGTACAAAACCAGAGGATGCTAGTTTAGGAGGGAAGAGTTTTAAAGGGGATATGAACTGTAAATATTTCACACAAAGTAGTTTGTATCTGGAATAAGCTGCCGGAGGAAGTGGTAGAGGCTGAGAAAGTATCAACAGGTAAGTGGCACAGACAGATTCCTAAATGAGCAGAGCACAGAGTGATATGGAATTAATAGAGGCGGGTGAGATTAGTATAGATAGGCATAATACTCAGCACAGAGGACAATCTAAGGGAAAAAGCCTTAGCCTAGCCAACCTTTCCTGATAACTCAAGCCATCAATCCAGGTAACATCATTGTGAATCTTTCCTGCCCCCTTTCCAGCTTTTTAGAGCTAGGTGAATAGAGGGGACCAGAACTGAACACAATTCTCCAAGTGTGGTCCAACCAGAGTTTTATAGAGCTACACATTACCTCATAGCTCTTGAACTCAATCCCCTTACTAACGAAGACCAATACATACAGCATCTTAGCCACCTTGTGAACTTACACGGCAGCACTGAGAGTTCTCTGGACCCCTCGGTTCCTCCACACTGCTGAAACTCTTGCAGTTAACCCTGTACTGTACTCAGCCTTCAGCTAAAACTTAACATAACAATAGAGTTAAGCAGGGGTGTATGGGGTGTTGAGGGAGGGGTAGAACCTCTGAAGGGGTTCACTGTGTCCTTTCCAGAGCAGCTCACTCACCACTGGGCCCCACCGGACACTCAGTTCTCACCTGTAGCTCCAACTAGGGGTTTGTATGTCACAATGGCTGCACCCCAGTACACTGCTTCGACGGAAGGGTAGCTGGTGGCCTCACACCCTGGTGAGATAGGGACATGCTTGTCCTAGCCAGTGAAGTCAGCTCCGGCAGGCTGGGTGGATGAGATCTGCAGTGAGATCCAATGGCCAGGAAGCCGGTAACGTAAAGCTCCGTGGAGAGCAAAGGGCGTGACTAGGCACAGAAAATGCCACGGTCATCCACTGCAGTCAAGGAAGAATCCTGTGTGTGATGCTTGTTTGAACCACTGGAACCAGCTTCTGAGGTTGAGAGAGGGGAACCGCCCCACTGCACCAGCTTTTCCCACTTTAAAAACTCTCCCACACAGGCTTCCTCTCGTCATCAGACATGAGGGACGACTACTACAGAGTTAAGCAGATGCAAGTCCATTCCTGTTTTGTGAAGTAAAGGCTTTGATCATCAGGATAGAACCTCTGCTTACAGTGCCTATAAAATGTATTCAATTCCCCCACCCGGAAGTCTTCGTGTTTTATTGTTTTACAACATTGAATCACGGTGGTTTTAATTTGGCTATCAACAGAAAAAGACTCTTTCGTGTCAAAGTGAAAACAGATCTCCACAAAGTGATCTAAATTAATTACAAATATAAAACCAAAATCAAAATTGAGCTTTCTGGCCATCAGACTAAATGCTATGTTTGGTGCAAGCCAAACTCTGCACATCTTCAAAAACTCACCATCCCTACCGTGAAACATGGTAGTGGCTGCATCATGCTGTGGGGATGCTTCACTGCAGCAGACCCTGGAAGGCTTGTGAAGGTAGAGGGTAATATGAATGCAGCAAAATACAGGAAAATCCTGGAAGAAAACCTGATGCAGTCTGCAAGAGAATTGCAACTTGGGAGAAGATTTGTTTTCCAGCAAGACCACGACCTTAAGCATAAAGCTAAAGCTATCCAGGAATGGCTTAGAAACAACAAAATTAATGTCCTGGAGTGGCTCAATTCAATTGAGAATTTGTGGCTGGACTTGAAAAGGGCTGTTCACTCATGATCTCCATGCAATCTGACAAGGCTTGAGCAGTTTTGTAAAGAATAATGGGGAAAAATTGCAGTGTCCAGATGTGCAAAGCTGATACAGACCTATCCACACAGACTCAAGGGTGTAATTGCTGCCAAAGGTGCATCTACTGAATATTGACTAGAAAGGGTGAGTAATTATACAATCAATTAAGTTATGTTTAATAAATTTAGACCAAATTGTAGAAATTTGTTTTCACATTGACTTTTCTGTTGATCAGTGTCAAAAAAGCCAAATTAAATCCACTGTGATTCACAGCTGTAAAACAGTAGGACATGAAAACTTCCAAGGGGGTTGAATACTTTTTATCGGCTTTGTACTTCACATCCCAAAGGCCACAGTTCTGTCAGCTGCATCAATGTAGACTTGCCCGCTCAGCTCCTTAGAGTGGGATGAATCCATAACCTTCAGACTCAGGAATGAGTGTGCACCCTGAAGGTCATAAATGGTGCGAAATTGTTACTGTGGAGCTCTTGGTATTGCAGCCTTCAGCACGTAGAAACTGGATTACCACCTACCACTTTGGGATACGGCCTAACTGGAGACCAGCAGAATTGCCTTACTCATAGAACTGCACTCAGACCGATGAAAAATACAAGACATCTTATGAAGAAATTAAGGTTCAGACAACACTTGCACTGCTCCATTTAACTCAGAGAACCAGGGGATTACCATCCTTATTTGGGGCTTTTACTGCGGCTTTGAGACAACAGACAATGAAATGTTAAAGACTGACGGCACGAGCCCAAAGGTAAACGATGCATTCTGGTCTAATGTATACCTGTGCTATCCTGTTTGTGAAATACCGATCCCCTGAGGGTTTGTGGAGGTAGAGTCAATGAAAGGGAATACCACAAGGTTGTGTGTTTGATTTATCATCTCACAACGGAACAAGGGAAGATATGAGAAATGTCAAAGAGAAGGCATAATCATTGCAAAGGATTTGCTTTCTGACAGACACATTCTTAACTTTGTTGTAAACAGATATAGCAAACAGAAAAGATCCTACGACAAAACCTGGACAAAAGCTGAATTACTGGCCGTCAGTTCATATTGCTTTGATGATTTTAGCAAAATAAGGAGCTGTCAAAAAATGCAGTAAGTGTGCTTTGAGTCGGAATACAGTGAGTCACTTGGATCTGTTAACAGTGTCATTATGATATTAAGAGAATCAAAAGATATGGGATTAGCGAGTTGAGGTAATGCTATGTCAGAAAAATTCTTATTGAATGGCAGAGTGAGGTTGAAGCACCAAGTGGCCTACTCCTCTTTATAGACTCATCGAGTTATACAGCATAGAATCAGACTCATCAGACCAACTCATCTATACCTAACAAAACGTCTACCCATGCTAGTTCTATTTGCCTGTAATTGATCCATATCCCTCTAAACCTTTCCTGTCCATTTAACTTTTAACAGTGTAAATGTCTAGCACTTCCCCTGGCAGCTCATTCCATATAGCCACCATCCTGCGTGTGGAAACATTTCTCCTTACACTTGTGGCCTCTAGTTTTGGATTCTCCTCCCTGGAGTAAAAGACTATGATCATTCATCTTATCTACACCCCTCATGATGTTATATAAGATCGTCCCTCGGCTTTCAAGTTGCAGGGAAAACTGCCTTAACCTAACTCAAGCCCCCAGCCCAGGCAACACCTTTGTGAATCTTTTCTGCATCCTATGGGTGGGTAAACAGAACTGCATACAGTCTGCCAAATGTGGTCTCACAAACAACTTGTACACCTTCCATATGAAGACCCAACTTCTGTACTCAGTGCCCTGACCTGACCTAGGGTGTCAAATGCCATTTGCCTGTGTTGCTGCTTTCAAGGAACTATGCAACTGTACATCTAGGTCTCTTATTACCTGGGTTGTGCTCATTGTTCTTGGCTCTAGACCTCACTGTGGTCTAGATCCAGTGGGAGGGAGATGAGAGGAGAGTGTGATGGCAAGATTGCTATGAAGGAGACAGAGAGATGATTTGTTAGTGGGATTTTACAGTAATCCAAAATATTGTGGTTGTCCTCAAGTTCCAGTTTAATTTTTTTTGTCTGTTTCAGATTGGCATGGGTAGTGGATTGGATTATAGTTAGAAAACATGAAGGAGGAAATGCAGGAGACCAGAAGCAACCTGACACCGTACCACAGAGGCAGAAATGAGGACCCCAAACCACACCTGGGGCACAATAGAGAAGATGGTCAAGGACAGACAGATTGAGGAGCTTCTTTGCTGCCCTAAGTGCCAGCAGAATTAACAGATGTAAGCAAGTACTATATAAATGAAAAAAAGCCTGGAGCACCAAGGGACTTGGAGGTCCTTGTGTGTGAAATACTGTTAATGAAAAGGCTAGCAGAATGCAGACCCTTATTTTGAGGGAGTTGGAGTATAAAAGGAGGGAATTCATTCTACAATTGTACAACCAACTAGTGAGACAGCATCTAGACACTGAAAATAGTTTTTAACTCAATTAAAAAATAGATACCATTTCATTGGAGGTTGTTCAGAGAAGATTCACCAGGATGATCCCAGGTTTGGTTCAATTGTAAACGTGGAAAGGCGAAACCAGTTGGAAGTGCACCTACTGGAATTTAGAATGAGAGGTTATCTTACTGAACTGTAACATGCTTTCGGGTGGTTAATATGGTAAATAGTGAATGGTGAGAAGATGTTTCTTCTAATGGGAGAATCCAGAACCAAAGAACATGGTGCCAGAATAAAGATAGTGATGAGGAAGAATTTCTTCTTTCTATCTTTGGAACTCCTTGTCAGAGTCTGTCATGTGTAATCTCACTAGATTCTTGTATAACGCAGCAAAGTGAATGGCCGTTATTGAGCTCCTTGGCACTCCTTCAATAGGTTTAGATGATCCTGCTCAGTTTTGGCCTTCTCTCAACAAATCCACAATGCTCAGCTTGTGCCTTCTGAAATAACAAGTGTGGTCATCTTTCTGATTTTTCCCAATAGTTTACCAAGTACCCAAAGTTCCTTCCACTTTTTAGATAAGTCAACCTTAGCAAATTTTCTGTAGTCTAGCTTCAGAAAACGGTTGTCAGAACCTCTACCATTTTCTCTTCATCTTCTTAGAACTACCTGAGATGCACTTCATTTACACTGCTAAGTAGTTAGAGTCAGAGAGTGGTCCACAACATCCTTGCTGACTTTTTGCCCAACTATGCTAATTACATCTGCCCGCATTTGGACTGCATCCTTCTATGCCTTGCCAATTTAAATGTCTGCCTAACTGCCTCTTACACAGCGATTGTATCTGATTCCAACAATTCCTTTGGCAGTGAGTTTGATTTAACAACTGCACACCAGGTAAAAACTTGCCTCTAAGATCCTGTTAAAGCCCAGTTTCTCAGTTTAATACTACGCTCTCTTATTTTAATACCCTACCATAGAATGAAGATTTCCTCTCTCTGCCTCCCATATTATTATATATTACTTTCAGGTTGCCCCTCAGCTTCTGTCACTTCAGATAAAATGAACTCAGCCTATTCAAACTTGCCCACAATTTAAATACTTCATTCCAGGTAACGTCCTGGTTAATCTCGTCTGAATGCGCTCCAGCATGTCACATGACCTAATTGAATAACTGAAGAGGTTTGAAAGGCTGAGTAGCCTACCCTGCTTTTCTGATCTGTGATTTGTGTTGATAAAAAATAGCTTGCATGGGTTGATGGATTATGTGGCTCTGTTCAAGGAAAAGATGTTGCAAAAAATTAATCAGTGTATTTTGGTTTGATTGCAATTTCTCCATCTGTGAATGGGCAATGCTGTTCCACACAATAGGTGCTAATGACTTAGAATGGATTCAGCTGCCTGTGGGTTCTCCCAAACATTTTAACCATGTCGAAGAAGTGGTTTAATTCAGGATTAAAATGCAGAAAAAAATTGATGTCTTAATTCCATGTTCCAGAGACTAAATGAAGGATATTGAAACATAATCTAACCTTTGTGCAGTCAAAGGTTCTCATAAATCAGGAAATTGTATTTCAGGCCCTATTTTTAGGAGCATAAAGATATTGCACTGGTGCAAACACCTGGATCACTCCTCCACACAGATATTGAGTAACTAAACACCTGTTCGTAACTCAGTGACTTCAAAAATAAAGGGCGACTTGATAGCCTTGACTCCTGTACTGCTTTATATATATGTGCACTGACCACTTAGACACATAGATTGCTGGTTCTCGCTCTTGATTATTTTGATTCTTTGGACTATTGTGCCTTGAAAAGCTGCCACCTATTACTGTCAAAGTTGAGTTTATAGTCATATGCTCAAGTATATGTATACAGAGGTGAAATGGAAAAACTTACCCCCAGCAGCATCACAGGCATATAGCATTAGAAAATATGAATAGAGCATACACTTATACAGCTTTTACTAAGAAATAACACAATTAGAAAACAAAAACTGTCCAGTTTAGTGCAAGGTGGTCAAAATGATTTACTAACTTGTGGAGATTAGGCTTGTGCAACTTTGTTCAAGAATTGAATGGCTGAAAGGAAGTAACTGTTCTTGAACCTGGAGGTGTGATACTTCAGGCTATTGACTTCTGCGAGAAGATGAAATACTATCAGTCCCTCAAAGCTAAACAAAACTAAGTAAGACCTAGGGCTTGATACCTCCTTATGCAACAGGATGCTTGATTTCCTCACTTGCAGACCCCAATCAGTTTGGATTGGCAACAATATCTCCTCTGCAATCCTCAAAAGGCTGTGTGCTCTACTTGCATTATATTTATGACTGTGAGGCTAAGCACAGCTCCAATGCCACATTTAAGTTTGCTGATTACACCGCTGTCATTGGCCAAATCAGAGATGGCGACGAGTTGAAAATCTGGCTGAGTACTGCCACAACAACAACCTTTCACTCATTGTCAACAGCACCAAACGGCTGATTATTACTGCAGGAGGAGGAAACTGCAGGTCCATGAGCCATCGTTATCAGGGGATTAGAGTTGGAGAGTGTCAGCAACTTTAAATTCCTCTGTGTTATCATTTCAGATTATCTGTCCTGGCCCCTGCACATGTGCAACTACAAAGAAAGCATGGCTGGCCTCTACTTCATTGAAGTTTGAGAAGATTTAACATGATATCTAAAACTTTGACAAACCTCTGGATATGCATGGTGGAGGGTATACTGACTGTTTGCGTCACAGCCTGCATTTGGAAACACCAATGCCTTTGAACAGAAAAGCCTACAAAAAAGTAGTGGATACAGCCAGTTCATCGCAGGTAAAGCCCTCCCCACCATTAAGCACATCTACAAGGAGCACTGTCACAGGAAAACAGCATCCATCATCAAGAAGCCCCACCACCTAGGCCATGATCTCTTCTCGCTACTGCCATCAGGAAGGAGGTACAGCAGCCTTAGGACCCATACTACTAGGTTCAGGAACAGTTATTACCTCTCAACCATCAAGCTCTTGAACCAGAAAGGATGACTTCACTCAACTCCACTTGCACTTACACCAAACTGTTCCCATAATTTTATGTGACTCTCGCTTCAGCTAGTGGCTTAAGGTAGGGGGTGATAGCCCATGGCCTGGCCAAACTTAGGAAATCTCCATTGGGTGGCTGCTGTGCGATGTGTCCCCTGTTATAAATCAGTACCCCAAAATAACAAACAGTACACAATATGCGATTAAACGATTAAGCTTTATAGTTCTTACCTTGACTATATGATTAGTAAAGAAATGAAAAAACCAAAAAAGGGCCCAATTTTATTAAACAGTCTGTTGTGCAATGTTGCAGCTCACTGATAAGCCGATCATCCACCATCGACCTCCTCCGATCGTCGCTGCCCTATGGACCCTTGCTCCAAGTCCACCCCATCCGGCAGTCTATCCGTTCTCTCCATTCGCGTCTTCGCTCCTCATCTCTCCCCGGCAAAAGACCACGAAAATCTCTCTTCCAGCTCACAAGAAGGAAAAACAGCATTCCAAACCCCATTATCTCTAGTCATAACCCAAACATTGCTGCTACAGAGAAACTATTACATTATCAGTGAAACCTTACAGCATGTTATACAGCAGTGAAACCCTACAGAATGTTACAGTTAGTTTTCTTTTCTTTTTGTATTTGCACAGTTTGTTGTCTTTTGCAAACTGGATGTTTGTCAGTCTTTGTGCCTAGTTTTTCATTGATTCTGTTGTTTCTTAGCTCTATTGTGAGTGCCTGCATGAAAATAAATAGATCTTCAGGTAGTATATGGTGGCATTTTGTGTACGTACTTTGATAATAAATTTACTTTGAGTTTTAACCTTTTGAACTTTAGCCTGGATGGTGGAGATCTTTTGATGATGGATGTTGTTTCCTGAGACAGTCCCTCCTGTAGATACACCCTGTGGACCTGCCTGTGATCTACTGGGCAAAGTCCACTACTCTCTTGCATTCCTGTGCATTTGACTTGCTGTACCAGATCATGATGCAACCAGTTCTTGTGCATTTGAATAAAATTAAAGCCCCTATTTCTAATCTCCTTATTGAAAATGGGAGGGTGTAGAAAGCAGGAAACTGCGGCTAGTTACCTTAACATCTGTCACAGGCAAAATGTTCAAAGCTCTTATTAGACATAATTTAATAACATGTTGATGATTCAATCTGCCTGGAGCTTTGGCATGTTGATCTGGCAGATTTTATTAGATGTTATCTCTATTAAAAGTATTCAGCTGTGTACAGTGGTACAGCTGGTAGTCACTGCCTGACAGCACCAGAGATCCAGATTCAATGCTGACCTCTGGTGCTGTCTGAGTAGAATTTGGACATTCTCCCTTTGATAAAGTGATTTCTTTCCAGTGGCCTGCTTTCCTCTCTCATCCAAAAAAAAAGTGTGAGTTGGGAAGTTAATTGGCCACTGTAGAATATTACAGTAATTCTAAGTGAGTGGTGGTATCTGTGAGGATTTGTTGAGAATGAGGGAAGAATAAGAATAGTATTAGTGTAAATGGATGGTTGACGGTCAGAATGGAATTGGTAGGCCTTTAGGCTTGATTTTGCACTGTACCATTCTAATACCTCAATGTATTTTCATTTCACGTTTTACAGATGCTATATTGTTTTATCATAGCTTTTGCAAAAAGCTGAAAATGAGTGGGAAGGAAATGAGAACTGGGGCCCGTGAATGAAAAGGGCACACTGCAAACACCACCTCATGAGTCAATACTGAATCGTTGGATTGAGGGTAATTGGAGCTTTATTGCAGGAGCAGGTCGTATAGAAATATTCAAGGTCATTGGTTAAACTATTGTGGTTTATGAAAAGACCATTTTAGACCAGTACAGCCCAGGGCAGGTTCTTCAGCCCACGATTCCCATGCTGACCATGATGCCATACTAATGATTCCTTCTGCCTGCACTTCCCTCTATTTTACATACTGTCTCAAAGCCTCATGAATACCACTGCTGGATATGCTTCCAGCACCACCCCTAGAAATAGGTTCCAGGCACCCACCATTCTTTCAGTGGGGAAAAAAAAAATCCCCTTTAAACTTTTGGATATCAGAGGGAAACAGAGCACTGAAAGGAACTCATGTGAACTTGAGCTAAGCCCTCCAGTATTTGATAATTCTGCCCTGCGGGGGAGAAATCTGGCGGTCAAACCTATCGGTGCCTCATAGTTCAATAAACTGCTATCAGGTCTCCCGTCACCCTTGCCCTGCAAAGCTCCAGAGAAAACAATCCAAGTTTGTTTAGCCTCTCCTTATGCCTATTTACTCTGTCATGATGAAATGAAATATGATATTTATAAAAAGAAACCCAGTCCTAGATTTCCAGAAGGCGTTTGATGAGGTGTCACATTGTGGCGACCCACTTTCTACACAAGCGAACCGGCTCACTAAATAGCCCGCGCGCGGGGGGAGACTTTTGTAATGCACCTCTGACGTCATTTCCGCCCGGAGAGGGCTGGAAGGGAACTGCTTAAAAGCCAGTGCCGCGAAGTTTGAATAAACGAGTCTCGAGTGCGACTTACAGACTGCGTGTCATTATTTCTAGCTCTGTGTGTAGCACTTCGCTACATTGGTGACCCCGACGGTCCAGACGGGATTTGGACCAAAGATGATCGACTCTTCATCTGTTCACGCAGTTTCGCTAAAACTGCCAACTTTCTGGACGCTGCGACCGCGCGTGTGATTTGACCAAGCAGAAACCCAGTTCCACATTTGGCTGGTATCTTCTGATTCCACACGTTACTATTACGTGGTGAGCTCCCTTGACCAGGAGACAGCCACACGGGTTGGGGATTTCATACAGTCACCCCCCGAAGAAGGCAAATATGCAGCATTCAAAGCGCTGCTCATAGAGACCTTTGGCCTCTCACGGTGTGAGCGAGGTGCCCGCTTGCTGCACCTGGACGGTTTGGAAGACAGGCCGCTGTCAGCATTAATGAACGAGATGCTGGCCCTGGCTGAATGACACAAGCCCTGCCTCATGTTTGAGCAGGCATTCCTAGAACAACTGCCTGAGGACATACATCTGCTGCTGGCCGACGCAGATTTCAGTGACCCTCGGAAGGTGGCGGCCCGGGCAGACGTGCTGTGGAAAGCCAAGAGGGAGAGCGGGGCGTCTGTCGGACAGATTACCAAGCCACGTGCCCAACAGCAGGCCAGACCAGGCCCGGCAACGGAGCGCACACAACCCAGAGGAAGGGGTGAGGAGGCCAATGAACAGTGGTGTTTCTACCACCAGCAGTGGGACACAGAAGCCCACTGTTGTCGCCCGCCCTGCAAGTTCCCGGGAAACGCCAGGGCCAGCCGCCGCTGATGGCTACGGTGGCTGGCCACCAGGACAGCCTCCTGTACGTCTGGGACAAACAGTTGGGACGCTGCTTCTTGGTCGACATCGGAGCGGAGATCAGCGTCTTACCCCCGACGGGGTACGACACCCGCAACAGGGCGACGGGACCCACCCTGAGGGCCGCAAATGGTGCACAATTCGGACCTATGGCACCTGCACAGTGCAGCTACAGTTCAGCTCCAGCCGGTTCACGTGGGACTTCACACTGGCCGCCGTGGCCCAACCACTCCTGGGGGTGGATTTCTTGCGAGCCCACAGCCTGCTGGTCGACTTGCAAGGGAAAAAACTGGCCCATGCCAAGACTTTCCACACATTCTCCCTGGGTGAAGCCAAGTTGCCAGACCCACACCTGGACTCCATCATGCTGTCTGACAATGAATTCACCAGAATCCTGGTGGACTTTCCATCAGTTCTGGCACTGCAGTTCACGGCAGCCATGCCCAGACACGGAGTACAGCATCACATGCCAACCCAGGGACCACCCCTCCATGCCCGCGTACGAAGGCTCCCCCGGACAAGCTCCACCTGGCGAAGGAGGAGTTCAAGAGGATGGAGGAATTGGGGATCGTATGGCAGTCCGACAGCCCATGGGACTCCCCCTTGCACATGGTGCCCAAAGCAGCCGGGGGTTGGAGACCATACGGCAACTACTGCAGACTGAACGAGGCTACAACTCCAGACCGCTACCCCGTGCTGCACATACAGGACTTTGCAGCAAACCTGCATGGGGCAAGCATCTTTTCCAAAGTAGACCTCATCCGGGGGTACCATCAAATTCCGGTACACCCTGAAGACATCCCCAAAACAGCACTCATCACCCCGTTCGGCCTGTTCGAATTCCTCCGAATGCCGTTCGGCCTGAAGAATGCCGCACAGACGTTCCAGCGACTAATGGATGCGGTGGGACGCGACCTGGACTTTGTGTTCATCTATTTGGGCGACATCCTCATAGCCAGCAGTAGTTGTCAGGAGCATCTGTCCCACCTCCGCCAACTCTACTCCCACCTGAGTGATTTCGGCCTCATGATCAACCCAGCCAAATGTCAGTTCGGACTCGACACCATCAACTTCCTGGGCTGCAGGATTACCAAAGATGGGGCAATGCCTCTGCCTGCCAAGGTAGACGCGATCCGCCACTTTGCCGGGCCCAACACAGTCAAAGGCCTGCAGGAGTTTGTTGGTATGGTGAACCTCTACCATCGCTTCCTCCCCTCAGCAGCCCGTATCATGCGCCCTTTGTTTACCCTGATGTCGGGTAAAGGCAAGGACATTATTTGGCACGAAGAGGTCGTGGCCACTTTCGTTAAAGCCAAGGAAGCCTTGGCAGACACCGCGATGCTGGTGCACCCCAGAACAGACGTTCCAACCGCTCTCACAGTGGATGCATCCAACACAGCAGTCAGTGGGGTGCTGGAGCAACTCATCGAGGGGCGCTGGCAACCCCTGGCGTTCTTCAGCAGGCACCTACGGCCACCCGAACTCAAGTACAGTGTCTTCGACCAGGAGCTGTTGGCACTATATCTGGCAATCCGGCATTTCAGGTACTTCTTAGAAGGCAGGCCGTTCACCGCGTTCACGGACCACAGACCGTTGACCTTCGCATTCCCAAAGGTGTCCAATCCCTGGTCGGCCCACCAGCAGCGACATCTGTCCTACATCTCCGAGTACACGACGGACATCCAGCATGTCTCGGGAAAGGACAACGTTGTGGCGGACGCACTATCCAGACCAGCTATCCAGGCCCTGTCCCAGGGGGTGGACTATACAGCACTGGCGGAGGCGCAGCAGGCAGACGACCAGATGCCCAGCAACAGGACCGCAGTCTCGGGTTTGCAGCCGCAAGACTTCCCCGTAGGCCCAGGTGAGAGGACCCTCCTGTGTGACGTGGCTACAGGCCAACCTCACCCCATCATCCCAGCAGCGGCGAGTTTTCAACTCCATACACGGCTTAGTGCACCCATCTATCAGTACAACCATCTGGATGGTCTCCAGCAAGTTCGTGCGGCACAGACTTTGCAAACAGGTCAGCCAATGGGCCAAAACGTGTACGCAGTGCCAAAAAGCCAAGGTGCAGTGGCACACCAAAGCCCCGCCACAGCGGTTCGAACCCACCCGCCGGAGGTTCAACCACATTCATGTGGATATCATGGGGCCCCTGCCAGTGCTGCAAGGAGCACAATACCCCCTAACTATTGTAGACCAGTTCACAAGATGGCCAGAGGCGGTCCCGCACACCGACACCACCGCTAATTCCTGCGCCCGAGCGCTGATTGCAACCTGGGTAGCATGCTTCAGGATACCAGCCCACATTATCTCTAACAGAGGCGCCCAGTTCACCTCCAGCCTGTGGTCGGCTGTGGCCAGCCTGTTGGGTACACAGCTACACCACACAACTGCCTACCGCCCACAGTCGAACGGACTAGTGGAACGCTTCCACCGTCACTTGAAGTCGGCTCTCATGGCCCGCCTGAAAGGGCCTAACTGGGTGGACGAACTTCCCTGGGTCCTGCTCGGAATCTGCACAGCACCCAAAGAGGATCTGCACACCCCGTCGGCCGAGCTGGTGTACGGCACACCCTGGTCGTCCCAGGAGAGTTCATACCAGCCCAAAGGGGGCAAGAGGAAGAACCCGCAGCAGTCCTGGACAGACTACGTGAAAGGCTCGGCAACCTGGCCCCCGTACCGACTTCACAGCACAGACAGATCCCAATCTGCGTACCCAAAGACCTGCAGAACTGTAAGTTTGTACTCGTACGAAGGGGCGGACACCGGGCACCGCTACAGCGGCCGTACGAGGGGCCGTTTAAGGTGATCAGTAACAATGGGTCCACATACGTTCTGGACATTGGGGGGAAAGAGAAGGTTTTCACGGTGGACCGACTCAAACCGGCCCATGTGGACTTGGCGCAGCCGGTCGAGGTTCATGCACCGCGGTGCAGAGGCAGACCACCCAAACAGAGACTGATCCAAACTGTGGACATTGGGGGTGTATCGCCGGTTCTGTGGGGGGGGGGGCATTATGTGGCGACCCACTTTCTACACAAGCGAACCGGCTCACAAAATAGCCCGTGCGTGGGGAGAGACTTTCGTAATGCACCTCTGACGTCATTTTCACCCGGAGAGGGCTGGAAGGGAACTGCTTAAAAGCCAGTGCCGAGAAGTTTGAATAAAGGAGTCTCGAGTGCCACTTACAGACCGGGTGTCGTTATTTCTAGCTCTGTGTGTAGCACATCACTACAACATCAGTGATTACTGTAAAATATAAAAGCCAGGGGAAACAATATTTTGGTGTGAATAGAAGGTTGTCTAGCAAAGACTGAACAGAGTTCATGTAGAAACAAGTCTCTTTCTGACTGGCAGCACCTATAATGTTGTGTGTGCAGGGATGGGGCTGCAGTTAACAGGTGATTTGGTTAGATGCAGCAAAGGTGTGGCAGCTAAATCGGCTGTTGATGCAAAGATAAGTTGTGAAGAGGATGTATGAAGAGGACAAAGCAACTGAAAGAGCCAGCAAGGTGTGGAGTACAATGTGTGAAGATGTGGCTTGTCATTTTTGTCATTAAAAATTAAAAGTTTGAAACTAAATGGAAAGAGGTTGAGATGTCATAGTTGCTGCTCCACAAGAACTCCATGGTTGCAGCTGCAGGAAAGCTGATGGAATATTATTGTTCATTTTTAGAGGAATAAAGTACAAGCGTACGGAGGAAAAGCTCCAGTTGTATAGAGCATCTGGATTACTGTGTGCTATATTAGTCTCCTCATTTAATGAAAGATGTGCATGCTTTAGAAGCAGTTTTGGAAAGGTGTACTAGACTAATACTGTGAGTGGGCTAGTTGCTTTGAGGAGAGGTTGACGACATAAGCTGGCATCCACAGGACTGAAACATAAAAGATCCTTACAATGAATGTTTCATCTTGTGAGACGATCTAGAATTGTTTAACAAATAAGATATTGTCTATGTTAGGCAGAGATTTGGTAAATACTTTCTCTCGGGTATGTGTGAGATTTTGGTTCTCACCTCCACTAAGGTTGGTAGAAGAAGCACCTTTCAATATTTTTAAACCAGAGGTAGATGAGTGGTTGATCAGAAAAGAGGTAAAAGGTTACCACTGGTAGGTGAGGCTACAATCAAGTCACTCAGATATAAACATACTAAAGCGCTAAACGGCCACCTCTTGGTCACAATTCATAGAACCATGCAGCAAAGAAGTGGGCCTTTGGACTGCCGACCTTTGTCCATTCATATTAATACTAAACGGCCATAATAGGTCTGCATCTTCTATGCCTTGCCTATCAAATTGTTTACCTAAATATCGGTCAAATGTATTGATTACATTTGATGCTGCAGCCTCTCCTGGCAGCAAGTTCTGTTTATCAATCAATCTCTGTGTAAAAACACTTACCCTTCAGATCCACTTTCAATTTCTGCTTCTCCTCCTCAAGGTATGCTCATTTGTTTGTGATAGCTGGGGCAGCCCAAACTCTTTAACAGTACCAAAATATTTTTGAAGTGTTGTCGTAGTATTTTGTGACTTATGATGTCAGCTTTTTTATATTTCAAAAATAAAATTTATTCGTAATAGCAATGTACATAAAGGAGTAAGCGGTGCAAAACACACGTACTTTCACGGTCAATGCGCTGCAACTGCTGCTCATGATTGCCGTCCCTTCCATCCTGCCTCTGCAATGGAGGGATTGCAAGAGCAAGATTCAAGATTTTCAAGATTCAAAAACTTTATTGTCATTCTAACCATACATCAGCTCTGCAGGGCAGAATGAGACAGCGTTTCCCAGGGGCAGTGCAATCAAACATAACAAACACAACACTAAATAATGAACATAACAATAAATAGTAAAACACAACAACCACATGTCAGTTAAATCAGTTATAAGTGTCCAGTGCAAGTTAAGAGTGTCCAAAGCAGAGTCAGGTAGAGCAGCTATTTAGCAGTCTGACTGCCTGTGGGAGGAAGCTGTTTAGTAGCCTTGTGGTTTTAGTTTTGATGCTCCTGTAACGTTTGCCTGATGGCAGAAGAACAAACAATTCATGGAGAGGGTGTGAAGGGTCTTTAATGATGTATCGTGTCTTCTGGAGGCACCGACTCTGAAAGAGGTCTTGGACAGAAGGTAGGGAGACCCCAACACTACAGACAACTAGCTCCTACAAGTTCAATGTGATAATGAGCAGTGCAGTATAAATATAATTTATTTCCCAACAATAACTTGCATTTCTATAATGCATTTAACCAGGAAAGAATACCTAGGCCCGGGGGGGGGCATATTTGAACAGCATTAAAGTATTAAACCACAGGAGGAGGTATTAGGACTGGTGGTCATTGGATTGGTGGAAGGTTTGGGGACGATCACAAAGGAGGAAAGAAGTGGTGGTGTACAGAGCTTAAGATAAGGAATTTGAAAACTTGAAGGTCAAGAGATGAAGCAAATAAATTTGGTGAGGAGATTAGAATTGGAAGAGAGCATGGTAAACTGTGGGATTAGTTTGAATTAAATTAGTTTTGACTTGGTTTATTATTGTCACATATGCTGAGGTAGAGTGAAGAGCTTTTTCTGCACACCGTCCACACAGATCATTTCATTACAACAGTAATAGTAATAACAGTAAACAGATAGAACAAGGAAAACAAGAACAACACAGAGAAAGTCAGACAATAAGGTAGAAGGCCATAACGAGATAGATTGTGAGGTCAAGAGTTCATCTTTTTGTACTAGGAGATAACTCTATAGTCCTATGATAGTTGGATGTAAACTGTTCTTGAACCTGATGGAATGTAGTTTCACCTTCACCTTTAGTATGGTTTGCAGAATGGAGAGGGGGAGGAGACAATGCCCGGGTGGGATGGGGACTTTGATTATGCTGGCTTCTTCACTGAGGAGTGCAGACAGAGTCCATAGAGGTTGGCCCCTGTCGTGTGCTGAGCTGTATCCACAGTTCTGCGATTGCAGCAGGACTTGCATAAATTGGAAGAATGGGCATAGAAGTGATGGATGGAATACAATGTTGGGAAATGTATGATAATGCATTTTGGTAAAAGGAACAATGCTACAGACTATTATCTAAATGGGGAGAAGGTTCAAACATCAGAGGTGCTGGGGGACTTGGGAGTCCTCGTGCAAGACTCTCAGAAGTTAATTTGCAGTTTGAGTCTGTGGTAAGGAAGGCAAATACAATGTTGGCATTTATTTCAAAGGGAACAGAATATAAAAATAAGGAGATGATGCTGAGTCTTTATAAGACATTAATCAGGCTGGATGTATTTTCATTGGAGAGAGTCCACAGGAGGTTCACAATGATGATTCCGGGAATGAAGAGGTTAACATATGAGGAGCATTTGGCAGTCTTGGGCCTGTAGTAACTGGGATTTAGAAGAAGGCGTGGGGATCTCATTGAAACCTACCGAATGTTGAAAGGACTAGATAGGGTGGATGTGGAGAGGGTGCTTCCTCTGGTGGAGGTATCCAGAACTTGAGGGCACAGCCTGAATATTGAGGGATGACCTTTTAGAACAGACGTAAGGAGGAATCTTTTTTTAGCCAGGGTAGTGAATCTGTGGAATGCTCTGCCACTGACTGTGGTGGAGACCAAGCCCGTGTGTCTATTTAAGGCGGAAGTTGATCATTTCCTGATTGATCAGGGCGTTAAAGGATATGGCGAGAAGGTAGGTGTATGGGGTTGAGTGGGATCCGGAATCAGCCATGATGGAATGGCAGAGCAGACTTGATGTGCTGAATGGCCAAATTCTGCTCTTGTATCTTGTGATATGCCAAATTCTTTAGCCTCCTGAGAAAGCAGAGACACTAATGAGCTTACTTGACCATGCATCTACATAGTTGGACCAGAACAGGCAATTGGTGGTGCTTACTCCTAGGAACTTGAAACTGTTACAGAGATACTTAGGGAGAAAATTGAAAATATGGTTGAACATTTACAGAGTTTACATGGATTACAGTTGGAATTATTTCTTGGAGGTGGCTTCACATGGGTGACCTATTGTTGGGAAATATGTGCAGAACTGAACTTAAAAACACACAACAATGTGTGTTTTCTTTGCTATGCAGTTTGTTCTCGAGTTAATAGTTAGTGGAAGAGAACTGCAACAGGTCTTGCCCTGTTTCCCAATGGAGGTTTTGATTCCTTTGGTTTCTTTCTCTACCACTCTGATTGCGTCTGAGCCCTATGTCACATCTGGTGCAGGGAAGCACCCCCTTACCAAACCAGTCTATCAGTCTGACAAATTTGCGACCCAAGCAACACCTTTCTCTCTGCCATAACACCCTAATGGCTGTTTTGAACCCTGGTACAGGATGTCCCTGGGTTACTAATGGGTTCTGTTATTAGAGGCTTCAAATTGTTGATTTTATCTGTAAGTCACAAAATACACAGAATCACTTAATACTATAACCACACCTCCAAAGTATTGAATCAGAGAGTCATACAGCAGAGAAACAGTCCTTTCAGCCCAACTCGTCCATGCTGACCAAAGCAGTCACCTAAGCTAACAAGAGAAAATCTGCAGATGGCTGGAAATCCAAGCAAAACACACAATGTGTTGGAGGAACTCAGCAGGCTAGGCAGCATCTATGGAAAAGAGTATACCCGACATTTTGGGCTGAGACCCTTCAGCAGGACTGGAGAAAAAAGGATGAGGAGTCAGAGTTAGAAGGTGGGGGGAGAAACACAAGATGAAGTAAAGAGCTGGGAAGCTGATTGGTGAAAGAGATACAAGACTGGAGAAGGGGAAATTGAATAGAAAAGTACAGAAGGCCATGGACGAAAGAAAAGTTGGAGGAGCACCAGAAGGAGGTGATGGGTAGGCAAGGAGATGAGGTGAGAGAGGGAAAAGGAGAGGTGGGAGGACATTATCTCCTGGTTTCACCCATCACCTTGTGTTTCTCCCTCCCCTCCTCTCCCCCACCTTCTAACTCTGACTCCTCATCTTTTCTCCCCCAGTCCTGTTGAAGGGTCTTGGCCTGATACATCACTGTACAGTTTTCCATAGATGCTGCCTGGCCTGCTGCATTCGGCCACCTAAACTACTCCCCTTTGCCTTTACTTGACCCATATCCCTCTAAACCAACTGTCTTCTAAATGCTGTATCTGCCTCAGCCACTTCCTCTGGCAGCTCATTCCATGTACTCGCCTCCCTCTGCGTCACAGACTTACCCTCGGGTCCCTTTTAAAATTTCCCCCTCTCACCTTAAACCCATACACTCCAGCTTTGGTTCCCCTTCCCTGGGATGAAAGACTGCACGTATTCACCCTATCAATGCCCCTTTGTAAGATCACCCCTCTGTCCTACTTTTCAAGTAATACAATCCTAGCCTGACAATCTTTCTCTGTATAACTCAGAAGTCTACTTTGCAACCTTTCCAGCTTACTGGCAACTTTTCTTTAACAGGGCAACCAAAACTAAACACAGTACTTCAAGTGTGGCCTCACCAGTATCTTGTACAACTGCACATAATGTTCCAACTCCTACAGGCACTATCCTGAATGATGGTTAGTGTGCCCAACAACTTAATCAGCACCCTGTCTATCTGTGACACCATTGTAATGAATGGTATTAATGACAGCCAATTAAAGTGAACATTTATCGTCTGCTCCTGCCTAGTTGCAATGGTTCAGGATGTTCCAATGGTTTCAATGGGCTTGGGCGTTGCATTGTCTAATCAAGCATCATTGCACACGTATCAATAGAAGCAAATGCCTGTCAGTTTCTAAAGCAATTCATTTAAGTGCCTTCCTGCAGGCAGAATGTTCCCTTAACGGACTGAGTACTATGGGCAGGTTCATGTAACCAGGAATATTTTCAACACTGTTTCTTCTTTAAATTTAATATTGCTTATGAGAGTTCAGTTGTATGTCCATGAGTCAGGGATGGGAGGTGCAGGATCACTGGGATGGTGGGAAGCTGTGGAAGTGTGAAGCGTCATGAGTGAGGAGTAAGGGTTAAAGGTTTTGGGGAGGCTTGGGGCAGTGGAGGGTCATGGAAAGGGTGAAAAGTGAGGGGGAGGGGGTGCACGGAGATTTAATAGGGATCTGTGGGGTTAGTTTCCATACAGAGAAAGGTTGATATCTGGAACATGCTGCCAGAGCAGGTAGTAGAATCAGATAAATAGGATATTTAAGTGACATTTAGAGAGACATAAATAGACAAGACATGGAAAGAGCAACAAACTATCTTCTGGGGGAATCTCAGGATCTCAGCAGGCCAAGCAGCACCCGTGGAGGGAAAGGAATTGCTGATATTTTGGGGTGAAACCCTCCATCTGTTATGATGCAGGTTTTAGACAAGATGCAGAAAGGTCCATTCCTCAGTCTGGCAGATGGAATTGGTGTAGATGGACAAGAGGGTGAGCATGGATTTGGTGGGCTGACGGGCCTGTTTCTGGGCTGAACAATTCTGTGAATCTATGACACTACAAGGACTGGAGTTAGTTGTGTTGGGTTCTGGTATGGCATGGTAGAAGTTGTGTTTTGCATGGATAAGAATGGCTTCCCATTCTGGAGGGGGTGAAATTGCTGAAGACTGCGCTGAGCTTGACTGCATGTGTATGGTCCTTCAAGTCAGTCATGGAGTTATACAGAACCTTCACTCTGAGAAAAGTGATCAGCAAAGCTAGTCCCACAATTTGTGTTTGGCCCGTATCCATCTAAACCTTTCCTATCCATATACATTCAGTAGCCATTTTATCAGGTACACCTTGTTAATGCAACTATCTAATCAGTTAATCATATGGCAGTCACTCAATACACAAAAGCATACAGACATGGTCAAGGGGTTCAGTTGTTGTTCAAACCAAACATCAGAATGGAAAGAAATATGATCTAAGTGACTCTGACCATGGAAAGATTGTTAGTGCCAGGTGGGGTATTTGTGAAGAAGAAGAATTTCAGGATGTATATTGCATACATTTCTCTGACATTAAATGTACCTGTTGAAGTATCTCAGGAACTGCAAATCTCTTGGGATTTTCGCACACAACTATCTCTAGAGTTTACAGAGAATGGTGCAAAAAAACAAAACAAAAATCCTGTGGGAGACAGTCCTGAGGGCGAAACACCTTGTAAATGAGAGAAGTCAGAAGAGAATGATCAGACAGGTTCAAGCAGACAGGAAGCTGATAGTAACTCAAATAACCACATGTTACAACAGTGGTGTTGTGAAAGCACCTCTGAATGCAGAGCACATCGAACTTTGAAGTGGATAGGTTACAGCAGCAGAAGACTACGAGCATACACTTGGTGGCCACCTTATTAGGTACAGGAATTACTTAATAGCATGGTCACTGAGTGTCAATCCCTAAATATCTCTGTGACAGCCTATAAAGGAACCTAATGTCACAACTGTTTAGTTTGTTGGCACCCCAAGTTATACACCTCTTTTTCACTCGCTGTATTTTCCACGATCAGTCTAACTCAACTGCCCATTCAGGTCTCAACTCTACCATGATTAGCTCTGGATCAAACTAGTGACAGTTTCTTATGTCCGGCAATGCAAGCACACATTTTCTAACCCCACGTTTTTCTCCCCACTGATCTTCCTCCCAACAAGTGTAACAAGTGCTACACCTGCCCCTACACCTCCTCGCTCACCACCTCTCAAGTCTACAAATGGTACTTCCAGCTAAGGTAAGACCTCAGAGTGTGTTGGCGTCATCTACTGTATCTGGTTGTCCTGATGGGGTCTTCTCTACATCACTGAGATCCGACAGAGATGAGGGTCCGTTTTGCCAAATACATTTGTTCTATTCGTTACAAAAGGTGGGATTTTCTGCTGGCTACCCGTTTCAATTCGATTTCACATATGCATTCTGACATGTTGTTCCATGGCCTACTCTACTGCCATGATGAGGCCACACTCAGGTTGGAGGAGCAAATATCAATCTGTCCAGGCAGCCCCCAACCAGACGGCATGAACATCGAGTTCTGCAACTTTTGCTAATCTCACCCCTTCTCTTCTCTTCACCTGAACATCACCTCCCTCTGGTGCCCTTCCTCTTTCTCTTTACTCTATGCTCTCCTATCATGTTCCTTCTTCATCCCTTTGTCTCTCCCACCTATCACCTCCCAGCTTTTTCTTCACCCCTCCCCCACACACCTAGCTTCCCCCTCTCCTGGTTTCACCTATGACCTGTGAATTTATACTCCTTCCCCTCCTCCCACCATCTTATTCTGGCTATCTCCCCTCTTTCTTTTCAGTCCAGATGAAGGGTCTCAATGCAAAATATTGACTGTTCATCTCCCTCAATGCGGGTGGAGGGGTGGGGAGGGATGGGGAAGCAACTCTGAAGGATTGAAGTCCTTCGTTTGGCTGTGGATTTATTTAGCCAATGCATGCTCAATGTGAAGGGAGGTCAAAGAAAGGAATTTGCGCGTTATTATCTCAAGAATGTGCCTTGCAAACAACAATAAAAAGAAATTATTTTTGGCAAGTGCTGAAGTGTAATTGCCATTCAGTTAGTTTGCAATCCGGAAGCTTATCGTAGTGAGAGTGGGATGGATGGAGTAAGAGGAGGACTTTGACAGGCTGTAAGACATAGAGCACACAAACAGGCTCTTGAGCCTGTGATATGCATACCGAGTTTTATACCCGTTCACGTCAATCCCATAAACTTGCATCAGGACCAATGTTCCCCCTAATTTGTAGTGACCAGTGTGCACGAAAAATCTTGTGCTGTGCAACCTTTTGCTCAGTGACAACAACCTGTGCGACTGTATAATTTCCTCAATAAAAGCAGTATAAATAAGCCATTTTGAAATCTAAAATCAGTAGATAGATCGCTGCAAACTCCACATTGTCAACACGGTCCACATCAGAAACCGAGAAAGGAAATGTGATTGTGTACGATTGTGAGATATACCTAACGTGCCAATAGGGTAGAGGGTGACAACCTTTTACCTGCAGTTTAACACATCAAAGTTGCTGGTGAACACAGCAGGCCAGGCAGCATCTCTCGGAAGAGGTACAGTCGAAGTTTCAGGCCGAGACCCTTCGTCAGGACCAACTGAAGGAAGAGTGAGTAAGAGATTTGAAAGTGGGAGGGGGAGGGGGAGATCCAAAATGATAGGAGAAGACAGGAGGGGGAGGGATAGAGCCAAGAGCTGGACTTCTTCCTAGAGATGCTGCCTGGCCTGCTACGTTCACCAGCAACTTTGATGTGTGTTGCTTGAATTTCCAGCATCTGCAGTATTCCTGTTGTCTGCAGTTTAAATTCCTTTGTGCACTAGTAGCAAAAGGTGTGTGTGTGTGCACACCTTGGAGGGAACATTGATTGGGACAGTATCCTTCTAAGCCTGGCCTATTTAAGCATCTGCTTAAATGCCTCTTAAGTATAGTGACTGCATCTGATTTCAGCACCTCCTCTGGAAGTGAGCTTCGGATAAGATTACGATAAAGAAATGTAGATATAAACAGAGAAGGAGATAATATATCACGTATTGACCTTTCACTAATTATATGGGTCAACTACTTAAGAAAAAGTTGTGGCATAAGCCCCCTGACAGGGCTTTATGAGTCTCTGGAAATGCAGGAGACTGTAGATGCTGGAATTTGGAGCAACAGATGTAATGAGATGTTTGTTGCTCATGAAACTTTGGAATTCTCTTCCACAAAGGGAAGCAGCATCTTTGAATACTTTTCAGGCAGAGCTAGACAGATTCTCAACAGGAAAGAGTGTGACAGGCTACCGCAGGTGGAGTTGAGGTCAACCATAATCTGATGGTGGGGCGGGCTGGAATGGGTGTGTGGCCTACTCCTGCTCATATCTTTATGATCTAGAGCACATTTCCAACCAACTAAATACTTCTGAGATGCCATCAGTGAAGTGACACAGGAAGTAAGCAGACCAGGTCTCTGAGTTCGTTATTCTCTGGCATATGGGAGAGTCACTGGGACAAATCTAGCATTAAATAATAGACCAGAGAGGGAGAGAGATTCAGAATAAAAGAGAGGGACATGAGAAAGTATTAGATGTGAAAGGTGGCATGCGGTGGAGGTGAGCAAGGGTGAATGGAGTGGTAGGGGGAGGTGAATGAGATGGAAAGAGTGTGAGAGGAAGAGAGTATGAGTTGTAGAAAGAAAGGGAGTGACCATGTGTGGGGGAGGGAGGGAGGGAGTGATAGAGAAAGAAAATGAGAATGATAATGAGATGGGTCAGCAAGTATGTGTGTGAGAGGGAATATGTGTGTGTGTGTGAGAGAGAGTGAGTGTTGAGTGAAGGACAAGGAAAGGGTGTGGGTATGTAAATGTGTGTGTGTGTGTGTGTGTGTGTGTGTGAAAGAGAGATCAATCAATCTCCAAACTGCAAACTGCAGGCTCTAACAGTTTCAGAAACATGTTTAAGGTGAAAAACAAATGTAAAAGAAGTAAAATGGACATTTTCATGAGCTACCTGAAAGATGTTAACTGAGGGAGTGTTGTCCCCTGGCACCATCTTGACTGGAAGGTGTGTGTTGCTCTGCATTTCCAGCATCCACAGAATCTCTTGTGTAAATTATTATTTTCCCAGTTTTCCCCATGCCTGTCATATCGATGGTTGTATAAATATCTTCTGGCTGAAGAGCGTCTGTAGTTTGCGAGCTAAAGCACTTGTTCATCCCCATCGCAAGCTGTCTGGAATCTAAACCAACCACCACCTCCTCCCTTCCAATCACAACACCACTCAGGCTAAGCTGAAGATCCCATCTGTGGCATACTAGGTGCCAGGCTGACTGGAATTACACCCAGGCCAATTACAGTCTGTCTGTACACCAGTTTTCTTTACCTTTGTCATGCTTACCCAGCTCTGACAGCAGCCTCGGGTCTGGTCTCGCGAATGGGAGTGAAACGGACTGAAAGAGACTCATGTTGAATGGAGCAATAAGGCTCCAGTTACATTGTGAGTCACTCCAGGTTGCCTCAGGACAGGCAGCTGTCGACACTAGCCCGTAAGTGATGAGAGTAGTTTGTGTTACTAGACAGCTTGGTCAGAGGAGCAGAGAGGCAGGACTGGAAAGGAAGCCATGTAGGTCAGATTCAGAATCTGATTTTTATCACTGTCTTGTGTGATGTGACATTGGCCATTTTCTGGCAGCAATACAGTAGAACGCATAACTTTACTATAAATTATAAAGTAAATAGCACAAAACATAACAAGGTTGTGTTCAGCGGTTCATGAACTATTCAGAAATGCTACGGTGGAGGGCAAGATGCTGTTTTTGAATCATTGAGTCTGGGTCTTCAGACGTCTGTACCTCCTCTCTGAGGTTAGTAATGTCACTGATGGTCAGGACCTTTAGTAATGGATGCTACCTCTACAGAGTGGTGAATGATGCTGATTCCTGCTGTGACTGACCTGTAATTATACCATACCAATACTCACCTCGGGTGTGCAGGGGCTTAGAGAAGAAATTCCTATTCCCATTCCCATTCCACCATGTCACTCCATAGGCTCCTCTTGTGCCACGATGAGGTCATCCTCAGGGTGGAGAAGCAGCACCTTGTATTCTGTCTGGGTTGCCTCCAACCTGATAGCACGAATATTGATTCCTCCTTACAGTAAAAAAGTTTTTACTTTCCGTTCCCCTTTTCTTCTATTCCCCATTCTAGTCTCTTTACCTCTTCTCACCTGCCTATCACTGTCCCCTCCTCCTTCCCTTTCTCCTATAGTCAACTCTCTTTTCCTATCAGATTCCTTCCTCTCCAGCCCCTTACCTTTCCCACCCACCTGACTTCACCTATCACCCTCTAGTTATCCTTCTTCCCACCCCCCCCCAACCTTTTTACTCAGGTATCTTCCCCCTTCCTTTCCAGTCCTGAAGAAGGGTCTTGGCCTGAAACGTCGACTGTTTATTCATTCCTGAGGTCCTCCAGCATTTTGCTTTAGGAGCGGAGATCATGCCCCCTTCTTTCCCATTGCAAATAAATTAATTTACTCTTGTTACATGTACTGAAGTACACAGAGAAAATAATTGTTTTACATGCCGTCCATACAGGTTATTCACAACAAAAGTACATTGAGGTAGTACAAGGAAAATCAGTAACAGAACGTAGAATATGGTATTACAGAGAAAGTGCAGTGCAGGTAGGTAATAAAATATAAGGGCATGGCGAGATAGATTATGAGGAGTCGACCTTATTGTATCAGATGATCATTCAATGCCATTATAACAGTGGAATAGAAGTTGTCCTTAAGGAAGGAGGTACGCGTTTTTGGGCTTTTGTATTATCTGCTGAATGGGAGGAGGAGGAGAATGTCTGGGGGGTGGGAGGATTCTTTAATAATGCTGGCTTGTATACTGAGATAGTGAGGAGTGTAATCAGAGTCCATAGAGCGGAGGCAGGTTTCTATGATGAGCCTGTTGTGACATGTATGTGTACTTGGAAAATACATTTACTTTGAACTTTGAAGCTGTGATGCATCCAGATAGGATGCTTTCTATGATGTATTGATTGGTGAAGATCAAAGGGAACATGCCAAGTTTCTTTAACCTCCTGAGGAAGTAGAGGTGCTGGTGTGTTTTCTTGACCATGGTGTCTGTAGTTGGGCTAGGACAGGCTACTGATGATATTACATTCCTAGGAACTTAAAGATTTTAACCCTCTTGACCTCAGCACTGTTGATATAAAGAGCAGCATGTGCACTGCCCCCCACTTCCTGAAGTCAATGATCAACTCTTGTTTTGCTGATAAAGGAAGAACAATTATTGTCATGACATAATGTCACTATGCTCTTTGCTTCCTGTACTCTGTCTCGTCCCTATTTAAGATTGAGCCCACTACGATGGTATCATCTGCAAACTTTGTAGATGGAGTTAGTGCAGAATCTAGCCCTGGGGTTGTGAGAGTACAGGGACTAGAGTAGAGGACTGGGGATGCAGCCTCGTGGGGCACCAGTGTTGAGGATAATTGTGGCGGAGGTGCTGTTGCCTGTCCTTACTGTTTATAGGTGGGTTGTACAAGGCAGCAGTGATTAGTCCTGGAGAAAGCGAAGAGCAGCCGGGTAGACAAAGCAAAGCTGCTGAGTGAATCACTCCTTTGATTCAGCCGATTACTATAGTAACACTGTGCTGCTGACAGGAGGGAAAGTTTAGCAGGTTTTTGTAGTCAAATGTGTTTTCAGGGAAGGTTATAGTCGACATTTTGTTGTGCTAACCTCAAACTGACAGCAGTACTTATCAAGGAGAAGGTCAAGTCTGTGTTTGCTCCCAGCAGCCTCACCATCACACCCCCCCTCCATCACCACCAATCCTCCTCCCCCCTGCACCCCCCCCCATCCTCGGTTCACCGAGTCTTGGCACCCTGACCTGACTGAGCAATTTATAAATGAGCCATTGCATTGATGTGTTCTCGGAAACTAAAGCAAAACAAGAGGGGACGGACAGATGTTGAAATGGAAAATTGCTGAGGAAGTGCAATTAGGGAGCACATTTGGGTGGTAAGTTTTCCTTGCGACATCAGAATGAGTTTGATAAAGAAACAAGGATAAATAAACAAAGTTCATGGAACATACCCAAGTGGGAGAGTATTTCTTTCTGCCGTGTCCCATTTTTGAACCAGTTGTAATTTAAACTGGGCAAGTGGAAACATAATTGTGTTGTTCAATTCTGATCAAATATACAGTACAAAGAAGCAGAGGCTTATTATTTGCACAGCCACATTACCTGAGACACCGGACACAGAGAGTAAGGACTCTCCACTAGGGACACAAAGTTAGCAGGTACTGGAACCTGGTGCAACACACACAACGTTGGAGGAACTGAGCATGTCAGGCAGCACCTGTGGAGAGAAATGGACAGATGACTTCTTGGCTTACTCAAAACATCCATTTCTCTCCATAGATGCTATCTGAGCTGCTGAATTCCTCCAGTAATTTGTGTGATGTGAAGGAGGTTTGTATTGTCACTGAGCACTCTGACAAACTTCTACACATGTACCGTTGAAGGTATCCTGACATATTGCATCATCGTTTCCTGAAAGGAAAATCCTGCCTGACTAACCCACTTTTGAGGAAATTACAAGCTGGATAGATAAAGGAGATGCAGTGCATGTGGTGTCCTTGGATTTTCAGAAGGCCTTTGACAAGGTGCCCACACATGAGGCTGCTCAGCAAGATAAGAGCCCATAGAATTACAGGGAAGTTACTAGCATGGGTGGAGCCTTGGCTGGTCGGCAGAAAACAGAGAGTGGGAATAAATGCCGGCTGCCAGTTCCCGGTGAAGTTCCACAGGGGTCGGTGTTGGGACCGTTGCTTTTTACAATGTATGTTGAGGAAACAGAGAACCTGCAGAGAGACTTAAATAGTTTAGGGGAATGAGCAAAGAAGTAGCAAATGAAATACAATGTTGGAATGTGTATGGCCATGCACTTTGGTGGCAGAAATAAATGGGCAGTCTGTTATTTAGATGGGGAGAGAATTCAAAATGCAGAGATGCAAAGAGACTTGGGAGTCCTTGTGCAAGGTACCCTAAAGCTTAACCTGCAGGTTGAGTCAGTTGTGAAGAAGGCAAATGCAATGTTGGCATTCAATTCTAGAGGTATAGAATATAAGAGCAGGGATGTGATGTTGAGGCTCTGTAAGGCACTTGTGAGACACTCATAGAAACATTTCAAATGTTAAAAGGCCTGAACAGATTAGATATGGCAAAATTATTTCCCCATGGTAGGGGATTCTAGGACAAGAGGGCACGACTTGAAGATTGAAGGACGTCCTTTTAGAACAGAGATGCGGAGAAATTACTTTAGTCAGAGGGTGGTAAATCTGTGGAATTTATTGCCATGAGCGGCTGTGGAGGCCAAGTCATTGGGTGTATTTAAGGCATAGATAGATAGGTTCTTGATTAGCCAGGGCATCAAAGGGCATGGGGAAAAGGCAGGGGAGTGGAGATGGCTGGATGAAGTGTATCAGCCCATGATTGAATGGTGGAGCAGATTCGATGGGCCAAATGGACTACTTCTGCTCCTAAATCTTATGGTCTTATGGTCTGCAGCAACTCGAAGGCGCGATAACTTAAGAAGCTACAGAGAGTAGTGGACTTAATCCAATACATCCGGGTCACATCACTCACCAACATTGGTTGTCTATACAGGAGGAAATGCTTCAAGATCCATCACCCATCATCAAAAGGGCCCACCATCTGGGCCACGCCATCTTCTCACAAAAATATCGGGTAGGAGGTACAAAAGGGCCCACCATCTGGGCCCCGCCATCTTCTCACAAAAATATCGTGTAGGCGGTACAAAAGGGCCCACTATCTGGGCCACGCCATTTTCTCACAAAAATATCGGGTAGGAGGTACAAAAGGGCCCACCATCTGGGCCCCGCCATCTTCTCACAAAAATATCGGGTAGGAGGTACAAAAGGGCCCACCATCTGGGCCATGCCATCTTCTCACAAAAATATCGGGTAGGAGGTACAAAAGCCAGATTCATGAACAGCTACTTCCTTTCAACCATTTGGTTCTTCAAATAGTTGGCACCACCCTCATCACTACAGTTTAGCAACACTATGGCCATTTTGGTAATTTTGTACTAAAATAGAGTTTTTTTCTGTTATAGGTATGTTTGTTCCTGTAAAATCTGAATAAGTTCATATTTAATATGTTTTCTTGAGAATTCTGTTTATAGGATGCTATTTGTCCATAATGCTGATGCTATTAAGGTCTTCATTGCATGCATGCATGTGACAATAAACTTGACCCGAATTTGGAGGCTCCTCAGCAGAGATCCTGCCTTTTGATTGGAGAGACCACCTCGAGGCAGGGAATGTGATAGATCAAATGTGAAAAGATATAGCAGCTGCAATGGTTATGTCCTGGGGGGCAGTAATCCAGAGAGTGGTTAAGGTTAAGAGTTTTGCTCAAGAGGATTGATTAGGGCACAGTGGTAGATGTTATCTGCATGGACTTTAGCAAGGCCGTGACAAGGTCACTTCACTCTTGCAATGCCAGCCGGGAGAGTTCAGGTGCATGGGATCCACTGAGAGCCAGTGGGCACATAATTGCTTTGATGGCATGGAGCAGAAGGTGCAGAGGGAGATGGTGGAAAGATGCAACAAGTGGTGTGCCACAGGGATTGGTGCTGGACAGATTGTATCTACGGGAATGCACAAAGCTTGCAGGTGACACTAAAAGAGGTGGTATCATAGACAGTGAAGCAGCTTATCAAGAGTTACAAGAAGATCTTGATCAACTAGGTAAATTGGACAAAGCAAGGCAAATGACACTCAGTCAAGGTAAGTGTGAGGTATTGCACATTGATAAATCAAACGAGAGTAGAAAGTTCACAATGAACAGCATAATCCTGGGAGTGCTGCAGGATAGATGGATCCAGGAGTACAAAGAGATAGTTTCCTGAAAGTAGTAATACAGCTAGACAGGAGATGAAGAAGGCATTAGGAATGCTGACCTTCACTAGTCAGGGTACTGAGTACAGCAGGTGTGACCTTACAATGCAGTTGTCCCATGCGTTGGTGAGGCTGCAGCTCGTGTATTGTGTTCAGTTTTCACTAAATCATGACAGAAGAGATGTCATGAAGCTGGAATGAGTGCGAAGAAGATTTATGAGGATTTGAGGGCATGCATTATACAGAGAGGTTGGGCAAGCTAGGATTTTATTCATTGGAAAATAGGAAGCTGGGGTGTATTAAATCATGAGAGCCGTGAATAGAGTGAATGTTTTCGCTTCTTTCTCCCCAGAAAAGGGGAATCAAAAACTAAATAGCACAGATTTAAAGTCGGAGCAGATTCTGAAAGGGACCTGACAGGTAAGTTCATGCAGAGTGTGGTGTGTATATGAAACAATGAAACAAGCTGCCACAAGTTGATGGAGCAGGGACAATAAGCGAATGTAAAAAAAGACTCCAATCACCCCCGACAATCTGTTCTCTTTGCAAGACCCCCCCCCCCACCGCCTCTGCCCCATCAGACAGAAGATAGAAAAGCCTGAAAGTATATAAAGCCACACTCAACAATAGCTTCTATCCCACTCTAGGAAGACTATTGAATTGTACCTGACATGATCAGATCTTATCTTCATAATCTACATCTTTATGGCCTTTTATCTTCTTGTCACCAGGGCTGCACTTTCTCTGTGGCTGTAACACTTTATTCTGCATTACGTCACTGTTTTCCCTTGTACCACTCCAATCCACTGTTGTAATGACATGGCTAACAAACAAAGTTTTTCGCTGTAACCTCTTTACATGTGACAACAATAAACCAATTTGCAATTTTAAAAAACTGACAATTTGCAATTTTTAAAATATGAATAGAAAAGGTTCAGAGGGGTATGGATCAAACATGGGCAAATAGGACTGGCTTAGGTGGGCATCATGGTTGAAGGGCCTGATTCAGTGCCGTGGACTCTAATGACTATATCTGAGACTTGTACTGGAGGGTGCAGAGGAGGTTCATCAGGACATAGGAGGGAAAGTGGCATTGAGGTAGAAGAGCCGATATGATTTTGATGAAAGAAAGCAGGCTTGAAAGGCTTGGATGACATTCTTCTGTTTCTAATTCTTATGTACCTCCGGTCAGTTCACGAGGTCTTAAAAATCTGAGACCTACTGCCTTTCTCTCCTTAAATTAGCTTTGTTATGAGAGATCAAGTGGGCTGCAATACATAGATCAGATTAATTTTCTTATGTGGAGTCATTAAAACAATAATACTTAATCCAAACATGATAGCTACTTGGGAAGAGAAGAAAGAGTGGGCTATGCTGTTTTTTCTCTGACAAATGCTGTAGTAATTTAAGATGAATTAATACTGATAATATTTCATCCTTCCCACGCACAAGTTCTTGATGGCAATGGTGGCCCAGAAAGACTTCAGATATTTCCATGCAATTGGTGATAACATCCTGTGGAACTCTTTTGATAATAGACAAGTAGGTTAACATCAAAGTTAACTTTGAAGGCAAGTCTATGGTAGTCATTTCTTTTTGAATGTTCCTCTTACCTCCCACCATTTTCCCCTTGCGAAGAAAGACCTACTTCTGCAAAAATTGTTCCCTGTCACTGAAAAGAAATGATCCTAAGGCTCTGAAGTAAAGGCAGAGAATATTTCTACTCTCTCCCAGTGTAACTTGTGATGGAATACATCCTTGTGGAAGTACAGGATGGAAACAGATCCTTAAACCCAACAGTTCCATGCTGACTAAATGAGTACCACTTGCCTGTGTTTGGCTCATATATCCCTCTAATCTTTTCTTCTCCATGTACCATTCAAGTACCTGTCAAATGTTGTTGATGTAGCTGCCTCAGCCACTTTCTATTGCAGTTCATTCTATTTTCCATTTTCTATGTTCTAATTCTATTCTGTTTTCACCCTCCAGGTGAAAAGGTTGCCTACTGGGTTTCTATTAACTCTCTCCTCTCTCATCTTAACCCTATTTCCTCTAGCTCTTGATTTCCCAGCTCTGAGAAATAGACTCTGTACATTCACCCTATCGATGCCCTTCATGATTTTACATACCTCCATAAATCACTCCTTGGTATCCTACATATCAATTTTAAAAAAAGTCTCCCTTACTCAATTTCTCTCCCTTACTCAGGCCCACAAATCCTGGCAACTTCTTCTTGAGTCTGCTCTGCTCTCTTTCCATGCAATGGTATCTTTGTAATGGCAACCAAAACAGAACGGAATATTCAAACTGTAGCCTTCCCAATGTCCTTGCCTTGGAGATGCCAATCTCTTTGGAAGGCACATTAGATGCAGGTGGTAGACCTGCTGCCTCACAGCACCAGGGAATTGGGTTTGATCCTGCCCAAGTGCTGTCTGTGTGGTGTTTGAACATTCTCCCTGTGGCAAAATGTGTTTCCTCCAGGTGCTCTAGTTTCTTCCCATGTCCCAAAGATGAATAAGTTGTTATGTATAAATTGCCTCTCTTTAGGTGAGCAGCAAAATGTGGGAGGACCATGAACAAATGAATATTACCTCACTATCCTCCTTTGGAACTTTTGATCTCCCAATCTGGACTGTTGTGGCCCTTGCACTTTTTGTCTGCCTGCACTGCATTTTCTCTGTAACTGTAATACTATATGCTGAGTTCTGTTTTCCTTCTTATTACTTCAATGTATTTATATGTGAAGTGATCTGTCTGGCCGGCATGCAAATAAAAGTTTTTCATTGTGTCTCGGTACTTACGAGAGTAACGAAACAAAACCCATTTGGATTTGCCTTAATAGGTTACAAGTTCTCCATTGTTGTTGGATATCAGGCACAAGATGTGAAGATAAAGATTTATTGGAAGTTGAATATCTACTGCATGGATAACAGTATTGTCTTCCTTGTAAAGGATAATTATTCCAGCTGCAGACCATCTCTGTAGTCTGGGCAGTGTGAAGAGAATTTTAAAGGAAAAGAGAGAAGTTTAAAAGAAGGGTGAATTTAAATCACCCCTGTGGTAATTCTAGGATAACCAGACAATGTTGCACAGGCAATGACGTGCTCCATTTGAAGGAACTTACAATACTAACAATGTATGAAATGAACCAATAGCAAAATTCCATAAAATAGAAAGCAAAGGCAGCATTTGAATATCTATTTAATCTTGTTATGATATCAAGGAGGAGTGCAATGGCATTGCTGCTCCACAGCTTCAGCAACCTGGATTTGAAACTGGTGCTAACTACACCGTGTTTGCACATTTGCCCTTGCGTGCTCTGGGTTCCTCCCATATTTGAAAGACGTACAGGCTAGTAGGTTAAATTCCTACTCGGAATGAGTGGTTTGAAGAATCAGGCTGGAGCAATGAGCAAACAATCTTCTGAAGGAACCCAGTGGAGCAGGCAGCATCTGCGGAGTAAAATGGACAGTTGAGACCCTTCAAACGAACATCTTGGTCCGGATTGGGATTGGAATTCATTATTATTCTCACGTCTACCACAATACAGCAAATCTTTGACTGCATTCCATCCAGACAAATCACTCCATACATAAGTACATTGAGGTAACACTGTACAAATGATCCTACAGAATGTCGGATATAATGTTAAAGCAGTGCTGGTAGACAATAAGGTGTAAAGGACATGAGGTAGATTGGGAGTTCAGGAGTTCATCATTAGTATACAGTATAAAGAAGTCCATTTAAGTGTCTGACAGCATGTGTGCAGTCTTCACAGAGAAAAGAGGCAACAGGGAGAGAGGAGGTTACAGGGAAATAAGTGGGGCAATTTGATTGATGGAGTTGTGCTGAGACCCAGCACAAACTTTATGGGCTGAGTGGCTTTCTTAGATGTGCGGTATTAAGGGAATGTGACATGATGTAAAAGTTGGCTCAGAGTTTTTTATAGCCATCAAAGTATAGTTTAAGGACAGTCTCGGTTGTGCTGTAAAGACACAAATAACAGGATCATCAAAGATACTGATGCTATTTGAAGGATAAAAAAGCTTACTCAGTCATTTTTTGTTCAGCTGGCATCACAAGTTCCAAAAGACATTCAACATGTAAAAGAATTAATGTGCCCTGTTTTACTTCAGTGACTATCTAGAGATTGTTAAACATTGCCAAGGGGGACCTGCATCAACTTAAGATACCAGGTATGACCTTAATTTAACATGTTCAAAGGTGATCTTCTCCCTCAGCACTTTGCTGGATGGTTAGCTTTGACTGGAACTCATTGAGAGTAGATTTGAACCTGGTGCCTTTAAATATTGGTTATGCCTCACCTTTCGAGGATGTTGGTTAATATTCCTCTCCAGAGACCTGAGCTCTTTGACATTCCACTCTCACTCCCACTTATGATTGCCAGCACATCCCTTTGAATAGGGAAGAGGCTAAGGACTGAGCTTGTGGGCAACAGTGTCAACTCTAAATGCATGGAATTTAGAGTAAAATCAAATAAATTTTAAAAAGCATACGAGTTTTCTCTGGGGGAACTCATCAGGTCAGGCAGCATCCGGGGAAACGATCAGTCAACGTTTCGGGACGGAACCCATCAGCAGGACTGTAGAGGGAAGGGGCAGAGGCCCTATAAAGAAGGTGGGGGGAGGGTGGGAAGGAGAAGGCTGGAAGGTTCCAGGTGAAAAACCAGTAAGGGGAAAGATTGAGGGGATAGGCAGGAAAGGTGAAGAAGGAAAAGGGAAAGCATAATGGGTAGTAGAAGGAAGCAAAACCATAAGGGAGGTAGTAGGCAGCTGGAGGAAGGGGTAGAGTGAAACTGGGATAGGGGAAGGGAATTACTGGAAGTTGGAGAATTCAATGTTCATACCAAGTGGCTGGAGACTACCCAGACGGTATATGAGGTGTTGCACCTCCAACCTGAGTTTAGCTTCATCATGGCAGCAGGGGAGGCCATGTATGGATATATCCGGATAGGAATGTGAAGCAGAGTTGAAGTGGGTGGCAAACCGGGAGATCCTTTCTGTTGTGGCGGATGGAGCGGAGGTGCTTAACAAAGCGGTCCACCAATCTGTGTCGGGTCTCACCGATGTAGAGGATGCCGCACTGGGACTCCCCCACCCCTTTATCTTTCCCCTTACTGGTTTTTCACCTGGAACCTTCCAGCCTTCTCCTTCCCACCCTCCTCCTACCTTCTTCATGGGGCTTCTGCCCCTTCCCTCTTCAGTCCTGATGAAGGGTTCTGGCCCGAAACGTTGACTATTCATTTCCATGGATGCTGCCCGACCTGCTGAGTTCCTTCAGCATGTTGTGAGTGTTACTTTGACCCCAGCATCTGCAGAGTATTTTGAGTTTTCTCTTTCAGCAATCACGAATGGAAAAATGTCTATTCCAAACCTACACCGGTAATGCATCCCAAAATTTTCCTCCACTACATTGAGGACTGTAGTTGTGCTGCTTCCTGCACCCATGTTGAGTTAATCAATTTTATCAGACTTTTCTCCACCTTCCTTCCTGAGACAGATCTCCACGAACCTGTACAATATACTGACTCTCACAGTTATCCTCACTGCAGGTCGTCCCAACCTATCGCGTGTAAAAATACTTTATTGTTTTCTCCATTCTTCTGTCTCCACTGCAACTGTTTTCAGGATAAACCTTTCCATTCTTGAATATCTGAGATGCTGGCTTTTTTCCAAAAGAATTTGTGTTTCCCTTCTACCACCATCGATGCTACCCTCACCCACATCTCCTCCATTTTCTGCACATCTGCCCTCACCCTATCCTCCCACTACCACAACAGGGATGGGGTTTGCCTTGTCTTTACTAACCACCCCAGGAGCTTTCGTATTCAGCATATCTGTAACGTCTGCTATCTCTAATGGGACCCTACCACTCCTACCACTGACCATGACCATCTTTCTCTCTCCCCCCCGCCCCCACTTTCTGTAAAGATAACACACTATGTTACTCACTTGTTCACTCTTCCCTCCCCACTGATCTCCCTCCCGGCACTTAACCCTCCATAGTGCCCCTACATTACCTTCCTCCCCACCATTCAGGGTGAGACCTGATACAGGTTGGGGATTTTTGTTTTTGATGGCCTTTGCTCTGCCCCACTCAATTCGACCTCTCATTCCCATTCTGACATCATCATCCATGGCCTGCTCTAGTGCCACGATGAGGCCAAACTCAGGTTAGAGGAGCAACACCTCATATCTCCTACTGGGTCACTTCCAACCTGATGGCATGAACATCAATCTCTCTAACTTCTGCTAATCTTCACCCCCCTCCCACTTTTTTCTAGTCCCCATTCTGGTTACCCTCTTCCCTTTCTCCTCACCTCCCTCCCAGGTTCCTCTCCTCTTTCCTTTCCTTCCATAGTTAAATCCCCTCTCCTATTAGATTCCTTTTTCTTCAGTCCTTCATCTCTTCCACATCCCCTCCAGCTTCTTTCTTAAACCCACATTCCCCCCCCCCCACTTCACCAGGTCTCACCCATCACCTGTCCCCTCTTTTTCCCCCACCCCCCGCCCCTATCTTCTTGCTCTGGCTTGTGTCCATTTCATTTCAGTCCTGGTGAAAGATCTTAATTTGAAATGTTGGCTGATAGATGCTGCCTGACTTGCCAAGTTCCTCCAGAATCTTGCTGCTCAAGATTTCCAGCATCCATGGACCCGCTTGCGTTTATGTGTGGGGGATGTTTTTGTTTAAAGTTTACATGGAAGTCCAAGCTATTAGGTATAGAGTGTGGCTTGGGGTTTCTAGTTGCTGGTTCAAACTCCCACAACACATCCAGGATAGACAGATTCTGTAGAACTACCCACCAGGTTTTTGGTGCATTATTACGCGAGTCTGTGTAGTAACTGTGACCAATTTTGGACCCTGTATCTAAGGGAAAATGTGCTGGCCCTGGAGAGGGTCCAGAGACAGTTCATGAAAATGGGCCAGGAATGAAAGGCTTAAGACATGAGAAGAGTTTGGTGTCCCTGGGCTTGTACTCTATGGAGCTCCGAAGAATGCAGGGTGACCTCATTGACACCTATTGGATACGGAAAGGTCATAACATGGATGTGAAGAGGATGTTTCCATCAGTAGCAGAGTCCAGAATCTGAAGGCACAGCTTTGAAATAAAGTATTGTTCATATAAAACTGAAATGAGGAGGAATGAGAGTGGTGAATCTCTGAAATTCATTTCCACATTTGGTGGGGAGGCCAAGTGACTGGGTGTGTGTACTTAAGAGAAAGAGACTGATAGATTCTTATTGGTAAGAAGGTTAAGGGTTACTGGCAGGAGAATGGAGTTGAAAGAAAAATCAGTTTTAGGTACTTTATGATCAGCATGGTGAGACAAAGGACCAGATTGTGAGCTGTAAGGCTACGACTCTGATGGGAAGTCTATTCCCAGGGCAGTACTGAGTGAACGTAAGTGTTGGAATTGCCAACTTCTGAATTGAAAGTTAATCAGAATGTTGGTTGTTGTTTGTGGTGGGTCCATAAAGTATCCTGTGACACCGATCGGAATAAGCACTAATGAGTCAGCCCTGCACACTAGCCAATATTTACATTTCAATCAATTGCACTGAAGTAGCTTGAACATGAAAATTGGAAATTGGAAATAAAAGTTATTAATAAATATTTGTCAACCGTCAGCAGGTCAGGAAGATTCTGTGGAAAGAGAAAAGGAGTCATTATTTAAAAGTAAGAGTTAAAACAGCACTTAAAACAGGTTCTTTGAACTAAATTGCTACTATGCTGTCTAGTTCAGTGATTCATTGATTAATAAAGCACAGAAACAGGCCATTCAGCCCAACTGGTACACCCTGCTAGTCCCTGTTCCCCATGTTTGTCCAGTAACCTTCCAAGCCCTTCCCCTCCAAGTATCTATCCAAATGCCTCTTAAACGTTGTGATTGTACTGGCCTTGACCACTTACTCTGGCAGCTCATTCCATTCAGGTACTCTCCACCCTCTTGTGTAAAGAAATTACCTCTGGAGAGGAGAGAGAGAAATTTAGCCAATCCAAGGAATTGCATAAATAGCCATTTTGACAAAGACAGAGGGAGTGAGTTGCCTAAAGTAGGTTTTTTTTAATGATACTACAACTTGGTCAGACAGAAGATAAGAATCGTTGCACAAATTTGTGTGGTGTGTTTTTGTACCAGGGTAGGAAACTACAGACAGAATAAGCAGAATCGGGCTTACTGTCTCTGAAGTACATGATTTGAAACTTGTTGTTTTGTTGCAGCAAATGCATAACATTGAAATAAATTAGAAAAATGAATGACGAGTGCAGAGGAAAAGAATAATGCAGTAGCGTTCAATCATAAACAAGAGAAAATCTGCAGATGCTGGAAATCAAAGCAATACACAAAATGCTGGAGGATCCTGATGAAGAGTCTCGGCCTGAAACGGCAGCTGTTCACTCTTTTCCATAGATGCTGCCTGGCCTGCTAAGTTCCTCCAGCATTTTGTGTGTGTCACGCAGTAGTGTTCTTGGGTTCATGCACCACTGGGAAATGTGGTGGTAAAGGGGAAGGGAAGAAGCTGTTTCTGAATCAATGAGTATGGGCCTTCAGGTTCCCATTCCTCCTCCTTGAAGGTAGTAAGGAGAAGAGGGCATGTCCCAGCTGATGAGGGTCATTAGTGATGGATGTCACCTTCTAGAGGCATCACCTATTAAAGATGTCTTCACTGGTGGGGAGATTGTGCCTATGATGGAACTGAAAGCAAGATCAGCAGAAAATGAGCTACTGGAAGAACTCAGAAGTTCAAGCAGCATCTGTGGGGGGAAATGGATAGTCCAGATAAAGGGTCTTGATATGAAATTTTAATTGTCCATTTCCCTCCACAGATGCTTCCTGATTCATTGAGCTCCCCAGCAGGTCATTTTTTGCTTCAGATTCCAACACTTGTAGTCTCTTTTTGTCTCTGACAGAGAGGTCAGAGTGGGAATGGATGAAGAATTACATTGGCAAACAATGCAGCCTCGGGTGACATCTTTCAGATAACCCACAAAACTCTTTCTTTCACTTCTATACCTTTTTATTTTAAATGTGTTTCTGGTACTGTTGAAGCTTGTGATCTTCAGATTGATTGAGTGATCTGGAACTTCGCTTTCTCCGTGAAGATTCCAGGAGGCGAGCAGCCATGAGGCCTGGAAGCTTAGAGACCATGATTGACTTCATTTCTCACCAATCTCACTGATTAAATACTTAGGAAAATTGAGATCCTGAGGCAAATGAGTGTTCAGTACTGTCTGTCAGCCTCTTGTTTGCTGCTGCCAGAGGGGGTTTGTCAGTGTGTGATGGTCTCTTGCTTGTTGCTCCCAGAAAAAGGCCTTGTGTTCGAGTGGTCTCTCTCTCTCTCCCTCTCTCCCTCTCTCCCGTGATGCTATTGGAGGATGATACCAAAGTTCTGGGTCTGCATTTTATGGATTGGACAGTTTTGTGTTTTATATTCTGTGTTTTAGCCTATTCTTTCCTGTTGCTGTTAGTGTGATTTGGTTGTTTTTTTTTTGCATGTGGGAAGGGGTTTTGGGGCTTGCTGGTTTTAACTTGTTGCCGTTTGCGTGATTTCATTGTTCTTTTTCCACAGGGGGTGGTTGTTGGGGCCTGGGGGGGCGGGGTCTTTAGATGTTCTTGTTGCCGTTGTTGGCACTATTTGTTTTTTGCATATGAAGGTTCGAATGGCTTTCATGGTTTTCTTTGTTTTGTGGCTGTCTAGAAAAGACAAATCCCAGAGTTGTGTACTGCATATGTACTTTGATCATCAAGGGACATTGGGCCATGAACCTTGAACCTTGAATAGCAATTAACAGGATTCTCAGGTATGTCCTTGCGGACTGAGTGCAGGAGCTCTGCGAAGCAGCTTGCCAATCTGTGTTTAGTTTCTCTGGTGTAGACGAGGCCGCATTGTGAGTGCAGAATGTAATTCACTAGATTGGGCGAAGTGCAAGTGAATTGCTGCTTCATCTGGAAAGATGATTTGTGTCTCTGGATGGTGGAAAGGGAAGAACGGAACAGACTAATCCGGCATTCATATATAGGCCATACCAAGCCACGAGGGCAGGTCTGCTTCTCTGAAAAATATCCTCTAGAGAACCAGATGGGTGCTGGATAACAGACCATTCAGCCCCTTGTGCCTGCTTCCCCATTCAAGAAGCTCATGGCTGATATTTTACCCATGTGATACCTCCCTGCACTGCACTTATATGCTTCATTCCTTCAATATTTAAAATTGATCTTAACATGATTAGATGTGCGAAGTATTGGCTGAGAAAGGCTTTTTGTACAATATGAATTCAATATGTTTCATTTTGTTGACAGGGGCTAGAATGCTTCCGCAATAAGTGTGCTGGAATGCTCTAGTGTCAGACAGTTCTTTTGGATTGCCTTCTGGTTCCAGTCTATAATAAATGGGCTCACATTCATTTCAAAGGTCAATGCCAAATTTGGCAATAATCTCAGCATGAACTTTTCCAGGCAATTTGTGGATTATGTGATACATATCCCCAGTTACCAACAATAATATTTATTTTAAATACACACAACTCAGTGCCCAATTCAGATTAAGTGTGCACAGTTAAGCAAAGCTCAAATTTCAGAACAGCAGACACTATAACCTCATGGACTGCACCCTTTTTCATGAAACTAGACAAGTTATGTCATTTATAATCAGAAGATAAAACTGTACATTGTTTTTTAAATTCACCAAGAATTTAGCCACGGAAGCACAGCCATTATTACGATGCTGTTATAGTTCAGGGCATCAGAGTTTGGAGGTCAATTCTGGCACCATCTGTAAGAAACTTATGTGTTTCTTCCTGTGTGCATGTGGGTTTCCTCTGGGTGATCTGGTTTCCTCCCATATTCTAAAGACAGACCAGTTAATTGATCGTTGCAAATTGTTCCGTGATAAGCCCAGTGTTAAATAGGAAAGTTGCCGGCTGATTCAGCTGGAAGGGTCTGTTCTGTGCTATATCTCTAAATAAATAAATTCCTCTCAAGAGAAATAAGCTTATGTGCCAAAAGGACTTTAGAACAGCTTTGTAACAGGCCTCCTTGAAGTCAAGATAAACTTAGTGTATTAGTTGCTGCTAATGCTGTAGTCATTGCCTGTGTTCATTGAGTTTTACAGCAGTAAAGCAGACCTACTTTGACCGTACTGTATCTCCATACATGTGAGAATAAAAAACCCATGTAGAGCAGAGTACAAAGTAAATTTATTATCAAAGTACATCTAAAAACATTATCAAAGTTCATGCTGAGATTATTGCTGGTGAGGAAGGCACCCCTCCCCGCCTCATAGGGGAGTAGCCACTCCATCTAGTTGAAGCAGAGGTGAGGAAGTCTTTGGCCAGAGCCAACCCACACAAAGCTGTGGGACCAGGTCAGGCTCTGAAAAACTGCGCAACCCAGCTGATGGAGGTGCTGATGAATATATTGAGCATCTCTCTGAAGCATTCCATTGTCCCCTCAGTTTTCAAGGTGGAAACCATCATTCCAGTGCCAAAGAAGGTGACAGCAACCTGCCTAAATGACTATCGTCTGGTGGCATTAACATCAACCAACATGAAATGCTTTGAGCGGCTGGTCATGGAGTACAGTAAAGCCTTTCTCCTGGCTACATTGGACCCATTCCAGTTTGCTTATCACTCAGATTGATCCACTGATGATGCCCCCCATGTTGTCTTATGCCACCTGGAAAATGGGATCTCATAAGTCAGACTGCTGTTTATAGACTTCATTTCGGTGTTCACCACCATCATACCACAGAAACTGGTGGGGAAACTGTCCCCTCAGGTCTCAACACCTCCCTCTGCAACTGGATCCTGGACTTCTAAACAGTAAGGCCACAGTCAGTCTGTGTGGGCAGCCATGTCTCTAATCTTATTACGCTGAGCACTGCACTCCCTAAGGCCATGTGCTCAGCCCGCTGCTGACCCATGACTGTGTGCAGGATCCAGCTCAAACCGTGTCATCAAGTTTGCAGATGATGCAACAGTGATTGGCCTCAACAAGAACGATGACGAGACGGAGAATAAAGGGGAAGTGCAGTGGCTGGTGAACTGGTGTGAGAAGAGCTACCTAAGCCTGAATGTGGAGAAGACAAAGGAAATCATTGTGGATCTCAGAAAGGTGCAGATGAACCATCCCCCCTCTGTGAATACATTGCTCCTCTGTAGAGAGAATTAAGTGCTCCATGTGTTCCTGGGAGACCACATCACAGATGACTTCACCTGGTCCCTTTATATCACCTCCCTGAACAAGAAAGCACAGCAGCGTCTCCACTTCCTAGGAAGATTGAAACAAGCAAGGATCCCCCCCCCCCACCACCTCCATAACTTAATAGCGTTTTACATGAGCACCATTGAGAGCGTCCTGACAAGTTGCCTCACCATCTGGTATGGGAGCAGTCGAGCATCGGACCAGAAGTCCTTACAAAGGACTGTGAAAACAGCTGAGAGTATCATAGGGGTCTCCCCACCATCCAGTGGGGACATTTATCAGGAGCACTGCATACACAGGGCCCTTAGTTTTATTAAAGATCCCACCCATCCATCCAGCATCCCTTTTCTACCGTCACACAGGAGACTATGATGCATGAAAACAAGAATGGTCAGGATGAGAAACAGTTCCTTCCCCCATGCCATCAGGCTTCTGAATTCCCTGCGGCATCATATTCAAAGTGTCGCTGGTTAATTTGTTCAGTACAATATTTAATGTTGATACACTTTAGTTTGCTATTTAAGTGTGATTCATCTGTAGATTTTATCCTTGCCTTCATAAGTTATCATGTGCTATGCTTACTATTGTGCTTTACACCCTGGTTTGGAGTAACGTTGTCTCGTTTCTATATACATTATATGGTTATATACATTATATACATACAGTCGGCCTTCTGTATCCATGGATTCAACCAACCGCAGATCGGGATCGGAAAAAAAACCCGGAAGTTTTCTCTCCAGCACTCATTGTTTGAGCATTGTTTGCCTTGCGTCTCGTTTGGTCGCTACTTGTGTTGTGTGCACCCTTTATTTCTGTGAAAAAATGGCTCCTAAAAAACAATTAAGTGGTCAAAACAATTCCTCAAAGGCTAAGGGGGAGCGTAAAGTACTGTAGTCTAGAGATGATTAAAAGTATTACTCGTTGTTTGAGCATTGTTTGCCTCGCGTCTCGTTTGTTCGCTACTTGTGTTGTGAGCGAAAGGAAGGGGTTTAAGTCTAGTAAGGGATGGCTGGCTCGCTATGTAAAGTGCTACAGCCTCAAGAAGTTAAAGATCACGGGAGAGTTGGCATCGGCTGATGCCGAGGCAGCATCAGTGTTCTCAGAAGAGCTACGATGGTTGCGACTGTACTGAACATGTACAGACTTTTTTTTCTTGTCATTATTCCCTAAACAATACAGTATAACAACCATTTACATAGCATTTACATTGTATTAGGTATTATAAGTAATCTAGAGATGTTTTAAAGTATACAGGAGGATGTGCATAGGTTAGACGCAAATACTACGCCATTTTATATACGGGACTTGAGCATCCGTGAAATTTGGTATCTGCGGGGGGTTTCGGAACCAAACCCCCCACGGAGGGCTGACTATATATATAGTTAAATGACAATAAACTTGGCTTGACTTGTCACCGTATACATTCCCGAGATTCATTTTCTTGTGGGCATACTCTGTAAAGTCCCAGTACCATAATAGAATTAATGAAAGACAAGCAGCCAACAAGATGGACAAGGAATCAATGTACAAAGACAACAAACTGTGCAAATACAAAACAGAAAAATAATGATAATAAATAAATAAGCAATAAATATTGGGAACATGAGATGAAGAGTCCTTGAAAATGAGCCTATAGGCTGTAGGAACAGTGAAGTTGAGTGATGGGGTAAGTGAGGTTGAGTGAAGTTATCCCTCTGGTTCAAGAGCCTGGTTGAGGGGTAATAACTGTTCCTGAACCTGGTGGTGTGAGTACTGAGGCTTCAGTACCTTCTTCCTGATGGCAGCAGCAAGAAGAGAGCATGTCCTGGGTGGTGGTGTCGTTGATAATGGATGCTGCTTTCCTGTGACGGCACTCCGTGTAGATGTGCTGAATGGTTGGGAGGCCTTTACCCTGATAGGCTGGGCTGTATCCACTACTTTTTGTAGGATGCTCCATTCAAGGGCATTGGTGCTTCCATACCAAGTCACGATGTAGCTAGTCAATATACTCTACACTACACATCTATAGAAGTTTATCAAGGTTTTAGATGTCATGCTGAATCTTCGCATACTGCTAGAAGTAGAGGAGCTGCCGTGCTTTCTTCATAATTGCACTTACATGCTAGGTCCTCTGAAATGATAACACCAAGGAACTTAAAGTTTCTACCCTCTCCATCTCCCTTGATGAGAACTGGCTCATGAACCTCCAGTTTCCTCCTCCGATTTTCAACCTCCCTTATGTATGCTGATCTGTCACCAACTTTGATTTGGCCAACGACAGTGGTGTCGTCAGGAAACTCAAATATTGTATCAGACGCAAACAACAGGAATTCTGCAGATGCTGGAAATTCAAGCAACACACATCAAAGTTGCTGGTGAACGCAGCAGGCCAGGCAGCATCTCTATTCTGAGACAATGGCCTGGTGCTCCTTAGTGGGGTCACGATCGAGGGGTAAATAAGAGGAGGTATCCGCGAGTTGTCGCTGTGCCTCGGCAAGGTAGAGGTCAGTACGCCAGACTACAACAGCACCTCCCTTATTGGCGGGTTTAATAATAAGGTTAGGATTAGTGCGGAGGGAGTGGAGAGCAGAGCGTTCCGAAGGAGAGAGGTTGGAATGTATTTTGAGACAATGGCCTGGTGCTCCTTAGTGGGGTCACGATATTTTGAGACAATGGCCTGGTGCTCCTTAGTGGGGTCACGAGATGCTGCCTGGCCTGCTGCGTTCACCAGCAACTTTGATGTGTGTTGTTTATTGTATCAGAGCTGTGTTTAGCCACACAGTCATAAGTGAGTAGTGAAAAGGGCTAAGCACGCAGCCTTGTGGTACATCTGTGCTGATGGAGATTGTGGAGGACATTCATAATATTTGCCTGTTCCGCTACTGAAACCAGGATGTCGGCTATCCTACAGCACCGGGTGGAGTTCCATAGCACTGGTCGAATATGCTCTGAATCAGAGTACTGATAATTCTTTCTAAAGTAATATTTTTGTTATAATGTGACCATGTCGGGTACCAGCTGTGATGGTATTGGATTTGCTAATCGCAAAGTTCTGAACTCAAGCAAAGACCTACAGCCTATCTGATATACTGTAGATAGCCATGGGAACACTCACTAAAGGGAGATTATAGTGTAACTACTCAATCCTGAAAGACTAGTTCACTTCCCTGTTTATTCTCCTTGGCAAGGCTAGCTGCCAATAAGCACTATTTGAGTGGTGGCACCCACTCCTTGGCAAGGAGGAGATACTTCCAGCTAACAAAATAGTTTAAACACAGTCATTTATTTTCAGTGATACATGTTTAAATCCAAACAGCACCTTTAAAAACATTTAAAACTCAGAGGATTTTGATCTTAGAACATATTTCAAAATTGCAAACCATTTTAAAACACGAAGGATTTCCAATACACAGGTGCAATTCCTATAAGGTAAAACGCCATACCCATAAGTCATAGATAAACCAGTCATCCATCACAGAAATGAAAGCCTCAACTGCTCTTTATTTTTATACTGTTACTCTGCCATTAAGGTGACTTCACACAAGTATGATATTCTTTAAAATGCCTTTTAACATAAGCAGTCTAAAAGCTTCTGAAGACAGAGTTCTCAGGTATGCCTCCCTGGTGCCTCCCTGGTGCCAGGGTCCGGGATATTTCTGATCGTGTCCAAGATATCCTGAAGTGGGAGGGTGAAGAGCCAGAGGTCCTGGTACATATAGGTACCAATGACATAGGTAGGAAAAGGGATGAGGTCCTGAAAGAAGAATATAGGGAACTAGGAAGGGAGTTGAGAAAAAGGACCGCAAAGGTAGTAATCTCGGGATTACTGCCTGTGCCACGCGACAGTGAGAGTAGGAATGCGATGAGGTGGAGGATAAATGCGTGGCTGAGGGATTGGAGCAGGGGGCAGGGATTCAAGTTTTTGGATCATTGGGACCTCTTTTGGCGCAGGTGTGACCTGTACAAAAAGGACGGGTTACACTTAAATCCTCGGGGGACCAATATCCTGGCAGGGAGATTAGCGGGGGCTACTGAGGTGACTTTAAACTAGAATGGTTGGGGGGTGGGAATCAAATTAAAGCGGCTAGGTGTGAGGAGGTTAGTTCACAACAGAGGGATGGGAACCAGTGCAGAGAGACAGAGGGGTGTAAAGTGAGCGTAGAAGCAAAAAGTACAAAGGGGAAAAGTAAAAGTGGCAGGCCGACAAATCCAGGGCAAGCATTAAAAAGGGCTAAGAGAGTTGTAAAAGAGTGCCTGAAGGCTTTATGTGTCAATGCAAGGAGCATTCGTAATAAGGTGGATGAATTGAAAGTGCAGATTGTTATTAATGATTATGATATAGTTGGGATCACAGAGACATGGCTCCAGGGTGACCAGGGATGGGAGCTCAACGTTCAGGGATATTCAATATTCAGGAGGGATAGACACGAAGGAAGGGGAGGTGGGGTGGCGTTGCTGGTTAAAAAAGAGATTAACGCAATAGAAAGGAAGGACATAAGCCGGGAAGATGTGGAATCGATATGGGTAGAGCTGCGTAACACTAAGGGGCAGAAGACGCTGGTGGGAGTTGTGTACAGGCCACCTAACAGTAGTAGTGAGGTCGGAGATGGTATTAAACAGGAAATTAGAAATGTGTGCAATAAAGGAACAGCAGTTATAATGGGTGACTTCAATCTACATGTAGACTGGGTGAACCAAATTGGTAAAGGTGCTGAGGAAGAGGATTTCTTGGAATGTATGCGGGATGGTTTTTTGAACCAACATGTCGAGGAACCGACTAGAGAGCAGGCTATTCTGGACTGGGTTTTGAGCAATGAGGAAGGGTTAATTAGCGATCTTGTCGTGAGAGGCCCCTTGGGTAAGAGTGACCATAATATGGTGGAATTCTTCATTAACATGGAGAGTGACGTAGTTAATTCAGAAACAAAGGTTCTGAACTTAAAGAGGGGTAACTTTGAAGGTATGAGACATGAATTAGCTAAGATAGACTGGCAAATGACACTTCAAGGATTGACGGTGGATATGCAATGGCAGGCATTTAAAGGTTGCATGGATGAACTACAACAATTGTTCATCCCAGTTTGGCAAAAGAATAAATCAAGGAAGGTAGTGCACCCGTGGCTGACAAGAGAAATTAGGGATAGTATCAATTCCAAAGAAGTAGCATACAAATTAGCCAGAGAAAGTGGCTCACCTGAGGACTGGGAGAAATTCAGAGTTCAGCAGAGGAGGACAAAGGGCTTAATTAGGAAGGGGAAAAAAGATTATGAGAGAAAACTGGCAGAGAACATAAAAACGGACTGTAAAAGCTTTTATAGATATGTAAAAAGGAAAAGACTGATAAAGACAAATGTAGGTCCCCTGCAAACAGAAACAGGTGAATTGATTATGGGGAGCAAGGACATGGCAGACCAATTGAATAATTACTTTGGTTCTGTCTTCACTAAGGAGGACATAAATAATCTTCCAGAAATAGTAAGGGACAGAGGGTCCAGTGAGATGGAGGAACTGAGCGAAATACATGTTAGTAGGGAAGTGGTGTTAGGTAAATTGAAGGGATTGAAGGCAGATAAATCCCCAGGGCCAGATGGTCTGCATCCCAGAGTGCTTAAGGAAGTGGCCCAAGAAATAGTGGATGCATTAGTGATAATTTTTCAAAACTCGTTAGATTCTGGACTAGTTCCTGAGGATTGGAGGGTGGCTAATGTAACCCCACTTTTTAAAAAAGGAGGGAGAGAGAAACCGGGGAATTATAGGCCGGTTAGCCTAACGTCGGTGGTGGGGAAACTGCTGGAGTCAGTTATCAAGGATGTGATAACAGCACATTTGGAAAGCGGTGAAATGATCGGACAAAGTCAGCATGGATTTGTGAAAGGAAAATCATGTCTGACGAATCTCATAGAATTTTTTGAGGATGTAACTAGTAGAGTGGATAGGGGAGAACCAGTGGATGTGGTATATTTGGATTTTCAAAAGGCTTTTGACAAGGTCCCACATAGGAGATTAGTGTGCAAACTTAAAGCACACGGTATTGGGGGTAAGGTATTGGTGTGGGTGGAGAATTGGTTAGCAGACAGGAAGCAAAGAGTGGGAATAAACGGGACCTTTTCAGAATGGCAGGCGGTGACTAGTGGGGTACCGCAAGGCTCAGTGCTAGGACCCCAGTTGTTTACAATATATACTAATGACTTGGATGAGGGAATTAAATGCAGCATCTCCAAGTTTGCGGATGACACGAAGCTGGGTGGCAGTGTTAGCAGTGAGGAGGATGCTAAGAGGATGCAGGGTGACTTGGATAGGTTGGGTGAGTGGGCAAACTCATGGCAGATGCAATTTAATGTGGATAAATGTGAAGTTATCCACTTTGGTGGCAAAAATAGGAAAACAGATTATTATCTGAATGGTGGCCGATTAGGAAAAGGGGAGGTGCAACGAGACCTGGGTGTCATTATACACCAGTCATTGAAAGTGGGCATGCAGGTACAGCAGGCGGTGAAAAAGGCGAACGGTATGCTGGCATTTATAGCGAGAGGATTCGAGTACAGGAGCAGGGAGGTACTACTGCAGTTGTACAAGGCCTTGGTGAGACCACACCTGGAGTATTGTGTGCAGTTTTGGTCCCCTAATCTGAGGAAAGACATCTTTGCCATAGAGGGAGTACAAAGAAGGTTCACCAGATTGATTCCTGGGATGGCAGGTCTTTCATATGAAGAAAGACTGGATGAACTGGGCTTGTACTCGTTGGAATTTAGAAGATTGAGGGGGGATCTGATTGAAACGTATAAGATCCTAAAGGGATTGGACAGGCTAGATGCAGGAAGATTGTTCCCGATGTTGGGGAGGTCTAGAACGAGGGGTCACAGTTTGAGGATAGAGGGGAAGCCTTTTAGGACCGAGGTTAGGAAAAACTTCTTCACACAGAGAGTGGTGAATCTGTGGAATTCTCTGCCACAGCAAACTGTTGAGGCCAGTTCATTGGCTATGTTTAAAAGGAAGTTAGATATGGCCCTTGTGGCTACAGGGGTCAGGGGGTATGGAGGGAAGGCTGGGTTCTGAGTTGGATGATCAGCCATGATCATAATAAATGGCGGTGCAGGCTCGAAGGGCCGAATGGCCTACTCCTGCACCTATTTTCTATGTTTCTATGTTTCTATGTATCCATAATTGATGCTGACTCCGAGCACAAAAGTCCTTCCAACAATTAACAGATCAGCTATTAGATATGCTATGTGATAATATCAATCTGGTATGCAAGCTTCCTTGAGCTAAACTATTTAGCTAGTATTGGCTAGTTTGAAACAAGCCAAATTAAATACCCCATTGTCTTACACTGCACCTCTTAAGCAAAAAGCCCAGATGCTGTGGCCGATCAAGTCTGGCTGTATAATCAGTGCTTGTTTGCAAAGCTTCCCTTTTCACTTAAAACTGATTATTGCTTACCATTTACATTAAGAACTGAAGACTGTCTCCCATTGTTTAGTTGCGTGTCATCAATGAATACTGACTGGAAGTTTATTTTATTCAAAAACAACACTCTGATCTTAGATTAGATTATGAGGACACACAGTCCTCTTTTACTGTCATTTAGTAATGCATGCATTAAGAAATGATACAATGTTCCTCCAGAAATGGTATCACAGAAACACAAGACAAACCGACTGGAAAAACTGAGAAAAACCACATTATTATAACACATAGTTACAACAGTGCAAAGCAATTCCATAATTTGATGAAGAACAGACCATGGGCATGGTAAAAAAAAATCTCAAAGTCTCTCGAAAGTCCCATCATCTCACGCAGACGGTAGAAGGAAGAAAAAAAACTCTTCCTGTCATGAGCTTCCAGTGCCGCAAACTTGCCGATGTAGCATCCTGGAAGCACCCGACCACAGCCGACTCTTGAGTCCGTCCGAAAACTTCGAGCCTCTGACCAGCCCTCCGACACCGAGTACCGAGCACCATCTCTGCCGAGCGCTTCGACCCCAGCCCCAGCAACAGGCGATAGGCAAAGCCGAGGATTTGGGACCTCCCCCTCCAGAGATTCTCGATTGCACAGTAGCAGTGGCAGCGAAGCAGGCATTACAGAATTTTCTCCAGGTGTTCCTCCATGCTTCTCACGTCTGTCTTCATCAAATCAGGATTGTGCACGGCCCCTAGTTAACACATACGATATCATTCGGAACGGCCGCGCACGTTGCATCGCGCCACCATCTTCTCCTCCCTTCCTCCAGATGATCTTTAAAAGTGTCAGCTGCTGTGTTTAGAAAACTGAGCTTGACAGCGAATATCCTCTTGCTAGGTGAAGATTTCTAACCCAGCTTCTTCCTAGGGTTATCAGTTTCGCCAAGACTTCTCTTGGGAGTGCACTATTGCTCCACCAACCATTCCAGTAGGTTACCAGCGCTAGAAGAGCATTTTGTGATCAGATGCTCAGAGAACTTCTTGAGTACTCCCCAGTGTAGGGGTTTCTGTGAGATTTTCTCTTTAGAGCATTCTCTTCCTTAATCTCAGTTGCACACATTTCTGAAAATTCGAAGAATTGTTACCATTATAATTTTCCATGGACAGGCAACAATAGTGCATCAATAAAATAAGTTCATATTCATCCACCTTTAAAATTTTCTTCCTCATAAACAGTTCTTGGCGTTTCCTTGAGGCAAGTGAAACATCCTGGTTTCCTTGGCTGTGTTAGTCTAGGGAAGATACTCTCAAGTCTAATTAGACGGCACACATTCCACATCATCCCGTATCTTCAACAATAACCCAAACAGGCTGAAAGCAGAACAACTGCTCTTACAGAGCTGCTAAATGAAATACCTGCAGCATAACAGTAAAGATGTGAACCAGGGCATTACACAAGTTTGGATCACGGTTGTCTCTGATTGTTCATTGGGCCAGCTGGTAATGTCTTCCACTGAGCTGAAGGTAGTTCATTTCTTTTACAGGGGTGTTCATATTGCTTTCGATGCTGTGTATGATGTTATTCAGGTTTGCTGAAAGTGAGCCTTGGAAGCAGGTTACTGATTATGTATTGTTGTCCTCTTTTCCCAAAGAATTAGTAATCTCACATTTTAGTTATAGAAAATTGTATTCATCAGTTAAACAATGTCATAATATATGTAGAAGGTGAAACGTTTATAGAGGTAACCTGCCTCTGTATGTGTAAGAGTTAAGGAAGAGTACACTTCTTTTGTTAAAGATCCTATCAGTGCTTTCAACTCTGAATGCCCAGAAAAAGATGTAATAACATAGGGTTTGGTTATGTTCCTCCCATGTGAATGAACATCCATTGATATGCCGTAGCTTGGCATTCAATACCAACCATACCATCTGCATACATTCCTGCCCATTTTAGTGATTCTGGACTCTGAATATAATTGTCCAGGACGTCGCCCTTTTACTTTAAGAATTGGTCCTGGCTAAGAAGAACTGATGTATCTTCCCAGATTTCAAGTTGTACTAGAAAACTAACTGAACAAGCGCTACCCAGTCTGTTCTGTCAGACTATGGGATCTTGTCAACCAAATATACAAGCTGTTCTTGTAACATTAAGCATATCACAAATAGCAATAGTGGTGGTCCTACATGTTGCATGGTAGGAGAATCGCGTGCACCATATATACTTAAGCCCAAATAATAAGTGAAACAAATTCAAATAGTTCTGCCTCGTGACAATATAGTGCTTTATAGACCTTGAAAGCCCTAGGATTAAATTGTTGTTTCTGAAGAAATCACAACAGAAAAGGTAAAAAAGTTATCAGGAGTATAGCATTCCCGGGGTAGCCATCTTTCTCCTCCAAGTAAATCTTTTACCATTGTGTAACGTAACAGACAAGATGTATAGTAAGACAGATTGGTTTGAATATAAAAGTCAAAGATCTAAAACATGGTAGTATAAAACTACCATTAACAGTGAAAAACATATTTAGGAAAGTACATTATATAAAGTCTTACACACCATATTATAAAAAAGTTACCCATGTTAAAAAGTAAATATATAATATCCACATAGGTGAGTGAAAAATGTTTGACTCATTTTTCCATGAGATTGTGTTTTTAGGCCAGTTATTTGCAACAGACACCACTCTTCCACCCCCACCCTTCCCTCAAGATGCGTTGAGAAACATGTATAACTACACATGATGTTAGTGATTAGGACTAGGAAAAGGAGACGAGCAAGAATGCCATGATTAGGATGGTCCCTGCTCTTCATTCTTCTGTGGCCGAGGATGAGCTAGAGAATTGGATAAAAGGCGAGCATGAGGCAGCGTATAGCAAAGCAGACATTCAAGATATAATCTATAATAGTGCAGTTCAGGTATTGGTGTTTTAATAGAGTCTTAAGTGTGGAACTGCTATATAAAGAGCAGAAGTCTCCAAACTTCAGTCTTTGCAGGGTTCAACATTTCAACAGGAGAAGCAATATAAAAATAATAACTTCAATGGCCAGGGAAATTGCCCATTGTAAAAAACTGCAAAAAAGCATTTTTAACCCAATTTAAAGTAGTGCCAATCCACTCAGAAAATGTATTTGGTGCTGTAGAAGTTAAATTTGCAACTGCTGGAAATGTCTTAGCTATTGTTTCAGCTAGAGCGTTAAGTCAGTTAGGAGCTTTGTATGGGTCTGCAAAGGAACCTTGTGAAAGGAGATGCCTTGTTCATCTGATTGTGTCAGTTTAGCTGCTCTTATAGTGAGCTGATAAATATTCTTTTAATTTGGCTGAGTTGCTCCTAGCCATTGTGGACGGGCATTAAGTATTCCTAGAAACCTTCCTTAAAACTGGACTTGCACTTCTATTTTGAGATGTGCAACACAGATTGACTAATCATATTACTCTGAGTCATTTCCTTTATAAACCTTAAAAAGTGAGTGACCCTCTGATAGTGGTATGCTTGAACAACTTTTGCCACCTGAAATTTCTACCTTCTGAGTGAATTAAAGGATCACATCACTTGTGAAACTGATTAATGACACTGTAAAAAAAATTGAAAGATTCTAGCCTAGGTATTGAAGGTAAATTTATAGATGAATCACTTAACGTGGAAAGTTGTTGACCCTGCTATGTTATTGAATGTTCTTACTCATGGACATATGACATTGAAACTGTTAGACTAGAACATTGTGATTAAAATTTTTTTTTGCAGACTTCTAAATTAGATGGATATTTCATTGCACATTCCCTTTATGACCAACAAGTATATGAAGGTACTTACTTCAAAGAATTTAGACGTTTCCATTTCTCCATTTACAGCCACTACTACACTCCGCTATTAAATGTCATGGTAATGTGCCAATGTTTTGCATTGCTGGTTTATATTTTAAATGGTTCAGCAATGCCCCTGATCTGGATTTTGTATGGAAAGATAAGGAGGAAAGATGCACTGAAGCAGAAGGTAAGATGAAACGAAAATGTTTTCCTCCTTGGTCAACTAAAGCTGATAAGTCTATTAAGCTTTTTAGAGACTTTAGTCCCATAAACTATTGTATCTATGCAGATTTTCTATTTGCCCTTAATTAAACAATCATGAATAGTTCATGCCATGGTGCAAATAATACCAGATAACGTAAATTATTCTTCAGATAGACTTCAACTACAAGCTGAAACATGGGGAAACAAGTCCATGACTAACTTTACTGTTGGAGACCAATTGATAATGCTAAAATTTGGGGTTGCACTCATAACATCACTCCCCAAATAGACAATATTACATATGCAGACAGTCCTTACTGTGAAAACAACAGTGCATTTTGGGTTTATTATTCCTGGGCAATATATCTATGAGAGACTTTCCTCATGAATAGGAGTCTTTACATTTCTTCTTAAATCTAAAAATATGTTTTATTGTTTCATATCACCACCCCTTCCTGTTGGGGTGTAGGGGTTCTGTGGTGAACCCATGTCCTGGTCTAATATAAGGGTTCCACTCATTCTTGGGGGGCGGGTGATAAATCCTACTCAGACAAGTTTGATTTTATCTATGGAGACAGTTTTACTTACAGACATGTTTCCCCTCCCTGGCTCAAATACCGGAGTCCTATCATTGATAACTGGATAATGAGACAAGGAGGTTTTTATCTAGGATGGAATTTAGGATTGGAGTTATTTTAATGGAATTTCTTTACTTGGACTCAGTCTCCTTTCTGTGGTCTCCAAACTTTCATGTCAGGTTCCTTTCCCATAAACTCTTTCAGTTCCTTGAGGTCTGAGTTAGTGATCAGCGTTATATTTAGGTGGACATTATACATTAAGAAGTAAGGTGTAACATTCTAGTGAACTCCTGTTTTCACAATCTGTATATTGCTTGCAGACATCTGCACTTCAGGGACAAGTGTAGCCACCTTGGGCCTCTAGAGTAAACCAGTTTTGCCAGACCTCCTTAATCTCACGATTCCTTCACTCCACCAAGTCACTTGATTCTGGGTGGAATGGAATGCTGTAATCCACTTGTATGCCTGCTTATTCTCACATAGCCTGAAAGCCTTTACCTATGAAGGGAGACCGTCAGTCGACATGTATGCAGGTAGGGGTGTCAACACGTGGGAATATGGAATTTTTGGAGTGCTCTGATGGTTGAGGCCTCACTACAAGAAGCTGTGGAGACTAAAACATGTATCCTGTACAAAGATCAATTATCACAGGAATATATCTATTAGGTTTCCGATTAAGGTAGGTTGCCTTTGGACACCATAAATGGACTATATAATCAATTTGCTCCACCTGCATTGGTGCAGTTGGTTTTGTTTGGAGGTGGTCTTGTGACTGCTCCTTTATTATAGGCCAGGCATTCTTTATAAATTGCAACAAATAGCTTACAATCACTCAACACATAAGACCATCAGTTTTACATGACTAATTTTGCATGAGTTGCTTGTCCACCACCATGAATGTGTTTGAGTCCTTAGTGGGCTTCCTGAATCAGGCTTCCCACTTGTGAGAAAGAAATATTTGCTTCTGATCTTTTTTGGGTGACATATCCAAACCTCACCTTCACCATCAGCTTCATATTTGTCCTGAGTTGGAAATCCTTTGGAACTGGGTTTAATAATAGCTAGGAAAACTCTGAAAACTTCATCCTGGTTATTTTCTATTTGTTGCTGAGTTACTACAAAACCTTGGACTCCCTTACTATCGTAAGGTTCATACCAACAGATCGTTTTGCTTGTTGATTGTCTATTTTATTACCATAGCTGTGTAAGTGGCATGCATTATGTCCCAGGATGTGTAACACCTGTACTAATGGTCCAGTCAATAATAATTCATAAATATTCTTCCACGTGGACAAATGTGACAGTAGTTTACCTCTGCATATTCTCCATCCAGTCGCTAAACTGATGGGAAGCTCTCTTTCTATATTCTTAAGGTAATTGGAGTTAGTACATATGAAGGCCAGTTCATTTGTGTGTACTTGTTTTAAACATAATTTTAGGGCTTTGGCCTCTGCAAATTGAGCTGTATGATCCCCTAAAGGATGCGCTTACAACTCATGTGGTTCAAATTTAGTTTCCAATAAAACACTTCCTTTTATAAACTCTACTCCTGCCCGTAATTGAGTTTGTCCATCTTTCTGAATTTTCATTGCTGATCCATCACAGTATCACATTTGAGCATAGTGCTGTAAAGGATGCTGTGCCACACTGGGCCATGGCGAAGGTGGTTCTGCATTTTCCATGACAGGTAAAGATTGTAACTCTTAGCTCCCAGGAACATATTCCCAGTTTAAGGAGTTGTCTTGTAAAAGTCTTTGCCATTTCCCATATCTAATTAGTTCTCCGTTTATTTATTGGTTATTTCTCATTTTTCAAAGCCACAAACTCTGCATAATAATTGGTTTGTCCCCTTGCAGTACCCTTACTATTATCTTAAGGTGGTAAATGTCTGTTCTGTTGGGGTGAAGTTATATAAGGCATCGTGTATGGGGCCTGTGTTTCTTCTCCCTCATTATAGCAGATGACTACAGCTTTTTTTTTGGAGAAACATGAACTTCCAGGTCAAGAGGTCTATTGCTTGCTTAACTACATTCATCAAATTCTCTAGTGATTCATAATCTTCTGTGGTAAAAACAAAAGGCTTTTCATTTTATGGCATATGCATGTCATATCATGGTTTTGATAACTGAACATAGTCAGGCATGAAAGCCCTAGCATAATTCAATAGGCCTAGGGTAAATCGTCAGGCTTTTAGGATCTTTGGATACCCTACTTGAGTGACTTTTTTGGGTCTAAATTCAGGCATTAAACCACATTCCCAATTGGTAATTGCCATACCTAGGGAATTTACTGCTGTATGACAGAGTTGAGATTCTTTTAATGTTAATTACATAGCCTCTGTCTGTCAGCCTTTTAATGACAACCTCAGTCAGTGTTAGATGCTTGTCCACTGTGTCGGCTGTGCAGTATACACCATCAACATATGCACACACGTCTGATATTACTTGTAGAGTCTGAATGACGCCTGCAGAAATATTTGTGGACTATTCCGAAAACATTGTGGGAGTCTGGTCCACTGATATTGTGAGCCATCGGGTGCTGTAAGGGCTGTGTAATGTTAGTCACTTCCAAAAATTACATGTGGCCAGAAGCCATTGGACAGATTGACGCAAGATTTATATTCTTTATGAGTCAATCCTTGCAGTATTCATTGTAATGACTGTTGCTAGGCTGAATTATATACTGTGTGTTTACTCAGGACAATATAGTCCATGCCAATCGCATCGCCCATTGGAATCCGCTACGCCGAACAAGGGTGAGTAAAATTGAGAAGGTTCTTCTATCAAAGCACCTTGTTTATAGAGGGAGTCTACAGTTTCCTGTAGGGATTGCTTTCCTCTATAGTCAGCAACATGCCACTATTTCTGGCGTGGGAAAGGACTGCATCCTAATTTAGTTGGTTCAATATCAACCATCCCACAGTGGTTAGGAGGTTGTTGTAGTTGGTCATAATATTTACATAGAAACATAGAAAACCTACAGCACAATACAGGCCTTTCAGCCCACAGAGTTGTGCCGAACATGTCCCTACCTTAGAAATTACTAGGCTTACCCATAGCCCTCTATTTTACTAAGCTCCATGTACCTATCCAAAAGTCTCTTAAAGGACCCTTCCTTATCCGCGTCCACCACCGTTGCCGGCAGCCCATTCCACGCACTTGCCACTCTCTGAGTAAAAAAACTTACCCCCGACATCTCCTCTGTACCTACTCCCCAGCACCTTAAACCTGTGTCCTCTTGTGGCAACCATTTCAGCCCTGGGAAAAAGCCTCTGACTATCCACACAATCAATGGCTCTCATCATCTTATACACCTCTATCAGGTCACCTCTCATCCTCCGTCGCTCCAAGGAGAAAAGGCTGAGTTCACTCAACCTATTCCCATAAGGCATGCTCCCCAATCCAGGCAAAATCCTCGTAAATTTCCTCTGCACCCTTTCTATGGTTTCCACATCCTTCCTGTAGTGAGGCGACCAGAACTGAGCACAATACTCCAAGTGTGGTCTGACCAGGGTCCTATATAGCTGCAACATTACCTCCCAGCTCCTAAATTCAATTCCACAATTGATGAAGGCCAATACACCGTACACCTTCTTATTTGTACAAAATATGTTTCAATTTCACCCTGATCGTCTTATCCTGATGATATTCTAGTGGTTTATGAATAGGAATGTCTCATTCATCCAGTCCAGTTGCATCAACTGTTGGGTTGATTATGGTACGAATCCAACAGGAAGCATCTGGTGTTCCTATTAGAAGTGTTAGTTTCCTACAATCTGGGCTAAACTGGTGTAAATACTTTACAACTACGTTAGTTACTGTGTCTGTAAAATCTAAACGATTTTTTGATTAAGCTTAGTTTGGTAATTGGCGGTAGGTTTCATAAGTGGGTATTCGATTTGTTTGTTTGGTTGGTCTTTTAAAGTGAGGGTGGGTGAAGAAGTGTCATAAGATTTTTTGGTGCAGAATGGGACGCCCCAGGGTAGTGTCATTAGTCCAATATTGTTTAATCTGATGATTAATGATATTTTTGATGGTGCTGGGTCTGGTGCTAGGTTGACTGAACTTGGCCTTTTCTGCTTGGAGGATGAGAGGTGACTCGATAGAGGTGTATAAGATGATGAGAGGCATTGATCATGCGGATAGTCAGAGGCTTTTTCCCAGGGCTGAGGTGACTAACACAAGAGGGCACAGTTTTAAGGTGCTTCTATGTAGGTACAGAGGAGATGTCAGGGGTAAATTTTTTTACGTAGAGAGTGGTGAGTGCGTGGAATGGGCTGCCAGTGACGGTGGTGGAGGCAGATACGATAGGGTCTTTTCGGAGACTCCTAGATAGGTACATGGAGCTTAGTAAAATAGAGGGCTATGGGTAACCCTAGATAATTTCTAAGGTAAGGACATGTTCGGCACAGCATTGTGGGCTGAAGGGCCTGTATTGTGCTGTAGGTTTTCTGTGTTTCTATGGCTACTTCTATTGTCTGTATAATTCCATTATCTGTACAGGAACTTTACATGTTGGGCGCTCTACCTCGTTTACATGTATGAGTACAATTTAAATTTTCCCTGTCAGCTGCCCATGATTATCGCCTTGAATAGTATCAGTATCAACACAGCAGGGTCATACAGCGGGGCTTGCTTTGTCTAATCTGTATCCTTTTCTGTGTTCTATCCTTTCATCATTCCGGTCTCTGACTTCAATAATAAACTAGTGATCATGTTCCATTTGAGGAGCAGTTCAGGTATTATTCCATATTTCTGCTGTGCCATTAATACCAACCAGCATTTACCTACATATCTATTGGAACCAGGATGTTGGCCATTCTATTGTGAGTGCGCTGAGTTGAACTACCGCTAAATAATATTTCTTCCTAAAAATTACTTTGGTATAATGTGACCACGTAGTGTGCCAAATATGAATGTATTAGATTGGCTGACTGTGAATTTCTAAATTCAAACAAAGTCCTAAAGCCTTCTCCAATATACTGTAGATAGCTATGGGTACACTCATTAAAGGGAAGTTTTACTGTAGCAATCTTTAATGACTAGTTCACTTCCCTGTTTATCCTCCATGGCAAGTTTTACTGCCAATGTCCATGATTTGAATGGTGGGTCCCTCCCTCCTTGGCAAAGAGGAGATACTTCCAGTTAATAAAGAAGTTTAAACAGTCTTTAATTTTCAGTGATACACGTTTAAATCCAAACAACGTACTTAAAACACATTTAAAACTGACAGATGACTTCTATCTTATAAAAGACTTCCAAACTACAAACCATTTTAAAAGACAAATGATTTCCAAAACACAGGTAAAATTCCCATAAGGTAAAACAACATAACCATGAGCTATAGACAAACCAGTCATCCGTCGCAGAAATTAAAGGCAGAGGAATGGATTCTAGTTCATCCCCGTGTTTCTGTCATTCTTCTTCCCTGACTGCTCTTTACATTTATACTGTTTCTCTGCCACTTGTGCAACTTCACACACATATGATATTCTTTGTGATAATTTTAACACAAACAGTCTAAAAGGTTCTGGAGGCAGAGTTCCCAGCTACCGACAATTGATGCTGTGTACAATAATGTATTATTTATATTTATTTATTTAGGCCCATTGAGCTGATCTGCCCAGTAACCAACCTATTTTACCCCTGCTTAATTACAGGCCAATTTACAACGTCCAATTAATCTACCAGCTGGTATGTCTTCGGACTGTTGGAGGAAACTGGAGCACCCAGAGGAAACCCATGTGGTAACGGGGAGAACGTACATGCTCCTTACAGATGGCGCTGGAACTGAACTCTGCACTCCAATGCTCGGCCTGCAATTGTGTCATGCCGTCACATTACTGTGGCACCTTAGCCAATCTCCTAGCTCAGTGCCTTTTGCCTGCAATGACCCTTAAGAGCTAAATGTTTCTATGACAATCCATTAGTATAGTCATGAAGACTAGGTGGGATTAAGTCCACATTATTTCTTTTCTTGTATCCCCTTGAGGGATTTGAACTCCTGATCTTGTAATCCAGACTACAGGATGCTACTTCATTGCCTCCATAAAGGAGCCATCATTAACACAGTTCCTTTGTATAAGACTTATGAGAAGGTTATCAGGGCTGTGGAAGGCTAATCAGTCTCATGAGCTTGCCTTTCATTCAATTACTTTATGATTGAGTTGCTATCTTCCCTTGTCCGATAAGTATCAAGGATCACATTAATTCAGTCTCTTTCTCTATAGAAACCGCCTGACCTGCTGAATATCTACAGCAAACTGTTTGTCCAGCATTACCATTTCCATCCTCTTCAGAAAAATCTATAAACCACAATCCTGATATTAATAACTGACCAGTTTCCCTGACTCTGTCTTCCCACTCGGCATCAAAAGGTTTTGGAGAAAGAGGGGATAGGAATTCCGGGAGTTGAGAAGAGCTCCACATTCCCATTACATTTAAGCATAAAGTTGTATTAATGTACATGGATGCTTGATAGTTTGCATAGAATAGCTGGGCTGATGGGCCTGCTTGCATGCTGTATGGCTCAGGAATCTATAGTTCCTGAGCTAAAAAACCGTTATGGGAAGTGCGACAAGGTGCCATACATGAAGCTGCTTAACAAGATAAGACCTCATGGTATTAGCATGGACAGAAGATCAGCTGACTGGCAGGAGACAAAGAATTGGATTTAAGGAGGCCTTTTCCAGTTGCTGCCGATGACTATTAGTGTTGCTGCCGCTTTCTTTTTTTTAACGTTATACAGTACTATACAAAAGTCTTAGGCACATATATACAGCTAGAGATTCTAACACTTCTCATACAGTACTGTACTTGTCCATGTGGAGCAGACAGCAAGTGTGTAAATCTGTCAGGAGCAAAGGATGTCGGGAATGGTGAGGGTGGAGCACCGAGGGAGGGGTGTGGGACAAGTAGCAGAAAAGGAGTGCCAGGGGTGGGGGTGGTGCGGGTACAGACACACCCAGCCCTGAAACACCAGGCAAGGTCAGTTAATTCCAAACAATTAGTTTATTGATCATTACAGAATGTCTCTCTGGTGTTTTCTGCTCCCTCCCCTCTCCCTTCCACTTTTCCCTACCATGATTCCCCTCTCCCTGCCTTTGCCCCACTCTGAGTCCACATCAGAGATCCGTATCAGAATCAGGTTTATCATCACTCATATATGTCATGATTTTTATATTTTCTGACAGCAAAAATCATGTAGGGGTTCCTAAAAGTTAACTTACAGCTTGAGTTGATGGTGAGGAAGGAAAATGCAATGTTAGTATTCACTTTGGGAGGACTAAAATATAAAAGCAAGGATGTGAAGCTGAGGCTTTGTAAGGCATTGGTCAGACCACACAGAGTATTCTAAGCAGTTTTGGGCCCCATATCTAAGAAAAAATGTGCTGGCATTGGAGCAGGTCCAGAGGAGGTTCATTGAAGTGATTCCAGGATTGAAGGAGTTAAGGGATGAGGAGCATTTGATGGCTCTGGGCCTGTACCTGCTGGAATTTAGATTTCAATGAGATCCCCTGTCATCTTCTATCGAATATTGAAAGGCTTAGTTAGAGTGGATATGGAGAGGATGCTTCCTGTTTATGGGGAAGTCTAGGACCAGAGGCATAGCCTCAGGATAGTGGGATATCCATTTACAACAGAGACGATGATGAACTTCTTTGGTCGAGTGGAGGTTGTGAATCTGTAGAATTCATTGCCACAGACAGCAGTGGAGGCCAAGTCATTGGGGATCTTTAAAATGAAGATTGATAAATTCTTGATTAGTCAGAGTGTCAAAGGTTATGGAGAGAAGGGAGGAGAATGAGGTTGAGAGGGATAATAAATCAGCCATGATGGAATGGCAGAGCAAAATCGTTGATCCAAATGGGCTGATTCTGTACCTATGTCTTATGGTCTTTTCCTTGCCTCCTCTTGAGGAAGGGTGATCTCCTATAACATATCTATAAGAGGGTTGGGTTTAGTTTAGTAGCTATTGTCAATGGAATCAAAACTTAGCTTCCATTCTTAGGCTCATGAATGTCCCCATTCCAGTATTGTCCGGGCTGCAGGAACACGTGCCGAGGGAAGCTCTGAGATTCAGTGTTGTCTTGGTAAGGCTCTGTGGAAAAGGAATACAGTCCAAGCATTCTACTGCTTGTAAACACAGTGGGGCAGGGTTGCATGAGTAAGCCCTTCAAACTCAGGAAGCCATGTGTGTGGCAACGTAACTGTTTTTTTTGTTTCTGTTAAGAGTTTACACTACTGAATGTAACCACTACTTATGTACAAGATTTTTTGCACTTAGCCAAGTTTATTCCTTTGAAGAGCTTATCAATAGAGAGACTGCCAGTGCCCATGGAAGAAAGAAAGCAATGATTTCCTCAACTGACAACCTGTCCTTAACATGATTCCCTGACTTCATCCCATAGCAAACTAGAATCCAGCCTCTTTGTTGGTCATGTGTCAACAGAGAAACAAGGAAGCCTCAGCATCTTCTGAAGTTCTAAAATTTGGTCTCTCTGTTCATGCATATGGCTAGTTGTGGCCACAAAGATCAGTATCAGGGCCCTGCCTATTCACAATCTGTAGCAACCGTTTGGCTAAGGACAAAAATATTGTCCTTCCAAGTCTGCTGATGACTTGAGCAATCCGTCAGTAGATGAGAGCATAGCAAATGGAATATAATGTGTTTTAAAAAAAATTGGGGTCATTAAGTTTGGTACACAAACAGAAAATTTAGTGCATTTGTTAAATGATAGGAGATTGAGTGGTACTGATATTCAAAGGACCTAGATGCATACAAGTTACTGAAAACTCATGTCCAGTTGCAGCAGGAAGGCAAATGATATATTAGTCTTTACTATGGGAGAAAATTATTACAGGGGTAAAGATGTCTTATGGCAATTGTATAGGGCCTCGGTGAGACTGCGATTGGCGAATTAAGTATACTTACTGGAAAGGGAGTAGATCAGGTCTCCATACTCTGGAGTTCAGAAGAATGGAAGAAGACCTCACCGAAATGTACAACTTTCTTACAGTACTTGAAAAGGTGGATGTAAGAAAGCAGGTCCCCTCTGGTGGAAAAAGTCTAGGACCAGGGATAACAGTCAAGAGATTATGGTTCGCCATTTGGGACTGAAATAAAGATTGATTTCTTCTTTGGAATTCTCCACTCCAAATTTGTCAGGAACAGGGATCAATAGCCATCTGGATACTACAGGAATCAAAGTATTTGGAGATAGAATGGAGATTCACTTTCAAGGGCTCTTCATCTCATGTTCTTAATATCTATTGGTTTATTTATTTATTTATTTATTTATTTCTATACACTTGCTGTAAGATATCTTTACTCCTGTAATAATTTTCTCCCATATTAGAGACTAATATATCATTTGCCTTCCTGCTGCAGCTAGACATGAGTTTTCAGTAACTTGTATTCATCTAGATCCTTTGAATATCAGTACCACTCAATCTCCTACCATTTAACAAATGCACAGCATTTTCTATTTCTATACCAAACTTAATGACCTCAAATTTTTTTGCTTAGTTTGTGTCTTTTGCACATTGGTTGAATGCTCAAGTTGGTGTAATATCTCATTGATTCTATCATGGATTTATTGAGTATGCTGAGTATACCCACAAGAAAATGAATGCAGGGTTGTATATGGTAACATATCTGTATTTTGACAATAAATTTACATTGAGCTTTGAAATATCGTTGACGAAGATCTTAATGAATGGGTTTATAATTGTATGGAGAAACTGGTGATTATTGGTGGCTCATATTTGTCAGAAGTTCGGAGGGAGAGAAAGTTGGTTATCATTGGTTCAAAATTTTAGGGAGCAGGGAGAAATGAACCAAGAATTTCGTGAGGAAAATGTTTTATTTGAGCATCATGTGGCTTGGATTTGGAATGCACAGAATGACTGAACGCTCAATGAGTTCTAACCTGTGTTTTAACAGACAGTTTAATTTTTAAATTCCTGTTATGTAAAAGATCCTACATTCATCATCTTAACGGGGGCTAAACAGCAAAGTGAGCTCAAACTAGCAGCAGGATGTTTGCTTTAATTGTTTTTCTTGGAGAGAGAAAGCCGTTGAGTGCAGCCTTGCTTCAGTGTCACAGTCCAGATCATTCTCTTAGGCTGTGTGAACTTTGACTTAACCCCTTCTCCTTCAAGGAGAATGAAACCGAATAATATAGTTTATTTTTATCTAAAACTTTGTACCGTGGACTCATTCTTTGTTGCTCTGGGTTTCAATCAGCCAGCACTGTAGTCATTCAGAACATGATTAACATTGGCAATGTGCTATGATGAATCCACTGGATTATTCTTCAATCTCTTAGTAGGTCATGCACACTGAATAATTATAAATATAATTGCAGATATCAGAGTCAAATTTATTACCACTGACACTTGATGTGAAGTTTCTTGTTTGGCGGGATGGCATGGTAGCTTAGTGGTTAGCCATTGGTTTACAACACCAGTCATCACAAACAATGTTCAATTCCTGTCACTCCCTGTATGTTCTCCCCGTGACCACACGGGTTTCCTGCAGGTGATCTGGTTTTCTTCCTACATTCCAAAGAAGTACAGTTAAGGGTGGTGAGTCATGGGCATACAATGTTGGTGCCAGAAGCTTGGCAACATTTACAGGCTGCCCAACACAACCCTCTCTGGTTTGATTTAATGTAAAACTATGCATTTTATTGTATGTTTTGATGCACATTTGATAAGTAAAGCTAATCTTTAGTTGGCTGTTCAGCGCAAATATTTGAAATTACTATAAATTACAAAAATGAACAGATATTGCAAACAAAGGAATAACTTGATAGTGTTCATGGACTTTCAAAAATCTGATGGTGGATGGGGAAAAAGCTGTTCCTACATTTTTGAGTGAGAGTCTTCAGGCTCTTGTACCTCCTTCCCAATGTTAGTATTGAGAAGAGGACATGTCCCAGTTGGTGAAGGTCCTTGGTAATGGATGCTGCTTTCTTGAGGTACCACCTCTTGAAGATGTCTTTGATGATGGGATAGGTTGTGCCCATCATAGAGACGGGTGAGCCTTTTGTGATCCAGTATATTGAAGCATCCCAAATGCTCCAATGTACCAGATTTCAAAATCATCTAGAGAAATTTGAAAGAGGCTTTGATGACATACCAAATCTCCTCACTCTGCTAATGAAGCAGAGTCCCTGGCACACTTTCTTCGTGATTGCATCAACGTAGTAGGCACAGGATAGATCCCCAGATATGTCGACGCCTTGGAACCTGAAGGTGCTCACTCTTTCCGGAAGCTTTCAGAATGGACTGAGTGTACCTATGGGAGATATTGCTAGGATATAAGGAATGGTGAGGATTGGAACAAATAACTTCTTCAAGGTGCGGGTACCCTTCAGCTAAGCCACAGGGCACTGACTGTGATTCAGTCAGTAGCACTCTCCTCTGAAAGTTTAGTTATTTTCTGGTTCTATTCCCACTCCAGAGACTTGAGTGCAAATTCCGCACTACCACACAATAGGAAATGTGTGATTAAGCTGGAGAGGGTGCAGAAGATGTTCACAGTAATGTTGCTAGGAGGTGGAGGGAGGAGCTTGAGTTACAAGGAGAAACTGCAAAGGCAACAACAACAATGGGCTGGAGAAACTCAATGGTTGGGCACTAACTGTGGAGGAAAATAGACAGTGGATATTTCAGGTCATGAGCCTCTGGATGGGACTCTTTTTCTCAGTGTAGGAGTTTGAGAGATGATCCTACCATTGATCCTATGTGATCTAATGTTTTGGACCAGCCTACCATGAGGAACCTTTACAAATGTTGTACTGGAGTCTAAGTAGACAATACCCACTACTCTACCCTCATCAATCCTCTGTGTCACTTCATCAAAAGACTCAGGCTACGTCCACACTATGCCGGATAATTTTGAAAACGCCGGTTTTGAGTAAAAACGACAGGCGTCCACACTAAGTGTTTTTCACAATATCTCTGTCCACACTAACATGGATATTTGGGTGAATCTCCTCCTACTGGGCATGCGCAGGACACAGAAAACAAGCGAAGAGAAAACGGTATACTTAGTGCGCGTTTGTCCAGTTACAGAGTAGAAAAACTTAAAAGGAATTGCTCTTGGCTCTTGCGCAGGAGGATTTAAACTAAAAAAAAACAAATACTGGAGCGTATGGAGGCAACCGACTGGGAGCTCATGGACAGTATGACCCGGCTGACGACGAACATTGAAAAACTGACTAACTCTGTTGCATTAATAAAGTACCTTGTTAAATGTATAAAACATGTCTGCATCAGTGTTATCTTGTACTTCCATACAATGTTACATTAAGCTGTTACATATCTATTGTCAGAGAAGTACTTGCCTAAATAGGTAAACCACCTTGGTTCTTGGTTCTTCGTTCTTGATCCTCCAAAATATTCCGTATAGAATTTAAACTGGAGGTGGTGGAGGGTATTTTCTGTCCTTACCTTCATACAAGCAAGGACAGAAAACAGGGCAAAGTGAGTACACTTATTTATTTAGTAAGCTATGGGTCAAAGTATTTGGTGAGTACATTTCTAACTCTTCTGGCTTCAGTCTCGTCGCCATCTGTTCTGACATTGTTAGGTTCTGCGAAGCGCAGAATCAAGTATCGCTGTGATGATTGTACGCTCTAGTATCAATTGTTTGGTGACAGTGAAGTAATAATAATAAGCAGAAGAAGAAAAAGAAGAAAACAATGAAATGCCGTGCTGCCGCCATCTGTTCCGGCACGTCATGACAGCGGTTTTAACAGGCTCCGGTTACCCCGTACACACGGCAACAGATATTAGGCGTTTTCAGATTTATTCACTCTGGAGACCGTTTCTGAAAATCTCTGTTTTCAGGGGATGAAAACGCCATTTTAGTGTGGACAGAGGGTCAAAATGAAGAGGAAAAGCTTCGTTTTCAAAATTATCTGTCGTAGTGTGGACGCAGCCTCAATCAAACTCGAAAAACAGGAATTTACCCCTCCACAAGTCCATGACGCATATCTCTAATGAGTCCGTGCCTTCCAAATATGAGTGATTCCTGTCCCAAAGATCTTCTTCAATATTTTCCCCTACCTATTATTTCATGGCTTGTCCTTTTTGTCCCTCTTCAACAAAGGAACAATACTGGCTATTCTCCCATCTTCTGGGACATTGTTTGTGGCTAAGGAGCATCCATTTCTCTGGTTGGGACATACTGTAGGTCAGTGTCACTGCTTCACTGGTCTCCTCTCTGACCTCTCTCAGCTTCCTGAAATAGATTTCATCAGGCACTGGGGACCAATTCATCTTAATTTTTTTTCAAAACACCCAAAATCTCCCACTCCTTAATATCAATATACTCTGAAGTATCAACATACCCATTTCTGACCTCACCCATGTCATTCTCCTTGATAAATATTGATGGAAATTATTCATTTGGGACTATGCTTTCTTTCTCTGACTCCAGCCATTGATTCCCTCATTTGTCTTTGAGTGGACCTACCCTTGCCTTAGCTACCTCACTACTTTTTATTTCTATTCTTTGCACTGCTTATTTTGTTTGGTTTAGTTGAGGCCTCCATCTGTCAGAGTTGACCATGGGTATTGCATCCTAGCTGTCCAGATACACAAGCCTGGGCAGTACGATATGGAGAGCGAGCTGTTGCTCATGTAGCAAGCTCCCCCTCTCCACAGATCTGATGAATCTAGAGGAATGGCAAAGACCGATACAGTTTGGTACCAGCGGCATCACAAGAGTTGCCAGTCAGCATTGAACTCAATGTAGGACTGCCTTAGGGACTCCAGTTCCAGATTTTTCCTTCGGTGTTTACTCCCAAAGCCTTCCCCACGAGTACATATAGCCACAAGGCAGCGGAGGTTTGAGATCAGAATTTTCCTTCTCCTATATGAGCTGTCAACCATAGCTGACGAGCCCCATCTGTCCTAAGTGACTGGTTTGAAGTACATGTATATTTCCTGTAATTCACTTTCCCCCCTCTATTATGTATTGCATTGTACTGCTGCTGCAAAGACAACAAATTTCACGACATATGCTGCTGATATTAAACCTGATTCTGCTTCTGATTCTGTTGAGGACATTTCTTAGTCCCCTCTAGCTCTCCAAATTCCTTGTTAAAGTTATTACCTGTTTTCTTTATATTCCTGAAGGAACTTGTCTGTATTTGGCTTCTTAATCCTTAAAATTGCTTCCTTTATCTTCATGACTAAACTTGTATGTCAAGGTTTCCCAGCGTTTCTACCCTTATCATTCATCCTGATAGAACATGCTGGTCCTAACCTAGAATCAGTTGGCTTTTAAAGGACTATAACATGTCAGATGTGGATATCCCCCCTCCCCCAAACAACCCTCCCTGTTTATTCTCCCCACTTCCTGCTGGATACAGATGAGACGTGACAATGGAGTTGGAACATTCAGGGAAATGAGTAAGGGTAGAGCTGAGAGTGGTGGGAAGTGGGTCAGGTGGGCATTTGTCCAGAGTGCTTCCTGTGGCCTGGTGGGACTCTAGTCATCAACCAAGCCAGCAGACTGCCATCTCTGGCAGCTTTTCTGTTCTGAGTTAGGAGATAACCTGGAGTCTTACCCGTACAACCTACTTCAAAGAGAAGAATTTGCTAAGAGGATCCCTTCAAAAAGACATGATTAAAATAATAAATATTCAACAACTTAAAGATATAAATTATTTATATAGAACATGGACCAGTACAGCGCAGGAACAGGCCCTATGGCCCAACATGTCTGATGCCAAATTAAACATAATCCCTTCTGCCTGCATGTGATGCATGTCCCTCCATTCCTTGTACTCTCATGTGTCTAATAATCTCTGAAATGCCGCTGTAGTATCTGCCTCCACCACCACTACAGATTGCACGTTTCAGGCACCCACTACTCTCTGTTTTAAAACAAAAGAAAGAAACAAAAAAAAATTGCCCTGCCTATCTATTATAAATGTCTAATACTAGAGGGTGTGCATTTAAAGTGAAATGGGATGTGCAAGGCCAATTTTTTATGCACGGAGAGTGGTGGAGATAGATACAATGGAGCTTCTTAGGCAAATAATGCGTAGAGATTGGAAGGATATAGGCATGGGATTAGTTTAATTACACATTTAACTCTGAATTTAATTAGTTTGGCAAAACATTGTGGACCAAAGATACTGCTTCTGTGCTGTGTTCTATGTATATCGTAAGCTTCCCGCTTGCCGTAAATGCATGTCCTCTATGTCATCATAAAGCACACAACAGAATGTGGAGTGTATTCCCAAAGTAAGATAGTTAGCCACGAGTGGATAAAGTGAAATTACTGAACACGGGGTAGGAAATTTGTGTGGAGTGTTAATACTGAATGAGCTGTTTGGGCCAATTATTTCTCTGTAGTATCTGTTAAATGGGGGAGTTATTTCAGCAGTGCAGCAACTCCACGTGTAATGATTTAAGGTCAATGAAACACTGAATGTAAACATAACTGACCTCTGGTCAAGAACATCCTTGGAAACTATTCCTTCCCTCTGTTCTTCAGTGCGCAAACCGACAAAAGCAGCCAAAGGCAGATATGTGCCTATGTATACTCAGAGTAAAGCCTGATTTATACTTCTACATCAACTCGACGCTGCGGCCCCTACGCAGAGCTTATGTGGATCCCTACGCCGTAGCCTGATGCGCACCTCTCCCAAAATGTAACTACGCGTCACGGCAACGCAGACCGAACAACTGTGATTCGTCCACTTGGTAGCATCACATTTCCTCCTACGCTGCAATAGCTTCCCATTGGGTGACTAAAGGGCAGGGAAGGATCTCTGGCTGCAATGCTTTACAGACCTCCGAAATTATGGAGGACACATTTCGCTTTTACGAAAAAAGACACTCGCTTTAAACTTGTTTACCTGGAGAAAGACTACCATGACCATGAAGCCTTGCATGGGCAGATGTGTGCACATGCGCAATGTGCCCGAATTGCAGAGCGACGCAGATGCACCAACACACAAGTATAAATGCTCACAACGCACGTAGGCCACTTGCGTAGGCTATGGCATCCTTTTGACGCACAAGTATAAATCAGCCTTAACAGACACATATGAGAAAGCACAGAGACACAAGAGCACAAACACATACACAGAAATCCAGGTACATATATATGTTCAAAAATTATGCAGAAGCATAAACACCACACATGTACGCACACACAAATACAGCAAAGTGCAGTTGTATTAAATGTTCAGGTGAGTTACAGTCTGATACTTTATCAAGATAATGGCGGGGGTGGGGGTGGTGGAGCCCTGTGGAAGAGATGGGCTTGGATTTTACTCGGAATCCATGTTTGGCTGCCATGCCAGTTTTTAGTTTTCTAGGCAAATGAATGCAAGGCACCATAGTCAATTCAACCAATCGGCAGGAGCATTGGACTAGTGGGAGGTAACTGGGGCAGCCAGAGTAAACTCACTCAGTCAGAGGACGAGTGTACAAACACCACACAGACAGCACCCGATGTCAGTATTGAACCCGGGTCACGGGAGATGTGAGGCAGCAGCTCTGCCAGCTGCACAGTTGTACCCAACGTCAGCATAACGTAAGTGGGAGTTTCTCCCACATCCCAAAGACGTGCAGGTGAAGGGCAGCAGGTCAAATAGCCGCTGTAAGTTGCTCCAGTGTGTGGCTGATGGCAGAATCTTGGGCGAGGGGTTGTCAATGAGATTGTAGGCAGAATAAAATGGGATTAGTCTAAAATTTGAATGAATAGGTGATTGATGGTTGAGGTGAACTCAGAGGGCTGAAGACCCTATATATAAGACCATAATACCACAAGATATAGAAGCAGAATTAGGCCATTTGGCCCATTGAGTCTACTCTGCTATTTCATCGTGGCTTATTCAATTTTCCTCTCAGCCTCGATCTTCTGCGTTCTCCCTGTATCCCTTCATGCCCTGTTCAATCAAGAATCTATCAACCTCTGCCTTAACTATACATAAAGACTTGGCCTCCACAGCTGCCTGTAGCAAGGAATTCCACAGATTCACCACTATCTGGCTAAAGAATTTCCTCCTCATCTCAAAGGTTCATTCATTATCAAAGCATGTATCCTAAACAAACTCTGAAATTTGTCTTCTCCACGTAGCAGCCAAACACACAAAGAACATGAAAGTCATTCAGAGAGAAACATCAAACCCACACCCACCACTTCCTGCACAAAAAAGAACAACATCCTGATCATCAACCTCCCCTAAACCTCCCTTCCCCACACAAAATGGAACAGGAACATCGACTCCCCCAAAAATCAACCCTTCCCTCCTGTGGTAAACCATATATGTTGTAACTGGGTTAACTATCTGGACACACCCCTCTGCTGACTGCCTTGTGGCTCCTCCCACAGATTCCAGTATAAAGGTGTTTCGCCTTGCCCCTCCCCCTCAGTCCAGGAGCAGACACTTACCATGGAGGTCGTATTGTACAGCGAATAAAAGCCTTTCGGTATTTTACCTAACCTCAGTCTTTTGGAGTTATTGAAGGTGCTTCACTTTCCCCCACAAAAACACTAACAGAGCATCAACCCCCAAGCACCCTCCCCCAAACAACAAATGGAAAAGGAACAGGCAACTTTAAAAAAAACACAGAATATAAAAACAGTAAGTCTGAAATAAGTCCACAGTCCATAAACACAACAGTCCAATCCACAAACACAGAACTATGATACCATCCTATGACAACACCGACATTTATCGAAAGAGAGGGTCTCCACACGAGGCAGAGAGGCCTACCCACCTGTCACAACAAGTCACACAGCAATAGGCTGCTCACAGAACCCTTGTCCGGCAGTGATCAAAAGATGCTGAAACTCTGTTCTAAAAAGATGCCCTTCTCTTCTGAGGCTGCATCCTCTGGCCTTAGACTCACCCATTGTAGAAAACACCCTGTCCACATCCGCTCTGTCAAGGCCTTTCACCATTCGATAAGCTTCAATGAGGTCACCGCTCATTCTTCTGAATTCCAGTAAATACAGGCCCAGAGCCATCAAATGCGGTTCATGTGACAAGCCATGGAATCCTGGAATCATTTTTGTGAACCTTCTTTGAACCCTTCCCAGCTTCAGCACATCCTTTCCAAGATAAGGTGCCCAAAACTGCTCACAATACTCCAAGTGAGGCCTGTGGCTGGAAAGAACTACAGTTTATAAATCGGTGGATTTGAACGAATCAATGACAAAAAAGAACAACAGTCTACAAATTAGTGGATTTGACAAATCAAGGACATGGGGAGCAGACAAAGCCAGATGCGTTTTCTCCCCCTATCCTTATTTTGTGAACTCTGAGCTAATTCTTGCTCTGGGATAATCTAATCAGAGCAACTGAATCTGGACACACGAAGCATCAGGTAATGACCTGCTAAACCTGAGACCATTCTCATATGAGTACTATTTATTATGTAAAGTGCCAGACCTACCAAACAAGTAATCTGTAATCTTGTTAGACTCAGTGTTTGAGGCCATGTCCACACTATGCTGGATAATTTTGAAAATGCCAGTTTCGAGTAAAAATGACAGGCGTCCACACTAAGTGTTTTTCAAAATATCTCTGTCCACACTAACATGGATATTTGGGTGAATCTCCCCTACTGGGCACGCGCAGGACACACAGAAAACAAGCAAAGAGGAAACGGTATACTTAATGCGCGTTTGTCCAGTTACAGAGTAGAAAAACTTAAAAGGAATTGCTCTCGGCTCTCACACAGGAGGACGTAAAACTAAAAAAAAGTGAATATTGGAGTGTATGGAGGCAACTGACAGGGAGTTCATGTACAGTATGACCCAGCTGATGACAAACATTGAAAGACTGACTAACTCTGTTGCATTAATAAAGCACCTTGTTAAATGTATAAAACATGTCTGCATCAGTGTTATCTTGTACTTCCATACAATGTTAAGTGAGGCTGTTACACATCTATTGTCAGAGAAGTACTTGCCTAAATAGGTAAACCACCTTGGTTCTTGGTTCTTGGTTCTTGATCCTCCAAAATATTCCGTATAGAATTTAAACTGGAGGTGGTGGAGGGTATTTTCTGTCCTTACCTTCATACAAGCAAGGACAGAAAACAGGGCAAAGTGAGTATACTTATTTATTCAGTAAGCTATGGGTCAAAGTATTTGGTGAGTACATTTCTAACTCTTCTGGCTTCAGCCTCATTGCCGTCTGTTCTGACATTGTTAGGCTCTGCGAAGCACAGAATCAAGTATCGCTGTGATGATTGTACGCTCTAGTATCAATTGTTTGGTGACAGTGAAGTAATAATAATAAGCAGAAGAAGAAAAAGAAGAAAACAATGAAATGCCGTGCTGCCGCCATCTGTTCCGGCACGTCATGACAGCGGTTTTAACAGGCTCCGGTTACCCCGTACACACGGCAACGGATATTAGGTGTTTTCAGATTTATTCACTCTGGAGACCGTTTCTGAAAATCTCTGTTTTCGGGGCATGAAAACGCCGTTTTAGTGTGGACAGAGGGTCAAAACAAAGAGAAAAGGCTTTGTTTTCAAAATTATCCGGCGTAGTGTGGACATAGCCTGAGTCGCCCAGTTTACCTGGTTTGGACCATTCCGAGTTGAAAGACACAAATACACAAGGCGGGTGGGGGGGTGGGTAAAACCATGAAACAAAGTTGGTTGTACCCCTGAACTAGGTAAGTCAGGTGACCTTGAGCTAATGGGATGGAGATCCGGCAGTCCAGCTGATGAGGGACGCTATATGAGTCAGGAGCTCCAAATAGGTAATAGCAATATTTCTGTAGGAGATCAAATATCGCAGATTTGAGGTGCCCCATGGACATGTGGAGATTGGAAATGGAACTACAGGGGACATGTGGCCAGCAGCAGAAACTCCTTTTTAACTGGTAATATCTTTTCTGTTCTTTGTTCATGGAAGGTTGGGAAAACCTAGTTCATGTGCACCCATGTGATGGTTGTGTAAGTTCACGTGTTCTTCCGTTGAGACAATTGTCGGTAAATACAAATTCCCTGTGCCCCACTGATCATTATTACAAATAGTGGTTCTTGTAACAGGCCTCACCAGTGTTTTATAAAGTCTCAATATTACCATCCTTGCTTTTATATTCTAGTCCTCATGAAACAAATGCTAACATCGCATTTACCTTCCTCACCACATACTCAACCTGCAAATGAACCTTTAGGGAATCCTGCACAAGGACTCCCAAGACCCTTTGCATCTCATTTTTTTGTATTTTCTCTCCATTTAGAAAATAGTCAACCCTTTCGTTTCTTCTACGTCAGGTTTCATCTTCATTTCATCTCTATGACTCCATAATTCAGCTCATTACATAGAAACATAGAAAACCTACAGCGCAATACAGGCCCTTTGACCCACAAAGCTGTGCTGAACATGTCCTTACCTGAGAAATTACCTAGGGTTACCCATAGCCCTCTATTTTTCTGAGCTCCATATACCTGTCCAGGAGTCTCTGAAAAGATCCTATCTTATCTGCCTCCACCACTGCTGGCAGCCCATTCCACGCACTCACCACTCTCTGCGTAAAAAACTTACCCCTGACATCTCCTCTGTACCTACTTCCAAACACCTTAAAACTGTGCCCTCTCGTGTTAGCCATTTCAGCGCTGAGAAAAAGCCTCTGACTATCCACATGATCAATGCCTCTCATCATCTTATACACCTCTATCAGATCACCTCTCATCCTCCGTCGCTCCAAGGGAAAAAGGTCGAGTTCACTCAACCTGTTCTCATAAGGCATGCTCCCCAATCCAGGCAACATCCTTGTAAATCTCCTCTGCACCCTTTCTATGGTTTCCACATAGCCCTGTAATACAATAAATTAAATCAATTCACCATTCAGCTAGAATTTGAGTTCATTTCATTGTTTTTGTTGGACAGATGTCTGTCGCTGCAATGTAGGCGTGTTTCTATGTGTGTGTGTGTGTGTGTGTGTGTGTTGGGACTGTTTCTGTGTAGGGAGTACATCTTTCTAATAAGTTTGGCAGTCTGCATGTATAAATGATGATCTCCATGAATGTCATGTTGCTGTGAATTCCTGAAAGTTGATGTGTGTATGGGAATGTAGCAACTGCCAGTGACTGTGTTTCCCCTTCAGTTCAAGCAAAAAGGTGATGTGGACTCGAATCAGAAAGGCTATGCTGCCCTCTATCAGCCTTCTCAGTAACTGAAAACGTTTGAACTTTCCTCCCACAGCACTAGGCTCTCCCTTGGGGCCGAGTGTGACTCACTTCTGGGAGACCTCTGAGGTGACCTCCATGCCAATTTGAGAACCACAGACCCTTCCACAGATGTGGTAGGAGGTGTATGATGAGTGGGTAGGTAGTTTATGAGCTGGTGTACTTGTACTTGTTGCAGCTCCACTGTGTGTCCAGATAGCATGAGCTCAAAGCCAGGTGATGGGTGAAAGCAGGTAAGGAGGGAGATGATGGAGCTAGGTGGGGAAAGGGTATAAATCTGAGTGATGGTGAAGAAGGGAAGATGCGACTGGATCCTAGCAGCTAAGTGCATTAGTAATAGACAGACGGAACAAAATGATAGTCACAGAGTTATACAGCAAGGAAACAACCCATCCATGCTGACAGAGGATAACAAATTGCAGAATGAAATGTTACGGTAACAGAAAGGAGGCAGTGCAGGTAAGCAATAAGGTAGAAAGCCTAATGAGGACGATTGTAAGGTCAGCAGTCAAAACTTATTGTATCTAGGGGACTGTTGCATTGTCTTACAACAGTGTGACAGAAGCTGTTCTTCAGCTTGGCATTCAGAGTTTTCTATCTTCTGCCCAAAGGGATGAGGGACAAAGAGAGAAAGTCAGGGGTAGGTGGGGTCTTTGATTGTGCTGGCTGCTTTACCGAGGAAGCAAGAAGTGGAGGCAGAGACCATGGAGGGGAGATCAGTTCCATGATGTGCTGAGCTGTGTCCACAGCTCTCTGCAGTTTCTTGCAGTCTCGGGCAGAGCAGTTGCCGTAGCATCAAGATTCATCCCAATAGGATCCTTCTTACGTTCGAACAGTACAAATTGCTGTGGTTAAGAAGGAATATGCCAAATTTCTTTGGACTTTTGAGGATGTAGAGGAGCTTTGTTGGCTGTGGCTCTATTTGGTTGTACCAAGACAGCTTATATTCACTACTAATAACTTGAAACTCTCAACACTCTTGACTTTGACACTGCTGATGCAAGCAGAAGCATGTGTACCGCCCCCTGCTGAAGTCAATGACCGGCTCTTTTGTTTAGCTGACATTATGGGCAACGTTGTCATGACACCATTTTATTAGTCCATCTATCTCCTTCCAGTATCTCCTTCTCTGACTCATCGTTGTTTGAGATAATGCCATGACAGTGTTATCATCTGCAAGCGTGCAGGTGGATTTAGAGTAGAATCTGGCTGTGCACAGGGAGTCAAGTAGGGAGCTGAGAATGTAGCCTTGCAGGGCACCAGTAGTGAGAATAATAATAGCCAAAGTGCTGCTGCCTATCCTTACATATTGCAGTCCACTGGTGAAGAAGTCAAAGATCCAGTTGCAATAAATTGGCTTTTTAATTTTGCATTTATACCCACCTCTAAACCAAGGGTTCCCAACCTTTTTTATGCCATGGACCAATACCATTAAGCAAGGGGTCCATTGACTCCAGATTGGGAAACCCTGCTCTGAAGCTTCCTCCAGCAGCTTGTTTCATATACCCACCAACACTCCAAAAGAAAAGTTGCTTCTTTAAATCTTTCTTCCTTTACCTTAAATTTATAATTTCTAGATTTAAACACCCTTATGCTGGGAGGAAGACTATGACATTGTCTATGCCCCTCATGATTTTATACACTTTGAAAAGGTACCACCCAGTCTCCTTTCTTTCCAGAGGAAACAGCCTCAGCCTACCAAGCGTCTCCTGACAACTCAAGCCCTTCAGTCTTGACAATATCTTTGAGTTTTTCTGCACCCTCTCTAATGTAATAACATCCTCCTTGGATCTAGGCACGCAGCAGATATAACATGACATCCCACCTCGTGAATCTCTAACTATGTATATGTAATTGCTAACCCAAAATGGCATGGCAATAGCTCTCCTCTTGATTGATGGGATCTCTACGGAGTGGTCAACACTGACCCAGTCCATCACAGCCTTCCTCACCATTTCCTTCCATCCAGTCCTTCTTCATGGTGTGTTACATCAGCAAGCCTAACGGCATTGTCAAGGATGCCTGCCTTGCTGGCCGTTCCTATTTCTATCGTCTACCTTCAGGGAGAAGATGCAGAAGCTGGAATCCCTGGATGTTCAGACTTACGAAGGGATTCTTCCTCACTGCTATCAGCCTTCTGAACCAATCACCTTATTCACATCCCTTCCTGATGGTGGTGCCACATTCTAAGACCCTCAGTTATTCTGTTATTGTCACTTTAGCATTTATTATTTCACTGCTTCAGACTAGGCTACAACCAGTGGCCCACTCTGCTCTTTTGCTCTCATTGTATTTATAATTATCATCATGCACGCTGTTTACTCTGTGAGCTTCATACAAGTGAGTTTCGGTGGTGAATATGACAGTCTACTACTCTGTATCCAAGTCACTTACCCTGCTGGACACATCCTGTCACCATTCGGGGGAGGCCACCTCTTACCCAACTCACCCCAGAGGAGAGTGCGGGGCGGGGTGTTGAGGCAGATAAAGTACAGCTGTAAAATCTCAAAACCAGGGGCATGAAAATGGTAGCAGGTTCCCCAACCTGCCGCCAAAATTGCCCCTTCAGTCATAGTGGGCTTTACAGACCCTTTCCCATTTACATATTCATTGAATGTAGAAATTGCCAACATCTATTGCCCCTGAAATGAGGAGGTGATTAAAAGTCAAGCGGAGAAAGGATGACATATTTCCTTCCCTGTGGGATCTGAATGGACCGAATGGGTTTTCAACAATCTGACGTTTTGGAATCCCCAGTCCTGATAACCACTTTGCATTGCAGTTTTATTTGTTAGCTTTAAATTCCCCAGCTGCCATGCTACTGCCTGAACATATCACACATAGAACATGCGGAACATGCTACACTGGAGCACAAGAAAAGTCCCACCACATCTGCAGTAATCATGATGCCATTCTGACTAATCCCATCTGCCTGCGCTTAGTCCTTATTCCTCTATACCCTGCCTGTTCACGTGTTTTTCAAAATGCTTCTGAAACATTTCTCTCATATCTGTCTCTAGCAGTCACCCTGCCAGTGCATTCTAGGCACTTAACACTCACTGTTAAGTCAGCATAATACAAGGGTACAGCAATAACTGAATGCAGAATACAGTGTCCCAGTTACAGGAATGTGCATTACAGACAAACAATAAGTTCCAAGGCTATCATGAGGTAGATTGTGAGATCAAGAGTCTAGCTTACTGGATAATAATGGGATAGACACCACCCTTGAGCCTGGTGGCACATGATTTCAAGCTCTTGTATCTTCTGCCCAACTGGTGAGAGAGAGGAGAGAAGAAACACAAGAGATTCTGCAGATGCTGGAAATCCAGAGTAACACACACAAAATGCTGGAGGAACTCAGCAGGTCAGGCAGCATGTATGGAAATGAACAAACAGTCGACGTTTTGGGATAAGACACTTCTACAGGACTGGAAAGAAAGAAGGAAGAAGCCAGAATAAGGGAGTGGGGGAGGGTCAGAGGAGAATGAGTACAAAGTGGCAGGTGATAGGGGGAGCCGTGGAGTAGAGGAGATGAAATAAGAAATTGGCAGGTGAAAGCTGGAAAAGGCAAAGGGAGCTGAAGAATGGGGAATCTGATAGAAGAGAGTGGTCAACGGGAGAAAAGGAAGGGCATCAGGGGAATGTGATTTTCATTCGAGAAGAAGAGAAGGTTAAGCAGGGAGCCAGAATGGGAACTGGAAAATGGAAAGGGGTGGGGAGAAATTGGAGAAGGTGGAGAAATCAATGTTCAGGTTGGAGGCTACCCAGACGGAATATGAGATGTTGCTCTTCAAACCTGAAAGTGCCTTCATCGTGGCAGTAGAGGATATCATGAACTGACATGTTGGATTAGAAATGAAGAATGGAATTAAATGGTTGGCCATTGGGAAATCCCGCCTGTTGCGGATGGAGCAAAGGGGCTCAGTAGTGGGGGTTCCCCGATCTACATTGGAAGTCTCTGACGTAGAAGAGGACACACTGGGAGCACGGGAAACAGTAGATGATCCCAATAGACTCAGTTGAAATGTTGCCTCACCTGGAAGGACTGCTTGGGCCCTGAATAGTGGTGAGGGAGGAGGTGAATAGGCAAGACTAGCACGTCTCTCTTGGCGAGACTATATCTAGAATGGATGGGGTCCTGGATTATGCTGGCTGCTTTGTTGAGCCAGTGAGATGTGTAGACAGATTCCACAGAGGGGAAGTTGGTTTCCTTGATGAACTGAGCTGTGGTCTCAGGTACAACAATTTCCATACCATGCCATGCACCATCTGTATAGCATGTTTTCTATGGCACATCTGTAAAAATTAGTGGGATTCAACAGTGACATGTTCTCTTTCCTTAGCCTCCTAAGGAAATCGAAGTGCTGGTGTTTTTTCTTGTCCTCGCATCAATGTGGTTGGACCAATACAAGCTGGTGATGTACTGGTCATCGTAATGATGTTAGCACCAGTGATCCAGGTTCCTTTCTGCTCCTGTCTGTAAAGGGTTTTTACATCCCCTCCTATTTCCTTCCACTTTCCAAAGACATGATCATTAGTAAGTTAACTGGTCACATGATGTCATTGGACGGTATGGGCTCATTGGTCTAGAAGGGCCTTCTACTGTGCTGTATCCCTAAAGAAAAGCGATACATGAGATGTTTTTGCCAAAAATACTTGAAGTTCCCAGCCCTCTCCACCTCAGCATCATTGATTGTGTGCACCCCTGCCCCACTTCCCACCAACTTCCTGAACTCTGCAAGTAGCTCCAAGCCTGCCCATGTGTGCAGATCATTGGCTCGATTAACGTGGAAACAGAGGGTTAGCATTAGTTAAGGGCAAACTGAAAGGAATTGCAATTATATTGTGTCAAACACCTTCAAGAGTGAAGGAGTACTTTAGGAACGGCAGTCATTGTTATAATGTGCCAAACGACAACAGCCTAGTTTTGCGCAGCAGGAACCTACAAACAGCAATGAAACAAGTGATCAGGTTGTTCTGTTCTTTGGTGTTGATTGAAGAATCAGTGTTGACCAGAGAACGCCTTCCTCAATTAGCTCAGTGGGACATTGTAATCTGTGCAGTGAGTGTTGACAAGATGCCCTGTTTAACTTCATGGGTGGGAGGTGGAATATGTTTGGGGAAGACTTCAGCGGCTGTCATCCCTCAGTAACTTCCCCTAGTGAACTGTTCCTGCTCCTGCCCAACTATCTGGATTTAATGCAGTGAGGTAGCTAAACTGGATCAGGGGCACACACCATTTACTGAAAGAACCAGAGATGAGCTAAGAATGTTTTTATGCGGAGCATATGAGGACTTCAAACAAAATAGGCTTAATAATAACCTTCAAAAGTGAATTGAAATCATTGGTTGAAGGGTAAGATGGTGTTGGGCTTATAGGGCAGGGGTTCCCAATCTATACCATTAGGCAAGGGATCCGTGGACTCCGGGTTGGGAACCCCTGTAATATGGAATGATTGTGGAGAGTGGAGATAATTAGCTGGCATATAGTGAATACAATTACTCAATCACAGAAAGAACCTTTCCTGTCATTGGTGTTGGAGAAGGTGGACTTGCTTATGTGCTGTAATATATGGAGCACAGTTGATCTCTGTGGTTCACTTCATTTTCCTTCAGAACACTGAAAACCTTCTCTCCCCTTTCCTCAGAATCCTTAAGTTCAACAGGATTCCCAGAAAAAAAAGGGAAGAGTAGCTGGGCACCAACTTCTCTCAGTGTGATTGGACTATTGAGCGATAAATAACCAACATTAGCACCACATAACCTATGTTAGTACAAATGAATGTTTCACCCATCATTGATGTCTAACAAATGTATAAGAACATAAGACGTTTCAGAGAGCTGTGGCCTCTGCTTAACTCATCACTGACACATCCCATACTGATAACAGCATCAGTATTATCTTCAGGAGGTGCTGCCTCAACAAGGCAACACCCATCTTGAAAGGTTCCACTATCCAGAACATGCTATCTTCCCATAGCTACCGTCGGGCTGGAGGTACAGAAGAATAAAGTCCTACATCACAACGTTCAAGAACTGCTATTTCCCTTCAACTATTTGTTTCTTGAAACATAAGGCCATGAGACGTGGGAGCAGCATTAGACCATTTGGCCCATCGAGTCTGCTCTGTCATTCAAAATTGGCAGATTTTATTTTATTGAGATGCAATGTGTAATAGGCCATTGATGTTCAATGGAGAGTGATCGAAATGTACCTTCCTGAAGCCCTCAATCATCCCTTTGATCTTGTCCATGTTGAGACTCAGGCTGTTGTTCCCACACCATTAGACAAGCGTCTCCACCTTCTGTCTGTATGCCAACTCATCATTGTGGCTGGTTAGGCCAACCACTGTTGACCTCATTGGCAAACTTGATGATGCAGTTTGAGCTGAATCTGGCCATGCAGTCGTAAGCCAGCAGTGTGAATAGCACCAGGCTGAGCACACAACCATATAACCATATAACAATTACAGCACGGAAACAGGCCATCTCGGCCCTTCTAGTCCGTGCCGAATTCTTACTTTCACCTAGTCCCTGGGGGGCAGCAGTGCTCAGTGTGATGAGCTTGAGATGTCGCTGCCAACTTGGACTGATTGGGGTCTTTCCACCAAGAAATCCAAGATCCAGTTACAGGGGGAAGGGGGTCTTGAGTCCCAATGAAGACAGTCTACCCAACAGCCTCTGAAGAATGATCATGTTTAAAAAAGAACATTGAGCTGAAGTGGCTGAACAACATCCTGGCATATTATGTCAATGATTTGGACTACGGGATGAATGTCAATGACTTGGACTATGGGATTAATGTCAATGATTTGGACTACGGGATGAATGTCAATGACTTGGACTATGGGATTAATGTCAATGATTTGGACTACGGGATGAATGTCAATGACTTGGACTATGGGATTAATGTCAATGATTTGGACTACGGGATGAATGTCAATGACTTGGACTATGGGATTAATGTCAATGATTTGGACTACGGGATGAATGTCAATGACTTGGACTATGGGATTAATGTCAATGATTTGGACTATGGGATTAATGGATTTGTGGCTAATTTTGCTGATGATATAAACATAGATGGAGGAGCAGGTAGTGTTGAGAAAACAGAGAGCCTGCAGAGAGACTGAGAAATTGTTGGGGAATGGGCAAAGAAGTGGCAAATGAAATACAATGTTGCAAAGTATATGGCCATGCACTTTGGTGGAAGAAATAAACGGGCAGACTATTATTTAGATGGGGAGAGAATTCAAAATGCAGAGATGCAAAGGGACTTGGGAGTCCTTGTGCAGGATACCCTAAAGGTTAACTTCCAGGTTGGGTCGGTGGTGAAGAAGGCAAATGCAATGTTGGCATTAATTTCTAGAGGTATAGAATATAAGAACAGGGATGTGATGTTGAGGCTGTATGGTGTTCGTCCATCGTCGACGTTGATGAGGACATCGACACCATTATGATGGTGTCGAGACTAGCGCGTGATTTGGATTCAAGTGAGGGAGAGTTGCGCAGTGTCAGCCTCACACTCTCTTCCTAATTCCCATCTGGATCCAGTGGCAAGACAGAGTTGAGACGGCTGGAGATGGGACTAGGCGCAATAGATGACCAGGACGTCTTCTGTGTCTAGTCTTGCTCTACAGTTCCACTACGCTTGCAGAGACAGCCATCTTGACCATTGGACCTTTCATTGCTCTCGTCCGCTCAATTTGCCAGAGTCTGTCTTCACCATGCTGGGATAGACAACTCCCTATCTCACCGAGGGTTTGAGACCTGTCGGCTATCCTCACCTGGTTTAGCCGGCTTGTCGAAGCCGTTGCCCGGGGTGTGGCCACTGTCACATGCAAACAGCTACGGGGAGCCACAGGTGAGAGCTGAGTGCCAGGCGGGGACCAAAGGTGGACTAACCGTCTTGAAAAGGACGTGACATGTTCCCCCACCAGACGTGCTACCCCTCCCTGACACCTCATACACCCTATGCTCTATAAGGCACTTGTGAGACTATATTTGGAGTATTGTGTGCAGTTTTGGCTCCTTATTTTAGAAAGGCTATACTGACATTGGAGAGAGTTCAGAGAAGATACACGAGAATGATTCCAGGAATGAAAGAGTTACCGTATGCAGAACATCTGGCAGCTCCTGGGCTGTATTCCCTGGAGTTCAGGAGAGTGAGGGGGGATCTCATAGAAACATTCCGAAAGTTAAAAGGTCTGAACAGATTAGATATGGCAAGGTTATTTCCCATGGTAGGGGATTCTAGGACAAGAGGGCACGACTTCAGGATTGAAAGACGTCCTTTTAGAACGGAGATGCGGAGAAATTACTTTAGTCAGAGGGTGGTAAATCTTGGAATTTGTTGCCACGAGTGGCTGTGTAGGCCAAATTATTGGGTGTATTTAAGGCAAAGATAGATAGGTTCTTGATTAGCCAGGGCATCAAAGAGTGGGAATGACTGGAAGAATTGGATCAGCCCATGATTGAATGGCAGAGCAGACTCGATGGGTTGAATGGCCTACTTCTGCTCCTATATCTTATGGTCTTATGGGGCATCGTTTCAAGAGACTGGATGGAGAGGAGACCCAAGACCATGGTTTGAGCACTATGTGAACTGAAAAGGCCCAATGTTGCTGTAAGGTAGGATTTTATATGATCCGTTCCCAGCCACTCAAATAATTCCTCCTCATCTCTGTTCCAAAGGGATGTCCTTCTTCCTTCTATTCTGATGCAGTACCCTCTGATCCTAGACTACTCCACTAAAAGAAACGTTATCTCAAAGTCCACCCTATCAAGGCCATTCAATGTTCAGTAGGAGAATCCCCTCTTTCCTCTGAATTCCAGCAAGTAGTGGTCCAGAGCCATCAAACCCTCCTGATACGTTATCTGTTTCAGTCCCAGGATCATTCTTGTAAACCTCCTACCCAATGCTAGCATATCCTTTCTTGTATATCAGGCACAAAACTGCTCACAACAGTCCAAGTGTGGTCTGACCAACGGGTTATAATGCCTCAGTATTGCATTCTTACTTTTATATTCTAGTCCTCTCGAAACAAATGGTAACATTGCATTTGCCTTCTTTACTACCAGTTCATCCAGCCTGGACTCCCAAGTCCCATTGCAGCTCCAATTTCTGAATTTGCTCCCTCATTAGAAAATAATCTATGTTTGTATTCCTTCTACCGAAGTGCATGATCATACATACCCTACATTCTATTCCATCTGCCACTTCTTTACCGATTCTCCTAATCTGTCCAAGTCTCCTAAACTCTATCTGCTCTCCACCCATCTTTGTACCATCCATAAACTTGGCCACCTATTCCATCATCTAGATCATTAACATATAATATGAAAAGCAGCCAACCCAACCGCAACCACTGCAGAATGTTGTTAATCACTGGCAACCAGAAAAGACCTCTTTTATTTCCACTCTTTACCTGCTGCCAGTCAGCCAGTCTTCTGACAGGCAGAAGGTAAAGAGCCATGCTAACTTTGGTCTATCTTATCATGTGCCTCCAAGTACAATTAAACTTTATCCTTAATAATAGACTAACATGTGGCCAACCATTGAAGTCAGACTAACTGGCTTATAATTTCCTGTCTTTTGTTTTCCCCTTCAGACATTTAGTGATTCTTCAAAGATCACTACTAGTCCCTTCAGCTACCTCTTTCCAAACTCTGGGGTGTAGTCTATCTGGTCCAGATGACATCTGCCTTCAGACCTTTCGGCTTCCCAACCACGCTCTCCTTAGAAATATCAACTGTACTCACTTCTGCCCCTCCTGTCCCTGACACTCTTGAATTTACTGGTGCTATTTGGCTTCAGTGAAGACTGATGCAAAATACTTATTCAATTCATCCGTCATTTCTTTGTTCCCCATCCAGCATCATTTTCCACTGGTCCAATATCCACCATTACAATAACTCTTTTTTTCTGCTCTTTATATAGCTGAAAAATCTTTTGATATCCTCTTTTATATTATTGGCTAGCTTACCTTCATATTTAATCATTTCTCTCCTTATCGTTTTTTAGTTGCCTCCTGTTGATTTTTAGAAGTCGAATCTGCTAGCATTCCACTAATTTTTGGTATATTGTATACTCTCTCTTTTGCTTCTATCTATCTATCTATCTATCTATCTACCTACATACCTATCTACATCTAGATACCAACCTACATACCTAGATACAGAGCAGAACTGCCTCTTCTGACCAATGAGCCACACTGCCTGGCAACCCACTTACTTAACACTAGCCTAATCTCAGGTCGATTTACAATCACCAATTAACCTATTAACCATCTTTGGACTGTGAGAGCAAATGGGAGCACCCAGAGGAAACCCACTTGGTCACAAGGTAAATATACAAACCCCTTACATACGTGCCAGAATTGAGCTCTGAGCTCTGACACCGTGAGTTGTGATAGTGTGTCACTAACTGCTGCGCTCTGTGGTGCTGTCTTTCACTTTCCTTGTCAGCCACCCTCCCTTTTAAATACAGGTACCTCTGCTTTGGGATGAACCCATCATGCATCTGAATGCATGCATGAAACTCTAGCCATTGCCCTTTTCTATCTCCTGTTGTAATTTGTACCCCATATCCTGTCTGCTGTTCAGAGGCCTCTATAGAACTCCCATCAGTGTCTTTATGCAACATGAAATAAGTCTTTCCATCCCTTCGAGCCGCGTTGCCCAGCAATCCCCCAATTTAATCCTAGCCTAATCACAGAGGGCAATTTACAATGACCAATTAACCTGCCAACTGGTCCGTGTTTGGACTGTGGGAAGAAACTGGACACCCAGAAGGAAACACACGCGGTCACATGCAGAACATACAAACTCCTTACAGACAGCGTCGGGAATTGAACCTGGGTCACCTGTGCTGTAAGGTGTTGCTCTCGTCACTATGCTACCGTGCTGCTCCTCGCTTTTTACCCTTGCAGTTACAGAGCCTGTCCACCTGCCTGTCCTTTCATTACGATGTGTATACTTGGATGTTAAGCTCCCAGATGTGATCTTTAAACCACAATTCAATGATGCCCACGATGTTATACATGCCAATTTATTCACAAACAAGAGAAAATCTGCAGGTGCTGGAAATCCAAAGCAACACACACAAGACGCTGGAGGAACTCAGCAGGCCAGGCAGGATTGAAAAGGGTCTCAGCCCAAAACGTCGACGGTATTTTTCCATAGATGCTGCCTGGCCTGCTGAGTTCCTCCAGCATTGTGTGTGTCATGCCAATTTATTTACGAAGTTTGTATATTTAAAAATTTATTTAGAGATACAGTGTGGAATAGGCTTTTCCGACCCATTGAGCCAAACCGCCAGCATCCCCCGATTTAACTTCAGCCTAATCGCAGGACGCTTACGATGACCAGAATGAACCTACTAACTGGTGTGTCTTTGGACTGTGTGAGGAAGCCAGAACACCCAGAGAAAACCCACAAAATCCACAGGGAGGACATACAAACTCCTAACAGAGGAATTTTGAACTGCACTACAAGATCATCTAACATATTTTGTCTGCTGCACTCACTTAAATATAGTATTTGCAGCCCTGTATTCATGACTCCTTTTTACAATTTCAATCCATCTTGCCTGATCTTATCCCTTTCTAAGCTTTTGGTCTTATTCTTTATTCTGGAGACTTCAGTAACCTCACCTGCACTACCCTTCTCCTTGTATGTCTCCACATGGAATGTGTGGGTTTTCTCTGGGTGCTTCCTTTTCCTTTATCCATAATTTTCTGAGCTGTAAACCTATTTCTCCTCCCCTCACCCCGTACTATTTAGTTTCAAGCTCTATCCACAGCCCTGGTTGTGTTATTCACCAGGTCCCTGGTCTCAGGTTCATGTGGAACCCACCTCATTTGAACAGCTCCGTCCATCCCCAATACTGGTGCCAATGTCCCATGAATTCAAACCCACTTTTCCCACACTAATTATTGAGCATTATTCTCGGAGTTTATTAACCCTGTGCCAATTTTCCTGTGGCTCAGGTGACAAGAGATTATTACCTTATTAGCTCTATGTTTTAATTTAGTCCCTAGCTGATCAAATTCCCTTAACAGGGCCTTGTCCTTTCTACACTGTTGGTACCCACATGGACCATGCCAACTGGATCTTTCCTCCCCCCACTCCAAATTCCTCTGCAGGTCAGATGAGATATTCCAAACCTGGGCACGAGGCAGGCACCACAGCCTTCAGGACTTCCGGTCTTTGAGGCGGAGAACTGTGACTACTCCCCTGACTATTTTATCCCCAATTACAACTGCACTTGTCATCTCTCCCCCCACTTGAATGGCTCAGTGAACAACAGTGCCATGATCCAGATGCACGTCTTCCCTGCAGACCCCACTCTCATCCTGACAGGGAGCAGCAATATCAGACCTGATGGTCAAGTTCAGGAGTTGAATCTCCTCCAGCACTACCCCCGAGATCATCCTACCTGCCTCAGTCACACTCCAGCACCAGTCCAACCGGCACAATCCTACCCATTACTGTTTAACAACACCATGACCATTTTGATCCCTTTGCATTAAAATGGACTTTGCTTGTTTTTTGTTCAAGTGGTATTCTTTCTTGCAAAAATTGTGTCTAATTTATACTTATGTTTTTCTCGTGCTTCTATGATGATATTTGCCTGTGGCGCTGCTGCAAGTAAGCTTTGACTTGTACTCTTGCACATAACGATAAATGTTTGTGTGATGTGGTTTGTGCTGAACTTAGAAGCCCTATATCACTCAGTGACTAGGATTACTTGTGTGGAACAATCCTTAACTGCACACCAGAACCAGGAGGAGCTGGGTTACTGATCTGCAGCTGTGTTCACCCTGCTCTCTTGACCACTAGTGCTCTCATACCTGATGTTGTAGCTGCTCCACAACTCCTGGTCAGAGCTGCGTTGAATGGAACCTTGCATACTGTCTTCCAAGTTAGTATCTCATTAAAAGTGGCCACACAAGTATACTTGATGGGTGGCGGGGGGTGGGGGGGGGGGAGGTGGTGGTGTGGAAGGTACGTGGCATTCTCACTCTCAATAATTTCTCCGTTGGCTCCTCTCACTTCCTTCAAACAAAAGGTTTAGCCATGGGTACTCGCGTGGGTCCCAGCTATGCCTGCCTGTTTGTCAACCACGTGGAACCGTGTGTGTTACAAGCCCTCGCTGGTGTCAAACCCCCACTTTTCCTCTGCTACTTGGAAGATTGCATTGGTGCTGCTTCCTGCACCCACGCAGAACTCATCAACTTCATCAACTTTGCCTCCAACTTCCACTCTGCCCTCAAATTCACCTGGTCTGTTTCCGACACCTCCCTCCCATTTCTCAATCCCCCTGTCTCTATCTCTGGAGACAGCTTATCTACCGATGTCTACTATAAACCCACTGACTCTCACAATTACCTGGACTACATCTCTTCCCACCCTGTCATACCATTCCCTTCTCTCAATTCCTCCATCTCTGCCGCTTCTACTCTCAGTATTAGGCTTTTTATTCTGCAATGAGGGAGATACCCTCAACTGCATCTCTTCCATTTCTTGCAAGTCTGCCTCACCTTATCCTTCCACCATCCAACCAGGGATAGGGTTCCTCTTGTCCTCACCTACCACCCCAGCAGCCTCTACATTCAGCACATAATTCTCCATAACTTCTGCCTTCTCCAACGGGATCCCACCACCAAGCTCATCTTTCCCTCGCACCCCACTTTTTGCTTTCTGCAGGGATTGCTCCCTTGTCTATTTGTCCCTCCCCACTGATTCGCTCTTGGCACTTATCCTTGGAAGCGGAACAAGTGCTACACCTGCCCCTACACCTCCTCCCTCACTACCATCTAGGGCCCCAAACAATCCTTCCAGGTGAGGCGACACTTCACTTGTGAGTCTGTTGGGGTCATCTACTGTATCCAGTGCTCCCAGTGTGGCCACCTGTGTATCAGTGAGACATGACATAGATTGGGAGACTGCTTCACCGAGCACCTATGGTCTGTCTGCCAGAAAAAGCGGGATCTCCCAGTGGCCACCCATTTTAATTCCACTTCCCATTCCCATTTTGCCTCTCTACTGTCGCGACGAGGCCCTGCTCAGGTTGGAGGAGCAGCACCTTATATTCCGTCTGGGTAGCCTCCAACCTGATGGCATGAACATTGATATCCCAAACTTCTGGTAGTGCCCCTCCCCTCCCCCGCACCATTGCCCATCCCCTTTTCCCTCTATCACTTTATCTCCTTGCTTGTATTCTCCGGTGCTCCTCCATGCCCTTCTCCTATCCCTTCTCTAGCCCTGTGTCTCTTTCACCAATCAACTTCCCAGCACTTTACCTCATCCCTCCCCCTCCCGGTTTCACCAATCTGCCTGTGTTTCTTCCTTCCCTCCTCACCTTCTAACTCTGGCTCCTCATCTTTTTTTTATCCAGTTCTGCCAAAGGGTCTCGGCCTAAAACATCAGCTGTACTGTTTTCCATAGATGCTGCCTGGCCTCTCCAAATATTCAGGACAGGCAGGATTTATGAACATTTGTAGAGGCAGAACATGATTAGGACTAGACAGCATGGCTTTGTCAAGAAGCCATCATGAACAAAGTGGATGAGCTTAGAGCGTGGATCAGTACTTGGAGCTATGATGTTGTGGCCATTACAGAGACTTGGATGGCTCAGAGGCAGGAATGGTTACTCAGAGTGCCAGGCTTTCGATGTTTCAGAAAGGACAGGGAGGAAAGCAAAAGAGATGGGGCGTATTGCTGATCAGAGATAGTGCCACAGCTGCAGTAAAGGAGGAAGACATGGAGGGATTGACTACTGAATATCTGAGGGTGGAAGTTAGAAACAGGAAGGGGTCAATAACTCTACTGGGTGTTTTTATAGACCATCCAATAGTAACAGAGACATTGAGGAACAGATAGGGAGACAGATTCTGGAAAGGTGTAACAATAACAGGGTTGTCTTGGTGAGAGATTTTAATTTCCCAACTATTGATTGACATCTCCCTAGAGCAAGGGGTTTAGATGAGGTGGGATTTGTTAGGTGAGTTAAGGAAGGTTTCCTGACACAATATGTAGATAAGCCTACAAGAGGAGAGGCTGTACATGATCTGGTATTGGGAAATGAACCTGGTAAGATGTCAGGTCTCTCAGTGGGAGAGCATTTTGGAGATAGTGATCACAATTCTATCTCCCTTGCCATAGCATTGGAGAGGGAAAGGAACAAACAAATTAGGAAAGCATTTATTTGGGGTAAGGGGAAATATGAAGCTATCAGGCAGGAACTTGGAAGCATAAATTGGGAACAGATGTTCTCAGGGAAATGTATGGCAGAAATGTGGCAAATGTTTAGGGGATATTTGCGTGGTGTTCTGCATAGGTATGTTCCAAAGAGACAGGGAAAGGATGATAGAGTACGCGAACCATGGTGTACAAATGCTGTTGAAAATCTAGTCAAGAAGAAAAGAAAAGCTTACGAAATGTTTGGAAAACTAGGTAATAATAGAGATCTAGAAGATTAAAGTGGTATGCAGAAGTTTGGGCAGCCCAGTCAAAATTTCCGTTACTGTGAATAGCTAAGTAAGTAAAAGATGAACTGATTTCCAAAAGGCATAAAGTTAAAGATGACACATTTCTTTAATATTTTAAGCAACAAAACTTTTTAATTTCATCTTTTACAGTTTCAAAATAACAGCAAAGGAAAAGGGCCCGAAGCAAAAGTTTGGTCCCACTGTAACCTCTGACAGCCCTCCACACTATCCACAACACCTCCAACCTTTGTGTCATCAGCAAACTTACTAACCCATCCCCCCACTTCCTCATCCAGGTCATTTATAAAAATCATGAAGAGTAAGGGTCCCAGAACAGATCCCTGAGGCACACCACTGGTCATCGACCTTCACGCAGAATATGACCCGTCTACAACCACTCTTTGCCTTCTGTGGACAAACCAGTTCTGGATCCACAAAGCAATGTCCTCTTGGATCCCATGCCTCCTTACTTTCTCAATAAGCCTTGCATGGGGTAGCTTATCAAATGCCTCGCTGAAATCCATATACAGTACACTGCATCTACTGCTCTTCCTTCATCAATGTGTTTAGTTACATCCTCAAAAAATCCAATCAGCTCGTAAGGCATGACCTGCCCCTGGCAAAGCCATGCTGACTATTCCTAATCATATTATACCTCTTCAAATGTTCATAAATCCTGCCTCTCAGGATCTTCTCCATCAACTTACCAACCACTGAAGTAAGACTCACTGGTCTATAATTTCCTGGGCTATCTCTACTCCCTTTCTTGAATAAGGTAACAACACCTGCAACCCTCCAATCCTCTGGAACCTCTCCCATCCCCATTGATGATGCAAAGGTCATTGCCAGAGGCTCAGCAATCTCCTCCCTTGGCTCCCACAGTTGCCTGGGGTACACCTCATCCGGTCCTGGCGACTTATCCAACTTGATGCTTTCCAAAAGCTCCAGCACATCCTCTTTCTTAATATCTATATGCTCAAGCTTTTCAGTCTGCTGCAAGTCATCACTACAATCACCAAGATCCTTTTCCATATTGAATACTGAAGTAAACTATTCATTAAGTACCCCTGCTATTTCCTCCGGTTCCATAGACACTTTTCACTGTCACACTTGATTGGTCCTATTCTCTCACGCCTTATCCTCTTGCTCTTCACATACTTGTAGAATGCCTTGGGGTTTCCTTTAATCCTACTCACCAAGGCCTTCTCATGGCCCTTCTGGCTCTCCTAATTTCATTCTTAAGCTTCTTCCTGCTAGCCTTATACAATGGCATGCAAAAGTTTGGGCACCCCTGGTCAAAATTTCTGTTACTGTGAATAGCTAAGTGAGTAAAAGATGAACTGATTTCCAAAAGGCATAAGGTTAAAGATAACACATTTCTTTAATATTTTAAGCAAGAAAACTTTTTTATTCCATCTTTTACAGTTTCAAAATAACAAAAAAGGAAAAGGGCTGGAAGCAAAAGTTTGGGCACCCTGCATGGCAGTACTTAGTAACACCCCCTTTGTCAAGTATCACAGCTTGTAAATGCTTTTTGTAGCCAGCTAAGAGTCTTTCAATTACTGTTTGGGGGATTTTCGCCGAATCAACTTTGCAAAAGGCTTCCAGTTCTGTGACATTCTTGGGCCGTCTTGCATGCACTGCTCTTTTGAGGTCTATCCACAGATTCTCGATAATGTTTAGGTCAGGGGACTGTGAAGGCCATGACAAAACCTTCAGCTTGTGCCTCTTGAGGTAGTCCATTGTGGATTTTGAGGTGTGCTTAGGATCATTATGCTGTTGTAGAAGCCATCCTCTTTTCACCTTCGGCTTTTTTACAGACAATGTGATGTTTGCTTCCAGGATTTGCTGGTACTTAACTCAATTCATTCTTCCCTCTACCGGTAAATGTTCCCCGTGCCACTGGCTGCAACGCAAGCCCAAAGCATGATCGATCCACCCCTGTGCTTAACAGTTGGAGAGGTGTTCTTTTCATGAAATTCTGCACCCTTTTTTCTCCGAACATACCTTTGCTCATTGCGGCCAAAAAGTTCTATTTTAACTTCATCATTCCACAGGACTTGTTTCCAAAATGCATCAGGCTTGTTTAGATGTTCCTTTGCAAATTTCTGACACTGAATTTTGGCCGCAATGAGCAAAGGTAAGTTTGGAGAAAAAAGGGTGCAGAATTTCATGAAAAGAACACCTCTCCAACTGTTAAGCACGGGGGTGGATCAATCATGTTTTGGGCTTAGCTGGCTACAAAAAGCGTTTACAAACTGTGATACTTGCTAAAGGGCAAGTATTTCCTTTGTAAACTCCTTCCTGTTAGCCTTATAATCTTCTAGATCCCGACCATTACCTAACTCTCTGAACCTTTTGTTAGCTTTTGTTTTCTTCTTGACTAGATTTATTACAGCCTTTGTACACCACAGTTCTTGTACCCTACCATAACTTCCCTGTCTCACTGGAACGTACCTATGCAGAACTCCACACAAATATCCCCTGAACATTTGCCACATTTCTTCCATACCTTTCCCTGAGAACATCTGATCCCAATTTAAGCTTCCAATTTCCTGCCTGATAGCCTCATAACTCCCCTTACTCCAATTATACGCTTTTCTAACTTGACTGCTCCTATCTCTCTCCAATGCTATTGTAAAGGAGATAGAATTATGATCACTATCTCCAAAATGCTCTTGCATTGTGAGATCTGACACCTGACTAGGTTCATTTCCCTATACCAGATCAAGTACAGTCTCTCCTCTTGTAGGCTTATCTACACATTGTGTCAAGAAACCTTCCTGAACACACCTAAAAAACTCCACCCCATCTAAACCCCTTGCTCTAGGGAGATGCCAATCGATATTTGGGAAATTAAAATCTCCCATCACGACAACTCTGTTATTATTACGCCTTTCCAGGATCTGTTTCCCTGTCTGCTCCTCGATATCCCTGTTACTATTGGGCGGCCTATAAAAAACACCAGTAAATTTATTGACCCCTTCCTGTTCCTAACCTCCACCCATAGAGACTCCACAGGCAATCTCGCCATGACGTCCACCTTTTCTGCAGCCCTGGCTCTATCTCTGATCAACAGTGCCATGCCCCCACCTCTTTTGCCTCCCTCCCTGTCCTTTCTGAAACATCTAAAACCTGGCACGTGACATAACCATTCCATCCATCTGAGCGCGTCCTTTCTCTATCACCTGTCTATCCTCCCTCACACACTGTCTCCCAACTTTCTCTATTTGTGAGCCAACTGCCTTTTCTGCAGTCTCTTTAGTTCGGTTCCCACCCCCCAACAATTCTAGTTTAAACTCTCCCCAGTAGCCTTAGCAAACCTCCCTGCCAGGATATTGGTCCCCCTGGGATTCAAGTATAACCCGTCCTTTTTATACAGGTCACACCTGCCCCAAAAGAGGTCCCAATGATCCAGAAATCTGAATCTCTGCCCCCTGCTCCAATCCCTCAGCCAAGCATTTATCCTCCGCCTCATTCTATTCTTATACTCACTGTCATGTGGCAGAGACAGTAACCCCGATTACTACCTTTGCAGTCCTGCTTCTCAACTTCTTTCCTAACTCCCTGTAGTCTTTTTTAAGGAACTCTTCCCTTTTCCTACCTATGTCATTGGTACCAATATGTACCACGACCTCTGGCTGTTCTCCCTCCTACTGCAGGATATCATGGACGCGATCTGAAACATCCTGGACCCTGGCACCTGAGAGGCAAACTATCATCCGAGTTTCTTTCCTGCATCCACAGAATCACCTGTCTGACCCCCTAACTATAGAGTCCCCTATTACTGCTGCCGTCCTCTTCCTTTCCCTACCCTTCTGAGCCATGGGGCCAGACTCTGTGCCAGAGGCACGGCCACTGTTGCTTCCCCCAGGTAGGCTGTTCCCCCTCCCCCCAACAGTACTCAAACAGGAGTACTTATTGTCAAGGGGTACAGCCACAGGGGTACTCTCTAGTACCTGACTCTTCCCCTTCCCTCTCTTGTCTGTCTCCCGTGGCCCCAGTGTGACCACCTGCCTATAACTCCTCTCTATCACCTCCTCGCTCTCCCTGACCAGACTAAGGTCATCAAACTGCAACTCCAGTTCCCTAACATGGTCCCTTAGGAGCTGCAGTTCGACATACCAGGTGCAGTTTTGGCCGTCTGGGAGGCTGGGAGACTCTAGGACCTCCCACATCTGACACCAATCACAGAAAACTGGCCTCACACACAAACTACTTCTTTTCCCCAATTAACACAGGTAGACCTACCTCGCCTCATTGACGTCACGCGTCTGCGCAGTCTCGCCTCTCTTTTACCCTGAGTTGTAAAACTGCCTTCGCTCCGGAAATCCTTAGCCGTTCACCCGCAGCCTTTTTGCTCTGTGACTACCTGTGAGCAAGCGAATCACAAGGTTGTATAATTGGTACATTCTTTGATAATAAAGGTACGTTTGTACTTGATTCTTGAACCTTGAATCTAATAACAACATTTATAGAAATGCATGGATAGGAAAAGTTTAAAGGAATATGGGCCAAACGGGACTGACTGACTGAAGGGACTGAAATGGATCAGCTCATGATAAAATGGCGGAGCAGACTCGATGGGCCAAATGGCCTACTTCTGCTCCTTTGTCTTATGGTCTTATGGACTTAAGTGGCAACTTGGTTGACGTGGACAAGTTTGTTGAAAAACCCGGTTGCATGCTGTATTATTTTTTGACTCTGTGACTCAGGTTAATGACCTGGCACCGAAAGTTATTCTGCAGGTTCTCTGTTTAGAACGGACAGGGAAAGTATGCTTCGTGGGAAAGCATCTCACTGCCAAGATAAAAACATCTGTTATTTTAGACTTAAAGCAGCAGCTTAATTTTCAATATGAAAGAATTGAATGTTACAAAAATGCAGCAGGTCATTACGCAGCATCTGTGTAAAATAAAGGAACTGATTCATTAAAACTGACTGTCAGTCCAAGATTATTTACCCACAGATGGCAACTGACCTTCTGATTATTTTCTGTTTCTTTCAGTTTTTCAACATCTACAGTATCATGCTTTGATTTTCGACAGCATTAGAGTTGCACTTTGGGAAATTGTGCAGTCATAATCTGTATCAAGGTCTGATCGCTAAATTTATTTTCAAACCATAGTTGCTTATTCCCCAAAGCTGTTTCTTCACAATCATCTCTCCTGTAATAAAACTAAACTTTAACCAGTGGAGAGATGATTCAGGTGAATTTTGGCTGGCACCTGACGTCTGTGTGAGGGAGAAGCCTTGTCTTCCAGTAATTACAGATTAAATAGTACGGACGGAGTAAATGAGATGTTGTGGAGTGTCAATGACAGAGATGCCATCAGGTCCCAAGGCAAAACTTCCAATAAATCTCTGTTAATGATTGAAAGTTAAAACTCCAAAGGGTATTTTGGAGCGAACTATTAAAAAAAACAAATGATTGTTTTCTGAGAGCCATCTGATCCCTGCGTGCGACAGCAAGCTCAAGGTAGGACTGCATCAGGGAAGACAAGCAACAGTGGTGAGTCAGGACCAAGCAACAGGTTAGAAGATACTGCAGAGAAAAGGGATGTAATGTCATGTTTCATGGGTAGCTGAATGAATGGTGTCACTATAGTGCACACATGTTAGTCTGCTGCATTACCGTTCAGCACGTGACATCAGTGTGGATGATGGGCCCTGAGCTCCTGTATCTTCAGTAATTATTGATCTTATAGTACTGATAATGGAACATGAAATCAAGGAGTGCCATTGACTGAGCTGCCATTGGTCCAAAACCAAAACTTAACCTTCACTTTTCCTGTTAATGATTGAAATATAAAACTCCAAAGGGCATTTTGATGTGAACAGTCAAACCACAAGAGTTTGTTTCCTGATACTCATCGCCCTCTTACATTTGCCAGTTAGTTAGGGAACGGGTGACATTGCATCAGAGAAGGCAAACAACAGCGGTGAATCGGGACCAAGCCACAGGTTAGAAGACACAAGGGAAAGAGATGAGAAATTGCATTTTATGGGTGAAACTGGGAAACTACGCAGCTTCGAGTTTGAGGGGTCGGTGTTGTGGTACAGCAGACATTGCAGGCGTGTACGATCCAGACCTCAGGTGCTGTCTGAGCATAGTTTGTAATGTTTACCCTGTGGCCATTAAGGGCTTCCTCTGACATGCCCAAGCTGTGCTGACTGGTAGGTTGTATGGTTACTGTAAATTCTCCCTGGTGTTGTGAGTGTAAGAGGTCAGGGAAAGGGTGGGTTGTGTTAATGGAAGCGGGAGAGAGAGAGCATGGGGCTACAGAGAATTCTGAGGGGGAATGACATCAACAGAATTGTTCTAGGAGATAGCACAGAATCAATGCACCAACAGACCCCCTTCAATGTCATGGGAAAAATATATGAGAACTCCTGCATTCTGTCTCGGAAAACCCTACCCATCCACTCCTCTTAAGGCAGAGTTGGTCTTTTTCTCCCAAGGTGGAAATGACCCATACTGAAGGGCACAGGTTTTAGGTGCGAGGGAGAAAGTTTAAAGGAGACCCGTGGTGTAAATCAACCTGATTCCCAATGAATCACCAACGTGGCAGTTAACTGGGTATTCCAGTTCACAGCACTGGCTTGGGTTGGAATTAGCTTTGGCCTCGCCCTTCTCTTGGAATCTAACAATATGTACAATCATTGGTAGGATTGTGTGCTGAGTCTGTGAATGGAAGACTTCAACCCTGAGGTGGAAGGTAAGCAACTATTTATTTATTTATTGATTTGGTTATTTAAATTCATCTTTATTTGGGACTTGGGTATAATTGATGTCACCGGCAAGGCCAACATTTATCGCCCATCCCTAACTGGCCTTGAGAAGCCATCTTGAACTACTGCAGTCCTTCCGGTGAAGGTGCACCCTCAGTGTTTTTGAGGAGGGAGTCACAGGATTTAAACCCGTGACAAAGAAGGAACAGTGATATATTTCCATTTCAGGGTGGTGTGGTAACTTGGAGAGGAACCTGCAGGTAGTGGTGCTCCTTTGCACCTTCTTCCCTTGTCCTTACTGGTGACAGATGCCGTACATTTGAGAGGTGCCGTTGGAGTAAGTGTGTGTATTTTGTAGAGTGAACTCTGCAGTAATGCTGGTCTGGTTGGAGAGGTTCACCTAATTCTAATTAATAATCAGACTCTCCACAATTGACATCAGAGATAGACATTCACATCTTATTTCCGCAGTTCAGCTCTTTCCACTAAGGCTGGGTTGAGTTTTAAGCTTTGTGGCTCAAAACAAGGGCTGGATATGTGCTATTTGCCTATGACTGTCTTGATGAGACCTTCCATTACATTGCTGATAACTGAGAGTGGACTGATTCTGGGGTGATTAGCCCAGAAATTGTCCTTGATTTGATCTCCAATTTCATTCCTATCTTTTGATTTCCTTAATGACTGTGTGCACTGTGTGGAGTGAAGTTTACTACATCAGAGTTCACTGCATTGTTTGCCCTCTTTAAAGATTGTTTATTTACAAGTTCTATCCGTATTACTTCCTCTACTGAACAGCAGATTGGAGAAGAATCTGCAGAGGCCACAACAGAAAAACCGAGGGTGGAGCCAATGAAATGGTCACCTCGGCTGTGAGCATTGAATGACAAACAGGCTTGAGGGACTCTACAATCTACTCCTGCCCCTATGGACATCCACAAGGGTTATTCTATGGTTCCAAGTAATGGACAATGGAGAAAGGGTACTGCTTTAGAGCCCCACTGAGATGGGGTTGGTCAGAGCCATTGTATGTGCGATGGAAACAACTCAATTTTCTAATGTGAAATTTCACCAGGGCAGGCATATAAAGAATGAGCTGTCCTGAAAACTATCCATTAGAAACAAAACAAACAATTCTAGTTTGTAATAATAGGAGCAGATTCTTCCATGTGTCAAGGGCTGATGCTTATTCACTGCGCATTAATAAATTCTTCGCATGTTCTCGACCCATCAACGCCTGTGTAATTTTGTGCATTTTCTGTTTTCAATTAAACATTTTTCTGCTGTTTATCTTCAGTGCCATATTTTCTCAGATCCCAGTCTATTGCTCACGGCTCCCAATTGGAAGCCTTCTCCAGGTTTATATCAAACTCTGGGAGATGAACAAGAGGTGGGAAGGAAGGTGTTTTGTTCCGTTGTTTCCACTGTACCTAATAGCCTTTTGGAATTTCTTTTAACAGCTTGGAAAATGATTCATGGTATGGAGAGCTCCACAGTGTCAGAAAGTGACGAGTTGGTTTTCTTTGTCAATGGACGCAAGGTAGGAGGAATAGGGTCATTGGCCAAGAGCAGTAATTGAGTGAATTAAGGGTCTACATTAGATCTGACTTCAAGGTATCTCAGTTTTAAAATATTTGCTGTTGGCTTCTAAGCCCCAGCTCTATCATCCCTTCCAGTGTTACAATGATCCAGGGTTGAAACTCAAAACTAATTTAAAAATATATGACTGGGGGATATGGGAGGATTTTCCATACACCCCTGGTTCCTCTCATGAATCTAGAACAAGGAGATCACTGTTTCAAAATAACCACCATGCAGTTAAGAAATATTGAACAGTAAAGCATGGGAAGGATCCTTTGGCCAAGAATATTTGTGCCGACCATGATGGCATTTTAAACTAATCCCACCTGTCTTTAGAGTCATAGAATAGTACAGCCCAGATGCAGGCCCTTCAGCCCAATGAATCCATACTGACCACAGTTCCCACCCAGCTAGTCCAAATTTCCTGTGTGGCCCAAATCCCTTCATGTACCTATCCAAGTGCTTCACAAATGATACTGTTGTAGCTGTCACAACCACTTCTTCTTGCAGCTCATTCCATATATCTGCAATCCTCTGCAACCATCTACACCTTCTGCATGAAAAATTTGCCCTTCAGATCCCTTTTAAATCTTTCCCTGCTCACCCTAAACCTTTGTCCCCAAAATTTGGACTCCACTATCCTGGTGATAAGACTGTTTCCATCCATCTTATCAATGCCACTCATGATTTAAAACACTTATTCAAATTCAACTTCCTCATTCAAGTTCAAGTTCAAGTTTGTCATTCAACAGTACACATGTGCACAGCTAAACGAGACAGTGTTTCTCCAGGGCCAAGGTGCAAAACACAGCACATGCAGTCACAGTAACACATACAGTCGCACACAGCACATACAGTCACATGCAGCACGTAGAGCTATGATAGCACATGCATTTACAAAAAATAATGTTAGCTCAAGTCTCTGAGAGGCATGGCCTGAAGATTGGTCATGTGTCGGTTGTAGTCCTGGAGCCACATTTTTGTAAGAACCAGTGTGCAGCAGTCCCTTATCCTGTGCTGGTTCAAATCATCTTGTCTTGCATCGGGTCGGCCCCAGGAAATCCGGCTTGTCTTCCCAGGAGCAAACACCTGAGAGCAGAGTAGTGTTGGGAGGGGCCAGTCTCCAACCCAGCATAGATTCCAGTGTGCCCGCTGCACCTCTGTTCTCTCCCACACAGCCTCTGGCACCTTCTCCCCAGGTGGCCGAAACAGGCAAAGCCATGGCATGAGGGCCTGGTCAGCACAACAACGCCATGCAGCTTCCCCATTGTCACCTCGCCACTGAACCAATGAACTGGATGTGCAGTATTCTATATTACCAATGTCCGTTTACAAGAAGAACTTTGCAGACACACAATTACACCATTTGTTGGACTTGGAGAGGCCTCTGCAACCAAGCATGCCACCATCTTACTGAAAGGGTCTCATATGTTCCAAGGAACGAAATCCCAGCCTGGCCACCACCTCCCTATAACTCAGGCCCTCTAGTCTGGCAATATCTTTGGAAATCTTTTCTGCATTCTTTCTACTTTAGCTATGCCTTTCCTGTAAGAGGGTGACAAAAACTGTACACAGAACTCCAAGTATGATCTCAGTAATAACCTATACAACTGCAAGATAATGTTCCAACTCCTATATTCACTGTTCTACTGATGAAGATCAGCATATTAAACAACCTGCACCGGTATGAATTTCCAAAATGAACTCACTCAATATCTCTACTGAAATCCTTTTGCTATGCCTCAACCACCTCCCTTGCTGATCAAGATTCGCCCAGTAATCTATGAAAACCTTCCTCATTATTGACATCATCTTATCCATGGTCCATATTTCTCCATTCCCTGTCTGTTCATATGCTTGCCTTTTAAAAGTTGCTGTCATAGTGGCTTCAACCACTTCCCATGGCAACATGTTCCAGGCACCTACTGGATTCTGTGTTTTTTTAAAAAAATGCCTCACAATTAGAACATTGGAAATACAGTGCCTATAAAAAGTATTCATCCAACCCCCCCCCCCCACCAAGGAAATTTTCATGTTTCATTGTTTTACAACATTAAATCACAGTGGATTTAGTTTGGTTTTTTTTGACTGGTCAACAGAAAAAGACTCTTTTGTGGCAAAGTGAAAACAGATCTCTGTAAAGTGATCTAAATTAATTACAAATTAATTGATTGCATAAGTATTCATTCCCTTTAATATGACACACGAATCATCACTGGTGCAGCCAATTGGTTTTACAGTCACATAATTAGTTAAATGGAGATCACTTGATTGATTGTAGTAAAAATACACCTGTATCTGGAAGGTCTGACCTTTCAACCTCCTATAATTTTTTTTTACCCACTCACCTTTAATGTACTCAATTATATGACATTCTCATTCTCACCCCTTCATGTGAGTTTTCTTTAACAGTGGCTTCATTAGTACTATCAAATTTGTCAATTTTCCCAACTGAAGCCATTGCTTCAAATTCAGAGGGTATTTCCCCTCTGAAATGCCCCAGTAAAACCCTTCCATTGTGGCTTTTGTTGGATTTTGGCTTGACAGTCTGTGTTGCCATTAAGATCTTTTTTTGTTATACTCAAAATCCCTTTGCTCTCGGGTTGTCAACATAAGTTTAAACACCTCAATTTTTTCCCATAGCATTTGACATGAGTGGTAAAACACTCCAAGCCTTTGATAAGATTCTTATCAGGAATATGTGCTCTCTGAGCAAAGGATCAGAAGCTGAACACAGTTGATTAGTTTGAAAATGTGTACTAATGAAGGAAAATTAGTCAGAAAAGCAGAACACAACAGGTGCTTGGAAATCTGAAATGATAGTAGAGGGCAACAGAATTTTTCAGGGCAGCAGCCATCTATGGAAAGAGAAACTTCAAGTTCCTGGGTAACAAGATCTCTGAGGATCTAACCCGGTCCCAACATATTGATGCAGTTATACAGAAGGTAAGGCAATGGCTATACTTTATTAGGAATTTGATGCGATTTGGCATGTCAACAAATACACTCAAAAACTTCTATAGTTATACCATGAAGAGCATTCTGACAGGCTCCATCATTGTCTGGTATGAGGGGGCTACTGCACAGGACCGATAGAAGCTGCAGACGGTTGTAAACCTAGTCAGCTCCATCTTGGGCATTAGCCTACAAAGTACCCAGGACATCTTTAGGGAGCGGTGTCTCAGAAAGGTAATATCCATTATTAAGGACCTCCAGCACCCAAGGCATGCCCTTTTCTCACTGTTGCCATCAGGTAGGAGATACAGAAGCCTGAAGGCACACAGTCAGCGATTCAGGAACAGCTTCTTCTCCACCATCCCATTCCTAAATGGACATTGAATCTTTGGACACTACCTCACCTTTTTTTTAATATACAATATTTCTGTTTTTGCACATTTTTAATCTATTGAATATACATAACTGATTTACTTGTTTATTTATTATTTTTTTTATCTCTGCTAGATTATGTATTGCATTGAATTGCTGCTGCTAATTTAACAAATTTCATGCCACATGCTGGTGATAATAAACCTGATTCTGATTCTGGATTAATATTTCAGCTCAATCAGAATGTCCATCAGTTCTGGTGAAAGTTTACCGAATTGAAAAGTTAACTTCTCCTCTTTCCACAGATGCTGCCTGACCCGCTGAGTATTTTGAGCATCCTCTAGTTTGGTATGGGTAAGGTAGGAGGTTTGATAAAAGAAGTGAAAAGATTTGGCCCTTGATAGGGATGAAAGTGCAGGTTTTCCAAAAGATTAAAATGAGAAAGATGCAGGCAGCTAGCAAGTTTGTCAGGTCGGGGTTGATTACGGTGTTAAGGGCAGTCAGACCATGATGGAATTTGAACTCTTGGATGAGTCTTTAGACCTGTTGCCTTACATTATAGTGAGCCAAATGCTAGCCAACACTGTGGTGAATACACTCTGATGTGTGTTAGCCCAAAGGCAGCTTTGATCTGGGTGGCCTCATTTCATGGATTGCCGGCCATTTCACATGACAATTAAGATCGAGCTGTGCGAACGGAGTCACCAGCAAACATGGGACAATAGATTCTTCCCCTAAAGGCAATTACTAAACTGAAAAGAGTTTGCATGCTCTAGATGCCCTTTATACAGTGATGCAGCCCATGTAGTGGGGATGTCCCACACCATGGGTTGGGAGTTGTAGGACAATAGGAACCATGATGGCATAAGCCAGTATGTCCAAGCTAGCTTCCCCTGAACATTGAGTGTGGAGATGGGAGAAAAATACATAAGTGGAGTGGGATCTAAAGTCACCAGAAAAGCATCCTCATTTAGGTGAATCCCATCTGCATGTTTGCTTTGTTTGAAGCCAATGGAATTGAAAGAAGGGCGCTGATTATAACTCAGTGTTGTTGAGGAATTAACTTCTCTCCCTGGAGTTCCAGCTTGTCTGCCACGTGGTACTCTGACCATCTTACACTGATGCTGTGCAGTTCTTCAGCTGCTGGAAAATTAAAAGAGCAGTGGACAACCTCATTAAGGTTTATTAGTTGCTAGGGTGTGCTAACTCTTTCTTCTGTTCTTGTTTGATTGTCCACAGGTTGTGGAGAGAAATGTGGATCCTGAACTGAACTTGTTAACCTTCCTGAGGAGGAAATGTATCCTTGCTTTGTGCAATTGGTGGTACATGTGATTTACAAACGTGGAGGGTGAGAGGGAAGTGTGCTAGCAGATCCTTCCAAAAGACCACGCTCAACGTCAGATAAAAAATTGGGATCCCTACCCTTACTAAGCTCTTCCAAGGAAATTGATATGTTGTTGTTAAATAGGGGGTGGAGTAAAGGGGCCAATCAAAATAGATGGTTCCTCGACACAATCTGCAATACAGAAGTACAACTGGTTTCTTCCATTGTGTCGTCCAACTAGTGTAGCCTGTAGTTAAAGGATCAGTGACCTTGCACCAAGCTGTGGCTTGGGATACTTTAAAGACCACCACAAGTAATCGGGAATAACCATTTAATAGCACCTCAGTGATACATGAAGCTTTAGAGAGGGAGCATTTCAACACCAGCTTGAGACCTGTCTAACAGTGGCTAAGATTAAATCAGGGGCAGCTGGGCAGCACAGTGCAGTGTGGCTCAAAGGGCCAGAAGGGCCTATTCCGCACTGTATCTCAAAAATAAAAAAATACCATTTTGATATTTCCATATTTGCCACAGAAATTATTCACTCTTAAATGAATGCCATAACCTGTCTGACAAATCCTGAATGCATTTAGGTTGTGTTTCTGTGTTAACATGTCACAGCCTTTTACAAGAATTCAAACTAATACCCTGCATGATTGACAAAATTCACAGCAGATAATAATGATTATAGCATATTTCTGGAAATGAATCCTTTCAATTTTACTAATGTAATAAGAATTATTTCTGTCTCAATCTCAAATTGTAATGAACAGAGTCAGCTGTTAGGCACACAGTCTGTTTTATGGCTAATTGAATTTCATAATGGCTGGTGTTGAGTTTAGGACTTGGCTAAATTCTTCTGGAAAAGTACTATGTAGATCAAGCGAACGGCACACACCATAAAATCTATATGAGCCAACACTGCAAATTCTGTCAGTGGCAAATATCTGTAAACCCACTCACTGTGCCCACTTGTCCATGATAAACTCCAAGACTGACCCCACTATTTCCCTGCATCCACCACCATGGAACCAAATGGTTCCTCTATAAGCTCAATCACTGGACCCACTGGTCCTCTACAAACCACCAGTGGACCAACTGGTTGCCTGTGTAAATGCTATCACTGAACCTATTGGTTCCCTATAAGCTTCATCACTGACCCCACTGATTTCTGTATAAACTCAATCACTGTACCCACTGGTTCCCTGTAAATTCCATCACTGAACCCATCGGTTTCTCTCCAACTACATCATTAAACCCAAACAGAAAAACTGGAAGAACTCTGCCAGTTAACAGCATCTGTGAAAAGAGGAATTAGTTCACATTGCCCTGTAACCCCAATTGCTAGCTGAATTGGTTTCTGTGTATGCTTTTTGCTAAACTCTTTTGATGGTCACTTTTTGCTTTAAATTGATATATGTTGGTCTGACCAGGCTAGATGTCATTCATTTCATATTCTTCATTCCCTGGGCAGTTTCTGACTGGCTCTTCTTCAGGTGCACATCCTTTGGTTGTCCTCCGATACCCATCCAATAATTTTACCCGCAACAGCCTATGGAATCTGTTCGGATGCATTTTGAGTGGTCTGTGTCAATCAGTTACATATCTGTTGACCACAGCTTTCCTTAATGTAACTATCAGTGGGGCTAACTGGAACCAAGCTCGGCTGTGGGGAAGGAGGGTGTGGCTCTTGCACAGTGATGATCTCCAAGTACAACACTCTCCAGGGGAAGATCATGTATCCTTTCACCAACCAGTATATGACACAAGAAAACCTGATTGATTTCCTTCTCGGCATTCATATTCAATGGAACTTGTTAAACATTGCAAAAGCAAAAAGATTCTGCAAAGTGTTTGCAATCCATTGGGTATCCTCATTTCCCCCAACCATAACTCCTACACCCAGACCAGACACCAATAATATCAAGGTGTTCCACGTGTGAGCAGCCTTTGCCTTTTTCTAGGAGATATATGATTACACCTTTACAGACTTTGAAGTGGGTGGGGAAGAGGTACCAGGATGCTGCCCGGATCTGATGGCATGTGGTGTGAGGAGAAACTGGACAAATTGGGTTGTTTTCTCTGGAGAGGCAAAGGCTCCATGAATCCTTCACATTACACAGTGAACATAGTCTTTTCGAGGTTAGCAAGAAACCTCTAAACAAAATACAGAGAATGAACAAAAATGTCCAGTTGAAGAAATATAAACATTTCTGGTCCAAATTACTGAGCATAAATACTAACTTCTGAGTTATAACCAATAAATGCAAATTGGGATAGGATCAGAGAATTGAATATGCGACAGGTGCAGGGTAGGGAGAAATGGGTTTCAGTTCTTGGCAAACTGGCAGGAGTATTGGGAAAAGAGAGATTGGAGACACAAAAGACTGCAGTTTAGACGTACAATTATAAATGATATAGTGTGAATACAGGTCACTTGGGCCAAATCATTCATGTCAATCAAAATGCTCAGCTAAACTAGTCCTATTTGCCCATGTTTGGCCCATATCTCTAAAGAGTTCCTGTTCGGTTGAGAGAAATATATTCCATATGTCTCTCAAATCTCACTGTTGTTCCTCCCTCAGGAACTTTCCCAGGCAGCTCGTTCCAGCTGCTGGGATCTGGAGCAAAAAAATCAAGCTTCTGGAGGAACTCAGTGGGTCAGTCAGCATCCGTGGAGGGAAAGGAATGGCTGACACTTTGTGTTGAGACACTGCATCGAGTGAGAGTGTAGAGGGAGGTCAGCCAGAGGGAGAGATGTGAGGCAGGGGCCGGGAGGTTATTGGTGGACGTGGGTGGAGTTGGGAGACGTGTGGGGAAGGATGCAGCATGGAGTTCAGAGACAGAGGCTGGGAATGATAGGTGGAAACAGACAAGGAAATGAGGAACTGGGTGAGGGAGAGGAAGGGAAAGATAGAGACACAAACTGGAAGGTGATAAGGGGAGGCAGATGATGTTTGTATACTGGACCCTGATAAATTAAAAAGGTGATAAATGAGTGAGAGGGACTGAGAGAGAGAGTGAGAGGGACTGTGAGTGAGAGAGAATGTGAGAGACTGTGACTCTAAACCTCAGGCTGGTCTCTACCTTTCAGAGTTTAACCGAAGCAGGTTAATGACATCAATGATTGGATTTATCATTAGTTAGTTAATATTTTTGTGATCCACTTGGTTAAAGTGAGCCTATTCCACATATGTCCTGTCACCCACTTCCCCAGCATCTCTTTCCACTCTCTATCTGGGCCATTTTGGTCCTAGTCTTCCCAATCAGTCAGGACACCACCAGACATTCTGTGCCACCTTGACAGCATCTCCGCAGACACATGGCTGTGAACGCCTGTCTGGCACCCCTTTGCTCTCTTCACTGGACTGCTGTGACCACGGTGGAGGGGATCGGGAGCACCAGTACGAGGCTTCATCCAGTCCAGGTGAGCTGCACCCCTGGCATTAGTACCATGTCTCCCTTCTACGTGCAGAAGGCGGGGTCAGTGGTGCCAGCTGTAAACTGAAGGGCATGATGTGGCACTGTGATGATACGTGGCGGGATTCCGTAAGGAGAGCAGGGACCAAGAGACCTGGGGACAGACGTGCTCAGACCTTTGAGGTGCCGGGTCATTTATGCAAACGTCTAGGACTTGGGTCTTGTAAGCCAAGACGTAAAGGAGAAAAGCTGGCACCATCAATCCCATCCCTGCTGTTGTCCTGTTTGCCTCAAACTCATTCGTTCGTAAGTGCCTATCCAGTCCGTTTGGAAGGGCCTGGTTGGTTCTCTTTCCACCTTCCATATACACAGAGAGTTTCAGAGCAGAACCAGTCTGTGGATTATTTAAAGAAAAATTGACGTGAAAATTTATCCATTGGTGGAATGCATAAAAGCAGCTTTCAAACTGCAGGCATTGCACCCATTGTTCACCCAAAATGTGGACTCCGATTCTCTCACTACAAATACAGCGAGTCCAGCAGTTTCTACTTTTATTTCTGATTTCCAGTATCTACAGACTTAGCTAACTATCTATTTATTTATTTTTTTAATCTATCTATTTTGAAGAATTTCTTTTAACTGGTTTCTCCCCAGGCTGATGAATTTTTGCTGGAATCCAAGTGGGTGTTGGCAGTATGTTTGGTCCACACTTCATGCATCAGAACTGCTTTGCTACACACTTGCCTTGTAACTTTAGGTCTCAGTCCAGAGAGTCTTGAACCATTTGCTCACGGGAACAACTTCCCATCTGCCTACTTTGACTGAACCAGTCATCATCCTCAGATGTCACATGATGTGGTGTGTTTGCAGCTGACCAGAGACGATCCATAACTGTGCCTGTTTTCTGTGGAATTGTTTAAGTACTGTATATTAGCTCCAGTAACTGATACGTAGGTCGCCAAGTCATACAGCATGAAAACAGATTCTTTGGTCCATCAAACACCCTATTTTACTAATACATTAATCCCTTATTTTTTACTCAACCCACATTCTTATCAATTTCCTCAAGATTTCCCACTCACTTCCCCATAAGGAACAATTTCCGGTGGCAAATTTAACATCCTTGGGACAAAACTGGAGTCCGTGCAGGGGACAGCAGCCGTGGTCAGCATTGAACCTGCATCACTGGAATTGCTGTGAGGTAGTGGCTCTTACCACTGCACCACTGTGGCATGCTGGAGTTTATGGTACTGTGATGGGACTGCTGTTACCTAGATCTCTTAGTAAAACCCCAGGGATAATATAATTCCCTTTAAATGTTATGGAACCATTATCTCTTGCTAATATAGAATCCAAAGCATTTAGAGCATCTCTTCCATGCTTCATACGATGGCCCGGTTTTGTTCTTCACTGCATTGCAATGAGAGTTTCCATGTCTGATCAAACTTCCCGCACTAAATCTCTGCTTTTGTTTCAACCTCAGGAGCGTATTGCAAAGGCCCACGGCTCCCAGTGTGGATTCTGCACCCCGGGAATTGTCATGTCTGTATACACTTTATTGCGGAACAACCTGAACCCCACAATGGAGGAAATCGAAGACACCCTCCAAGGTAGAGCCTGCTCGTTTGAGGCTCAGTTCCTGTCCCTTGTCCAGTTTGCAACCTGATGGAGTAAGGGAACAGATTAAAGGGCAGTAAGGTGGTGCAGTAGTTAGTTCAACTGCCTCACAGTTCCAAGGGTGCAGATTACACCTCGAATTTCTGTGCTCTTTTTATGAGCTAGGAGGTTAATTGGCCACTGTAAGTTAATCCTTTGTAAGCAACAAAAGAATCTAAGAGGAGCTGATGAGCGTGTAAGAGTGGATAAAGTCACAGGGTGCCAGATGGTAAATCGGGTGCATGGGACTGATGGGGTTACTCCCCCTCTTGGAGCTGGCATGGACTCAATAGCCTCCTTTTCTGTTGTACCATGGAAGCCAAAGCTTTGACACACATTTCATGGAGAAAGGAGCTGATCAATGAACAGGAGAGTGTGAGTGATTTGGGTGGCAGAAGTGAGTGGGAGGAAGTGACGACAACGTCGTGGGCCTTCCCAATAACCATCTGGAAAAATGCATACACAATGCGAGGTCACACCTCTGCACCATGCGTTCACCACGTGTGGTCATACTGCTCTCAGGCGAATTTCATATCCCTCCTTAGCCTCTAAACACTGAATTCAAGTAAAAGGGAAACTTGGCTTGGGTCAGCTAAGGCAAAAAGAGAGGGGCAATACTTACTAAAGATTGCCTGGATTGCCTGTAAGATTTATGTGGATAAAGAGAGAGATGAGGAATTCCTTAGGTCCATGACATTGATATGTTGAAGTTTTCTGTTCTCTATCCAAGTGTTCCGGACCAGCTCTGGCTCCATTCTTTTCTTTCACTTCCCTCTAAACTCTTACATTCCTGCTAGTTGGCCCCCTCCCGACCTAAAATCTAGATGTTCTTGTAATATAGTCTATCCAAATCTCTCTCCCTTAATTTTTATTCAACACCTCTCCCCCCCACCCCAATTAAATCTCCTCTCAGCCTTCGAGTTTGTACCTTTTACAAAAGCTGATGGAAACATTTCGCAGGTCAGGCAGCATCTGTAAGATAAACAGAATCGATGATTCCAGTCACTGCCTCTTCCGCATATTTTATATATGAGTCTCGGCTCTGATGTTCCTGGTTTCACACAAGCACCAAAGGTGTCCTCTGTCAGCTGGTGGAAACCACTGTAACTCACCACCTCACAGTGCACCTTCTTGCTGCTGATTGAGATAAATTCTCTGCTGAATTTCACAGCATCAGAGAGAGAACAGGTGTGGGATATTCGAACTATGTCAGTGTGACTGCTTAATTTTAAATTACCTCTGTTAATTTGCCTCCCAGGAAACTTGTGTCGCTGCACAGGATACAGACCCATCCTCGAGGGTTACCGTACCTTCACCCAAGTAAGGAAACTCCAATGGCTGCGGCCAAATATTTACCTTTTGTCAGACTGTGGCTACCACTGATTGTTTTTATAGACCCTTGTTTATTTGCCCTGTCAACAGGATCTGATAACTGAAAGTGAGTTTCTTGTCATCGAGGCAAGGACAGTATTTACTGCCGTTGCTGATCACAGTTACTGCGGTCGAGATGCCAGGCAGGATAGTGGAATGCTCCTCTTGCGGGATGTGGGAAGGCGGGGAGACTTTCCAGTACTGCTGATGACTATACCTGCAGGAAGTGCATACAGCTACAGCTTCTTTCACACTGCATTACGGAATTGGAACTGGATGATCTCTGGATCATTCAGGAGGCTGAGGAGTTGAGCAAAAGGGCATACAGGAGATAATTACACCCAAGGTGCAGGACACAGGTTACTGTCGGGAGGGTAAAAGGGTTAGACAGCCGGTGCAGAGAATATTTGTGGCCATTCCACTCAACAACAGCTATACAACCTTGGATACTGTTGGGGGAAGAGGGGCAATGGCCTAACAGGAAAGCCACAGCAATTAGGTTTCTGGCACTGAGTCTGTCTCTGGCTCAGAAGGTGGTGGTGGTGGGAGGAGGGGGAAGGTGGAAGAGAAAACAGTGCAGTAGTGGTAGAGTATTCCATAGTTGGAGGAGCAGAGAGGAGATTCTGTGGACCTGAAAAGACACCCAGATGATATCACAAACAAGATCCTGATAAAGGGTCTCAGCCCAAAACGTCGACTAGTCTTTTCCATAGATGCTGCCTGGCCTGCTGATTTCCTCCAGCATTTTGTATGTGTTGCACAAATGATATGTTGCCTCCCAGGTGCCAGGGTCTGGGATGTCTCCGCTCAGGTCCACACCATTCGGAGGGAGAGAGTGAGCAACCGGAAATCGTGGTGTACATTGGTAGCAACAACATAGGCAGGAAAAGGGAGGAGGTCCTGAAGGGAGAATGGAGGGAGTTGGGTAGAAAGCTGAAAAGCAGGACCTCCAGAGATTGCTGCCATATGCTGGAGGGTGTAAGAATAAGGTGATTTGGCAAATGAGAGCGTGGTTGAGGTGTTGGGGCAGGGGGCAGGATTTCAGATTTCCGGATCTCTTTTGAGGAAGGTATGATCTGTACAAAGAGGACAGAATGCACCTGAACCCAAGGGGGGGACAATATTCTTGTGGGCAGGTTTTCTAAAGCTGTTGGGGAGGGTTTAAACTAATTTGGCAGGGCGATGGGAAACCAGGGTGATAGGGCAGTTGGTACACAAGGTGATGAAGTGTGCGGTGAGACTATAAGAAAGGACAGGCAGATGATGAGGCAACATTTCAGTCAGTGAGAGCAAAATCAAAAAGGGTGTTGAATACAGGACTGGAGGGGTTATATTTGAATGCAAGGAGTATACAGAATAAGGTAGATGATTTTGGAGCACAGTTACACATTGGCAATTGTGGGTGTCACTGAGTCGTGGTTGAAAGAAGATCATAGTTTATATCCAAGGATTTACATTGTATCGAAAGGACATGTGGATAGGCAGAGGGGGTGGGGTGGATCTGTTGGTAAAAAGTGAAGTCAAATCCTTAGAAACAGGTTACATAGTATCAGAAAATGTAGAATACTTGTGGGTAGAGTTAAGAATCTGAAGGGTAAGGGGACCTTGATGGGAGTTGTATACCAGTAGATAGGACGTGGATGCAAATTGCAATGGGATATAGGAAAGGCATGTAAAAAAGCTAATGTTATGATAGTCATGGGGATTTCAATATGCAAGTGGATTGGGAAAATCCGGACGGTGCTGGGTCCCAAAAGATGGAATTTGTAGACTGCCTATGAGATAGTATTTTAGAGCAGCTTGTGGTTGAGCCCACCAGGGGAAAGACGATTCTGGATTGGGCGAGGTGCAATGAACCAAATTTGATCAGGGAACCCTTAGGAGGCAATGATCATAATATGATAAACTCCACCCTGCAGTTTGAGAGGGAGAAGATGGAGTCAGATGTATCAGTACCTGTATTATACTAGAGTTAAGGAAATTACATACGCCTGAGAGAGGAGCTGGCCAAAGTTAGGATAGACAAAGGACGTACTGTATAGTGGATTTTCAGAAGTCCTTTCACAAGGTGCCACACATGAGGCTGCTTAACAAGATAAGAGCCCATGGCAAAGAGTGGGAATAAAGAGGGCCTTTTCTGGTTGACTGATGATAACTAGTGGTGTTCTGCAGGGGCCAGTGTTGGGACAGCTTCTGTTCAAATTAAATGTCAATGATTGGAATGATGGAATTGTTGACTTTGTGGCCAAGGTTGTAGATGGTATGAAGATGGGTGGAGTGACAGGTAGTGTTGAGGAAACGGAGTTTGGGAGAATGGGCAAAGAAGTGGCAAATGGAATATAGAGTAGGAAAGTGTATGGTCAAGTGCTTGGTAGAAGGAATAAAGACATAAGCTATTTCCTAAATGGGGAGAAATTTCAAAAATCAGAAATGCAAAAGGACTTGTAAGTCCTCATGCTGGATTCTGTGAAGGATAACTTGCAAGTTGATTTGGTGGTGAGGAAGACAAATGTAATGGGAGCATTCATTTTGAGAGGACTAGAATAGAAAGGCAAAGATGTAATACACAAGCTTTGTAAGGTATTGTTCAGGCAGCACTAAGGTACTGTGAGCAGCTTTGGGCCGTTATCTAAGAAAAAATATGCTGGCATTGGAGAGGGTCCAGAGGAGGCTGGCTAGAATGATTCTGGGAATGAAAGGGTTAACGTATGAGTAGCGTTTGATAGCTCTGAGCCTGTGCTCACTGGAGTTTAGAAGAATGAGGGGGATTTCATTGAAACCTACAAATATTGAAAGGCCTAGATAGAATGGATGTTGAGAGGATGTTTCCTACAGTAGTGGAATCTAGGACCAGAGGGCACAGTGTCAGAATAGAGGGACATCCATTTATAACAGAGAAAGGAGGAAAGGGTTTCTTTGGCCAGCGGAATTCATTGCCACAGACGGCTGTGGAGGCCAAGTCATTGGGTATATTTAAGGTGGAGGTTTTTAGGTTCTTGATTAGTCAGGGTGTCAAGGATTATGGGGAGAAGATGGGAGACTGGAGTTGAGAGGGATAATAACTCATCCATATTAGAATGGTGGAGCAGACACAGTGGGCTGAATGGCCTCATTCTTCTCTTATGTTTTATGGTCTGAGCTCATTTATTACATGGTACCATTGCCACTCATGTGGCCTCCTGTGGCAATGCAGACTTCTATTGTTTGAGGGGCTTCCCCACCATTGTCCACTCCTCCATGTCCAGTAGCAGAAGAAAACGGGACTCTGGTCTTTCTCCACTGAGCCCTTGCATTGGCTGCACCAAGTTTCAGTGCATCCCTCAACTCATGCTCCTGGAGCCTGGAATTTGCCAGTCAGACAGCTTGCTGTGCTGGATGACCATCAGGTTTCTGGCAGGTTACTGAGTTGATGATCTAGTAGCGGTTGGTTCATCTTTATTTCAGTCCCTAGGAGCAGTCTGTAGATCAGATAGTCCTCTGTACACAGTTGCTCACGACGAACTGTGACAAGGACTCTATTTACTGATCACTGTTGAGAAGGCTGTGCTGAATTCTCCTGCAATCCATCTGGTGAAGGTTGTTGCACAGTTCAATCACAGCGGGAGACCCAGTGATGATGAAGGAACTCTATACATGTCTAAATCCAGGTGTGAGGGAGAGATACCATCCATTCAATTTGGGAAAAAGAATTAGGTAGGGCTATGGTCTTGAAGGACAGATAAGAAGGTAGCGTTCATTGACCTAATTCAATACTGCCTGGGCATCAATTTGTTCTCACACACATGAAAATACATGCTCATGCACACGTGCACGCTCACACACAACATCATGCCAGCCAAGCAAACCTCTCCCACACAGCTTCCGTCTAGGCTTGCTGCCCCGGAAAACATTCAACATAGTCAAGGAGCTCTTCTATCTCACTCTGTCTTTTCCCTTCTCCCATCAGACAGAACATACAAAAGCTTGAAAACATAAACCACCAGGGTCAAGGACAGCTTCTATCCCATAGTTATGAAATTTTTGGAAGGATTTCCTATGCACTGAAGATGAAATCTTGATCTCCCAATCTACTTCATTCTGGCCCTTGTACTTTATTTGTTTACCTTTACAGCACATTCTCTGTAGCTGCAACATCATATTGTAGATTCTGTTTTCTTTTCACTGCATTGCTGTCCTTGTGTGTTGAATAATCCATCTGGATGGCATACCACCGACGCTTTTCCACTGCCTCTCTGTACATGTAAGTGTGACGATATTACTAATACAACACACACTCACACACTCACACATTCACTCACACACTCTCACACTCACTCACACACTCTCTCACACTCGCACACTCACACTCACACTCTCACACTCACTCACACACACACACACTCTCACACTCACACACACACACTCACACACACACACACACTCTCACACACACTCACACACACTCTCACACACATACACACACACACACACACACTCACTCACTCACTCACTCACACACTCTCACACTCACTCACACACTCTCCCACTCGCACACTCACACTCACACTCTCACACTCACTCACACACACACACACTCTCACACTCACACACTCACACACACACACACACTCTCACACACACTCACACACACTCTCACACACATACACACACACACTCACTCACTCACTCACACACTCACTCTCTTCTGATGAAGGACCCCAGACCAGAGACATAAACTGCTTTTTCTTCCAATTTTTGAATATTTCTCGCATTTTATGTTTATTATAGCTGTGGGATGCTTTGGTTAGCCCAGCCCCCTGAGATGGGGAGGGAGTCTGGGATGTGTGGTGTGACGTTGAGGCAGAGGTGGAAATTGGCAGTAAGTGGTGAAGATATTTTTGATGTTTTCTATCTCCATGTAGTCACCGGGCTGCTGTGGTGGAGCTGCTGATGGCAAGAGCTGCTGCAAGCAACAACCTGAAGAGGTTGATCAGGTTTTGTACCCTCCAGTAATTCTAACACCCCTTCACCACCACAACGTCTGCATGAGTATATTGACACTTCTGTACTCACTTGCATGCATCTGTGCATGCATCCTTGCATGCATGTGTGCCTGGGAGGGTAAGAGGGGAAGGGGGAGGGGGAGAGAGACAGAGATGATGTTTGTGTTATGCAGTATGTCTGTACAGGGTGGTGGTTTGGTTAGACTGATAGTTATCTTTGTGTGTGTTTTTGTGTATATGTAAATGACTGTGTGATTATGTGTGTTTGTTTACTCACATATATTTGCTGGTGGGTATGTGTGTTTATATGTGTGTACTCTGTGTGCATGTGTGATTATAAATGTTTTTGTGTGTGTTTGTGTGAGTGTGCGTGTGTGGTTAGATGTGTGTGTTTGTGCACATACACAAGTGGAAATGGCGATCTCATAACTATCAGGCAGATTCAGTCTCCTGAGTTTAAACCTTATCCCAAGTTGTGAAACTATGAGCTAAAAAGAGAAACGTCACTTCAATGGGAAGGTCTTGCATTAAAAGTGCTCTAGCTACATTCAACCCTACATTCATGACCTTCTACAGTATGTGGAGGCAATCCTAACTGTGCCATCCTATTCCTCTTTTCCTTCCCCAAATCCCAACAAATATTCCCTCCAACAGTAATCCATTCCACATTGAAAGTTATTGATGAATTTGCTTCCACTGGGTTCCAACAAATCTGAGGCAGTAAGAACTCTCTGTACAAAAGTGATTCACATTTGAAATCAAATTCTCAAACTCACTGATTACACTTGAATTCATCACTATAGATTGATAGTTTATAATCTAACCAAAGCAAATCCATGTCCTCATATTTGACAGTGATTTTTGTCTGTGTGCTTAACAGTAGAGCCTGTGTAACTCAACGGTCTCCCTGTTTCTTATGGTTTCCAGTTCCATCTCACATCCCAAAGATGTGTGAACTGGTAGCTGAGCTGGTCACTGTAATTGCCCCTAGTGTGCAGAATCTGGTGGGGAGCTGAAGAGTATCTGGGGAGAATAAAAAATAATGGGATTACTGTAGGGTAAGTGTAAATGGATGCCGCTGGTTGGTATGAACCTGATAGACTAATGGGCTCTTTCTGTTTTGTATCTCTCCATGACTCTAATCCACTTTGCCAAGCAAATTATAAACTGTGTATTAGTTCTTAAAGGGGCAATGCTGTGTGATTCGTTATTTAAAATCTCCCCGACTTTAGGCTAATTGTTCTGCACTTGCAGTGACAAAACAATAGATCACAATCCCACACTCTGACAGCCCCAGACATAACTCAGAGATCACTGCACCTCACAAAAAAAGTAAACAATTTTGTCTAGAAATTGGATCAGCTTGCTAATTTTAATGAATACATCAGATAAAAATAGGCTTTATTACTCCCATTTTGAAATGTTTGTGTCCGTTTCTCATTGAATTTAGGAAACTGGTCTGAGCAATCCCTTCACTCAGGGACAGGTATCATTTCCCAGATATGATGATGTTATTACGAACTTGCCAATAGAAATCAGACCAAAAAATCGTGAGCCACAGTTTGTCACTCACTTCTCAATAACGCAAAGAGGACATCAAATTGGGGAATTATGTATAAATCTAAATGGCCCAGTTAGGCAATTGTTGGAAGGGTTTATACATTCTCCATCCACCACGTGTAGGCAACACTCAGCACTCATCAAGACATTTCATAACTTGTCTCTGCATGGAAGGAGGCTATTTGGCCCATTTGGTCTATGCTGTCTCTCTCAGTCCCAATCCCTCATTTATTTCCCTGTAATCCATTTCCTTTCACATGGGCATCACTCACCCTGCTCCTGCTACCTCCCTCCTACACTAGAGGTCACTGACGGTGGCCAGCTATCATATCAGCAAGTCTTTGGAGTGTGGGGGGAAACCAGAGAATCTGGTTCCCAGTGAGATGCGGATATTTTCATCCAAGCGCCTATGCTTGTTGCCTTTCCTCCCATCCTCACCGACCCCACTCTCAGCGTCAACCTCACCCTCACTCTCACTCTCACCGTCCTACTACAGTTTCAAACCATTCCACCTGTGATGGCCATGGAGGGGGCCCTTTAAAAGAACTGACCTGTTTCCCTTGAGTCAGTGCAAGAATGAGGTGGTAGCTGTCTCCTTAGTTACACAGCTCAGGTTTTAACGCTGCTTAAGAAATAATGATGTTTTACAAACAAAAATATCCCAAATTCACAGTCACGTTCTGACCATGATTGAGTTACTAATAAAGTAAAACACAGTGCCTGCCAACTGCATGAAAAATTGGGTAAAATCCAATTCTAATTTATTTATATCATCATACGAGTCTCAATTGAAAAGTAAATTTGTTAACAGTCAGAGGATATTACTGGTTATCATGTACCCTGTAACAAAAAGTACACTTCAGAAATAAAATACTACAGTGGCTAAAAATCTAAAATGAAGCTGGAAGTTTTAGAAAGACTCGGGAGACCAGGCAGCATCTGTGAGGTGAATTTCTGTTGAAAAATTGACCTGAAGATCTCAACCTTTAATCATCGTGCTGAAACATTGATACTATTTCTCTCATAGGAGTTGCTGCCTGGCCCACTTAATGTTGGACTCTTTCTGTTTAGTTTAACAAACATTTTCTCTTTACAGAAATCATCCAAACTTTTTGAATCATCAGAGTTTCAGCCTCTGGATCCCACTCAGGAACCCATCTTCCCCCCTGAACTGGTAGGTATAGGTGATAACAAAGCTCCCCCTCCAGGGAGCCCATTCTGACTGAGCCCTTTCGTGGATTAAACACTCCCTAACCACACTGGTTTATGGAGCAGCTACACTCTCTGACTTGTTTCCAAGTCCCTTCATGGACATACCTGCCCCTATCTTTGTCGTCTCCTCCAGCTTCATTCTGTTTCTTCAGTGCTGTCCTCTTATACACTCTGAATTTAATGGTTTGACTCGCCTCCAGTTGTCTAGCCCCTAAAGTTTTAGAATTCACTCTTGAAACCTTTACCTTTCTACCTCTTTCTTTCCTATTCTAGGCCATTGCTTAAGCCCTTTCTCTTCGGCTACCTTGTCGTAGATTGATGTCCAGTTTTATTTGATGCTGACCGCAGGTGCTGATGTTGAGCCCCTACAATGCTTCCTGTCTCTCGGATTCTTCCATGGACTCAGCAGCAGTTTTGCAGAAGTTATACTTTGAAATACTCTGGCCTGCCTTTCAATACAATCTCCTATCAACTCTTATACTATGTCAGTTCCCCATTACCTTCAGTGGCTGAATCGTACTTGCCCAAAGGGTTCTCTGAGCCACAACTTCCCCTCAGCTGGTTTGGGAGTCGAGCAGGCTCCCTGCACCTAAAGTGCCATTGACTGGGCTTACAGCGGATGGATTTCTCCCACTCACACTGCGAGGGACATTCCACTCTGGATGTCAATGTGCAGCAGTGGGCTGGGAATTGATCCTGTCCTGGGCAACACCTTCTGGGAATAACTCGGCAGAGGGAATGCAGACTGGGTGGAATTGAATCAATTTCCTATATCAGGTCGTACTTTTGAGCTCAGCCCACTCGCATTTGCCGGCCCTGACTCCCACCAAGCCCTGTGCACCCCTCACCCCTGTGTTCATTGAGATCCACTGGCTCCCGCGCACCCCTACCTCAAGTTTTCAAATTCTCTTGTTTTCAAAGTCAGACCAGCTATCACTGCTTATCACCCCTGTGTTTTTGCAGGCACTTAATAAATTTCCTCAGAGAACACTGGTCTTCAGAGGGGAGCGAGTCACTTGGATTCAACCTACAACCCTAAGCGAGCTGCTGGCTCTGAAGACTAAATATCCTGAGGCCAGGCTGGTGGTTGGCAACACAGAAGTGGGTAAGATGCAGACAAAGTGCAGTGGACAATGGTCCTTCCCCAACTAATCTGCATCCCTCCACTAGTGAGGCAAAGGGCTGGGGTTATTGGATTCCAGTGTTACCGGGATGATGGTTGTAATGAAATGAAAGGAACAGTATGTTCCCTGCTGTTGGAGTCTGAGCTCCAAGCATCATTTAAACAATTATCTTAAGGTTGAATTCCCCAGCGAGATCCATCTATTTCACACATCACCCATTGCCCCATTTTCCAAAGCAGCAACATTTTTGGCTGCTTCTGGAAGCTGTTGCCAGTGCTGTGGTTTAGGACTAGTGATCAGTAGTGCTCTTCCCTAAAAGGGGTAGGACTGAACTGATTGGTATTCCCTATTAAAAATTAGTGGCACAGTGGTGTAATGAGTTCAGCTACTGCCTCATGGCACCAATCCTGATCTAAAGTGCTGTCTGTGTGGAGTTTGTATGTTCTCCCTGTGAGTGTGTGGGTTTCCCTCAGGTGGTCTGGTTTCTTCCTACGTCCCAAAAATGTGCAGATTGGTGGGTTAATTGGCTGAAATTGCTCCTGGTATTGATAAATCTAGGGGAAGATGACAGGAATAAAATGGGTTAGTGTAGGATATAGTGAAATAGTGGGTTTTTGATGGTTGACATGGACATGGTGGGGCTATTTTCTATCTCTGCATACCTCTTTATTACAAATTAATGATCAAGATTCAAATTTGCAGACTGTCCCAGTGGAGCTACAACTTGTGTTCTCTGGAGTATTAGTTCAGTTCATATCCACATGTGGCCTCTGTTACAGGGATGGAGGAAAATTATGGGAGAGATGGGGGAAGCTTGGGACCAGATGGAGGAGGGAGTGGAAATCATCTTTCTTTGGCCCAATGAGTTCATGCTGACCACCAAACCTCCATTTACACTAACCCTACATAAATACCATTTTATTCTCTTCAAATTCCCAAAACTCTCCCCAAATTCCACCCCTCACATACACATAAAGGGCAATTTACAATGGACAATTAACCTATTGACTTGCACATCTTTGGGAGATGGGTGGAAACTGGAGCACCCAGATGAAGCCCACAGGACTACAGGGAGAGCATACAGACAGACAGCACCAGAGTGTGATGGAGCTGTGAAGGTGCTGCTCTGCCAATGCACCAAGGGTATGACTCCAGGGGTACAACTGGGAAATGCGGAAGCACCAGGGGGAAAGGTTTTTATCTGGGTGTTCGGGGGTGGGGGTGTATTTACTCTCCAGAGTTCCAGTGGGAAGAGAACCTGAGGAAACAGTCAGTGATTAATTCTAATCCATACTTGTGTTTTCCTCCAGAATCTTTGTATCCTGATTATGCCATGTGAATTCTGATTAACGCACTAGTTGCACTGAGTGGGAAAAACCATGTAAACCTACATCCCCTTTAAGCCTCTTCCACATTTTGCCTTAGAGAACCACTGGTAAATGGGGTTTCCTTCAGAATAAGGAGAACTCCTGAGAAAACCACATGCACCCTCCACTCCGCTACCCGAATATACAGAGCCAATTACTAGTAGATGCAAATTTGGGTGAGGAGAGTGGCATTGGTGGCATGGAGACATCACACTGAGGACAAATATTTACTGCCCCTCATCCCCCCCCTCCCCAAACCCTCTTCCCCCCACCCCACCCCATCCCACACTCTCTCTCTCTCCCCTACAGGCATTGAGATGAGATTCAAGAATATGTTGTACCCAGTGATTCTGGCTCCAGCTCATATTTCAGAACTGAATTCTACCAAACGCACAGATACAGGTGGGTGAGGCACAGACATCAATCTTCAATCACACGTGGAACTCAGTGAAATGTTTGGAGCCTGAACTGTCAGTGGGACGGATTAGTTCCACACTGACTATAGTAAAATTGGCCCAAACGTGTCGTCTCTCTTTTATTCACTGATGGGATACCACTATCACTGGCAAGGCAAGCATTTAATTGCCCACCTTCAAATACCATTGAGGAGGAGGGGGGGTGAGCTCTGGTGAAGGTACTCCTCCCATGGTGCTGTTGGGAAGATCTTCGAGGATTAAGACACAGTGATGGTGAAGGAATGGTGATATATTTCCAGTTAGGATGGTGTGTGATTTGGAAAGGAACCTACGACTGGTGTTATCCTTGACTTTCCAGTGGGAATGGTTGTGGTTTCACAAATGCTGTCAGGGTCACTTTGCAGTGTTACTGCTATACTGTATATCTTGTAGATGGGCATTTTATATAGTGCTGTTTTTTTTTATTTCGTCTGAAACTGTTGCTGTGAAATGACTTGAGATATTTCAAATAGGTAAGGCATAGAAAGGGTAGGTTTTACACAGTGGACAGGGCACTGAGGAATGCTGTAGAACAAAGGGGTCTGGGAATACAGATCAATAATTTATTGAAAGATGTGTCACAGGGAGATAGGGTTATAAAGAAAGCTTTTGGTCTATTGGCCTTCATAATCAAAGTATTGAGTACAGGAGATGGGATGTTACAGTGAAGTTGTACAAGACGTTGGTGAGGACTAACTTGGAATACGGTGTACAGTTTTGGTCACCTACCTACAGAAACGATGTAAACAAGTTTGAAAGAGTACAGAGAAAATTTATCAGGACGTTGCTGGTACCGGAGGACCTGAGTTATAAGGAGATTAAATTGGTTTGGATTTTATTCCTTTGAATGTAGAAGATTGAGGGAAGATTTCATGGAGGTATACAAAATTAAGAGGGGTATAGATAGGGAAATGCAAGCAGGCTTTTTCCACTGATGTTGGGTGGGACTACAACTCGAGGTTATGGGTTAAGGGTGAAAGGAGAAAAAATTTAAAGGAAACATGAGGGGAAACTTCTTCACTCAGAGGATCGTGAGAGAGTGGAACAAGCTGCTAGACCAAGTGGTGCATGTGAGCTCGATTTGAACATTTAAAAGAATTTTGGATCGGTACATGGATGGGAGGAGTATGGAGTTGGCATTTTAATGGTTTGGCAAGACTAGATGGGCTGAAGGGCTTGCTTCTGTGCTGTAATTTTCTATGACTCGATGACTGTAAAGTTATGTTGTAATGTAGGCAAATGGGATTTTGGCTGTGTGCTTGTTAACAGTAGAACCTGTGTAACTCAGCAGTCTCCCTGTGACTGCATGGATTTCTTTTGGTGCTCTGGTTCCGTCTCGCATCCCAAAAATGTATGGGGCTGGAAGTTCAATTGGTCTCTGTAATTACCCCTAGAGTGTTGGTAAGTGGTAGAACTGGTGGGGATTTAAAGAGTATCTCGGCAGAATAAAAAATGATGGAATTACTGTCCGATGAGTGTAAATGGATATCTGGTGGTTGGTATGAACCCAATAGACCAAAGGGCTTGCTTCCATGCTCTGTTTCTCATGACTCTAATCCATTCTATCAAAAAAATTATAACATATCTATTGGTTCTTGAAGGGTCAATACTTAAGTGATTTTTTTTTTAGTTCAAAAACTCCCCAGACTTCAGGCAGATGGTTCTGCACTTGTCGTGACAAGACATAGTTTATCACAATCCCACATTCTGATAATCCCAGATGTAATTCGGAGATCACTGGCCACAAAGCAGAAGGAAAGGATTTTTCCCACTTTTCCTACCAGCAGGGGATGCTGTCTGTGGACTGCATCCACTCACCTGCTTATATTGTAAGGGAATAACACACTTCGAGTCAACCAGGAATACTGCCTCACAAAACAAAAGTAAACAGTTTTGTCTAGAAATTGGACTGGACCTGCTTGCTAATTTTTATGGATACATCAGATAAAAATGGAATGTATTACTCTCACTTTGAAATGCTTGTGCCTGTTTCTCATTGAATTTAGGAAACTGGTCTGGGTGCACCCTTTACTCAATACCGGTAAAATTTCCCAAATATAATGATATCATTACTTACTTACCAATAGAAATCAGATAAAAGATTGTGACCCACAGTTTGTGACTCACTTCTCGATAACACAAGGAGGACATCAAAATAGTGAATTGTGTGGGATTTTAAGTGATGCTGTTAGGAAGTTGTTTTAATAGTTTATGCACTCTCCATCTACCAAGTTATTTTAAGATGTGGAGATCAGCATAGGTAATCAGCACTTGGCACTGATCAAGGCATTTCATATCTTTTGCAGCATGCAGGAAGGCAATTTGGCCCATTTGGTCTATGCTGGCTCTCTGATTGTTCCTATCAATCACAGTCTCAATTGTTTTCCTGTAACCCATTCCCTCTTCCATGGGCATTGCTTGCACCTGCTTCTGCTACGTCCCACCTACACCAGGAATAATTGACAGTGGCCAGTTAACATCCCAGCATGTCTTTGGAATGTGGGAAGAAAGCAGAGAACCTGCGGCACAGGGAGAATGTGGGTCTTTTCATCCAAGCACCTATGCTTGCTGCCCCTCCTTTTCCTCTCATCCTCGCCACCCCCAACCTGACCCTCGCCCTCACCCTCACCATCCTATTTCAGTTTCCAATCATTCCACCTGTGGTTGTAATGGAGAAAGCCCTTTAGTAGCACTGACCTGCTGCCCATGAATTAGCGCAGGAATGGGACAGTGGCTATCTGTAGATGAGCATAAAGGTTGACGTGGATGTGGTGAGCCAAAATGTCCATCTGTGCTGTATGATTCTGTGTTTCTATAATGAAATTACAGCCATTCAGTTTTGTAATTATAGTACATCTCTACTGTTTTCCAAGGGATATTGTTTGGGGCGGCATGCACACTGAGCCACATCGAGAATGTGTTGAAAAAAGCTGTGGACGAGCTCCCTGGCTACAGGACAGAGGTCTTCCAGGCTGTGTTGGAGCAGCTGCGGTGGTTTGCAGGGCAGCAGATCAGGAATGTGGCGGTGAGCAATTTGTGATGGGGTAGAGAACCAGCCTCTCTTCACCAGATCAGCGATGGATCACGAGGAGAGTAGTGGGAGACTGGAGCAGGTGCTGAGTGGAACTTGGTTTATGGGTGTGGGAGCACAAGTTGGAAGTGAGGATCCCTGAGATGGGAGTGGTCTTGGAATTAGGGGATGGAGTTTTTGAGCTGGGGATGGAGGGCTGTTGGTGATGCAGGTTAAGTAGGGGTTGGGATAGCAATAAGGGTTGAGTCGGATCTTGAGTTGAGAGAGGGTCCCAGGAACTGGAGGAGGGGCCAGTTGAGTTAATGGTCATGAGGATTCTTAAATTCAGAATCAGAATCAAAATCAGATTTATTATCATGGACTTGGCTGGCGTGAGCTTTGTTGTTTTAGGGTTGCATTACAGAGCAGAAGTATGAAATGGCTATAAATTACAAAAATAAATCATGCAACAAATGGAGTAATGATGGTGTGTTCATGGGTTCAAGAGTACATTGGATCTGGGATCCATTTGCTGAGGAAAGCCTTGGAGTGAAGTGCTTGACATGGTGTTGGGAACTTCGTTAGAAATGCTCTCCTGGGTTGAGTCCAAGCTAGGGGATGATCTGTGGGTGGGGTATATTGTGGCAGAAGTGGTTGAGCCAGGGATGAATTACCTTGTTGGGTTAGTGAGGGGCGATTAGAGTTGGGTTACCTTGAGCTAGGGTAGTGGGAACTGAGTTGGTAATGGATTACCTTACATTTGGGTTATGAATGGTAGGTTGGAGATGGGTTACCTCAAGCTGGTGTAGTGGGAGGTGATTTGTGTTGGATTGCCTTGATTTAGGACCTGGTCTGAGATAAGTGTGAAGGGTGAGTTAGGTTTGGTGGGGGGGAGGGATGGTTGCTCAGTTTGTTTGGATGCCCTTGAGCTGAATGCAAGAGGTGAGATAAACAATGAAGAGTAAGTTGGGGGTTAGGCTCCTGGACTAGGAGCTGAAGGTGAGTTGAGGATGATTTACTTTGTAGTTAAGGTGTGGAGAGGTGAGGGGGTGTTTTTGGATTGGGTTACTTTGAGTCGGCTGTGAGGAGGAGTTGGATGGATACTTTGTGCTGGAGGTGAAATGGGGTGAGTTGGGGTCAAGGTGAGAGGTGATGGAGTTGAATTGGAGTTGGGATGAGTTACTCTGTACTGGGATTTGAGATGGGGATTCATTATCTTGGACTGGGGTTGAGGGACGTTAAGGTTTGATTTGAGGAGTTCCTAGAACCTCTGCGTACTCTAATTTTTCAGTAATGAAGTGCTCGGGCCCTGCAACCTGGTAGATGATCTTCCATCCCTCTGATATCTTCCTCTCTGTACATCTCCCCAGTAGGGATTGTGCCTATACCACTATGTAGCAGAGAGAGCTGGGCTACAGATAGGGGTGGCAGAGTTACTTAGTGTTAGATCTATCAGAAAACTGGAACAACATGCTGGAAATTCTCCAAACTGGAAGAGGGATAACCAGCCAGTTGTCACCTACATGGCCTCTGATGGTCAGTGGTCAAGGTGTCTCCACCAGGATAGGGTGTGTGGAGGATGGATTTTAATACATAAAGAGTTGAACAGTGAGCATTCAGCAATAACAGCTTCTTCCTTTGCATGACATTTCCAGGCTGTAGGAGGGAACATCATGACCGCCAGCCCTATCTCAGACCTCAACCCCCTATTTGTGGCCTCTGGTTGTCTACTTACCCTGGCATCCCAAGGTAAGAGAATTCCAGGTGGTCAAATAGGTTTCACAGCCCAATTCCTGTCCTCAATGTGATTCACCCACTCTTTGACCACCTGTTTGCAGGGAGTATCCGCGTCGTGCAGATGGATGGAGATTTTTTTACCGGCTACAGGAAGACCATATTAAGCCCGCAGGAGATCCTGGTCTCTGTGGAGATTCCGTACACCAGGAAGGTGAGGACCTGCTGCAAAGGAATGAGGACCCTTATTTGTAAATTATCTTGTGTAGAATTATGCTGAGTTTGTGGCAAAGGGGCCAGCAGTCCAACCAGCCAGCTCAGTGCCAGTTTTCATGTTCCATGTGAGCAGCACTGTGGTGCAACCGGTGATGCCGCTGTCTCTGGTTTCCAAGGATCCTGTGGAGTCTGCACATCTTTCCTGTGACAGAACGAGTTTCCTTTGCGTGCTGTGGTTTCCTCCCACAACCCGAAGATGAGCAGATTTCTGGGCTAATTGGCAGCTATAAATTTTCCCTAGTGCGTAGGTGAGTGGTAGAATTGGGGTCATTTGATGGGACAACAAGGAGACAAAGTAGAATTAGTGCAAAATGGATTCCTGACACTTGATGTGAAGTTGGTGAGCTAAAATCTATTTCTGTACTCTCTGACCATGGGATGGAAATTCCTGAATGAAGACCTTCTCCCTTCCTCCTCCCCACCGACACACACATGCACCTGGCCTCACGTTCCCACTCAGCTATGGGATTTGTCCTGGATTTTCCTGATTTATTTGGTTAATTGAGCAAAAGAAACTCTGGACTTGTTCTTTATTCCATATGCAGCAGAATCCGGACAAATATTTAGGCAAGACCTGAGCAAACCTTTGTGGTATTGATTCACTTTCCATGGCCTGCCCGTCACAGCATCCTATTGTCCAGGGAAGTGCATTCAGCCCATTGTCTCTTGAGAAGATGAAGTTACCACTGAAGTACTGCATTCCTTCTGGTGAAGGAGCTTCCAGAGAGCTCTTGGAGACAGAGTTCCAGTTCCAGAACAACAATGAAAGTCTGGTGGCATATTTCCAATTCTATATAGTGAGCGGCTTTCTGGGAATTTATAAGTGGTGTTGTTCCCATGAACCTGGAACCCTTGTACTTCCTGGTCACAGATTTGGGAAATGTGCTCAGAGTAGCCTTGGTGAGTAACTGCAGTGCAATTTGTAGATGGTGCTCACTATACACTGCAGTCATTGCATGCGTGGGACATGGGTACTGCTGATACAGACAACATTTGCTGCCCACTGCACTGTGCAGACTGTTCAGAAGGAAGTCATATGAGAGTCCCATTGATCCACGTTGGTCAGGTAACGTGGCAGAATTTTTTCCCTTAAGCAATCCAGACTGATTTTATGGAGATTCAATGAGTTCCTAGCTAATGCTTTAAATAAATGAATAGAACTTTGCTAATACTACAGTGTGAATTGAACTAATGTTTTCAGATCAAAGCCCAGGCAACCATTCAATCATTGTGCCAGTAAAGCCAAAGATCCCACATAATATTTTTTCATTAAGTATCATGTTGTTAGTGCTGATGGTCTCTCATAGAGTCATGGAGTCATAAAGCATGGAAATGGGCCCTTTGGCCAAAATGGCACATGCCCATCAAAACTAATCCTATTTGACTGTGTTTGGCCCATATCTTTCTAAACCTTTCCTATCCATGTACCAGTCCAAATGTTTCTTTTCAAAATTTATTATCATGCCTGCTTCAACTACTTCCTCTGGCAGCTCACTCTATATACTGACCACCCTCTGAATGAAAAGGTTGCCCCTCAGGTTCCTATTAAATCTCTCCCCACTCACTCTAAGCCTGTACCTTCTAGTTCTCGATACCCTGACTCTGGAAAAATGACTGATTCAATTTATCCTATCTCTGTCCCTCATGATTTTGTGCACCTCTGTAAGATCACCCCACAGTGTTCTACACTCCAAGGCATAAAGCCGTAGTCTGTTCAATGCAGTACCTCGACTCCTGGCAACACGCTTGTAAATGTTTTCTTCACTCATCTTAATAACATCTTTCCTATGGCAAGGTGACCAAAACTGAACACAATACTCCAAGTTCGATCTGTCACCATCTATACTCACTTTCCTTGGATGAGTCTACCTGTGACTCTTTTAATGACATCTGCAAACTAAGTATGGCTTGTACATTCTCATCCAAATTGTCGATAAAGTTGACAAATAATAATGGGCCCATCACGAACCCCAGTGCACTACTCTAGTCTCATTTAAGATCTCTGAGTTACAATGGTTACCATTTTATCTCCAGCTATGTCTCTTTTCATTTTTGTTCCAATTCAGCTCATAATTTGTTGCCTCCTCTGTGTCACAACTCTATCTTGAGGCTGTGGTTGGTTACATCTCATATTCCCTGGGCTACTGGCTCCATTAGGACGTAGTACCAGAAGTACTATAGTACACTGATCACTGACCTTGCTCTGTTTTGTTCAAGGGAGAGTACTTCTCAGCATTCAAACAGGCCCAGCGCCGTGAAGACGACATTGCCATTGTCAATTGTGGGATGCGAGTTGCTTTCAGGGAGGGGAGCAGCGTTGTGGAAGAGTTGAGGTTGAGCTACGGAGGCATGGGGCCAACCACTGTGTCTGCAAAGAGAACGTGCCAGGAGCTGGTTGGAAAGTAAGTCTCAACCGAAGAAGGAATGGCTCTGAAAGGACAACCCAATAATACTCTTCTGAGCTGCGGTAGCACAAGGAAGAGATTTCACTGACCCGCTGAGTTCCTCCATTCCCTCTGCGTGTAGCCTAAGAAACTTCCCCACAGTGACATATCTGTCTACAGCCTCTTCTACTACCAAAACGAGGCCAGATACAGATTAGAGGAACATGACCTCAAAATGTGCCTTGATAGGGAGGCATGAACATTGATTACTTTAATTTCTCTACTATTCTCTCTGCTCCATTTGTTTCCCCTTACCCCACCAGCCACCATCACTGTATCTCCCCTGCCCTCTCAATCCCATCACACACACACTCCTCTCACCAGCTTCCCTTCTCACCTCCTTCCCATTAATCTATGGTCCACTATTCTATCCTCTGAGATCAGATTTTCTTCAGTCCTTTCGGCTGAGCACCTATCACGTCTCCGCTTCTCATTTCATTCCCAGTTGACCCCTCCTGGGTCACATATCACCCACCAGCTCTTGCTTCACCCCTCTCCTCAACCTTTTAGATGGCCATTACTCCTCTTTCTTTCAAGTCCTGATGAAGGGTCTGGACCTGGAATATTGATTGTCCATTTTCTTCTGTTGATGCTGCCTGACCTGCTGAGTTCCTCCAGATCCTTTGTATGTTTATTGTTCTTTACACAGCAGTAGGAGATCATTTGGTCTATTGATTAAATGCTTGCTCTCAGAGCAACTATTTTCCCTGTGACATATTTTCTCATATGCCTGTTAACAGACCCATAGTTCTCCCTGAGTCTTCTACTCTATAGGTAATTTAGCTGTGGCCTGCTTAGCCTTTGGACACAAGAGGAACCCAGCGTATCCGTGCAGTCACAGGAAAACATGCAACCTCCACATCAGACATGCCAGTGCTTAGAAACCAAACCCCACATGCTGAAGCTGTGAAGTAGCTGCAGTATCTTCAGAAACACCATGTCATCTGCTTCAAGCAGGAGTAGACCATTCGGCCCATTGAGCCAGTGCTACCCTTCAATCAGATCAAGGTTTATTTGCTCAAGTCAAAAAAACTTACCTGCACTATTCCCCGTCCCTTGATTCTGTGGTTTTAAGTTTCAACAAAATTGGCACTCAGTCTTCTAAAGTGAAGTCCCACTTTGCTATAATCTTTCCACACACTGTATGACAAACCTGCCATTTCTGGAATCAATCTGGTGAAATTCCACCCCACTCATTCCAGTGCAAGTTGCTTCTATCTTGTGTCAGGAGACCAGACCTGCACACAATGTTCTACCCGCAGTCTCACTGGGCCTCTATCTGGATAGGACGTGATGTCTCTATTCTTGTAGTTGGATTTCTTGCAATAAAGGAGACGTCAGACACTGCAGATGCTGGGATTCGGAGCAACACAAGAAGCTCAACAATTCAGGCAGGGTCTGTGGAGGGAAATGGGCAGTCGATGTCTGGGGTCAAGATCAACCTTCTGGACTGGAAAGAAAGAAGGGACAGTGGAGGGAAGGCTGGAGAAGTGATAGGTGGATAGGGTCCTTTGTCACTTCAACTTATCACCCCCCCCCCACAGCTTCTGACATTATTCCTACATTCACCTCCCTGTCACCACCTTCCCTTCACCTTTTATACTGGCTACTTCCCACTTTCCTTCCAGTCGAGGTGAAGGGCCTTGACCCAAAATATCTCCCTGCACAGATGTTGCCTGACCTGCTGAGTTCCTCCAGGGGATGTTATGGTCCTCTTGCAATAAAGGCTAACATTACCAGCTACCTGCTGAGCTGCTTATTAACTTAAGGTGATTTAACTACGAGGACTCCCAACTCTCTCTGAACCATTCCGTCTCTCACCAGTTAACAAATGTTCATCTTTCTGATTTTTCCCCAGCAAAATGAAAGGTATTCTCTTACTCCAGTAGATTATTATATTAACTTGTTTTAGATGGTGTTTGTATAGTAACCTGTAAAGTGGTCAGAATTTATAGCCTCTATCTAAAGAGGGGGTAGAGTGTCCCTATGGGACAGGTGGAAGGGTGTTGATCCCACCAGAGTGGCTGGAGGGATAATCAATTATCCCTGCATCACTTGCCTCTGAGCAATGGAGTAATGGACAGTAGGTACAAACACAGGCTGGGTTGACACTTGTAGGAGAGTTGGAGTGCAACATTGCAATGGAGGTGGCACTGAGAACACGAAGTTCTTGGGTAAAATAACACCAAATGGAACTCGCTGGCAGTGGAGCAGCTTTAATCATAACTTACAAAGGGGAAATTCAATAAATCCTTGGAGACTTTTCCAAAGTTGTGGATAGTGAGGTGAGGGTATTGTAATAATTTGATGACGGAAACAGCATGGCCATGAAGGATGAATGGCCTCTTTTTGGTTTGCATTATCTTGCAATTGTACTGGGCAACTGGAGATAGATAAAGACTTACATCCTCAGGGGAAACGATATATTAAATATACACCCTTTCTCTATCTAACATCCATGGGCTCTCTAATCTTTCAATTCTCTCCCATTTAGACAGTGGAATGAGGAGCTCCTGCAGAACGCCTGCTCGCTGCTTGCATCTGAGCTCACACTTTCACCCTCTGCTCCTGGTGGGATGGTACAATTCCGGCGTACCCTCAGCCTTAGCTTCTTCTTCAAGTTCTACCTCAGCGTGCTACAGAAACTGGGACAAAACTTCAAGGGTGTACGTAGCATTATTTGCCAAGGGAAATCTTGCATGCAATTGTGGTTGTTGTGTACATCCCTCCCTCTGCCAACCCGACGTCGGCGTGTAACATCATTTACACCATCATAGCCAGATTACAAACCCAGCACCCGAGTGCCCTCATTACCATCTCGGGTGACTTCAACCAGGTTACCATGGCTAGAACACTGCCGAACTTCACGCAGTATGTGAGCTGTACAACCAGAGGGGAGAGGACTCTGGATTTGATGTATGCTAACGTTAAGGATGCATACAGCTCCTCTCCCCTCCCCCCACTGGGAAGGTCAGATCACAACCTGGTGCATCTAAAACCCTGCTACGTGCCTCTGGTGAAGGGTAAACCTGCAACCTCGGGGACAGTGAGAAAATGGTCGGAGGAGGCTTATGAGGCGCTCCAGGGCTGTTTTGAGGTGACAGACTGGCAGGCACTCTGTGAGCCACATGGAGAGGATATTGATGGGCTCACAAAGTGCATCACTGATTACATCAACTTCTGTGTGGACTGCAATGTTCTGACAAGAACTGTCCTTTGTTATTCAAATAACAAGCCATGGGTGACAAAGGACATTAAGGACATCCTGAACGCTAAAAAGACGGCGATTAGAGATGGAAATGGGGAGGAGCTGAGGGCAATACAGAGGGACCTGAAAGCCAGGATCAGGGAGGTTAAAGACAGGTAAAGAGGTCTGGAGGGGGATGAGGACCATTACTGGGTTTTGGCAAACTAGCAACAGAGGAGCTGAAGGCAGTGTGGACAAGGCCAACGAACTTAACCTGTTCTTTAACAGATTTGACATTGTGACCCCTGCCCATCCCCCACATGAGCCATCTGTTGTCAGCCCCCAACCAACACATATTCCACTCTCCCCTCCTACCCCTCCTCACAGTCCCCCACCCTGCTCTCATGACTATACCTCTTCCCCACACGAAACCACCACGGTGAGCTTCACAGCTGAACAGGTGAGAAGACAGCTGAAACGTCTCAACCCAAGCAAGGCTGCAGGACCGGATGGTTTCAGTACCAGGGTGCTCAAAGCCTGTGCCCCTCAGCTATGTGGAGTCCTTTGCCATGTATTCAACATGAGCCTGAGGCTCCGGAGGGTTCCTGTACCGTGGAAGATGTCCTGCCTTGTCCCTGTGCCGAAGACACCGCGCCCCAGCGGCCTCAGTGACTACAGACCGGTGGCATTGACCTCCCACATCATGAAGACCCTGGAGAGACTTGTTCTGGAGTTGCTCCGGCCTATGGTCAGGCCACACTTAGATCCCCTTCAGTTCGCCTACCAGCCCCGACTAGTAGTTGAGGATGCCATCGTCTACCTGCTGAACCCTGTCTACGCCCACCTAGACAAGCCAGCAAGCACCGTGAGGGTCATGTTTTTTGACTTCTCCAGTGTGTTCAACACCATCCACCCTGCTCTGCTGGGGGAGAAGCTGACAGCGATGCAGGTGGATGCTTCCCTGGTGTCATGGATTCTTGATTACCTGACTGGCAGACCACAGTACGTGTGCCTGCAACACTGTGTGTCCGACAGAGTGATCAGCAGAACTGGGGCTCCACAGGGGACTGTCTTGTTTCCCTTTCTCTTCACCATTTACACCGAACTTCAACTACTGCACAGAGTCTTGTCATCTTCAGAAGTTTTCGGATGACTCTGCCATAGTTGGATGCATCAGCAAGGGAGATGAGGTTGAGTACAGGGCTACGGTAGGAAACTTTGTCACATGGTGTGAGCAGAATTATCTGCAGCTTAATGTGAAAAAGACTAAGGAGCTGGTGGTAGACCTGAGGAGAGCTAAGGTACCGGTGACCCCTGTTTCCAACCAGGGGGTCAGTGTGGACATGGTGGAGGATTACAAATACCTGGAGATATGAACTGACAATAATCTGGACTGGTCTAAGAACACTGAGACTGTCTACAAGAAGGGTCAGAGCCGTCTCTATTTCCTGAGGAGACTGAGGTCCTTTAACATCTGCCGGACGATGTTGAGGATGTTCTACAAGGCTGTGGTGGCCAGTGTGATCATGTTTGCTGTTGTGTGCTGGGGCAGCAGGCTGAGGGTAGCAGACACCAACAGAATCAACAAACTCATTCATTCATAAGGCCAGTGATGTTGTGGAGATGGAACTGGACTCTCTGACAGTGGTGTCTGAAAAGAGGATGCTGTCTAAGTTGCATGCCATCTTGGTCAATGTCTCCCATCCACTACATAATGTACTGGGTGGGCACAGGAGCACATTCAGCCAGAGACTCATTCCACCGAGATGCAGCACAGAGCATCATAGGAAGTCATTCCTGCCTGTGGCCATCAAACTTTACAACTCCTCCCTTGGAGGGTCAGACACCCTGAGCTGATAGGCTGGTCCTGGACTTATTTCATAATTTACTGGCATAATTTACATATTACTATTTAACTATTTATTACTATTTTTCTATTACGATTCTATGACTAGTTATTATTTCCATGACTATTACTATTTACTAACAGTGGTATTACTATTACTATTTCTATTACTATTTATTATTTATGGTGCAACTGTAACGAAAACCGATTTCCCCCGGGATCAATAAAGTATGACTATGACTATGAGCTTATCACACAACCAGCCTCAAAGGCCATGGCCTGACTCTTGTGCCTTGGGGATCATTGAACACTTCTGTGAGATTGAAACACGTGGTCTGTCTCACTGCTGAGGTTGGACAACTAGTGCAAAGATAGTGCACTGTGGCTTATTGGCTTTGTCACTGACAAATAGCTTTAGGAGGGGGCAGGACAGATAGAGCAAACTGTATCTTACAGAAGAATGCTTATTTACTCTACAGACTTCTTACAAGTTGTGTCCATAAACTACATTAACCCAGCTCATCACTTAAAACAGCAGCATGATCTCCCGATAAGAACAGGGTAATTTCTCCAACTGTGAGTGCACATGGCTTATTTGCACAAAGACAACCCCAGTCACCTACAGCAAAAGGATTTTCAACCTGAAATGTTTTGACAATGGCTCGGTGATGTTATAAAATCAGAAAATGCAGGGAATACTGAGCATGTGCAGTCTATCATTTTCCACTCACTGTCTGCTGACCGGATTACGAGTATGTTTCTCCGTGTATCGTGTTGGCCATCAGATCATTCTTGAGATGGGGGAAAAATAATCTTTCTGAGATGTTACCAGATACAGGGGGGTCCCAGCTCCCGCTAAAGTTCTGACATGTTAGCCCGAACTCGGTTAAAAATATGCACAAAGGTGATGATTTGGAGAGAAATTCAAAAACCAGAACAGTTGGAGACGGAAGAGAAAGAGGCAGGTTAATTTTCTGTTAAACAGAAAGCGAGGAAGGGTTGGGTAGAACAGAGGAGAAAATTGAAACTGCTGTCAGTAGCACCAGAGGTCAGGATTGCACCCTGGTCTCTGGAGATGTGAGGCAGCTGCACTACCTGCAGCACCAGTGTGTCGCCATTGGGGTCCCGTATCAAATCAGACCATCTGAAAAGTGTATCACTCGGAGAATCACTTGCTGCACTGCTATTGTGTGGTAAAAGTTCATACTCACTAATAATTGCCTGTTTGATTTTTCTCTTCCCTACACCACACCCTCCCTCCCCTAGGATTTTCAAGTGGAATCCATCCCACCAGAATACATCAGTGCCACTGAGTTATTCCACAAGGACCTTACCTCTTCTGTGCAGCTGTTTCAGGTTAGTGGGCCCCATAGATAAACAGTCAGGCTTCCCAGAGGTAATCCGTCCTCCTGAAGTTGTTGCACCTTCCTGAACAAGCAGAGTGTCCAAGTAGTCTGTAATGCAGATTGATTGGAGTAAATTCCACAGATCACAGTTCCTTCTGAAAGACTGTGACATAAAGACATGGTGACCGCAAAATGAGTTTCCTGATTTTCTCTTGAATTGTCAACAGAAATTGTCTCATTGATGCCTCCAAAATCAAATCTCACTAATCAATTAATGTTTGTTTTAAACTGGTAAATTAAATTGTACATTGATAGATTGGTTTATTATTGTCACATGTACCAAGGTACAGTGAAAACTTTGTTTTACATGCAGCATCTATAGGTCTATTCATTACATCAGCACATTAAGGTAGTACAAGGGAAAAACAGTAACAATGCAGAATATTGTGTTACAGTTACAGAACAAGTGCTGTGCAATCGTTAATAAGATGCAAAACTTTGAAAGGATGGATTGTGAGGTCAAGAGTCAAACATATCATACAAGAGGTCCTTTTAACTGTTTTACAACAGTTGGAACAGAAGCTGAGCCTGAGGCTGATGATATGTGTTTTCAGGCTTTTGCATTTTGGGCCCAATGGGAGTTTGAAGAAGAAGGAATGTATGGGGTGGGTAGGGCCACTGATTAGGTTGGCTGCTTTACCGAAGCAGTGAGAAGTTCAGAAAGGGTCCTGATTTTGGTGGTGTGCTGAGCTGTGTCCACAGCTCCCTGCAGTTCCTTGCAGTCCCAGGCAGAGAGTTGCCACACCAAGCTGTGATGCAACCAGAAAAGATGCCTACTATGATGCATCTAAAAAAATTGGTGAGGGTCAATGGGGACATGCCAAATTTCTTTAATCTCCTGAGGAAGTAAAAGTGCTTGTATGCTTTCTTGGCTGTGGCATCTTCGTGGTTGGACTAGGTTAGATTTTATTTTATTAGTCACAAGCATAAATGTCCAAATACCACTCGTGTAGCTGGAGTATAAAATGTGTTGCTGGTGCAAAATATTATCTGGGTTGCCAATTTTTTGGATGAGACGTTATAAAGAGACTCCATCATGAGGTCTTCAGATATTCAATACCAATCTTTCAGAGAAGAGCAGGAGGCATTCCTGTCACCCCAGGCACTAGTGACCCCTCAAACACTTTCATTAAAACCAGCTATCCTGTCAGTATTGCTCAAACGCATTAAAAAAAATGACCGTAGGAGTCGACTATTTTCTGCTTTGAGACTGGTCTGCCATTTATCAATATAATAGCTGATGTTCTACCCAAGTGCCTTTTCCCAACACTAACCCCATATCCATTGATTCCACTAAAGACAAGTAATTGATCAGTCTCTGGTCTGAATCAACTTAGTGACTGAGCCTCCTCAGCATCCAAAATGGAGAGTTCCAAAGATTCACCACTCTCTGCATGAGGACATTCCTCAGCTCTGCAGGACCTGCCCCGAAACCAACTTAATAAATATATACTAGGAGTGTTCTGAGGGTAAGAATGAAGGGATAGGTGGACAAAGCTGCAGTAGGGGACTGAATTCAGATGATCAGCCATGGATGTATAACAGACCAGCATTCAAGGGTTGAATGGTCTAATTCTGCTTCTATTTTCTATATTTCTATCCAAATTGCCATTTTACAAATGCTTTACATGTCTTTTTTTAGATTATGAGAACACTCAGTCCTCTTTTATTGTCATTTAGAAATGCATACATGCATTAAGAAATGATACAATGTTTCTCCAGAGTGATATCACAGAAAACAGGACAAACCGAAGACTAACACTGACAGAACCACATAATTATAACATATAGTTAGAGCAATGCAAAGCAATACCATAATTTGATGAAGAACAAACCCGGGGCATGGTAAAAAAAAAAGTCTTAAAAGTCCCCGAGTCGATCGACTCCCGAGTCCCCTATAGCAGGCGGCAAAAGGGGGAAACTCCCTGCCATAAACCTCCAGGCACCGTCAACTTGCCAATGCCTTGGAAGCAGCCGACCACAGCCGACACTGAGTCCGTCCGAAAACTTCGAGCCTCTGACCAGCCCCTCTGATACAACCTCCCGAGCACTCTCCTCTATCGAGTGCCTTCGACCTCGCCCCGGCCGCTGAAACAAGCAAAACCGAGGATTTCGGGGCCTTCTGCTCCAGAGATTCTTGTTACCACACAGTAACAGTGGCAGCGAAGAGGGTATTTCAGAAGTTTGCCAGATGTTCCTCCGTACTCTCACGTCCGTCTCCATCAAATCAGAATTGTGCACGATCCCCTATTTGCCAGATTACAGATATCATTCACCGGAGAGGCCGTGCGCGCTGCCATCGCGCCGCCATCTTCTCCTCTTCATGGGAATGCCATGGGAATAAAGGTCAGAGACTGCAGTGATTCCAAAGAGCCATCCATTCTGTGCTCAGTTGTGACGATATGACCCTCCCTCCCCCCTGTGAAAGTACGTTGAGGGAAGAGCTGGTGTTCAAACAGGCTGCATCCCGAGATCTTGGCTGGGCGAGGGTGCGGTTACCCCATGATTCAGCAGAGATCAATCAATCATGGATCCTCTCTGCAAGTTAGTTAAGTAAACACATGGAGTGTGGGGTGTGTTGATGAACAGGGGGATCAGCATGCATTGTAACAACAGAAGGATGATCAGAGGGTGACCACTAGACTATGAATATCATGTTAACTTCATTTCCCCATACAGTCTCCATGTCCATTGACCCTTACAGACAAGGTTTGTACAGCTTAGGAAGAGCATCTGCTGCCCTCTGTGACAGAGAATGATAAAGGTTCACAGCTGTGTGGCTGAGGCAGTTCCTTCCTGTCCTTGGACTGCCAAGGAATATAAGAATAGCAGCAGTGGTAGGCCACTCTGCCCCTCAAGTCTGCTGTGCAATTCAAATGAAGAACAACAAGGACTGGGTTTGTTTTCCCTGGAGCACAGGAGGTTAAGAAATAATGTGCATGTGCCATATTAAATGTTGAGGGCTATGGAAGGTAACTTTTTCCTCCGGTTACAGGTGGGTAAAACTGGAAGACATAGTCTAAGAGTACATGGGAAAAGATTTAGAGGGGATTTGGGAATTTTTCCTCACCCAGAGAGTGTTGAATACCTGGAATACACTGCTGGGGGGTAGAGTTGCTGAGAACATTTTACTAGTGTCTAGTTGAGCAATTGAATCACCTATAAGGCTATGGATCAAATGCTGACATCAATGCAGAGGGGTGCTCAGTGGTTGGAGTGGACGTGCCGGGCTGAATATTGTTTTACTCTATGACTAATTGACTAATATGATCTTGGTCTCTGTCTATGCTGCCAAATTCTGAGAGTCAGGAAAGGTGAGTTAGAGAAGATACTAATAGTGTGATGGAACCACAATCTCTGGATCCTGGACGTCTGATCACCAGCTCATCTCTCATTGTACTTTCACAGGGAGTCCCTCCTGGCCATCTCCCCTCGGATATGGTTGGCCATCCACTGCCGCATCTGTCGAGCCTCAAGCAGGCCACAGGGGAGGCCATTTACTGCGATGACCTGCCGCTTTTTGAGAATGAGCTATACCTGGCTCTAGTGACCAGCACGGAAGCTCACGCTCAGATCAGGTAACTCCTCATTCCGCTCTTGTAACCCGGGGATAATCAACAGGCCACAGAGTATCTATGTTAAATGTATACTACACATTGCAAGATTCAGTTAGCATGGGGCTTCATAGTACTGTGGTTATGCACTGGAATTAGCAATCCAGAAAAAAAAATGATCATGCTGTTTTGAACATAAAGACTGAAAAACAGGAGCAGTAGTAGGCCATTCAGCCCTTCCTGTCTGCTCCATCATTCAGTAAGACCATGATTCACCCACCTCTGCACTAATCCTGGCACTGATTCCCCAGTACCCTAAAATCTCCCCTCTGTCCCTGGGATGAGAATTTTAATCTTGTCTGTTCTGAGTGGCCAACATCTTATCAGAATCAGGTTTAAAATTACTGGCATTTATTGCATTCTGAGATGTTGTCTGCTGGTTCTGGACATCTCAGCCTGGGAGAATAAACTCTGCATCTCCTCTGTCAAGCTCTGTAAGAATTTTGTAAATTCCACTGAGAGTACTTCTCAGAGAGCATGGAACAGTACAGCATAGAAACAGGCCCTTCAGCCCAAAATTTCCGTACCTACCTTAATGCCAAGTTAAACTAATTCAATCTGCCTGCACATTGTCCAAATCCCTCCATTCCCTACTCATTCACTTGTCTGTTTAAATGCTCTGAAATGTTATCTGAAATCCTCTGGCAGTGCATCCTAGACGCCTACCCCTCTCTGCATAAAAAAAAGCTTACTTTATAAACTTCTTTTAAGATTTCCCCCTCTCACCTTAAATCTATGTCCTCTAGTATTTGATATATTCACCCTGGAATGAAGATAAAGATTCTATACTGTCTATGCTTCTTATCAGCTATTATCTCAACCCTCAGTCTCTAACACTCCAGAAAAAAAACATCCAAATATGTCCAATATCTCCTTGTAGCTAACACACTCCAATCCAGGCAACAATTTTGGTTAATCTCTCCCAGACCTTTCCAAAAGCTTCTATATCTTTAATGTATTGTAGCATCCAGAGCAACACCCCAGTACTCCAAACAAAGCCAAACTTTGTCTGGATTAAACTCTAATCTGCTATTTTTTTATCCACATTTCCAACTGAGCTATATCCTGTTGCATCCTTTGACAACCTTCCTCACAATCCACATCTCCACAAATTCTCATGCCATCTGTAAACTGACTAAACAGCTGCTTACATTTTCATCCAAATCACTACCATATTGGTTCTTTAGGGTTGTTATAGGAGGGGTTGGTGGTGGGGATAAGCTCCCACTACCTATTAAATGATCCCAATGACGTGCATCTCAAATACGCTCTTAAAAACTAAGTCCAGCTCTTGGCCTTCACGTGTGACTTAATGACTAAGTCTGGTGGAACCGTTTCTACTGACAGGAGAAGGGGCAAAGGTGGGTTACTGGCACCTTAAAACCAGTTGCTTCAGGTGGATGAGGCTCGTCAGCCGTGGTTGGCAGCTCATCCAGGAGAAGGAAAACTTTGATCTCGTACCTTCACTGCCTTGTGGCTATACCCACTAATGGGAAAGGCTTTGGATGTAAACCCCAGGGAAAAATTTGCAGCTGGAGTCCCTAAGGCAGTCTTACAATGAGATCAATGCTGACTGGCAGCTCCTGCAATGCTGCTGGTGCCAAACTGTATCAATCTCTGCTATTCCTTTGGATTCATCAGCTGCGTTGGGGGTGGGGCTGCTACACGGGAAACATCTTGCTCTCCATATTGTATTGCCCTGGCTTGCGTATCACATAGACAGCTGAAATGCAACGTCCATGGTTGACCCCGACCAATGGAGATTATGTAATATTTACCTTTTATTAAAACAACAAAGAAGGTGCCATTGTTCCTAGCCCTGCCGTCAGAAATACACTTCTCTGTGACTACCTATGGCCTTCCCTGACCAAGCCAATTCTTTGGATCCAATTTACCAACTCACCTTGGATCCCATGTGACCTCATCTTCTAAACTAATCTTCCATGAGGGACCTTGTCACATGTTTTATTGCCAACACCCACTGTCTTACTCTCATCCTTAGATTACTTTGTTCAAACTCAATGTAATGCATACTGAATTGGTCTGTATGGTTAGTATGCAAGACAAGCTTTTCACTATACTGTACCTCAGTACATGTGACAATAATAAACCAATTTCAATTCTATTGCTAGTTCGTCAATCATTTTTGTCATGTCCACAAGAAACTCAATCAAATTTGTGAGACAGGACCGCTCCTGAACTGACTACCCCTACCAACCACCCTTTTTCAAAATGTGAGCAAATCCTGTCCCTAAGAATCTTCTCCAATAATTTCCCTACCAATCATGTAAGGATTAACATCCTATAACTTCTGATTTGTCCCTATTGCCCTTCTGAAACAATGGATCAACATTGGCTATTCTCTGTAGCCCTAGGGATTTGTCCACTTAATTTTCAAGACATCCAACATGCTCTCCTTGGTAATATCAACATGACCTAGAATAACAAGAAACCCCTTTCTGATCTCACTATTATCTATTATATCTCCTACTCCTCAATAAAAACTGATGAATTACTCATTAAAGATCTCACTCACTTCCTTTGGCTCCACGCATATGTTCCCTCCTTTGTCTTTGAGTAGATCTATCCTTTCCCTAGCTACTCTCTTGTTCATAATATATGTACATAATACCTTGGGATCCTGCCTTATCCTACTTGGCAAGAACTTTTCCTGAGCCCTTTAAACCCTCCTAATTTCTTGCTCTTGGTTTGTTCCTGCTACCTTTATATTTCACAGGAACCTTGACTAATTTCAGTCACATAACTTTTTTCTTCTTGACTAAACTTAAAATATCTCTGGTCATCCATCTTTTCTGAAGCTTGCCGTTTTTATCATCCATCCTCACAGGAATGTGCTGGTCCTGAACTGTTAAACAACTCGTATCTAAAAGTCTCCCACATATCAGAAGTGGATTTACTTTCAAACAACCTCTCCCAGCTCTCTCTGGTTCCTGTTTAATATGCTTTAATTGGCCTTATCTCAATTTAGCCCTTTTTAACCTCCAGAGATTATTGGTTCAATCTATTTGATCCTCATATAATAATCTTACCTTTCCTCAACCACCCCCAAACCCCAGCTGCATCTCAAAAATCAATCCGGTGAACCTTCATGGCATTCCCCCTATCATAGGCATATCTTTCCTCATGTTGGGTTATCAGACGTGAACACAGTTTTCCAGATTTTGTCGCACTGTAGTTTTATTCAATTGGAGCAAGGTGTCTCTTTGCTGATGCTCAAAACATCTTGCAATAAAGGTCAAAGTTTGCCTTCTCATTTTCTTCATGTTAACTTGAAGTAATTCATGTACAAGAATACCCAGAGTCTCTCTGATCTCCAACGTCTTCCAATCCCACATTTTAAAAAAATATTCTACTGCGTATATCTGCTATCAAAGTTGATGAACTCACATTTTCCACTTAATGTTTCACTTGCCACATCCTTGCTCTTTCACTTAGTCTAACCTGCCACTGATACACCTTTGCCGTCTCTTCACACCCTACAGCAAATCTGGATATATTATACTTGATCCCTTCATCCAAATCATTGGCATAGATTGAGAATAGCTGGAGCCTCAGCACTGATCGTTGCAACATTCACCGTCACAGACTCTCAGCCTATTTGATCCTTTTCTCTGTCTATTAACCAATGCTCAGCCAATTCCAATGTTTTGCTCTGATACCGAGGATTCTAGTTCCGGTTAGCAACATCTTGGGTGCATCTTATCAAAGACGGTGAGAATACTTGAATCAACTTTAAAGAATACTGCTGTCTGTAAACGTGTAAAATCGCAATACTCAGTTTCACCCAATGTGACCATCATCTATTACTAACAGTTAAAACCTCAGTGATAGTGAAGGGGTTAAGTTCATACATTTCATACTACAACAAAAAATCTATTATACATTATAGCGGCCTTTATATATTGCATAATAAGACCCTGTGTTTCTATTTATCTCTTCACTGATGTGACATGGGCATCGGTGGCTTGGCCAGCATTTATTCCCTTCCCAAGGTGCCCCTGGACTAGCTATATTCAGCCCACTTCAAGCAGTTGAGAGTTAGCAGGTTGGTGGTGGAGTCACAAATAGGTCACACTGGGTAAGGATGGCAAATTCCCTTCCCTGGAGAACAGTAACAGCTTTTGTGTTTTGTGAAAGCATCCTGTAACATTACACTTGCACACTGTAGGAACTGTTGAGAAGCCACGTGTATATATTATATATTTTCATCCTGCATGTTTTCTATTCTGTCTGTTTGAAATGAAACTTGGACATGAATCAGCTCACTTTTCCATCTTTCTTTACAGTTCAATTGACACCAGCCAGGCCCTGAAGGTTCCTGGAGTCACCCGTTTCCTCACGGCCGAAGACGTCCCAGGAAGCAATGAGACTGGATGCCTGAAAATGGATGAGACTGTGTTCGCTGACGGTGAAGTTAGTGACCATCAGTGCCGACAACAGTTTTCTTTCATATATCGCAGAGTAACCCTTAAACCTCATGCCTGGCTGTGACGTATGCACAAAGAGTTGTCCAACTCCCACCCTACCATTCTCTATCTTTCCCCACCATCCCACTCCACACCCAGTCTTCATCTTCATGAAACTGTAGAATGGAAATAAACTGGGAGGGAAGGTGACAGGTTCTCCAGGATGTGTGGATGCTAGTGACCCAGGATTCAATGTCACTTCCTCTTTGGGTAGCTATGGAGATCACAGCATGACCCAATCTTATAGAGTACAAACTATCAGTGGGTCAAGTATTCAGTGGGTCAAGTAGCATTTGAGGGAGAGAAGTAACTGATGTAGTTTTGAGTCAAAATCCTAGTGCTGATTTAGGATTTTGACCCACAATTTTGAAGATTCCTTCCCACCCAGAGATGCTGCTCGACCCGTCGAGTTCCTCCAGCAGGTTGTATGTTGTTCCAGATTCCAGCATCTGCCGTCTCTTGTGCCTGGAGTCAGATGGAAACAGATGGTGGAGTATTGTCTCAGTACTCACCTCACGTGCTCCATCTGGGGCCGTCTGATTTCAGCTCTGAGCTTGACAATCGTGGCAGCACTTTTCTTCAGCTGATGGAAGTTCAGAGACTTGAAATGTTAACTCTGTTTCAAATGCTCTTTAGAGTGCTGAGCATTTCTCAGCACTGAGACACGAAAGACTGTAGATGCTGGGAACTGGAGCAACCCACGACCTGCTGGGAAAACTCAATGGATCGAACAGCATCTGTGGGACGGAAAGGAATTTTTGATGTTTCGGCTGGAAGCACTGCAACAGGACTCAGAATGGAGAGGGGAGACGCTCAGTATAAAGAAGAGATACACTTTATACTGGACATCTGGCTCCATTACACAGCTATTATCTGTATGGCTGTGGGAGAAAAGGACAATAGCTGTGCAACACAGCCAGAACATTGATAGAAATCCCATCACCGAGGCAGGAATCTCCCTGGAATTATGAGCTTTCCAGCAGTTCCTGCTCATACCTCAGGTTTCACATCATGAGCTCATTAATGGAAGGAAATGGGCACTACCTTTCCCCACAGGCAGAAAGTGACTTTGAAGTTGACTCAGTCTTTAGCAGCTCAGTGAGCTGGGGCTGGGATTAATTAATTTTAATTTTGATGTTTTATTTAGCAATACAGCATGGAGTAGGTCCTTTGATCCACACCACCCAACAACCCCTGACAAACCCTGATTTAACCCTAACCTAATCACAGAACTATTTACAATGACCAGTTAACTTGCCCGGTACACCTTTCGACTATGGGAGGAAACCGGGTCGCCCGGGGAAAACTCGCGCATTCCACAGGGAGGACGTACAGACTCCTTACAGAACAGCGGCAGAATTAAGCTCTGAACTGCGGAATGCCGCGAGCTGTGGTAGCATTCCGCTAACCACAGAGCTATCGTGGCACCCAGGTGATCTGAGTGGGCACTGCCGTATGAGTTGATGCAGGATGGCCGATTGTTCCCCGTGTGTGAATGCTTTATAATCTCTGTGTTGCTTCTGTGCACTCTGTAGGTCACTTGTGTCGGACACGTCATCGGGGCAGTTGTTGCTGACACAGAGGCTCATGCCCAGATGGCTGCAAAGGCAGTGAAGGTTACATACAAAAAGCTAAAGCCTATCGTCACTATTCAGGTAACTACGTTACCTATGTTCTTATGTTGTGATTTCACCCATGTATATAACAGGCAGGATGACTGACATTTACTCCTGAGGTCACTATTCAATATTGAGAAGATAAGCATGCAAAGATTAAAAGCCAATCAAACCAAAACTTTACAAGTTGTAATGATTCAAGCAAATTACTTTTTCTACGGTCAACCAGAGCTTTGAAGTACCTGTTACAGCATTGACCTTCAGTGTCCTTGGTCCTCATCCATCCGCATTTCATTGTGACCATTTACCTTGCACCCATGGTCTCTCCCTTGATTAGACACATTCTCTAGTTTTCCAGAACTAACGTCCATGACCATAGACGTCCTGCTCTCTCTGCCATTGCTGTGTCTGTGACGTCAGGTCATAGAGTCATATAGGACAGAAACAGACCCTTTGAGATCCAGTGGTTCATGCTGACCAGGATGCCCATCTGAGCTAGTCCCACTTACCTGCATTTAAAAGTTCAAAGTAAATATATTATCACAATATGTATATGTTGCAATATACTGCCTTCAGATTCATTTTCTTTCAGGCAATTACATGAAGAAAGCAATACAATAGAATTTTATGAAAAGTGATACATAGATAAAGACAAACACCAATGTCCAAAAGAAGACAAATCATATAAATAAAAATAATACTGAGAGCATGAGTTGTAAAGAGTCTGAGAAAGTCAGTCTACAGGTCATCGAATCAGTCCAGGGTAGTGGTGATTGATGTTATTTGCATTTGGCTCATATCCCTCTAAATCTTTCCTGTCTACATACTTGTCCTAGTACCTTTCAAATGTTGTTATTCTACCTGTCCCAAACACTTCCCTAGGTAGCTCATTTCATTACTGACCACCCTCTTGGTGAAAACAATGCCCATTAGATTCCTATTAAATCTCTCCCCTCAGGCCTTAAGACTATGCCTTCTAGTTCCTGATTCCCCAAGACTGAGAAAAGATTAGTTATTAACCCTATCTGTGCTCTCATGATTTTATAAACCTCTGTATGATAACACCCCCTCCCGCCGTTCACCTATGCTCCAATAAATAAAGTGTTAGGCTGCTCAACCTCTCTCCATAACTCTAGATCCTCAAATCCCAGGGCCATTCTCATAGATCTCTTCTGCATTCTTTCTAGCTTAATGTCATCTTTCCTCCAGCAGGGTGATTAAAACTGAACATGGTAACACCAAAGTTAAGAGACCTTGTTTAGCAAACTCATGCTAGTCCAGATGTTGAGGTTTATAAGTCACATCTATCGACTCAAGGGGTGGTGTCAAACTCCAGTGATAAAATGTTCTACAAGCAAGCCTGAAGGCTTTGTGTGTCAATGCAAGGAGCATTAGTAACAAGGTGGATGAATTAAAAGTGCAGATTGTTATTAATGAATATGATACAGTTGGGATCACAGAGACATGGCTCCAGGGTGACCAAAGATGGGAGCTCAACATTCAGGGATATTCAATACTCAGGAGGGATAGACATAAAAGAAAAGGAGGTGGGGTAGCATTGCTGGTTAGAGAGGAGATTAACGCAATAGAAAGGAAGGAAATTAGCTGGGAAGATATGGAATTGTTATGGGTAGAGCTGCATAACACTAAGGGGTAGAAAACGCTGGTGGGAGTTGTGTACAGACCACCTAACAGCAGTAGTGAGGTTGGGGATGGTATTAAACAGGAAATTAGAAATGTGTGCAATAAAGGAACAGCAGTTATAATGGGTTACTTCAATCCACATATAGATTGGGTGAACCAAATTAGTAAGGGTGCTGAGGAAGAGGATTTCTTGGAATGTATGCGGGATGGTTTTTTTAACCAACGTGTTGAGGAACCAACTAGAGAGTAGGCTATTCTAGACTGGGTATTGAGCAATGAGGAAGGGTTAATTAGCAATCTTGTCGTGAGAGGCCCCTTGGGTAAGAGTGACCATAATATGGTGGAATTCTTCATTAAGGTGGAGAATGACATAGTTAATTCAGAAAAAAAGGTTCTGAACTTAAAGAAGGGTAACTTTGAAGGTATGAGATGTGAATTAGCTAAGATAGACTGGCAAGTGACACATAAAGGGTTGATGGTGGATATGCAATGGCAAGCATTTAAAGATCACATGGATGAACTATAACAATTGTTCATCCCAGTTTGGCAAAAGAATAAATCAAGGAAGGTAGTGCACCCGTGGATGACATGGGAAATTAGGGATAGTATCAATTCCAAAGAAGAAACACACAAATTAGCCAGAAAAAGTGGCTCACCTGAGGACTGGGAGAAATTCAGATTCCAGCAGAGGAGGACAAAGGGTTAATTAGGAAAGGGAAAAAAGATTATGAGAGAAAACTGGCAGGGAACATAAAAACTGACTGTAAAAGCTTTTATAGATATGTGAAAAGAAAAAGATTGGTTAAGACAAATGTAGGTCCCCTACAGACAGAAACAGGTGAATTGATTATGGGGAGCAAGGACATGGCAGACCAATTTAATAACTATTTTGGTTCTATCTTCACTAAGAAGGACATAAATAATCTTCCAGAAATAGTAAGGGACAGAGGGTCCAGTGAGATGGAGGAACTGAGGGAAATACATGTTAGTAGGGAAGTGGTGTTAGGTAAATTGAAGGGATTAAAGGCAGATAAATCCCCAGGGCCAGATGGTCTGCATCCCAGAGTGCTTAAGGAAGTAGCCCAAGAAATAGTGGTGCATTAGTGATAATTTTTCAAAACTCTTTAGATTCTGGACTCGTTCCTGAGGATTGGAGGGTGGCTAATGTAACTCACTTTTTAAAAAAGGAGGGAGAGAGAAACCGGGGAATTATAGACCGGTTAGCCTAACATCAGTGGTGGGGAAAATGATAGAGTCAGTTATCAAAGATGTGATAACAGCACATTTGGAAAGCGGTGAAATCATCGGACAAAGTCAGCATGGATTTGTGAAAGGAAAATCATGTCTGAAGAATCTCATAGAATTTTTTTGAGGATGTAACTAGTAGAGTGAATAGGGGAGAACCAGTGGATGTGGTACATTTGGATTTTCAAAAGGCTTTTGACAAGGTCCCATACAGGAAATTAGTGTGCAAACATAAAGCACATAGTATTGGGGGTATGGTATTGATGTGGATAGAGAATTGGTTGGCAGACAGGAAGCAAAGAGTGTGAATAAATGGGACCTTTTCAGAATGGCAGGCAGTGACTAGTGGGGTACCGCAAGGCTCAGTGCTGGGACCCCAGTTGTTCACAATATATATTAATGAGTTAGATGAGGGAATTAAATGTAGCACCTCCAAGTTTGCGGATGACACGAAGCTGGGTGGCAGTGTTAGCTGTGAGGAGGATGCTAAGAGGATGCAGGGTGACTTGGATAGGTTAGGTGAGTGGGCAAATTCATGGCAGATGCAATTTAATGTGGATGAATGTGAGGTTATCCACTTTGGTGGCAAAAACAGGAAAACAGATTATTATCTGAATGGTGGCCGATTAGGAAAAGGGGAGATGCAACGAGACCTGGGTGTCATTATACACCAGTCATTGAAAGTGGGCATGCAGGTACAGCAGGCAGTGAAAAAGGCGAATGGTATGCTGGCAATCATAGCAAGAGGATTCAAGTACAGGAGCAAGGAGGTACTACTGCAATTGTACAAGGCCTTGGTGAGACCACACCTGGAGTATTGTGTGCAGTTTTGGTCCACTAATCTGAGGAAAGACATTCTTGCCATAGAGGGAGTACAAAGAAGGTTCACCAGATTGATTCCTGGGATGGCAGGACTTTCATATGATGAAAGACTGGATCGACTAGGCTTATACTCGTTGGAATTTAGAAGACTGAGGGGGGATCTTATTGAAACATATAAAATCCTAAAGGGATTGGACAGGCTCGATGCAGGAAGATTGTTTCCGATGTTGGGGAAGTCCAGAATGAGGGGTCACAGTTTGAGGATAAAGGGGAAGCCTTTTCGGACCGAGATGAGGAAAAACTTCTTCACACAGAGAGTGGTGAATCTGTGGAATTCTCTGCCACAGGAAACAGTTGAGGCCAGTTCATTGGCTATATTTAAGAGGGAGTTAGATATGGCCCTTGTGGTTAAAGGGATTAGGGGGTATGGAGGGAAGGCTGGTACAGGGTTCTGAGTTGGATGATCAGCCATGATCATACTAAATGGCGGTGCAGGCTCAAAGGGCCAAATGGCCTACTCCTGCACCTATTTTCTATGTTCCTATGTTTCTATGTCAGAGATTGCAAGTTCAAGTCCTGCTCAAGGGACTTGAGGACACAATTGGCCATTGCCCCTCTGTAAACACCATTGTCTGTCCATCAGAGTTACCTGTTGTCCCTCCATTGACATGGTTATCTGTTGTTCCTCCTTATAAACGTCTACCTATTGTCCATTCATAGACAAACCTGCCCATTGCACCTCCAAAGACACAATTGCCCACTATACTTCCTCTACAATAATATGTCCTAGGTCAATTTGATAGAAATCTCTTCAGGGAACTGGAATCGTCTATCAATCAGATGAGATAAGTAGATAAGCTCCAGCATTTCACATGACACAAGTATAAAGGAAATAATTTATTGTTAAAATTAAATAGAATTTTTTGTGAAAAGATACTTGCTATGTTGGGGGGTTCTACTAAGGTGAGATGGGAAATTGCTAGCATTGAGCAATTAGGTCAAGTGGCCCAGCTCTGTGGAAAGGATGGATAACTCCTGGCCTCACAATCTAGCTCCTTATGGTCTTGCACCTGGTGTCTGCCTGTACTGCAGTTTCTTTGCAGTTTGATTGTTATATTCTGCATTCTGTTATTTTTCTTCTCCTGTGTACTACTTCCTTGCACTGATATGATGGAACGATGTGTATGCAGGGTGTGCAAAACAAAGATCTTCATTGTAACTCAGTGCATGAGGAAATAATCAACCGATTACCACTTATTAATTATTGTTCATGAGTCTACCTAAAACAGGCACATGCATAGCCTTATAATGTGTAGAAAGAAAGACCTGGGGAATATTTCTACAATCAATACTTCACTGTGTAACCCATTGCTACAAATCCTGTACTCCTCACAGGTAGGCTGGTTTAATGTCTTTTTCTATGACTCTATTGTTTCTAAGCAGTGACCAGAGATTTCTTCCCAAATAGGAAGCCATCAGCCACCAATCGTTCCACATTTCACCATTAAAACTTGAGAATGGAAACATCGAGCAAGGATTTAGACAAGCTGATGACATCATTGAAGGTGAGTTGTTCGTTTTAAATGTGGGCTGAATTCACGAGAAAACTATTTGTCCAATCTTTAGTGTTCTGAAAGTAAGAGCTGGGTCAGAGGTTTAAAAGCAGAAAAAAATGATAGATTAGGTGAAGGTTGAAGTACTGTTTAGAGATTCAGGGGGTTAATAGAGTTATAGAGCTATACTGAATAAAAACAGGCCATTCAACCCAACTCATCCATGACGTACAAGATGCCTATCCTAGTCAGTACAACTTCCATGTGTTTGGCCCATATCACTCTGAACTTTTCCTACTCATTACCTGTCCATGTGTCTTAAATAGTTTAATTGTATCTGCCCCTACCACTTTCTTTGACTGCTTGTTCCACGTATCCACTGCCCTCTGTGTGAAAGCTGCAAATTTGGCATAGGATGGAAACCTACCTCCACAGCAAGTCATTAAAGCAGGACAGGTCTTGACTCATTTGCTGTACATGAGGTCCTATCTGAAAGCAGACAAAATCAATAGATTTTGTTGGAGGAATCTTCATTGCATAAATTCCTATGCAAGGCTATGCAAGGCTACCCCAGTCTCAGCATCAGTGCAACTATTCTATCAGTTCATAGAACGATGGATGCCTGGGAGCAATTACAGACTGACATCTATTCAATGGGTTCAGAATCAGAATCAGGGTCAATATCACTGGCATATGTCGTGAAATGCCTTGTCTTTGCAACAGCAGTACAATCCAATATACTTAAAAACATGAATTACAGTAGGTATATATACGGTATACTAAATAGCTAAATTAAATAAGTAGTGCAAAAATAGAAATGATAAAGTAGTGAGATAGTGTTCATGGGTTCAATATCCATTCCGAAATAAGATGACAGAGGAGAAGAAGCTGTTCCTGAATCGCTGAGTTTGTGCCTTAGGGCTTCTGTCCCTTCTTCCTGATGGTAGCAATGAGAACAAGGCATGTCCTGGGTGATGGGGGTCCTTAATGATGGATGCTGCCTTTTTGAGGCATCGGTCCTTGAAGTTGTCCTGGATGCTACAGAGGCTAGTGCCCATGCTGGAGCTGACTGAGCTTACAATTCTCTGCAGCTTATTTCAATCCTGTGCAGTAGCCCCCACATATCAGTGATGCAGCCAATTAGAATGTTCCCCATGGTAAATCTGTAGAAATCTGTTAGGGTATTTATATAGAATAATGAATGTCCAGAAGTGATTACAGACTGGGATCTAATCGAGGTGGTCAGATTACCTATATGTTAGGCTATCTACATGAGTTTATTATTTCCCAAACCCTACAAATAAGCAGTTTGTGTTGTATAGTATGCAGTTTTGGTCACCTACCTACAGGAAAGATGTAAATAAGATTGAAAGAGCACAGAAAAAATTTACAAGGATGTTGCCGGGCCTGGAGGACCTAATTTATAAGTAAAGATTGAATAGGTTAAGACTTTATTCCATGAACGTAGAAGATTGAGAGCAGATTTGATAGAATAGAGGTATACAAAATTATGAGGGATATCGATAGGGTAAATGCAAGCAGGCGTTTTCCCCTGAGGTTAGGTGAGACTACAATCTGAGGTCATGGGTTAAGGTGAAAGGTGAAAAGTTTAAGGGAAATGTGAGTGTAAATTTCTCTCAGGTGGTAGTGAAAGTGCAGAATGTGCTACCAGCACAAGTAATACAATGTGAGCACAAGGAAATCTGCAGATGCTGGAATTTCAAGCAACACACACAAAAAGTGCTGGTGAACGCAGCAGGCCAGGCAGCATCTAGGAAGAGGTACAGTCGACGTTTCGGGCTGAGACCCTTTGTCAGGACACTCTCGCTTTCAACATTTAAGAGAAGTTTAGATCAGGACATGGATGGGAAGAGTTATGGAAGGCTATGGTCCTGATGCAGGTCGATGGGAGTAGGCAGTTTAAATAGTTTCAGCATGGATTAAGTGATTTTATGATTCTATGACTGTGCTGCTAGTTGCTTGCCTTCGTCTATTGTGCAGATGTACTTGCAAAGATACTCTCTGTCAGAGACATGCCTCCCTCAAGTGGCAGCATCAAATTTACATCATAGGTTTTCCACAGGGGAAATGTACATTGGAGGCCAGGAGCATTTCTACCTGGAGACACATTGCACAGTGGCTGTGCCCAAAGGTGAAGACGGGGAAATGGAACTCTTTTCATCAACACAGAGCCCTTCACAAACACAGGTAGGTGCTCATGACCAATTGCCGTATTGATGCAGTTGCCTCGAACCGACAATCTACTTCAGTACAGTTGCAGACTCTGGGTCACAGTGATGAGTGACCCCACCGTTCAGTTCCTGGTCTGTGCTGATAGATTGCATGGGTTAGTTAGTGGAGCTGCTGCTCCACCATTCCAGTGACATGGGTCCATCCTAACCACTGCCGCTGTCTTTGTTCCCCCTTTGACCAACTAAATGGATGACTGGATGCTCAGGTCTCTTCCCAAGTCTCAAGATGTCTGGGTTAGTGAGTGAGTTCCATAAGGAGCACAACAGCAGAGTGATCCAGGGTGCAGGGTTCATATACGCACAATTCGTTGAAAGACTAGTAGAGACTTTGTGAATCTTTTTAAAACTCCGGAATATAAAATCCAGTTCTAGGAGCCACCCCTTTGGGAAGGATATTGAGGCCTTGCGGGGGGAGCAGCAGGTATCAATTGAATTGATTCTGAGGATGAGGAACTTTGCTCATGTCAGGGCTTCCCAATCTGAGGTCTGTGAACCGCTTGGTTAACGGTAGGGGTCCATGGCATAGAAAAGGTTGGGAGCCCCTGGCTTATGTGGGTAGAGTGGAGAAGCTGGGATACTCTCCCTGGAGCAGAGGAAGGTTTATAAAGATCCAATATTTAAAATCATGAAGACTGTTGACAGAGAAACCATAGTTAATGATGGGAAGTGTGATGTAAATGGAGATCTATGTTTTAATTAATGTAGAACTAGATCATGTTTTGCTTTATGACAAAGAAGGTGGTAATTTCGGCGAATTGAGTCTCTGCTGGCTCAGAGAGAAATTCTTTTCCTCACTAACTTTCCCTGAAACTGAATGGTGTTCATAGAGTTGTAGAGATCGGAAACAGGCCCTTCAGCCCACCATGTTGATACTAACCATTGTATACATCTATAGTAATCTCATTTACCCACTTTGAGTCTATAGCTTTCTATGCCTCGGCAATTCAAGTGTTTGTCCAGATGTTTCTTAAGTGTTCACCTTGCATTCCCAAAAAACACTCCCAGATTTTTAGGTCTAAGACAAAAAACAAATAAGGTAACTGTGCTGCTCCAAAGGGGGCGATATGAGGTCATTCTTACCCTCGGCCATTAGGCTTTATAATGAGTCAACCTATAGCCGGGGAAGTGATGACTCCCTCCCATTAGACTGTTTGTGGTGACTTATCTTTTATTCTTTCTACTTTTCTTCTAATATTTATATCTACGCACTTGTAATGCTACCGTGAATCTGTAATTTCCTTTGAGATCAATAAAATATCCATCCATCCATTCATGGGACAATTTACAGAGGCCATTTAATCCATTAGCTACATGTCTAGGATGAGCGAAGAAACTGCGGCATTTGGAGGAAATGTATGTGTCACACAGAAAACAGGAAAACTCAACACAGAGAGCACTGGATGCCAGGATTGAGTCTGGGGCTCGGAAGCAATGATTCTACCAGCTGTACCACTGTAGCACTGATTGCACAGTGGGAGATCTTCCAGTTGGATTAGATTAGTCAGAGTTGGGCGTGGGGTGCACTTACCTCATGGTGTTAATTCTGTTTTCCTGCAGTTCCTTGTTGCAAAAGCTCTTGGTGTCCCTGCCAATAGGATTTGCTGTCGGGTGAAGCGGCTCGGAGGGGGCTTTGGTGGGAAGGAGTCAAGGAGCACGTTGCTGTCGATCGTGGTGGCAGTTGCTGCTTACAAGTATGTGTTAGCACGCAAGTGATACAGCTTCATAAAGGCATACAGTGAGAAAAGTGGCCATTCAGCCCACTGAGTCCATGCTGATATTCAAGGACTCAATTACACCAATCTGACGTTCTATCAACAACCTGCACATACTAACTCTCTTTCTCCCCGCCTCCCTTCCCCATCTACACACTAGGGGCAGTTTACAGCTGCCAAGTAACTTACCAACCCATGTGTCTTTGGGAAGGAAACTGGAGCACCTGGTGGCGGGGGGGGGGGGGGGGTTGGAGAATTCATGCATTCACAGGGAGAACATGCAAATTCTACACTAACAGACTGGAGCTCAGAATCAAACATGGGTCTCTGGGTCTGTGAGGCAGCAGCTCTACAAGGTATGCCTCTGTGCTGCCCAGTATCAACGACCATGGGCTGGTGATTCCAAGTACAATGGATGAATAAATATCGATTTGGGTATGCCCTGAGAAACTGAAGGAATGGGTAAATGAACATTAAGTGGGAAGTGGCACATGTGGTTCATAAATAGTGGGAGAAACCTTTGGGTTGAATGTTCTACCTCTCTATTCTATGTTCTGGGGAACAGGGGTGAAAGGAAAGTCTTTTCTTTTCTTTCTTTTTAAATCTTTTTATTGAGTAAGTATACAAAAAAGGTAAGCCATATAAACATTAATACAATGTTAAAGTATAATAAAATTCCAAAAGATATCAATACCAAAAAGAAAATACTACAAACAATGTAATTTAAGCATAAGAAACCAAGATAACATAATAGTATACTAAATTTTATATATATCAATGGAAAAAAAAAGAAAAAAAAAAACCCCAAAAAAAAAACCCACCGTGCAGCTAACTAAAAGCAAGGCAAAGCAATGGGCTAACTTGAAACCAAACAGAGTTAAACTTAAAATCACGTCCACAATCCCGACCTCCATTAAAAACAGTGAAAAAAAAAACAAGGGTAAATATTACATTAAATGAAAATATCGAATAAAAGGTCCCCAAATCTGTTCAAATTTAAATGAAGAATCATAAAGGTTACCTCTAATTTTCTCCAAATTCAAACATAAAATCGTCTGAGAGAACCAAAAAAAGGTAGTTGGAGCATTAAGCTCTTTCCAATGTTGTAAAATACATCTTTTCGCCATTAAAGTAAGAAATGCAATCATTCTACGGGCTGAAGGGGAAAGATTACTAGAAATTTTAGGTAGTCCAAAGATAGCAGTAATAGGGTGAGGAGAGATATCTATATTTAATACCTTAGAAATAATATTGAAAATATCTCTCCAAAAAGTTTCCAAAGTAGGGCAAGACCAAAACATATGAGTTAAAGAGGCTATCTGCCCCGAACATCTATCACAGAAAGGATTAATATGCGAGTAAAAACGCGCTAACTTATCTTTGGACATATGTGCTCTATGAACCACTTTAAATTGAATTAGGGAATGTTTAGCACAAATAGAGGAAGTATTAACTAATTGTAAAATCTGCCCCCAATCATCCACAGAAATGGTAAGCCCCAATTCCTGTTCCCAATCTACCCTAATCTTATCAAATGGAGCTTTCCTAAGTTTCATAATAATATTATAAATCATAGCCGATGCGAAAGGAAAGTCAAAGAACTTGATGAACACCAAGTGTTTGGCCCTGCCAAATCCGCTCAGCTCCTGACTAATTGTTTTTCGGGAAGTTTGGCCATTCACAGTGAGAATGGGAAAGGTTTCACGGCCTCGCTTTCATCCTGCTTCATCTCCTCTCATCTTCCCTCTTGTCTGACAGGACAAAGCGCCCCATTCGATGTGCACTTAGTCGTGATGTGGACATGTTGGTGAGTGGGGGAAGAAATCCTTTTCTGGGACGCTACAAGGTAAGGCTTGAGCAGTTCAAGAGAATTGTTGTTGCAGTTGTTCACCTGCCATTCATGGAATGTTTCCCTGTATTTTTCTTTCAGGTTGGGTACCAGAAAAGTGGGAAAGTCGTGGCTATGGATCTCAAACTTTACTGCAATGCAGGAAATAGCCTGGATCTTTCATCCGCTGTATGTTGGACTAAGATGCACAAACTTACAGTGAACAAGAGCTTTATTTTTAACTGACTAGAACACATTCCACACAGGACAAAAATAAAAGCACAGAATAGAAAAAAATTATTCAGCACGTTGAGCAGCATCTGTGGAGAAAAAAAATCAGAGTAATTTATTTGCAGCAGCATCACAAGCACATAACATTAGAAACACAAGAAAACTGAGGAGACCTAAAAGGCAAAAGGTGAAAAGAGGGGACCTTCCTTTATAGAAAGTCTGCAGATTTTGGCAAATATGTTTATGAAATATTATGGTGTTGTGGATAGTGAGAAGGATAGTTTTAGGTTACAGAATTCTATTGATTTGCGGGTAACTTGGGCAAAGCAATGCAGATGACATTTAAACCCTGAGACCATAGACATAGGAGCAGAATTAGACCATTTGACTCTTCGAGTCTGCTCCACCATCTGTCATGGCTGATATAATATCCTTCTCAAGAACCTATCAACCTCTCTTTAAATATACCCAGTGACTTGGCCTATATAGCCACTGTGGCGATGAATTCCACAGATTCACCACCATCTGTCGAAGAAAAAATTCCTCTTTATTTCTGTTCCTAAGGGACATCCCTCTGTTCTGAGCATGCGTCGTCAGGATCTAGATTGTTCCACTGTAGGAACCATGTTCTCCAAGGCCACTTTATCTAAGTCTTTTAAAATTCAATAGGTTTCAACGAGATGCCCCCCCCCATTCTTCCAAATTCCAGTGAGTACAGGCCCAGCACCATCAAGCACTTCTCAGTTGTTAACCCTTTCATTTCTGGGATCATTTTTGTGACATCCTCTGGACTCTCTCCAAAGCCAGCATAGCCTTTCTTAGATAAGGAGCCCAAAACTGCTTATAATACTTAAAGTGTAGACTGACCAATATCTTATAAAACCTCAGAATTACATCTTTGTTTTTATACTCTAGAGCTCTCAAAATGAATTCTAACATTGCTTTTGCCTTCCTTACCATCAACTCAGCCTGCAAGTTAACCTTTAGGGAATCCTGCATGAGGTCTCCCAAGTCTCTTTGCACCTCTGATTTCTGAATTTGCTCCCCATTTAGAAAACAGTCTATGGCTTTATCCCTTTTACCAAAGTGCATTCCATCTGCCACTTCTTTGCCCGTTCTTCTAATGTGTCCAAGTCTTCCTGCTGACCCACTGCTTCCTCAACATTATCTGCCCCTCTACCAATCTTTGTACCATCACAAACATAGCCACAAAGCCCTCAAAACTGTCAACCACATTATTGACATATGATGTGAAAAGTAACGGCCCCAACACTAACCCCTGTGGAACACCACTAGCCAACCAGGAATGGACCTCCAGTACACTGGATGAACTCAGCAGGTCAGGCAGCATCAGTCAGAAATGAAGAGTTGACGTTTCGGGTCGGAACCCTTCATCAGGACTGAAGAATGAAAGGTGGGGAAGGATTTGAAGAATGCTTGTAGCGTCAGTTGATAGACCAGTAATTTGAAAGACAAAGGGCTGGGGGAGGGGAAGAAATGACATCATAGCCCTGAAAACAATGGGTAGTAGAAGAAGGAGGCGGAACCATGAGGGAGCTGGGGGAGGGGGTAGAGTGAAATAGGGATAGAAGAAGGGAGGGGGAGAGCATTACCGGAAGGTGGAGAATTCTATGTTCATACCAAGGGGCTGGAGACTACCTAGACTGTATATGAGGTGTTGCTCCTCCAACCTGAGTTTAGCCTCTACTGCCATGACTGCCATAGGTAGTCTCCAGTCCCTTGGTATGAACATAGAATTCTCCAACTTCCGGTAATTCTCTTCCCCTCCCTTCCTCTATCCCTATTTCACTCCACCCCCTCCCCCAGCTCCCTCATGGTTCCGCCTCCTTTTTCTACTACCCATTGTTTTCAGAGCTATGATGTCATTTCTTCCCCTCCCCCACTCCTTTGTCTTTCAAATTACTGGTCTATCAACTGACGCTACAAGCATTCTTCAAATCCTTCCCCACCTTTCATTCTTCAGTGCTGACGAAGGGTTCCGGCCTGAAACATCGACTCATTGTCTCTGACTGATGCTGCCCGACCTGCTGAGTTCATCCAGTGTACTGAAAGTGTTGCTTTGATCTTCTACAGTATCTGCAGATTATTTTGTGTTTACAGGAATGGACCTCTTTGTTCTCACTTTTTGCCTCTTGCCAGTCAGTCGATGTTCAATCCATACTGGTATCTTTTCTGTAATAGTTTATTATAAATAAATACTATATTATGAAAGGTAAATAAATACCTGTTTTTTTTAGCATCCCTTGTCAAAGGCCTTCCAAGTAAACAATATCCATTGATTCCCCTTTGTATATTCTGCTTGTTATTTTCTCAAATAACTCAAAAAGGTTTTCAGGCAAGATTTCCCCTTAAGGAAACCTTGCTGACTTTGACCTATTTTATTACATACTTCCAAACACCCCAAACCTCGTGCTTATTTAATGCCAATAAGTGTGAGGTGAAACAATTTGGGATGGCTAGTAAGAGTAGGGCACGTGCAATGAATGGTGAGGACCTAAGAAGTAGAGAGGAACAGTCAGACCTATGAACGAGTCCAAAGATCTCCAGATATGACTGCACAAGAGGATAAGGTGGTAAAGCAGGCATACAGGATGGGCTAGCTTTCATTAACAGGGATATAGAATGCAAGAACTTGGAAGATGTATTATAACTTGATATAACTTTGATTGGACAACAACTGAAGTTTTGTGTGTAGTTCTAGTCACTGGAGAGGGGGTAGAAGATAATGAAAATATTGCCTTGGATAAAGTGTGTCAGTTATGACGACAGTCTGGATAGGTAATGTCCATTTTCCTTGAATGGAGGAGCTGAGAGGAACATGATGGAGGATATGATGGATAAAGACAGTATGGATGGTGGGAATCTTCCCCCCATAACAAAGATGTACAAAAGCAGAAGGGGTAAGAGGGGATTTGAGAAAAAAAAAATCACCCAGATGGTGCTTGCAGTCTGTGACATTATAAGTGAGTGGTGGGAGCATGTCCCCTCACAAAATTTAACAAATATTTCAGTGACCCCCCCCCACCCGCTTGAATGCCCAGATGTAAGAAGTTCCAGGCCAATGACTGATAAATGAGAACAGTGTAGTTAGGCATATTATTGTTGTCATAGACATAGGAGGTGACTGTGGGCATGGTGGTACATGCTTTTGGACCTTTGTACCTGCTGTCCAACGGAAGAGGGGAGAAGAAAGAATGTTAGGAGTGAATAGGGTCTTTGATTATATTGGCTGCTTTACTGAGGCCCATAAAGTGTAGACAGAGTTGTTTCCATGATGTGCTGAGCTGTGTCCACAATTCTCTGCAGTTCTTGTAGTCATAGGCAGAGCAAAAAGGGGGGCTAGAACTAGGGGACAAGTACTGCAGATAAAGGATTTGGACATTTTGGATTGATAGGGTAACGTCTTCACTTGGAATTGTGAAACTTTGCACTTCACCGTTCCATTGGACAGTAGTTGCTCAGTTTTACATTCCAAAGGTCAGGATGTTATTGGCATCTGTAGATCAGCCATGCATATTATGATTCAATGGGGAGCGGATTCAAGCAGATTTGTCCTTCTGCAACCACATGTTGTTGGGTTAATTATTTTGTTAACAGGATTACTGAGGGAACCATAAAATAATTCTTTTTATCCCCTCTCCCCCCTCCTCTCTCCCCCCCTCCCCCCTCCTCTCACCCCCTCTCTCTCACACCCCCCCACCCCCCTCACATCCCCCCTCTCTCTCCCCCACCCCACCTCTCTCATACCCCCCCTCTCTCCCACACACCCGCCCCCCCGTCCCTCAGGTCATGGAACGGGCTTTGTTTCACATTGAGAACTGTTATAAAATTCCAAACATTCGAGCGATTGGCTATGTCTGCAAAACGAACCTACCTTCCAACACGGCGTTCCGCGGATTCGGGGGGCCTCAGGCAATGATGATTGCTGAGAGTTGTATGGATGCTGTCATCCAGAAGAGTGGACTACCTGCACACCAGGTATGGAGTGTGGGAATAGTGCTGATGTTGCTGGGAGAGTGAGGTAGGGTCTTTGAAGCCCCAGGCTTAGATAAGAGCTCACAAAATCCACATCAGAATCAAAATCACACCTTATGTGATGTGAACTTTGTTGCTCGGTGGGAGCATTACAGTACAGTAAGATCCTAGGATAGAGCAGTAAGGTTGCGATTGAGTCAAATTCTCCCCAGATCATATTTGCATTTCAGCTAGGCAGGATTTTAATTCCCGCTACTCCACTGATTGGGTGGGGTTTTAAGTATTGTCACACCCATCAGATAGCCAAGTGGGATTTCAACTCTTCGCACTCCCCTCTCCACCAGCAAATGTTATGTTCAGTGCTCTGTGACATGGAGGTGGGGTCTGGAGGACTGGGAAGTTGCAGATGTTCAACATCAGCGTGTAAGTATAATCCAGCAAACTGAGGCTGTCCAGTTAAACCTCAGTGGTGTTAAGGATTTTAGAAACATTGATCTCATTCAGAACTAGTAGTTACCTGAATATAAATGGATTAGTTAAAGCAGGCCAGTATGGCTGTTCAGGGAAAATCATGTTGAAGCATCTTGATTGAATCTTGAATGTGGTAGTGGATAAAATTATGAGTAAGTGGATTACTAGAAGACTTTTGATTTGATGTCACATAGCAGGCTTATCAACAAAGTTATAGCAGATGGCATAAAAGGGATGTTGACAGAATGGACACAAAGTTGGCTAATGGACAACAATAGGTTAAGGTGAATGTGATTTTATCAGAGTGGAGGAAGTGTATAGTAGTGTTTCCCAGCAATCCGTACGAGGACTCCATTAATAACAGAATCTGGGATGAAACAAAGCGTAAGCCACAATTTCTGACTTTGGAAATGACACAAAACTTCACTGCAAAGAAGACAGTGATGGCAGAAGGTTGTAAATGGGCTGGTGGATGAGCAGTTGTATGGCAGATGAAGCTTAATACAGAGAAATGTGAGGTGATGAATCTTGGAAGGAAGAATGAGAAGAGATAATGTAGATTAAAAGAGTGTTGTAAAAGCGGTGCAGGGTCAGAGGGGTGAGTGAATGTGTGCAGAAGACTTTGGAAGTGTCAGAGCAGGTGAAAAAAGTTTCTTGAGGCAACATAATTTTGAGATTTATCAATAAATTCATGAAATATAACAGTAGGGTAGTCTTGCCCAACATTCAGTCTGGCTTCAACTGGACTATTGTGTTCAAGTTTGGTCGCTCTGTTAAGGACATTGGAAAGGGTGCAGGAAAGATTTACAGGAGTGGGTCCAGGATGAGCAAGCATAGTTAGAAGATAGAAAGGCCAGGAATATTTTCTTTAGAGGAAGAAAGGGTGAGGGGAATTTGATAGACGTGTACAAAATATGCAAAGTCTGGGCAGATTAGGAAAGGTTGTTTCTTTTGGAGGGGGAATTGAGGATTAGAGGTCAGAGCTGTAAAAGGGAGGAGAACTGAGAATGACACAGTGATGAAGAATGTTTTATATGGGATAGGGTTGGAATTTGGAACGCATTGTCTGCAGACATGGAGGAGGTGGTTCACCTGAGGTGTGACACCCCAGATACAATCCCAGTCCACTCATGGTACTTCTCCAGCATGGGATCAAATGACCTGGACACTGACACTCCATTGAAGGCTGGGTGTTGTTATACCCATTAATTTGTTTAATTGATTGGTTTAATTAGTTGGGCAACAGACACATAACCCATATCCCGGTGTTCATGGCTTTTGGGTGTCAGCTTTTGTTACTTTATCCAAAGCAAACCTCTTTCCTTTCCATTCCCAAGGTGCGGAAGTTGAATCTTTACCAAGAAGGAGATACCACCCATTTCAACCAAAAGTTGGAAGATGTGAATATTGGAAAATGTTGGGATGAGTGCATAGAGAGATCATCCTATCACAGCAGAACAAAGGCAGTGGATGTATTTAACAGGTCAGGTGGATGTTTTGGTGTATGTTCTTTTAACAATATTCTTTACTTCAGCCCTTGAGTTACAAGCAGTTTGCTGGTGAAAGAATTCAAAGTGATGTTGAAGGTTATGAAGCAACAAATGGAGTTGATCAAATTAGCTGATGGAACGAGTTAGAAGGGGTTAAGCGCTCCTCGTGTTCAAGAATCTTTGAATATTTCTGAGGCGCTATATGAAGAAAGGATACTGGAGGGGTGGGCCAGCACACAGAGTTGAATCAGATTGGCTACAATCTTATTAAATGGCAAAGCAGGCTTGAGGGGCCAAATGGTCTCTAGCTCCTGATTCATTGGCCATGGGTTCGATGAGCCATGGTCTCTTTTGTGTACTGCATTCCATGGTTCCATGGTTTAATTGGGAGAACACACACCTGTCCTCATTGACAGCTATGTTGGATTCTTGTAATTAAATCTAAGGTTCCTTTAGACGTCAGGAACAAAGCATAAAACTTGTTGCTTCATTATTGTTTTATTAAGAGTTGATAGACCAAAGAGAACAGAAACGGAACAGTGACAGGGAGCATCTAAAGATGATGCCTTGCATAAAGCAACTACTTTTATACCCAGAAGATCAGCAAATTCCATAGATGATGATAATCCAATTTAAAAATACTTAATTCAATACTGCAGTAAAAAGTTAACCAATAAGAAAATACAGCTGCTTAATGCAGAGCCTTCAGAGCTTTCCAGAATCATACTTTGTATAACCACTAGAGGCATGTTAAACTGTTGTACATACTGTAGTCACTAGGAATCTAGTAAACAGTTACTTGCATCTAAGTTATTATATAAAATACAAGCAGGTAATTAATTGTTAAATTGCAAAGAAAATGACAATTAAACAGTCAGATCCAACAACGTCCTCCTTTGATTCTAAATCACAGTTTTAGAATCATCACTTCTGAAAATTCAGAGGCGGAAAAAACTATTGATATCTATGTTTCTTATGAAATAATCAAAAAACTACTTAAAGCTACTCTTATAAAATCTCAAAGAGTATATATTCACTGAAGTATTTATAAGATCATGTCATGGTTAGGCAGATTAGTAGGCACACCAATGAGAGCTTGACCTATTCTATTCATGATCACCTTTAAACAAGTAAAAGTATATAAATTATGATAAGGCATATTAGAATGAATAATATGACTTGTAATATTGTGTAACCCCAGCATTTGAGATATGCAAGAATCCAATCAAATGAATCCCACCCATCAGATTGATGGATTTTAGCTGCTTATTTACAGATATGATCAGCCAAATTATTTATGTCTTCAGAATGGTCAGGTAAATAAGTACAACACTCCTTGCCTATAACGGCACATTTCTCCAAGGAGAATATCTAATGCCATATGATTCTGAAGAACCATCTAACACATGGCAACCGTTTCTGTTGTTACTTTTCCCAAGGCATCGGCAGTGTCATTGCTTACCCTTTCTAAGGCTGCAGCAACATTTTTAATTTTTCTTATACTCCCTGCAGTACCATAAAATGGGAATAAAACTGATGCAAAATTATCTCCTTCTGAAGTATCTTATTTACTTCCAGGCTTGGGAGGTAAAGGCAAGGTGTAAATATGCCTCATGGCAGGAAAAACATAACTTAAATAATAAGATCCTAATCAATTAAGTAGAAGAGAGGTGTCAGCTCCATTTCCACACTTAAGTCCATATTATTCTATGAACTTAGACCAAAAGACATAGGAAAAGAATCAGGCCATTTGGCCCCGTCTTGTCTGCTCTGCCATTCAATCATGGCTGATCTTTCTTTTCCCTCCTCAATGCCATTCCCCAGACTTTTCCCCATAACCTTTGATGCCATGTCTAATCAAGAGCATATCAAGCTCTGCCTTAAAAATAAATGGACACCCCTCTGTCCTGAGGCTGTGCCCTCTTGTCTGAGAATCCCCCACAATAGGAAAGATCCTATCCACATCTTCTTTGTCTAGGCCTTTCAACATTTGAAAGGTTTCAATGAGATTCCCCCTCATCATTCTTAATTCCAGTGAGTACAGACTCAGAGCCGTCAAACATTCCTTGTATGATAATCCTTTCATTTCCAGAATTATCTTTGTAAAGCACCCCTGAACCCTCTCCAATGCCAGCACATATTTTCTTGGATGAGAAGCCCAACTTTCAGCTTCTTGAGCACCTTCCCCTTTGTAATAGTAACTGCACTCACTTCTCTTCCCCCACACCCTTCACCTTCTGGCACACTGCTAGTGTCTTCCATAGTGAAGACCGATGCAAAATACTCATTTAATTCATCTGCCATCTCCTTGTCTTCTGTTATTTCTCCAGCCTCATTTTTAGCTGTCCTTATTTCACTCTCCTCTCTTTTATATTTTACTTATTTGAAAATACTTTTATTATCCACTTTGTGGTTGTTTGCTAGCTTGCTTTCATATCTCATCTTTTACCCCCTAATTCTTTTACTTGCTCTCTGTAGGGTTTTAAAAGCTTCCCAATCCTCTGTCTTCCCATTAATTTTTGCTTTGCTGTATGCCCTCCCTTTTGCTTTTACATTAGCTTTGATTTGCCTTGTCAGCCATGGGTGTACTGTTTTGCCATTTGAGTATTTCTTTGTTTTTGGAATATATCTATCCTGTAACTTCCTCATTTTTCCCCAGAAACTCACGCCATTGCTGCTCTGCTGTCATCCCTGCCAGCATCTCCTTCCAATTTACTTTGGCCAACTTCTCTCTCATACCACTGCAATTTTCTTTACTCTACTGAAATACTGCTACATCAGACTTTACTTTCTCCCTGTCAAATTTCAATGTGAACTCAATCACAATGTGATCACTGCCTCCTAAATGTTCTTTTACCTTAAGTTCCCTAATCACCTCTGTTTCATTACCTATCACCCAACCCAGTATAGCTGATCCCCTAGTAGGTTCAGCGACAAACTGCTCTAAAAATTCAACAAACTCACTCTCTTGAGATCCATTTCTAACCTGATTTTCCCAACAGACCTGCATGTTGAAATCTCCCATGACGATCAGAACCATGCCCTTTTGACACACCTTCTCTATTTCCTGTTGTACTTTGTGGTTCACCCCCAGCCACTGTTGGGAGGCCTGTATATGACTGCCATCAGGGTCCTTTTATCCTTGTAGTTTCTTAACTCAACCCACAAGGATTCAAAATCTTCTGATCCTATGTCACATCTGTTAATTTGATGCCATTCTTTATCAGCCAAGTCACTTGGCCTACCTTCCTATCCCTCCAATAAAATGTGTATCCTTAGACATTTTGCTCCCAACTACATCAATCCTTCAGCCACGATTCAATGATGGCCACAACATCATACCTGACTATCTGTAATAGTGCAACACTATCATCCCCCTTATTTCTTATAATCCATTCATTGAGATATAACACTTTGAGTACTGTATTTGCTACCCTTTTGGTTCTGCTTCCCAAACGCACCAATACTCACCCAGCTGGCTACAATTATGTCCTAATGTCTGCCTGCCCTTCCTGACAGTCTAACTGCACGCTATCTTTGCTTTTATACCATCTCTCCTATTCTGAGTCCTTTCACTCTGGTTCCTATCCCCCTGCCAAATTAACAAATCCGCCCGCCCCCCCCCCCACAACAGCTTTGACCATCCTGCCCGCGAGAATATTGGTTCTCCTCAGATTCGGGTGCAACCTGTTAACTTTTATGCTGGTCATACCTCCCCCAGAAGAGATCCCAATGATCCAAGAAACTGAAGCCCTGCCCTCTGCATCAGCTTCTCAGCCACATAGTAATTTGCCAAATCCTTCTGTTTCTACCCTTGCAGGCACATGGCACAGGCAGCAATTCAGAAATTACTACCCGGAAAGTCTTGCTTCTCAGCTTTCTACCTAGTTCTCAAAATTCTCTTTTCAGGATCTCTTTGCTTTTTCCTTCCTATGTCATTGGTACCAATATGTACCAAGGCATCAGGCTGCTCTCCCTCCCTCTCCAAAATGTTGTGGACATGATCTGAGACATCCTTGACCCTGGCACTTGAGAGGAAACATACAATCCGGGTGTCCCGTTCACATCTGTTCCCCTGTCTATTGAGCGCCCTATGACTACCGCTCCCCTCCTCTCCCTCTTTCCCTTCTGCACCACGGACATATACTCAATGCCAGTAGCCTGGTCTCCATGGCATTCCCCGGGGAGATCATCCCCCATAACAGTGTCTAAAGTGGTATACTTATTTTTGAGGGGAACGGCCACAGGAGTGTTCTGTGCTAACTGCCTATTCACATTTCCCTTTCTCCTGACAGTCACCCAGCTACTTGCCACCTGCAACTTTGGGGTTATTACTTCCTTGTAACTTTGATCAATTATTTCCTCACTTTCCTGTACAGGCCAAAGGTCGTCCAGCTGCTGCTCCAGATCCCCAACATGGTCTTCGAGGTGCTGCAGCTGGATGCACTTCACGTGAATGTACAAACGTTTGTAGTTCCCTGGGAGACTTTGGGTCTCCCAGGGCTCCAACAACTGGCATCAAGAACACACATCTAGCATCTAGCTAAAGCCTCTTTTGAGCCTACTCCCTCCACAGGCCTACACCCAACAATGGCCATCATGCTTGTCCTTTCTATACTTTTAAACAAGCATCACCGACCTGTGAGAAACCTCGTCGCTGTGGCCTGTCCCTGCTGCTGACTGGGCTGTTGGAATAAGTCTGAACACCCGCAACGCTCTCCTTTCAAACAAGCATCACCGACCTGTGAGAAACCTTGTCACTGTGGCCTGCTCCTGCTGCTAATTGGGCCGTCAGAACCTAGACTGTTTCTTATTACTTGTCAGGGGCCTTGTAGAATTGTTATGTCTTCCTGATAGTCAATAATATAATTACGAATCATCTCAACTGGCACATTATGAGGAACGAAAATTAACAGAAATATAACAACAAATCATAGAACAAAATTCAAAATATTCAGTAACTATCAACCTGCTTGAAGTCTTCTTGCTGGTCAGTGATTTGCTCACTGTAACCCAGCAGCATAAGTACTATGGCAGAGGTTACTAGCACATTAACCAGAATGATTTTTGTCCTTGCCAGATATTACTTCAGCTTGCTTGCAGTGGCTGGCATGTATCCACTTACTTTTCCCTTCTACTTTCATCGCTGTTGGTAATTAGCAGCACTTGATAAGGACCTTCCCATCCAACTCCCAGTGAAAGGAAAATCCTGCCTGACAAACCTACTGCAATTTTTTGAGGAAATTACTAACTGGGTAGACAAAGGAGATGCAGCAGGTGTGCAGTACTTGGATTTTCAGAAGGCCTTTTACAAGGTGCCACATATGAGTCTGCTTAGCAAGATAAGAGCCCATGAAATTACAGGGAAGTTTCTAGCATGGTTGGAGCTTTGGCTGATCAGCAGAAAACAGAGAATGGGAATAAAGGGATCCTATTCTGGCTAGCTGCCGGTTACCAGTGGAGTTCCACAGGGGTTGGTGTTGGGACTGCTGCTTTTTATGAGGTATGTCGATGGCTTGGACGATGGGATTAATGGATTTGTGGCTAAATTTGCCAATGATACAAAGATAGGTGGAGGAGCGGGTAGTGTTGAGGAAACAGAGAGACTGCAGAGAAACTTAGATAGTTCAGGGGAATGGGGAAAGAAGTTGCAAATGAAGTACAATGTTGGAAAAGTGTATAGTCATGCACTTTGGTGGAAGAAATAAATGGGCAGACTATTGTTTAGATGGGGAGAGAATTCAAAATGCAGAGATGCAAAGGGACTTGGGAGTCCTTGTGCAGGATACCCTAAAGGTTAACCTCCAGGTTGAGGGTAGTGAAGAAGGCAAATGCAATGTTGGCATTCATTTCTAGAGGTATAGAATTTGAGAGCAGGGAATGTGATGTTGAGGCTCTATAAGGCACTCGTGAGACCACACTTGGAGTATTGTGTGCAGTTTTGGGCTCCTTATTTTAGAAAGGATATACTGACTTTAGAGAGGGTTTAGAGAAGATTCACAAGAATGATTCCAGAGTTACCATATGAGGAACGTCTGGCAGCTCTTGTGCTGTATTGCCTGGAGTTCAGGAGAATGAAGGGGGGATCTCAGTGAAACATTCTGAATGTTAAAAGGCCTGAACAGAATAGATATAGCGAAGTTATTTCCCATTTCCCATAGTAGGAGATTCTAGGACAAGACGGCATGACTTCAGGATTGAAGGGCGTCCATTTAGAACAGAGATGCGGAAAAATTACTGTCGTCAGAAGGTGGTAAATCTGTGGAATTTGTTGCCACGAGCAGCTATGGAGGCCAAGTCATTGGGTGCATTTAAGACAGAGACAGATAGGCTCTTGATTAGCCAGGGCATCAAAGGGTATGGGGAGAAGGGTATGGGGAGTAGGAATGACTGGAAGATTTGGATCAGCCCATGATTGAATGGCAGAGCAGGCTCAATGGGCTGAATGGCCTACTTCTGATCCTATATCTTATGGTCTTATGGTCTCAAGGACCCCTATGCAGTTTCTTAATCAGAACCTTTATGCGAGGAATTAGAAAGTGTCCTCCTTCAGTTTTGTCTTTGCAAGTGGCAGAAACCTGTTGAGAAGCAGACTAGACAACCTGGGATAATTTCACATAGTAGTTAACCGAACTGTCTGCCACAATGTGTACAGTTTATAGGGCTCTCTGAGATCATGGGTTCTCATCAGTGACGTAGGGCGCCCTGTTACTATCTCAAATGGACGTTTTATTTTTCTTGTTTGGGTTGCTCTGATGTGATATAAGACCCTAGGAAGAGCCGTAGGCCATGGTATGCCTTCCTCACGATACTTAGCCAATCATTGTTTGAAGATGTAATTCATTCGTTCGACTTATCCTGATGATTCTGGGCGATGTGGACAACGGAAAAACCATTCAATGTTCATCAGTCAACATAATTCCTGACAAGTACTCCCGGTGGTCAGGGTCAATGTAATGTGGCAATCTCCATCCAGGAATATAGTCATTGATCAGAGCTTTTGCTGTGTGCCTGGCAGTGGCTTTCCCTGTTGAACTAGCTTCCACCCATCTTGAAAATTTGTCCACTATTGCCAGCACATCTGAGTGACCTTGACACTTTGGTAAAGAAATGCAGTCCACTGGTAAAAGTAAAAACGTACCAGGTAGGGCAGGAGCACTTAATTATGGTAGCTTTTCCACTGCTCCAGGGTTCATTTTCTGGCATGTCATGCAACATTCAAACATTTGTCGAGTTTATGTCCACCATCATTGGGAGAATCTGTCTATAATATTTTGCACTGCAATGTGTCCTAGGAAGTGTATTTGCTGTGCTAGATAAGGAAGCAGTGTAGTTGAGCTACAAGTCTATGACTAGTGCCATAGCTCCATACTCCTTTGGCATTTAACAACCCACCATTCTCCATTCAAGACCACTTTTCCTGGTTAAAGCATTGACCTTGCATCTCTCAGATATCTTATAAGTTTATCTGTGATACAGAGTTCAACTTTGTTTCCATAATTCCAGTTGTCAGGTTCACTGTATTTGTTCTCGGTGGTACTTCTATCTTTTTTGTTCCTCCCCATGCTGCCTCTTGCAATTACATCTGCAAATGCATTTCCATTGCTTCTCATTGTTGTCATTTTAGTGTGGTATTCCCATTTTAATACAACAACTTCTGATGGCAATTGTGTAACATCCATAAGTTGTTGTATCCGTTGGCTATTCTTCACTGGAGTTCCTACAGCCAAAAGAAATCTTCTTTGTTTCCAAAGTCATGAACAATCAAAGCTTTCAGTTCTGCCTGTTGCACAGAAGTGTCAGGAACCGTGCTTCTTGATGCCAGCATTTCAGTTTCAGAAACAACTGCCTACCCCTGCCATCCGAAATCCTCCCTCGGTCAGTAAGGAACCATCCGTATACAGAATCATATCTTTAGCAGGGTAATAACCAACAGGACGCTGTTGGTCTCTATGTCCTTGAATTAAAGGTGCCATCATGTGTTTCTCATTAATATACAGGGTAAATTATTTACCTGTATCAGGAATTCATAATGCCGGTGCAGTACACAATGTCACTTTAAAGTTTGAAACACTTTCAGTTGCTTTTCATTAAGAGCCATAGGATTGTCTGAGCTTTACTGTCCTTCAGCAGGTTGTTCAGTGGTTGAGCAATATATGATGGATCTGCTACTAGCTTGTCCATACTTTGATTAACAATGGTTTTACCTTCAATCCTGTGTGTCTTCACATTCCTGGCCTTTATTAGAGCACTGTCATTCTCACTTGAGTTGCAAGTGACCACTGTAGATTCCATGTCATGTCTATCCTGTAATTCTAGTGTCACTAGCTGGAGCGCCTACTTGCGGTCGGTTGCAACTGCGTTTTCTTACATTTCTTCAGTTTGCTTTGAAACTTTGTCCATTGCACATCGATTGAACTATGTTGTTCTTCCACTCGCCTGGTTAATACAAAAATTTGCTCTTTAGAACTTCCGCTGTCTCCATCATGCTGTTTTTGTACAAGATTTTAGTCGCCATATTATCTCTTTCAGTCGCTCACATATTCGATCAAACTGACCATACCGTCTTATCTCTAAATCAGTTGCAGCCATTTTCTGGTACTTAATACATGCTTACTTGTTCTTAAAAAAACTTAACATTGTTGGTAATTTTTCATCCAGACTTTTTCATTCATTTTATCAAACAGAGATGTTTTATTCAGGTAAGAGTCCCTAGTGAGTTTCACAACTTTGGCCATTGTTTTGATTTGATCTTAAATCGTACATACTTTTATCACTTTCACCAAGATCTCAAAATATTAACAAATTGTAACCAAATAGCAAATAGATTGCTCCAGCTACCGAGTAGATTGCAACCACATGGGTTGGTTCAACAAGCAAATAGATTGTGACCAATTAGATTACAACCAAATAGATTATACAACAACTATTTTCACCAGGTACCCAAATAGATTGTAACTATATAGGTTAGGACCAAAGAGATTGTATAACCACCATACTCAGCAGGTACCATAAATAGATCACTGTGTGACCAAAATAGATTGTAATCGAATAGGTAAGGACCAAATGGATGGCCACCAATATTTTCACAGCTGTTTCTCTTTTAAATAGCAATGTGACAGTCCTCAATCCTGATTTTGAAGCCATAACTTATTTTTTTCCTCAGACAACAGAGAAACAGAGTCCGTTCTTACCCCTTTTGTTGCGTGCTAAAAATTCCCTCCTTTGGCTTTGAGTATAATGAATTTTAAACTCTGGAATATTCTGCTGACTATGCCAAAACTGATGTATTCCGGTGTTTAAGTCCAAGCTTCTTTTAGAAGTCAGGAACAAGGCATAAAACATTTTGCTTCATGATTGTTTTATTAAGAGTTGATAGAACAAAGAGAACAGAAACAGAACAGTGACAGGGAGTCTTACTACTTGAAGACAAAACAATCTGAAGATGACTCCTAGCTATTTTATGTCCAAAATGAAAGAAAATTCCATAGATAAAAATAATTCAATTTAAAAATACTTATTCAATACTGCAGTAAAAAGATAACTAATGAGAAAATACTGACCATTTAATGAAGAGCTTTCCAGAATTATACTTTGTATAACCACCAAAGGCATATTAAATTGGTATGCATAATATAGTCAAAAGGGATCATAGTAAATAGTTACATGCGTATAAGTAATTATATACAATACAAGGAGATAATGAGTTGTTAAACTGCAAAGAAAATAACATTTGAATAGTCAGATCCAACAGGTCAGAGGGGGAAATTCCTGGGCTTCAACATCTTGAAGGATCTATCCCGGGCCCAACATATTGATGCAGTCACTAATAGGCACACCAGTGGCTCCATTCCATTAGGAGCTTGAAGAGATGTGATATATCATCAAACACTCTAACAAGTTTCTATGGATGTGCATTCTGACTGGTTGCATTACTGCCTGGTATGGAGGCTCCAGTGCACTGGATCTCAAGGGGCTGCAGGGGCTCTATTCTCAGCCAGCTCCATCACAGGCACAACCCACCCTATCACTAAGGACCCTTGCCTTTGGAGCCAGGCTTTCTTCTCTTTGTTGCCATCAGGGAGGAAATACAAGAACCTGAAGATCCACTCTCTATGACTCAGAAACAGCTTCCTCCCCTCCAGCATCAGATTTCTGAACATTCTATGAAACTTCATTATTCCTTTTTTTTTGCACTCCTTAGTTTTACAATCTATATAATTTTGTCTTTGCACATGTACTGCTGCCTCAGACCAACAAATGTCACAACGTAAACTGTAAGATAATAAACTTGACTCTGATTTAATTTCCAATGTATCATGTGAGAAGTAACTGACCCTTTGATCTTTATGCCAGGCAGCATCGCTGGAAGAAGAGAGGACTGGCGATTATTCCAACCATGTTTGGAATAAGCTTCAGTGTTACGTTTTTGAATCAGGTACAAAAGGAGTGAGATTGGGGGGAATCGATAATGGGAGTGGTATGGGGTATGAGGAGTTGCAGTAGATGAGGTAGGAATAGGCCAGCAGCTAGTGTTGCAATACCATGTGATTTATTAAAATAACAAATTGAAGCTATCATTAAAGAAAAAAATACCATCCCGGCAAATCCAGGGCAAAAATCAAAAGGGACCACTTTTCAACATAATTGTATAAGGGCTAAGAGTGTTGTAAAAGCGAGCCTGAAGGCTTTGTGTGTCAATGCAAAGAGCATTCATAACAAGGTGGATGAATTAAAAGTGCAGATTGTTATTAATGAATATGATATAGTTGGGATCACAGAGACATGGCTCCAGGGTGATCAAGGATGGGAGCTCAACATTCAGGGATATTCAATATTCAGGAGAGATAGACATGAAAGAAAAGGAGGTGGGGTAGCATTGCTGGTTAGAGAGGAGATTAACGCAATAGAAAGGAAGGACATTAGCCGGGAGGATGTGGAATTGATATGGGTAGAGCTGCATAACACTAAGGGGCAGAAAACGCTGGTGGGAGTTGTGTACAGGCCACCTAACAGTAGTAGTGAAGTCGGAGATGGTATTAAACAGGAAATTAGAAATGTGTGCAATAAAGGAAAAGCAGTTATAATGGGTGACTTCAATCTACGTATAGATTGGGTGAACCAAATTGGTAAGGGTGCTGAGGAAGAAGATTTCTTGGAATGTATGCGGGATAGTTTTTTGAACCAACATGTCGAGGAACCAACTGGAGAGCAAGCTATTCTAGACTGGGTTTTGAGCAATGAGGAAGGGTTAATTAGCAATCTTGTCATGAGAGGCCCCTTGGGTAACAGTGACCATAATATGGTGGAATTCTTCATTAAGGTGGAGAGTGACGTAGTTAATTCAGAAACAAAGGTTCTGAACTTAAAGAAGGGTAACTTTGAAGGTATGAGACGTGAATTAGCTAAGATAGACTGGCAAATGACACGTAAAGGGTTGACGGTGGATATGCAATGGCAAGCATTTAAAGATCGCATGGATAAACTACAACAATTGTTCATCCCAGTTTGGCAAAAGAATAAATCAGGGAAGGTAGCGCACCCGTGGCTGACAAGGGAAATTAGGGATAGTATCAATTCCAAAGAAGAAGCATACAAATTAGCCAGAAAAAGTGGCTCACCTGAGGACTGGGAGAAACTCGGAGTCCAGAAGAGGAGGACAAAGGGCTTAATTAGGAAAGGGAAAAAAGATTATGAGAGAAAACTGGCAGGGAACATAAAAACTGACTGTAAAAGCTTTTATAGATATGTGAAAAGAAAAAGATTGGTTAAGACAAATGTAGGTCCCCTACAGACAGAAACAGGTGAATTGATTATGGGGAGCAAGGACATGGCAGACCAATTGAATAACTACTTTGGTTCTGTCTTCACTAAGGAGGACATAAATAATCTTCCAGAAATAATAGGGGACAGAGGGTCCAGTGAGATGGAGGAACTGAGCGAAATACATGTTAGTAGGGAAGTGGTGTTAGGTAAATTGAAGGGATTAAAGGCAGATAAATCCCCAGGGCCAGATGGTCTGCATCCCAGAGTGCTTAAGGAAGTAGTCCAAGAAATAGTGGATGCATTAGTGATAATTTTTCAAAACTCTTTAGGTTCTGGACTAGTTCCTGAGGATTGGAGGGTGGCTAAGGTAACCCCACTTTTTAAAAAAGGAGGAAGAGAGAAACCGGGGAATTATAGACCGGTTAGCCTATCATCGGTGGTGGGGAAAATGCTAGAGTCAGTTATCAAAGATGTGATAACAGCACATTTGGAAAGCGGTGAAATCATCGGACAAAGTCAGCATGGATTTGTGAAAGGAAAATCATGTCTGACGAATCTCATAGAATTTTTTGAGGATGTAACTAGTAGAGTGGATAGGGGAGAACCAGTGGATGTGGTATATTTGGATTTTCAAAAGGCTTTTGACAAGGTCCCACACAGGAGATTAGGGTGCAAACCTAAAGCACACGGTTTTGGGGGTAAGGTATTGATGTGGATAGAGAATTGGTTGGCAGACAGGAAGCAAAGAGTGTGAATAAATGAGACCTTTTCAGATTGGCAGCAGTGACTAGTGGGGTACCGCAAGGCTCAGTGCTGGGACCCCAGTTGTTTACAATATATATTAATGACTTAGATGAGGGAATTAAATGCAGCATCTCCAAATTTGAGGATGACACGAAGCTGGGCGGTAGTGTTAGCTGTGAGGAGGATGCTAAGAGGATGCAGGGTGACTTGGATAGGTTAGGTGAGTGGGCAAATTCATGGCAGATGCAATTTAATGTGGATAAATGTGAGGTTATCCACTTTGGTGGCAAAAACAGGAAAACAGATTATTATCTGAATGGTGGCCGATTAGGAAAAGGGGAGGTGCAATGAGACCTGGGTGTCATTATACACCAGTCATTGGAAGTGGGCATGCAGGTACAGCAGGCGGTGAAAAAGGCGAATGGTATGCTGGCATTCATAGCAAGAGGATTCGAGTACAGGAGCAGGGAAGTACTACTGCAGTTGTACAAGGCCTTGGTGAGACCATACGTGGAGTATTGTGTGCAGTTTTGGTCCCCTAATCTGAGGAAAGACATTCTTGCCATAGAGGGAGTACAAAGAAGGTTCACCAGATTGATTCCTGGGAGGCAGGACTTTCATATGAAGAAAGATTGGATTGACTAGGCTTATACGCGTTGGAATTTAGAAGATTGAGGGGGGATCTTATTGAAACGTATAAAATCCTAAAGGGATTAGACAGGCTAGATGCAGGAAGATTGTTTCCGATGTTGGGGAAGTCCAGAACGAGGGGTCACAGTTTGAGGATAGAGGGGAAGCCTTTTAGGACTGAGATTAGGAAAAACTTCTTCACACAGAGTGGTGAATCTGTGGAATTCTCTGCCACAGGAAACAGTTGAAGCCAGTTCATTGGCTATATTTAAGAGGGAGTTAGATATGGCCCTTGTGGCTAAAGGGATCAGGGGGTATGGAGGGAAGGCTGGTACAGGGTTCGGAGTTGGATGATCAGCCATGATCATACTGAATGGCGGTGCAGGCTCGAAGGGCCGAATGGCCTACTCCTGCACCTATTTTCTATGTTTCTATGAATATACGGTAGGCTTGGCAGCATCTGAAAGAGGAAAATCAGAAGTAACTTTGATCAGGAAATATCATTCAGCGCCTTGAAACTAATCCATTAGATCATGGCTGATCTGTACCCCATCCCTTCTCTGCTGACTCAGTTCTGTAGGCAGTGATGGAATGGAAGGTGGAGGATTGATCTGGTTAGGTCTGTGTCCTGATCCTGGACTCGGTGATGTAGTGTGGTGAGACCTGAGTCAGGAACTGAGAACATGGCCTGTGCTGCGTGTGGGCTTGTGAGCTGGCAACCCCACCATAGATGGGAGTGCAGGTAAGAGAGAGGCAAGAAGCCAAGAGGGAGGCAAAGGACCAGGAGCCATGGATTAGTGTGGAGAAGCTGAGTCATGCATGGAGTGTACATGCACGCTGTGCTAAAGGAATGAAATAAATGGACCACCTCATCTCCCTGTTCCATCTGTGGAAGAGTTTATGATTCCCATGTCAACCTCACCTGTCACCCTAGAACCCAAAAGTGGGTGCCTTCCATCCTCTGTCCTGAAGGACTGTCTAGGAATAAAGAATTTAATGCCTAACAAATATCTCATCACCTCAGCCTTCAACTTCTCCATGGTCTCCTCCCAAGTTGGGCATGAACTTGCATCAGAGCCACTGTGGTAAACATCCTCCATGCAAACATTTGGTGTTTTCCATACATGAACTGGCTGAGGGTATGATCCTCAACCAGAGGGCAGATACAACCAGGAATGGGAGAAGAACCACATGGTCATATCTGGGAATCTTACTGCAATGGGAAACCAGTTGTACTCTTGTCCAATAACACAACATGGCACTGTAGAGACAGGTACTGTACATTAATAGCATTTAAAACACTCTCGTGCAGGTGCATGGATTGAAAAGGTTTAGAGGAATATGGGGCTAAATGCAGGCAAAAGGGACTAACTTAGACAGACATCTAACTGATCATGATGAAAGGCTTCTTCCCATGCTATATAAGTAGATAAATTTGTTTATTACTGTCACAGGTTCTGAGGTCCAGTACAACATTTTGTTTTGCATACCACCCATCAGTTTCAACACATCAGTACACTGAGGTGGTACAAAGGAAAATGTGTTAAGTTATAAACCGCAGGAGCAGGATTGGGCTATTCAGCCTATCAAGTGTTCTCCACCATTGAGTCATGGCTAATTTATTTTCCCTCTCAACACCGATCTCCTGCATTCATCCTATAACCTTTGATGCCCTTGCTAATTAAGAACCTAGCAACCTTTGCTTTAAACATACCTAACTGAACGCAGATTCACTACCCTCTAGCTCAGGGGTTCTCAAGCTTTTTTATGCCATCGACCAATACCATTTAGCAAGGGATCCATGGACCCCAGGTTGGAAACCTCTGCTCCTGCTAAAGAAATTCCTCCTCATCTGTTTTGCCAAGGGATGTGCCTCTATTCTGAGGCTGTGCCCTCTGGTTGTAGAGTCTCTCACTATTGAAAACACTCCTGTCCATGTCCACCCTATCCAGGCCTTCCAATATTTGGTAGTTTTCAATGAGATTCTCCCTTATTCTGATAGGATGGTATACAGAATGAAGCGCCAGAGTTGCAGAGAAAGTGTGTTACAGGCCGACAATAAGGTGCAGAGTCACGATGAGGTAGATTGTGAGGTCAGAAATTCATCTTGTCATATGAGGAGACTGTTCACTAGGCTGATAACAGACATATAGAAGCTGTCCTTGAGCCTAGTGGTGTGTGTTCTATGACACTGAGTCTATGGTAAATCCAGGCTAAAACAGAAAATGCTGGAAACTCTCAGCAGCTTATGGGAGATTTTTTTTTAAACTATTCATGCCTTTTTCTCCTTTAGCATGGCCTCTCTGTGACCCTGAGGTCCTCAATACCCACCTGCTCACATGCACATGTGGCGATTGAGACAGCACTAACATCTCAGGTCAGAGAGCCTTCGTCAGAGGTGGGATCTATTAGAGGTGCAACGAATGGCGGAGGAAGGTGGGAGATCCAGCAGGAAAGAAGGAAAGGCTTGTGAGATTGACCATTCTGGGAGCACTCAACAGGTCAGGCAGCATCTGTGGAGAAAGATAAACAGTTAACATTTGAAGTCTAGGACCCGTTGTCTGAACTGGAAAAGAGAGAAACAGATTAGTTTTGGGTCAGAGGATAAGAGAGAGGGGTGTGTTGAATACCTCTGATAGGCTGAAAGCTGTAGAGTCCGTTGAGATTGTCACTCAGATTGAGTTGATCTTCACGTTTGTAGGGATGATTTTGGGGACAGAGCGTGGAGTGAGCTTTCAAGTTAGGGCTTAAGGACAAGGATGTGGGGGAGTTGGAGGTCAGATTACGGTTTACAGACAGGGATGTGGCTGTATAAGAGGTCAGGTTGGAGTCTAGGCTTCTGTTCCATGCTCAAAAATCAGTGATGTGAGCATAAAATGAAGGATTTTGGGCTTGATGCATGCCAGGATTGGATGTCCACGCGAGCCGGAGGCATGAGGGTTGGAGACTCAGCGAGCCTGGAGTCTGGGGGTCCTGTTATCAGCTAGTCTGGGGGCTGATACCAAAGACTGATCAGAAGTACGGAAGTCGAATCTCCATGCCTGAAGGCTGGAGACTGGAGATCCAGAGCACGGCCCTGGGATTAGAGGATTGTCCGCTTGTGTGGGTGTGTGGGTTATTTTGTTGCTCATTGTGCTTTGTTTGTTGTATTCTGTGTTGTTCTGGCAAGCATTGTGGGCATGCAATGTCGGCACCGGAATGTGTGGTACCACTCACGGGCTAGTCCCAGCACACCCTTTAGTGGCATTGGCTATTAACGCATTTCACTGCATGTTTTTATTTTAATTAGTAAGTATCTCTGAATATGAAAAAAAAAGCCTTCAAGAAGCAGTTAAAATCAGATTAAGTTTGGAGACACAAGAAACTCAGTTTCTGGAATCTGGAATTCAGTATCTGAATTCAGTGTGCCGGGCAGCAGCTGTGGAGGGAAATGGACCGTGGACATTTCAGGTCAAGATCCTTCATCTGGATTGATTAAGCTTCCTCGTCTGTGTAAAATATCATTAATAGTAAGATTGTGTGATGTGCCAAGTGTCCAGCTGTACAAAAAATGGGAAAAATCAGCCAAGTTGAAGACAGGCAAAAGTAGTCAGTCCCAACAGAGGCAGAGAAAGCAAGTAAATTGGAGAATTCAGTTAAGATTAAGATTAGCTTTGTTTGTCACAAGTACATCAAAAGCGTCAAAACATAGAGTGAAAGCATCATTTGCATTAATGACCAACAAAGTCCAAGGCGTGTTGGGGCATCCAGCGAGTGTCACCACACTTCCTGCAGCAACACAGCATGCCCACAACTTTCTAACCCTAACCCATACATCTTCAGAATGTGGGAGGAAACCAGAGCACCCGGAGGAAACCCATAAATTCACGGGGAGAATATGCAAGCTACTTGTATATGGTGGTGGGAATCCGGAAGGCTGAAATGTGCCCAGAGGGAAGATGATGTTCTGTTCCTTGAGCTTCCAATGGGTCATTTTCAACAGCACAGGAGACCAGAGATAGAAAGGTTAGAATGGGAGTGGGGTGGTGAATTAAACTGGCTGGCTATGGAGAGCTCAAGGTCACTCCTGCAGACTCAGTGCTATGCCCCAATCTGTATTTGGTTTCTCCAATGTAGAGGAGACCATATTGTGAACTCAATCCAGATTGGAAGCACTGCTTCACTAAGAAAGACTATTCCTGTCCTTAGATAGCGGGAAGGGTAGAGATGAAAGGGCAGGTGTTGCATCTTCTGTGGTTGTATAGCAACTAAGAGAGGAAGAGTATTGTTAATGTTAGCCAAAGGGAGAATACTGAAGGCTAGCAAAAGTTGTGGTGGGAGAACTTGGGTTCTAAATGTTACAATATTCCAAACTGGGTAATGAGATGCTTTCTATCTTGAGCTGACACTCGCTTCATTGGGAGGTCAAAGGTAGAGAGATATGATTGGGAGTGAGGTATAAGGTTAAAGTGAAATCTCTCCCTTGTGTTCTTTTGCAGGCAGGGGCTTTGGTTCACATTTACACTGATGGCTCAGTGCTCCTGACTCATGGTGGAACTGAAATGGGCCAAGGGCTCCACACCAAGATGGTGCAGGTATGAACGTAAAAAGGGCTCCCAAAACCAAGATCGAAGTCATTTTTACTCCAGACTTTGGCAGTTTATTATTTTAGGTTTCTACTTCATAAATGTTTGGACATCAACAGATTGAAAATACCGAGAAGGAATATATCTCTGTTTAGTCCAGGGGTTTGTCCAAAAGCTAAAATAAAGCCCTACAGATGCTAGAAACCTGAAATCAAACTGAAAGTGCCATCGGGTATATCTCTGAACAATGAAACAAAGTTCTCAGTTTGATAACCTTTCACTAATATTGGGTTTGTACCATTTCTTAGTTCTATCACAGAGATATACAACACAGAAAAAGGATCTTACAGCCCACCTTATCCCCACCATCCATGATGCCTCTCAATGCTAATTTCATGTTCCCATGTTAATCCTACACCCCTTTACTCCTTTCCTACAGGTCTCAAGAAATTCTAAACTTTGCTATATCCTCTGCCTCCAACACGTCCTCCAGCAGCTCATTCCAGATATTCGCCACCTTCGGTGTGAAAACTTTAACCCCTCAGATCTGGCTTCACACTGTAAACCTATGTTCTAGACTTCACTACCATGAGAGACAGATTATCAATGTCCTTCATAATTTTATAGAACAGTAAGATCACATGTTAACAACAGGAATTCTGCAGATGCTGGAAATGCAAGCAACACACATCAAAGTTGCTGGTGAACGCAGCAGGCCAGGCAGCATCTCTACGAGGAGGTACAGTCGAAGTTTCGGGCTGAGACCCTTCGTCAGGACTAACTGAAGGAAGAGTTAGTAAGAGATTTGAAAGTGGGAGGGGGAGGGGGAGATCCAAAATGATAGGAGAAGACAGGAGGGGGAGAGATGGAGCCAAGAGCTGGACAGGTGATTGGCAAAGGGGATATGAGAGGATCATGGGACAGGAGGTCCGGGGAGAAAGACAGGGGTGGTGGTGGGGGAGACCCAGAGGATGGGCAAGGGGTATAGTCAGAGGGACAGAGGGAGAAAAAGGAGAGTGAGAGAAAGTATGTGTGTATAAAAATAAATAACGGATGGGGTACGAGGGGGAGGTGGGTCATTAGCAGAAGTTAGAGAAGTCAATGTTCATGCCATCAGGTTGGAGGCTACCCAGACGGATATAAGGTGTTGTTCCTCCAACCTGAGTGTGGCTTCATCTTTACAGTAGAGGAGGCTGTGGATAGACATGTCAGAATGGGAATGGGATGTGGAATTAAGATGTGTGGCCACTGGGAGATCCTGCTTTCTCTGGCGGACAGAGCGTAGGTGTTCAGCAAAGCGGTCTCCCAGTCTGCGTCGGGTCTCGCCAATATATAGAAGGCCACATCGGGAGCACCGGACACTGTATATCACCCCAGTCGACTCACAGGTGAAGTGTTGCCTCACCTGGAAGGACTGTTTGGGACCCTGAATGGTGGTGAGGGAGGAAGTGTAAGGGCATGTGTAGCACTTGTTCCGCTTACACGGACAAGTGCCAGGAGGGAGATCAGTGGGGAGGGATAGGGGAGACGAATGGACAAGGGAGTCGTGTAGGGAGCGATCCCTGCGGAAAGCAGAGAGAGGCGGGGAGGGAAAGATATGCTTAGTGGTGGGATCCCGTTGGAGGTGGCGGAAGTTACGGAGAATAATATGTTGGACCCGAAGGCTGGTGGGGTGGTAGGTGAGGACCAGGGGAACCCTATTCCTAGTGGGGTGGCGGGAGGATGGAGTGAGAGCAGATGTGCGTGAAATGGGGGAGATGCATTTGAGAGCAGAGTTGATGGTGGAGGAAGGGAAGCCCCTTTCTTTAAAAAAGGAGGACATCTCCCTCATCCTAGAATGAAAAACCTCATCCTGAGAGCAGATGCGGCAGAGCCGGAGGAATTGCGGGAAGGGGATGGCATTTTTGCAAGAGACAGGGTGAGAAGAGGAATAGTCCAGATAGCTGTGAGAGTCAGTAGGCTTATAGTAGACATCAGTGGATAAGCTGTCTCCAGAGATAGAAACAGAAAGATCTAGATAGGGGAGGGAGGTGTCGGAAATGGACCAGGTAAACTTGAGGGCAGGGTGAAAGTTGGAGGCAAAGTTAATAAAGTCAACGAGCTCAGCATGCGTGCAGGAAGCAGCGCCAATGCAGTCATCGATGTAGCAAAGGAAAAGTGGGGGGACAGATACCAGAATAGGCACGGAACATAGATTGTTCCACAAAGCCAACAAAAAGGCAGGCATAGCTAGGACCCATATGGGTGCCAAATGTTAACTTGCTTTACTCTAGGGGAAAACTGGCTTAGCCTATCCTAATCTCTTGCTGTAGTTTAATCCTCCAATCCATGCTTCACCTTGGTGAATCTCCTCTTCATGCTCTCTGTGCACAAAGTCCTTCCTGTAGTGTAGAGACTAAAACTCGACATGGTAGTCTATGTACTTTCTAACCAATATTTTCTACAACTGAAACATGATGCCCAACTCCAATGGAGACTTGGAACAAACCAGCATTGTGCCCAATTGATCCATATCTACCAAAATGCCCATCTAACCTTGTCTCATTTACCTTCAGGTGGTCCATAACCATCTAAAATTTTCCTATCCAGGTACCTGCCCAAGTGTCTTTTAAAGGTTTTTGTTGTATCTGCCTCAACCACTTCCTCTGGCAGCTCGTTCTATCTATGTACCTCTCTCCAGATGAAGAAGTTACTACTTGGGTCCCTTTTAAATCTCTTCCCTCTAACCTTAAACCTAAGTCCCCTTGTTTTCTTTACTTCCATTTCTCTGAGAAAAAGACTGTGTGCATTCACCCTATTTATGCCTGTCATGATTTCATATATTTCTAAAAGATCACCTCTTAGTCCCTTATGTGCCTAGCCTACCTAATATCTCCCTATAACTCAGACCCTTAAGTCTAATAAAATTGTTGAAAAATTTCACTCTTACCAGCTTAATTACATCTTTAACATAAAGGGATAACCAGAACTGTACAGAATACCTCTGGTGTGGCTTCAACAAAGTTTTATACAACTGTAACATAACATCAAAACTTTAATACACAATGCAGTGAGTGATAAAGGCCAGGCCTTTCCGTTCACTGTAACAGTTGTAGGGTGTGGTGGCTTGTGTGTCTCAGTGACCTGGAGAGCTCTGTTGGCTGGAGTCAAGGCCTTGTGCTTTGGCTCTTGGTAGGGTAACCCATGCCAAACAGGTCCAATGGCAGAGACCAGACTAAGAGTGGTCCACCAGTCCTCTAGGTTCGGTGGTTCAGCACAGGGCTAATTAGGCTGACTGGTCAAAAAATTATTAGTTAACAGCAATAAAGAATATTTCTATATCAGTGTTTGACAGGTATGGGCAGACAGAGATGGAGGATCTTCATTGCTGCCCTAAATGCTAGCAGAGTAACAGGCAGTAACTAACTAACTAAGGTCCATATAGACAACATCCAGTGCCCTGTCCTCATCAATCCTTGTGGTTATGTCTATGAAATACTTTTTAATAGATTAGTGAGACAAAATTTCAAAACAAAACCATGCTGATTATCTCTAATCGGATCAGGTCAATCCAAATGCTTATGGATCCTCTCCCTCAGGATCCCCTCCAGTATCTTACTGATATCAGGCTCACTAGCTGTAGTTCACTGGTTTGCCTTTGCTGCCCTTAAATTGGCATCCTTCAGACTTACAGAACTTCATCATAGGAGCATTCACTTTCACTTTCTCTCCTGGATTCCATTCCAGGTCACACACCATCATAATCTGACATGCAAGGTAATTGCTGAAACTCCATAGATCCAAACTTCTAACCCTATATTAGAAATGGTTTTGGCATTTAGTGCTGGCTACATCCTTGAAAATGTTCTTTCCAATTTAATCACATCTTCCCTGTAATAGGATGCCCCAAACTGTCCACAGTACAGTGCACCATTGACTTATGATGGAAGAGACGCAAGGATATTGGGTAAATGCATGTATTCAGAAAGTCTATTTTCACCACTAATACAGGGACAAAGAGAGGGGAACAGTGATTTGTGTAAATAAAGAATAGACCGAACCCTTTACTGCTTCTGGTAAACTAGAGCATTTTACAAACAGTAATGCTGTTGCTGAATTGTTGTACAAAGTGCAGCAGCCATCTTGTGCGGAGCAAAATTCCGTAAATAGCATATGACAATGAGCGAATGATCTGCTGGAATAATGTTGATGCAGAGTTATTTTCTGTTCAGAACTCTGTGGAGACCTCCCTGCTCTCCTCCATCCACCTTACAGAGCCGATTTCAGTTTAACCTTTCACCTGAAAGCAGCGGCTCCGATAATTCAGCAGTCATATGAACAGACAAATGAGGAGATGGCCACTCAGCCCCTCAAAGCAAGTAACAAGATCATTGCTGATCTAACTGAAACCACATCTCCACATTCCGGTCTACTTGCTGCAACCTTTCACCCCACATCTCTATCTACCTTTGCTATAAAAATATTCAGAAATAGACTATTTCTACCTCTATCGTCAGTCAAGACATTGTGTATAGAAGCTGAAACTGGTGAGCCAACACTTGGACTAATATGTGGATTTGGTCACCCTGTTATAAGAAAGATATAGTTAAATTGGAAAAAGTACAAAGGTTTTCAGACTAGAGGGTCTGGATTAGAGTGAAAGTTTGGCCAGTTTAGGTCTATATTCCTTGGAACATAGGAAAATAAAGGGGCAACCTTATAAAAATGCTTAAAATGATGAGAGGCATAGATACAGTGGATGGCAACAGTATTTTCCCCAGAGCGGGAGAGACCAAAACTATGGGGCATTGTATTAGGGTGAGAAAGGAAAGATTTAAGGGACCTGGGGGCAATTGTTTTATACAGAGGGTGATAAGTATATGGAACAATCTGCCACAGTGTCATTTAAGAAACACTTGAAGAGGTACATGGAGGGACAGATCTCAGAGAGATATTACCTGAATACAGGAAATTGGGGCTAGCTGAGTGAGCACGTAGTCAACATGGACTGATTGAGTCAAAGGGCCTGTATCCTTGTTATATTGCTCTATGACTCTTTAATTCCCTTTGAGGAAGAAACTTCCAAAGAATTACGACCCTCAGTAAAACAAAATCACCTCATCTGCTTAAATGAGTGACCTTCTATATTTAAACAATATTCCCTACATTTATCTTGCCCTGTACAAGGAAACATCCTTTCCACATGCATCCTGCCAAGGCCCCCCTCTCCACAGGATCTAAGAGGTCTCAATTAAGTCCTCTCTCACTCTTCCAGACTCCAGTGGACACAAGTATATCTTATCCAAAGCTTCCAGAGAAGACAACCCACTATCCCAGGTAGAAGTCCAGTAAACTCCCACTTCATTGCATTGGAAGTTTGCTCTCAATTACCTGGAGTAGGAGTTGAACGTGTATTCACTAATACACCAAGAATTCAGAGAATCCCTATATAACATGGAAATGAGCCCATTGTTCCACCAACCAATCCACCTACCATCAACCACTTATTTGCACAAATCTTGCAGTGCAATAACTAAAATAGACTTGAATGCTCTTGTATATCCAGGTTGCCAGTAAAGCGCTGGGAATCCCAGTTTCCCTGGTTCACATCAGTGAAACAAGCACCAACACTGTTCCAAACACAAGCCCAACAGCAGCATCAGTCAGCTCCGATATGAATGGAATGGCAGTTAAGGTAAGTGCTCAAACTCAGAATAAATGTATTGGCTTTACCAAAAAACACAATTCTCAAATTCCAATTAATGTCACTCACTTCAAGCAACTGTCAATTGCAGAATGCATGTCAGACTCTTCTGGAAAGGCTAGAACCACTTAAGGCTGCCAATCCAACAGGAACCTGGGAGCAATGGGTAAGTACAATGAAGTCCATTGCTTTGATTTTTCTATTGGCTCTCGCTCTTTTTTGCTTCTGCAGTTGCCACAGACCCCGAGCTTCAATGTAACTGAAGATCATAAAAACTGCAAAGGCTAAAAATATAATATTTTAAAAAAAGTAATATTGGAAATACTCAACTGATATGGTCTGACCTGTTGAGTACTTCCAGCGTTTTCTGTTCCTACTTTCGAAGTATCAGGGGAGAGTGGGCATTTGATGCTGATTTACTGAATACTTTGTATTGAAGACAGGAGATCTTTCAGACAATGCTTGGTCATCTAAACCAGCTTCTGTTTGATCTGGAGTCTGAGTGGGAGTTTCCTTGATGGTCTTCGTTATTTTCCATTGCACGCACAGGCACGTATGAACTAGAGGAAGAGCATGCCAATCAGACCCTCAGTCTTGCTCCACCATTTAATAAGATTTGATTGTAACCTCAACTCAGCAATGTGTCTACCCACAGTAATCTTTAATGCATTGGAGTAGTCATGAACATAGACATAGAATAGTACAGCACAGGAACAACCCCTCAGTGCACGCTATCTGTGCTGACCTGGATAAATTAAACTCACCCCATCTGCCTGCACATAATTGATATGCCTCTATTCCCTGCCTGTTCAGGTGCCTCTCTTTTTAAATCCGAATCCAAATCAGGTTTAATATCGCCAGCATTTGTTGACTTTGTGACAGTAGTACAATGCAATATGTAATAACAGAGAGGAAAAGAACTGAGCAACACACAGGAAAGTTGCTGGTGAACGCAGCAGGCCAGGCAGCATCTATAGGAAGAGGTACAGTCGACGTTTTGGGCAAAGGGTCTCGGCCCGAAACGTCGACTGTACCTCTTCCTAGAGATGCCGCCTGGCCTGCTGCGTTCACCAGCATTTTTTGTGTGTGTTGCTTGAATTTCCAGCATCTGCAGATTTCCTCATGTTTGCGTTGAAAAAGAACTGAGTTACAGTTCGAATATATATATTAAATACTGTAGTTAAGTTAAATAGGTAGTGCAAAAACACTCAACAGTTCATGGGTTCAATGTCCATTCAGAAATCAGATAGCAGAACCTGTTCCTGAATTGTTGAGTGTGTGCCTTCAGGCCTTCCTTCCTGATGATAGCATGAGGAGAGGGCATGTCCTAGGTGATGGGGGTCCTTAATGATTGATGCCACCTTTTTGAGGCACCACTCTTTGACAGCGTCCTGGAAACTATGGAGGCTAGTGCCCACGATGGAGCTGACCGATTTTACAACTCTCTGCAGCTTACTTCAATTCTGTGCCATAGCTCCCCACCCCCCTCTCAATGTAAACCTATGCCTGAATCTAGCCTGAGAAAAAGACTCTGACTATCTACCCTGTCTATGTCTCTCATAAGTTTTTCTTTTCAATCAGGTCTCGCAGCAGCTGATGGTCCAGGGAAAAAAAAAGCAATCCATGTTCATCCAACCTGTCCTTGTAGCACATACCCTCTAATCCAGGCAACCTCCTGGTGAACTTCTTCTGCAACCCTTCCAAAGCTTCCACATTTTTGCTTTAATGTATTGATCAGAACTGCATACATGTAACCTAACTAGAGTTTTACATAGCTGCAACATGACTTTCCAACTTTTATACTCAACAAGCTATATGCTTTTTCACCATCCTGTCTCCTTGTGTTGCCACCTTCGGGGAGCTATGGACTTGCAACCCAAGATCTCTGTGTATCAGTGGTCCTATAAGGCTCCTGCTACTTACTGTATCCTTTCCCCTTACAGTATCTGATCTCCCAGTTTGCAGTTTTCCAGATCAACTTACATCTGCCATTTCCCCATCTATATTTCCAACTAATCTATATCCAGCTGAATCCTCTGACAATCTTTCTCACTGTCCATAGTTGTGCCTGTTTTTGTGTTGTTTGCAAACTAACTAATCAGGGGGGAGAGCAGGTTCAAGGATCCAATGAATGAAACAGTAGATACAGATTTACAAGTGGGTATGTTAGGTATTCATTTGAGAAATGAACAGTGAAACACTAAAGTGTTTGTTTAAGCTACCCAAAACCACCATAAGGTGCATTCAGGTATCCTTTAAATGAACGGATATTCTGGTAAACCTCCCCGATTTATAAAACCCAAGAAGTAAGCATGCTACGAACAGATACTTAACCAAACAAACTGTGGGGGCGGGGGCCGTCTATGGGGGAGCAAAGCTCTTTCTCAGCAGTCCTTCAGGACTGGCTGTGACTTCAGCTTGAAGTCAGGCCCCTCGGGTGGCAGGAAAGAAAGAGGGCCAACCCTCTGCATGTGCCATCTCTTGTACCCCCAGGGTGCCCGGAACTGTAATTGGGCTCTGTGGAGTGTAAGCCAACCAATGGGAAAAGAGCATCGCAGCCTTTAAATGAACCAATCAGCATGATCTGGAAGTGGCTTTCAAACAGAATAAGCCATACCCTCCAGAGGACGTCAGCCCATCTGCATTTTCATCTGAATTACAGATATACATGAAGTTCTAACACTAATCCTTGTGGAACATTGCAGTCACAGATCTCCAGTCATCATAACAGTCTATTGGAAACCACTTGCCTGGTCAATCCATCACTCAATGTATGACTGGCACAGTGTTGAAATAGATAAGATGTATCATTAATCCTCAATGCTTTCTCCTTCAGGTCTCTGCTGCTTACCTGCAAAGAGTGAGTCTATCTGCAGCAGGGTTTTACAGGTAATCCTTGCCATCAAGTCCAAATCCATGGATTCATAACTAGATCTGCCCTGAGATAGACAGATTGGGAAATTAGACAAATATTAGGCAGATGAACTCTAGTGCCAGGAAGAGCATTATTTACAAAGTGGTGTGGTCTGAAGGGGAGCAGAGGAAGAAGGAGATTTAGGTGTGGGGAGGAGGGATGTACAGACAGATCCTTGTCGGTTACCTTGCATGGGGAAGAAGGCACTGGAAATTATCCTAAAATCTTTCTAAAGTGCTAGTTAGACCTTTGTTGTTTTTAATTCTGGCCACTGCACTTAGAAAATGTGTTAAGGGCTGAGGAGTGCACAGAACAATTTTATCGAAAGATGCCAGGGGTAGAGATGTATTTCTGTAGAAAAACCAAAAAAGAGAAAAACAGAGTTGTTCACTTTAACGAGAGGAGGCTACCAAGAGTTTTGCTGCAAGTTTTGAAAAAAAAACTGAGAAAAAGTTAGATTTTTATTTTTGAAAGAATCTGACTGAGTCCTAAATTTGCATTTCGTTTTCCTATGCAATTCAGTGTAATTATTTACTTTGGACTAATAGCTCAACTTCTCAGTTCATTTGAGATCAGGTTATTCATTGCCCATTTCCTATTTTCAATTGAGCAGCTGTGGAAGGGCCTTGAACCATTCAACATTGATATCAAGTATCTCCTAGAGTAAATCCTGGGCAGGAAGTTCCAGGATTCCGACCCATTTACTAATAATGAAGGATTGGTGAATCAGGATGTTGTGTAACTTGGAGGGAAACCTAAAAGTATTGGTGTTCCCATGCACCAGCTGGCCTTGCCCTAGAGGCAGAAGTTGCAGGTTTTGTTGGAACAGCCTGGGCAGTGCATGATGTCGATGGTGCACACTGTGGTTCTTGTGTGTCAGGAAGAGAGGGAACATAATGGGTGTAGATATCAAGGGAACTGCTCCGATCTGGATGGTCTTGGGTTTCTTAGATCTGCATTCTTCTAGAGATTTCAGTCACTCCCACATTTTGTGCCCTGTGTAAGGGCTGTAGGGAGGCAGTGAATGATGCCCTTATTGTTGGGTAACCAGTGTCTGCATGGATCATGTAACGATAAGGAAACACTGAGCACGTGTTTTCAGTTAGCAGTAAGATTTTCTTGGGGTTGTGTTGTAAGTAAATGGTCTTCAGTAGAAAAGGTGCTGACATTGACTGGTCTTCCCCGGCTAGGACTCCAGGTTTGAACTATAACTGGAAGGAGAACAAAGGAAGTCCCTATTCTTATTTTTGTTATGGGGTGGCTTGTTCTGAAGTTGAAGTTGACTGTCTCACTGGGGATCACAAGGTAAGAACATATGAATTAGGAGCAGACGTGAGTCTCTTAGATGTTCGAGCCTATTTAATAAGGTCATGTCTGACCTCATTGTAATCACAATTCTATGAACCCGTTTTCTGCAGTAAGCTGTCTTTAATGGGCTGAGATTTATTTTTAACGAGTGGCTCTAAATTCTTCTATAGGTGGAAACATCCGTACCCTCCAACTTTCCCGTCTCTGAAGTGCAACATTCTGTCCTCAGCAAGGGCCTTACCTTTGTCTCCCTCCACACGCACTGCAGTGAGTTCTGCATCCGCTACAACACCAAGCTATTTTTCCAACACCTCTGTCTCTGAACTCACTTCTTCGGCAAGAATTCCCCACCTTCTCCCACTAATGGCCCCTTCTTCCGTCTCCAATGCTCCTCCTCCTCTTGAATATTCCACACCGGATCTCTGCCTGCTCTGGATCTTTTCATCGTTAATGGCAGACAAGACATCAACTGGCTCGACTCCAGTACTGCTCTCTCCTCTTTGAACCATACTCCCTCTGAACACACTGTGCTCCACCCTCTCCACATCAATCTCAACTTTATTATCAAACCCACAGGTAAAGTGGGTGCTGTGCAATGTGACGAGTTGACCGTTACCTTCTTCAGGCCAGGTATGAACTATCAGACATCTCCTCTTACTATATCTCTTGAAAGAGACCCCACTCAAGATCACCAGGACATTGTCTCCAACGTGATCACCAACCTCGTCGACTCTGAAGATCTCCCATCCACAGCCACCAACCTCAGCGTTCCATTACTTCGTACTGCTCATTTCTACCTCCCACCCAAGATCTACAAACCTAACTGTCCAGGTAGTCCCACTGTTTCTCTCTGCTCCTGCATCACTGAACTCGTGTCCACATACCTTGAGTCCATTTTATCCCTCTTGGTTCAGACCCTTCCCACATGCATCCTTGATATTCACATGCTCTTGATCTCCCCAACAACTTTCAATTCCCCAGTCTTTTTCACCTCATTTTCACCATGAAGTTAGTGTCCCTATACACTTCTATCCCCCATCAAGAAGGTCTTAGAACTCTCCACTTCTTTCTTAACACAGACCTAACCAGTTCCCCTCAACACCACTCTCCTCTGTCTGGTAAAACTAATCCTCAACTTCAACAACTTTCTTCTTTGGCTCCTCCTACTTTCTCCAAACTGAAGTTGTAGCCATGGGCACCTACGTAGGCCCACTATGCCTGCCTCTTCATTGGCTATGTGGAACATCCATGTTCCAATACTTCCCAGGTAATGTTCCCCACATCTTTCCACGCTATATAACAACTGCTTTAGTGCTGCTTCGTGCAACTATGATGACCTCATCAATTTCATCAACTTTGACCTTAAATTCACTTGGCCCATTTCTGCCACCTCTCTCCCCTTTGTCGATCTCTCTTTCTCCATTACTGGAGACAAGCTGTCTACTGATATCTTTTATAAATCCATCGATTCCCATAGTTATCTTGACTATACCTCTTTCCACCCTGTTTCCTGTAAAAATACCATTCCCTTTTCTCAGTTCCTTCATTTCCACTGCATCTGTTTCCAGGATGAGTCTTTTCTTTCCATGACATCAGAGATGTCCTCTTTCTTCAAGAACAGGGTTTTCCTTCCTCCACCATTGGTGCTGCCCTCACCCACATCTTCTTCTTTTCCCAGACATTCACATTTACCCCACCTTCCTCAGCCTTAACAGGGATAGAGTTCTTGTCCTCATCTACCACCCCATGAGCCTCCGTATCTTTCTTTGCAACTTCTGCCATCTTCAATGGGACCTTACCACCAAGTACATCTTTATATCCCCACAGTCTCTGCTTTCTGTAGAAATTCCTGTAAATGGCAGAAGTTTTACACCTGCCCATTCATCTCCTCCTTCACCTCCATTTAGTCCCCAAATAGACCTTCGTGGTGAGGCAACACTTCACCTGTGAATCTGTTGTGGCCACCCGCTGTATTCAGTACTCCCAAAGCAGCCTCAGCAACAATATTGAGATCTGACGTAATTGCGGGACCACTTTGTCAAGCACCTCAGCTCCAACCGCAAAAAGTGGAATTTCTGTCACCTACCCTGCCTCATTGCCTAATGAGAGATCTAGTATTGCACTTTCTAATTGGGAAATCTAATAAATGATTAAGTAAACTTTCCTGAACACACTTGACAAACTCTTTCCCATCCAAACCTTTTACAATATGGGAGTCCCAATCAATATGTGAAAAGTTAAGATCATCTACTTTCACAATCTAATGTTTCTTATACCTGTCTGTGATCTCTCTGCAAATTTGCTCATCTAAATCCCACGGACTACTAGGTGGTTTATAATATAATCCCATTAACATTAACATTAATTAGTTCCATCCACAAAGCCTCATTAGAGGAGCGCTCCAGTCTTTTCTTACCGAGCACTGTCGTGACATTATCCCTTGGTAGTATTGCCACCTCTCCCTCTTTAATCCCTCCTACTCTATGATGTCTAAAACCCGGAACCCCTGAACATTAAGCTGCCAGTCCTGCTCCTCCTGCAACCAAGTTCCACTAGTGGCAATGATGTTATAATTCCATGAGATGATCCATGCCCTAAGCTTGTCTGCCTTTCCTACAATAATCTTTGAAATAGACGCAGCTCAGAACATTATCTCGATCTTTTTATTCCTGACTTTGTATATAGGTTTAACAACATCTTTCTCCACAACCACCCCACTGTCTGTTCTGGTGCTTTGGTTCCCATCTCCTTGCAACTCTAGTTTAAATCACCCCCGTGCAGCACTAACAAAGCTTTCTGCTAGGTTCAGGTACAAATCATCCCTTCTGTATGGGTCACATCTTTCACGGAAGAGGGCCCAATGATCCAAAAATCTGAAGCCCTCTCTCCTCCTTCAATGCCTTGGCCTCATGTTAAACTGCATGATCTCCCTGTTTCTGACCTCACTAGTATGAGGCACAGGTAGCAATGCTGAGATCACAACCCTGGAAGGTCTTGTCAATTAACTTGGCACCTAACTGCTTGAACTCACTTTGCAAGACCTCATCACCCATCCTACCCCCGTCATTGGTACTCTCCCACCTCAGAATGCTATTGACTCGATTTGAGATGTTCCTGACCCTGGCACCCAGGAGGCAACAAACCCTCTGGGAATCTCATTCTCATCCACAGAACCACCTTTCTGTTCCCCTAACCAACAAATCTCCATCACTACAGCTTGCTTCTTCTCACACCCTTTTCCATCTGAGCCACAGAGCCAGATTCAATGCCAGAGACCTGACTGCTAGGTTAATTCCCCCGCCCCGCCGAAGTATCCAAAGTGGTATTCCTATTGTTGAGAGGAATGGCTATAGGGGTACTCTGCACTGGCTTTTATCCCTTTTCTCCCTCCTGACTGGCACCCAGTTTCCTGTGTCCTGCACCTTGGGTGTAACTACCTCTTTATATGTCTTATCTATCACCCCCTCAGCCTCCCAAATGATCTGGAGTTCATCCAGTTTCAGTTCCAATTATTTTAGAAACTGCAGCTGATGTAGTCACTGGGGACACTGGAGGTTTCCGTGTCTTCCCACATCCCACAAGAGGATCATTCCGCCATCCTGCCTGGCACTCACACTGCTCCGAATGTATAATAAGAAAGAAATAAAGAAAGAAGCAAACAATGAATCCGGCCGGCTGACGTCCTTATAGTTTCCTGCTTTATGTCTCCTTCTCTCTTTGAACAAATAAGTTGCATTTTCTATTTTCTAATCTAATGGAACATTCCCAAATCTGGAAAATTAAAACCAATGCATCATGCAACCAGTCCACAGCTCCAAAAGATTGCTTGGTACCACTCCCTGCTGACTGAAATTTTCCGTCCCTTGATTCTGTTTTTTTTCAATCTCTGATTTTTACGGAAACCTGCCCTCACTCTGATTCCAGAATCTCCGCACTGACATTGTCATGGATGTCGGCCTGAGTCTGAACCCGGCGTTGGACATTGGGCAGGTGAGCTTCCTTTGCACCACGAGGAACAAGTGCCCTGGTGTTAACAGGCCAGGATTCCTGCACCCCAGCATGTCCACCTCAGTACGGTGTGGTGACATAACAAATGTGAAAAGCAACCAGTGCAGAGTATAATCCCACAAGCAGTCATGTGATAAAGATCAAGAACAGAAACATGTGAGGCCTTGGAATTTCGACTATGACAACTCTGGAGCGGTTCATTTCCTAAGCTTATTTTATGTACAGACGGCCGTGATCACAATTGGCCTTGGGAATCAAGCTTGAACACAAATCGGGACCAGTTGTCAGGTTCACTCTAGTCTTTATTCTGTAGACATTCATTCAGGTTCAGGTTGAGTCTGGTCAGGTGAGATCAGTACTTCCTTAGGAAGAGTCTCATTAATGTGTTTTGACAAGTCTCATTGCCACTTTTGCATATTAAAAAAACATCCAAAAGATGAGGTCTTAAGTGTGCAATGTGCAGCATCCCCACTAGGTGGCTGTGGTAGCCCAACAGGAAGAGTCATTACTTCACAGCTCCAAAGGACACAGGTTAGATTCTCTTCTGGGTGCTGTTTGTGGCGTCTCCCAGTGACCGTGTGTCTTTCTCCCAGGGATCCAAATTCCCCCCTCATACCAAAGCTGTATGGGTAGACTAAATGGTCATGTAAAGAATCAAATGGGCTTGAGTGTGTGAATAAACGGCGGGTCTACAGGAAATAAGGACAATGGGACTGCTGCAACTGTTCCAATGGCCTATGTATTTGAAACATAACCTTTCTAACTGACAAAGGAATCTTTCGATAGGGATGGGGAAGTGGAACATTGGAGTTTCAGCTCGCATGTAATAGATGGGCTGAATGGTCCCTTTTCTGCATATACATTCACTAACCCATTGAAGTGCATGCAGGGTTTAGCTGTGTGCAGTGAACTTGCACTCATTTCATGGGTTGGCTACAGAAGACATGACACCTTGGGGCTTGGTCTGGGTTGGAATGAGTTACAATTTAATAGCCAAGTGATGGGACTTGTGATCCGGCTGGTTTTCCTGGCAACCTGTCCATCAATTGTAGAGGAGCTCCTTGAAGGATAAACCATCCCTGGAGAGCAGAATTCAGGAAGAACTAGCCTGTCCCACCTTGAATAGCTGATACAGATTGAACCAGAAACGGAATGTAGCTTAACAGCTCCTTCGCTAGATCAATGGGGGAAGGTGTGGGAGTAAAGGCCAGTGTTTTCTGATAGTTGGCTTCACTGACTCCCTCTCTGTCTCCCTTTCTCTCACTCTTTCCTTCTCTCATTCACCTTCTTTCTCTCTAACCCTTGCTTTCTGTTTTCTCCTCCTCTTTTTTTCTCACACTCTCTGTCCTCTTCTCTCTTGTTCTTTCCCCCAACCCCCTCTTTTCTCTTTCTCATCCTCCTTCTTTCTCTCCCCACACTCTTTCTCACTTACTCCTTTCCTGCCCTTCCCCCTGCAGGTGGAAGGAGCCTTTGCACAGGGCCTCGGCCTCTTCACTTTGGAGGAGTTACGTTATTCACCAGATGGAGTCCTGTACACCCGGGGTCCGGGCACCTACAAGATCCCAGCGGCTGGAGACATTCCTGCCAAGTTCAACGTATCCCTGCTGCGGGAAGCTCCAAACAAGAAAGCTATTTATTCTTCCAAGGTGACCGAAGATTTATTTGTTGCTTAATTGACAGAGTGGGCCATTTGTTGACTGTATAAATTGCATGATTTACATTGTTAAATGTAAAGACAGAGAATTACAACGAAGAAGCTGGTGGTGCATAAGTGTATTTACTGGGCCAGTAATCCAAAGTACTGGGTTCAGATCCTACCACGGCAACTCTAGAGTTTAATGTCAATTAGTAATCTAGGAGAGTTTTTGAAAATTAACCTGACCACTAATATAAAGTAACTGGATTTTTATACAAATCCATCCATTCACTGATGACTTCTACTGACAACACCTAGATGATATGTGACTGCAAACCCATTACATGGTTGGATTGTCAATGGCCTAGCAAGCTGTTTATTCTAGGGTAACCAGGGATGGACAATAAAAGCTGGACCAGCCAGTGAAGCCCAAATCCCAAAAAGTGTTTGATTGCGAGGAGAGATAAGAGAAGTAAGAAGCAATGACGAACCAGGACTGAGCCCAACAAGTAAGACATTGTAATGGTTGTTGCAGCTCATGACCTCCCAATGCCTGCCAACACCAGCCAACACCACTAGCAGAAATAATGAAGTCTGCTATCCCAACAAAGATCAGTATCTACTAATCCTGGTAACTGGTGTCCCAACAAATCCAAGCAAACCATGTAGGGACTTGCCTTTGGGTATTTTAGGAAATGCCATACTTAATTTATCTTGACATTTTGTGTCAGAATTTCTTTCTTAGTTGCTTGCAAGGAGCAACAGAACACAGGAAGTACTTCATCTTCACTTCCAGTAACTTCAAAGCAAAGTCACGAAACATCGAGCCGTGACACAGCATTTCCTGAGGATAGTTGTGTTGTCAATCTTCTGACTTTTTTCAGTTACTGTTTAAAGTTGAAGGATTTTTATAAAAGTAGAAACCACTTGTTGAACTTTAACTCAGACTTTGAACAAGGTCTGTTGAAGTGAATGAGAATGGGGTCTATGTTAAAGGATGGGTAACATGCATGATGCCACCCTGGGCTGTAACTCTGAATAGTGTTTATTTGAGTGATCAGTGTACGTGATTGTCTACATCGGGTTGTGGGGCAAGAGTCAGATATGTTAAAGGGGCTCATAACATGATTAATTACTTTGGGCTGGTGGACATGCATGGAAGTCGTTGGAGGGATCAGTGTAGGTGATTCTCAGTTATGGGCTGTGAATGGAGATCGCCAGTGGATCAGTGTGAGTGATTCTCAGTTATGGGCTGTGAATAGAGATTGCCAGTGAATCAGAGTGAGGGATTCTCAGTTATGGGCTGTGAATGGAGATTGCCAGTGGATCAGAGTGAGTGATTCTCAGTTATGGGCTGTGAATAGAGATTGCCAGTGAATCAGAGTGAGGGATTCTCAGTTATGGGCTGTGAATGGAGATTGCCAGTGGATCAGAGTGAGTGATTCTCAGTTATGGGCTGTGAACTGAGATCGCCAGTGGATCAGAGTGAGGGATTCACAGTTATGGGCTGTGAATGGAGATCGCCAGTGGATCAGTGTGAGTAATTCACAGTTATGGGCTGTGAATGGAGATCACCAGTGGATCAGAGTGAGTGATTCTCAGTTATGGGCTGTGAACTGAGATCGCCAGTGGATCAGAGTGAGTGATTCTCAGTTATGGGCTGTGAATGGAGATCGCCAGTCGATCAGTGGAAGTGATTCACAGTTATGGGCTGTGAATGGAGATTGCCAGTGGATCAGTGTAAGTGATTCTCAGTTACGGGCTGTGAATGGAGATTGCCAGTGGATCAGAGTGAGTGATTCTCGGTTATGGGCTGTGAATGGAGATTGCCAGTGGATCAGAGTGAGTGATTCTCGGTTATGGGCTGTGAATGGAGATCGCCAGTCGATCAGTGGAAGTGATTCACATTTATGAGCTGTGAATGGAGATCGCCAGTTGATCAGTGTAAATGATTCTCAGTTATGGGCTGTGAATGGAGATTGCCAGTAGACCGGTGTAAGTGATTCACTCTGCTGATTTGTGATTTTTATTGCAGGCTGTTGGAGAACCCCCTCTATTCCTCGCGGCCTCCATATTCTTTGCCATCAAGGATGCTATTGCCGCTGCCAGGGCAGCGTTTGGAGTGATGGATCCTTTCCGTTTGGACAGTCCAGCAACGCCAGATAGGATACGAGTTGCCTGTGTGGACACCTTGACCAAGATGGTATGAGGCTCTCACAATAGTTAGAGCTCAGGGTGCTGGACTGAATCTTTCTCAGGGTCTGACTATTCTCATTAGTCACATTGTTCCTTCTCAGTCTAGGTCAGATCCGAAGCTCTGTAGGCCAACCCCAGCCCATCATGGAGATCCCGGTCTCTTCAGCTCCTGACACTCTGTTAATAAAGACTCAAACAAGGAGAATCTCTGCAAACAGCCACATTCCTGCTCATCCCTGTAAATGCAGACACTCTTCAGGGGAGCCTCTATAAATGCTAATATACTCTAAAGGAACCCATGTGAATAGTTATTCATTCCTGAGGAATCTGTATAAATACCATAACACTCTCAGGGACCATCTTCAAAAACTGACACACGACTAGGACCCCCTCTGTAAATGCTGGTACACCATCAGGGATAGCTTGTAAAACTCAGAGACAGTTCTGGGGATCTTTAGCTTGGGTGAGAATGTTTAAAACAAAGGACTGAGAGTGGTCACAGATGGAACTCACCCGCTGTTCTCACCTTAATCAAAAAGATTTTTCATTGTATCTGTCAAAGTAACAATAGATCTGCTTTTGCTTTTTCTCCCAGTGTCCTCCTGCCGAACCAGGAACTTTTACTCCTTGGAACGTTGAAGTATAGCCAGAGCTCAGAAGATGACTGACTCCAGTGAGAGAATAAGAGAAAGTCTGATCATTATTTCACTGTCAAGCCTTCACTGACACTCAGCAACAGGATCAAATTCAATTCAAATTCAAAGTTTTGTTTTAGTTCAAAAAATAAATGATTGAAGGGAAGCAGCTATTTTTGAATGTGCTTTCTGTACCTTCTGCCCAATGTTAGCTGTGAAAGATGGCCTGGCTCTGATGGTGGGGATCTTTGATGATGGGCGTTGCTTCCTGTAGATACTACCAATGGTGAGGGGGTGGAGGGGGGAGATGTGCCAGTGATGTATTGGACAGGATCTATGACACTCTGCTCTTCTAGGGTTCCTGTGTATTCAGATTGCAACCAGTCAGGATACTTTCAACAGTACATCAGTGGAAGTTTGTCAGAATGTTTACTGACAAGCTGAACCTCTTTAATCTAATAAAGCTGATTGCACACCTTCCTTATGCACCTATGTGTTATGGTCCAGGACAGGTCATTCTATATGTTAATGCATGGAAATTTAAACCTGCTGATCCCCCCCAGTGTAGGTTTGCATATACTCGCCCTCCATTCCCTTCCTAAGGTCACCCATCAGCTTGTCGGTTTTGCTATTGTTGAGCGATTGGTTGTTTCTCTTCCACCACTCAACTAAATGTCCCTCTTGCTCTGGTAAGCGGACTCATTTCCATCTGCGATTCATCCGACAGCATTAATGTCACCAGCAGATTTGAAAATGGCATTGGAGTGGAGCTTACCATCATAGCCATGTGTGCATAGGGAACAGCGCAAGGAGCTAAGCACGCAGCCTTGAGGTGCACCTATGTTGGTGGTCTGCAAGGGGGAGATGTTGTTACCAATCCTCATTGACTGAGCTCTGCTGATAAGGAAGTCAACAATCCAGTTGCAGAGGGAGGTGTGGAGGTGCTAGGTCTTGAAGCTCCATGGTGAGTTTGGATGGCATAATTATGTTCAACAAAAAGCTGTAGTGGCATATGATTTCTTGCTGTCCAGATGCTTCAGAGCAGAAGAAAGAGCCATAGAAATTGCTTCTGCTCTTAGCAGCAGCTGTCGGTAATTTAGTCAAATCCATCATGATCTTGTTGAATGGTGAAGCATTTCTGAAGGGACAAAGATTCACAAGATGTTGCTGGTACTGGAGGGTTTGAGTTATAAGGAGAGACTGGATAGACAGAGGCTTCTCTTCATTCCCCCTCCCCCCAACTGAAACATAAGAAGCTGAGGGGTGATCTTGTACATAATACCATGAAGGGCATAGATAAGGTGGATTTTCACAGCTTTTTCCAGTGTATGGGAGACCATCGATTTAAGGTGAGAAGGGAAAGATTTGAAAAGGAACCTGAGGGGGAACAACTTCAGTCAGAGAGTGGCGAGTGTACGGAACAAGTGGTAGAGGCGGGTACAATTATGATGTTTCAAAGACGTTTCATCAGGGACATGAAGAGGAAATTGTTGAATTCAACAGTGATTCTCAAGAATGCCAGTGAGTTCAGGCATAAGACGAGGTGTTTATTCTTGCTTGATCTTTGTGGCAACTGTGTAAGATGTTGAAGGGAGGTCACAGTGGGAATAGGATGCTTTCAGTTACATTGCACTTGCAACCATTCCCTTTGTTATCTCCACCCGCACGCTGTATCCTCTCTTTGCCCAGATATGATGTATGGTCATCAGACTGAATCATTGACTGTTTGCGTCTCTGCAGACATTATCTGACATTCCAAATGTTTACAACCTTAGAACGTGTAGACAGTGCGTAAGAAGAACAGGATCGTTGGCCCGCTATGTCCGCTCCAAACATGAAACTAATCCCACCTGCCTTCACATGATCCATCTCTCTCCATGACCTTCATGTATATGTGTCTATCTAAATGCCCCTTAAATTCCACTATAGTGTGGGCTTTCACTGCCACCGCAGGCCCTGTGTTCCAGGTACATACCACTCTCAATTTTTTAAAAAACTGTCCTGCACACCACCTTTCACCTTTCCTCTCTCATCTTAAGAGCTATGCCTTCCTGTATTGGACATTTCTACCCTAGGGAAGAGACTGTGATTATCTGCACTATTTACCCTCCTCATAATTTTATAAACTTTTAATAGTCTCCCCTCAGCCTCTGACACTCCCCAGAAAACAATCCAAGCTATTACCTTCTAATACAAGCAGCCTCCTAGAAAACCTCACCTGCACCTTCTCCAAAGCCCCCACATCTTTCCTGAAATGTGGTGACCAGAACTTCACGCAATACCTCAGATGTGACGCAATTAGAATTTCATACATCTGATTCTATCTTTATTTTAGATTGCCAGCACCTGCGATTTGACTTTTATTTCATATCCAAATTCATGGAGTCAGAAATTTTGACAGCATGGAATCTGGCCCTTTGGTCCAACTAGCCTGTGCCAATCAAGATGCCCCATCTATTTGCCAGTTTGGCCCGTGACCTTCCAAACCTTTCCAATCCATGTATCTGGAATTGGAAGAACCATTGATGAATAATATGGCTGATTACTGACTGTGGCTTCAAAGTTTAAGTTTGGGAGCATTTGTCTCAAGACTACTCACCAATTTCATTACATTTCAAAAAAAGTCCTCGTGTTGGAAAATTGTGGGCGTTGATCACCAAGGAGCCTAGCAATCCAGTTGTAGACAGAATCCTTTACAATTACTTTTCCTCTCCATACGATTTCCTCAAGCTCCATCATTTTGCTCATCGACCTGCTGCTCCTCATTGGCACAGTCTGAGAATATATCAAATTCCCTCCTACACACTGGTGGCAAGTCATCTACCACTCTCTCCATCTTTCCATTAGCAGAGTAGTGAAAGAGAAGCACAGCGGTTAGCACTGCTTCCTCACTCCTCTAGAAACATATGATCTAACTTCCTTCGATGCTGTCAGTGTGGAGTTTATATACTGCCCCTGATATAGCTCTGGTTTTGTGCATTGCCCTGAAGACTTGTTGAGATAAAAATTAATTACTGGAAATTTTCCCTTATTGTTAGGTAAGGAATCGGTGGGCATCTGAGAGAAATCAAAAAATAACATCAAATTTGATGATCATTCAATTTTATTACAATGTCAAGTTTTTCTATAGAGTCCTCAAGACATGCTACCGACTATCAGCCGCCCATTTACACCAATCATAAGACCATAAGACAAAGGAGCAGAAGTCGGCCATTCAGCCCATCGAGTCTGCTCCGCCATTTTATCATGAGCTGATCCATTCTCCCATTTAGTCCCACTCCCCTGCTTTCTCACCATAACCTTTGATGCCCTGGCTACTCAGATACCTATCAATCTCTGCCTTAAATACACCCAATGACTTGGCCTCCACTGCTGCCCGTGGCAACAAATTCCATAGATTCACCACCCTCTGACTAAAAAAGTTTCTTCGCATTTCTGTTCTGAATGGGCGCCCTTCAATCCTTAAGTCATGCCCTCTCGTACTGGACTCCCCCATCATGGGAAACAACTTTGCCACATCCACTCTGTCCATGCCTTTCAACATTCGAAATGTTTCTATGAGGTCTCCCCTCATTCTTCTAAACTCCAAGGAATACAGTCCAAGAGTGGACAAATGTTCCTCCTATGTTAACCCTCTCATTCCCAGAATCATTCTGGTGAATCTTCTCTGTACCCTCTCCAACGTCACCACATCCTTTCTTAAATAAGGAGACCAAAACTGCCCACAGTACTCCAAGTGAGGTCTCACCAGCGCCTTATAGAGCCTCAACATCACATCCCTGCGCCTATACTCTATTCCTCCAGAAATGAATGCCAACATTGCATTCGCCTTCTTCACCACCGACTCAACCTGGAGGTTAACTTTAAGGATATCCTGTACGAGGACTCCCAAGTTCCGTTGCATCTCAGAATCCAATCAATCAATCCAACATCAATCCCATTTAAAAAAATTTTCCCCCCAATTCTATCAACTCCCCCCAGACTCTACCACCCACCTACCCACAAGAAACAGTTCACAGTGGCCAATTAACCACATATCGTTGGAATGTGTGAGGAAGCTGGACCGCCCCAGAGAAATGCACACGGTCACGTGGTAAGTCAGGAGATGGTCTTTGGCACTATGAGGCAATGGGTCTACCAGGAACACCACGTATCATTGTGTTAAGGTAAATATTCCACAGACCATTAAAATTAACTAGAAGCAAAAAGTGACATTTCCCAATAGAAAAAAAAGTGTCATTTTCAACAAAGAAACCAATGATGAAAGTGTGTTTAATAAGGAGAAAAATAATGGGGCAGTGGTACAAGAATGATGCACAAGATAATCTTAGAAATACATGATAATTTAATTTAAATCTAAATGATCTGCAAAGGTGGATTTGTATTGAATGATTATTTGTGATGTTCAACATTCCTGTTCCATGTGTAATGAATCAGAGCCACTGATAGTCTATATTGTCTGTCAGGCTTAATGACTGAATGATAAGGTTTCCAGTTACAAAAAATATATTCCAAGTAATCAAACCTTTGGCAAATATTTAAAGATAAGTACAAATCCCCTTGTATATTTTATTAAACATCTTCTGGTAATTGGCCTATTTTGTGGGTGAATGCCCTGTCCAGTGTGGTACTGTTCTATAAATAGATTTTATATTAGAACATAAAAGTAAACTGCGTACACAAAGTGATCTCTATGTCAATTCAGGTGGAAGCAATGAAGTAAATTATAATTGTGTAATTAATAATTCAATAAAAATGCAATATTGTTTTAAACTATGTAATGCTTTTCTTGAATTTGATTTTTGGAATTAGCAGTATTAGTTACTAAAAACATTCTACCATAAAAGCAACTTAGATTGATTCAAGTGATTCATCAACAAGATACGATGGTGCAGATAAGATACATTTGGTTCTCCTAGTGTGGCCTCTCTTATATCGGAGAGACCCGACATAGATTGGGAGACTGCTTTGCTGAGCATCTACGTTCGTCCGCCAGAACAAGTGGGATCTCCCAGAGGTCACCCATTTTAATTCAACTTCCCATTCCCATTCCGATATGTCCATCCATGGCCTCCTCCACTGTCAGGATAAGGCCATAGTTGGGTTGGAGGAACAATACCTTATATTCCGTTTGGGTAGCCTCCAGCCTGATGGCATGAACATCGATTTCTCAAACTTCCAGTATTGCCTCCACCCACCACCCCCTTCACCATTTCCCCATCTCCTTGTCCCTCTCTCATGTTATCTCCTTGCTTGCCCATCACCTCCCTCCGGTGCTCTTCCCCTTCCCCCACCGACTGCTTTTTTCCATAGATGCTGCCTACTCTGCTGAGTTCCTCCAGCATTTTGTGTGTGTTGCTGTGACGATGAAGGTTGTTTTATTAATATAGATTTTAATTTAGATAGAGTTTTCAATATTATATTTATCAAAAGAAAATGTCAAAGGTAAAAGTGTGAAAGTTATGAAAGCAAATGAAGTTTGTCGTTGTTCAACGTAGAGAGAAAATGCTGGAGGAATTCAAGCATTCAGCCTGCATCTATGGGAAGAGAAACAGGGTTAACTTTTCTGGTTGAAGACTTGGTCAGAACTGAAAAGGAAACCAAATAATCTTGTGAAGTTGCAGGGAGGGTGGGGGAGGGGGGATTTCACTGAGCCCATCTCAGCCATTTCCTGCACTTTTGTTTTCACTGCTCTCCTTCAGGACAGAACAAGGATAGAGGTTCCCCTGCTCCTCATCTGTCTCCACATGATCCATCATTTCCACCACCTTCTTCCACCTTCCCTTCTCCCCTTTTAGCATTTTGCAGGGACTGTTCTCTCTGTGTCTCCTTGATATACTCTTCCTACCCACCACACCTTACCCTTATGGCACTTCCCCGGCAGTCACAGGCAGTGCAACACTTACTCATTCACCTCTTCCCTTTCCACCATCCAGGAAGACAAACAATCAGCAATTCACTTATTGTACTTCCAATCAAGTGTGCTACATTTGGTGTTCACAATGTGATCTCCTCCACACTGGGGAGACCAAATGCCCACTTTGTGGAGTGCCCACTTTCAGTTTGCAGGGTAATTGTGAACTTCATATTGGCTGGCAATTTCGTTCCTGATTCCACTTTGCCTGATTGGCCTGTGGCCTCCTGCACTATTGTAGTGAACCCCAACACAAGCATGATGAATATCACGTCATCTTCTTTCCGGGCACATTGCAGCTTTCTGCACCCAATAATGAATTCTACAACTCTGGGTAACTTGGTTTATCGAACTGTATTAGTCATAATTTGTGAGATAAACTTGTCCCTCCCACAGGTACAGCTTGCACATTTGCAGTATTTTCTATTTTTTTAGACTTCCAGCATCTGCAGATTTATTGTCCTTCATAATACATACACAGACATGGGCATTGCATCACGTTTTTTTTTGCTGAAGGGTTAGGACTTACATTATAACTTTAAATTTACATCCTCTTAGAGTTTATCATGCAGCTAATATTAAAAAATACTGGGCGATAGTAAAATCCAACCAAAATCCTACAGTAAAATACAATATTAATCTAATGTTACAATTCAATACCACTCTCTAATAATTATCGTCAAAATGTGAAGTCTAACACTGAGCTCTGGTGAGTGAATTCAACAATGACATTTTATTGAACTCAGTAGTGAAGTCATGCACTTGAGACAAACTCAGCTGAGACATTCCTAGCATGTGTGAGCCAGCCTCATTGAACATGACCACAAAACATGGGAGAGGAGTGGCTATCTGCTCCACCTTTCAATAGAATCACGGCCAGTCTGACCTCAGCCTCAACTACTATGCTTTGCTGTCTTGATACACATTGGTAAACATGCTGATTTCCTCCCATTAAAAAAACTTTAGTATATCAATATTGTTTTCACAATTTCAAAGGCGAAAAAAAAACTATGGACCAGGTGCTGTGGTTAATATAGATGAGTACCTGATAGCTGACTTGGACATGGTGACTACAAGGGCATGATTCTGTGTTTTTATCTAACTATATGATGAAATGCTTTGAGAGGTTGGTTATGACTAGACTGAACTCCTACACATTTGAACTGAACCTGGACTCATTGCAATTTGCCTATAGTCACAATAGGTCAACAGCAGATGCAATCTCCATGGCTCTTCACACGGCTTTAGACCACCTAGACAACACAAACACCTACGTCAGGATGCTGTTCATCGACTATAGCCCAGCATTTAATACCATCATTCCCATAATCGTAATTGAGAAGTTGCAGAACCTGGGCCTCTGTATCTCTCTCTGTAATTGGTTTCTCGACTTCCTAACCGGAAGACCACAGTCTGTGCGGATTGGTGATAACTTATCCTCTTCGCTGACGATCAACACTGGCGCACATCAGGGGTGTGTACTTAGCCCACTGCTCTACTCTCTGTATACACATGACTGTGTGGCTAGGCATAGCTCAAATACCATCTACAAATTTGCTGATGATACAACCATTGTTGGTTGAATCTCAGGTGGTGACGAGAGGGCGTACAGGAGTGAGATATGCCAACTAGTGGAATGGTGCCGCAGCAACAACCTGGCACTCAATGTCAGTAAAATGAAAGAGCTGATTGTGGACTTCAGGAAAAGTAAGACAAACAAACACATACCAATCCTCATAGACGGATCAGAAGTAGAGAGAGTGAGCAGCTTCAAGTTCCTGGGTGTCAAGATCTCTGAGGATCTAACCTGGTCCCAGCATATTGATGTAGTCATAAAGAAGGCAAGACAGTCGCTATACTTAATCAAGAGTTTGAAGCGATTTGGCATGTCTACAGATAAGCTCAAAAACTTCTATAGTTGCTCCGTGGAGAACATTCTGACAGGCTGCATCACTGTCTGGTATGGGAGTTGGGGGGCTACTGCACAGGACTGAAAGAAGCTGCAGAAGGTTGTAAATCTAGTCTGCTCCATCTTGGGTACTAGCTTACAAAGTATCCAGGATATCTTTAAGAAGCGGTGTTTCAGAAAGGCAACTTCCATTATTAAGGACCTCCAGCACCCAGGGCATGCCCTTTTCTCACTGTTACCATCAGGTAGGAGATACAGAAGCCTGAAGGCACACACTCAGCATTTCAGGAACAGTTTCTTTCCCTCTGCCATCCAATTCCTAAATGGTCTTTGAAGCTTTGGACACTACCTCACTTTTTTAATATACAGTATTTCTGTTTTTGCACATTTTTAAAATAATCTATAGAATATATACAATTGATTTACCTGTTTATTTATTATGTTTTATTTTTTTCTCTCTCCCTCTGCTAGATTATGTATTGCATTGAACTGCTGCTGCTAAGTTAACAAATTTCATGTCACATGCCGGTGATAATAAACCTGATTCTGATGTATGCTTTTATCTAACTATAATAATCTGGTCATACATAGACTTGTTAAAAGAAAAAAAAACAAAATTCTATATTATTTAGTAATTATATGATATTATTATGAACTGTTACAGTGCCTATAAGTATTCACCCCTCCCCCAAAGTTTTCATGTTTTATTATTTTACAATGTTGAATCATAATGCGTTTAATTTGGCTTTATTTTGACACTAATCAACAGAAAAAAAGACTGTCTTGTGTCAAAGTAAAAACAGATCTCTACAAAGTGATCTAAATTAATTACAAACAAAATACAAAATAATTGCTTGCTTAAGTGTTCACATTAAATCATCACTGGTGCGGCCAGTTGGTTTTAGAAGTCACATAATTAGTTAAATGGAGATCACCTGTGTGCAGTCAGGGTGTATCAATTGATTACAGTGAAAATACACCTGTGGCTGGAAAGTCCAGCTGCTGGTGAGCCAGGATCCTGGCAAAAACTACACCGTGAAGACAAAAGAACACTTCAAGCAACTCCACAGAAAAGTTATTGAAAAGCACATCAGGAGAGGGATAGAAGAAAATTTTCAAGTCACTGAATATTCCTTGGAGTACAGTTGAGTCAATCATCAAGAAATGGAAAGAATATGGTACATCTGTAAATCTGCCTGGAGCAGGCCGTCCTCAAAAACTGAGTGACTGTGAAAGAAGGGGACTAGTGAGGGAGACCACCAAGAGCCCTATGACAAATGTGGAGGAGTTGCATGCTTTACTGGCCAAGATGGGAGAGACAGCATGTACAATGGTTGCTTGGCTGCTTCACAAGTCACAGCTTTATGAGAGGGTGGCAAAGAGAAGGCCACGGTTGAAAAAAACTCACATGAAATCTCAGCTAGAGTTTACCAGAAGTCATATGTGAGACTCTGAAGTCAGCTGGAAGAATGAACTGTGGTCTGATGAAACATAAATTGAGCTTTTGGGCTATCAAACTAAATGCTATGTTTGGTATAAGCGAAACTCCACACATTATCAAAAGCACACCATCCCTACCGTGAAGCATGGTGGTGGCTGCATCATGCTGTGGGGATGCTTCAATGCAGCCATCCCTGAAAGACTTGTGAAGGTAGAGGATAAAATGAATGCAGCAAAATACAGAGAAATCCTGATTTAGTCTGCAAGAGAACTGTGACATGGGAGAAGATTTGTTTTCCAACAAGGCAATGACCCCAAGCATAAAGCCAAAGCTACACAAGAATGGCTTAAAAACAACAAAGTTAATGTTCTGGACTGGATAAGTCAGAGTCCAGACCTGAATCCAATTGAGAATTTGAGGTTGGACTTGAAAAGGGCTACTCAGTCACAATCCCCATGTAATCTGACAGAGCTTGGTCAGTTTTGTAAAGAAGAATTGGGGGAAAAATTGCAGTGTCCAGTTGAGCAAAGCTGATGGAGACCTATCACACAGACCTGAGGCTGTGATTGTTGCCAAAGGTGCACCTTCTAAATACTGAATTGAAAGGGGTGAGTAATTATGCAATCAATTATTTTGTGTTTAACAATTGTAATAAATTTGTACTAATTTGTAGAAATTTGTTTCCACTTTGATACAAAAGAATCTTTTCTGTTGTTCAGTGTGAAAAAAGCCAAATTAAATCCACAGTGATTCAATGCTGTAAAACAACAAAGCATGAAAACTTCCAAGGGGGCTGGGGGTGAATACTTCTTATAGGCACTGTATATAATAGCTTCACAGTACGTTGGTGAGATTAGAATCAGCAGTAATGTGGTGTGGTTAGTGTGTGAGTAGCAAGAATGTGGAAACCTCTTCCAGAGACACATGTCATGATGGCACTAGGGGAATGCACATTCAAGTATTACCTGAACATGGACTTTTAAAAATAAATAAATAAATAAATGAAAGATAATCATAGTAGTGAAGACAATGATAGCAATGAACCATCATGGTCAGTGGCGTCCATCAGTGTAGGATACCTACCATGGTTACCTGGTCTGGTTTAATTCCGGATGCCCCAGTTTAAATTAGCACTTCTCCTCCGTTAGGGGCAATTAATGCTGATATTAATCAGTTATCTATAGATCCCGCAAATGAATAGATAAAACAACTAAATTACTCCAGGTTCCTGTATTCTTTGTACATAATAATACATGCAGCTTGTTTTTACTTTTATTTCCAGTGATTACCTCCAGTGCCCATGACAACTACATCTGCAAGAAATGCATCCAACTGCAACTTCCCACACCACATTAGGGAACAGGAGCTGGATTAACTTTATACTTTGAAATACATGGGTGAACTGACAAATAAGAAAGAGATGACCATGTTAATGGGATTACAATATAGACCACCCGACAGTCAATGGGATTTAGAGAAGCAAATTTTTAGAGAGATCACAGACTGCTGCAAGAAACAAGGTTATGATGATAGGTGGTTTTAACTTTCCACATTTTTTAGATTGAGGACACGTCCTCTTTTATTGTCATTTAGTAATGCATGCATTAAGAAATGATACAATGTTTCTCCAGAATGATATCACAGAAACACTAGACAAACCAAGACTGAAAAACTGACTAAAACCACATAATCATAACATGTAGTTACAACAGTGAAAAGCAATACCGTAATTTGATAAAGAACAGACCATGGGCACGGTAAAAAAAAAGTCTCAAAGTCTCTCAAAAGCCCCGTAATTTCACGCAGACGGTAGAAGGAAGAGAAACTCTCTTTCTGCCATGAGCTTCCAGTGCCACAAACTTGCCAATGCAGCACCCTGGAAGCACCCAACCACAGCCGACTCTAGAGAACGTCTGAAAATTTCGAGCCTCCGACACCAAGCACTGAGCACCATCTCTGCCGAGCGCTTCGGCCCCGGCAATAGGCAAAGCTGAGGATTTGGGGCCTTCCCCTCCGGAGATTCTCGATCGCACAGTAGCAGCAGCAGTGAAGCAGGCATTTCAGAAGTTTCTGGGACTGGGACTCCCAAACTGTAAAATGTCTGGATGAGATAGAGTTTGCCAAATGTGTTCAGGAAAGTTTTGTTAATCAGCACATAAAACTCCCAACTAGAGAGAGTGTGATACTAGATCTCTTATTGGGCAATGAGACAGGGCAGGTGACAGAAGCTTGTGCGGGGGAACACTTTGTGCATCTATTGACCACAATGCCATTAGCTTCAGGATAATTATAGAGAACTGTAGGTCTGGTCCTCTGAGATTCTAAATTGGAGAAAGGCCAATTTGGGTATCAGAAAGGATCTAACAAATGTAAATTGGGAGAAATTGTTTTCTGACAAAGGTATACTTGTTAAGTGGAAAGTCTTCAAAAGAGAAATTTTGAGAGTGTGGAGTTTGTATTTTCCTGTCAGAATAAAAGGCAAGGATAACAGATTTAGGGAATCTCAGTTTTCAAGAGATATTGAGGCCCAGGTTAAGAAAAAAGGAGGTGAAAAGCAAGTATGGACAGGAAGGAGTGTAAGAAATACGAGAGAAACATTATAGGAAACCAGGGGCTTTCCTTGGACCCTGTGGGAGGATATGCACAAATTGCAGGGACCCTAGCAGAAATATTTAAAATGTACAAGTGAGATGCTAGAAGATTGGAAGATAGCTAAAGTTCCATTGATTAAGAAAGGATCTAGGAATAAGCCAGGAAATTATAGACTGCTCAGTGGATAAGTTACTGGAAGTCTTCTAAGGGACTGGATATGTAAGTATTTGGATAGACAGGGTCTGATTAGGGATAGTCGACATGGCTTTGTGTGTGGTAAGTTTTTCAAGGAAGTTACCATGAAGGTCGATGAAGGCAAGGCAGTGGATATTGTCCACATGGACTTTAGCAAGGCCTTGACAAGGTCCTGCTGGGAAGGTTGGTTTGATGGAGGGAAGCAGAAAATGATGGTGGAAGTTGTTTTTGGACTAGTGGCTATCTTTGCTACCTAAAGCTCGGTGCTGGGCCATTGCTATTTATCATCTATAGCAATAACTTGAGTGAGAATGTACAACACATGGTTAGTAAATTTGAAGATGACACTAAAATGCATTTGTTATTGATAGTGGAGATGTCTTTCAGGTCACAGATATCTTGGGTAAAAGGGCCAAGGATTGGTTGATGGAATTTTATTCAGATAATTGCACTCTGGGAAGACAAACGAGGTTGGATTTTCACATTAATGGTAAGGCCTTGGGGAGAGCCGTACAACAGAAGAACCTAGAAAAACAGGTGCAATGTTCCCTGAAAGTCGCATTGCAGGTAGACATGGTGGTGATGAAGGCTTTTGGCATGCTGACCGTCATCAGCCAATGCATTCAGCATTATAGTTGGGTTGTTATGTTGCAATTATTCAAGACATTGGTGAAACTACATTAGGAACATTGTGTTGAGGTTTGGTCACTTTTCTCTAGGGAAGATGCCGTGAAGCTGAAAAGGGTGCAGAGGAGATTTACAAGGATAATGTTAGGACTGAGTTATGAAGAGAGGGTGAGGAGGTTGGGACTTAGTTCACTGAAGCATAGGAGAATGAGGGGTGGTCTTGTCGAGCTGTATAGCACAGTGTTTCATTAGGAATCAAGAACTAAAAAGAACTGTTTTAAAAGATGAGTGGAGAGATTTAACAGAAACGAGAGAGTCATCAGTGTATGGAATAAGCTGCCAGTGGCAGTGAGCGTGGGGTGTATATTAGCACCATTTATTGGGCAGAGAGATATCGGGCAAATGGTACTTGCTTAGAAGGAAACCTTGGTCAGCAAGGATGGGTTGGACCAAAGGGTTTGTTTCCCTGCTCTGTGACTCTGACTTTATAACGAGAATGAATCCCGAAGGCACAGAAGAAGCTACGGGACAAGTGTTGTAGCCGGTGGTCAGTGTGGAGATGGTGGGCTGAATGGCCTGCTTGCATGCTGATTGACTCTAATGTGGCAGATAATATGCCACCCTATAGTCTCTCTAAGTGTGGTAACCAATTGCCACTATTTAGTTAGAACTTTGCCTAGTTCTGTCAGCCCATTGTTACTGAAGCAGGTGTCGGAGATCTGCATCTGCTCATGCGTCCAATTTCCATGCCGAGCTGTTTGTCAGGGGTCAGGGGCTCGATTAGTTCAAGGTCAACTCGTGAGTGAAATTGAAGGCAGCGAAGTCACCACTGTAGAGCTGGAGCAAGTTGTCCAGCAGCCAGGCTGGGAGATGGCCAAGGAGTTGCTCCACCAGCCACTGGGACCACAGGCTCTCCTCCCAGTCCTGGAATGGGGGTAACTTCAGCCCCTCAGGGGGGTGAAAACCCAGACGCCACAGAAGGTGGCCCAGTTCCTGGTCCAGGAATTTGTAGGCCACCACATAGTCATATTGGACGAGGCAAGGCTGGCACAGATGCACCAAGGGCCTCCAGCCAGCTGGCTCTTCCGCCATCCCCTGTGGCAACAATCGCCGGATGTACGCCTCAAGGGACTCGCCAGCAAAGTGGTCACGGTGGTAGGTGAAAACCAGCCGCTGAAGGGGATGCCTGATGAAGATGATCTTGGTGTACGATGGCAGCAGGGTGTCAATTGTGCCCATGTCCTTCCATCTCAAGTCCCCGTGGGACAGAGTGGGTGGAGTGCGCTCGCTGATTAGCATGCTTTTCTCCACCGGCACGTTGTTCAGGATTTCCAGCACCCTCTCCCAGTGAGTTGTCCCCATGTCGGGGGAGCTGCAGTATACCACCCGGTGACGTGCGTTCATACGGAGGCTCAGGAAGTGGGCAAACTGATGGAGCCTGTTGACCTCCATGCTTCGCTTGCAGAATGACCTCAGGAGCATTCTCCTCAGCTGCTGGTTGTAGAGGAAGGAGTCCAAGGTCAGGGGGTCACTCTCCACTGTCAGAGTTGGCCCTGCAGTCAATGTAAGAACAGATAATGTTTTCAGTCATGGGGAAATCTCCACCGAGGGAACACAGTTATAAAACTGTGTTTACCCCATATCCCTCCACACCTTTCTTATTCACGTGCCTTTTAAATGGTGTTATTCTACCCACTAAACTCTGGTAGCTCACTTCATGTGCACCTCTGATATGGGGAAAAGATTCGACAGTCAGTTCACCGAACCACATTTGCCTGAATCACTGCATGTGGAATGAACTGCCAGAGGAGTATGAAACATAAAGCAGGCCCTTTGGCCCATGATGTTGGCCTGAACTAAAAGCAAGTGGTTGAGGCAAATACGCCAACAATATTAATACAACATAGTACAGGGCCTTCAGCACATGATCAGCTGACAACTTTTTAACGTATTCCAAAATCAACCTAACCTTTCTCTCCCATGTAGGCCTCCATTTTCTTTCATCGTGTGCCTATCTAAAAGTCTTGTAAATGTCCCTAAAGTATCTGTGTCTACCACCATGAGGACAGTGTGTTTCATGTACCCATCACAGTCTGTGTAAAAACAAAACTAGCTCTGACATTTCCCCCCCCCCCCGCCACAATACTTTACTCTAATCACCTTATATCTGTGTCGTTTTGTAGTAGCCATTTCTGGTTGTCCATTTTATCTGTGCCTCTTATCTTATGCACCTCTATCAAGTCACCTCTCATGCTCCTTTGGACCAAAGGGAAAAGTTCTAGCCTGCTTAACCCATCCTCTTGCATGTTCTCTAATCCAAGTGACACCCTGCTAAATCTGCTCTGCTCCCTCTCTAAAACTTTCATATCTTTCCTATAATGAAGCGACCTGAACTGAGCATAACACTCCATTAAGCTTGACAGACCTTTGAACATGGACCAGAATGGATTAGAGCAGGGGTTCCTAAACTACTTTATGTCATTGGCAAGTGCCGTTAAGCAAGGGGTCTGTGGACTCATTTAGAGGGATTTGAGGCAAACACAGGCAAATAGCTTAGGAAGGTATCTTGGTTACATGGACATGTTGGGCCGAAGGACTTGTTTCCATGGTGTATGAGTCAGTGAGTCTCTGAGGGACTTAGTGTGAGTGGTAATATTCAGTATTGTATATTGATTTAGAGTTCAATGTAGCTTGTTAAAGAACCATCTCCCAATAATTTTGTTGGAGAAGCTTCTGCCTCTGGTCATAGTCTTAGAGTCACAGGGTAGAGAACAGGGTCCTGTGGCCAATTGGTCCATTTGCTTTTGTTTGGCCCATATCCCTCTAAACTTTCCCCATTCATGTACCTGCCCAAGTACCTTTCTAAATGTTGTTTGTACCTATCTTAACTACTTCTCCTGGGAGCTCATTCCATATACTTGTAACGCTCAGTAAGGTTTCACTGCTAATGTAATGGCCTCTCTGTAATGGTTTTTCTGTAGCAGCAATGTTTGGGTTACAACTAGAGATAACAGGGGCTTGGCATGTGCACCATCCAATGAGAGGCGCCCTGTTTTTCTTTCTTGTGTGTCTGAGAGAAGGCTTTGCGGTCTTTTGTTTGGCAGAAGATGGAGAGAGAAGATGCCAGAACAGGAAAGCTGTAGACTGCAAGAAGAGGTGGACTTGAAATGGGGTTAGAGTCAATGACATGAAGGGGAAGTTGATGCAGAACGAACAGATGGGAAAACCACCAACTCCAACATTCCATATCAGACTGTTTCATGAGAATGGGCTCTTTTACTTTTTGTTTCTTTACTAACCTATAATCAAATTAAGAATTATAAATCTCAGTCATTTAATTGCATATTGTGCACTTTGTTATTTTGTGGTACTGATCTGTAACAGGGGACACATCATGCAGCATCCACCCAAACAAGATTTCTCAAGTTTGGCCGGGCCGGAGACTGTCTTCCCCTAGAGTAAGTCGCTAGCTAGACCTGAGGATAACAGACTGAACACCCTCTGGGTGAAAGAGATGCCCCTCAGGTTCTTATTAAATCTCTCCCCATCTAGCCCTAAGCCTATACTCTTTAGATTTTGACTCTACAATCCAAGGGTAAAGTCTGTGCCCCTTTTGATTTTATTCTGCAAACCACCCCTCATTCAGTGAAAACCGTCCCCATCCTTAACTGCTCAACCTCTCTCCGTAACTCAGTCTTTCAAGTCATGACAAAATCCTCTGCATTCTTTCCAGCTTATTTCTATCTTTCCTGAGGCCTATGGTCGATAATTCTACCAAATCAGATCAAAGGTTATAAGACATACCTTTCCCAAGAACAGAGGAACGGCCTGCTCTCCACTCATTACAAAGCAGCCAGACCAAAGCACCCAGCAGCAGTAACACAGCTGAATATCGCCTAGGGAGGCTCATTGTAAGCTGGTTCTGTCTCTCTGACACTGGTGGAGGTCAAACGTCACAAACTCAAACACCAGCTCAATGTGGATTCAGCCTCCGGCCCCCTCTATACAGGAAAGCTCGTTACGAGCCATCGATTCCTTCTCTGGGTCCCACCAAGGCTGCACCCTATTTGTTTGTACTATCTCTTTTAATACTGTTTACCTTTGGATCAACACTGACGTGTATGCAAGGACACTGGTTGATTGTACCTTTTGCAATCATAGTCAAGCAGCACAAAAACAGGCCCTATCGACAGCTGGTCCAAGGTGCCCAACAAAAGGTAGTTCGATTTGCCCGCGTTTTACCAAAGTCCCTCTAAATGATGCATCAACTCTTCTCAGGATTCCAGCCGGGTACAGGCAATGATTTAAACAGATGTTTCGATGACAAACATTGCCATCTTCATTAAAGATGATGCCTGGGCATGTCTTGTCCAGTGGTATTTATACACCCATTGTCTGTCCCTCCTGATTGGTTAGTCCTCGTCTAATTGGGTTTCTGCTCTTCCACCTTGTTTACAATCAATTCCAGTTCTGGTTCCTCTATAAGGGGAATTGCTATGAACAAATGGACTGAGAGGCCATGGGATCACTGTTGTCACCAGCTATTGCTAATTTCTACATGGAAGACTTCAAGGAGAGGGCTCTGAGTTCATCACCCTTATGCCCCAAATGCTGCTTCAGATACATCAATGACACGTTCATAGTGTAGCTTCAGGACTCCAGGCACTCCAACAGTTCCACGACCATCTGAACAGCAAACATCCAAACACCCAATTTGCAATGGAGATGGAGAAGAGTGGTTGCCTCCCATTCCCGGACATTCTAATATAATGGAAACCGGACGGTTGCCTTGGAAACCCACTCACATGGACTTGTACCTCAACAGTAACAGCCACCATCAAGCCTCCAATGTAGAGCAGTTCTTTCTCCTTTGATTAACCATATGAAAACTATTTTCAACCCAGATATTCTCCCCAAGGAAATATGATTGCACACAGTGTTCCTAAAGAATGGCTACAAGTAAAGGAAATCAACTGGGCCTTTAAAAGAGCCGATGGGAAAAACCAGGAAACTTCACAATGAGGATGAACCCATCGCTACCACCTATCTTCCCAATATTTCCAGGTTTTTGGAAGGATCGCCAGGATCCTGAAGAAATACTGCATTAATACCATTCACAAACCTGTAAGGCAGCTCAAATCACAGCTTATGTGGGTCAAAGATGACCTGGGACTCAGTTGGCTGGCACTTATGGGATTCTCTGGGAATGTGGAGCAGCATATATTGGCCAGATGGGATGCACAGTGAAAATCTTCATCAAGCAGCTCAGGAGGTGTATCCGTTTGGGTTACCTGGAGTAATCGGCAGAAGCAGAACATTGCATACGCAACGGCCATAGAGCAGACTTTGGCACAAAATTACTGTGCTGTGCCAATGGCTTTTGGGACCACCTGGTGAAGGGAGCCATTGAAATAAAACTAGAGGAAAGAATTTTAATAAAGACAAAGGTCTCGCTCTAAGTAAGAACTAGAATTAAATTGTAAATGAGATGGGACAGTGGAAACCTGATTGCATGAGGACTAACCAATCAGGAGGAACGGATGATAGGGGTATAAATTCCACTGGACTAGACAACCCAAGCATCATCTCTGATGAAGATGGTAGAGCTTGTCATCGAAACCTCAATTATTATTGATACCTATACCCGGTTTGAAGCCTGAGAAGAGTTTATTTGTCATATTCGAATCGGCTTATTCAGAAAGTCAGAAGGCATGGGATCCAGGGAAGTTTGGCCAGGTGGATTCAGAATTGGCTTGCCTGCAGAAGGCAGAGGGTGGTGGTGGAGGGAGTACTTTCAGATTGGAGGATTGTGACTAGTGGTGTCCCACAAGGATCTGTTCTGGGACCTTTTTTTTTTGTGATTTTTATTAACGACCTGGATGTGGGGGTAGAAGGCTGGGTTGGCAAGTTTGCAGAACACAAAGGTTGGTGATGTTGTAGATAGTGTAGAGGATTGTTGAAGATTGCAGAGAGACACTGATAGGATGCAGAAGTGGGCTGAAAAGTGGCAGATGGAGTTCAACCCAGAGAAGTGTGAGGTGGTACACTTTGGAAGGACAAACTCCAAGGCAGAGTACAAAGTAAATGGCAGGATACTTGGTAGTGTGGAGGAGCAGAGGGATCTCGGGGTACATGTCCACAGATCCCTGAAAGTTGCCTCACAGGTATAGGGGCTAGTTAAGGAAGCTTATGGGACGTTAGCTTTCATAAGTCGAGGGATAGAGTTTAAGAGTTGCGATGTAATGATGCAGCTCTATAAAACTCTGGTTAGGCCACACTTGGAGTACTGCGTCCAGTTCTGGTCGCCTCACTATAGGAAGGATGTGGAAGCATTGGAAAGGGTACAGAGGAGATTTACCAGGATGCTGCCTGATTTAGAGAGTATGGATTACGATCAGAGATTAAGAGAGCTAAGGCTTTACTCTTTGGAGAGAAGGAGGATGAGAGGAGACATGATAGAGGTGTACAAGATATTAAGAGGAATAGATAGAGTGGACAGCCAGCGCCTCTTCCGCAGGGCACCACTGCTCAATACAAGAGGATATGGCTTTAAGGTAAGGGGTGGGAAGTTCAAGGGGGATATTAGAGGAAGGTTTTTTACTCAGAGAGTGGTTGGTGCGTGGAATGCACTGCCTGAGTCAGTGGTGGAGGCAAATACACTAGTGAAATCTAAGAGACTACTAGACAGGTATATGGAGGAATTTAAGGTGGCGTGTTATATGGAAGGCAGGGTTTGAGGGTCGGCACAAAGGTGGGCTGAAGGGCCTGTAATGTGTTGTACTATTCTACGTTCTATGTTCATATATGCTGGGAAAGCACTGGATCCTTTTTCATCCCTCTCAATATTCTCTATCCATGTGCATGTACGCATGTCTTTCAAATGATTAAGTTACCTGCCTCTTCCTCTGGCAGCTCCTATTAAATCTCTCTCCTCTCCGATCATAGGAATGAAAGATGTAGAATCTTTGTAGGTAGAGTTAAGAAATTCCAAGGGTAAAATGACCACCAAATAGTAGAAAGGATGTGGGATACACATGTGAGGTAGAAAATGCATGTAAAAAGGGCAATGTTACGATAGTGATGGGGGATTTCAAACTGTAGATAAATTGAGAAAATCAGGTCAGTGCTGGTTCTCAAGAGGGGGACTTTGTAGAATGCCTCAGATGGCTTTTTAGAGCAGCTTGTGGCTAAGCCTACTAGGGGAAAGCCTATTCTGGATTGGGTGTGGTAAAGTGAACCAGGTTTGATTAGGGATTTTAAGGTAAAGGAACACTAAGGAGACAGTCATCATAATATGATTAAAATACACCCTGTTACTTGAAAAGGAGAAGATAAAGTAAGATGTATCAGTATTACAGTAGAGTAAAGAGGCATGAGAGGGGAACTAGCCAATGTTGACTGGAAGGAGACACCAGCAGGGATAATAGCAGAGCAGCAATGGCTGGTGTTTCTGGGGAAGTCCGGATAGCGCAGAATAGATGATGTATTCCAAAGATGGAGATGCCGCAACCATGGCTGACAGGAGAAGTCAAAGTTAGCAGAAATGCAAAACAGAGGGTGTATAATATAGGAACAATTGGTGGGAAGTTAGATTGGGAAGATTTTAAAAACCAACAGAAGACATTTAAAAAGCTATAAAGAGAAAAGATAAAATATGAACATAAGCTAGGCAATAATATTTTTTTAAATCTTTTTTCTCCAAGTATATACAGAGTAAGAGAGAAGTGATAGTGGATACTAGACTGCTGGAAAATGATGCTGAAGATGAATGAAGATGTAGTAATAGGGTGCAAAGACACAATGGATGAACTTAATGAGTACTTTGCATCAGTCTTCACTGTGGAAGACACCAGCAGTAGGCCAGAAATTCAAGAGTAGTTGCTGTTACTAAACTGAAGATCTGAAGATAAATAAGTCACCTTGACCAGATAGACTACACGCCACAATTCTAATTGAGGTACTGTAGCTGAAGAGTTGGTGGAGACATTAGTAATTATCTTTCAATAATCTCTAGAATCTGGAATAGTTCCAGGAAAAAATGATAAAATAGGGTGAAGTCAGCATGATTTCCTTGGGGGGAATCTTGTCTGACAAATCTTTTGAGACTCTCTGAAGAAATAACAAACATGATATAACAAAAGGGAGTCAGTGATGTTGTTTAATTCGATTTTCAGAAGGCCTTTGACAAGGGACTGTACATGAGACTGCCTAACAAGATAAGAGCCCATGGTATTACAGGAAAGATGCTAGCATGAATAGAAGATTGCCTGGCTAGCAGTAGGCAGAGTGGGAATAAAGAAAGGCTTTTCCTATTGTTTGCCAGTGACTAGTGATGTTCAGCAGAGAGCAGTGTTGGGACCGTATCTTTCCACACTACAAACATGCCGATGATTTGGATGATGAAATTGATGGTTTTGTAGCCAGGTTTGAGGATTTTATGAAGGTAGGTGGAGGAACAGGCAGTGTTGAGGAAGCAGGGAGTTTGAAGAAGGACTTGGACAGATTGGGAACAAGGACAAAGAAGTGACAGATATAAGGCTTTATAATGCACAGAAGTATTATGTGCAGATTTGGGCTTATCTAAGAAAAGGTATGCTGGCATTGGAGATGGTTCAAAGAAGGTTCACAAAGATGATTTCAGGAATAACAGGGCTAATGTATGAGGAATGCTTAATAGCTCTGGACCTGTACTCACTGAAGTTTAGAAGATAGAGGGGTAATCTCATTAAAACTCGTCTGAATATTGAACGATCTGGACAGTGGATGTGGAGAGGATAATTCCTATAGTGGCTGAGTCTAGGACCAGTAGGCACAGCCTCAGAATAGAGGGGGGTCCATTTGGAACAGAGATGAGAAGGAGCTACTTTAGCCAGAGGGTAGTGAATCTGTGGAATTCTTTGCTACAGACGGCTGTGCATGCCAAATCACTGGGTATATTTGAAATAGAGGTTAATAGGTTCTTGATTAGTCAGGATGTCATGGTGGAGCAGATTTGATGGGCTGAATGGCCTAATTCTGCTCCTATGTCCTATAGTCTCTCTCATTAAACCTATAACACCCTAGTTCCTGATTCACAATCAAGATGATTGTGCACATTCACCCTATCTATGCCTTCATGATTTTATACACCTCTAAAAGATCACCCCTCAATTTCTTGTGCTCTAAAAGCCAAGACTGAACAACCTCTCTCCATAACCCAGTGCCTCGAGTCTTGGCAACAAGTCCCGGTAATTTTCTTCTGCAGTCTTCTCATTCAGCACAGACAAAGGGAAGCCATTTAGCCCATCATGTCTGGATGCTATGCACCCATTGCAAATGTCTTCCTATATTTATTAAATCTGATTCCACAGCCTTGCCTCCTCTCACTACTCAGCCAACTAGCCAGCTCACCATAGATCCCATGTGCCTTAAGCTTCTGAATCAGTCTACCAAGCAAAACCTTATCGAGTGCTTTACCCAAATCTATATACTGTAAATAATATCTATGCCATGGCTAATCTTTTTTAGATACAGATTGAGCATCCCTTATCCAAAATGCTTAGGGCCAGAAGTGTTTTGGATTTTGGAAGATTTGCATCTATGTAATGAGATACCTTGGGCTTGGGACCCAAGTCTAAACACAAGTCCATTTATGTTACATATACAGTTTATAATATACCCTGGTAGTTTTATATAATATTTTAATAATTTTGTGCATGAAACCATGTGTACATCGAACCATCAGAAAAATAAACTATCACTACCTGGGAGGACTGCCACTGGCTGTTTGGCATCACCATCATTCCCGATTCTGAATTTCAGCAGCCTTTGTCTTGCACTTGTTCACCATACATGTGTACTGATGCAGCTGCTCAGTGTGTTAGATTCTCATCAGCAATGATCTTAGCAAACTCTTCAAAGAGTTTCTTTGCTGCTTCAGGATCAGCAGACACTTTACCATCACAAATCATTACAAATATAATGCCATGCCTCCTCTTAAATTTCTGCAATTAGCCTGCTGAATATTCAGAATTTCCTTCAATTTTCAGTTTGTCATGATAGATTTTTGCTTGTTTCCGGATCAGCCTACCATTAAGTCGCATATGTTCACTCCAACACAGACAAATCCACTCTTTCAATACATGCTCAAGATTTTTTTTACTTTATGCAGTTCTCCACTTTTCATTAACTTCTGTTTATTATGTACAGTATGTGAGTTCACTTTCCAGAATGCTCTGTGGTGAGGAGAGACATGTACCATCTGGGAAACTTCCCAGCACCTTGTGGAATGTTCTATTTGTGACGTCATGCTAGTGCTCAAAAAATTCAGATTTTGAAGGTTTTTGGATTCTGGAATTTTGGATAAGGGGTGCTAAACCTCTACCTCCTCTAGAAATTTGACGTAGAATTATCCCCAGATAAAGCCATGCTGACTTGTCCTGATCAATCCTGTTGATAAATCCTATCCTTATTGCATTATTACCATTGGGGATGAGGTACACGGAGCCTGAAGACCCACACCCAGTAATTCAGAAATAGCTTCTTTCCTCTGCCATCAGATTTTTGAATGGTCTATCAATATTTTTATTCATTTTTTACCTACACTATATTTACTTTGTAATTTATAGTAATTTTATGTTTTTGCACTGAACTGTGACCACAAAACAACAAATTACACATATAAAGCTGATTCTGAATCTCCATATTAATTTCAGTAATTTATGTATGTGACACCCAGGTCCTTCTGAACATCAATACTTTGCAATTTAATCATTAATAAAAGAAACAGCTCACCTTTTCATATTTTCCTCTGAAATGAAACCCTCATGTTCTTCTACATTTCATAACACCTGCCATGTCTTTGTCTTTTCACTTAGCCTGTCCATATCTCCCTGAAATCTTTGTCTCCTGCTTATAGCTACATTACCATCTAACTTCATGTCACCTGTAAAACTGGATTAAAAAAATAAAACAGATTACTGTTATCTAATTCAGCAATGCCTTGGAACAACACTAGAGATGACCACCTTACATTTATTTTCAAGATTCTGGAGTGGGCTTTCACACTTGCTTGAAGCTGCAGACTATTGCTCTATTGCCTGTATGGACAGTGGATTTTTCAGTCTTATGACTTTTATACTCTGTTTTTGATCGTTCTTCCTTGTCTTTTCTTGTGCAGGGGAGGGGTTTGGGGGTTGGTGTGGGGAGAAAGGCTTGGGGGTGAGTTTGTGTTTCTCTTTGACTACCGTGGTTTTTCTTTGTTTTGTGGCTATCTGGAGAAGACAAATCTCAGAGTTGAATACTGAATATGTACTTTGATAATAAATTAACCTTTGAATATTTGTAACTTTAGACCAATTTTCAATGACAATATATCATTCTTCAGCTGCAGTACTTCAACACAGAGAAGCATTTCACCAGCTGGTAAAAGTGTTTCTGGCTGTTGGTGCTAATTCTTCTGTGGTATCTGCCTGTTGATAGAAGAAAGCCCATTGATTACTCGCTTAAGTGTCGCAAAGGATCTGGAACCCATGATCCTACAGCTTGGAGAGTGAAGTTGGTCATAAGAACATTACAGAACTGTAGAATGTACAGGGCTGAAGATTCAAGTCATTTCCAGTACACAAGTGTAAAGAAGAACAAATTAGTTTTTACTCTGGATCTGATGCAGCACCAGAAAAAAAAACAATAAGATAAAGAACGTGATGATAGTAAAAAAAAAACACAATAATTATAAAAACATGTAACTCTCACTTCGGCTGGCGGCTAACTATAAGAGGTGATAGCCTCCGGCCAGGCCAAACTTAAGAAATCTCAAACAGTACACAATATGCGATTAAACAATTGAGCTTTATAATTCTTAATTTGACTATATGGTTAGTAAAGAAAACAAAAAAAAAAAGTCTAATGAAACAGTCTAATGCACAACGTTGGCACTCACTGATAAGCCGGTCATTCACCATCGACCTCCTCCGATCGTCATTAACCTTCGGATCCTCACTCCAAGTCCACTCCATCTGGCTGTCTACCATCTCTCTCCATTCATGTCTTCTCTCCCCGGCAAAAGAACGTGAAAATCTCTCTTCCAGACTCACAAGAAAGAACAACGTTTCTCTCACTGGATAGCCCCCACATTCCAAAACCCTGTTATCTCTAGTCATAACTCAGACATTGCTGCTACAGAGAAACCACTACATTAGCAGTGAAACTGTACAGCATGCTACACACATAAGATAGCTTATATACGTAGATTGATTGTATGTCCATAAAATGATGTTAGGCACAGGAGTATCTGACAGGAACAGATAAAGTATTGATGGTAGGGCTTTGGAGGGCTGGATTAATGGGTGGAGCTGTTGATCAGCCTTACTGCCTGGGGAAAGTAACTGTTTTTGAGTCCTGTGGTCCTGGCATGGATGCTCATGGCCTCCTCCTTGATGGGAGTGGGACAAAGAGTCCATGGTCAGAGCGGTCCTTCGTGGTGCTGTGGGGAAGACCAGCTGACCATTCTGCTCATTGAGACTTTTCCTCCACATAAGCCATCTGACTACGACTGAGTCATCACCCTGAACCGTGTAGTAAAATCGGACAGTATCCGAATTCTCCCCTCCTCCCCCCACAGACACCGACATGCACAATGCAGCATCTGCTTTGACTCTGGATCCGAGCCAGGTTAACCCTGACGTGTCCAGAATCAGAATCACAATCTGGTTTATTGTCACTTGCATCATGTTGTGAAATTAGTTGTTTTGTTCCTAAAACATTGATTGGGGTTCTTCAGCCTCCTGTACTTCCCTCTCCCAGTAAGAATGGGAAGAGAACATGTCCCAGTAGGGTACCTAATGATTGATGCCACCTTCCTGAGGCATGGGAGGAGATCCTCGATGATGGGGAGGCTAGGCCCATGATTGGAGCTTACAGCCCTCTCTCTGCTACTTGTTTCAAACAGAAGGTGTATTGTAACAGTAAGGATGTCCTCTTGTAGCTGTATAAAACACTGGTTAGGCTCCATATATGGAGCATTATGTGCAGTTCTGGTCACCCTATTACAGGAATGATGTGGAGGCTGTGGAAAAGCTGAATAAGAGGCTCACCAGGATGCTGCCTTGAATAGAGGCAGGCTCTATAAGGACAAGTTGGACAAACTTGGGCTGATTTCTCTCGAGTGTTGGAGGTTGAGGGGAGACTTGATTAAAAGGTGTTTTTTTTCAAAAAAAAAGGAAGCATAGATAGGATGGATGGCCAGAATCTTTTACACAGGGTAGAAATGTCAAATACTAGGTGGGCGGTGGCGGGGGGGGGGGGGGGAAGAATTTCAATGGAGATGTGCGTGTCACGTTTTATACAGAGAATGGTGGGTGTCTGGAATGCACTCCTCGGGACCCGTAGTAAAAGCAAATATGATAGAAGCATTAAGAGGCACATAAGTATGCAGAGAATGGGGGGATATGGAGGCCGAAGAGATTTAGTTTAATTTTGTTCTGTCTTTGGCACAAGCATCCTGGGATGAAGGGTCTGTCCCTGTGCTCTATTGTTCTGTGTCCTATCTCAAGTCCAGGGCAGCATTTCTGATATAGAGGGGTAAACACATACAGTACAATCTCACCATCTTAGAATATCCTGATATTTAACAGACAATAATGCAATTATGAAGGCTAGATTCAATGTGCTGAATGACCTCCTTCTCCGTCTTTGAGACACGTGGGAGTATAGTCCTCATCAGGACCTACTACCCCAAAAAAGGAGACAGAACATGGTTTAACTTCTATTTGAAAGATGTCACCTGCAACAGAGTTGCACTTCGCTAGTTACTGGGCACCATCCAAGATTACTGACCCGTAGCTTTCCAGAGGCAGAAATGCCAGGCATTGATGTGCTGTGTTAGATCTACCAATATGTATAGCAACCTGCCTTGACCACAAAAGGAGCCAAATCCAATCCACACATTCAGGTGTAAACCATGCAAGACACCACAAGGGGGAGCTAGAGTGCTTCTGGAGATATGCCCCTATTCATGGCTTTATGTGGATTGGATTCTTATTCACATGGAGTGTGTGTGTATTTGTGCACGTCTGCATGTGTGCGTCTGTTTATTTATGCAAGTGTGAGTGCGTGTGTCTGTGTGTACAGTATTTATGTGTGTGTGTATGAATGTGCATATCTGTGTGCTTATTGCTGGTTTAAGAAGGTGCTGGTGAACCTCAGCGACTTCTGGCCTGTGGCTAACTAACCAGGAAAGCAACTAAATACTTTAAATCACTCTTTTCCTAGTAAACAATCATCACAAGTAATAGTCTGTAATTTCCCTTTGGACTTAAAGGCAATTCAATGTGGCAGAACTGAGGCGAGGCTAGGTAACGGGTCTGTCACTGACAGCAAGGAAGGCCGGAGACTTGGTTTCCGGCTGCCTGTTAGGAGACGAGTCTCAGGGTTGTATAATGTATACATACTCTGATAACAAATGTGCTTTGAAATTTGAAGACCATCATTTACTACTCCCCTCTAGCTGCTCTTGAGAAGGTGGGGCTGAGCTGCAGTCCTTCTGGTGAAGGTGCTTACTCAAGGATGTGCCCGTAATTACTGATCAACAACTCTTCAGCATCTGACATTCCTGTGTCTTCAAATCACTATCCAGATTATGCTACAACGAATTGGATACTTTCAACAGCACATCTATAGAAGTTTTTCAGACTGTTTGGTGACCAGCTGAACCTCCCAAGAAAGTAAAGATTCTGGCATGTCTTCCTTGTGGTTGCATCTCTGAGGCGGGTTCCGGTCATGTCATCCGATATGTAATGCTGGGGAACCTGCTGACAGGTTGGATTAATGTTTAAAACTATATTGGATTTTGATGGAGATGCAGTGGGAGTCTGTTTCTGATCATCAGAAAACAAAGCTGCTAAGGAATCAGGGGACCCTCTCCACCCAGATATTGGGAGCATGTGTAATTTGTTAACAGGCAGAGTCGTCAAGGTGATAAATAGCCATGCATACACCTTTGTTGGAGTAGATTCCAAGATTTCAAAGCTCATTTATTATCAAAGAGTGTATAAATTATACACCTTGAGCTGTGTCTCCTTACGGGCAGCTACAAAGCAAGAAACCCAAATAAACCAGTTTTAAAGAAGACCAACAACTATTGCACAGAGGAAGAGAGGGGAAAAGCCCTCAAATCATGCAAACAATAGAAGCAAGCCAATAGCCTTCCAAAACAGACAGAGTCCCCAGATCAGCTCTTGGAACAACTGGAGTAGGCCCAAGCCTGGGTACGAATTCATCACGTTAGTGGGGCAAACATGCAGTGCAGCCAGATCAGTTCACAGCCTCAACGCCATGGAGAAAGCGTGAACATTCGCGGAAGAATGAGCAAAATCAGCCCAACCCTCACCTCTGTTCCCAACGCTTGGACTCCCAGTCTATCTGTACCGATGTTTAAATTGTCCAAGAACCGGTAGTACCTTGCTCTGGAACCCCATCCCTGGTACCATGAGACGCTTGGGCCACACAGCATGAAGCCATTCTTGACCTCAGATCAGCTCGGCGCTTGGAACAACCCAACCTCGCACCCGGGTTAAGTGGACGGGCATCAAAGCTCTTCCACATCGACTCCTCTCCAAATTGCTCACTCCATCTCTGGAAGTGATATGAACTCCGTCTACTACCCTGGGTTCAAACACTCTGCCCCTCGCAATGCCCCAGCATGGCTCATTCCCTGAGCCAGCATTCCATTTAATTCCATGTAAAACGTATTGTCCTTTGCCAGACCTCACGGGTAGATTTTGTGCAATTCCATTACTGATAGATTGGGAATTCACATTAAGAATTTGAACACAGAATTCATAGAGTCATAGACTTGTAAGGCATAAGGCATAGACTTGTGCAGCACAGAAACGGACTCAATATATCCTCAGTGACCAAGATGCCTATCTAAGCTAGTCTTATCTGCCTGTGTTTGGACTATAGCTCTCTACAACTTTCCTATCTATGTACCAGTCCAAACATCACTTAAACAATGTTGTTGTATCCAGGATGCCTATGTAAGCTAGTCTTGTCTGCCTGTGTTTAGACCACAGTGCACTAAACCTTTCTGATCTATGTTCCTGTTCAAATATCTCTTACCAGGTGTTCCTAACCATTTTTATGCCAGGGACCCCAGATTGGGAATACATTTTATATTAAAAAAATATTGCTGTATTCACACCTACCATTTCTTTTACAGCGTACACAATATATCCAGCAAACTCTGTGTGTGTGTGGTTCCTTAGATCCCTTTAAAGCTTCCCTCTGTCACCTTAAACCCCCTGTAGTTTTAAATTTCCCTATGCTGGGAGTATAACACCTGTGGTTTTCTACTCTACCTACATCCCTCTCGATTTCATAAATGTCTACAAGGTCATCGCTCAGCCTCCTTTGCTCCAGGGAAACCAGTCCCAGACTATCCCAGCTCTCCTTAGAATTCGAAACCTTTAGTTCTTGTGAGTCTTTTCTGCCCCCTCTCTAGATTAGTCACATCCTAAAGAGTGTCAGCTGGAAGCTTTAAGGCTGTGAGATGGCTAAGTGATCTGGTGGCACTTTGAAGCCTACCAATGTAACTGGGGAACTTAATTTCCCATAATTAAGTAACATCTGGAATTGAAGGCTGGAGTGAACACAAAACAACTCAATTTTTGCTAAAATCCCTCTAAGTTGTTCTTCTTGACTGCTTGGCCTGTATATGATGCTGGATCTTAAATGGTCTCTGACAAAACCCAGCAAGCTATGGGCAAATGGGGTTGGATATTAAACATCAGCCACACCCCAGGAGTGAATAACAAGATAACATTCCTGTGAGGTCCAGACAAGAGCTACCAAGATGTAGACCTGTCGGATGAAACTCTGCATCATCGTACAAACTGTCAAAGGAAATCCATCTATACACACAGCCCCAGACCATCCCACATAAATACCACTAGGTCCTCCTTCAGTCAATCACACTGCTACTCGAGATGCTGGAGATCACAAAGCTATGAAATCCCCTTTGACTCATTTAACAAGTGAGAAATACACAGGTTAATAGGGTGGACAATGAAACACCACAGAAACAACAAAAATAGAGCCTGGTACACTGTCTTCCTACTTTATTTTTTTTTTTAAAAGCAGGGATCCTCCCTATCCTGAAGTGTGAGGACATATCCTCAACCTTTAGCCGCCATTTGATTAATAATAGTCTGGCATCCAACTAGAATAGTGATAATTCAACCTTATAAACAAACATCCTGTACCCTGGAGACAACAGGTTTGACTCAGAAGCCAATATTCTTTTCCTCAGTAGAATTCTAATAACAAGACACTTAATCATAGCTGGATTCCTTGCTGATAGGAAAACAGGAACTTAGTTCTTTTTATAGATGTTCAGTGGAGGACAGGTTACAGGAGAAAAGGCTAGCTGAATGTTTCCACACTGCCATCGCATGTATATGGGGGAGGGTTCCCAAAACTCTCCGGACTCACTTTTTGCCCCTTTTCAGAGATGCATAAACTCATTCAGCAAAGAAAAAGACCCTATGAGCCTCCATGTCCCCAGCAACAATTAATTAATCCTCTACAATAATCCCATGTACCAGTTTTTGGTCTGCACTCTTCTCTGTATTGGTGATTCAAGTCCTCATCCAGATGATACTTAAATGTTGTGAGAGTCTCTCCTTCCGTCATCATGTCAGGCAGTGAATTCCAGATTGCAATCACCCTGTAGGTGGAAAAAATATTTCTCAGATCCCCTTTAAACCTCTTCTCTCTTATCCCAAACCTATGTCCTCTCATTATTGATCTTTCTGTCATGGGGTAACTTTTCATACCATCTACTTGCCTATATCCCTCACAACTTTGTAAATCTCTCTTGGGTTTCTCTTCAGCCCCCTCCAATCCAAGAAAAATGGACCCAGATAATCTAGTTTCCCCTACTTGGTAAAAGCCACATAGTTTAGTGTGAATTCACCTGAACTAAGAGTAAAGGTATCTTACTCCAAGTATCTGGTCCTAGTGAGATCATATCTGAATTGGTCTATCTCTCTATCTAAGGAAAGATGTACTTAAAAGGAAGTGAGTATAGCAAGTTCTACAGCAAAATGTACATGAAGAAGTTAAACAGGCTAGGCCCATAATCTCTGTTTAGAAGAATACAAAGTGATTTTGAAATGATATAAAAATTTGTAATGGGCTTAACAGGGTTAATGTTTGTAGGAGATCCACAGCCAAATGTAACACTCTTAAAGAAAATTGAAAAGAAAGCAAATATTAGGAAACTGAGATAAATGCTGGGAACATTCAACAGATCGAGCAGCATCAGTGGAAAGATAAATTTTTAAAACTTCAGGCCTGCTAGCTGTTGTCTGTTCCACAGATATTGCTTGACCTGCTGAGAGTTTCTAGCATTTTCTGCTTTAATGTCACAGGCTTAAAATATAGAATTGTTTTTTAAAGACATGGATAGAGTGAAAGACAAAGTGAAGGAAATGTCATTGGATATAGTGCAGTAAGCACTGAGATTCATCTAGCTTCCAAGTCACAGAACTCCAAGCATTCCAGCCATGACAAAGTTTCAGATGAGAATGCAGAATCTGAATGTGCATTGGTACCTCTGCTGCTTGGTGCTTGCTAGAAGAAACAAGATATACTGTAGATTGCCCTGGCTAGTTTGAACTATGTTGGCTGCACAACAGTGTGACTAGGGCCAAGCAGATGGTTCTATGTGTTGCACATTGCATAAAGAAGCTCTTGAACTTGGTTACAGAGATATGAAACCCCATTATGTCCATGGCAATCATCTGCATTAACCTCATATACAAGCACATGGTTTGTAACCTTCTTGACCTTGGTGATTCAACTGCTTGACAAAATACATAAATCTCTGCCTCCATCACCCAGTCAGACCAAACTGTCCAGATTGCAACCATCTTCTGGGTGAAGAAGTTCCTCCTCAGATCTTCCCCTAATCCTCCTTCCTCACCTAGTTTTAGATACCTCTGCTCTGGTGAAATATTTTTTACCTTCTTGTCTACTTCTCTCATAATTTTGTTTCCGATTCTGATTTTGTTTGATGTATTGAGCCCCCATTCAGCTATCGAGTCTCTTTATAAGTTAAACATTCCTTCCCAGGCACTATGCTGGTAAATCTCCTCCACACCTCTCCAATGCAGTTACATCCTTGTATCATGATGAGAATGGTCAACAATAATCTCGAGTGGCGGATGTGCCATTCAGATCCTCAAACCCATCCAACTATTCAATCAGATCATCACTTCAATCGATTTTTCTTTTTCTTAACCAATTACAAATCTCCCTGCTTACTTTCTCAAGATTCAACAGGATTGTGCATCCAAACTGATTCATATAACCCTCTTGTGGAGGATACCAAGATCACACTTGTGCTAACACTGAGGGAGAGCAAACAAAGGCAGTTTTATGATTTGTCAGAAAACACTCCATAGGTCAGGCTGCAACTATGGGAGGAGAAACAGATTTCATGTTTCAGGTCAAAAACCCTTAATCAGGCACTAATTCTGTTGTTCTTACCTGCTTAGTATTTCCAGAATTTTTACTTTTTTATTTTGGAATTCTAGTATACATGGAGTTTTTAAATGATCTGTTTGTGAATGTTGCTTAATGTTGTACATGGAGATGGATTGTTGCAATTAGGTAAAATAGTTGTATTCAGACTGGGCAAGTCAGGTAGTATTCCTATTTGGGTGTGTGAGACACTGAGGTGCTGACTGTGAAGTTACTTGTAACTATAATGTACCCAGTGGTTTTTCTTTGATGCTATATCATTAGAAATTGAAAACACTTTAAGGTAACGAGTTACATAGACTGAGGTAATCATTGATTTGATTGCAGACAGGCAACTGAAGAAAACAAGATTAGGAAGGAGTGTTGACTGATTTAGTTTGTAGACTAGAGGTAGAATTTTCTTCCGTGAACCTGAGGTCATGCAAAACTCCAGTGCCCTAATTTGAGCCTTGTTAATGTGTCACTCCTACCAGCATTTGCTAGCTGCCAGGTAAGCTGCTCCAATCTTAAACCCTCACTTCATTTTGTGTTACGCTATGGTCTCATCACTTTTCAGCTCTGCAGTCCTCTGAAGCTTTTATGTTTCTTTATTTTTGTACTTGCATTCCTTAAATGTAATTACACAACTGGAAATCGTACTTTCAGCTGCTGAAATCCACAGCTCTGGATTTCCCTCTCTAAACCTCTTTGCTCTTCTTCCTCACTTTCCTCCTTTAAGGCACTCTTTAATATCTACCAGTGTCAAAATGGTTGTTATAACGCGTCTAGTGTGATAGTATAGTGAGTAATGCTTGACGCTCTCACTTTCGGCTTCCACCGCTGGCTAGCAGTCTCACGAAAAGGAGAGCTGAATGTGTAACTCACAGCCTCTCCAAACAGCAAGCCTCATGTGGTGCCTCCTTGCTGGTGATGCACGGAAACCGAACTCCTTTCGACCTCAGGCTGAACTACAGAAAATGGGGAGGAGTTCTACCCCTGCACACATAGCACACAGGCCCACTGGTGTGTAGGCATGCCCTCGTGCTCGTGAACCAGATCTCCAGCTATGGGTAAATTCCCTCTACCTTGTGGGCAGCCTCAGGAGAGACAAGGGCTACAGGAGTAAACTCAGGCGGAGAATCCGAAGTGAAGCCCCTAAGGCAGCTGGACGTCATTGAACATCCTTCCGGCAGCTCCTGCAGCCAAGCTGGTGCCAAATGTATTGCTTCATAAGCTTTCCTTTGGACTACACTGGTGAGGTCAAGGGGGGAGGGGGGATCTTGATGACTGGGCATCTCAGGATCTCCATACCTTCTGCCCAGGCTTGTGATGATGATAATCAACCATTGTCCTTCAAGACGGATGGCTGCCAACCAATATCTACCACTTTGTCCAGCCTAAAGGTTTTGTGCTCTGATTATGCCCCTGTGAAACTTGGTGTTAATTTTTTTGCTCAAATTACACTCTGGTCAAGTACATTGGGATGTTGTTAAGGTATTTAACGTGTTAAATAAATTGCCACAAACACGAGAAAATCTGCAGATACTGGAAATCCAAGCAACACACACAAAATGTTGGAGGAACTCAGCAGGCCAGGTACCATCTATGGAAAAGAGTAAACAGATGCCATCCTCATCTCTCAGTTCCTCTGTCTCTGCTATCTGCTCTCAGGATGAGGCTTATCATTCCAGAACTAATGATATGTCCTCCTTCAAAGAAAGGGTGTTTCCTTCCTCCACCATCAATGCTGTCCTCACGTGCACCTCTTCCATTTCACGCACATGTGCCCTCACCCCATCCTATCGCCATCCTGCCAGGGATAGGGTTTCTCTTGTCCTCACCTACATCCCCAACAACTTCTGTGTCCAGCACATAATTCTCTGTAACTTCCGCCATTAGTGAAACGTGGTTGTAGGAGGGGTGTGATTGGCAACTAAATATTCCAGGATTTCATTGCTTCAGGTGTGATAGGAGGGGCAAAGGGGAAGGTGTTGCATTGCCAGTCAGAGAAAATATAACAGCGATGCTCTAGCAGGATAGATTAGTGGACTCGTCTAGGGAGGCTATTTGGGTGGAATTGAGGAATAGGAAAGATGCTTATAGGGGTGTATTATAGACGACCTAATGGGGACCAAGAACTGGAGGAGCAAATTTGTAAGGAGATAGCAGATATTTGTAGTAAGCACAAGGTTGTGATTGTGGGAGATTTTAATTTTCCACACATAGACTGGGAAGCCCATTCTGTAAAAGGGCTGGATGGTTTGGAGTTTGTCAAATGTGTGCAAGATAGTTTTTTGCAGCAATACATAGAGGTACCAACTAGAGAAGGGGCAGTGTTCGATCTCCTGTTAGGGAATGAGATAGGTCAGGTGACAGAGGTATGTGTTGGGGAGCACTTCGGGTCCAGTGATCACAATACCATTAGTTTCAATATAATCATGGAGAAGGATAGGACTGGACCCAGCGTTGAGATTTTTGATTGAAGAAAGGCTCACTTTGAGGAGATGCGAAAGGATTTAGAAGGAGTGGATTGGGACAATTTGCTTTATGGGAAGGATGTAATAGAGAAATGGAGGTCATTTAAAGGTGAAATTTTGAGGGTACAGGATCTTTATGTTCCTGTTAGGTTGAAAGGAAAGGTTGAAAGTTTGAGAGAGCCATGGTTTTCAAGGGATATAGGAAACTTGTTTCGGAAAAAGAGAGGGATCTACAATAAATATACGCAGCTTGGAGTTAATGAGGTGCTCGAGGAATATAAAGAATGTAAAAAGAAAGAAATTAGAAAAGCTAAAAGAAGATATGAGGCTGCTTTAGGTAAGGTGAAAGTAAATCCAAAGGGTTTCTACAGTTATATTAATAGCAAAAGGATAGTGAGGAATAAAATTGGTCCCTTAGAGAATCAGAGTGGACGGCGATGTACGGAGCCAAACGAGGTGGGGGAGATTGTGAACAATTTCTTTTCTTCGGTATTCACTAAGGAGAAGGATATTGAATTGTGTAAGGTAAGGGAAACAAGAAGGGTAGTTATGGAAAGTATGATGATTAAAGAAGAGGAAGTACTGGCAATTTTAAGGAATATCAAAGTGGATAAGTCTCCGGGTCCGGACAAGATATTGCCTAGGACCTTGAAGGAACTTGGTGTGGAAATAGCAGGGGCACTGACAGAAATATTTCAAATGTCATTAGAAATGGGGATGGTGCCAGAGGATTGGTGTATTGCTCATGTAGTTTCATTGTTTAAAAAGGGTTTTAAGTGTAAACCTAGCAATTATTGGCCTGTGAGTTTGACGTCAGTGGTGCATAAATTGATGGAAAGTATTTTTAGAGATGGTACATATATTATTATTTGAATAGACAGGGTCTGATTAGAAACAGTCAATATGGATTTGTGCGTGGAAGATCATATTTGACAAATCTTATTGAATTTTTGATGAGGTTACTAGGAAAGTTGATGAGGGTAAAGTGGTGGATGTTGTCTATATGGACTTCAGTAAGGCCTTTGACAAGGTTCCACACTGAAGGTTAGATAGGAAGGTTCAATCGTTAGGTATTAATATCGAAGTAGTAAAATGGATTCAGCAGTGGCTGGATGGGAGACGCTAGAGAGTAGTGGTGGATAACTGTGTGTCAGATTGGAGGATGGTGTGTAGCAGTGTGCCTCAGGGATCTGTACTGGGTCCAATGTTGTTTGTCATATATATTAATGATCTGGATGATGGGGTGGTAAATTGGATTAGTAAGTATGCAGATGATACTAAGATAGGTGGCATTGTGGATAATGAATCAGGTTTTCAAAGCTTGCAGAGAGATTTAGGCCAGTTAGAAGAGTGGGCTGAAAGATGGCAGATCGAGTTTAATGCTGAAAAATGTGAGGTGCTACATTTTGGTAGGACTAATCAAAATAGGACATACATGGTAAATGGTAGGGCATTGAAGAATGCTGTAGAACAGAAGGATCTAAGAATAATGGTGCATAGTTCCCTGAAGGTGGAATCTCATGTGGATAGGGTGGTGAAGAAAGCTTTTGGTATGCTGGCCTTTATTAATCAGAGCGTTGAATATAGGAGTTGGGATGTAATGTTGAAATTGTATAAGGCATTGGTATGGCCAAATTTGGAGTATTGTGTACAGTTGTGGTCAAATTATGGGAAAGATGTCAATAAAATTGAGAGAGTACAGAGGAGATTTACTAAAATGATGCCTGGGTTTCATCTCCTAAGTTACAGAGAAAGGTTGAACAAGTTAGGTCTTTATTCTTTGGATCATAGAAGGTTGAGGAGGGGACTTGATGGAGGTGTTTAAAATTGAGGGGGATTGATGGAGTTGACGTGGATAGGCTTTTTCCCATTGAGAGTGGGGAGATTCAAACAAGAGGACATGAGTTGAGAGTTAAAAGGCAAAAGTTTAGGGGTAACTTGAGGGGGAACTTCTTTACTCGGAGAGTGGTAGCTGTGTGGAACGAGCTTCCAGCAGAAGTGGTTGAGGCAGGTTCGATGTTGTCGTTTAAAGTTAAATTGGATAGATATATGGACAGGAAAGGAATGGAGTGCTATGGGCCGAGTGCAGGTCGGTGGGACTAGGTGAGAGTAAGAGTTCGGCATGGACTAGAAGGGCCGAGATGGCCTATTTCCGTGCTGTAATTGTTATATGGTTATTATATGGTTATATAACTGCATTTGACTATTCCACAATCTGTGATGAATTGTCACGGAGTAAAACAGCACAGAAATGGGCCCTTAGCACATTGTGTCCATGCGACCAAAAAGTACTCATCTGTACTAATCTCCTCACATCAACATTTGGTCCATGACTTCTATGCCTTAAAGATTCAAGTAATCATCCAGATACTTCCCAAGAGTACTTAGAACATCTTCTCAGACAGTACAAACAGGTTACAGATTCCAAACACCCTGTGGGTAAAAATACCCTTTACCTTAACCCCCTTACTTTCATGCCATCCAGCCCACTTCTCCATCCCACCTCAATAAGACCCACTGTACTGCATTCTAAGACAGCTAGGTGTGAAGCTCACCTCGGCTTTGCATGCAGCAGGCAGATTGGAACTAACATTTCCTCCTCATTGACAATCAACACTGGCACACCTCAAGGATGCGTGCTTACCCTTTTGCTCTACTCTCTCTACACCAGGGTTTCCAACCTTTTTTACGCGATGGACTAATGTCATTAAGCAAGGGGGTCCATGGACCCTTAGGTTGGGAACCCCTGTTCTATATCCATGACTGTGTGGCTAGGCACAGCACAGACACCATCTATGAATTTGTAGATGACACAGCTGTTGGCAGAATCTCAAATGGTGATGAAGGGTCAAGGTAGGTCAGCTGTTTGAGTGGTGCTGCAGTAACAACCTTGCATTCAGCATCAGTAAGACCAAAGAATCAGAAAACAGGAGCATGGAGCACCATCACCTGCAGGTTCCCTGCAGAAAGGATACATTTCTCAAATAGAAATACATAGCCGTTGTTGCTGGGACTATATTTTAGAACTTCCTCCTCAAAAGGTCCGTAAGACATAGGAGCAGAATTAGGCCATTTGACCCATCAAGTGGCTGCTCTCTGCCACTCCGTCATGGGTGATCCATCATCACTCTCGACTCCATTCTCCTGCCATCTCTGCATAACCTTTGATGCCCTGATTAATCAAGAATCTATCAGCCTCCTCCTTAAATATACCCAATGACTTGGCTTGCACAACCATCAGTGGCAATGAATTCTGCTTCTTCACCACCCTACAGCTGAAGAAATTTTTCCTCATCTCTGTTCTAAATGGACGTCTCTCAATTCTGAAGCTGTGTTCCCTGGTCCTAGACTCCCCAACTATAGGAAATTTCCTCTCCATATATACTGTATCCAGACCTTTCAATATTTGATAGGTTTCAATGAGATACCGCTCATTCTTCTAAACTCCAGTGAGTTCTGGCCCAGAACCATCAAATGGTCTTCATATGTTAACCCTTTCATTCCTGGGATCAATTTTCAGAACCTTTGGACCCTCTCCAATGTCAGCATATCTTTTAGATAAGCAGCCCAAGACTGCTCACAATATTCCAAGTGCAATGTGACCAATGCCTTATAAAGCCTATACATTACATCCTTGCTTTTGCATTCTAGTGCTCTTGAAATTAATGCTAACATTGCAATAGCCTTCATTACCACCGACTGAACCTGCAAATTAACCTTTAGGGAATCCTAGTTCTCTCAAGTCCCTCTGCACCTCTGACTTTTGAATTTTTTCCCCATTTAAAATAAATTGTCCATGCTTTTATTCCTTTCTTTCTTTCTTTTTAAATCTTTTTATTGAGTAAGTATACAAAAAAGGTAAGCCATATAAACATTAATACAATGTTAAAGTATAATAAAATTCCAAAAGATAACAATACCAAAAAGAAAATACTACAAACAATGTAATTTAAGCATAAGAAACCAAGATAACATAATAGTATACTAGATTTTATATATATCAATGGAAAAAAAGAAAAAAAAAACCCCAAAAAAAAAAAAAAAACCCACCGTGCAACTAACTAAAAGCAAAGCAAAGCAATGGGCTAACTTGAAACCAAACAGAGTTAAACTTAAAATCACGTCCTCAATCCCGACCTCCATTAAAACAGTGAAGAGAAAACAAGAAGGGTAAATATTACATTAAATGAAAATATCGAATAAAAGGTCCCCAAATCTGTTCAAATTTAAATGAAGAATCATAAAGGTTACTTCTAATTTTCTCCAGATTCAAACATAAAATCGTCTGAGAAAACCAAAAAAAGGTAGTTGGAGCATTAAGCTCTTTCCAATGTTGTAAAATACATCTTTTCGCCATTAAAGTAAGAAATGCAATCATTCTACGGGCTGAAGGGGAAAGATTACTAGAAATTTTAGGTAGTCCAAAGATAGCAGTAATAGGGTGAGGAGAGATATCTATATTTAATACCTTAGAAATAATATTGAAAATATCTCTCCAAAAAGTTTCCAAAGTAGGGCAAGACCAAAACATATGAGTTAAAGAGGCTATCTGCCCCGAACATCTATCACAGAAAGGATTAATATGCGAGTAAAAACGCGCTAACTTATCTTTGGACATATGTGCTCTATGAACCACTTTAAATTGAATTAGGGAATGTTTAGCACAAATAGAGGAAGTATTAACTAATTGTAAAATCTGCCCCCAATCATCCACAGAAATGGTAAGCCCCAATTCCTGTTCCCAATCTACCCTAATCTTATCAAATGGAGCTTTCCTAAGTTTCATAATAATATTATAAATCATAGCCGATGCACCTTTCTGACATGGATTAAGGTTAATTATCGAATCTAAAATATATATAGGAGGAAGCATTGGAAAGGAAGTAAGTATAGTACTTAGGAAATTTCTAACTTGTAAATATCTAAAAAAATGTATTCTTGATAAGTTATATTTATTAGATAATTGTTCAAAAGACATAAGGGAACCATCTAAAAATAAATCCAAAAACCGTAAAATACCCTTAGTCTTCCAAGTTTGAAAAGCGCGATCCGTAAAAGAGGGAGGAAAAAATATGTTACCTAAAATAGGAATCGCTAACCCGAATTGATTAAGATCAAAAAATTTTCTGAATTGAAACCAAATGCGCAAAGCATATTTAACTATCGGGTTAGAGACCTGCTTAAGACGTTTCGAATCAAAAGGAAGAGAGGAACCTAAAATAGAACCAAGTGTATAACCCTGAACAGATTGTAATTCCAATGCTACCCATTTAGGAATAAATAGTATGTCCCGGTCAAGTAACCAAAATTTCATATGTCGAATATTAATAGCCCAATAATAAAATCTAAAGTTAGGTAATGCTAAACCTCCATCTCTCTTAGCTTTCTGTAAATGTATTTTACCCAGTCTCGGATTCTTGTTCTGCCAAATAAATGAAGAAATTTTAGAGTCAACTTTATCAAAAAAAGATTTAGGAACGAAAATTGGTAATGCCTGAAACACATATAAAAATTTTGGCAAAAAAAACATCTTAACTGCATTAATACGACCAATCAAAGTTAAATATAAGGGAAACCATTTAGATGAAAGTTGAGTAATATGGTCTATTAATGGTAAAAAGTTAGTCTTAAATAAATCTTTATGTTTACAAGTAATTTTAATCCCAAGATATGAAAAGTAATTATTAATCAATTTAAATGGAAATTTATAATATAAGGGAAGATGTTTATTAATCGGAAAAAGTTCACTCTTACTAAGATTTAATTTATAACCTGAGAAAAGACCAAATTGTGCTAATAACTCTAAAACAGCAGGAATGGATCTCTCAGGATTAGAAATATATAAAAGTAAATCATCAGCATAGAGTGATAATTTATGGGACTTTAATCCCCGAGTTATCCCAGTAATATTTAAAGATTCTCGAATAGCAATTGCAAGAGGTTCTAATGCAATATCAAATAATAGGGGACTAAGAGGACAGCCTTGTCGAGTACCACGAAAGAGAGGAAAAAAAGGTGAGTTTAAGGAGTTAGTACGAACCGAGGCTACAGGGGAGTAATATAACAGTTTAATCCAGGATATAAATTTCAAGCTAAAATTAAACATTTCAAGCACCTTAAATAAATAAGGCCATTCTACTCTATCAAAAGCTTTCTCGGCATCTAAAGAAATAACACACTCAGGAACATTTTGTGAGGGAGTATAAACGATATTTAACAATGTACGAATATTATAAAAAGAGTAACGACCTTTAATAAAACCCGTTTGGTCTTCCGAAATAATAGAAGGAAGTACTTTTTCTAGTCTATTTGCTAATAACTTAGAAAAAACTTTAGAATCAACATTTAATAAAGATATTGGTCTATAAGATGCACATTGAGCAGGGTCTTTATCCTTCTTTAGTATTAAAGAAATTGATGCTCTATTAAAAGATTCCGGAAGTTTACCAAGTTTCAAAGAAGCCTCAAAAACCTTATAGAGCCAAGGAATCAATAAAGAAGCAAAACATTTATAAAATTCAACGGTAAACCCATCAGGGCCAGGAGCTTTCCCCAGATTCATAGAAAAAATAACATTCTTAATCTCATCCATTGTAATGGAAGTATACCAATCAGAGTCTCCTCGAGATTCTAAATATATGAATGATTTTTTAGATAAGTTAGACTTCCCTCTGATTTCACAGGATATGTCTGCTTTTATTCCTACTGCTAAAGTGCATGGCTACACACCTCCCTACTTTAGGGAGTATTCTTTACCCTTTCCCCCATTCTGTCTTTTCTTCTATACACACCCTGCTTCCTCAACACTACCTGCCCCTCTACCCATCCTCTCAGCATTGGCAAACTTGGCCACAAACCCATCAATTCCTTCGTCAAAATCATTAATTTACAATGCGAAAAGAAGCAGTTCATCTTCCCAAGTACTTCTGGCCCCTGACACTTCCACATTTCTGGCATTCTGCTAGTGTGAAGACTGATGCATAATGCTTACTCAGTTCATCTGCCATTTCTTTATCCTCCATTACTATCTGTCCAGAATTATTCTATAGTGGTAAAATATCTTCCCTTATCCCTCTCACTCTCATCCCTCTTACTTTTTAATATATCTGAAAAAACTTCTTTTATCCTCTTTTGTATTATCGGCTAGTTTAACTTCATATTTCATCTTTTCTCTCTAAATGGCTTTTTTGTTGCCTTCTGTTGGTTTATAAAAGCATCCCAACCTTCCACTTTCCCACAGAGTTTTGCTCTATTATATGCCTTTTCTTTTGCTTTATTCTGTCTTTCACTTCCCTGCTCAACCTCCATTTTAGAATGCTACTTCATCTTTGTATCTATCCTGTGCCTTCCAAATTTCCCTCAGAAACACCACCATTACTGTTCTGCCATCATCCCTTCCAGTGTTCCCTACCAATCAACTTTGGCAAGCTCCTCTCTTCTGCATTTGTAATTCCCTTTACTCCTCTCTAATACTGATGTATCTGAGTTTAGCTCCTCCTTCTCAAACTGCATGGTGAATACTGTAATATTATAATCACTGGCCCTAAGGGTTCCTATACTTCAATCTTCTGAATCAAATCTGGGTCATTACATAACACCCAATCCAGAAATGCTGTTCCCCTAGTCAGCTCAATCATACACACAAAATGCTGGAGGCAACATCTATGGAGAAGTGTACAGTTGATGGTTCAGGCCCAGACTCTTTGGCAGGGCAGAAATGGTATCACGCCTCGCCTCGGCCGAAATGTCGACTACACTTTTTTTCCATCGATGCTGCCTGGCCTGCTGACTGCCTGCAGCACTTTGTCTGTGATGCTTGGATTTCCAGCGTCTGCAGGTTTTCTCTTGTCGGCTCAATCACAAGCTGCTCTAAAAACCCATCTTGTAGACTTTCTACAAATTCACTCTCTGCACTGGATTTTGCCAATCTACCTTCATATTGAAATTCCCCATGATTATCGAAACATTCCACTTTTTACAATGCCTTTTGTATTTCACATTGTAATTTGTAGTCCATATTCTGGCTACTGTATGGAGGTCTGTATGCAACTCCCATCAGGGTCTTTTTCCCTTACAATTTCTTAATTCTACCTCAAAGGATTCCAATCTTGCGTCACCTCATTCTAAGACTTGATTTCATTTTTTACCAACAGAGCCACACTTCCACCTCTGCCTACTTGCCTGTCCTTTTGATACATGTGTATCCTTGGATGTTAAGCTACCATCTATGATCTTCTTTCAGCCATGACTCAGATGCCCACATCATACCTGCCAATCTCTAAATGCACCACAAGATCATCCAGCTTATTCCATACACGGTGTATATTCAAATACAATACCTTCAGTCCTGTATTCATCAGCCTTTTTTACCATGAGAACACCTTCACCAGACAAACTGCAGTAGTTTTAAGATGGTGGTTCACCCCCACCTTCTCAAGGGCAATTAGGATGGTCCTTAAATGCTGACTGAATCCTGGGGAAAAAAAAATTAAAAACTATAATTACAATCAGATTGACTCGTTGGTCCAGTTAAGGAGACTTGTGTCCTTATTATTGCTGTGGCAATGAATTTAGCAAATCTGGAGAGATGGTGGGCAGTCTTCAATAACAGACCACTAGTCTGACAGGTCTACCAATCTGACAGGTTTTTATTCAGTTCGTTTCTTTGATGATGAATGTAAATTTCTACTTATTCTTGTGTTGTTTTGGAATTTGCCTTTTCTCGGATCTGAGTCCAATTACATAATCAGCACATGACTGCAACCTATAATTTGGGTCAGGTGAATGTTTACAACACACAGACTGACAGGCATCCTCCTCTGAGGCCAGAGAAGAAGCAGTTCACATCTTGCAGCATGGAATTGCCCAATTGTCAAAACATTAATTTCTCTTCAAACCTACAATTATCTAGAGACACTTCTGCAGGGTGGCTCACGGCTCCAGAGGCCTGGGTTCCACCCTAACTTCATGTTCTGTCTGTGTGGAGTCTGCATGCTCTCCCTGGGGCCACACTGGTTTTCCCTGGATGCTGCGGTTTCCTTCCACATCCAAAAGGTGTGCGAGATGGTTAGTGAATTGACCTCTGTAAATGGTCTGCAGTGTGTAGAAGAGTTGTAGAATCTCGTGAGGTGATGGGTATCTTGGGTTGACAAATGGGATTAGTGTAGGATTGGTGGACATGGATGTTTTGCGGTCATAGAATCATAGAGAACTACAGCACAGAAACAGGATCTTTGGCCCATCGAGTTAGTGCTGAACTTTTATTCTGCCTAATCCCATCACCCTGTACTTGAAACATAGCCTCCCATACCCCTCTCGTCCATATACTTATCCAAATTTTTCTTAAATGCTGAAATCAAACCCTTGTTCTCCACTTGCACTGGCAGCTCTTTCCACACTCTCACCACTTCCTGAAGGAAGAAGTTCTCCCTTATGTTCCTCTTAAATATTTCAACTTTCACACTTAAACCATGACCTCTAGTCTCACTCACCTTCAGTGGAAAAAGTCTGCTTACACTTACCTTATCTATACCCCTCATAATTAACTATACCTCTATCAAATCACCCCAACATCTCAAGAGGAATTCTCCTTCACCACCACCCTCCTCCATCTGGCAGAATTGGTCCTTGCCCACAATAATTTCTACTTCAGCTCCTCGCGCTTTCTCCAAACTCAAAGGGTAGCCATGGTTACCCACTTGGGCCTCAGCTATGCCTGGTTTTTCATTGGCTATGTAGAACAGTCCATGTTCCAAGCCTTAATTAGGAAGGGGAAAAAAGATTATGAGAGAAATCTGGCAGGGAACATAAAAACTGACTGTAAAAGCTTTTATAGATATGTGAACAGAAAAAGATTGGTTAAGACAAATGAAGGTGCCCTATAGACAGAAACAGGGAAATTGATTATGGGGAGCAAGGAGATGACAGACCAATTGAATAATTACTTTGGTTCTGTCTTTACTGAGGACATAAATAATCTTCTGGAAATAGTAGGGGACAGAAGGTCCAGTGAGATGGAGGAACTGAGGGAAATACATGTTAGTAGGGAAGTGGTGTTAGGTAAATTGAAGGGATTAAAGGCAGATAAATCCCTAGGGCCAGATGGTCTGCATCCCAGAGTGCTTAAGGAAATAGCCCAAGAAATAGTGGATGCATTAGTGATAATTTTTCAAAACTCTTTAGATTCTGGACTAGTTCCTGAGGATTGGAGAGTGGCTAATGTAACCCCACTTTTTAAAAAAGGAGGGAGAGAGAAACCGGGGAATTATAGACCGGTTAGCCTAACATCGGTGGTGGGGAAACTGCTAGAGCCAGTTATCAAAGATGTGATAACAGCACATTTGGAAAGCGGTGAAATGATCGGACAAAGTCAGCATGGATTTGTGAAAGGAAAATCATGTCTGACGAATCTCATAGAATTTTTTGAGGATGTAACTAGTAGAGTGGATAGAGGAGAACCAGTGGATGTGGTATATTTAGATTTTCAAAAAGCTTTTGACAAAGTCCCACGCAGGAGATTAGTGTGCAAACTTAAAGCACACGGTACCGGGGGTAAGGTATTGATGTGGATAGAGAATTGGTTGGCAGACAGGAAGCAAAGAGTGGGAATAAACGGGACCTTTTCAGAATGGCAGGCAGTGACTAGTGGGGTACCGCAAGGCTCAGTGCGGGGACCCCAGTTGTTTACAATATATATTAATGACTTGGATGAGGGAATTAAATGCAGCATCTCCAAGTTTGCAGATGACACAAAGCTGGGTGACAGTGTTAGCTGTGAGGAGGATGCTAAGAGGATGCAGGGTGACTTGGATAGGTTAGGTGAGTGGGCAAATTCATGGCAGATGCAATTTAATGTGGATAAATGTGAAGTTATCCACTTTGGTGGCAAAAACAGGAAAACAGATTATTAGCTGAATGGTGACCAATTAGGAAAAGGGGAGGTGCAACGAGACCTGGGTGTCATTATACACCAGTCATTGAAAGTGGGCATGCAGGTACAGCAGGCGGTGAAAAAGGCGAATGGTATGTTGGCATTCATAGCAAGAGGATTCGAGTACAGGAGCAGGGAGGTACTACTGCAGTTGTACAAGGCCTTGGTGAGACCACACCTGGAGTATTGTGTGCAGTTTTGGTCCCCTAATCTGAGGAAAGACATCCTTGCCATAGAGGGAGTACAAAGAAGGTTCACCAGATTGATTCCTGGGATGGCAGGACTTCCATATGATGAAAGACTGGATGAACTAGGCTTATACTCGTTGGAATTTAGAAGTTTGAGGGGGGATCTGATTGAAACGTATAAAATCCTAAAGGGATTGGACAGGCTCGATGCAGGAAGATTGTTCCCGATGTTGGGGAAGTCCAGAACGAGGGGTCACAGTTTGAGGATAAAGGGGAAGCCTTTTAGGACCAAGATTAGGAAAAACTTCTTCACACAGAGAGTGGTGAATCTGTGGAATTCTCTGCCACAGGAAACAGTTGAGGCCAGTTCATTGGTTATATTTAAGAGGGAGTTAGATATGGCCCTTGTGGCTAAAGGGATCGGGGGTATGGAGGGAAGGCTGGTACAGGGTTCTGAGTTGGATGATCAGCCATGATCATACTGAATGGTGGTGCAGGCTCGAAGGTCCGAATGGCCTACTCCTGCACATATTTTCTATGTTTCTAAGCCTTCTCTAGTAATGCTTCTCAACTCTTCCTCTGCTTCATTGATGACTGCATTGGTGTTGCTTAATGTACCCATGCTAAGCTCATCAATTTCATCAACTTTGCCTCCAATTTCCATCCTGACCTTAAATGCACTTAGTCCATCTCTGACACTTGCTTCTCCTGTCTCGATCACTCTGTCTACATCACTGGAGACCAGCTGTCTACTGACATCTTTTATAAACCTAACAATTTCCAATGTTATCTTGACAATACCTCCTCCCACTCTGTCTCCTGTTAAAATGCTACTCCCTTTTCCCAGTTCCTTCATGTCTGCCAGGTTTTCCTTTCCAGCATATCAGAAATGTTCTCTTTCTTCAAAGAATGGGGTTTCCCTTCCTCCATCATTGATGCTGCTTTCACCTGCATTTTCACCATTTCCTGGACACCCATCTCCCTACTAGCTTAACAGGGATAGACTTCCTTTTGTTCTCATCTGCCATGGCATGAACTTCTGCATTCAACACATCATTCTCCACGACTTCCACCATCTTCAATGGGATCCTATCACTAAACACACCTTTACCTCCCCCACCCCCCCCCGCTTTCCACAGGGATCACTCCCTCCATGATTCCCTTGTCGATTTGTCCCTCCCCATAATCTCCCTCCTGTCACATACCCCTGCTCCAACTGAAATGCTACACCTGTCTGTTTATCTCCTACCTTACCTCCATTCAGGCCCCCAAGCAGTCCTTTCAAATGAGGCAACACGTCACCTGTGAATCTGTTGGGGTTGTCTACTGTATCCGGTACTTCCAAAGCAGCATCCTCTACAGAAACCTGACATAAATTGAGGGCTGTTTTGTCAAGTACCTGTACTCTATCCACCAAGAGTGGAATTTACCTGATGGCCAATTATTTTAATTCCTATTCCTATCCCTATCCCATTCCCATTCCGACATGTCCGTCCATGGCCTCCTCTTTTGCCACAATGAGGCCGCTCTCAGGGTGGAGGAGCAACACCTCATATTCTGTCTGAGTAGCTTCCAACCTGATGGCATGATCATCGATTTCTCCTTCCGATTTAAAAATTTCCCTCCCCTTTCCTCTTGTTCTATTCCCCACTCTAGCCTCTTGCCTCTTCTCTTCACCGGCTTATCACCTCCCTCTGGTCCCCTTCCTTCTTCCCTTTCTCCTATGGTCCACTCTCCTCTCCTTTCAGATCCCTTCTTCTCCAGCCTTTAACTTTCCCACCCACCTGGCTTCACCTATCATCTTCTAGTTATTCCTCCTTCCCGTCCCCTTGTCTTTTTTATTCTGGCTGCTTCCATTTCGGTCATGAAGAAGGGCTTTGGTCTGAAATGTCAACTATTTATTCATTTCTATAGTTGTTGCCTGACTTGCTGAGTTCCTCCAACATTTTGTGTGTGTTGCTCTGGATTTCCAGCATCTGCAGACTTTCCCGTGTTTTAGAAATAGGTCCAGTTTACTTCTGTCTGACCTTACAAAATTCAAAATGTGGCAAGTAATCTTATTGTAGCAAATCCCTTAAAATGCCAGACAATGAAACCAATTGATTTGGTGATGCTTGTTAACACCTAAATATTGGAGCAATTTTCCAAATATTGGCTGGAGAAAGAGAGCCATGGGATAGAAATAACAAGAGATGCTGAAGGAGAAATCTTTATCACATGGAATGGTTTTCATGCTTCCAATCCTCTGACATCTTCTGCTAAGGATCTGATTTAATTTTTTTTACCAACAGAGCCTTGCCATCTCCATCTACCAATCTGTCCTTTTGAATGTTAAGCTCACAACTATGATCTTCCTTCAACCACGACCCAGTGATGGCCACTATGTCATATCCGCCAATCTCCAACCGTGCTGCATGATTATCTACCTTATTCCATATTCTGCGTGCATTGAAATATAGCACATTCAGTCTTGTATTCATCACCCTTCTCGATCTTGTCTCCATGTTATTCTGTGAGTCATTCCACTGACCGCAATTACGACCTACCATCTACCTGTTCTCCTGACAGACTCACTACACACTGCCGCTGCTTGTATACCACTGCCCTATCCTCAGCCCCATATCTCTGGTTATCCTCCCCCTGCTAAATTAGTTTAAAGCCTCCCCAAAGCTCTAGCAAGCCTGTTCGCAAATATATTGATCCCCTTCGGATTTAGGTGTAACCAGTCACTTTTGTACAGGTCATACCTTCCCAAGAAGAGATCCCAATAATCCAGAAATCTGAAGCTCTGCGCCCTGTATCAGTTTCTCAGCCACACATTCACCTGCCAAATCTTCCTATTCTTGTCCTCCCTGGCATGTGGCACAGGCAGAGATCCAGAGATTACTACCCTGCAGTGCCACTTTTCAGTTTTCTACCTAAATCCCTAAATTTTTTTTTGTGCTAAGACCACACAGGCAGTGGCTGAGGACAGTATTATTCAAACAGACTGGATGTCATAGGTACTGTATATATAAAATGGAGGTCCATGGGTATGTAATTAGTTAGGACGTCAAAGGTAATGTGGACAAGGCGGGAGAATGGGGCTGAGTGGGGAAAATAAATCTGCCATGATCAAATGGTAGAGCAGACTCCGTGGGCTAAATGGCCTAACTCAGCTCCAATGTCTTATGGTCCTCCAGTAATGGGCCTCAAAAATGTACTCCAATAGCAGTCCAGTATTGAGAGACTCATTATAGAATCTATAGGCAATCTTTCTTCTCTCCAAATGTACACATCCACCTGCCCTTCCTCCATAAATTTAGCAGAAGTAGTGATTTACATGATCCTACAGACATGAAGTCATTGAGTCATACGAGAGAAATAAGTCCTTTTGCCCACCTTGTCTATTCTGACCAGTAAGCAGCCATCTGTACTAATCCTACTAAACACTGATAAGTCACACCTGGAGTATTTTATGTAGTTCTGATCTCAATACGATAGAACGGATGTCTTTAAGCTAGAAAGGGGGAAGGAAAGATTTAAAAGGATGTTGCTTGGACTGGAGGCCAAGCGTTATAAGGAGAGATTGGATAATCTGGGACTGTTTTCCCTTGAACAAAGGAGACTGATAGATGAGAATATTGAGGTATGTAAAATTATGAGAGGATAACTGCAATCTGCCTTCCATGGTAGGTATCTAAAACATAGGTTGAAGATGAGACAAAAGGGGATTTAAAGGGATAAATTTTTCACGCAAAGTGTAACTGGTATCTGGAATGAGCTGCCAGGAGGTGATGGATGCAGGAAGAGTAACAACACTTAATTGGCATCTTAACAGGCACTTGAATGAAATGGTATGCTAAGGATAATGGATTCATTCTGTTTACCTCTGATAAATTTGGAGACAATTAAATTTCTCCTCAGCCACCTCTGTTGTGTTTGATGGTCAGAATGGACTCGATGGTCTGAAGGGTCAATTTCTGTAAGGTATAGAAAAAAATGGAATTAATGCAGGCATATGAGATTAGTATAGATAATCTACTCGAGGACAAGTGTTAATGCAGTAGCTTGGTGATTGAAGTCCAGGCACTTCTTAAATATCATGAAGATCCTCATAAATATTGCAGGAGGCCCCTTAAATGTTGTAATCCTGTTCCTTGGGCTTTATGGCTCCTCTGTGTGAAACATCCCAAGGTATCTTCCTGTGTACTGGTTTCCGAGTGCCTTGAATCAATAAACAATGACGTCAGTGTTAGGAAGCATGACCAGCAAAGTCCAGTAAATCAAAACACTCCCCAGACCGTCAGAGGATGAGTAACAAAGGTGGGTAAATGAATAATGAGCAATTAATTCCATTATAGGCAATAGCATTTCGAGCTCTCAATGATTCCCAGTATAATTTCATAAGCTGTTATGGGTGCTTCGAATTGATTGTTAAGGGAAGTGAATCTAAGGCTTTCTCAAAAATAGAGGAGACCAAAAGGAAATTTAAATACATATGAACTTATCAGAGATAACAGAAGGAACCTATTGTTCTTAGCAGAGGGGCCATACTGTTGTTCAGCTCATATTTTTTTATTAAACATAAGCCCACTATCAATGCCAGCACACAAGACATTCTTGTTAGCCCCACTTCACTTATTTTCCTTGTGATTTACTCGCTCACAGACAGGAATAGGGGAAAATACGGTGGGAGCGGGCACTCATTGACTGGACAGATAATGGTGACAGAAACCCTCATGGCAGATAAAAGGTGTCTGTGTGAGCATTGGCTGAGATGTGAGCTGCAGAGCTAAGGGGAAGTGCGATTAGTCTAGAAGTCAATTTTGGACCATACTCTCGATGGCCTCAATAGCCTCTTTCTGCAAAATAAATATCTATGGTTCTATGTTTATTACAGTTTATTATGGTTATTACAGTTTGATATTAAAATTCTCATCCTTGTATTCACAACTCCCTACTGAGATCCCCTCTTCTAGTTTGGTTAGATCCTTCAGTCTAATTCCTCCACCACCACCACCGTCCCCCCACCTCCCCCGGAAATCAGTGTCCTCCAAGTCCAGCCCTGATTCATTCACTCTGTCCCAAAATAGAACATAGAACAGTACAGCACAGTACAAGATCTTCGGCCCACAATATTATGCCGACCCTTAAACCCTGCCTCCCATATAACCCTCCACCTTAAATTCCTCCATATACCTGTCTAGTAGTCTCTTAAACTTCACTAGTGTATCTGCCTCCACCACTGACTCAGATGGTGTATTCCACGCACCAACAACTCTCTGAGTAAAAAACCTTCCTCTAATATCCCCCTTGAACTTCCCACCCCTTACCTTAAAGCCATGTCCTCTTGTATTGAACAGTGGTGCCCTGGGGAAGAGGCGTTGGCTGTCCACTCTATCTATTCCTCTTAATATCTTGTATACCTCTATCATGTCTCTTCTCATCCTCCTCCTCTCCAGAGAGTAAAGCCCTAGCTCCCTAAATCTCTGATCATAATGCATACTCTCTAAACCAGGCAGCATCCTGGTAAATGTCCTCTGTACTCTTTCCAATGCTTCCACATCCTTCCTATAGTGAGGCGACCAGAACTGGACACAATACTCCAAGTGTGACCTAACCAGAGTTTTATAGAGCTGCATCATTACCTCACGACTCTTGAACTCTATCCCACGACTTATGAAAGCTAACGTTCCACAAGCTTACGTAAATACCCTATCCATCTGTGAGGCAACTTTCAGGGATCTGTGCACATGTAACCCGGATCCCTCTGCTCCTCCACACTTCCAAGTATCCTGCTATTTACTTTGTACTCAGCATTGGAGTTTGTCCTTCCAAAGTGTACACTTTACTTCACACTTCTCTTGGTTGAACTCCATTTGCCACTTCTCAGCCCACTTCTGCATCTTATCAATGTCTTTCTGCAATCTTCAACAATCCTCTACACTATCTGCAACACCACCAACCTTTGTGTCGTCTGCAAACTTGCTAGCCCACCCTTCTACCCCCACATCCAGGTCGTTAATAAAAATCATGAAAAGTAGAGGTCCCAGAACCAATCCTTGTGGGGTACCACTAGTCACAACCCTCCAATCTGAATGTACTCCCTCCACCACAACCCCCTGCTTCCTGCAGGCAAGCCAATTCTGAATCCACCTGGCCAAACTTCCCTGGATCCCATGCCTTCTGACTTTCTGAATAAGCCTACTGTGTGGAACCTTGTCAAATGCCTTACTAAAATCCATGTAGATCACATCCACTGCACTACCCTCATCTATATGCCTGGTCACCTCCTCAAAGAATTCTATCAGGCTTGTTAGACACGAGCTGCCCTTCACAAAGCCATGTTGACTGTCTCTGATCAGACCATGATTCTCTAAATGCCCAGATCCTATCTCTAAGAATCTTTTCCAACAGCTTTCCCGCCACAGACGTAAGGCTCACTGGTCTATAATTACCCGGACTATCCCTACTACCTTTTTTGAACAAAAGGACAACATTCGCCTCCCTCCAATCCTCCGTACCATTCCAGTGGACAATGAGGACATAAGGATCCTAGCCAGAGGCTCAGCAATCTCTTCCCTCGCCTCATGGTACAGCCTTGGGAGAAATGGACACTTCTAACAATGTTTGCTAAACTCCCTCAATCAAGGACATCAGTGTTTCCCTTGTACCTTCTGGAACCAAAGTCCTAGGCCCCACAACTTCTTCTTAAGTCCTGCTACTTCTCAGTAATATTAAATGAGATGAGGATATATTGATACCAGATTTTTGGTACTTTCATGATGGTTCAAAGAGCCTGTTTTTGTACTTTATGTCTTTCTTTAACCCAGTTCACAATCAATTCTACAATCCAGTTTACAGTCCTCTGCTGCAATATGCAGCTCTGTGAATCTGGGGAAGAGCTGAATGTAATGTAGAGAGAATTTTTAAAAATGATTACAGTAGAATTGGTGAACAATGTGCATTGATGGCTAGCATGGACTCAATGGCCTGAAGGGTCTTTATCTCTCCATGACTCTATGACCAAGATGACATTACAAATATACATCAGACCAGCTGCTGCTTTTGTGTTCATGGGTCTGCAGTCACAGACTCTCCACTGGTTAGAATATAGATCAGTACAGCACAGACCCTCTGGCCCATAGTGTCTCCCGGCATGACTAATAATTCAAGAGGTATACCCAATGAATTCCAGTGTGCATTCCCATGCACAAATTTAAGCACTGCTCGGTAATGACCTGAGGGTCAGAAATAAATTTGGACATTCAAAGACTCTACCACAAGACTTTCTGTGGTGTCTCACTTGCAATGAAAATCTGTAGTTTTGAATTGATGTCCCTGTGGAGTTTAGAAACATAGAAACATAGAAAATAGGTGCAGGAGTAGGCCATTCAGCCCTTCGAGCCTGCACAGCCATTCAGTATGATCATGGCTGATCTTTCAACTCGGAACCCTGTACCAGCCTTCTCCCCCCCCCATACCCCCGATCCCTTTAACCACAAGGGTCTTATCTAACTCCTCTCTAATATTGCCAATGAACTGGCCTCAACTGTTTCCTGTGACAGAGAATTCCACAGATTCACCACTCTCTGTGTGAAGAAGTTTTTCCTAATCTCGGTCCTAAAAGGCTTCCCCTTTATCCTCAAACTGTGACCCCTCGTTCTGGACTTCCCCATCATTGGGAACAATCTTCCTCCATCTAGCCTGTCCAATCCCTTCAGGATTTTATATGTTTCAATAAGACCCCCCCTCAATCTTCTAAATTCCAATGAGTATAAGCCTAGTGGATCCAGTCTTTCATCATATGAAAGTCCTGCCATCCCAGGAATAAATCTGGTAAACCTCCTTTGTACTCCCTCTATGACAAGAATGTCTTTCCTCAGATTAGGGAACCAAAACTGCACACAATACTCCAGGTGTGGTCTCACCAAGGCCTTGTACAACTGCAGTAGTACCTCCCTGCTCCTGTACTCGAATCCTCTTGCTATGAATGCCAACATACCATTCGCCTTTTTCACCGCCTGCTGTACCTGCATGCCCACTTTCAATGACTGGTGTATAATGACACCCAGGTCTTGTTGCACCTCCCCTTTTCCTAATCGGCCACCATTCAGATAATAATCTGTTTTGCTGTTTTTGCCACGAAAATGGATAGCCTCATTTATCCACATTAAATTGCATCTGCCATGAATTTACCCACTCACATAACCTATCCAAGTCACCCTGCATCCTCTTAGCATCCTCCTCACGGCTAACACTGCCGCCCAGCTTTGTGTCATCCACAAACTTGGAGATGCTGCATTTAATTCCCTCGTCTAAGTCATTAATATATATTGTAAACAACTGGGGTCCCCGCACTGAGCCTTGCGGTACCCCACTAGTCACTGCCTGCCATTCTGAAAAGGTCCCGTTTATTCCCACTCTTTGCTTCCTGTCTGCCAACCAATTCTCTATCCACATCAATACCGTATGCTTTAAGTTTGCACTCTAATCTCCTGTGTGGGACCTTGTCAAAAGCCTTTTGAAAATCCAAATATACCACATCCACTGGTTCTCCCCTATTCACTCTATTAGTTACATCCTCAAAAAATTCTATGAGATTCATCAGACATGATTTTCCTTTCACAAATCCATGCTGACTTTGTCCGATGATTTCACTGCTTTCCAAATGTGCTGTTATCACATCTTTGATAACTGACTCTAGCATTTTCTCCACCACCGATGTCAGGCTAACCGGTCTATAATTCCCCGGTTTCTCTCTCCCTCCTTTTTTAAAAAGTGGGGTTACATTAGCCACCCTCCAATCCTCAGGAACTAGTCCAGAATCTAACGAGTTTTGAAAAATTATCACTAATGCTTCCACTATTTCTTGGGCTACTACCTGAAGCACTCTGGGATGCAGACCATCTGGCCCTGGGGATTTATCTGCCTTTAATCCCTTCAATTTACCTAACACCACTTCCCTACTAACATGTATTTCCCTCAGTTCCTCCACCTCACTGGACCCTCTGTCCCCTACTATTTCCAGAAGATTATTTATGTCCTCCTTAGTGAAGACAGAACCAAAGTAATTATTCAATTGGTCTGCCATGTCCTTGCTCCCCATAATCAATTCACCTGTTTCTGTCTGTAAGGGACCTACATTTGTCTTAACCAATCTTTTTCTTTTCACATATCTATAAAAGCTTTTACAGTCAGTTTTTATGTTCCCTGCCAGTTTTCTCTCATAATCTTTTTTCCCCTTCCTAATTAAATCCTTTGTCCTCCTCTGCTGGTCTCTGAATTTCTCCCAGTCCTCAGGTGAGCCACTTTTTCTGGCTAATTTGTATGCTTCTTCTTTGGAATTGATACTATCCCTAATTTTGCTTGTCAGCCAAGGGTGCACTACCTTCCTTGATTTATTCTTTTGCCACACTGGGATGAACAATTGTTGTAGTTCATCCATGCAACCTTTAAATGCTTGCCATTGCATATCCACCGTCAATCCTTTAAGTGTCATTTGCCAGTCTATCTTAGCTAATTCACGTCTCATACCTTCAAAGTTACCCTTCTTTATGTTCAGAACCTTTGTTTCTGAATTAACTATGTCACTTTACATCTTAATAAAGAATTCCACCATATTATGGTCACTCTTACCCAAGGGGCCTCCCACAACAAGATTGCTAATTAACCCTTCCTCATTGCTCAATATCCAGTCCAGAATAGCCTGCTCTCTAGTTGGTTCCTCAGCATGTTGGTTCACAAAACCATCCCACATACATTCCAAGAAATCCTCTTCCTCAGCACCCTTACCAATTTGGTTCACCCAATCTATATGTAGATTGAAGTCACACATCATAATAGCTGTTCCTTTATTGCACACATTTCTAATTTCTTGTTTAATACCATCCCCAACCTCACTACTACTGTTAGGTGGCCTATACACAACTCCCACCAGCGTTTTCTGCCCCTTAGTGTTATGCAGCTCTACCCATATCGATTCCGCATCCTTCCGGCTAACGTCCTTCCTTTCTATTGCGTTAATCTCCTCTCTAACCAGCAATGCTACCCCACCTCCTTTTCTTTCATGTCTATCCCTCCTGAATTTTGAATATCCCTGAATGTTCAGCTCCCATCCCTGGTTACCCTGGAGCCATGTCTCTGTGATCCCAACTATATCATAGTCATTAATAACAATCTGCACTTTTAATTCATCCACCTTGTTACAAGTTTGCACTTCTTTCTGTGACTATGTGGGGTTCCTCCAGGTGCTCCAGTTTCCTCAAACATCCTAAAGGTGTGCAGGTTGGTAGATTAATTGCCCCAAGTTTGTCGGTGTGGGATAATATCTGGGGTGAGCTGGGGGGAATGTGAGGAGAGTAAAACACGATTAGTAGAACATTCAGTGTCCAGTATTCTAAACGTTACCTTCTTTACTGATGGCAAAAAACTAGCTGGGATTGTAATCAGTGATGAGGATGCAAAGAGGCTTCAGGGAGATGCGGGCAAGTACGGACTGTTCCCAGGTAACAAATGAGCAGATTCTGCTTTTGTATGTTGATTTTGCTTGTAGTTGTAAGTACACAAAAATCACTCAATATGGTAACTGTAACCCTGCCTTCACAGTATTATAATGAACAGCGTTAAAAACAAATAAGGTTTCTAAGAAAAATTCAAGTACTAAACATGGAGAGAGAGTGAAAACTAGTCCTGCTACTCATATGAACAAATATATGGACGGATGTCCGACTTTGATGTACAGGAGCTCTTTTGTACAAATGACAAGGCGATAACATGGATGGATTACTACCTGAAAGAAATATGAGGTTATTAGCTTTTGGTAGAATAAAACCATAGTAAGAGTTGAGTATTTTTAAATGATGAAATATTGTGAAGTGTTGATATTCAATTATGCCTTTCCACACAAATCAGAGAAATCTAACACTAGGTAGATGGGTAAAGAGTATGTTAACCACTATAGCAACAGAATTTGATAATAGGAATAATGACATCTTTCTACAATTACAACGGACCCTAGTGAGACCACACCTGGAATACTGAGTACAATTTTGGGCTCCTTACCTTAAAAACCATTTAGTTGCTCAGAGACAGTGCAGTAAGGATTCACCAGATGTGGTTATGGCTCTGTCCTATGAAGGAAGATCGAGTGGACTCGGCTTCTATTTTCTGGTGAGTAGAAGAATGAGAGCTGAACTAACCAGTATTCCTACACCTTTGACACAGGAGAGACTAAAAGATGCTGGAAATCTAGAGTGGCACACACACAATGCTGGAGGAATTCAGTGCGAGGCAGTTTCCTCCATAAATGTTGCCTGGCCATCTGACTTCCCCTGCATTTTGTGTCTATTGCTCCTACACCTTTATAGTCTCCACATAGGCTGAACTAACTCATCAATTAATTGAATTGAGTTTATTTTTTTACATCCTTCACATACGTGAGGAGTAAAAATCTTTATGTTACGTCTCCATCTCTGTACCCACAATGCTGGCGTTGAAATGAGTCATCTACGATCTAGGGACTGTGTAAAGAAACAGATGAGCTGGTAGCAACAGTACAATGGGAGCTGGAATGTGACCCTAAGGCCTTGTGTAAATAAGACTTTCCTTCTCTACATTTTCCAGTACTGATTTGTTTTTAGAGACACAGTTTCGGTCCGGCTATGTATACATGTACCTACTGTTATGTCTATGAGGTGCCTAAGTATTATCCACTCATTATCTGAGTTTTCTGTAACAGCAAGTATTTCTCTTTTTGTTATTTTGAATGATGAATCAGTCTCTCACTAATCCCACTTTTTAAGACCAGGTTTATTGTCAAGGAGCTGGGAGCTTGTCAATTGTACACTTATGTTGAGTATCTTGAGGCTGCATTAATATGTCTTGCTGAGCTGGAAGTCTGGCAGCAGGAAAGGGGAGGTCAGAGCAAGTTTAGCAGGTGACGATCTCTTGGTTTATGGTCAGGAGCAGGAATCATTGATCATTCTGAAGAACAGCTCGTCTGGCATTTTGATAAGCACACTGGAATGGCAAGAACCGTGTGCCAGCCATGTGAATCAAAAGGGGAAAGCAGGAGTCTAACTCATGCAAAAGAGATGGCATTCAATAAGCAGTGAATGTTTGGTTGTCCCCAAAGACAGAGAGGTGGACTTCATTTCAGTGCTTCAGGAGTGGTCAGGCGTGTTGCTTGTTATAAAGTCATTATCATAGAGTTATACAGCATGGCAAGAGGCTATCTAGCCCTCCTCTTCTATTCCAACCAAGGTGTCTGTCTGAGCAAGTCCCATCTGCCTGGACTTTGCCCATACCCCTCAAAACCTTTCCAATCCGTTCAAATGTCTTTTAAATGTTATAATAGTACCTGCCTCTACCCCTCCTTCTGGTAGCTCAATTACCTTCCAAACTTCCACTTTCAATCTTTCCCTTTTAAGCTTAAATCTATGTCATTTAGCTTTAGACACCCCTACTCTGGGGGGGAAAAAAAATTGTGAAAATTCACCTTATCAGTAGACTGTCTGAGGTCTCCGTCGGTCAGAGTTGACCATGGATATCGTGTCCTAGCTGTCTAGATACACAGGCCTGGGCAGTGCAATATGGAGAGCAAGCTGTTGCTGTGTGGCAAGCTCCCCCTCTCCACATATCTGATAAACCCAGAGGAACGGCAGAGACCGATACAGTTTGGCACCAGCTACATTGCAGGAATAGCCAGTCAGCATTGAACTCAATGTAGGACTGACTTAGGGACTCCAGTTCTGAATTTTTCCCTCTGGGTTTACTCCCAAAGCCTTCCCCATGAGTGGAAAAAAGTCATGAGGTAGCAGAGGTTTGACATCAGAGTTTTCATTCTCCGAGATGAGTTGCGCATCTCAGCTGATAAGCCCCATCTGCCTGAAGTGACTGGTTTTAAGGTGCCAGTAACCTGCCTTTGCCCCTTCTTTCAGTTTAAATGGTTCCGCCAGTCTTAGTAGCTAAGCCACACATGAAGGCCAGGAGCTACACTTAGTTGTCAGAGGGTATTTGAGGTGCATGTCATTGGGAGCATTTAATAGATAGTGGGAGCTTGTCCCTATGACCACCCCTGGCTATGACATTCTTAAGAGTGACATAGTTAATTCAGAAACAAAGGTTCTGAACTTAAAGAGGGGTAACTTTGAAGGTATGAGACGTGAATTAGCTAAGATAGACTGGCAAATGACACTTAAAGGATTGACGGTGGATATGCAATGGCAAGCATTTAAAGGTTGCATGGATGAACTACAAAAATTGTTCATCCCAGTGTGGCAAAAGAATAAATCAAGGAAGGTAGTGCACCCGTGGCTGACGAGAAATTAGGGATAGTATCAATTCCAAAGAAGAAGCATACAAATTAGCCAGAGAAAGTGGCTCACCTGAGGACTGGGAGAAATTCAGAGTTCAGCAGAAGAGGACAAAGGGCTTAATTAGGAAGGGGAAAAAAGATTATGAGAGAAAACTGGCAGGGAACATAAAAACGGACTGTAAAAGCTTTTATAGATATGTAAAAAGGAAAAGACTGGTAAAGACAAATGTAGGTCCCCTGCAGACAGAAACAGGTGAATTGATTATGGGGAGCAAGGAGATGACAGACCAATTGAATAATTACTTTGGTTCTGTCTTCACTAAGGAGGACATAAATAATCTTCCAGAAATAGTAAGGGACAGAGGGTCCAGTGAGATGGAGGAACTGAGCGAAATACAAGTTAGTAGGGAAGTGGTGTTAGGTAAATTGAAGGGATTGAAGGCAGATAAATCCCCCAGGGCCAGATGGTCTGCATCCTAGAGTGCTTAAGGAAGTAGCCCAAGAAATAGTGGATGCATTAGTGATAATTTTTCAAAACTCATTAGATTCTGGACTAGTTCCTGAGGATTGGAGGGTGGCTAATGTAACCCCACTTTTTAAAAAAGGAGGGAGAGAGAAACCGGGGAATTATAGACCGGTTAGCCTGACATCGGTGGTGGAGAAAATGCTAGAGTCAGTTATCAAAGATGTGATAACAGCACATTTGGAAAGCAGTGAAATGATCAGACAAAGTCAGCATGGATTTGTGAAAGGAAAATCATGTCTGACGAATCTCATAGAATTTTTTGAGGATGTAACTAGTAGAGTGAATAGGGGAGAACCAGTGGATGTGGTATATTTGGATTTTCAAAAGGCTTTTGACAAGGTCCTACACAGGAGATTAGTGTGCAAACTTAAAGCACACGGTATTGGGGGTAAGGTATTGGTGTGGGTGGAGAATTGGTTAGCAGACAGGAAGCAAAGAGTGGGAATAAACGGGACCTTTTCAGAATGGCAGGCGGTGACTAGTGGGGTACCGCAAGGCTCAGTGCTGGGACCCCAGTTGTTTACAATATATATTATTGACTTGGATGAGGGAATTAAATGCAGCATCTCCAAGTTTGCGGATGACACGAAGCTGGGTGGCAGTGTTAGCAGTGAGGAGGATGCTAAGAGGATGCAGGGTGACCTGGATAGGTTGGGTGAGTGGGCAAATTCATGGCAGATACAATTTAATGTGGATAAATGTGAAGTTATCCACTTTGGTGGCAAAAATAGGAAAACAGATTATTATCTGAATGGTGGCCGATTAGGAAAAGGGGAGGTGCAATGAGACCTGGGTGTCATTATACACCAGTCATTGAAAGTGGGCATGCAGGTACAGCAGGTGGTGAAAAAGGCGAATGGTATGCTGGCATTAATAGCAAGAGGATTCGAGTACAGGAGCAGGGAGGTACTACTGCAGTTGTACAAGGCCTTGGTGAGACCACACCTGGAGTATTGTGTGCAGTTTTGGTCCCCTAATCTGAGGAAAGACATCTTAGCCATAGAGGGAGTACAAAGAAGGTTTACCAGATTGATTCCTGGGATGGCAGGACTTTCATATGAAGAAAGACTGGATGAACTGGGCTTGTACTCGTTGGAATTTAGAAGATTGAGGGGGGATCTGATTGAAACGTATAAGATCCTAAAGAGATTGGACAGGCTAGATGCAGGAAGATTGTTCCCAATGTTGGGGAAGTCCAGAACGAGGGGTCACAGTTTGAGGATAGAGGGGAAGCCTTTTAGGACCGAGATTAGGAAAAACTTCTTCACACAGAGAGTGGTGAATCTGTGGAATTCTCTGCCACAGGAAACAGTTGAAGCCAGTTCATTGGCTATATTTAAGAGGGAGTTAGATGTGGCCCTTGTGGCTACGGGGGTCGGGGGGTATGGAGGGAAGGCTGGGGCGGGGTTCTGAGTTGGATGATCAGCCATGAGCATAATAAATGGCGGTGCAGGCTCAAAGGGCCGAATGGCCTACTCCTGCACCTATTTTCTATGTTTCTATGTTTAAGGAACCTAATCAATACCCATCATGATTTCATAAACCTGGGAAAATAATCCTGCTTATCCAGTCGCAAAGTTCAAAGTAAATTTATTATCACATATATGTTACCATAATCAACCCTGAGATTCATTTTCTCCCTTCAGTAGTTGCAATATATTTGTAAATCTTCTCTGCATCCTTTCTGGCTTAATCACATCTTTCCTTCAGAATGGTAAGCAGAACACACAATTCTTCAAGTGCACCCTCACCAACATCTGGTACAGCTGTAAAGTGATGCTCCAACTCTCATTTTCAGTGCCCCGATTCATGAAGCAAGCAGGCAGAATATCTTCTTTACTACTCTGTCATTACTCTTGGGGGTCTTTATACCTGTGCCCTTAGATCTCTGTTCCACAACACACTCCAGGCACCTGCCATTCATTGCCCAGACAGTTCAAGTGTGTACCTGAGGTTTCCTCACCTGACCTCAGACCTCAAACTACTCTTTCTACCATTGGTCTATCCACCAGAACTGCTTCCTCTACAGCCAATAGATAAAGAGATGGACTCCTATTCGAATGAAAGGTCACCAACCTAAAACGTTGACTCATTTTCTCCCTTCACAGATGTTGCTGAGAATACGCAGCAGGTCAGGCATTTCTTTTTTAGTTTTCTTTTACTGAGTTCGTAAATCCAGAATTTCCTTCATAAATCATTCAATTTCTCTGCATTTATATTTGGATGTTACTTTTTCGAACCAGCACAGTGGGTTGAATGAATGAACAAATTCTAGAGATTAGATTACATCCTATTTTGTAAAAGGGGCATTGCATTTCAGAGAGTTATAAACTATGGAAATACATTCACACCAAGCATCATGCACTCATTTTGAAAAATCCCATTTTATTCTCCTCACAACAAACAATCTGCTGGAGGCACTCAGCAGGGTCAAGCTGTCTCTGAGGTGGGAGGATTCATCTCAGGTGAAACTCCTGCATCTGGACTTTTTTTGTTTGTGAATGGAGAGCTGTGCAATAGGGGTGAGGTTAGAGAGATTCGGGGTGTGGAGATGTCAAGCAGTTGAGATGTCAATGGAGATGAAATGATCCAGAGAGGATAAAAGTCCAGAAAGCGGTGCCCAAGAGAAAAGGGAGTGTTGAAGACAAGAGAAGGGGTCTGCAGTGTGGATGATGACTCCTTGCCAAGGAAACAGAGGCAGACAAGACAGAAGACAAGTGCAAAAAGTAAGGTCTCTGCTGAGGAATCCTTTCTGCAAGTCCAACATCTCCTCATAGCTCCTGCTGCTTACCATCACACTAATGAATTGAATTGAATGATCTTTATTGTCATTATACATAGGTACAATGAAACTCTGTTTGGCTTCCTCTCAGGCAATGAAATAAAATGGTAGTTAAAAACAAAACAGTAATAGAAAAACAGTATTAAATAGATAAGTAACAGAAAATAAGTTGCAGCAGCACCAGAATATCACAGTAATGCACAAAATGAGAGCTTACAGTGGGTAATTAATCTACTGGCCTGCACCCTATTGGGATTTGGGAGAAAAACTAGAACAGTAAGAGGAAGCTTACACAGTCACAAGAAGATATGTATGCACTTTCCATATGATAAAAATGAATTAACTCTTGATTTCTTAATCTACTTATCAGGGACGTACCTTATCGTCTGTCTGCACTGCACTTTCTCTGCAGCTGTAGTACTATGTTTTTCATTCTGATACTGTCTTCCTTTTTCACTACCTCAATGCACTGATGGGTGGAATGATCTGTCTGGCTGGCATGCAAACAAAGACTAATTACCAGTGGAACTCCACCAGAAGTCAGGATTGAGCCCAGATCATTGGAGTAGTGAGGCAGCAGCTCTACTAGTCATGGTGCCATCCCTAAAACAGAGAATATGCCTGAGAAATATTTTAAACCATCCACCATCACAAAGTGTTTTGAGAGGCTGGTTGTTCCTCTCATCAACTCTAGCACTTCAGACAACCTCCACTGACTGCAGTTTGCTTGCTACTGAAACAGGTCTACAATGAATATTATCTCCCTGGTTTTTCATTCATTTCTGGGGCATCCGAACCTTAAAACTACCCACGTCAGACAATTATTTATTGACTACAGTTCTGCCTTCAATAGCATTATTCCAAGCAAACTTATCACCAAACCCTGGGACCCGGGAGTTAAAGCCTCCCTCTGCAATTGGATCCTTGACTGACCAGACAGACTGCAGACAGTAAGAACATGCTGCAATATCTCTGTCACAATTATTCTAAACACTGATGCTCTATAAGGCTGTGTACTGAGCCCCTTACTATACTCCCTGTGCACTCGTAACTGTCTGGCCATATTCTAATCTACTTCCATCAATGTGTTTGCAGATGATACCACTGTAGTGGGTTACATTCCAATTAACAGTGAGTCAGAGTACAGGAAGGAGATAGAGAGCTTAGTGACATGATAACAACTTTCCCTCAATGACGGCAAAACATATGAACAGAAAGGGAGTAGTGCTCCTGGCTACATCAATGGTGATTTATACTTCTGCGTCAACTCGACGCCGTAGGGTTCGCGGTGACGCCGTACCTACGCAGAGCCTACGCAGATCCCTATGCCGTAGCCTGACACTCGTGTCTCCCAAATGTAACTATGCATTGTGGCAATGCAGAACGCAACAGCTGTGATTAGTCCACTTGGTAGCATCGCATTTCCTCCTACGCTGCAATAGCTCCCCATTGGGCAACTGAAGGGCAGGGAAGGAACTCTGGCTGCAATACTTTCCATAAAGATTTACAGACCTCTGAAATTATGGAGGGCACATTTCACTCTTACGAAAAAAGACGCTTGCTTTAAACTTGTTTACTCCGAAAAGACTACCATGATCATGAAACCTTGCATGGGCAGGTGTGTGCGCATGCGTGTCGTGCGCGAATTGCAGAGTGACGCAGACACACCAACGCACAAGTATAAATGCTCACAACGCGCCTAGGTTACTTGTATAGGTTACGACGTGGAGTTGATGCAGAAGTATAAATCAGCCTTTAAGGTTGACAACTCCCTAAGCAAGACACCAACACTTGAAGTCAAGGAAGCTATCAAAACCTTGAAAAACAACAAGGCCGCTGGACTCGATGGAATACCAGCGGAGGTCTACAAAATTGAAGGCAACCTGCTTCATGATCAACTGTATCAACTTCTCATCAAGATCTGGATAAATGAAGACGTACCAGCAGACTTCAACAATCGTTACCATCTACAAAAGGAAAGTGGATCGATCCAAATGTGGAAACTATCATGGAATTTCCTGATGAAGGGTCTCGGCTTGAAACGTCGACTGCACCTCTTCCTAGAGATGCTGCCTGGCCTGCTGCGTTCACCAGCAACTTTGATGTGTGTTGATGGAATTTCCCTGTTAGCAACAGCAGGAAAGATCCCCACCCGCGTCATGAACAACTGGCTCAAGCCTTTAGCCGTGAAGATCCTTCCAGCGACACAAGCCAGTTTTAGACCATCACATGGAGCAATTGACATGATCTCCACAATGCGACAACTACAAGAAAAATGTCGTGAACAACTTCGACCTTTGTACATGGCATTCATCGACCTCACCAAGGCCTTTAACACGGTATCAAGGGAACTCCTATGGGATGTCCTATCCACCTATGGATGCCCTGAAAAGTACATTCGATTCCTGAGACTCCTCCACGATGGCATGCTTGCCACAGTCATGGTCAGCAACAGTAACTGTGAGTCTTTTCAAGTTAGATCAGGAGAAAACAGGGATGCGTGACTGCCCCAACTTTGTTCACTATCTTCATTGCAACAATCATCCACATCATCAAGGATGACCTACCCCCAGGAATCAAAATTGTCTACAGAACAGATGGCAGACTTTTCAATCTTGCCCATCTCAAGTCCAAAACAAAGACATCCACGAATTCCCTCATCGAGTTCCAACACGCAGATGACAACAGTGTTGCAGCACTTTCAGAAAACCACCTACAACAGATTCTGACTGCCTTTAACCGTGCATACACAAAATTTGGACTTGCCATCAATTCCAAGAAGACTCAGATCATCTATCAACCGTCACCAATTGAGACAAATTGGATTGAACCATCAAATCAACTTGATGAAACAACCCTGGAAAACATGGACCACTTTCCATATCTTGGAAGTCACCTCTCCTCCAATGTCGACCTTAATGACGAGATCTAACATCGTCTTAAATGCGCTGGAACAGCTTTTGGACGTCTCCGAACAAGAGTCTTTCATGATCATGACATCCGAACAGACACCAAAATGTTAGTGTACAAAGCAGTGGTAATCCCAACGCTCCTGCATGCATCAGAAACCTGGACAACATACCGATGACATCTGAAGGCACTTGAAAAGTTCCATCAACGCTGTCTTCAAAACATCTTAAAAATCAACTGGGAAGATAGAACCAGCGTCAGCGTGCTAAATGAAGCAAAAACAAGAAGCATTGAAGCCTACGTCATCAAGAACCAACTAAGATGGAGCGGTCATGTTGTTCGGATGAAAGATGAATGTCTGCTGAAATGAATCTTCTACTCCCAGCTTAAAGAAGACAAATGTAAAAGAGGCAGACAACAGAAGAGATTCAAAGACATCTTAAAAAACCAACATGAAGAAATGTAACATCGACATCAATTGGGAAACCAATGCCAAGGACAGGAAACTCTGGCAAACCATCATCTGAGAAGGAACAGCAACTTTCAAAGCCAACAGATGTGCAGAATTAGAAGAAAAGAGAAGAAAATGGAAAGAGAGACAGCAACAACCAAAGCCCAATCTACCATCTGGAACTACCTGTCCTGAATGCGGAAAAACTTACAAAGCCAAGATGGGACTCATAAGCCACTTGAGAGCCCATAAGTAGATCAACAGAACGAAGACCATCATCCTCGACCTCGAGGGATAGCCACAACGACGAATCCCCCACTGTCAGCCCAGCTCCAGTCCCACTCACCATTGCAATGTTGATAACATGATTCTTATCTCAGTCATTTTTGCCTTTACAGTAGCTATCGTGGTCACTTCTGAGGGAGGGGGCTTGTATCAAAGACAGAGAACCCTGTGGATAGTTACTTGTTGAGATGGTATATCCCTGCTGGAATATTCTTCATTACAGAAGGTATTGGAGAAATTATAGCTTGTACAGTGAGCATTACGTTGCATTGTTGGGATCCCAAACTGTGATATGCATTCATTCAGTGTGCATTAGTCAAAGTAGAATTTGCCATGATATGCACCTGCGTAGTCATGTAATTGTACGTGAAAAACTTACTTGCAGTAACATCACAGGACATGGCATCAGATAAGCAGCAACAACAAGAAAAACATAAATTATACATGACTTTTATAAGAAAGAAAACATTCAGAACAATATGAAATCCAAAGTGCATTGCATTGAAAAGTAGTTGAAGTGGTTACAGAGTTGCTGAATTAACGTAGTGATTGGGGTTATGTAGTCAGTTTAAGAACCAATTGGGTGAAGGAAAGTAACTGTTCCAGAACCTGCTGGTGTAGGTCTTCGGGCTCCACAATTGTAGTAACAAGAATAGGGTATGTCCGGATGGTGAGGGTCATTAGTGTAGATGCCACCTTCTTGAGGGACCACCTCTTGAAGATAACACACAAAATGCTGGAGGAACTCTGCAGGTCAGGCAGCATCTGTGGAAATGGATACACAACCAATGTTTTGGACCGAGACCCTTCTTCGGCACTGGAAAGGAAAGGGGAAGATACCAGAATAAAAAGGTGAGAGGAAAGGAAAGAGAATAGTTAGAAGGTGATAGGTAAAGCATGGTGGGTAGGAAAAGTAAAGGGTTGGAGAGGATGGAACCTGATAGGAGAGGAGAATGGACCATAGGAGAAAGGGGAGGAAGAGAGGACCCAGAGGGAGGTGATACGCAGGTGCAGAGAGAGATAGAGGCTAGAGTGGGGAATAGGAGAAAAAGGGAGGGGAGTGATTTTTTTTTAGCTAGAAGGAGAAATCAATATACAAACATTGTACATGCCATCAGTTTGGAGGCTATGCAGACAGAATATAAGGCTCCTCCACTCTGAGGGTGGCCTCATCCTGGCACAAGAGGAGGCCATGGACCAACATGATGGAATGGGAATTAAAATGTTTGGCCACCAAGAAGTACTGCTTTTGGCAGATGGAGTGGTGGTACTCAACGAAATGACCCCCCGATTTACCGTGTGTCTCACCAATATAGTAGAGGCCACTTCAAAAGCACCGGCCACAATAGATGACCTTTTGAAAGTGTTACTCACCAGGAAATATGGATAATTTCTCTCAAATCATTTACCTTGTAGGGTAATAGACTTATTCACTGAGTGTTATGTCTGGTCAAGTTGACCCCATTCTGAGATATTTGCATGAAGAACTCAACTTGCAGTATAATGATCCACATGCCCACTAGAACATCAGTGGCTATGGCTGCAGCCATCAATGATGAGATGTGCTGTCCAAAGCACCCGAGAGATCAACCAGTGTTTAGGTCTACAGAGCTGAGCTAATCTGAAACAAGTGTGCTTTTCTTTTTCGTTTGCAGACAACACAAGTAGTTTAAGCAAGCTGTTGCTCATCAGGATATGTGGATCATTTATCTCAAGTCATTGACGGTATAACCAGTATATATGGTCCCACGCAGCAGTATGTGAGGGAAGCTCATGCATTTTCTGGGCCCTCCCACCCAGCTGCTGGTATTTGCCACGTTGAGTTGACTGCAATATACAGTGAACCTTGTCATCTGCATTGGAGAGTATAATTTGGTAAGGTCCTTATCAAAATTAACTCTCTATCACAGTGTTTTCAAATGCACAACTTTGGTCTTAATTTTTTTTTAAAAAAGAGAGTTTTTGGAGAGAGGCCACAGGAGATTCTCCAAGTTAATTCCTAGGATTGGAGGATCAGTCTAGCAAGAGAGAATAAGCAGTTTGGGTCTATATTCTATGGAGTTCAGAAGAATGAGGGGTGATCTTATGGAAACACAAAAACCTAATGTGACACAGCAGGACAGAAGTAGAAATTCTTTTACTCATGCAAGAATTTTGATAAGGAGCTGAAGGTTTAAAACCCAATTACTTAGGAATTTCTTCTTGCAGAGGAAGGTGGATCTCTGGAATCCTCTACTCTAGTGAGTTGTTGACACGGATCACAGGAAGTATTTAAACAAGAGGTAGATACATTTCTGAGATAAGGAATTGAGGGCGATGGGGAACTGGCACTGAAGAGGAGATGAGGGTCAGGGGCAAAACAGCCATGAGGGGCTGAGTGGCCTACCCCAGCTCCGATTTTCCAGTGTTCTTATTGCACAGGAAGTCAATGCCTCCCTCTTACATTCTGCAGGATACAAGACCGTTGCCATTCTGCCTGCAGTCATTTCTCATCCTATTGATCCTCTGTTAGTTGAATGATGGGTGGTGATGAGTCAGCTTACAGGAGTGAGATAAAATGTATGACTGAGTGGTGCCACAATAACAACCTCACATTTAACATCAACAAACTTCAGAAAGAGGAAGATGCATTGAAAGCATCACCAGGAGCCTGTGCCTCAGGAAAGCAGCATCTGTCTTCAAGGATCCCCATCATCAGGGTCATGCTGTCTTCTCACTACTACCATGAGACAAGAGGTACAGAAGCCTGACTCATTGCAACACCATGTTCAGGGACAACTGCTTTCCTGAAACCTTCAGATACTTAAATTGTTCTGCACAACCCAAGTGCTAGCTCAGCAACAAAACACCATGGACCACCTCTTGAACTGTTATGGACCTGTCTCCGATTTGTTTTTGCACTAATGTCTTGTTTTTTCCTTCTCTCTTTTCACTGTCTTGTATAATTTATATTCTGTAAACACAAAATAATCTGCAGATGCTGGGGTCAAAGCAACACTCACAACAAGCTGGAGAAACTCAGCAGGTCGGGCAGCATCCGTGGAAACGATCAGACAATGTTTCGGGCCGGAACCCTTCGTTATATTCTGTGTTGTCTGTAATCTATATGTCTGTGATGCTGCTGCAAGCTTCTTATTAGACCTATACCCCATGGTACCTGTACCTGACCGCACGTGACAATAACCCCAATTTGTTTTGAATCTTGCTCGTGCTGTCCTTCACACTGTACCTCTTGTCACTCGGGCCCCTGCTCTTCCTCTGGTACCAGCTTGTTGAGTACACAGGGTATCCACCGCAAAGCCTCCAGATAAGCACTGACACTGGCATCCTAGCTTCATCCACAATGATTGTGGTGACTGTGTACCTCACAATGTATTGGTGCCCGTCTGTTGGGCCTGGGACTGTGAATTGAAGTCAGGTATTGGAGGACCCAGCAGGCATCTCATGACTTCCCTGATCAGCTCTCTGTTTGCTCGTGAGCATTGTAGACTATGGAACGAGTCTGAACAGTCATTTGTAAAGCTGCCCAGCCAGGTAACATGGTGACAGAATCATAATATCATATAACATGGATATTGAATTGGTTTATTATTAACATATATAGCTTTTGTTTTGTGTGCTGCACTGATGGATCACGCCCTATATATTTGCATTATGGTGATAAAAATAGAATGCAGAATATAATGCAGGAGGACACTGTTACTAATTCTTTCAGTCCTGGAATCAAGATTCAAAAGTGTAGAATAATTATATTAAGTGCAATCAGTCGATCTGCTGAAGCTCACCCAGAAAGATACACACCTTTTGACCCATTGGTCATGTCGACAGCCAAGGATCTATTTTTACAATAATCCTATCTTAACCCAATTTATTCTCCCCACATTCTTATCAGCTACCTGTCCTCACTCCACGCACATGCACACCCACACTTTACATTCACCTACATATACAGGCAATTTACAGCGGCTAATGTTACTAATTACATTACTTTTGGAAGGTAGCAAAGATATCAACCAGCCTATTCTCCTGCAGCCTAGCTCCTATTGAATCAGAAATAGATCTTGTGCAACTTGTGAGTTTTGTTCCTGCCCTTGAATGCATTGGGGCAAAGGCAAAAACAAAACTTCCTTATCAGTTTACAGAGGAAATACTATTTCTTCCTGGAAGTGTTTTGGGAAATTCTTTGTGTGTGATTTATGTCCGTGTCCATGGGAAGGGAGAGGGCAACAGGAAGAAAATGCTCATGGAAATGGATACTGTATCTCATAATGGAAGTAGATCCATCACTGTAGCTGTCTCCACCTTCACTTTCCCCTCCCCCACCTCATTCAATCTGTCTGTCCTTTTATTTGCCTCCGTCATCTACGTTTGTATTTCCCAGATATATTCTTCCCACTCACCTGTGGCTCTACACTCCTACTCAGTGCACCTGTCAGCTCCGGTCTCTGTCTCACCGTTCCCTCTCTGCCATAGATACTGGCTGTCTCCTCTTTCCAACTTCCTTGGCCTCCTCCACTGCCAATTTTATTATCAACGTGCATATACGACACCATATACAACTCTAAGGTATATTTTCTTATTCTATACTCAATAAATCTACAGAATAATAACCATAACAGAATCAATGGAAGGATCTAACTAGGGCATTCAACCAGAGTGCAGAAGACAACAAACTGTGTAAATACACATAAAAATAATAATAAGTGAGTGAGCAATAAATATCGAGACACGAGATGAAGAATCCTTGGAAGTGAGTCCAATGGTTGTGGTAACATTTCAGTGATAGGGCAAGTGAAGTCAACCCCTTTGGTTGAAGAGCCTGATGGTTGAGGGCTAATAACTGTTCCTGAACCTGGTGCAGTGATGCTAAATACAAATTAGAGGAAACTCATATTCCGCCTGGATAGACTCCAACATGAAAGCATAAACATTGAATTCTCTATCTACTAGTAACTGCCTCTCCCTTTGTCCATTTTTCCCTGGCCCCCATCACCACATCTTTCTCCTCCCACAACCAATCACCCACACACTCCTTCCACTGATTGCCCTCCCCAACTCCCTCCCTTTATTCTCTGCTCCATCTTCTTCTGTGATCACATTCTATCATCTTCGGCCCTTTGTCAGTTCAATACATCACCTCCCAGCTTCTGATATCATTCCCACTCTCCCCTCTCTCCTGGATCCACCCATCACCTGCCGGTTCTTGCTCCACTCCTTCCCCGCATCTTATTATACTGACTACCTCACCTCCATCATTCAGTACGGACGAAGGGTCTGGACCCGAAACATAGACTGCCCATTTCCCTCTGCCTGACCCATTGATTCCCTCCAGCCCTTTGTTGCTCCGGATTCCAGCATTTGTAATCTCTTGTGTTTCTAAGGCATAGAAGGATCTGATCCTAATGTAGGCAAATTAGATTAGTGTAAAGGGACAAAAATATCAGCCTGGGCATGGTGAGGCAAAGGGCCTGATCCTGTACTATCCCACTTCATGAATCTATGATTCTATCAGAGCTGTCATCACAAAGGGATGTATTTAACAACAATCTTTGGCATCTTCAGTCCTAAAGACTAGTTTCTTTTTTAAATATAGTGGGATTCCAAATTTATTTAATGAACTTAAATTTCTCTGAACCTCAGGATTGTTATTGTAGGTTTCTGGGTTACTAACCTAGTAAGTTACAGTAACTGCAGCAGTTACACCCCAACTTGTAATAACATTCGGACAACTCTGGGCCAGGGTCTCAATCTCCACCATCCATGGAGAGACAGAAAGTGCCAAGGTGCAGAACTGAGGTAACAATGGAACTGGCTTGATTATTCCAGCCAATTGCTTTGGGACACTCTATCATGTCAAAGGTACCTGATAATTTCAATTTTATTGCTTTTAGCCGCCATACCTGTCACAGTCAAATTGTTAGGCCGTTGCGTATGAAGGTCAAAATAAGACATTAAACCAAGGCCCCATCTGGCTTAGATGAATGTACAAGACCCAGCTGTATTATATAGAATTATGCAGCACAGATACAGGCCCTTCAGCCCATTGTGTACAGGCCAGTTTTTAACCCATCAGCACTAGCTGCCCATCCCAGCACCAGCTTATAGCCTTCTGTGCCCCAGTGTTGCAAGAGCTCATTTCAAACATTCTTAAATGTTGCAAGAGTCTCATCCTTCACCACAATCTCAGGCAGTGTGCACCAATTTCCATCTATCCTCTGAGTACACAAAAAAACTCCCCTCTCAATTCCCGACCCTTAAACCTATGTCATGAGTTAAGGAGGAGTGTTTCTCTTTTATCTACCTATCCTTGCCCCTCATAATTTCGTACCCCTCTATCAGGTCCTTCCTTGAGCTCCTCTGTTCCAAGGAAAAACAAACCAAGACTATCCCGTCTCTCATCATAAGTGAAGCATTCCAGCCCAGGCAACATCCCAGCTGAACCTCCACTACACCCTCTCCCATGCAGTCGTGTCCTTCCTGTATTAGCTCACAGTATTCCAACTGTGCTGACTGCTGAGCCAGGGCGGCACCCATTTGGTTGTTCTAGGTGATGAGAGAATTGATCAAGTTGCACAAGATTATGATAAGTTTAAATACAGCAGTTAAAGCTGTTTTCTTTATCTGGTGGTCTAAAGACGAGAATCGTATTGATAGAGAGAAACTATACAGAAAGAGGCTTTTTGGCCCACTGACTCCGTGCTGACCCTCATTTACGCTAATCCTATGTCCCGTTTTATTCTCCCTGCATTCCTATCAACTCCCCTCACATTCTACCCCTCACCTTCATCTTTGGGATGTGTGTTAGATAAATGGGTTATGACCAAAGGAAAAAATGGCTGGAGCTGCTTAGCAGTATTGTACAAAGGGGTTATTAGATACATCAAAAATTAGCAAAAATTGTGAAAAGGAAACCTTCAATATTTACAAAAAGATATCTACCAGAAACCATAATAATAGTTCTGTACTTGTACTAGGCCAGTGTGAATGGCTGATGGCTCTGATCTCTCTCTATTACTGAGAGCAAACCACCCTGTTTTATTTTTTTTAGACACCCGGACATACCATCTTTAATTACCAACAAAGTTAGTTTAGGACTGCACATGGATTAGAATATGATGCAACCCACAATGTAGGTACAATCATATTACAAAATCAACTGAAGTACCTACTTTAAATACAGTATACCAAAAACACCTACACAAATACACATCCCCATCATGAAAGAAAAGGAATATTCCACCATGTATGATGGGAAAGGCACCATAAAGCCAATCCAAGCACATCGACTGAAGCTGTAAGCAGCAGCTCTGCTAGCTGGTAACGCAACTTTAACCACATCATCAAGTTTGCCGATGACACGACCGTGGTGGGTCTAATCAGCAAGAATGATGAGTCAGCATACAGAGAAGAGGTGCAGCGGCTAACGGACTGGTGCAGAGCCAACAACTTGTCTCTGAATGTGAACAAAACAAAAGAGATGGTTGTTGACTTCAGGGGGACACGGAGCGACCACTCTCCGCTGAGCATCCATGACTCCTCCATAGAGATCGTTAAGAGCACCAAATTTCTTGGTGTTCACCTGGTGGAGAATCTCACCTGGTCTCTCAACACCAGCTCCATAGCAAAGAAAGCCCAGCAGTGTCTCTACTTTCTGCGAAGGCTGAGAAAAGTCCATCTCCCACCCCCCATCCTCACCACATTCTACAGAGGTTGTATTGAGATCATCCCGAGCAGCTGCATCACTGCCTGGTTTGGAAATTGCACCGTCTCGGATTGCAAGTCCCTGCAGTGGATAGTGAAGTCAGCTCCGAAGATCATCGGGGTCTCTCTTCCTGACATTAGACATTGCATCCATAAAGCAAACAGCATTGTGAAGGACCCCCACGTACCCCTCATACAAACTCTTCTCCCTCCTGCCATCTGGCAAAAGGCACAGAAGTATTCGGGCTCTCATGACCAGACTATGTAACAGTTTCTTCCCCCAAGTCATCAGACTCTTCAATACCCAGAGCCTGGACTGACACCAACCTACTGCCCTCTATTGTGCCTATTGTCTTGTTTATTATTTATTGTAATGCCTGCACTGTCTTGTGCACTTTATGTAGTCCTGGGTAGGTCTGTAGTCTAGTGTAGTTTTGTGTTGTTTTACGTAGTTCAGTGTAGTTTTTGTGTTGTTCATGTAGCACCATGGTCCTGAAAAATGTCTTGTTTTTACTGTGTACTGTACAAGCAGTTATGGTTGAAATGACAAAAAGTGACGACTTGACTTTAAGGCTTTGTGCAAGAGATAGGCAGAGTATACAAGGAAAATTATTTTTATGCAGCAGGAAGTATTAGCTTGTTTTTTGATGCCCATGATGGTGAGAAGTTGGATGAAATTTGGAGATCACCAGGGTATAGTGGAGAGTGTGGGACTGACTGGATTGGTCCAAAGAGAGCCAGCATAGCCTCACCGGACTGAAAGGCCTCTTCCTTTGACTCACTGATTCAATTTACCACCAGATTTGACAGCAGATTGTTTGCTCACTAACAAACTTGCTGATTGCAAATAAACTATGGAGCCACTTACAACATAGAATAGCAAAGGACTTAATTGGCTCTAAGGTGTTTGGGGGTCATGTTAGGCTATGGAATGCATTTGTGATGTATCACACTACCTCAGTAGTTCATTGTTCTTTCACTGATACCAGAGTACCCACCACCCCTAACCAGCATCAAAAGTCAAGATCTAAGGTAGCCATCTAGATCTGGGAATAGACCATGTTGACTAGTTTAGTCATCCATTTTTTTTGTATTAGCAGTTTTGCTTGTGTCACACTTTGATTTCGTATACGGTACTGTATTTATAGCTCGGGTGCCTAAGACTTTTGCACAGTACTGTAATTGTCAATGTGGAACACGTTTGTACCTCTGGCGGGGTGAAGGATGTTGGGAATGGCGAGGCTGCAGCGCCTCAGGAGGGGTGTGATACTGGTGGCAGAGGAGTGGCGGGGCAGGATTGGTGCAGGTGCAGACACACCCAGTCCTGAGACACCAGGCAAGATAAATTGATCCTAAACAACTGGTTTATTGATTATTACATAATGTCTCTGATGTTTTCTGCTTCCCTTTCCCTTCCCCTCTTCCCCTTTCCCCTTTTCCCAAACACAATTCTCCTCTTCCGGCCTCTTTCCCACTCTCAGTCCACAAAAGAGACCCATATCAGAATCCATTTTGTCATCACTCACATATGTATTGGTTTTATATATGCGGCAGCAGTGGTGTGCACTACATAAAATTACTATAGTACTGCAACAAAGTCTTGGGCACTCTAGCTATACATATATGCCTAAGACTTTGGCACAGAACTACATGTGTCTGGGATCACTGAGTTTCTCTGAGGCTCGCATTCCTGGCAATGCACTTCAGAGACCAAATACAAAGGTTCTCACTGAACTGCCTCACGACATTACATCCATAGGGATGCAGACACAAGAGACAGCAGATGTTGGAATCTAGGGCAAAATAATCAATCTGCTGGAAGAAGTCAGTGGGTCAAGCAGCATCTGTGGAAGTAGGGTGGGAGGAGGGAGGAATTGTTTGTTTCAGGTCAAATCCATACTCCAGCTGACTGTTAGTATTTCCAGATGGATGCCTGATTAATGGTGGCATTTGCTCTGTTTATAAATCTGATGTTCTGTTGCCAGCACTGAGATGATGACCACATGCTTGTAGTACTGACAATGTTAATTGAAAGAGGGAAGTTGACCCAGTCACTCGGGGAGAAGTCACCTGCTGCTGCTTTGAGTGGAACCATCCAGGCAAAAGGAATGTGGTGTGATAGTTCATGCAGTAGGTTGCACCTGACTTTTTGGACAGGGTAATTTATTTTTTCCTGTCCAATAACAGGCAAGATGCAGAAGGATAGGGGGATAATGTGGGAAAATGGGATTAGTGAAGGTGGGCGAAAGGGTCAGTGTGAACATGAAGGAATGAAGAGCCCAGTTCTCTGCTGTACAATCCTATTACTTTCTGGCTTTCATCCATTTGTACACATTATATCTGATTTTAAATTTATGTGTTTGGCTCGCACACAAATTCATGAGAGTGGAATTGGAATCAGGAATCAATTTTTATTGCACTGTGAAATGTGTTGCACTGTGAAAAGACATAAAATTAATACTAAATAAATTCTTCAAAAAAAGGAACAATGAGGTAGTGTTCACAGGTTCTTCAGAAATCTGATGACAGAGGGGAAGAAGCTGTTCCTGAATCATTGAGTGTGGATCTTCAGGTTCCTGTGCCTCCTCCCTGATGGTAGTAACAAGAAGAGGTCGTGTTCCAGATGGTAAAGGTTGTTGATAATGGATGTCACCGTCTTGAGGCATCGCCTCTTTGATGTATCCTCAATGGTGAGGAGGGTTATGCCTGAGATGGAGCTAGCTGAGACTCAAACCTGCTTGCATTCCTGAGCTTCCATATCAGGGTGTGATGAAAGCACTCCGAATGCTGTCCACCATAAATCTGTAGAAATTTGCAAGCAATTTTGGTGACGTACCCTAATCTCAAATCTTAGTGAAGCAGAGCCCCTGGCACACTGCTACACATCCTGAAGCTATTCAGTGCTTAGTCAGTGCAAAAAAATGTTTCACTCTCTCTCCAATTGGAAATATTCCCAAAGTTTCTTGGGAATATTGCACTGCTGTGAAAAATTCCAGGGAGGGTCAAAATCTGAGAATAATCTGGAGGGAGTTGATTCCTTGCTTCCCACTTGGCATGTTTATTTCCTCATTGTTTCTCCACTCACCACCTCACCTCAACCCTGACCTGTACGAAGAACTAATAAGACAAACCATGTTTGATTGAGATGAACCATCTCCCATACAGGTCCTCCACCGGGTTCTGTCCCTGTGAAATGTTTGTAACGTGAACATTTTGCAAGCTGGAAATGCAGCCACAGACCAAGTTCCCACACAGAAGAAGCCTTCAGCCCCACAGCAGATGGCATGTTCATCTCAATGGTTTCCCAAATGTGCTTTCATATGTACATAAGGCAGGCTTTCGTAAGCTGGGGAGGACTTGTACTACAGTCATTCAGTCTCATAAGTAAAATGATTGCAGTGTGAGATTCTGTATGGGAGGGTTCAGGGAAGGGATCCATTCTGAGGTGACAGAAAGGGACTGAGAAGACGGATATAAGCCATTCATCAAACCACAGTATTTGTGGAGAACCTAAGCCTTTGAGAAAAGCGTCAATCTTTTAGGATAGACATTAAGAGGATGTATCCCTTGTCTGAAGAGTGTAAAACTGAGCCCTTTTGGAGTGAGAGAAGAAGGGCTATTTTGGAATCTTCTACTCTAAAGAGCCAAGGAGATTCTGTAATTCAGTTCATTGTGAGTTGTGGACACTGCTCAGCACATTAGGGAAACCAGCCTTCCCTCCATCGACTCCGTCTACACACTTCGCTGCCTCAGTAAAGCAGTCATCATAATTTAAGACCCCACCATTTTGAACATTCTCTCTTCTACTCTCTCCCATCAGGCAGAAGACAAAAGCCTGAGAACAAATACCATCAGGCTCAAGGATAGGTCTATCCTGCTGCTATCAGTCTATTGAATGGTCCCATAATATGATAAAATGGACCCCTGGCCTCTCAATCTAACTTGTTATAGCCTTGCACCTTATTGTCTGCCTGCACTGCACTTTCTCTGTAACTGCATTCTACTTCTGCATTCTGTTATTGTTTTCCCTTGTACCAGCTCGCTGTACTGTTCTAGTGAAATTGTATGGATGGCATGAAGAACAGAATTTTTCATTGTACATCAGTGTATGTTACAAAAATAAACCAATTTATCAATATATAATTCAAAACAATCATCAATAGATTCCTGAAATCAGAGAGATAGGATAGCACAGGGAAATGATGCTGAGGTTAAAATTCAAACATGATCTTGTTGAATGGAGAGCAGTTGTGATGGGCTGAATAGCTTGCTTCTGCTTTTTTAATCTTTGTTTTTATATTCCATCCTCAGTGATCCATACTGGCAGATCTGTTCTGGGTGGAATAACAATATTAGTTACTCTGAACCCACCATACTGGGGGCTGGAGTGGGTGGTGAAGAGCCTCACTTTGTCACACCGCTCTTTCCTATATTTCCACCCTGGACTGTGCTGAGTGAAATGAGCTCCATCAAGTGAAGGTTGGGACAGGAAAGTAGATGTCATGAGAGGCTGGGACACTCTTGGGTTGTTTTCTTTGGAGTGGCAGAGACTGAGGGGAGATCTGATGGAGATTAATAAGGTTATGAGAGGCCTAGGTAGAGTAGACAGGGAGTATTTACCAGAGGGCATGCATTAAAGTTTGGGGGGTGGGGTAAGTTCAAAGGAGGTGTGAGGGATAAGTTTTTTTTTACTCAGAGCAGTGGATACCTGGAATATGCTGCCTGGTATGGTGGTAGAGGCAAATATGTTAGAGGATTTTAAGAGACTTTTAGATAGGCACAAGAATGTGAAGAAGATGGAGGGATTGTGTAGGTAGGAGGGATTAGTTTTTAGGGGTTTTGATTTACTTTTTAGATGGTTTGGCACAACATTCCTGTGCTGTACTCTACTGTTCTATGTTAAGTGAAAAAAGGAAGGGTATCATTTAAGAAACAAACACAGGCACATCTGTAGAAAGAGAAATAGTTTATGTTTTAGGTCTGTGATTCTTCTTCAGCTAGAGAAGAGGTTCAATCTCTGTAGCAACTTTCATGATGTCAAGACGCCCTAGAGAGTCACTTAAGTACTTCCATAAAGTGTCATCATTATCATAATGAGAGTTATATTTGCAAATTCCCATGAACGATGTTATCTGGGTATAGGGTGGGGGATGGACAATAAACATGAGCTCAAAATAGCAGCATGGATTTTTGTTTTAATTCTCCAACCTACTCCCACTCTGACGTCTCAGCAGGTCAGGCCAGGCCTGTGGGAAAAGGAACTGGGTTGAAGAGACCCTTCATTACAACTGAGAAGGAGATATCTACAGTAGCTTGTTAAGCTGCAGAGAGGGTGGGGCTGGGCACTGCCTCTGATAGAGTAAAAACTGTAAACAGTATCTGCACAATGGGAATAGGAGCAGTTGGAGAATGTGAATATAGAGTAAAGATTACAGGAGGTGCAAAATGCAATTCAGAAAGTCATGCCTGGCAGGGCAAGCTAGGCATGAACTCTATTCTCAGAAGGGATAAAAGAAACAAAAAGGGAACAGAAACACTGAAGTAGCTGAGATAATTTCATAGATGAAAGACTGATACTGGCAGATATTGAATTACCTGAAGTTATACCTTAATTGATTTTAGATGCTACTTAACTGCCACATTATAAGACCATTAGATATAGGATCATAATTAGGCCATATGGCCCATAGAATCCACTACACCATTTCATCATGACTGATCCAATTCCTTCTCAGCCCTGCCTTGACCCTGTATCCCTTCATTCCCTGACTGATCAAGTATTTATCAACCTCTGCATTAAATATATCCAATGCCTTGGCCTCCAAAGCTACCTGTGGCAATGAATTTCACAGATTCACTACTTTCTGGGCAAAGATATTTCTTCTTATCTACATTCTAAAAGGACACCTCTCTATTCTGAGGGTGTATCCTCCAGCTTTAGGCTCCCCCGTCAAAGGAAACATCCTCTCCATATCCACTCTATCGAGCCCTTTCAACATTCAATAGGTTTCAATAAGACCCATCTTCTGAATTCCAGTGAGTACAGGCCTAGAGCCAACAAACATTCCTTATATGATAAGCCTTTCAATCCCAGAATCATTTTTGTGAACCTCCATTGAACCCTCTCCAATGTCAGCATATCCTTCCTCAGATAAAAACTCAGAGCCCAAAACTGCTCACAACACTCAGAAAGTGTGGCCTCACCAATGCCTTATGAAGCCTCAATATCACATTCTTGCTTTTATATTCTAGCCAGCCTACTATTTCAGCCTATCAAAGAAAATCCCTTTAATCCACCCATTGCCAGCCAAACCTCCTCTGCTACCTAGACAAACTTGTTTCTCTCTTCCTCCATTGGTGTAAATGCACTTAAAATGTTCACTATTTCTCATCCCATTAATGCTGCCTGACCGACTAAGTGTTTCCAGCATTTTTATTTCAGATTTCTGGCATCTGCACTTTAGGTATTTGTTCCCTGCCAGAGGTAATGAGTCCTAGAGATTCCCTGTGGAATGCACAGTGGTGTCAAGAAAACAACCTCTCCTTCAATGTCACAAAAACAAAAGAGCTAGTTGTGGACTACAGGAGGAGTGGATATAGGCTAACCCCTATTGACAATAATGGATCTGGGGCAGAGAGGGTGAACAGTTTTAAGTTCTCACGTGGTCTGTACATACTGGCCATGTGGTGAGAAAAGCACAACAGCACCTCTTTCACCTCAGACAGTTGAAGAAGTTTGGCATGGACCCCCAAATCCTAGAAACTTTCTACAGGGACACGATTGAGAGCTTCCTGACTGGCTGGATCACTGCCTGGTATGGGAACTGTAATTCCCTCAATTGCAGGACTCTGCAGAGAGTGGTACAGGCAGCCCAGCGCATCGGTAGATGTGAACTTCCCACTATTCAGGACATTTACAAAGACAGGTGTGTAAAAAGGGCCTGAAGGACCACTGGGGACCTGAGTCATCCCAACCACAAAATGTTCCAGCTGCTGCCATCCAGGAAGCAGTACCGCAGCATAAAAGCCAGGACTAACAGGCTCTGGGACAGCTTCTTCCACCAGGCCATCAGACTGACTAATTCACATTGATAAATTTGTATTTCTATGCTATATTGACTGTCCTGTTGTACATACTATTTATTACACATTACTATAAATTGCACATTGCACATTTAGATGGAGATGTAATGTAAAGATTTTTATTCCTCATGTATGTGAAGGATGTAAGTAATAAAGTCAATTCAATTTAGGTTGTGTGTGGGTGAGAGATGGGAGTTGCAATGGTGGAGGGAAGAGTGAAGAACTAAAGGATTGGATCATGGAAAGTTAATGAAGGGCATTTGGTATTATGATACCAGAATTTCACTGTGACAGTAAACAAAATTTAACTGGATTGGTTTGATTAAAGCCAATCAGGTGGCAAAGAGATCTTGATGGAGGTTTTACTTTATTGCAAGTGGACTAGAGTAGGGAAATGTTGGAATAATTGATGGTGAGAGTGCAATTGGAGATCTGTGTGCAGTTTTGGCCTCATTTATAGAGGAAGGTATAAACATTGGAAGCAATTTTGAAACAGTTTATTAGATTCTTTCTTTTTGTCAGGGGAAAAAGAAGCATTTTTGGCTTAAACCTTATTACTTAATCCTGCTTACATTTATGCTCATGTCCACCCATACCAATATAAATTGGAGCTCGGCTTCACATCAGCACTGTTATGGGGCAGGCCTAGTTAAACCAATGGTTCTCTGATGGTTTCTCCCACTGTTTAAGGGTGCACTCAACTGCCAATGGGAGACCTGACCGGGCAGTTTCTGAACTCAACTGTAGATTGCTCTGAGATTTTCCAAACTCAGTCTGTTCTGAAACTAACAGAGAGGAGGGCTTTCTTCTTCATGGCCCATGGGTGGTGACCTGTCTGGCAACTATAGGAAGCAAGATCAGATAGACTTTTATAGCACAAAAATGGATCCTTTAGTCTACCATGTTTATGCTCATTTTTTTTTGTCCATCCATGCAAGATTCATTTACCAGATTAGGACCATAGTTTTCCATGACTTGCCAATTTAAATGTCTGTCTAAATCCCTTTTAAATGTAGTAAATTTTACCTGATTCACCACCTCCTCTGGCAGCATGTTCTAGGTATCAACTGCTCACTCTATAAAAAGCTTACCCTTCAATTCCCTTCAAAACTCCTTCCCCTCACAGCTTGATTTTGATATCCATGCCCTAGGCAGAACATTCAGTCTATCCACCCTATCTGTGCACCTTGTAATGTAAAGACAATTAATTTCTTTAATATGGGTGCATGCCATTGAATAATATTTTGGTAAGAAATGCAGATTCATTTATTGATGTGTTCTGATTGGTACAGATGGGTCTGAAAAGTGGGATATAAAGGGATGTTGATGTCACCCGGAATCCCCACCTGATGTTCAGCTGACTGGCCTACAGCTAACTGGCTTCTGTTTTCCTTTTGAACAAGGCTATTTTCCAGTCTTCTGGTATCCACACAGGTTTGAAATAAAAATCAGCCAATGGGTCCACCATCTCTGCAGTGGCTTCCATTAACTCCATCAGTGCCCGCTCTCAGGTCCTGGTAACTTATCCACCTGTGGCCTCATAAGTTTCTCTAACATTTATCTCTTGTGATTTGGACCTTTGTAAGTTCCTCCTGTATTTTACATTAACCTACCTGTTATCTCAGGAATATCTGTAGTCTCCTCCTAGGTGAAGACTGTTGTAAAGCATTGATTCAACAGATCTGCCATTTCTATTTCCTGTTTTAATTCACCAGCCTCATTTCCTTTCGGTCCCACACATAACTTACGGGCCTTATTTCTATCCACAGAAACATTTGCAATATTTAAGAGAATCGTGGATGGGTACATGGATGGGTGTGGTATGGAGTGCTATGAGTAGATAAGACTAGGCAGATAAACATGGTCAGCAGACTAAATGGATTAAATGTACTACTTATGTGCTGTTGTGCTCTATGACTCTATAACCTAGCTATTTCCCCATTTACCCTCTGCCCTATCATGAGGTCACATTTTGGGAGTTGATAGGCTACTCCTACCTGTGTCTTTTCCCCCTGGCTTTTCATGTATTTTAAACAGATTCTATATTACTATCCACTGCCTTGGCATTGCATTGATTCCTTCTTTGATTAATAATGCCACCCCATCTCCTTTTCCTATTAGCCTGTACTTTTCAAACATTGTATAACTTGGAATATTGAGCACCCAGCCCTGGCCACCATGCAAGCTTGTTTCTGTGATATCTACTGGACCATACTTACACGGTGATATTAATGCCATTAACTCATTTATCTTACTGCAAATATTATGTGTGTTTAAATAAGGCTCAACAGTTTCAATTTAATCATCTCAAAAATTTAGCAAAATTCCTTTTTAGAAGCTGTTATGGATTGTGCTTCCAATGGTATTTCCTGTCGGGCACTAAAATTTGTAACAGCTTTCTGTGTAAAAATAAATTCTCCTAATCTCTTCTTTTGTTCTATTGGCGATAATTTAAAATCTACAGGAATCACTGAAAAATGGGAAGTGGTGACCCTGTTATACCTTATCACAGCCTTTCACAATTTAGAAATAAGTTCTGAAGTTTGATATGTTCTGAAAAGGAAATTCCATCCTCTAACAAAATAAATCAGAGTCATAGTCCAACATTTCTCAACTGCGCCCATTATCTGAGTGTTTCTACTGCCAATTGGCAGCCAGTAGAACAGTTTGACCAGAGCAGAGCAGTACTGTGGCATACATGGTCTCAGAGCTCAGGTGACGCTGGTTTAATCCTGATTTCTTTGACTGATGGCATGAACTTTAAAGGTTCTCTGTGTAACTTAGCCTCTCCAGATGGAACAATGCTCTCATCCCTGGATTGACTGCCTTCAAACCAAAATAAACGTATTTAAGTGCACACGATTCCAGGTTTTGCCCCACCAACACCCTGTAGAACTGTACTCAGGGATGTGGGCTTAGCCCACTGCTCTACTCTCATGATACCCATGACTGTGTGGCTAGGCATAGCTCAAATGCCATCTCTAAATTCGCTGATGATATAACCCTTGTTGGCAGGATCTCAGATGGAGACAAGAGGATGTACGGGAGTGGGATATACCAACAGACTGAGTGGCGTCACAGCAAACAGCCTGGCACTCAACATCAGCAAGACCAAAGAGCTGATTGTGGACTTCAGAAAGGGTAGGATGAGGGAACATGAACCAATCCTCATAGAGAGGTCAGAAGTGGAGAGAGTGAGCAATTTCAAGTTCCTGGGTGTCAAGATCTCTGACGATCTAACCTGGTTCCAACATATTGATGCAGCTGTAAAGAAAGCAAGACGGCGGCAATACTTTATTTGGGCTTGAGGAGATTTGGTTTGTCACGTAAAACAATTGAAAACTTCTACGGACATACCTTGGAGAGCATTCTGACAGGCTGCTTCACTGTCTGGTATTGCGGTGGGGGGGGGCGGCGGGGGGGGGATTGCTACTGCACAGGATCAAAAGAAGCTACAGAAAAATGTAAAATTAGTCAGCTACATCTTGGGTACTATCCTTTGTAGTATCTAAGACGTCTTCAAGGATTGGTGCCTCAAAAGAGCAGCGTCCATTATGAAGGACCCCCATTACCCAGGACATGCCCTCTTCTCATTGTTACCATCAGACAGAGAGACAGATAGATACTTTAAATTTCCCAAAGGGAATTACAGTGTCACAGTACCATTACAAGTGCACAGATATACAAATATTGGAAGAAAAATAAGAAAGATTGAAAAATAAGTTACCTCAAACACTCTAATGGGAGGGTTCAACACTTCCCCAGTTATAGGTTGACTCATTATAGAGCCTAATGGAAGGAGGTACAGAAGCCTGAAAGGACACACTCAGCAACTCAGGAGCAGCTCCTTCCCTTCTGCCATCCGATTTCTCAATGGACATTGAAACCCTGAACACTACCTCACTACTCTTTATTATTTCTGTTTCTGCACTAATTTTAACTTAACTATTCAGTACACACACATATATACACACACACTTACTGTAATTGATTTACTTTATTTTTTCTATATTTATGTACTGCTGCCGCCAATTTAACAAATTTCACAACATATGCCAGTGATATTAGACCTGATTTTCGTGCTGATTCTATATCAGAAGCTCTCTATTCTTAAAATCCAATCCCTTTACAATGAAGAGCAATATCCTAACATTGCTGATGACACTCCCTGTGACAGTCCCGCAGCAATAACATACCAGAGATGATTGGAGAAAGGGTCACTTTACACATATAGAGGGATTGGTAAATTCTGGTCATTGCAATCTTTCTGGTGGGGTTGGGTAGTGTAATGTGAAAATTGTTGGAAAGAATTGATTTAGTCAATAATCAAAGAGGAAATAGCTGTTCTTTCAGGAAAGCTGAACATAATCAAAGCTGGTCAACATGACTTTACAAGGTAACATAAGAGATTCTACAGATGCTGGAAATCTTGAGCAAAGCACACAATATAGAAACATAGAAACACAGAAAACATACAACACAATACGGGCTCTTCGGGCCACAAATCTGTGCCGAACATGTCCCTACCTTAAACTACCTAGGCTTTACCTATAGCCCTCTATTTTTCTAAGCTCCATGTAGCCATTCAGGAGTCTCTTAAAAGACCCTATTGTTTCTGTCTCCACCACCGCCACCGTCGCTGGCAGCCCATTCCACGCACTCACCAATCTCGGCATTAAAAAAAACTTACCCCTGACATCTCCTCTGTACCTACTTCCAAGCACCTTAAAACTATGCCCTCTCGTGCTAGCCATTTCATCCCTGGGAAAAAGCCTCTGACTATCCAGACAATCAATGCCTCTCATTATCTTGAACACCTCTATTAGGTCACCTCTCATCCTCATAAAAGTTGCTGGTGAACGCAGCAGGCCAGGCAGCATCTCTAGGAAGAGGTGCAGTCGACGTTTCAGGCCGAGACCCTTCGTCAGGACTAACTGAAGGAAGAGTAAGGGATTTGAAAGTTGGAAGGGGAGGGGGAGATCCAAAATGATAGGAAAAGACAGGAGGGGGAGGGATGGAGCCAAGAGCTGGACAGGTGATAGGCAAAAGGGATACGAGAGGATCATGGGCCTGGAGGTCCGGGAAGAAAGACAAGGAGGTGGGGGGGGGGGACCCAGAGGATGGGCAAGGGGTATATTCAGAGCCCTCTGAATATACCCCTTGCCCATCCTCTGGGTCCCCCCCCCTTGTTTTTCTTCCCGGACCTCCTGTCCATTGATCCTCTCGTATCCCTTTTGCCTATCACCTGTCCAGCTCTTGGCTCCATCCCTCCCCCTCCTGTCTTTTCCTATCATTTTGGATCTCCCCCTCCCCTTCCAACTTTCAAATCCCTTACTCTTCCTTCAGTTAGTCCTGACAAATGGTCTCGGCCTGAAACGTCGACTGCACCTCTTCCTAGAGATGCTGCCTGGCCTGCTGTGTTCACCAGCAACTTTTATGTGTGTTTCTTGAATTTCCAGCATCTGCAGAATTCTTGTTGTTCACCTCTCATCCTCTGTCACTCCAAGGAGAAAAGGCCAAGTTCACTCAACCTGTTCTCATAAGGCATACTCTTCAATCCAGGCAATATCCTTGTAAATCTCCTCTGCACCCTTTCTATGGTTTCCACGTCCTTCCTGTAGTGAGGCGATCAGAATTGAACACAGTACTCAAAGTGGGGTCTGACCAGGGTCCTATATAGCTGCAACATTAACTTTTGACTCTTAAACTCAGTCCCGTGATTGATGAAGGCCAGTGCACTTCTTAACCACAGAGTTAACCTGAGTAGCAGTATTGAGTATCCTATGGACTTGGACCCCAAGATCCCTCTGATTCTCCACACTTCCAAGAGTCTTACCATTAATGCCATCATATTTGACCTACCAAAATGAACCACCTTATACTTATCTGGGTTAAACTCATCTGCCACTTCTCAGCCCAGTTTTTCATCCTATCAATGTCCCTTTGTAACCTCTGACAGCCCTCCACACTATACGCAACACCCCCAACCTTTGTGTCATCAGCAAATTTACCAATCCATTCCTCCACTTCCTCATCCAGATCATTTATAAAAATCACAAAGAGTAAGGGTCCCAGAACAGATCCCTGAGGCACACCACTGGTCACCAGCCTCCATGCAGAATATGACCTGTCTACAACCACTCTTTGCCTTCCTTGCTGGAGAAAGTCAGACAGTATCTATGGAGAAAAATGTTTCAGACCAAGACCCTGAAACATTGACTTGTTTTTTTCCTCCATAGATGCTGCTTGACTTATTGAGTTTCTGTACATTGTTTATGAAAGGTAAATATGCTTGATTGCTTCCAATGGGTAGGACATGTTTGTGTGTTTGATATGAGACTTTAAAATACACTTTGGAGCTCTATCATGGCTCTTTGCCTCAGATTGGAGGAACAAGACCTCATATTCCATCTGAGTAGCTTCCAACTTGATTACATGGACATTGATTTCTCTAATTATGGTAACTTTTCCACCCTCTATTTTTTCATTCATTTTTATGGCTTCCCTCTTGCCTCTTGTCTTCTCCTCACCTACCTGTCACCTCCCTCTGGTGCTCCTCCTCCCCTTTCTCCTATGGTCCACTGACATCTCCTATCATATTCCTTCTTCTTCAAACTTTTACCTCTTCTACCTATCACCTCCCAATTTCTCACTTCATTCATCTTCCTGCTGCAGCCACACCGGATTCAAATCCTAAATTTTGAACAGCTTGTCAAGCCTCATATCACAGCCAGCCTCCCCTCATCGCTGGATCCTCTGCCGTTTGCTTATCGTCCAAATCACTCTACAGAGGACGCAATATCCACCACACTGCACACAGTTCTCTCTCACTTGGACAACAAAGACACTTATGCCAGAATCCTGTACATTGATTTCAGTTCAGCGTTCAATACCATCATCCTGCAGAGACTAGTGGAGAAACTGTCGCTGCTTGGCATTAGCACTGCCATGTGTCGCTGTATTCTGGATTTCTTGACAGAGAGACCACAGTCAGTCCGTGTTGGCAGGAAAATCTCTGACTCCATCACACTGAGTACTGGATCCCCACAAGGCTGTGTGCTTAGCCCATTGCTGTGTACACTGCTAACACATGACTGTGCAGCCAGATTCAAGGAGAACCTGATCATTAAATTTGCTGATGATACCACAGTGGTGGGGCTCATCAGCAAAAATGATGAAACTATGTGCAGGGAGGAGGTCAAACACCTAGAGAGCTGGTGCAGGGATAACAACTTGATGCTTAATGTCACCAAAACCAAGGAGATGATCGTCGATTTCAGATGGTCTCAGCCTGAGCACACACCCCTCAGCATCAGCGGCTCCACAGTGGAGAGAGTGGAAAACATCAAGTTCCTTGGGGTGCAGATCTCGGACAATCTCACCTGGTCCAGGAACACCACTGGGATTGTGAAACGGGCCCAGCTGAGATTGCACTTTCTGAAGAAGCTTAAACAAGCATCACTCCCCAGTAACATCTTAACTACATTCTACAGAGGCGTGGTTGAGAGTGTGCTGACCTTTTGCATCACAATCTGGTACTCCAGCTGCAGTTTTGTCGACAAAAAAGCCTTGCAGAAGGTGGTTAGGGGAGCAGAGAAGGTTATTGGGGTCTCCCTACCTTCTGTCCAAGACCTCTTTCAGAGTCGATGCCTCCAGAAGACATGGTACATCATTAAAGACCCCTCACACCCTCTCCATAGACTGCTTGTTCTTCTGCCATCAGGCAAGCGTTACAGGAGCATCAAAACTAAAACCACAAGGCTACTAAACAGCTTCCTCCCACAGGCAGTCAGACTGCTAAATAGCTGCTCCACCTGACTCTGCTTTGGACACTTTTAACTTGCACTGGACACTTATAACTGATTTAACTGACATGTGGCTGTTGTGTTTTACTATTTATTGTTATGTTTATTATTTAGCGTTGCGTTTGTTATGTTATGATTGCACTACCCCTGAGGAACGCTGTCTCAATCTGCCCTGCAGAGCTGATGTACGGTTAGAATGACAATAAAGTTTTTTGAATCTTTGAATCTTGAATCTAAATCACATCTTCCCCCTCACCTGCTTCCAACTATCACCTGCCAGCTTGTACTCTTTCCCCTCTGATCATCTTATTCTGGCTTCTTCCTGATGAAGGATTTTGGCCAGCTGTTTTCCCCCTTCATAGATGCTGCCTGACCTGCTGAGTTCCTCCAGCATTTTGTGTGCATTACGCAGGGCAGAGAAGTGGTACAAGGTAAACCAATAACAGAGGCAGAGTAAGTGTAACAGCTACTGAGAAAGTGCAGTGCAGATAGACAACAAGGTGCATGATCATAATGAGCGAGATGGCAAGACCCAGAATTCATCTTATCAAACAAGGAACCATTCAGTAGTCTCATATTAGTGGCAAAGAAACTTTTTTAGTCTTGTGGTTCATAGTTTCAGACTTTTGTACCTTCTGTCTGATGGAAGAGACAAGAAAAGAGGATGTCTGGCATGGCTGGGGTCTTTGTCTATGCTGGCAGCTTTACTGAGATAGTAAGGATTTCAGACGGAGTCCTTGGTGGGGAGGCTGGTTTCCATCATGTGCTGTAACAACTCTCTACAGTTTCTTGAGGTCACATATTAAGCCATTAGGCATCCAGCTAGGACGCTTCCTATGGGGCATTGAAAAGATTGGTAAGGTTCAATGAGGACATGCCAATTTTTTATTTTTATTTTTTTAGCTTCCTGAGGAAATAGAGGCATTGGTAAGCTTTGTTGGCCATGGTGTCTTTGTGATTGGACCAGGACATTTCATTGGTGATGTTCACTCTAAGAAACTATAGGCCCTCAACCCTCGTGACCTCAACACCATTGTTGATAGGAGAAAGTGCACTGTCCAACCTACTGAAATCAATGGCCAGCTCTTTGTTTTGCTGACACTGAGGAAGAAAGCCGCTGTAATGATGCCAGTTACTAAGCACTCAATCTCCTTCCTGCATCCCAACTCATCATTATTTGAGATATGGCTCACTACAGTGGTATCATCTGTAAACTTGTCGGAAGAGTTGGAGCAGAATTTGGCCCCACAGTCATGAGTGGACAGAGAGTAGAGTAGCGGGCTGAGGATACAATGTTGTGGAGCAACCAGTGTTTAGAATACCACTTCCAGATGTGCTCAATGCCTTTTCTGCTCACTTTGACTGACAAAACATGGAGGCAACTCCACAAATTCCCACACACCTCTATGACCTCGTGATCTCAGACCTGAGGCCAACATGAGAGGAATCTTCAGGAAAGTGAACTCACCATCTAGCCCAGATGGTATACCTGGCCAAGGACTGAAGACCTGCACTAATCAATTGGCCGGAGGGTTGATTGGCATCCTTAACCTCTAGCTTTGGCAGTCTTAAAGTGCCCATCTGCTTCAAGCAGGCTTTGATTATATTGGTGCCCAAGAAGAACAGGGTAACTTGCCTCAATGTCTATCATCCAGTAGACTTACATAATCTGTGATGAAGTGCTTTGAGAGGCTGTTCATGAAGCATATCAACTGTTGCCTGACGGTGACGTGGATCTCTTCCAGTTTGCCTTTTGTCATAATAGGTCAACAGCCATGCCATTTGTTTGGCTTTTCAATCAGATCTGGAATATCTGGATAGTGAAGATGCATATATCAGCATTCTCTTCACTGACTACATCTCAGCCTTCAATACTGTCGTCCCCACAAAACTAATCTATATGTTCCAAGACCCAGGTCCCAATGCCTCCTTGTGTAACAGAATCCTTGATTTCCTCATTTGCAAACCGCAGTCGTTTTGGATTAGCAACAACATCTGCTTTATGATCACAACTGGCTCAAGACTGTGTGCTTAGCTCCCTGCTCTACTTGCTTTATACTTATACCGTGTGGCTAAGTATAGCTCTAATGCAATGTTTAAGTTTGCTGACGAAAACACTGTTGTAGACTGAATCAAAGGTAGTGATAAATTGGCATATAGGAGGGAGACTCAAAAACTGGTTGAATGGTGCCACAACAACAGCCTCTCTCTCAATGTCAGCAAATCAGAAAGCTGATTATTGACTACAGGAGGAAGAAAGCAGGTGGTTCATGAATCAGTCATCATTAGGGGACTGGAGGTATAGAGGGTCAGTAATTTTAAATCTCTTGGTGTTAATCATATCAGAGGACATGTCCTGGGACCAGCACTTAAGGGTCATTACAAAGAAGGCCTCTATTTTCTCAGAAGTTTGCACAGATTTGGTATGACTTTGACGAACTTCTATAGATGCACAGTACAGAGAATTCTGACTGGTTGCATCATGTCCTGGTATGGAAACACCAATGCCCAAGAATAGGAAAGCATGGAGAAGGTGCTGGATGCAGCTCAGTCTATCACAGGAAAAACCCTTGCAGCAATTGAGAACATCTACAAAGAGCACTTCCACAATAAACCATCATCCAGTATTTGTTTGTTTATTTATTGCGATACAACGTAGAATAGGTCCTTCCAGCTCTTTGAGTCATGCCGCCCAGCAATCCCTCAATTTAACCCAAGCTTAATGATGGGACAATTTGCAATGACCAGATTAGCCTCTCATCCGGTACATCTTTAGGACTGTGTGAGGAAACCAGAGCACCTGGAGGTCATGGTTAGAACGTCCAAAGTCCTTACAGACAGCAGTTGGAATTGAACCCGGATCGCTGGTACTATTGTGCTAACAACGACGCTACCATGTCAAGGACCCCCACCATCCATGCCATGCTCTCTCTCACTGGAGGTACAAGAGCCTTGGGTCCCAAGCCAACATGGTCAGAAACAGTTATTAATATTCAACCATCTGGCTCCTGAATCAGCATGGAGAACTTCATTCACCTCAATGCTGAACTGATTCCATAACTAATGAACTCATCTTCAAGGCCCCTGTGACTCATGTTCTCAGCATTATTTATTTATATATTTATTGTTATTATGTAGAACATAGAACATAGAAAACCTACAGCACAATATAGGTCCTACAGGCTGAATATGTCCTTGCCTTAGAAATTACTAGGGTTACCCATAGCCCTCTATTTTTCTGAGCTTCACGTACCTGTCCAAGAATCTCTTAAAAGACCCTATCGTATCCGCCTCCGCTACTGTCGCCGGCAGCCCATTCTACGGCACTCATCACTCTGGGTAAAAAAACAAACAAACAAACAAACAAAAAAAACTTACCCCTGACATCTCCTCTGTACCTACTTCCAAGCACCTAAAACTGTGCCCTTTTGTGTTAGCTATTTCAGCCCTGGGAAAAAGCCTCTGACTATCCACATAATCAATGCTGCTCATTATCTTATACACCTCTATCAGGTCACCTCTCATCCTCTGTCACCTACTATCTATTTTCTCTCAGCTCAAGCTGGTAAAACCTGAGGTACAGGCATAGCGAAGAACACTCATTTCTCAATTGCTAGGAACCTTTAGACTGTGCCAGTGATGTTTAGTATTGTGGCTTTCTTAAGATTTACATAAATATTGCTGTGTAGGCCTAAAGTTTAATGCTATTGTGTACTGCCTTTGGGATGATACCAGTTGTGGATATTACTATTGGGACAATGTTCATGTTCCATAGTCTTTTAATTTCCTCTTTCAATTCAGTATATTTCTGGTGTTTTTCTCTTATTTATTTCTTTAAGTTAAGTGTGTTTGGAATGGCTACATCTATTAAGTTGTTCTTGTTTATCCTGTATTATTATATCTGGAGAGTTATTATGGATTGGCCTATCTATAATAATAGATTGATCATAATATAATTTGTGGGACTCTGACTCTAAAACGGGATCAGGCTTGCAAGGTATAGTTTATTTTATAAGTTTGTATTTTAAAGCAAGATTTTGGTGAATGATGTCCCTGGTTAATTGATTGTCCCTGTGTAAATAATTAGATTGAGTCAAATTGCTGCAGGATCATGTGATGTGTTGGATTGTTTCTGGTTTCTTTTGCCATTTTCTGCATTTATTTTCTTGAATTAGTTAAGTCTTTTATTATGTATTTTTGATAATATTTTGTGTTAACCACCTGGTCCTGTATTGCCTTCTGTTTCTGGGAAGAGGTCTCCAAATCTGAGCTAAGCATTTGATGCTTCTTTGTCAACATCTAGTCTGCTCAGATTGTGGGGATGTCTTCTATGGAGGTTCATGCTCTTCCACTGGTTAACTTTTTCCTCAATAGTGATCATTTCTTCATTTTTCTAGGTTTGCTCTCATTTAAGTTTAGTGATTAGATTATGAGGACACTCAGTCCTCGTTTATTGTCATTTAGAAATGCATGCATTAAACAATGATACAATGTTCCTCCAGAATGATATCACAAGAAACATAGGCCAAGACTAAAACTGACAAAACCACATAATTATAACATATTGTTACAACAGCGCAAAGCAATACCGTAATTTGATAAAGAGCAGACCATGGGCACGGTAAAAAAAAAAGTCTCAAAGTTCCGATAGCCTCATCATCTCACGCAGACAGCAGAAGGGAGAAACCCTTCCTTTCGTGAACCTCCAAGCACCGCAAACTTGCCAATGCAGCACCATTGGAAGCACCCGACTGCAGCGGACTCTGAGTCCGTCCGAAAACTTAGAGCCTCCGGCACCGAGCACCATCCCCTGTCGAGCGCTTTGAACCTGCCCCAGCTGCTAGGCAACAAGCAAAGCCGAGGACTCGGGGCCTTCCCCTCCAGAGATTTTGGATCACACAGTCGCAGCGGCAGCGAAGCAGGCATTTCAGAAGTTTCACCAGATGTTCCTCCGTGCTCTCACGTCCGTCTCCATCAAATCAGGATTGTGCACGGCACCCTACTTGACAGTCGCGCCGCCATCTTCTCCTCCCTCTCACATCTGATAAGATGTGTACTTCTTATCAGATTTGAATATGCTCACGTGGAGTTCTGAATTCTGTTTTCATTGTTGAAGATATATCCTTAGAAGTTCTATCTGACTGTGTGTAAATTATTAATGTCTGTTATTCCTCCTCCTTCTGTCTTGGGTAGTGTTAATCTAAGCACATCTGAGTGAATGTAGTTTTTTCTGAAATTTGTCATTTCAGTTAATATTTTTCTTTGTAAATCTTCCAGATTGGCTTCAGACTAAGGTATTATGCCAAAAGAAGATATAGGTATACCAAGCAACACACATCAAAGTTGCTGGTGAACGCAGCAGGCTAGGCAGCATCTCTAGGAAGAGGTGCAGTCGACGTTTCAGGCCGAGACCCTTCGTCAGGACCAAAAGTGTTTATTACCTTTGTTATATTTTTGCTGTTGAGCTCTGTTTGGCAGATTCTCCTAAAGCTTTGAAGTAAATTCTGTCAAAAGTGTTTCCTATATCACACTATGATCTATTTTGTTTGTTTGTTGATATCACAGCTACTTCTATATATCATGTTCATCCATTGGTTGTATTGCATCCTGCTGCTGTGGTTGGTACAGTATTCTATTAGCTCTATTGCAGCTTTCTTTGTTTACTGTTCATGCTTATATCTTTCGAAAACTGTTCTATTACTTGAATTAATTGTGTTAGTGTTACTAATGAAGGAGCATATAATTTCAAATCATCCATGAATAGGAGGTGTGTCAAGGTATAATTCATTTGATTGTTTCTAATTTGATACCCAATTTTTGTACAATTTAATAAATTAGAGAGCAGATTTACAGCTAGACAAAATCATGGTGGGCTTAGAGACTCATCCTGAAAAATACTTTGGTTTATTTTTGGTTGTTAATAGATAGGTTGATTATAATATGCCAATGTTTCACCAGATGTTGTGGGAATTTTACAAGTATTGAGTGTAGTTTATTTATATTAAGAACTTCTATTAACCATGAGTGTGAGACAGAATAAAATGCTTTTAAGTAGTCAACATATCACCAGCATATGTTGTGAAATTTAACTTTACAGTAGTAGTACAATGAAATACATGATGAACATAGAAAAAACCGGAGTTACATTATATATCTATTAAATAATTAAGTTAAAATAGGTAGTGCAAAAAAACAGAAATTAAAAAGTAGTGAGGTAGTGTTCATAGGTTCACTGTCCATTTAGAAATCGGATGGCAGAAGGAAAGGAGCTGTTCCTGAATCCCTGAGTTTGTGCTGTCAGGCTCGCGTACTTCCTTACTGATGGTAGAAAAGTGAAGTGGGCATGTCCTGGGTGATGGGGATCCTTAACGATGGACACTGCCTTCCTAAGGCACCACTCCTTGCAAATATCTTGGACATTGTGGAGGCTGGTACCTGTGATAGGGATGACTAATTATATGAGTTTCTGCAACCTATTTCAATCTTGTGCAGTGGCACGCCTTCCCCTATACCAGACAGTAATGCAGCCAGTCAGAATGCTCTCTACGGTACATTTATAGAAGTTTTCAAGTGTTTCAGTTGACAAACCAAATCTCCTCAAATTTCTAATGAAACAGATATTGGCTTGCCTTCATCAGAGCTGCATCAATATCTTACATCCAGATTAGGTCCTCAGAGATATTGACACCAAGGAATTTCTCACACTTTCTGCTTCTGATCCCTCTATGAGGAATGGTTGGTGTTCCCTTGTCTTACCCTTTCTGAAGTCCACAATCAGCTCTACGGTCTTACTGACATTGAGTGCAAGGTAGTTGCTGCGACACCACTCAACTAGCTGGTACATCTCGCTCCTGTATGCCCTTTCATTACCATCTGAAATTCTGTCCACAATGGTTGTATATCAGAAATTTATAGATGCTGTTTGAGCTATGCCTAGCCACACAGTCATGAATGTAGTGAGAGTAGAGCAGTGGGCTAAGCACACATCCCTGTGGCGCACCAGTGTTAATTGTCAGCGAGGTGGAGGTGTTACTTCAAATCTGCACAGATTGTGTTAACAGGGTAACGGACGAACTGAAGGAAATTCACATTAGGCAGAAAATGGTGTTGGATAGACTGATGGGACTGAAGGCTGATAAATCCCCAAGGCCTGATGGTCTGCATCCCAGGGTACTTAAGGAGGTGGCTCTAGAAATCGCGGATGTATTGGTAATCATTCTCCATTGTTCTATAGATTCAGGATCAGTTCCTGTGGATTGGAGGGTAGCTAATGTTGTCCCACTTTTTAAGAAAGGAGGGAGAGAGAAAACAGGATTTATAGACCAGTTAGCCTGACATTAGCGGTGGGGAAGATGCTGGAGCCAATTATAAAAGATGAAATAGCGGCATATTTGGATAGCAGTAACAGGATTGGTCCAAGTCAGCATGGATTTATGAAGGGAAAATCATGTTTGACTAATCTTCTGGAAATTTTTGAGGCTGTAACTATGAAAATGGACAAGGGAGATCCAGTGGATGTAATGTACCTGGACTTTCAGAAAGCCTTTGATAAGGTCCCACAAAGGAGATTAGTGGGCAAAATTGGAGCACATGGTATTTGGGGGTAGGATACTGACATGAATAGAAAATTGGTTGGCAGACAGGAAACAAAGAGTAGGGATTAATGGGTCCTTTTCAAAATGGCAGGCAGTGACTAGTGGGGTACCGCAAGGCTCGGTACTGGGACCGCAGCTATATACAATATACATTAATAATTTAGATGACGGGATTAAAAGTAACATTAGCAAATTTGCAGATGACACAAAGCTGGGTGACAGTGTGAAACGTGAGGAGGATGTTATGAGAATGCAGGGCGACTTGGACGGTTGGGTGAGTGGGCAGATGGATGGCAGATGCAGTTTAATGTGGATAAATGTGAGGTTATCCACCTTGGTGGCAAGAACAGGAAGGAAGATTACTATCTGAATGGTGTCAAGTTAGGAAAAGAGGAGGTACAACGAGATCTGGGTGTCTTTGTTCATCAGTCACTGAAAGTAAGTATGCAGGTACAGCAGGCAGTGAAGAAAGCTAATGGCATGTTGGCCTTCATAACAAGGGGAGTTAAGTATAGGAGCAAAGAGGTCCTTCTACAGTTGTACAGGGCCCTGGTGAGACCACACCTGGAGTATTGTGTGCAGTTTTGGTCTCCAAATTTGAGGAAGGACATTCTTGCTATTGAGGGAGTGCAGCGTAGGTTCACGAGGTTAATTCCTGGGATGGTGGGACTGTCATATGTTGAAAGATTGGAGCCACTGGGCTTGTATACACTGGAATTTAGAAGGATGAGAGGGGATCTGATTGAAACATATAAGATTATTAAGGGATTGGACATGCTAGAGGCAGGAAGCATGTTCCCGATGTTGGGGGAGTCCAGAACCAGAGGCCACAGTTTAAGAATAAGGGGTAGGCTATTTAGAACGGAGTTGAAGAACTTTTTCATCCAGAGAGTTGTGGATCTGTGGAATGCTCTGCCTCAGAAGGCAGTGGAGGCCAATTCTCTAGATGCTTTCAAGAAAGAGTTAGATAGAACTCCTAAAGATAGTGGAGTCAAGGGATATGGGGAGAAGGCAGGAACAGGGTACTGATTGTGGATGATCAGCCATGATCACACTGAATGGTGGTGCTGGCTCGAAGGGCCGAATGGCCTTCTCCTGCACCTATTGTCTATTGTGATCTTCTGCTTAGGAAGTAGAGGATCCTTTTGCAGTGGGAGGAGCAGAGGGCCAGGTTCTGTAGCTTTTTAATCAGGATTTTAGGAATGATGGTGTTAAATGCTGACATGTAGTTAATAAACAGCATGCTGACATAGGTATTTGCATTGTCCAGGTAATCCAAGGCCACGAGGAGAACCATTGAGATTGAGTCTGCCATTGACGTATTGTGGTGACAGGAAAATTGCAGTGGGCCCTGGCTCTTCCTGAGACAGATGTTGATTCTAGCCTTGACCAGCCTCTCAAAGTACAAACATTGTGTTTCATCACTGTAGATGTGAGTACTACTGGACGATAGTCATTTTGGCAGCTCATACTGCTTTTCTAGGGCACTGGTATAATTATTGCCCTTTTGAAACAGGTTGGGTACTTTTGACTATAGCAGTGAGAGAAAATGTCCTTGAGTGCTCCCGCCAGTTGGTTGGCACAGGTTTTCAGAGCCTTATCAGGTACTCCATTCAGCCCTGCTGCCTTGCGAGGATTCACCCTCTTGAAGCCTGACGTCAGCCTCTGAGACAGAGATCACAGGGTCATCAGATGCTGCAGGGATCCTCATAGCTGTGGGTCTATTCTCCCTTTCAAAGCAAGCATAAAAGGTGATGAGCCCATCTGGTAATAAAGCTACAAATTACAATGGGACATATAAAAAGCGTGTCAAAAGGGAAATGATACAATAGATATGGGGGATTTCAATATGCAGATAGATTGGGGAAAACCAGGTTGGTGCGGGATCCCAAGGGGGAAATTTGTAGAATGCCTTCAAGATGGCTTTTTAGAGCAACTTGTGGATGAGTCAATAGGGGATCAGCTATTCTGGATTGGATGTTGTGTAAGGAACCAGAGTTGATTAGAGAACTTCAGGATAAAGAACCCTTAGGGGCCAGAGGTCATAGTATGATCGAATTCATCCTGCAATTTGAGAAGGAGAAGCCATAGTCAGTATTACAGTAGAGTAAAGGGTATTACAGATGCATTAGAGAAGAGCTGGCCAAAATTGATCAGAAGGAGACACTAGCAGGGATGGCAGCACAGCAGCAATGGCTGGAGTTTCTGGGAGCAATTCAGAAGGCGTAAGATGGATACATCCCAAAGAAATAGATTAAGTAGTATTCTAAAGGCAGGATGACACAACCATGGCTGACAAGGGAAGTCAAAGGCAACATAAAAGCCAAAGAGAGGGGATATATTAGAGCAAAAATTAGTGGGGAACTTTTAAAAACCACCAGAAGGCAACTAAAAGAATTCATAAAGAAGGAGAAGATGACTATGAAGGTAAGCTAGCCAATAATATTAGAGGATACCAAAAGTTTCTTTAGAAATATAAAGTGAGAGGTGAGAGTAGAAATTGGACCACTGGAAAATGATGCCAGAGAGGGGGTAGTTGGGGTCAAGGAAATAGTGAACAAACAGAATAAGTACTTTGCATCAGTCTTCACTGTGGCAGACAGTTCAAGAGTGTCAGGAGGCAGAAGTGAGTGAAGCTGCCATCACTAGGGAGAAGGTGCTTGGAAATCTGAAAGGCATGAAGATAATTAAACCACCTGGACCAAATGGTCCACCCACCAGGGTTCTGAAAGAGGAGGCCAAAAAGATTGTAGAGACATAGAAATGATCCTTCAAGGATCAATAGATTCTGACATGGTTCCAGAGGATTGGAAAATTACAAATGTCACTCCATTCTTCAAGAGGCATAAGAAAGAAAATTGTAGGTCAGTTAGTCTGACCTCAGTATTTGGGAAGATATTGGAGATGATTGTTAAACATAGAAACATAGAAAATAGGGGCAGGAGTAGGCCATTCGGCCCTTCGAGCCTGTACCACCATTTATTATGATCATGGCTGATCATCCAACTCAGAACCCCGCCCCAGCCTTCCCTCCATACCCCCTGACCCCCGTAGCCACAAGGGCCATATCTAACTCCCTCTTAAATATAGCCAATGAACTGGCCTCAACAGTTTCCTGTGGCAGAGAATTCCACAGATTCACCACTCTCTGTGTGAAGTAGTTTTTCCTAATCTCGGTCCTAAAAGGCTTCCCCTCTATCCTCAAACTGTGACCCCTCGTTCTGGACTTCCCCAACATCGGGAACAATCTTCCTGCATCGAGCCTGTCCAATCCCTTTAGGATCTTATACATTTCAATCAGATCCCCCCTCAATCTTCTAAATTCCAACGAGTACAAGCCCAATTCACCCAGTCTTTCTTCATATGAAAGTCCTGCCATCCCAGGAATCAATCTGGTGAACCTTCTTTGTACTCCCTCTATGGCAAAGATGTCTTTCCTCAGATTAGGGGACCAAAACTGCACACAATACTCCAGGTGTGGTCTCACCAAGGCCTTGTACAACTGCAGTAGTAAAAAGGATGTGGTTTCGTGATACCTGAGGGCACATGATAAAATCGCTGAAGTCATCATGGTTTCCTTAAGAGGAAACCTTGCCTGACAAATTTGTTGGAACTCTTTGATGAAATAACAAGCAGGATAGACAAAGGGAAATTGGTGGATGCTGTGCACTTAAATTTTCAGAAGGCCTTTGCGAGGTGCCACACATGATGCTGTGTAACAAGTAAAGAGCCCATGGTATTACAAGAAAGATTCTAAATTGGATAAAGCAGTGGTTGATTGGCAGGAGGCAAAGAGTGTGAATAAAGATTGGCTTCCAGTGTCTAGTGATGTTCCCCAGGGGTCTGTGTTGGACTACTTTTTATGTTATATGTCAATGATCAATAAGACTGAACTGATGGCTTAAAGGATGATACGAAGATAGGTGGAGGGGCAGGTAGAGTTGAGGCAGCAAAGAGCCTATAGAAGGACTTAAGACAGATTAGGAGAATGGGCAAAGAAGTGGCAGATAGAATATAGTGTCGGGAAGTGTATGGTCATACACTTTGGTAGAAGAAATAAAAGCATAGACTATTTTCTAAATGGAGAACATTCAAAAATCTGTGGTGCACAGGGACTTGGGATTTCTCTTGCAGGATTCCCTAAAGGTTAATTTGCAGGTAGAGTCAGTGATGAGGAAGGCAAATGCGATGTTAGCATTCATTTTGAGAGTACTAGAACATAAGCACAAGGGTGTAATGTTGAGGCTTCATAAGGCACATGTGAAGCCTCACTTGGAGAATTGTGAGCAATTTTGGGCCCCTTATCGAAGAAAGGATGTGCTGACATTGGAGAGTATTCAAAAGAGGTTCACAAAAATGATTCCAGAATTGAAAGGCTTATCATATGGGAAGCTTTTGATGTCTCTGGGACTTTACTCAATGGAATTCGGAAGAATGAGAAGGGATCTCATCGAAAGTTATCGAACATTGAAAGGTTCGATAGAGTGGATGTATTTCCTATAGTGGGGGAGTCTAAGGCTCGAGGACAGAGCCTCAGAAGAGAAGAGTGCTCTTTTAAAATGGAGGTGAGGAATTTCTTCAGCCAGAGTGGTAAATCTGTAGGTTTCATTGCCACAAACAGCTGTGGAGGTCAAGTCATTGGGTATGTTTAAGACCAAGTTTGATAGGTTCTTGATTAGTCATGGCAAGCAGAGTATATGGAGAAGCCAGGAGACTGTTGAGAGGGAGCTATATCAGCCATGATGAAATGGTGGTGCAGACCCAATGAGCCAAAAGGCCTAATTCTGCTCCTATATCTTATGGTCTTATGGACTGGCTTGTAGTTTTGTGTTGAATTAAATATCACAATTTTCCAATTCAGGCATGATTTCCAAATGTGGAGGTCCCTAAAAGATCCAGGTTGTTCAAAGACTAATATTTCTATCAAAATGAAATGGCAGAATCAAATGGGTTTGCTTAAAGTCCAATTACAAGTTAGCATACTGAATAAGTTTCCCTGGTGTTTTGTTTTTAGTCTCTTGAATTTAATTACAATCTCTACATGCCAACAGTGTAAAAAGTGACAACTGACCAATTACAGTATCGTTCCCTCGCAACTTTATTACAGCCATGTCATGCCATGATCGATCTCCAAGGTATGTCGTACTGTCTCATGTCAAGCACAGATATATGCCCCGCCCATTGGAGGCAATTTCCTAATTCAGGCATTAGTCCAGGGAACATAGGTTTGGAAGCGGATGTTGACATCATTTTACCCTGGCAGGTATCAGCTGAATAGAGATGATATGTGGTCATATCGTCTTTATCAGAACCATCAGACTGAAGTGAAAGCAGGTGAATTCTTCATCCAAATGATTAGATGCTGGTGTCTACATTATTCCTTTACACATTCCAGTTAAAGATGGCACTAATGAAGCACAGTAATTATTTGCCTGTAGCAAACAAAAAAAAAGTTCTAACTTACTTTTCTAATCACACTGTTTCTGGTAAACAATCACTGCAATCAATAGCATATGACTTCTTTTTCAGAGTTGAGCTTTTGAATTTCCTGTACGACCTGGCATTTTTGCGATGTGAACGGAAGTCTCGAAGGTGCAGGATGGTTGCGGCCTGGAGTGAACGTGCCAAATCAAGGCAGCAGGGCCCAGGCCCGAGAGCAAGAAGTGAGCCAATGTTTGACCATTGCCGGAGCAGACTTGGAGGTGATTCAATGTGGCAGAACTGAGGCGAGGCAAGGCAGAGCTTGGGCCCAAGAACAAGGAAAGTCCTGAGGTTTGACCGATTTTAGAGCCAGGCTGAATTGCATAGGTCAGGTTTGGGATGAATCAAGGCAGCGAGGATCAAGCCTGAGAATATATTGAAGCAGCAGAGCCCGGTTCCGAGAGCAAGAGACAACCCGGAGATTGGATGTTTTAGGCGCCGGGCCAGATTGAAAAGGTCAGGATGTTGGGGCCAGAGGTGAGGGACAGGCTGGATCATCTCAGTGCTTCACAAGGTTTACTCATCACTGTACTGAACTGTGGTTGCAGCCTGTAACTAACAGGCTGCTGGCTTAGTGTGTGTGCCATCACTTTTGTGAACTTCAGTTCTGAATGCTATTTGCTTACTTTTATTGTTTGCATAATGTTTTTTCCTGTACATTAGCTGTTTGATGCTTTTTTTTTAATATGGGTTCTCTTGGGTTTTTGTTTTGCGGCTGCCAGTAAGGTGATGAATCTCAAGGTTTTGTATAGTGAACATACTTTGATAATAAATGTACTTTGTAGTGATTTGATGCTGCAGAACAGAGAAAGTAAGCAGAGGCGAGGCAAGTCAAGGCAGTGGGGCCCAGTCCCGAGAGTAAGGAAATCCCCAAGGTTTGATTGATTTAAGCACAGGCCTAACTGGAGAGATTGTGTCGGACCCAATCAAGGTGATGGGGCTCAGGCCGGAAAGTGTATCAAAGCTGCAGGGCCTGGGTCCGAGTGCAAGGAACAACCCGAAATTTGACCAATTTAAGTGCTGGGCCAAAATGTAAAGTATGGGCTGAATCAAAGTGATAGCGTCCAGTCCCATGAGCATATCAAAGTGGCAGAGTGAGAGGAACCTGAGGTTTGGATGATATAAGCATTGGGCTAGATTGAGGCTGGAGATGAGGCATGGGCCGGTTCAGCTCACTATTCCGCGATGTTTACTCATCTCTGTACTGAACTGAGGATATGGACTCACTTTGGTGAACTTCAGTTGTTTGTTTCCTTACATTGTTTGCGCAATGTTCTTTTTAAAACAGCACATTGGGTGCTTGACGGATTTTTTTTAAAATGGGTTCTATTGGATTCCTTTGTTTTGTGATAAATCTCCAAGGTTGCATATAGTACATATACTTCGATAACAAATGTATTTTGATTTTAGCATTCATATTTCTCCAAAGGTTTACGTTAGCTTTGACATCCCTGCATACCCTCTTTTGACTTTTTCTTCAAGTTAACTTTTAGTTAATTTTCATATGGTAAACAGATCACATTTCTCCATGAAGTTGAATACAGACAACAAAAGGTAAAGGCAACAGTTTATTAGTATTTCTCTAATCTACAGCTTCTTTTAAATACAATGTTAATATAGTCTTTTAAATACAATGTTAATATAGGATTTTTAAAAATAAATGTACAATAACATTATTGGCAAAAGAAAAAAAATCCTTTTGGCAAACCTTGGTTAGCATTGTGATAGTTTGTAATGCATCAGGAATTCCATAACAGAATTTCCAAAATTAATACCGTGCTTTGAAAAATGTGTTTGATGGGACGCACAGGTATGTTAGTAGTTAATCATGAACAATTTTCCCCCTCACACTTTGTCTTCTGAAATTTGGTTAATGAAGGTTTAATATCTAAGATTAGCTCAAGTGCCACAACAAATTTGAGCAACTGAAACTAGCAATGTGACCAGGATGCCATAATCTACAAAACAAAGTGTAGGTTTTTATTCTCCTCTTCGCAATAAAGGCAACCAGTGCAATAGGGAAATAAGAACTTGGTCATAAAAGTACAAAATGCCGAAGTGCTCCAATTTGTTCAATGTTGTTAATCTGGACTCTTTCTATTGTGGAAATAGTTTTTGAAAATATGTTATTCATTAGTATTTAATCTTAAAGACCAGGCTCCCTGAAAAATATTTGTACAAACTTGCTTATTAATAATATTATAGAGGTCAATGATTAAAAGCTTTAGACATCAAAAATTGCATGTGACCCAAAAATTTAAATATACAAATGTAGAGGCTACTGAAAACAAAAATAATTTCAACTATTTAAAGAAATGGGATCAGCCAACAAACAGGGAAGCAGGGATATCCAAATGCACACAAAGCAGATATCAAAATGAAATGCAAGCTCCAACATAGTAAATAATTGCACTCAATTAAATACACCATAAAACATAGGCTTTCCTAACATCTAGTGTATAGTTCTACTTTCAGAAGATTTTGCTCTTATCGTTGCACTACTAATCTTTGGTAGAAATGGCCATTTCATACAGTAGCAATTTGTATACAATAAACCTTCAGAATTAGAGTTATACTTGACTGCTTGTGTATTTCACATTATAAAGCTGATTATCAGTACACAAATAGAGGTTTAAAAAGTTCAACCTCTACTATATAGGAAAGGAATGGTACATACTTTGTTATGCAAGTAGGGTTTATAATATTATCTATTATATATATTAGGAGTATAGGGAAGTGTATGGTAATAGGTGAAGGTTAAAAACCTATTAATCTTTGCACATTTAATTAAATTTTGAATAGTGGCACAAGTAACCATGAAGCAAATAGAAATAAAGGTGTACTCCAGTAGTTAGATTTTCACCAACATTCTCTTCTATTCATTGAAATGATCTCAAAGCACAGGTAATTCCAGTCGCAGTTCCAACTAGAGGCTGTCTTAAAACAATATTTGGAGATGCTTAAGAATATGCATATGTCAGAGTAATCTATTTAAAATTTGGAATTTTATAGGATAATGCTAATTATTTTGATTATAATTTTAATGAGAAAGTGCTTCAAGGGCTAGGGTACACATTAAAAATATGACCCATGGAAAAAAAACTTTTTCATTAATCTTTAAGGTGTTTTAAAAAAACCTGTGCATAGCAACTGCTCAGAATACCGGAATGACATAGGTCAGCTGCTTGAGTGAGTGAAGTTTCAACACCTGCATGAACAAAAAAAACGATTGTAGATTTCAGGAACGGGAAGTTGGGAGAACGCACACCAGTCCTCAGCCTCAGCAGAAGAATGGGTGTACAGCTTCAAGTACCTGAGTGTCTTCTTGATGCAATCATGAAGAAGGCACGCCAGCAGCTCTTCTTGTTTGGGAATTTCAGGAGATATGGGATGTCACTAAGACAGCATCCATTATTAAGGACTCTCACACATGCCTTCTACTGGTTACCACTGTCAGGGAGGTACAGGTACAGAAGTCTCAAGATCCATATTCAGAAGCAGCTTCTTCCCTATCTACCATCAGATTTCCAAACAGTCCTCGAGTACTATGCCATTCTTTTTTTCTGTACTTTTTGTAATTTTATGCCTTTGTTCTGTACTGCTGCCACCAATTTCACAGTAATAAACTTGATTCTGATTCATGGGCCTGTCTAAAGTACCTAGTCTACACACAAATCATAGCAGTTAATTTAGTATATTTCCTCAACTACAGTTGGTTTGTAGCAGATTGGTGGCAGACATCAAATTAAAAAAAAATATCCAGAGCAATTTAAGGAGACTATTTTGTTAATGTTGTATGCTGAACAGAATGATGCAAGGATGCTTTTAGACAACCAGCTAAGATTTCAGTATGGACCAGTGTAAGTGACAAATCACATTTCTTGCTTTTAAAGCATGATCTAAAAGCATTCCTTAAGAGAAGCTGTGGAAAGAATTACAAAAAATATTTCTTCCATAGCCCCTTTGACCATGAATTCCAAGCTTGGTTCCAGGCAGAAAAACAATTAAGTGCAGAATACTTGTGCAAATTTCAGTGATATTTCCTCTTCATCGTCACCCCAAGTGCTCACACACGCAAAAGAAAACACCTGTGAAAGCCTACTAGTAACAGTTTAATTCCACATTGGAAGCATGATTCTTTAAAAATATTTTTTCGGCATTATGCAAGTTCCTTTTTGAGGTGCAGTGGAATTTCCTTGGAGCAGGCAGTGGGTGAGGTTGAGTCAAATGGTTTGGGAAGAGTGAGCCTTCAACATGTTTGCCCCACAAAAATGTAATATTGAGCAAATTGCACCTGTTTTAAACAGGCCTCACTGCATCAATCTGTGGGCATGGGAATACATTCATGTGTAACTGGGAAGCAAATCTTCTTGCTTTTTTCCAAAATGGAAGATAAAGACTTATAACTGACATTGCAGATCCCTCACTAATGTAGTGTATGTCTGTGGATTCACCATGTAGTTTCAGTATAACAGCAGTGATTTTCCACAGCAATATTCAACAACTACAGGACAGAAAAATAACCTACATTTACAAAGAATTCTCACACATGGAACATTTTAAAGAGGTGCCAGAACAGTCAATATAATAATGGAAGACATTGAACTGAACATTTTATGCTATGTCTTGCAACATAACTTAGCTTAAAGAAAACAAGCAAAGATTAGGTGATAGAACAGTCAAGTAGAATATATCCAACTATTACAAATACAAGATGATCTACAACTTTTCCACTATACTTGGTATTATGTTAAACTTGATCAATAAACATGCAGTATATATTTGATAGAATTTAGTTTAGTTTTCCTTACTAATGTCAAAGTATATTATAGATATAATACTTGTATAATACTACTTTGCATTATAGATAGCACATATCCAATTAAACTACACTCCATTGTTACAGATTATTAGTCACATAAGGGCTTCACAAAAAAGTCTTGGAAGAAAAAGTACTTACTAGAAATTCCGTTCATGAATCAAAAAAGCCACATTTCCAAACTTTTTGTAGAAATATAGCTTTCATACAAATCACTTATTTCTACCATAGTGTGGTATGGTAGACGTTCCTGTCCATGGAGTGACCATTGAGAAACACTAAGCTGTTCCTTATAAAATCTAAATCTTTATAAAGTGGGAAAAAAAATTATCCTTGCAGTAACTAACTATCCAGAGGATAACTATCTGAATTAATCTTCAGCATCATGCAGAAATTGAGTAGTTGAGATAAAGCAAAATACCCTAGTTACATAAAAATAAATAGGGCTGAAGTTTGAGAAAAAAAAATTCTATCTCCCTTTAAAAGGCGAACAGAAACTCAGTAGTACTGCTCACAGTAACAAGGTGACATCACAGTGCTCCACAACATTAAAAAAGGGACATGAAGGAGCAACAATCCCAAGGCACTCCTGTCTCCAAGTGAACAGTAACTCTGTTGCCACTCTCTCTTTTTTGGTGGTGAAAGTAGCAAATTCTATGCTCTGAAACCTGGAGTATTGCAATCAGTGTAAATAATGGAAATAAAAATATTTATTAAGTAAAAGCCTTAACACTATTTTTGCCTGCTTAAAATTTGGAATCTTCATTCTTCAGTGTCTTTCATCTTCACCCTCTTGTGCTGTGTTTTTTCCAGCTGCCAGATTCACTCAGCTAGCTTTCTCTTTGATGGTGGAATGAGATGCCGTGGAATTTCACTGGGTAGTTCATGACCTTCCAGCTTGACTTTAATTAAATGGTTGGCCAATGCAAACTCTTCATCATCCAACATGCCATCCTTGTCAATATCTGCCAATTTCCAGATTTTCCCCAGCACTGTGTTTGGAAGCTTAGACTTCACCATCTCTTTCTTTGCATTTGCACCAGTGATCTTCCCATTGATGGGTGACAGAGTGTAAAATATCTCATCGTAGCTTGGTTTATCTCTGATCACAACCCACTCAAGATCATCAATACCCTCACCAGCTCCCTCCCCATATCCATGTCCAAATGGACCACTCATTGTGCCTTCAAAAGCTCCCCCTTTCACAACTTCGACAGGTCGCTGAGTTTCTTCTTGACGTACGAGGATCATGAGCTGAGCAATATCATTTGCTAACATGTCATCTACTGTCTCTAACAGTTTAATCTTTAATGGCTGAAATTTGTTAAAATCCTGTGCTTGCAGCTGATCCTGGAAATTAAGAAACAGGAAGCTTATTTTAAATCAAAGAGTGGATAATCAAGACATTAAACAACAGGAATTCTGCAGATGCTGGAAATTCAAGCAACATACATCAAAGTTGCTGGTGAACGCAGCAGGCCAGGCAGCATCTATAGGAAGAGGCGCAGTCGACGTTTCAGGCCGAGACCCTTCGTCAGGTTAGTCCTGACGAAGGGTCTCGGCCTGAAATGTCGACTGCGCCTCTTCCTATAGATGCTGCCTGGCCTGCTGCGTTCACCAGCAACTTTGATGTATGTTGCTTTAATCAAGACATTATCAGGTTAATACTTTCTAAATGGCTGCAACCATTGCAAACAGTCTACTATCCATGAAACAACACTAAATTTGCCTTAGACTTCTAAAAAGCTTTGAAATAGAGATGATATTTGCATTATTGCTAGCTACAGCTGAGTTGCCGGAAGAACAGATGATAGCAAATGTTGTGCTTTTACTTAAGAAGGACTGCAAAGAATAATGTGGGATTTTAAAGGATAATAAACACATGCATCTGAAAAGAGTTGATTAGGCATACGGCTATGTGTGGGAGATCATATCTTATGAACTGGATTGAGGTTTTTTTTTGACGTGACTAAGAAGGTTGATGAGCCAGGATGGTAGATGTGGCTGTATGGACTTATTCAGGCACAGCAGGCTATTTGGATACACAACTGGCTTGATAGTAGGTGGCAGAGGATGATGGGAGGTTTCTCAGACTGCAGGCCTGCAGCCAGTGCTGTGGTTTAAGGGTTGGTACTGGGTCTGCTGCTATTTGTCACTTGTAACAACACTTTGAATAATAATGGATAAGGCATGGTCAGTATGTTTGCAGATATCACTAAAATAGGTGGAATAGTAGACAATAAAGAAGGCTATCAACAACTACTGGGACATCTTGATCAGTTGAATAAGTAGGCTGAAGAATGGCAAATGGAATTTGATCTAGATATTGCAACATTGCACGCTATAGAGTCAAATCCAGATAGAACTTTCACACTGAATGGGAGGGCCCAGGGAGAGTTGTAGAACAGAGAGACCTTGGAGTACAAGCACTTTTCCTGAAAGTGGAATCACAAATAGAGTGGAGAAGGCAGCCTTTGGCATGCTGGCCTTTTTCATTCCAGCCACTGAACATCAAAATTGGGAGCTTCTGTCACAATTGTACAAGATGATGAGGCAACACAGATATTCTCTTCATTGTTGGGCATCCCGTATAGGAAAGATGTTTTGAAATTGGAAAAAGTGCAGAAAAGATTTACAAGAATTGTTGCCAGGACTTGAGAGACTGAGTTAAAGGAAGATGTTGGACAAGCTAGGACCTTATTCCTTGAAGTGCAGGATACTGGGAGGTGAATTTTATAGTTGTATAATATCATGAAGGGCACGAATAAGATGAATGCATTCATTCTTCCTCCAACCACACCACCCTCCCCTGCAAGAATTGGAAAATCAAGAATTAGAGGGCAAAAGATAAAGGAAAGATTTAACAGTCACTTGTAAATATCTTACTTTTTTTGAATTTACGCAAAGCACAAAGGGTGGTATATATGTGGAATAAGTTGCCAGAGAAAGTGATTGAGGCAGCTACAATAACAACTTCAAAAGATAATTGACAATTTCAAGATCTTCATTTGAATACACCATTCCTAATTGTTCACCTCATTTAAATTCCATATGTGATCATAATCTTCACTGTTCGAACATCCTAACTTGAATTCTTCTGGAAATTCAATTTCTTCAATTTTTACCCCTTAGATATTCCAAACTTATTCTCTACTATTCCCTTCTCCTACTTTCATTGTAGCCTTGTATTTTTTTAATTGGTCAAGTGATGGTTCAATTTCCTTTTGAAAGCCATGATTGCTTCCCAAGAGTGTGGAAAGTCAGTGAATATGCAGACATCCCACCCTGCAAAAACTCACTTCAGGGAGGTAGCACCATAAATTTGCAGGAGACTCCTGGAACTTCCGGGAGAGGTGGGATGTCTGCAATAGAGTAGCGCCCTAGCAACTAGCCAGCTAGTTTAAATAACGTTAGCTGTGCTAATAAACGAATGACACCTGTTGAACGAACTCACCTCAACATGTCTTTTACAGTCTTAACCCACCATGGGCAATAGAAAAGTCATTGTTGCAAACAGTACAGCGAGCAACACTGTCATTATTTTTGACCCTTATTAGGCAGGGGTATAACTTTAGGGTAGTCTGGGGTGACATACGTTTTATATTTTCTTTTTTCTCTCCCATGGTACACTCTCTCTCTCTCTCTCTCTCTCTCTCGTGGTCGCTCTCGCACTCTCTCTCTCGCGTGCTCTCTTGCTCTCTCTCGTGGTCGCTCTCTCGCTCTCAAAAAAATTGATTTCTGGGATATTTTATATAATTTGCAGGTATCAGGGAGCCACTATTAATATGCGGGAGACACCCAGAACTTCCGGGAGAGGTGGGATGTCTGGAATATGCATTGTGTATCATGGACAAAATACACTGCAGTTACTCACTCAGATTACATGTACACCTCAGACCTTCAAACTCTACTACCACCAAGTATAAGGGCAGAGGTACACAGAACACTACCACAAGCAGATAAAGATGTTCCTTCTGAGCACAAGCTTCAAAATTCTCTCCGTAAACACCTTTCTAAAATCCGCATGACCATTCTTCCCATCCAATTTTACTCCTAAATCTCGCGAGATTCTACATTACTAGCACTACATGTACAAATAAGCAATATGCTTAAGGCAGAAAACATATAGCAGTAAATGGAATGGGAAACCATTTGAAGTCGACCTGAACCAATTCAAATACAAAGTAACTAATGAAAAAAAAATTAGTGGCATTCAGTTATGTCCCTGGTACTTTATTTTTAACATGACATTTGGAAATTATACTCTGCATGGACAAGATAATCTTGCAAAATTGTGTCATTTTCCTAGGCTCTATGCATCAGTTTTTCTTGACTATACTTGTAATTTTTCTTAGAGTATGTAATATGACACAAAAAAAGCACAACGTCAACACACACGATGGTTGGATAATGTACAATTATGGTAGAAATACCAAAAATAAGCTAACAAAATGAGCAACAGAAAACTAGCCAATTCAGACCTACCTGCATTTTCTTAATGTTAGGAAAATCTCCTGGAGAAATCTGATGCTCTCGTTCAATCCGTGCATAAATTTCTCCAAGGCCATTAATCAGTTCTTTCTTTTTGTTATCTTTACCAAATACAGCTGGCATCTCTTTCCGCAAGGCACTTATGATGTAGGCGTGAACCTGCAGAATAAAACAATGCAATACGGTAACACAAGGAGCCTACATTTATTGCACAAAGACTGCTGAGAACAAATTACCAGAAGTAAAGAGGGAGAGAAAGCTAATTCTGCCATTTGGACTAACACGTGCATGCATGTCATACTTTTGAATGTAATATTATAGGAGCTTGGTTGCACGTACAGGTGTCCATAACTCGGATATTTGTAATGCAAGGATAGCCTGTACAGATACAAAACTATTAAACTTTGCAGAATAGCAACAGATTATTTTTTCCACAATGTTGTAAACACCATGCACCAAAGAATAGAGCCTACTATATTCTACCATGCTGGCTTGGACAATACTGCAATCTCATTAGATAACTGAGGGTCATATTGAAGGACACTAACCTAGGTGGAAAAAAAGGAGGGTCAGGGATGATAAACAACATTTTATATGGGTACCAGACAGATTTTCACCTAGAAATGGATGTATAGTTAATGAACAATGCAGGTATTTTTTTTTAAGAACTCCATCCACAAATATGGAACCTGCTCTATAGGCAATTACTTTTAATTTCTAGATCTTGCCCTAGGGAATGAGTCTGGTGATTGAAGTTTCAATGGGGTAGCACACTGGAAACAGCAATCATAATTTCAGAAGTTTTATAGTAGTCTGGATAAGGGCAAGACTAATCCACAGGTGGAAGTGCTAACATTTTGGGTGGGACTTGGAAAGATGACAACTCTAACAGCATTAGGGAGAAACTGGGGAAAGTAGATCAGGTGTGGTTGTTTAAGGGGAAATCCTCCTCTGGCATATGGGAGTCTTTTAAAGACTGTCCGGTTAAAGTTCAGGACCAGCACGATCCTATGAGGATGAAAGGAAAGAATGGCACGGTTCAGAAATCGTGGATGACAAGAGATTTTGGAAATTTAGTTAAAAAGGAAAGAGGAAGCATATGCAAAGTTTAGGAAACTGACGTAAATCAAAGCCCTTGAGGAATATAAAGGAAGCTAGAAAAAATTTGAACAAGAAATTAGAAAGGATGAGAGGGAGTGGGGGTGTGAGCCATGAAATTTCCTTTGCAAGTAGGTTTATGGAAAATCCATAGGCAGTAGCCAAAGCCCTTAATGAGTACTTTGTATAAGTATTCTTCAAGGATAAGGTTCCCCCAGAAGGCAAAGGGTGGTTGCAGATGGTTTGTGTTCTGTATGGAGGTCGGTGACCAATGATATTCCACAGGGATCTGTTCTGGGTCCCCTCCTCATTGTGATTTTTATAAATGACGTGAATGAAGAAGTAGAAAGGTGGGTTAGTAAGTTTGCTGATGACAAAGGTTGGAGATGTTGTGGATAGTCTGGAGGGTTGTCAGAGGTTACAGCGGGACATCAATATGATGCAGAACTGGGCTGAGAAGTGGCAGATAGACTTCAACACAGTAAGTGGGAAGTGGTTCATTCCAGAAGGTCAAATTTTAAAAAAGAATATAATATTAATGGTAAGACTCTTGGCAGAGTGGAGGATCTGAGAGATCTGGGGTACATGGCCATAGGACACTCAAAGCTGCTGTAAAGGTTTACAGTGTTGTTAAGAAGGCGTATGATGTGTTGGCATTCATCAACCATGGGATGAGCCATGAGGTAATGCTACAGCTATATAGGACCCTGGTCAAACCCCACTTGGAGTACTGTTGTCAGTTCTGGTCACCTCTCCACAGGAAAGATGTGGATACTACAGAGAGAGTGCAGAGGAGATTTACAAGGATGTTGCCTGGATTGGAGGATGTACCTTATGAGAACAGGTTGAGTGTATTTGGCTTTTTCTCCTTGGAGCGATGCAGAATGTGAGGTGACCTGATAGAGGTGTACAAGATGATGAGGGGCATTGATCGTGTGGCTAACCAGAGACTTTTCCTCAGGGCTGAAATGGCTAACACGAGGGGACAGTTTTAAGGTGCTTGGAAATAGGTACCGAGGGGATATCTGATAAGTTTTTCACACAGAGAGTGGTGGGTGCGTGGAATGCACTGCCAGCAGCAGTGGTGGAAGTGGATAAAATAGGACCTTTTAAGAGCCTCTTATATAGGTACATGGAGCTTAGAAAAATAGAGGGCTATGCACTAGGGAAATGCTAGGCAGATTCTAGAGTAGGTTACATGGTCAGTACAACATCGTGAGCCGAAGGGCCTGTAATGTGCCGTAGATTTCTATGTTCTATGACATGGATGATGGTGAGATCAGTAAAGGGTATGTTGATGGCCAGGGAATGTTAATATTAAAAATGATGTGGTGCTAAATCTCTTGAAGAACATTAAAGTGGTTAAGTACTAAGGGCTGAAAGAATGTATCCCAAGATACTACAGTAAGCAAAGGAAGAGATAGATTTTTGATCCTGCGTAAGGTGATGCACTTGGAAGTCAAATGAAAGAGTAAGTTATTCAGTAACTGGCAGAAGCATTAATGTATAAATGGGCGTGAGCCCAAAGCTCTCTTACAACTCAAGTGGACAGGATGGTAAAGGTAGTAATGATATGCTTTCCCTCTTTGATCAGGAGATTGACAATGAGTCAAGAAATCAAGTTGTAGTTGCATACAGTTTTGGTTAGGCTGCATTTGAAGTATTGTGTGCAGTTCTGGTCACCCCATTATAGGAAGGCTTTTGAGATGGTGCAGAAGATGCTACAAGGACAAACTCAGACTGATTTCTCTGAAGACCTGATGGAAGCAGATAAAATTGAGAGGCATAGATAGGGTAGCTGAGGATATATTACTTTCAAGCAATACACCCTGGTATTGTTTAAGTACTTCTCCAGGTAACTCATTCAGCATGTCCTGACTCACTGCATCTAGAAGATTTGCCACAATTTTTAGAAAAACTGATTTGGGAATTTTACTGATGTGTGCATCTCTTTAAAAAAAATGAAGAATAAAGCTCTCATCCTTCTAAGTCCTTTATATCACAAATATAATAATAAAAGCTCTCAAATTAATAACTTCTCCATGGTTGTTTTTTTCCTTAATCTAAGGACAACAAAAGCTGTCTACAACTTTTTAATGAGCAGCCTTTCTACTGTAATCAACAGCTAGACTAATGAAAATCTAGGCATCAGGATACAAGTTTTAAATTTATTTATTCCACTGGGAAGGCAACAGGTACCACTCTTGTAAGGGGCTATATAGTGGCAACTACTGTGCAGCTGTTAAGAGAGCAAGACCATGGTGAAGCAGAAGAGTTCAACAAAGCAGAAGTAACACAACTGAAAACAGCTAAAACACTTCAATATTGAAATGCAAACTTTCATTAAAGTAAATCATCAAGTAAGTATGGTAAGTACACCCTAATTCTACAAGGAAACTTTGTGTTATCTGGTTAGAACACAAATAAAGTGAATGCTTTCCTTTCCAGGACATCAGAGATATCCTTCTTCTTCAAAGAACAGTGTTTCCCTTCCTCCACCATTGATGCTGCCTTCCTTCATTTCCCAAACATCTGTGCTCACTCCTTCCTGTCGCCTTAACAGTGATAGAGTTCCTTGTCCTCACCTACAACCCCAAGAGCCTCCATATCCAGTACATCATTCTCTGCAACTACCTCCATCTTCAATGGAATTCTACCATCAAACACATCTTTATTTCATACCCACCTCCCTTTTTGCAGGGATTGTTTCTTCTGTGATTCCCCTGGGCATTTGTCCCTCCCTCTAGTCTCCCCCACCCCTTCTGCCTCCCCAGCACATATTCCTGCGAAGTGGGAGAAATACTACACCTGCCCACTCACCACTTCCCTCACCTCCATTCAGGATCCTGAGCAGTCCTTCTAGGTGAGGCACCACTTCACCTGTGAATCTGTTGGGATTGTCTATTGAATCTGCTGCTTCTGATGCGGCCTCCTCTACATTGATGAGACCAGACCCATATTGCTGGACCACTTTGTCAAGCACCTCAGCTCCACCAGCAAAAAGTGAAATCTCCTGGAGGCCAACCATTTTAATTCCTAACCACATTCTGACATGTCAGTCCATAGCCTCTTCTTCTGTCACATTGAGACCACTCTCAGAGTGGAGGAGCAATACCTCATAGTCCAGCTAGGTAGCCTCCAGCCTGATGGCATGAACATAAATTTCTCCTTTTGGTACTTTTCCCCTCTGTTTCTTTTCCCCTCCCCCTTCCTTCTTCTTCTATTCCCTACTCTAGCTTCTTTCCCTTGACACCTCTCCTTCTACGTTTTCTCCCAACGTCCACTTTCCTCTCCAATCAGATTCCTTCTTCGTCATTCTTTTACCTTTCCCACCCACCTTGCTTTACCTATCACCTTCTGACCTAGCCTTGCTTCCCACCCCACCACCTTCATAATCTGGTGTCTTCCCCCTTTCTTTCCAGTCCTGATGAAGGGTCTTGTCCTGAACCATTGACTTGTTTATTCATGTCCATAGATGCTGCCTGACCTGCAAGTTTCTCCAGCATTTTGTGTGTTGCTCTGGATTTCCAGCATCTGCAGAATCTTTTGTGTTTGTTATTCCATTTTTCATTAAAACAAGAAGATCTATGTATGAATTTACAAGTGAACAATAACTTCTTTGAACATTGCCACAATGAATTAGTGGGGGAAAAATGAAAAGTACTGCAGCTTAATGACTTTACTAAAACAAAATATTCTTGGATTGTAGAGTGAAAAAAGCTAGAATTAAAAATCAACCATTTCAAAAGCAGAATAGCCCGAAGTGCAAGTTGAAAATTACTTTCCTTACTACAAATATGAATACAAATTCCAACTCTCTCTCGCTACAGAACATTTACACTGTTCCAGGAAATCAATATAAGCCCGAAAGGAAAATGCACCTAATGGGCCATTTATGATTGACTACATCTAAGGCTAAATAACACTAATTCAATTAGCAGGCCAGCTGCACTTACACAAGGGCGTCCAAGAACAACAAGCTGAACACATGCCTTTTTTTTGCAGACATGGAGATTTCATAACAGAAGCTATCAATGATATTTGCAAATCTTTTCCTTTGGAGATCTGACATATACACTTTTAAATGACTTTGTAAAGGAAATGAGCATTGTGATTTCAGTTTTGTTTAACCTCATCTTTTTTTCCATATCCAAAAGTCAACATTCAAAAGCTGAAAACATGGTTCATCTCTAATTCCAATCAGATCTTCTTCATGTGTACTGGTACTTAAACACTAAAAAGAACCATGTCCAAAGTACGTGGCCTCTAGTGACAAGGACAAATCAATTTAGCTGCAATACACACAAAATGCTGGAGCAAGACATCAAGTCAGGCAGCAGCTATGGAAGGCAATAAACAGTCAAAGTTTTACACCAAGAACCTTCATCAGGACTGGAAAGGAAGAGGGCAGCAGCCAGAATAAGGTGGAGGTGGAAGAAGAAAGTGTATTAGCTGGCAAATGATAGTTGAGACCAGGTGAGGGGGAAGGGGGAAATTTGAGAAGCTGGTTAGTGATAGGTAGAAGATGTAAAGGACTGAAGAAAAGGGAATTTAATATGAAAGGACAATGTACTATGTAAGAAAGGGAAGAAGGAGACCTAGAAGGAGGTGATGGGCAGGTGAGGAGAAGAAGGGGAAAGAAAATAACCAAGATGGACAATGGAAAAAGGGTGAAAGGTGACGGGGGAGTGATTGCCTTAAGTTAGAGAAATAAATGTCCATGCCATCAGGTTGAAGGTGGCCCGTATGGAATATGAGGTGCTGCTGTTCAACCTGAGTTTGGCTTCACCATAGCTCTGGGCATGGACAAAACATATCAGAATGGGAATAGAAAGTTGAATTGAAATGGCTGCCCCAATCAGAGTCAGGTCTCACCAATGTAAAAGAGGATGCACTGGGAGCATACAATAGATGACCCCAACAGACTCAGAGGCGAAGTGTTGCCTCGTGTGCAAGGACTGTTTGTCCCTAAACGGTGGCGAGGAAGGAAGTGCAGGGTCTTGTAGGGATAAGTGCCAGGAGGGATATCATTGGGAGGGACAAGTGGACATGGGGCTCGCATAGAACACAATCACTATGGAAAGTAGAGAGGGGCAGGGAGAGAAAGATGTGGTTAGTGGTCAAAATCTGTTGGAGATGGTGGAAGTTATGGAAAATGTTGAGTTGGTAATGGAGGCTTGTGGGGTGGTAGGTAAGGACAAGGGGAACCCTATTTACGTTAAGATGCTGGGAGAATGAGTGAGTGCAGATGTGCAGGAAATGGAGGAGATGCAGGTGAGGGCAGCATCAATGGTAGTGGAAGGAAACCCCATTCTTTAGGGGTAAAAAAAAAAGAGGACATCTTAGATGTTCTAGAATGGAAAGCATCATCCTAAGTACAGATGCAGCAGGGATGGAGGAACTGGGAAGGGAATAACATTTTTTTTGTACAAGTGACAGGGTAGGAAAAGGTATAATCAAGATAACTGTCAGAGTGAGTAAATTTGTAATAGATGTCAGTGGATAGTATGTTTCCAGAGATGGAGACAGAGATTGAGAAAACAGAGAGAAGTGTCACGAGATGGACCAAGTAAATTTCAGGGCAGGGTGGAAGTTGGAGGCAAAGTCGATGAAATTGACAAACACAGCATGGATGCCAGAAGGAGCACCAATGCAGTCACAATCAAATTTATGACCAGAGTACATACATGTCACCACATACAACCCTGATAATCACTTTCTGTGGGCATACTTAGCAAATCTATAGAACGCTAACTGTAAAGTGTAAACATCTGGAACTGTGAACTGTAAACAAACTGCAAATGCAGATATAAATAGCAATAATTAACAAGCATGAAATAGCAATATAACAGAGTCCTTAAGTAAGTGTAGCTATCCCCTTTTGTTCAAGAGTCTGATGGTTGAGGGGCAGTAACTGTTCTTGAACCTGATGCTGTGAATCCTCAGGCACCTGTACCTGCTACCTGATGGCAGCAGCAAGAAAACAGCATGGCCTAGCTGGTAGGATCTTGGATGATGGATGTTGCTTTTCTGCAGCAATGTTTCATGTAGATGTGCTCAATGGTTTGGAGGATTTTACCCTGATGTACTGAGTCAAATCCACTACCTTTTGTAAGATTTTCCTCTCAAAGGCATTGGTGTTCCCATACCAGGCCATAATGCAGCCAGTCAGCACACTTTCCACCACATATCTATAGAAGCTTGCCAAGGTTTTCAATGACATGCCGAACATCCGCAGACTCCTGACGAAATAGAGGCGCTGTCGTGTTTTCTCCACAACAATATTTTATATGATGGGTCTAGGACAGGCCTTCTAAAATAGTGACACCCAGGTGATATACCTATCCCGATAAATATGTAATATTATACAATATTAGATTTTATATTACTCAATTTTTAAAAATTCATTCATTCATTCCTTTTTCCCCACCTAAATGAGAATATATACATGGGAGGAAAATACAGGGAAATCATTTCTGTGTAATGGGCATAGATTTTTTTTACTTACTTTTATGGGTACTGCAGCAGGGGCCCTCACCTCACAGGTAGAAGGGGCTATCCCGCACAGCTAGATGTTTCTTCTAGCTCAACCCAGGGTCATCTAAAGACCCCAGCCTTGGAATCACACCTTCATTACATTTTTTTAAAAAAATATTTGCGTTTCTTGGCTCTTATTTGTTCAGGGAGTAGATCGATTAAGTTATATTCTGCAAATTTCAATGATATACTAACACATAGCTAAGGACAAAGTCAAATTCATTTCTTTTAATGTTAATGGACTGTTGAATCCAGTCAAGCGAAGTAAAATTCTATCAAAAATGAAACAAGAACAAGACTATGTAGTAGATTTACAGGAAACTCACAAGTGATAATGAGCATGGAAAATTAAAGAGAATGGGCTTCATTAATTTATTTTTCTCCTCATATAAATCAGGACATAGAACAGGGGTTGCTATTCTCATCTCAAGCAAGCTAAATTTTGAAAAAGTATCTGAAATGGGAGATAAGGAGTGCAGATATATTCTGGTAAGGGGTGATATAGATGGAAATCCAGTTACTTTATTCAATATATATGCACCCCCAGGAAGTGATTTTAGTTTCTTCCAGAAAATTACTAATATTATGGTAACGGAAACAGAAGGTCTCTTGATATGTGGGGGAGACTTAAATTTACAATTACAACCAAAGTTAGACTCTTCCAATAGAAAAACTTATGAAACAAAGTCCTTACATAAGAAAGTTAACACTCTTTTTGAGGATGTTGGTCTAATTGATATATGGAGGGACCTGTTCCCCGACAGAAGGGATTACACTCATTATTCTGCCCCCCATTCCGTGTATACAAGAATAGACTATTTCATAACATTTGGAAAAGATAGAGACAAGATAATCACCTGTGGAATTGGGACAATAGATGTAAGTGACCATGCACCTATACTGTATATTTATCTGTTGATTTTGACCTACAACCAAAGAATACTATTTGGGAAGTAAATTCAAGTCTACTCAATGATCCCTATTTTAAAGAACAAATTAAAAAAGAAATTGGTCTTTACTTAAAATTCAATGATAATGGAGAGGTTTCACCTCCCATTCTATGGGATACTCTGAAGGCTGTCTTAAGAGGGAAAATTATAGCGATATCTTCATATAAGAAAAAAATAAGGAATAGAATATTAGAGGAATTACAAAATAAGCAGAAGGAACTAGAAAAAAACACAAATTGAGTTTGGCACAGGATACACTAGAGGAAATTTTAAAAATTAGAAATGAAATTAATAGTTTGGCTACACAAGAATTTAGAAAAAAATTAATGTTTCTGAAACAGAGACACTATGAAAGTGGACCTAAATCTATGAAAATACTGGTGTGGAAACTGAAAAAAAAAGATAGCAGAAAATACAATTCATAGAATTAGGGATCCAAGAACAAAAGTGTAAAAAAAAAATAAGCTAAGTGAAATTCAAGAAGCTTTTGAAATGTTTTACAAAACTCTATATTCCAAAGTTCCAGGGGGAAGCATAACCCAAATTGACACCTTTCTGAATTCTTTAGAGTTACCCACTTTAAGCAAAGAACAAAATAAAACAATGACTGCTGACATAACTGAAGCTGAACTAAAAACTGCAATTAGTAGGTTTAAATTAAGCAAGTCACCAGGATCAGATGGATATACGGCAGAGTGGTATAAAGAGTTTAGAAGTGAGTTAATTCCTATTTTACTCCCCACACTGAACTGGGCCCTAAGAAAGGCGCAAATGCCACCCAGCTGGAAGGAGGCGATAATCTCAGCTATACCAAAAGAAGGCAAGGATAAAATGGAATGTGGGTCATTTAGACCAATATCTGTTCTTAATGTGGATTATAGAATATTTACCTCCATCTTGGCCAAACGATTAGAAGAGTTTCTACCCACACTGATACATAATGATCAGACAGATTTTATACAACAATGCCGAACACAAGACAATATACGGAGGACACTTCGCATTATGGATCATATATATAAAAAAAGAAATTGAAGCGATAGTGATAAGCGTGGACGCTGAAAAGGCATTTGATTCAGTTAATTGGAATTTTCTTTACAGAGTTTTACATAGATTTGATCTACATGATACAATTATTAAAACTATACAGGCACTATGTGACAATCTTACTGCCAGGATTAAAATCAATGGATATTTATCTAATAGTTTTACCCTAGAAAGGGGGACGAGACAAGGTTGTGCATGGTCACCGCTACTCTTCGCATTATTTCTGGAACCATTAGCTCAATACATCAGACAAAATGAAGATATCAGGGGAATTACTATTAAAGGGACAGAGCATAAATTGGCCTGTTATGCGGATGACATTTTGATCTATCTAGGGCAACCAACATACTGTTTACCTAAATTGATGCAATCCTTTGAACAATATGGCCAATTATCAGGATACAAGATCAACATAGATAAAACCCAACTACTTTCATATAACTATAACCCACCAAGAGAAATTGAAAGTAGATATCCATGGGCATAGCAAACAAGAGTCCGTCAAATATTTGGGCATCACTATGCCAAAAGATTTGGCAAAATTATCAGAATGCAACTATCACCCTATATATAAAAAAATTAAGGAAGATACAAGAAGATGGAACCCAATTATTTTTCTTGGTCTCAGTTCAAGGATTGAATCTATTAAAATGAATATACTGCCCAGACTACTATATCTCTTTCAGACCCTACCAATAGAGGTTAACCAAAATCAATTCAATGAATGGAACAAGATGCTATCAAGATATATATGGCAATGTAAAAGGCCTAGAGTTTGTCTCAAGACTTTGCAATTAGCCAAGGAAAAGGGGGGTGGGGCCTACCTTCTCTTAGAGATTATCATTTTGCAGCACAGTTGAGAGCCATGATATGCTGGTGCAACCCATCATATGACACTCAATGGAAAAACATTGAGGAGAGGATACTTTCCATCCCCATGCAGGCAATTTTGGCTGATAACAACCTACGAAGTTACATAAATAATATTGACAACCCTTGGGTGAAATGGACTCTTAAGGTATGGAAAACTATTATAAAAGAACATAAACTAGACAGAGATATTGCAATTCTTAAATGGATGCTAGATTTAAGGACTGGACAGCTAAAGGAATAACAGCTATTTGCAATATAATGAAAGGAGGAACACTGTTCAGTTTTGAAATGCTCAAAGAGAAACACTTATTAGAAAAACAAGACTTTTACCCATACAGGTGTCCCCCGCTTTTCGAATGTTCACTTTACGAAACCTCACTGTTACGAAAGACTTACAATAGTTCCCTGTTTTTGCTAACAGAAGGTGTTTTCACTGTTACGAAAAAAGCAGCGCGCAAAAAAAAATCAGCGCGCGCCCCGAGCAGCCGCTCTCCCCTGGATTCGGAACGGCATTCTCGCCGGCGTTGCTTAAACACGTGCCTGTGAGCAGCCATTAGCAAGATGAGTTCTAAGGTATTGGAAAAGCCTAAAAGAGCTCGTAAGGATGTTACACTTAGCATAAAACTAGACATAATTAAGCATTTCGATCATGGTGAACCAAGTAAGGACAAAGTGAGTTTGGCTTCTGTTGTAAAAAAAAAGATTACTCCCTACTCTGTACATAGTTTTCTTCTTTCGATTGTTCTTTCTTTCCTCTCTTTTCTATAAGTGTATACCTCAGATAAGTATTATGTGGAGATTTGTGACAAATATGATTATATGATATATATGCAGTGCCTGAAATACATCTTGTGGAAATGTTTGTTTGATGATAAAATTCAATAAAAAATAAATTACAAAAAAAAAGAGATGGTGACACCCAGGAATTTAAAGTTACTGACCCTCTCCACCACTGATCCTCTGGCGAGTACTGGCTCATGGACCTCTGATATCCTTCTCCTAAAGTCTATAATCAGTTCCCTGGTATTATTGACATTGAGTGAGAGGTTGTTATTATTACACCACTCAGCCAAGTTTTCCATCTCCCTCCTGTATACTGATTCACCATCCCCTCATTATGGTGACGAAAGAGTGAGAAAACATTATCAGTTTTGGCTTGGAACATGGGCTGCTCCACGTAGCTGACGAAAAGCCATGCATAGCTGGGGCCAGTGTAAGTGCTGATGACTACACATTTGGTTTGGGAAGAGCCAAAAAAGAAATTGCTGAGTGTGAAAACCAGTTCTGCCAGATGGGGAACTGAGAACTAATCAGAGGGCAACTGATTAGGTTTGTTATCCTTCCTAATGGGGCATCAATTTACCATATATGCCTTCTTGCCAACAATGACAACTTTGTAGCCAATGAAAAAGAATAGTATCATGGATAATTTTAACACACTAATGAAGAACTGATTGGAAATCATCAAGTATAAATATATGTATCTCACAGAAGTCCTATGATGGATTATAAGATCAATTATTTTGAAGCCATCTTGTTGATGCGCGTTCTGGGTCAGAAAGCATCTTGTTCAAAATCTGTCCATTGAGGCACAAGGGAGATATCCAAGCCCTCCATGCGGAACTGGACTAGACATTTAAAATGCAGTGTTTCAATTTCAGCAGAGGAAGCGGAAACAGAAGCATTGAGGGTAATAAGGACAAACCAGGACATTTTAGACTGCTTAGTTTTATATGAGTTCTAGCAAAATTAATGAAGATTCTTCAGGAAAGGATTTACTCACATCTGTAAAAGAATGACCTTATTAGGAATAGTCAGCCTGGCTAAGGAGAGAGTGCATAAGAGGTTCACCAGGATATTGCTTGAATTAGAGAGTATTAGCTACAAGTTGGAAAAACACGGATTGCTTTCTCTGGGGTGATCTATAAAAGTATGTGTAAATAATCTGAATTTTTTTGTTGGAATGGAAATGTCAAAAACCAGACGGCATACATTTAAGGGGGGAGGGTGTAGGAGATTTAAATGAGATTTTTTTTAAAGAGATTTGCAAAGCAAGTTTAACAGAATGGTAGGTGTCTGGAATGCACCTTTAGAGGTGCAGAAAACAGATATGATAGCAATATTTAAGAAGTCCTTACTATAAGTAGGCACATTAACAGGCAGAGAGGGATCTTGATCACGTGCAGACAAATGGGATTAGTTTAACTTGGCATTATAGTCAATAACAGACATTGTTCCATATTCTATATAGTTCCTCAAGCCTGCTCTGCCACTGAATAAGATCATGGTTGATTGCATCTTGGACTCGGCTCCACTTTCCTGACTGTTCCTTAACCTATGAACTGACCGAATCTCTTTTGGTTTTGAATCACTTCTTTTGCAGCTCTCTGGGGTACAGAATTGTAATGATTCATGAGGGTTACAAGATTAGAAAAAATCTTTCCTCTTTTGACCTCAAAGAGGCAGTTGGAAATATTCACACTTAGTGGAATAGAAGTGCAGAACTCAGCACAAATAAGAGTGTGAATGATGATTGCAGGATAAGGAGACAAGTAGAAACGGGCAAAACAACTTTAGAATCTTAATGACAGGAAATGCATTTACATATAATTAATTGCGTCAGGAAGAATCTACTGGAGAAAGTACTGAAAACAAAACGCTAATAACTTCAACATAAGAACAATAGGTCATTCACCCTCGTGTCTTCTCTGTTATTCAATATAACCATGGCTGATCATCCATGATGAGACAGTGCTCAAAGGGATCAGAGATGGAGAGGGTCAACAACTCCGAAGAATTTAAAGTTATCATTTAATAGGACCTATCCTGGGTCCTGCACGTAAGCACAATAACAAAGAACACACGGCAGCGCCTCTACTTCCTTAGAAGTTTGTAAAGATTTGGCATGGCATCTAAAGCTTTGACAAACTTTGATAGATGTGTGGTGGAGAATATACTGATTGGTTGCATCATGGCGTGGGACGGAAACACCAATAACCTTGAATGGAAAATCCTAGAAAAAGTAGTGGATACAGCCCAGTCCATCACTGGTAAAGCCCTCACCATCTACATGGAGTGCTGTTGTAGGAAAATAGCATCCATCATCAAGGACCCCACCACCCAGGCCATGCTCTCTTCTCACTGACCAATATTCTTGCAGGAATGTTTGCTAGTGAAACTCAGGAGGATTTAAACTAACAGGATAAAAAGATGTGAGAGAGGGGTACAAAGGAGTTTTGCACGGCTCATCAGAAAGGAGGAGGAAATCCTTGACAAATTGGCCAATGAGGTTAAATGGGTAGAATATACAAACAAGAGCAACGGCCACTTTGACGGCCATCCCTAAACCCTCCCCTATGTTCAATAGGAACTTGAAGAACAGACATGTAAAGCAGATCACAGAAGAGTACACAAACAATTAGATTCTAATAGTAGAGGACTTTAATTTTCCCAGTATTGACTGGGATTGCTTGAGCGTAAGAGGATTTGAAGAGGGTTGAACTCAAAAATGCATTTGAAAAGGCTTTTTGAAGCAGTATGCAGAGAGAGTCTGTACCTGTCCTTATCTTTAGCAATGAAGACTTACAAGAGATATGATGATCGATGGAAGAGTCTATCATTTGTGGGCTTCAGGTTAATCATGGAAATATTCAGCCTGAGTTACTGCCTTAAACTGGTGGAATAATAAGACCTGGGAAAGGTAGATCGGGATCAGTCGCTGGGGAAGAAAGTAACAGCTGAAAAGTGTGACTCATTTAAAAAGCGAAAAGGGATCAGAATCAACACCTGTTAAGAGTGTTTATTAAATAAAGGTACTGATGAAAGCAGGGCAGTGGATGATTTCATACTTTAGTATCTCTAGAAGGCTAGACTGCACGATACAGGGAGAACTAGCTACGTTAATACATAATTAGCTTGATGACAAGAAGCCGCTGGTAATAATCAATGACAGTGCATTGAGTGCAAAAGTTGGCATATTATGTTGTAATTGCATAAGATAGTAAGGTTGTATTAGAGTATTGTGCATAAGTTTTGGTGCAAAGATGTTGCCAGCAGACGAGGGCCTGAGATACAAAAAAGTGATTAAGCAGGTTAGGACTTTATTCATTGGAATGGAGACAGAGGGGTAACATTATAGAAGCGTATAAGTTCATAAGGGCATATGATGGCATAGAGGCAGTCTTTCTCCACCAGGGAAAGAAAAAATCAAAACTAGAGAAGTCATTGGTTTAAAGTGAGAGGAATACAGTTAATAAGGGACCACTTCTTCACACATGGGGTTGTGCATTTATAAAATGAGTTGCTAGAGGAATTGGCTGAGGAGGTACAACAACATTTAAGACAATTGGATAGATATACAAGTAGGAAAGAGTTAGAGGAATGTGGATCAAATGTAAGCAGATATGAAGAATTGTTACAAGGGTCAGAAGTAAAAATGACAAGGTTAGGAAACCCTGCTTAATGACAGATAATGTAGTCTCAATTAGCAAAAATGAAGTATATGCCAGGTAAAGGAAATTGTCATTGAATGATGCACTTGGTTCATAGGGGATATAGGAGAAATCGTAAGTTAGGAGGCATTGAGCACCACCCAAGCCATGTTCTCTTCTTCCTGCTGTCATCAGGAAGGAGATACAGATGCCTCAAGTCCCACTCCACCAGGTTCAGGACCAATTATTTTCCCTCATTCATCATGTTTCTAAACCAAAGTGGATAACTTCACTCATCCCAACCTTTGGATTCACTTTCAAAGACTCCACAACTCATGTTGAGCTTCAGCCAATGAAACCCAGCATCCCGTACGTCTTCCTCATTACCTTATCTATCTTTGTGCTATTGTTAGTGATCTTTAGATTTGTTTATCAAGATCTTTCAGTAATCGGTATGGCCCTATCACTCATGGTTTACGTCTTATCCTTATCAAGACTTCTGAACCAATGCTTAGCACTTATTTGGATCCAATTCCATCTGAGTTAGTTCCACCCAACTTACCTAGCTGATCAATATTATTCTTCAACCCAAAATTTACAACTTGATACCTTTCAGTATCACAAGAGCAGGTAGACTGAGGAATGCTTCCATATCTACAGAAAGACATCAACCCTACACTCACAAGCTATCTTTTTGACCTGTGATCCAAACTTTATATCTGTAACAAGACAATATACTTCCCAAATCCCAATGACCACACTCTAACACAAGGAGAGACCAAGGAGGTACAGGTCGGTAGTTCTTTGGAAGTGTTGACACCCGGAGACAGAATATAGAAGGCAGCATTTGTCATGCTTTCTTTCATAAGTCAGAGCATTGAGTACAGGAATTGGGGCGTCATGTTGCAGAAGATGTTGGCAAAACTACACTTGTAGTGTATGAAGTTCTGTTCACTTAGTTATTGGAAGAATGCCATCAATCTGAAAAGACCACAGAAAAGAATCATAATAATATTACTGGGACTGAAGGAATTTAGTTGTAATGCGAGACTGCTTTTTTTAATCCCCTCGGAATGTGAGAAGTTGGGGGGGGGGTGCAACATTATAGACAGACAAAATTACGAACGGGACAAGACAGGTGGTCTCAATCTTTTTCACATGGCAGGGGAGTCTAAAACTGGTGGGTATAAATTCAAAATGAGAGTGCAAGATTTAGAGAGAAATTTCTTCGCCACACAGAGTGTGGTGGATATATGAAATGAGTTCCTAGTAGAAGTGTTAGACACAGGTACAAATTACAATGTTTAAAAGACAATTTGGACAGGGTCGTAAATAGGAGAAGTTTAGAGGGTTATGGGTCAAACACAGGCAAATGGAAATGTCTTAGATAGGGATGGACTTTGGGCTAAAAGACCTGTTTGTGCTGTATAGCGATGACAAATAACAATCCCCTTACCACCTGATAACATCTCTAAAAATATATATTTTTTTTACATCAAAATATCTCTCTCATCCACTGTAAGCATAAAGGTTAATACATTTAGGGGTTATCAGATAATCCTATGTAAGAGGCTCATCATTTTGGATTCAAAAGGTCAGGTTGTTCTTCCAAATTTGCAAATGCAACTTAAAAATTGTCACCCAGCAGCTTACTCATTGTAGAAATGAATTTTTAAAAATAGTTCTAATGATGTTAGTAAAATGTCTTTTGTGCACGTTCACTGAATAGATTGCTTGAGTTCTGAGAATGTACGCATAAAACTGCATTAGGTGGGACAGAAATTCTTTGAATATCAACAGGATGGGATTTCAAAAGCAACAAAGATTTGTTTCTCCTTTGCAATTATATTTTAACAATTAGGTTTACCATTTCCATGCCTCACAAACAATGGTGCAATTGGAAACTGGAAGTAATAGTCACTTGGTGCTCTTGTGACAGTTTCTTGCTGTCAGGAAATCTGGACTTGTATAATTCCATTCCAACTTCTTCAGCTAGATTATAAGAAGTACTTTCAGATACATTTCCCACATTAAAAAAACAGTACAGCACAGAAAAAGGATCTTCAGCCCACAACGTCTGTGCTGAAGACGACACAATATTAAATGAAATCCATCAGGCTTGGGGCTATCTCTCTCCATTCCCTGCCTATTCATGTACCTGTCTAAATACCTCAAACACTACAATTCTGTCAGCTTTCACTACCACCCCTGGAAGCATGTCCAGGGATCTGTCACTATAAAAAAACTTCCCTCTTTCTCCTTAATGCTCTTCCCTCTGGTATGACATTTCTAACAGGAAAAAGACAGTCTAGCAAAGCTATTCATGCAATTTTATAAACTTGCCACAATGCAAAATGGAACTACTTGTCATTTAATGTTAAATTTCCGCTCAAGTTAATTTATCTAATTCAGCCTTTGAGATACTTTAACTATTAGTACTTGATAAGCTTCTTTCATGCTAGCAACCTGAAGTAGCATGGTTAAAAATTTTAGTTACTGATTAAATGAAACACAAGATAGAAGCAATTCTAAATAAACAATGTTTAAATTATGATTCATGGCAACACTTGGTTTGTAGAAGAAATATTTCTACATTCTGCCAATAATGTTCTACAAATTGTACTGGAGGAACATCCTTTTCCTAAACAGTCTCCTGTTGCAGAAAATAAAGAATACACATGATATTAGTTGTGAAAAGGAGAATTATCAGGAGATTTCTTGATGGGAGTGGGTGGAAAAGAAAGGGAGGAACATGACACAGTGAAAGAAAGTGAGGCACAAGAAACTACAGATGCTGGAATCTGAAGCAACAAACAATCTGCTGGAGGAAGTCAGTGGGTCAAGCAGCATATATGAAATGGCAATGTTTTGGGTCAGGACAGAGTGGAGAGACAAGAGGGCTAGCACAGAGAGAAGGGGCATGACAAGAAAGGATTCCAAGGTGCTTGATGAACTGAGGAACTGGTGCAAGATGACGGGCAGGTCGTGCCAGATAGGGGAGGTGAGTAAGAATAGAGTTGGAAGAAAGTCGCAAGTGAATGGTAGATGCAGGCTGAGAGGAAAACAAAACAACTAATGGAGTGAAACGAGTGAAAAGATGGGAGACAGTTGCTGGAGGGAAACAAGCAGGAACACAAAACACTACCTGAGCTGCATTCAGATATATAAAGGAGAATGGGAACCATTAGAGGAGACAGATGAATGACATTGAAACCAGAATGTGGGCATGAGGTGGAAAGGAGAAACTTGCACACGTAATGGGTAGATGGAGCCAGGAAGGAGAAAGGGAACAAAAATAGGAGGTTGGACAATCAGGAGTTGGCGGGTGGGGTGGGGGGATGGGTAGGAGAGGAGACTGTGGTTTACCTAAAACTGGAAAATTCTATATTTATGCCACTGGGCTGTAGACTACCCAAGTGGAATGCAAGGTACTGATCCTCCTGCATAGGGCTTCATCCTCACTAGACAGAAGGCCAAGTATGAACAGTGTGGGAATAGGAAAGGGAATGAAATGGTCTGCAAAAGGGAGCTCAGGAGCTCATTGCAGACTGAGCATGGGTATTTTGCCAAATAATTGCTAAGTAAATTGTCAGATTTCAGGTTGATTTATCTATCAAATGCGTCGTTTGTGTTAACAATGAACGTGACGCAAGGATGTGCTTGTGTCCGCAAGTGTCGTCACACATTCTGGCACCAACATAGCATGCCCACAATGCTCGGCAGAACCAAAGAGAATACAATATGCAACAAAACAGCACCACCAAAACGAGCCCGGTTTCTCCTTCCCACCTGCCCACCATGCAGACACACACTCCTCCAGTCCCAAGACTAGATTCACAGAGACTGGGCCTTCAACTTCCCCAGTGGACTTTCAACTTTCAGACACAGGGCTCTAGCCAACGGGCCTCAACTTCTGATTGACCTTCGGGTTTTCACCTTCAGTATCAACCCCAGGACTTGCTGATGATGACGATGATGAATGATGACCCTGGATGAAGACATCGGACTCTGCTCTTGCTGATTTGTGGTTCTACTATTGGCAGTGAACGAAGACCATTGGCAATATTGCAAAGTTTAAAAAGACAGCTGAAGATAAGGATATTATAATACACTCCCTGGCAAAAGCATAGGAAGGTCAAAGCTCTTACAATCTAGAAAAAGGGGCAATTAAGTAGGGGACAATGAGGAGAAACTCTAGAGAAAGCAAACCAAGTTATAATTTCAAAAGTTCAAAATGTTGATTTTCTTTCTTCAAGAAGTATCTGACTCATCTCCCACACAGAGCAAGAGTTTAAGCAATACCAGTGTATGACAAGAGCACCAATGACAACCTATGTTGTGCCTAATCTTCGCATTTCAAGAAATCCTGAATATTGCATTATAAGCAAAGAGGGAAATATTTAAGCAACACACACAAAATTCTGGAGGAACTTGGCAGGCCAGGCAGCATCTATGGCAAAGAGTATAGTCAACAATTCGGGCAGAGACCCTTCATCAGGACTTTTGTGTGTGTTTCCAATATTTTGTGCGCTGCTTGGATTTCCAGCATTTGCAGGTTTTCTCTTATTTGTGATAGGAAAATGCATACTTTGAATTATTTACAGAATTACTTTGTGATTCTACATATATCCACAAACCTTTGCAAGTCGTGCCCTCTTGATTAGGTCATTGAGTTTTCGCAAAGCAGCATTTCGGGGAAGACTCTGGATATCTTTAAACAAATCTTGTTCTTCTGCCTCAAAAAGTTTGCGATTGTCTGGAATCAGCAGAGGATGAGACCAGAATGAGCCAATGTACACCCGAATCACTTCGGGGGTGTTGACAATTTTGCCCAGAGACCACATGAGAGCACCATAGACACGCATCAGTTGCTGAGTTTCAATCTGATCTGCCTTGTTCAACACCACACGGATCTTGTCCTCATGATTCTTCAGTGCTTTTATAACTTCAGAAAATTCATCAGAAATGTCCAGCTTATGAGCATCAAACAACAGGATGATACGGTCAACTCGTTCTGCAAACCATTCCAATACAGCAGCAAAGTCATAACCTGGAAGAGACATTCAGAGTTAGAATCACGTTTAATATCACTGGCATGGGTCATGAAATTTGTTGTTTTGTGGCAGCAGTACATTTCAATGCATAATAATACTATAAATTACCATATATATAAAAAAATAAATTGATTAAGTACTGGAACAAGAAAGCAAAAAAAAAACGAAGTGAGGTCGTGTACATGAATTCATTTTCTACTGAGAAAAAGCTGATCCTAAGATGTTCAATGTGTGTTTTCAGGCTCCTGTACCTCCTCCTTGATGGTAGCAATAAGAAGAAGCACGTCCTGGGTGATGGGGGATGTTGTCTTTTTGAGGAATCACCTTTTGAAGATGTTTTCAATGCTGGGAAGGCCAGTGCCAATGACAGAGCTAGCTGAGTAGGCAACTTTCTGCAGCTTTTGCTGATCCTATACAGTGGCTCCCTCATACCAGTCAGTGAAGCAACCAGTTAGAATGTTCTCCACAATACATCTGTAGAAATTTGCGGGAGTCTTTGCCAGCATACTAAGTCTCCTCAAATCCTAATCAAGTATAGCCGCCGTTGTGCCTTCTTTGTAACTACATCAATATATTGGGCCAGGACAAATCTTCAAAGATGTTGACACCCAGGAACTTGAAACTGCTCATCCTTTCCACTGCTGATCCTTTGAAAAGGACTGGTGTATTTTCCCGACTTCCCCTTTCTGAAGTCCACAATCACTTCATTGGCCTTACTGATGTTGAGTGCAAAGTTGTCATTGTGATATAATTCAACCACCTTCTATCTCACTCCTGTTCGCGCTCTCGACACCATCTGAAATTCTGCCAACTATAGTTATGTTGTTGGCAAATTATAAATGCTGTTTGAGCTGTGCCTAGCCACACAGTTGTGGGTGTAGAAATAAATGAATTGCAGTTCTAAATTTCAAGCAGTTTAGAATTATTTTAGTGTTGTGCAGAGATGGAAGACAAAACTTGATTTATCCAAATGCATGGCCCAATGAATCAATCTTAGCTTAGAATACAGGAAGTTTATCAGTCCCATTACTCCACAGTTCTGAAAATTAATCTCTCACTGCCTCTCCAGTTTCCCTTGGATGGTATGAATGAATTCAGTTGCCATTATATTTACAGACAATAGTTAGGACTTGGAATTTTTTGCCCCTCAAAAGTGTACCATCCCACGATCATCCCCACAACAATAAAAATTCCCAGAATATTTGTTCAGAATTTTAAGATCTCTGCCCCCTTATCCATGACTACTAGTTGGTGAAACCATTCTTTCTCTAATCATCCATAATTCACCTAAATGGATGGAGACTTGGGTGGCAGGGTTGTTGGGAGGGAAGGAAAGAGAAGAGGTGAAGCAGGGGGTTGCAGAGTGGAGAAAAGTGTAAGAAAATGTGATGTGAATTGATGAGAGCAAATAAAATTCTTCACATTGCTTGGAATTAACTTGCAATGTAATCTAAATTAGCCAATTTTGATCTCTGAAATTACTAAATTATTTAAAATAAAATATTTGCTAATATATGACAACATGAAACCATTTAAAAATTTGAGCTTACATCTTTAATTTGCAAATCCATTTATTAATAAGGTCACATTAAATGAAAGCATCATGTAAAGAAACTTGAATTTTTTTTTTAAATCTTGGCTTTAATAAAAGGATAAAAAAAAACAGGAAAATATCATGCATGCAAATAAAAAAGTGACAGACTACCACCTATTAAATATATACTGTTGCATTGGATAACAATAAGCGATTGAGTTTTCTTAATAAACACAAATTAAAGTAAGCTTTTAATTTTAAACCATTAGAAAAATAGAGATGCCTCTTATAAATTTATTGTAGAGTCCACAGGATTTGAAGTTAAACTGTCACACAGATGTGCAGGGTTGGACAAATTACATCCATCCTCTTGGCTGGCTTTGGACGTCAGAGTTCACCCATTCCTTCAGCTAATGTTGACATATGGAACTATGACAGTTACAAGTAATTCTGTTTTTACTGGTTTGTTTGGGTAAATCAGATATTAATTCACAATCGCTCTGCCATTTTCACTAACCTTTCATTGTTCAACGCCAGTACATTAGCTCTACACATGTGCATATATTCATAACAGAACATTTTCCTGTTATGCTAGGATGCAGGAACACAATAATGACCGTGCGAAAGAAGTTACATTAATCCATAAAGTTAAAATAACACATACATTCCAGTCCATCATGGCTGAAGCCCTTCCCACCATTAAACACATCTACACGGTATTGTCACTGGAAAACAGCATCCATCATCAGGGTCCTCACACCCAGGTCATGCTTTCTTCTTGCTGTTGCCATCAGGAAGCTGGTACAGAAGCCCAAGACTTGCAGCACCAGATTCAGGAACAGTTATTATCCCTCAACCACCAGGCTCTTGAACCAAAGGGGGTAACTTCACTCACCCCATCACTGAATTGTTCCATCAGCCTATGAACTCCCTTTCCAGGATCCTTCATCTCATTCCCAATATTCATTGCTTATTTATTTATTTTTGTTATTTCTTCCTTTTTGTATTTGCCCAGTTTATTGTCTTCTGCACTCTGGTTGAACACCCAAGACGGGCAGTCTTTCATTGATACTGGTTATCATTCTATAGATTTATTCAGCATGCCCGCAAGAAAATGAAACTCAGGGTTGTATATGGTGACATATGTACTTCGATAAAAAAGTTTACTTTGAACATTCTTTTAATGTTTGAAACTCATACAAAATATAGCAAAAGTATACCAGTTCTTATTGGCACTTCTGAATTAATGAATTGCCAAATCCAAACCATGTTCGGAAGATGAAAAGTAGTCTTGAATTGCTAGCTGATTTTGCCTTTACAGAGCCTAAACAATGGCAAAAGTCTGAACCAAGTTAAATAATAGATAATTCTCTCCCTAGACACTGCTGGTTGGGTGGAGGGGGTTCAGGGAAAAGAGAACAGATCACCTCTGTGGCCAGCTCTGAGGCACAGGGAAGAATAAAGTCAGCTATTCATGATAGAAGATTCAATAGTTAGTGGTACAGACAGGAGATTCTCTGGCCATGAAAGAGATGCAAGGCTGTTATGTTACCTCCTAAGTGCTAGGGTTAAGGATATCTCAAAATGGCTGCAGAATATTCAGCAGAGGGCGAGCAGCCAGAAGTCATGGTGCACGTTGGCACCACTGACATAGGTAGAAAAGGGGAAGAGTTCCTGCAAAGCAAGTATAAATCGTTAGGAAAGAGATTGAAAAGCAGTATTTCATATGTAGTAATATTTGGATTATTTCATGTCACATGCTAATAAAGGTAGGAATAGAAAGGCAAAACAGATGAATGAATGGCTGAGGAATTTGCACAGGGAGACCTGTACAAAAAGGGATGGGTCGCATGTTTACCAAAGGGGAGCAAAAGTCCTGACCAGAGTTTCGATGTTTTAGAAAAAGAATAGAGAAAAGAGTACAAAAGTGGGGAAGTTGTGCTATTAATCAGGGACAATATCGTAGCTGCACTCAGTGAGGTCATACTGGAGGGCTCATTCACTGAACTGACTCAAAAATAAGTTAGGTGCAATCTCTCTTATGCTTCAGACCACCATTCCACGCCCCACCCCCCCGCCCAAATAGCCACTAGGATATTGAGGAATAGATATGCAAGCAAATGAAGAAAAGGTATAAAAACAACAGGGTTGTCATAATGTGTGACTTCAACTTCCCTAATATAAACGAGATGCCAACCAGGTGGTCGTAGTGTCAGGAATAAAAACCATCTGGCACCTGTAGCCATTGCCCATACACCAACTCAGCTGCAGAGGATCATAGATCCCCTTTTGGAGCCATTCTGAGCCCCAGAGGGACCCATGGGAGATGGTTATGCTAACACATCCATCAGGGAGGCCCTCAGAGCAGACTTTAAGGAGTGGTGAAACCACTTACACAGGCTACTGGACTGTGAGTGATACACCGTGTTATGACGTAATTTAATGCATATGTTAAAGAGGTCTGACTTGAATTGGGGACTGCAATCAGAAGAAATAACAGATGACATGCCAAACCAAGCAATCGAGGTGTTGATGAATGCCCAAGCCATGTCCGTGGCCATTGTCAATGCTATATGAACAACCTATGGCCACCTCGTGGTATGTCCACCATGCACCAAGTCCACACCTAACGTGGTGAAACTGTTGCTCAGAGACCTTGAAAGGTGCTGACAGTGCCTGAACGTGAAGGTTAATTTTTGCCCACTAACACACAAAACAGGCTGCACTCCAGTCTCGCACGTACTTTCTAAGGCTGTGCCACACAAACTTTAAAGCAACTGGTTTCTTTGAAGCCATCCCACCTGGATGCGCAAGCTGTGAACAGTGTCAAAAACAGTATGCCTCCACTTTGCAGGCACTATGAGGCAAAGCTGAGACATCGCACAAGTCCTCAGTCCTTTAACATCAGACACATGACTTCTGTCTTGTAAGCCTGGATCTCTGGGTCAGTAGCATGGTCAGCTGCAATGTTGGCACAGACAACCCAATGTATATGGCATTGAAGGCAGGCCATGAGAGGCAATGAGCCACAGCATTACTTTTCTCTTTGATGTGTTGTATGTCAGTCATGAAGACCAAGTAGCATTGCTGCCAAGCAGAGGGTCTTGCGCTTTGGCCATCACATGTACAAGGGGTTTGTGGTTAACAGATGCAGTGAAATGCTGACTCTCCAGCAGAAAACAAAAATGACAGACAACCAGGGAGAGACTGAGAAGCTCGTGGTCAAATATGGTGTATTTGGGGGGTGGTTCAGAGCTGCTGGCTGAAGAAGGCAAGTAGCTGCCACACTCCGCCAACCAATTGTTCATGCACAGTATCCACAGCATAGTCTGAGGTGTCAGTAATGATGGCTATAGATGCTGTGGGTGCAGGTTTGCCAGTGTTGTCAAGTGCTCTGGTCACATCTGCTGACCACTCAAGTATGAGATTAGGGACACTGCTTTTGAAGACACTATACAAGAAGAGCACAAATTCTGCATCTCACGGAATGAATCTGTGATAGAAATCCACCACATCTAAAAACTCTTGCAGTGCTTTGATAATGCGGAGCAGTGGAAAGTCCATAATAGCGACGACTTTTGATGGCAGAGTTGTCGCGCCTTCTGTGGAAATACAGTGGCCGTGAACATCAATAGTAGACAACCCAAATTGGCATTTAGCAGGGTTAACAATCAGCCCATGTTGGCTTAAGCAATTGAAGTGAACGGAGATGTGACAAGTGTTTGGTTTTGGATGTGTTGGCAACCAGTATGTCGTCCAGGTAAACAAAAAGAAAGGCTAAGTCTTTTAACACAGAGTCTATTAGTTGCTGGAAAATCTGTGCTGCATTTTTCATGCCAAACAACATGTGCAGAAACTCAAATAGGGTCATAACAGCCGTTTTGGGTACATCCTCAGTGTGCACAGGTACCTGATGGCAGCCCCTGACTAAATCCACATTAGAAAAATTATTTTTCTAGCTAAACCAGCTGAAAAGTCTTGAATATATGGGACCGGGTAACAGCCAAGGGTGTTGACCTCATTAACGAGCTAGTTATCACAGGATAGATGGTAATCAAAATTGACAAGGACAATTTTATCTGTGTACAATGCCAAGTATTTCCACATTAACAAACTCAGTCTTCGCGCTGGCCAGCTTTTGAGTCTAGTCTATGTGAATGAGTGTGGACCAGCAAGCCAGCTGTGGAAGTATGGTGCTTGAACTCATGCTTTCTAACTATAGTGGAAAGTGAGGGCTTGCTGAAATTTGGGAATTCACCCAGTGGGACGGTTAGGGTTAGGTTGAGAGTATTCAGGCACTGAGCAAATCAGCCCTCATGTGCTTTTTGATCTCGTCACTTGAGATTCAGTTTCACTCAACCCTGCCACTTTGATCTGGCCCACACCTTCATTAACCAGGCCCAAGACTTGCCCCTCCAGACAAAGATCATTGGGTTTGTGGGGGTGTGTGCCCCCTTGGACCTTAGGATTAGGTTTGATTGTTGGGTTGGTGGATACACGTGTGGCTGGGAGAGGTAAGGCTGCGAAGTTTTGAGTGGTGAGTTATGAGGTGCTATGGTGGATAGGCTCGTGTGGTGAGGCCTGGTTAATCTGGCCCATTTCTTTCATTATCATGGTCTGACACCAGTTCGTTTAATAAACCAGGTGTGTACTGGGACACATCATCGGTAGGATGCGAGTGTGCGGGCAGTGGGCAAAATATCCCTCTAGTGTTTGTGGATCTCATACTGGAGATGAAGTACCACTTCACCCTGCCACTTTGTTTTTTGGCCCACGCTGTCATGATCTCGGTCCCCGACTTGCCTTCATTGGGATCTTCCTCCTTGTTAACCTCCATTCTGGAGTTTAAGTTAAAATGGTGAAGTTACTGCTTATGAATACTGTTTTGGATTTGGGTTTTTAAAAAAATATAGGGACTGGGTGCTGTGATCTGGGGGAGGGGGGGGTTGTGCAGTAGCTAAGTGAAGGGTGTTGTGGGGAGGGACAGGGCTGGGGGTAGAGTTGGACAATCGGGGTTGAGGATTCACGGCGAAGGGAGGTGGGGTGGGGTGGCAAATGGCATTGCGGGGTTGGGGTTAGGGCCCTTGCAGTAGGGAGGAGGGCTGAAATAGGAGCCGAGCTGCTAGGAATATTGGGTGAATTTGGCCCCTTGATGGGGTGAGGGCTTAGGTTTATGGGGGTGTGTAGGAGGGTTGGAGATGTTAGGTTTAGGGGTAGGGCAAAGGGCTGTTACGGCAGCCCTTTTGTGGGATGTGGCTTGGTTTACTTGGGTTGCTGTCCGGTTTAATTTGGGTGTCTGGTCCATTGGAAGTTAAGATTAGGGTGAAGGGTAGGGTTGAGGAGGTTTGTGGGTTGGCATTGCAGCGGGGGGGGTGGCGGGGGGAGGGCTGAAACAGGAAGCAAATTGCTGGTGATATTGGGTGAATTTGGCCCTTTGATGGGGTGACGGCTTGGGTTTATGGGGGTGTGTAGGAGGGTTGGAGATGTTAGGTTTAGGGTAGGGCAATTAATTATTGGGCAATTAATATTCGACACATGAAATTTTGGTTACTTGACCAAGATACACTATCCATTCCTAAATGGGTAGTTTTGGAATTACATTCGGTTCAAGGCTCTGCACTTGGCTCTATATTAGGTTCTTCTCTTCCTTCCGATTTGAAACACTATAAACAGGTTTGCAACCCGATAGTTAAACATACCTTTCGCACTTGGTTTCAATTCCGAAAATTTTTCGATCTTAATCAATTTGTGCTAGCAATTCCTATTATTGGCGATATATTTTTTTCTCCCCTCCTCTACACACCGTGCCTTTCAAATTTGGAAGACTAATGGTATATCACAGTTTTTGGACTTATTTTCAGATGGTTCCCTTATGTCTTTTGAACAGTTATCTAAAAAATACAATTTACCAAGAACACTTTTTTTTTTAAAACATATTTGCAAGTTAGAAATTTCCTAAATACCATACTTTCTTTCTTTCCAGCGTTACCCCCTACAAATATTTTAGATGCTATCATTAACCTCAACCCCTGTCAGAAAGGTGTAAAGGCTATTATTTATAATACTATCATGAAACTTAGGATAGCTCCATTCGATAAGATTAGGACTGACTGGGAAAAGGAATTGGACCTTACTATCCCGACGGATGACTGGGATCATATTTTACAACTAGTTAATACTTCATCCATCTGTTCCAAACACTCCTTAATTCAAATTAAAGTTGTCCATAGAGCACACATGTCTAAAGATAAATTAGCTCATTTTTATTCTCATATTAATCCTCTTTGTGATAGATGTCATGGCGAGATAGCTTCCTTGACCCATATGTTTTGGTCCTGTCCTACTCTGGAAACATTTTGGAAAGACATTTTTAATATTATTTCAAAGGTTTTGAATAGTGATATTTCGCCCCATCCTATTACTGTTATCTTTGGATTACATAAAACTTCTAGTAATTTATCCCCTTCAGCGCGTAGAATGATTGCATTTCTTACTTTAATGGCGAAAAGGTGTATTTTACAACATTGGAAGGAGATTAACGCCCCAACTACGTTTTTTTGGTTCTCTCAATCGATACTGTGTCTAAATTTGGAAAAAAATCAGAAGAAATCTTTATGATACTTCAGTTAAATTTGAACAGACCTGGAGATCTTTTATTCAATATTTTCATTTAATGTAACTTTTTTTTCTCTCTGATCATATATATACTCCCTTCATGGATTTTATCGGCAAATAGTGGAGGTCGGGTTTGAGGACGTGATTGTTTAATCTGTTTAAGTCTACTATTTACCTAGTAAGCCCATTGCTTTGCTTTGTAGCTTAGTGGCACTGTAGTTTTTTTTGAGTTTTTTTCTTTTTTTCAGAGTTTTTTTTCTCCTTACCGTTATATATGGAAAACTAGTATACAATTATATTACCTTGTTATTTTATAACTAACCTATGTTGTTTTCATTTTTTTTGTATTAATATTTCTTGTATATCTATATCGTAACAATGTATTGATTGCTATATGTTTTACCTTGTGTGTACTAATTCAATAAAAAGATTTAAAAAGAAAGGTTTAAGGTAGGGCAAAGGACTGTTACGTAAGCCCTTTTGTGGGGTGTAGCTTGGGTCATTTGGGGTGCTGCCTGGTTTAGTTGGGATGTGCAGTCCATTGGAAGTTAGGGTTAGGGTGAAGGGTAGGGGTGGGGATGTTTGTGGGTGGCTTGGTACTGGTGATGTGGGGTGAACTTGGCTCTCTGCTGGGGACAGGGCTGTTTATGGGGGAGTGTAGGAGGGTTAGAGGTGTTAGGATTAGGGGTATGGCTGGGAGGTGGGGCTGCGGGACCTTGCGGTGGAGGGAGTGGTTGAAAGAGACCCAGGCTGCTGGTGGGGTGGGATGTAAGAGGAGACAGTGGGGGCTGGTGTTACGTAAACCTTTCTTTTTGGGGACTGACTTGGGTTATTTGGGGTGCTGTCAGGGTCAATTCAAAGTAAATTTATTATCAAATTACACACGTCATCATATACAGCCCCGAAATTAATTTTCTTGTAGGCATTCACAGTAAATTCACAAAACCTATCAATGAAAGACCACATCCAACAGGACAATATGCAAAAGACAATAAACTGTACAAATACATAATGAAAACAATATAATAAATAACTAATTGAGAACATAACCTGAAGAGTCCTTGAGAATGTGTCTATAGGTTAAACAACAACCACACACTCAACATCAGTAAAATCAAGGAACTGATTGTGGACATCAGGAGTGGAAAGTCAGGACAACATACACCCATTCTCATTGAGAGGTCAGCAGTGGAAGGGTAGGCAGCTTCAGGATCCTGGATGTCAACATCTCAGAGGATCTATCCTAGGCCCAATCAACGGACGCATGCAGGCAGCTCTCCTTCATTGAGTTTGAGGATATTCAGTATGTCAAGGACATGCAAATTTCTACAGATGCAGTGGAGAACACTCTGACTGGTTGCACCACACCCTGTTACTGAGCCTCTAATGCACAGGATTGAAGGGGGTTGCAGAGGGTTACAGACACAGCCAGCTCCTTCACAGGTAAAATCCACACAATCCACGACATACCCTCGCTACGACCATTAGATTGGAGGTGCAGGAACTGAAGACCTACTCTCAATTTAGAAACAGCTCCTTCCCCTTAAATCAGATTTCAGAACAGTCCGGGAGCACCACCACTATATTTTTTTTGCATTATTTGCAATTTTAGTAATTTTCATCTTTGCACTGTAGTGCTACTGCTGCAAAAAAATTGTCAGCATGAGACAGTGATAATAAATCTAGTTCAGCCATAGTTCAAGTTTGCTAGAACTGTTGGAGAGGGTTTAAACTAATTTGGCAGGGGTTTGGGAACTGGAGTAACAGGGCTGTTGGTTTACAAGCAGAGACAGTGTGCAGTGAGACTGTCACGAAAGACAAGCAGATTTTACAGCAAAATTGCAGTCAGTGGGATGAGTTGCAGTGTAAAAGGGGAACAAACTTGAAAAGGGTGATGGATACAAGACAGAAGGTGTTATATTTGATTGCACACAGAATACAGAATAAAGTACATTAACTTGTTGCGCAGTTAGAGATAGGCAGGTATGTTGTTGTGGGCATCACAGTCGTGGCTGAAAGAAGATTATAGTTGGGAGCGTAACAAAGGAATCACATTGTATTGATGGACAGGCAGGTAAGCAGAGGGGGTGGCATGGCTCTGTTGCTAAAAAAAAAATCAAATCCTTAGAAAAGTGACAAAAAGATCAGAAAATGTAGAATACTTGTGGGTAGAAGTAAAAAAACTGCAAGGGTAAGAAGATCCTTATGGGAATTATAGACAAGCTTCTGAACAGCAGCCAGGATGTGGGCTCTAAGTTACAACAGGAGATAGAAAAGGTATGTCAGAATGGTTATGGGGGATTTCAATATGCAGTTAGATTGAGAAAATCAGGTTGGGTTAGGGTTATAAATGCAAGAGATTCTGCACAAGAGATGCTAACAATCCAGAGTGGCACACACAAAATGCTGGAGGACCTCAGCAGGTCAGGTTTCTTTCTTTCTCTCCATTGATGCTGCCTGACCTGCTGAGCATTTTGTGCGCGGGACTTTGGGAGGTAGGCTAGAGATACATCTCTGCCAAAGGAGGTGTAAGGCCCTCCTTCCTTCAGCTGGCCAGCAAGTCGCCCATCGGCAAAGTGTAGCAACTGCTTAGCCCTCCCAATTAGGGTCACATGAAGCCATGGGAGCAGGTAGAGAGGAGAATGCCTACAAGATAGCTTTTTAGAGCAGTTTGTGATTAAGCCCACTGAGGCATTGAGCTTAAAGTAAAGGAACCCTTAGGAGTCAGTGATCATAATTTGATAGAATTCACCCTACAATTTGAGAGCGAGAGATGCTAAAGTCAGCTGTATCAATGTTACAGAAGAATAAAGGGAAGTACAGATGCATGAGTGGGGAGCAGGGCAAAGTGGATTGGAAGAGGATACTGGCAGGGATGATGACAGAGCTACAGTGGCTGGAGTTTCCAGGAGCAATTTAGTGGTGCAGGTTGCATACATCCCAAAGTAGTAGTATTCTAAAGACAGAATGATTAAATTGTGGCTCAATAGGGAAGTCAAAGCCAACATAAAAGCAAAAGTGAGGGCATATAGTAGAGCAAAAATAAGTGGGAAGCTAGAGGATTGGAAAGCTTTCAAAAACCAAAAGACAACTTAAAAAAACACAAGGGGAGGGGCAAAGAAAATGAAATATGATGGCAAGCTAGCCGACAATATCAAAGAGGACACCAGAAGTTTTTCAGATATACAAAGAGTAAAGGAGATAAGTATACTGGACCACTAGAAAATGATGCTGGAGAGGTAGTAATGGGAACCAAAGGAATGGTAAATAAACTGAATAAGTAGTTTGCACCAGTCTTCACTGTGGAAAACACTAGCAGCATGCCGGAAGTTCAAGAGTGTCAGGGGCAGAAGTGAGTGCAGTTGCTATGACTCGAGTGAAGGTTTGAAAGTAGAATAGTCACTTGAACCAGATGAACTACACGCCAAGGTTCTGAAAGAGGTAACTGAAATGACTATGGAAGCATCTTTCAAGAATTACTAGATTCTGGAATGGTTCTGGAGGACTGGAAAAATGCAAATGTCACTCCACTCTTCAAGAGGGGAGGGAGACAGAAAAAAGGAAACTAGTTAGTCCGACCTCAATGATTGGGAAAATATTGGAGTCAATTGTTGAGGATGTTAAGGACCTCACGTGGTCTGTACATACCAGCTGTGTGATGAGAAAGGCACAACAGCACCTATTTCACCTCAGACGGTTGAGGAAGTTTGGTATGGGCTCCCAAATCCTAAGAACGTTCTACAGGGACACAATTGATAGCATGCCGACTGACTGCATCACTACCTGGTATGGAAATTGTACCTCCCTTACGAGCAGGATTCTGCAGAGAGTTGTGCAGACAGCCCAGCGCATCTGTAGGTGTGAACTTCCCACGATTCAGGACGTTTGCAAAGACAGGTGTGAAAAAAGGGCCCAAAGGATCATTGGCGACCTGAGTCACCCCAACCACAATTTATTCCAGCTGCTACCATCCGGGAAACGGTACTGCAGTATAAAAGCCAGAACCAACAGGCTCTGGGACAGCTTCTTCCACCAGGCCAGCAGACGGATTAACTCATGCTGATTTGAGTGTATTTCTATGTTACATTGACTGTTCTATTTATTATAAATTACTATAATTGCACATTTAGATGGAGTCGTAACGTAAAGATTTTTACTCATGTACGTGAAGGATGTAAGAAATAAAGTCAATTCAATTCAATGCGTTTTCAGGATATTTGGAAGCACATAATAAAATAGGCTTTTACTTGAGGGAAAAATCTTGCCTGATAAATTTGGTGGAATTCTTTCATGAGATGACAAACAGGATAGAAAAAGGAAAATCGATGGATGTTGTGTACTTCAATTTTCAGAAGGCCTTTGACAAGGCGCTGCACATGAGTCCATTGTTTTACAGTAAAGTACTGGCAAGGATAGAGCATTGGTTGATTGGCTGGAGGTAAAAGAGGAGGAATAAAGGAAGCCTTTTCTGATTGGCTGCTGATGACAAGTGGCATTACTGGTTGGTGCTGGGGCAGCTTCTTTTTACATTGTATGTCAATGATTCGTATGATGGAATTGATGGCTTTGTGGCCAAGTTTGTGGATGATACAAAGATAAGTAGAGGGCAGACAGTGTTGAGGAATCAGGGATGCTGAAGAAGAACTTGGACAGATTAGGGAAATGGGCAAAGAAGTGGAAAATAGAATAGTGTTGGGAAGTGTATGGTCATGCACTTTGCTGGAAGGAATAAAAGCATGGACTATTTTCTAAATGGAGAAAATTCAAAAATCTTAAATGTAAAGGCACTTGACTCCTTGTGTAGGATTCTCTAAAGGTTCATTTGCAAGTTGAGTTGGTGGTGAGGAAGTCAAATGCAATGATAGCACTTATTTCAAGAGAATGACAGTATAATAGGATGTACTGTTGAGGCTTTATAAAGCACTGGTGAGTCATAATGGAGTATTGTGAGCAATTTTGCGGCTTTTAGTTAAGAAAGGATGTGTTGACATTAGAAGAGCTCCAGGGAAGGTTCACAAGAATAATTGAAGGAATGAAAGGCTTATCATATGAGGAGCAATTGATGGTTCTGGGCCTTTACTCACTGGAACTTAGAATGATAGGGATCATTAAAACCTATCGAATGTTGAAAGACCTAGATACAGTGGAAGTGGAGAGGATGTTTCCTCTGATCCCAAACCATAGAACACAGCATCAGAATAGAGGAACATCTATTTAGAATGGAGATGAGGAGGAATTTCTTTACTGAGAGAGTGGTGAATCTGTGGTATTTGATGTCACAGGCCAGATCATTGGATATATTTAAGAGGGAGGTTGATAGGTTACGAGGCGAATGGGGTTGCGAGCGAAATGGATCAGCCATGATAGTTAGAGGTGCAGATAGAAGGTTCTGTGGTCGTGACAGAGAATCCAGGATGGTTTGTTGCCTCCCAGGTGCCAGGGTCAAGGATGTCTCTGATCGATTGCATGATATTCTGAAGTGGGAGGGTGACCAGCCAGATGTCGTGGTGCACATCGGTACCAATGACATAGCAAGGAAGAGTGGAGAGGTCTTGGACAGTGAGTATAGAGAGCTTGGTAGGAAGTTGAAAAGCAGGACCTCAAGGGTGGTAATCTCAGGATTGCTACCTGTGCTAGGTGCCAGTGAGGGTAGGAATAGGATGCTCTGGAGGAGGAACAAGTGGCTGAGGAACTGGTGTAGGGGGCAGGGTTTCAGATTTAAGGATCATTGGGACCTCTTCTGGGGCAGGTGGGACCTGTACAAGAGAGACGGGTTACACTTGAACCACAGGGGGACCAATATCCTTTCAGAGAGGTTTGTTAGTGCTATTGGGGAGGCTTTAAACTAGATTTGCAGGGGGATGGGAACCAGAGTGCCAGAGCTGACAGTGTGGCTGGGTGAAAATAAATGATGTTGAAAGTTTAAGCAAATCCGCTGATAGAAAGGTTGTGAGTGGTGGTAAATATCTTCTGAGGTGTATATATTTCAATGCTAGGAGTATTGCGGGGAAGGCAGATGAGTTGAGGGCATGGATTGACACGTGGAATTATGATGTTGTAGCAATTAGTGAAACTTGGCTACAGGAGGGGCAGGACTGGCAGCTTAATAATCCAGGGTTCCGATGTTTCAGATGTGATTGAGGCAGAGGAATGAAAGGTGGGGGAGTAGCATTGCATGTTAGGGAAAATATTACAGCAGTGCTCAGGCAGGACAGATTAGAGGGCTTGTCTACTGAGTCCTTATGGGTGGAGCTGAGAAACAGGAAAGGTATGGGCACATTAGTGGGATTGTATTACAGACCACCCAATAGTCAACGAGACTTGGAAGAGCAAACCTGCAGAGAGATAGCAGGCAACTGCAGGAAACATAAAGTTGTGGTGGTAGGGGATTTTAATTTTCCATATATTGATTGGGACTCCCATACTGTTAGGGGTCTAGATGTTTTAGAGTTTGTAAAATGTGTTCAGGAAAGTTTTCTAAATCAATATATAGAGGGACCAACTAGAGGGGATGCAATATTGGATCTCCTGTTACGAAACGAATTAGGGCAAGTGACAGAAGTCTGTGTAGGGGAGCACTTTGGTTCCAGTGATCATAACACTATTAGTTTCAACTTGATCATGGACAAGGATAGATCTGGTCCTAGGGTTGAGGTTCTGAACTGGAAGAAGGCCAAATTTGAAGAAATGAGAAAGGATCTAAAAAGCGTAGATTGGGATAGGTTGTTCTCTGGCAAAGATGTGATTGGTAGGTGGGAAGCCTTCAAAGGGGAAATTTTTGAGAGTGCAGAGTTTGTATGTTCCTGTCAGGATTAAAGGCAAATTGATTAGGAATAAGGAACCTTGGTTCTCAAGGGATATTGCAACTCTGATAAAGAAGAAGAGGGAGTTGTATGAAATGTATAGGAAACAGGGGGTAAATCAGGTGCTTGAGGAGTATAAGAAGTGCAAGAAAATACTTAAGAAAGAAATCAGGAGGGCTAAAAGAAGACATGAGGTTGCCTTGGCAGTCAAAGTGAAGGATAATCCAAAGAGCTTTCACAAGTATATTAAGAGCAAAAGGACTGTAAGGGATAAAATTGGTCCTCTTGAAGATCAGAGTGGTTGGCTTTGTGCGGAACCAGAGGAAATGGGGGAGATCTTAAATAGGTTTTTTGTGTCTGTATTTACTAAGGAAGCTGGCATGAAATCTATGGAATTGAGGGAATCAAGTAGTGAGACCATGGAAACTGTACAGATTGAAAAGGAGGAGGTGCTTGCTGTCTTGAGGAAAATTAAAGTGGATAAATCCCCGGGACCTGACAGAGTGTTCCCTCAGATCTTGAAGGAGACTAGTGTTGAAATTGCGGGAGCCCTGGCAGAAATATTTAAAATGTCGCTGTCTACAGGTGAAGTGCCGGAGGATTGGAGAGTGGCTCATGTTGTTCCGTTGTTTAAAAAAGGATCGAAAAGTAATCTGGGAAATTATAGGCCAGTGAGTTTAACGTCAGTAGTAGGTAAGTTATTGGAGGGAGTACTAAGAGACAGAATCAACAAGCATTTGGATAGACAGGGGCTTATTAGGGAGAGTCAACATGGCTTTGTGCGTGGTAGGTCATGTTTGACCAATCTGTTGGAGTTTTTCGAGGAGGTTACCAGGAAAGTGGATGAAGGGAAGGCAGTGGATATTGTCTACATGGACTTCAGTAAGGCCTTTGACAAGGTCCCGCATGGGAGGTTAGTTAGGAAAATTCAGTCGCTAGGTATACATGGAGAAGTGGTAAATTGGATGAGACATTGGCTCGATGGAAGAAGCCAGAGAGTGGTGGTAGAGAATTGCTTCTCTGAGTGGAGGCCTGTGACTAGTGGTGTGCCACAGGGATCAGTGCTGGGTCCATTGTTATTTGTCATCTATATCAATGATCTGGATGATAATGTGGTAAATTGGATCAGCAAGTTTGCTGATGATACAAAGATTGGAGGTGTAGTAGACAGTGAGGAAGGTTTTCAGAGCCTGCAGAGGAACTTGGACCAGCTGGAAAAATGGGCTGAAAAATGGCAGATAGAGTTTAATACTGACAAGTGTGAGGTATTGCACATTGGAAGGACAAACCAACGTAGAACATACAGGGTTAATGGTAAGGCACTGAGGAGTGCAGTGGAACAGAGGGATCTGGGAATACAGATACAAAATTCCCTAAAAGTGTCGTCACAGGTAGATAGGGTCGAAAAGAGAGCTTTTAGTACATTGGCCTTTATTAATCGAAGTATTGAGTATAAGAGCTGGAATGTTATGAGGAGGTTGTATAAGGCATTGGTGAGGCCGAATCTGGAGTTTTGTGTTCAGTTTTGGTCACCAAATTACAGGAAGGATATAAATAAGGTTGAAAGGGTGCAGAGAAGCTGTTTTTAAGTTGCCTTATCTTGGATTTTAAAAGCTTCCCAATCATCCAACTTCCCACTCACTTTTGTTACCACATATGCCTTTCCTTGGCTTTTATGCAGGCCTCAACTTCCTTTGTCAGCCACGGTTGCCTACCCCAGCCATTTGAGAACTACTTCTGTGGGACATATCTATTCTGTGCCTTGTGAACTATTCCTAGAAACTTCAGCCATCTCTGCTCTGCCATCATCCCTGCCAGTATCCTCCAGTTCACCTAGGCAAGCTCGTCTCTCATGCCCCTTCATTCCATTACAATACTGATACATGTGACATATGGTTCTTCCTCTCAAATTGCAGTATGAATTCCATCATTATGATCACAGCCTCCTAAGGGTTCCTTTACATTAAGCTTCCTAATAAGATCTGGGTTACTAAACAACACCCAATCTAAGATAGCCTTTCCATGAGTAGGCTCAAGCACAAGCTACATCTAAAAAGCATTCAACAAATTACTTCTCTTACGATCACACACCAATCTGGTTTTCCCCCAATCCTCTTGCATATTGAAGTCCCCTATTACAATTGTGAAATTACCTTTATTACATGCCTTTTCCAGCAACTTTTGCACTCACAACCCTGTATCTTGGTTACTATTTCAAGGCCTATATACACTTCCCATAATTTTTTTTTACCTTTGCAGTTTTTAAACTCCACAAAGATTCAACATTCTCTGACCCTTTGTAACCTCATTCTAAAGAGGTAACTCCATCTCTTACCAACAGAATCACACTACCACCTCAGCCTTACTGCCTGCCCTTTCAATATAAAATGTATCCTTTGATGTTAAACTCCCAACTATAGCTTTCTTTCAGCCATAACTCAGTGACATCCACAATGTCATACTGACCAATATCTAATTGCACAGTTTGTCCACCTTATTCTGAATGCTAGGCATATTTAAATACAGCACCTTCTGTCCTGCATTATTCGCCATTTTGAATTTTGCCTCTGTGGTACAAATTAACTCTTTGCTCTGTCTGCATTTGTACCCATTTATTGCAGAAAACTCCACTTCGCAGCGATATGATGCTGGAAATGGAAGCAACATTTTCAGTGCTTCCGTGGCTATCTCAGGATATTCAGCCTTGACTTTAATCCAAAATACCAGCAGAGATGTTATGTCAAACATACTTTTCAGCCTGCCATCATTAGCAAGCTCGAGGAGTTGATCTTCCTGCGCTGACATGGATGACGCGTACATAATGACCTTGTGTATGTGCGCTCGTTCAACAGTGCGTGACAGGGAATGAGGAAAGGTGCAGCTGACTCATATTGCCAAATCATATTGTTTCCTCGTGGCCTGGTGGTTGGGGACCACTCTTAGCACGAAGAGAGACCAATCAGGATGCTCGCTCTCCCTCTCCCTCCCCCTCTCAAAAAAAAAATCGATTTCTGTGATATTGTATATAATTTTCGGGCGTCAGGGAGTCACTATCGATATGTGGGAGACTCCCGGAACTTCCGGGAGAGCCTAATGCTATGATACTCCTGCCTGATGATTTGGGGGGTGGGGGGGGTGTCAAAAACTGTTGGACAGATGGAAAGGATCATTGCGAATGCGATAGGCCCTGCGTATGTAGTGCTCTGATAAATATCTGATAGGTGGAAGAGAGATCCCAGTGATTCTCAGCAGTCTTAGCAATCCTTTGTTGGGACTTGCAGTCAGATGCCTTATAATTCCCGTATCAGACAGTGATGCAGCTAGTCAGGACACTCAGTGGTGTTCCAGTAAAAATTGGTTAGAATCTCTTTGGTCTTGTCTATGTTGAGACTCAAGTTGTTGTGCTTGCACCATTCTAGCAGAGACTTTACCACCTCTCTGTATGCCATCTTGTCATCATTGATGATGCAGACTACTTGTCTCATCAGGACCTTGATGATTCAGTTTGAACTGGATGTAATAGTGCAGTCATGCATCAGCAGCGTGGCCAGCAGCAGGCTGAGCACGCAGCCCGAAGGAGCGCCAGTGCTCAGCGCAATGGAGCTCGGGAATGTTTCTGCCAACATGCACTGACTGACCTTTGTCAAGTTGTCCAGAATCCAGTTACAGAGAGAACTTAATAGACAGTTACAGAATCTAACATTCCACGTGACTGTTTGTGGCCTGCTATAATTACAATACTGCTAAGATTTGTTAATTGAATTTGGGAATTGAGGCTTGCACTCCTAAATCTAGGCTAATTTAGTTCAAAATGCAATGGTCTTATCATCAGTCCTATTTGAATATTATTGATGACCTTGATTGGTTTCAAAAAAAGCATTCCTGCTCTAAAGCCACACATTTCTTTTTGCAATGACCCAGGGTGGTAGGCAGAAACTAAAGTTTATATCTAGTGCAAAAGAAAGGAGGACTCCAAATGTTCAGAGAAAGCAAATGGTATTAGTTTCACTGCAATTGCAGTTGTACTCATCTAGCTTAGCACATACTGCATTGAATCAGTTGTCCAACACGGAAACAAGCCCTTCATTTCAAATGGTCCATGCCAACCAAGATGCCCATCCAAGCTAGCCCAATTTGCCAGTGTTTGGTCAATAACTTTCTAGGCTTTTCAATCATGAACCTGTCTAATCATTGCTTAAAAGTTATTGTACCTGCACAACCACTTCAAGCAGCTGATTCCACATACACATCACCCTGTGTAAGAAGTTGCCCCTCAACTTTTTATTAAATCTTCCCCCTTCTGTATTATGCATGGCAGTTAGTGTGACGCTATTACAGCTTGGGCCAGAGTTCATTGTTTAATCCCAGCATCCTCAACAGAGTCTCAGCACATCCTCTCTGTGGAATGAATGCGTGGGTTTTCTCCAGTTACATCCACCATCCAAAGATGAATGGGGTGGGTTAATTGGTCATTGTAAATTTTCCCGTGATTAGGTTGGGGTTAATCTGTTTTTTCCAGGAGCTGCTGGGCAGTGCAGTTTGATAGGCCAGAAGGCCCTATTCTGCACTCTCTAAATAAATAAACTACACCCTCATTTTTGAATCCCTAACTCTTTTTGGGGGGGGGGGGGGGCAAAAGACTGATTATATTCACATTACCAATGCTCATTTTACATAATATTGCACTGCAGAAGTCCATTTAACTTTTTAAAAAAACTCAGAGGGGGAAGAGTACTGAACAAGTGCCATCACAAAACAGCTGCCTGCAGCAATTACAGCAATCAAAAAGCCACCTGCCTGAGATTTAGATATCGCAGTTTAGATTTTGCATACATAAATTAATCTGTCAGTACCGTCTATTAAACCAAGATTACAACTGGCACCAAAATAGCAATAACTGCCCCCTGTATTCCTTAGGGAACTGAATAGTTTTAATACTGGGAATGTGTGAATTGTGTTGGATTGCAATCGGGTAAACAACAAAAACCCAGGAGCGTGACTTTGGGAATGTGCATTTGTGGAAAAGCCCTAAAATGCTGACAATCTTGGAAGTGTGACGTTTACCCACAAAATCTAAGTCATGAATCTAAGGCAAATACATAACCAAACTGGACGACAGATTACTGCTAGTTGAACAGCAACACATTTTTTGGACACAATATCACTTGCCCAATTTATTATGTCCCTCCCAGTTGTATAACACCCCATATGGGCCAACATCATGTTCTAAATGATTACTTGTTACAATACATCTGAGAATTAAAGGCGTGTCAGCATCTGCTGAAATTAATGTGAAAAAGGCCTGGCTTACATTTCATGGTGCTGTCCCAAATTCTATTGAAAACATTTGGTCAGAACAAAGCACAAGTGTCAGGAAAGCATCACTGTCAGTCATGATTGAAAAATGTTTTCTTTTGTAATTATCCTAACAGTGCCTGAGTAAATTAAACCAAATATAATTTAACTTGCATTTCAGCAAACCAACACAACCCATTAATTTGCACTGAAATAGTCCTTAAATCTCAGTGCTTCACAGCAGTAGATAATTGTAGAAATTACTTCCAAACATGCCCACTTGACAGGAGAAAGAATATACTGCATGTGGAATCCTTCCTCAAAAAGTGGCAAGATGCAAGTCTGAATATCCTTTAAAGCAAAAAAAAACCTCTGAAGGGAGTGAACATTTATAACAGAGAGATAGAAATTCAGAATTGAGGCTGCAGTCAGATCTTATTGATAATGGCACGGGCTTGAGAGACAGAGTATTCATCTTGCATTATGTTCATGTTGTATCCCACAGTTGTGTCATGTTGAGGGAAAACAATCCTGGGCGACAGGGCTATTATTTATATCCCTAAAATCGAGATAGGAGATGTAGACAAAAATTGGGAGGGGGAAGAAGGGCAGAAACGGAAAAAAAACAGGAAACAGCATGGAGAACACAAATGGGCTTTTTGAAAAAATATCAGAAATTCAGGCAAAAATGTAAGCCACTAGCTATCAAGACTGTGATAGAAGCAAGAGACTACATGGGATAGGGTACAGCTGGGAATTTAAACAAACAGGATACAAAGGGCTACAGTGGAAAAACTAGCATGGATTGCATCCCACCAAACTCCACCCACATGTTGAAGTTACAGTTGATTTATTACTTGGAACACACCTGCTATGAGACACCTTTCCAGAGAAGATGACATTATCTAATATTTTAATTCTAGGTTAAGGGCTAGTAAGATCAGTTTTCTTTGAGATCCCAGAGATTCTCCTGGTAGATGACACCAATTTGTAGTTTCCAAAAAAATGTCATTACCAATATTTAGAACAAATCTTTTTGTGTAGTGTGACCAAGAAAACTTACTTTCTCACCCAGGGAAGAACCCATTTTGGCATTAACAGCTCATCTTGATGGAAAATAGAAACAATTTAGACTACCCAATAATTCATTTTGATTAAATATGTAAACTGCTGCTGTTAAAACAAAATACCACATAATCTTACCAACGTCAAAGAAAAATGCAGGTGAGCTTCGGAATGTAATGAAAAGGGATGAATCCAACAAGAATCAGAAGCAGGTTTGTACCACTAGCACATGTCATGACATCTGTTGCTTTGTGGCAGCAGTAAGCTGTAATACACAACTATAAGTACTACAAATTACAATGTATACGTAAAAAAGAAACTAAACAAGTAGCGCAAAAGAGAGGGAAAACAAACACTGAGATTGGTCAATAAACCTATGACGACATTCAGGAATTTGATGGCAGAGGGGAAGAAATTGTTCCCGATGCACTGAATGTATCATCAGGCTCCTGTACCACCTCCTTGATAGTAGCAATAAGGCGGCGGCCCTGGGTGATGGAGTCCTTAATGAAGGAAGCCATCTTTTTGAGGCATCACCTTCTGTAGGTGTGCTGATTGCTGGGGAGTCTAGTGCCCATGATGCAGCTGACTGAGTCTACAACTTTCTGCAGCTTTCCCCCCCCCCCCAGTCCTGTGCAGTGACCCCTCCATACCAGACAAGGAGAAACAAGCAATTAAACTTAAATAGATTTAATGCAATTGATATATTGGTCATCATAATGCCCCTTTGGAATTGGAGGCCTGTATATTTTTTTAAAAATCAGCACCTTAAGGCAGAGCTATTTATAGATTTACTGCAGGACGACTGATTTCAAAATGAAATGGGGGAAATCTTGCTGGAAGTGCATTTGCAAAGCACTAATGTCAAGATCAAGGCATCGACTGCACATGATTAATGTATATAATTGTTTCTGCTTCATTTCATTTTGACTCAACTTAAATGTGATTAGGCACATATAAATTCTTGTGAATAAGTATTAATATTAATAAGACTATTAATAATTATTCAACTTCACTGACCTAAAGAAAGAAATCAGTTAAATGATTCTATCTTTAGATACAAGCCATACAGCACAGAAACAGCCCCTTTAGGCCACCTTGTCAATGCCAACCACATTATATTAACCCTATTTACCACTGAGAGTTGCTAGAGTACCATCATCTTTTCATTGCAGTCACCTTTCAGGTGAAAATACACACTGTTAGATCTCCTGAAACTTCTGTATTCTGGTTCCAGACATCCTTGTTATGAAGAAAGTTTAAGGATCCAACCTATCCATGTTCCTTATAAATTTTGTTCAACTACCCAAGTAAAACAAACACAGTCTATGCAAGCAACACACACAAAAAATGCTGGTGAATGCAGCAGTCCAGGCAGTATCTATAGGAAGAGATACAGTCGACGTTTCGAGCCGAGACCCTTCGTCAGGACTAACTGAAATAAGAGAAAGAAGAGATACAATGTCTCCACCCCAAGAAGCAACTCAGTAAATCTTCTCTATGCTTTCTCCAGTGCAATCATGACATAGCCATAAGACATAGGAGCAAAATTATGCCCTTCAGATCATCAAATTTGATTTACCATTCAATACTGGCCGACTTACTAACCCACTCAATCTATTCTCCTGTGTTCTCCCCCTCAAACTGTGCAACCAAGATCTCAGTTTTACATACAAGTCAGATCAGTTACTAATTTTTCTAGTCCCCTTCAATGTACTTATTCATTCAAATCATCCCATTTCTTTTATTTGTATTCCTTCAAATAAATTGGATACATTACATTCACAAGGGACTAGGGATCTAAAGTAGTGCACACCAATGATGCCCCAGTTAGATTCATCTCTATTTCATTTGGCACAGTCAGAGTCACTCAGATCTGGCTCACTTTTCAATGAAAGAGCTCATTCCACCAGCAATTCAATTGCAGTTATGACCGTGAACAAATCCAAGAATAAAAATTTGCTTATATTCTAGCTACATAATATTGACTTAACTGACAAATATCCATGTATCATTTCAAATTTAAAATAAATTGCTGGAAACACTCAGCAAACCTGGCAATAACTGTAGAAAAAGGGCCTTCATCACGACTGTGAAAGAAACCACATTAAAAGTAAGTGCAGAAATGGGGTGGGATGAATAGAACAAAATTCTCTAATCTGTTGATGCTAGGATTATGAGGATAAGCTGTTTAAGTAACCTGGTTAATTAATGGGGCCACAAAGTAAACAGAAATAAAATTTAATCCTTGGGCCTCAACTTGCAGAAACACTTGTATGAAATTGAAAAGGTTGGCCACTGGGAAAGTGAGAATGGAGCAAAGGTGTTCGACAAAGGGGCACCCCAATCTACAGCATGTTGGGTCTCACCAATGTAGAGGCCATGTCAGGAGCCCTGGATACAGTAGATGATCCCAACAGATTTGCAGGTGAAGTATTCCCTCACCTGGGCACTTTGCTCAAGGACTCTGAATGGAGGTGAGGGAAGAGGTGAATGGGCAGGTGTAGCACTTTTACTGTATGCAGGGATAAGTGCCAGCAGATTCGTGGGGAGGGATGAATGAACAAGGGAATGACAGACGGAGTAATCCCTACCTGCAGAAAGTAGAGGGTGGGCAACTTCTACCATCTTCAATGGGACCCTACCACCAAGTACATCTTTACCTCCTTCCACTCTCCCCTTCCTTCCCAGTCTTGCTGAAGGATCTCAACCCAAAACATTGCTTATTTATTCATTTCCGTAGATTCTGCCTGACCTGCTGAGTTCCTCCAGTATTTTATGTTGCTCTGGATTTCCAGCATCTGCAGAATCTTGTTTTTATGTTCAAAGATATAGAAAAATATAGTATTTTCCAAATGCATGTCTCCTGTCTCAACCAATTTTCCAGGATTACTATGATACCAATGTGTACTTGTCACATTATCCTGAGCACTTGCCTGAGGGGTTGGAAATACCACAGTTCGGCTAGAGAATCACTTGTAATGTTTTCTTGCACCATTACCTTGAGGACTTTCAGCTTTAATTTACAGTTTGCTTTTCAGAACCAGTTTTGAAGACAAATAGCAATATCAGCCGCTCTATCACTTCACCAGCTCCCCCCGCCCCCCCCCCCCCAATTCAATGTGTCTACACTATCAATGCAAAAACTACCAGGCCATATCCATGGAAAACAGCTGACATTTCAGCTGTACAACATTTCACCAGTTGGGTCATCAACCTGAAATTATAAATGAGTCTCCAGATGCCAGGTTTCTGATTCCAAATGTCTGCAGCTCGTCTGGATGGCAAGAATTTTCTTTCAAACCAACATTGGAAACCAAATTTTATTAACCTACCAGGTAATTCATGGACATTTGAATAATTTCATCAAGTGAAGAGTTCAAAACTCATTTATCATTACCAAGACCACTATTGCAATTTCAAGATCCACTGTTGTTTTTGTTTGCAATTTAAATTGATCCAGATGAAAATCCCAATGTATTCTTTGTAGGCCTCTTCTACAAACTTGACCTGAAAAATAGTGTCACTCACTTTAACCTACATCAAGTTCTCTTCACTTATTGCCCACATTTGCCCATGGTTTCTGCTTAAGAAATTCACTTAAATTCCACAATAGTCTCATCCTTCACATTTTGATACTTTCCCAACACTACAGTCCTCACATCAACTCCAAATTGATTCTGGTCTTTTGACTGTCCCAAATACAAATGCAACAGACAAATGTACTTTTAACATTCAATACTTTTCAGCTCCAAATCTCCTTCAAGATTAATGTGCTTCATTTCAGACTTCGCAACATACCGTACCTTGTCATATTTTAACCAGTTCTACAAATCTTAATGTTAAAGACCTATACAAATTTGTCCTCACCAGATCTCATACGCACATTTTAAACCCAAAGCGAGACTGATTAACATAGGCAAAACATTCTTTGTACACTGCTTTACTTCACAGCACCAAATTACCTACATCAGCATTCTGTAGCTACAATTTATTACAATCATTCTATATTTGAGGGTGAAACAAACTCTTGTTAAATCCATAAATAAAAACTTCTTGAACAGCATTCAAACTCAAGCAGCAGAAAACAGTTGGGCTTCAGGTTCAGAGTCTGATCTCTGACTTCAAATGATATACACACCCATCTTAAAATTTGGGGAGAATTTAGGGAGTTAGGTGCAAAGTTGAAGGACAGGACCTCCACGGTTGCAATCTCAGGATAGCTACCCATGCCATGTGCTAGCGAGGCTAAACATAGGAAGATAATGCAGCTAAATACTTAGCTAAGGAGTTGGTGCAGGAGGGAGGGCTTCATCTTTCTGGACGATTGGGTCTTGTTCCAGGGAAGATGGGACCTGTTCCGATGGGACGGGTTACAACGTAAACTGGAGAGGGGACTAACATTCTTGCAGAAAGGTTTGCTAGTGCTGCTCCAGGGGGGCGGGGGGGGGGGGTTAAACTAGATTTGCAGGGGGAGGGGAACCAGACGGTGAGGTAGAGGAGGATAAAGGTCATGTGAGAACTGCAAGTATAGTGCATGCAGTAAAGCCAGGTCTAACATATAAAGAGGCTTTGAGGAAAGAGAAACAGAATAAAGGGTGTAAAGGTAGTAAGGTAGAAGGGCTAAAGTGTGTGTACTTCAATGCAAGAAGCATCAGGAACAAAAGTGATGAACCGAGAGCTTGGATACATACATGGAATTATGATGTAGTGGCCATTACAGAGACTTGGCTGGCACCAGGGCAGGAATGGATTCTCAATATTCCTGGATTTCAGTGCTTTAAAAGGGATAGAGAGGGGGGGAAAGGGAGAGGAAGGGTGGCATTATTGGTTAGGGATACTATTACAGCTACAGAAAGGGTGGGTAATATAGCAGGACCCTCTTTTGAGTCAGTATGGGTGGAAGTCAGGAACAGGAAGGGAGCAGTTACTCTATTGGGAGTATTCTATAAGCCCCCTGGTAGCAGCAGAGATACTGAGCAGATTGGAAGGCAGATTTTGGAAAGGTGCAAAAATAACAGGGTTGTTATCATGGGTGACTTTAACTTCCCAGTATTGATTGGCACCTGATTAGTTCCAATGGTTTAGACAGGGCAGAGTTTGTTAAGTGTGTCCAGGCTGGATTCCTGTCACAGTATGTTGACAGGCCAACTAGGGGGAATGCCATACTAGATTTAGTATAAGGTAATGAACCGGGTCAGGTCACAGATCTCTCAGTGGGTGAGCATCTGGAGGACAGTGACCACTGCTCCCTGGCCTTTAACATTATCATGGAAAAGGATAGAATCAGAGAGGACAGGAAAATTTTTAATTGGGGAAGGGCAAATTATGAGGCTATAAGGCTAGAACTTGCAGGTGTGAATTGGATGATGTTTTTTCAGGGAAATGTACTATGGACATGTGGCCGACGTTTAGAGATCTCTTGCAGGATGTTAGGGATAAATTTGTCCCAGTGAGGAAGATAAAGAATGGTAGGATGAAGAAACCATGGGTGACAAGTGAGGTGGAGAATCTAGTCAGGTGGAAGAAGGGAGTATACATGAGGTTTAAGAAGCAAGGATCAGATGGGTCTATTGAGGAATATAGGGTAGCAAGAAAGGCGCTTAAGAAGGGGCTGAGGAGAGCAAGAAGGGGGCATGAGAGGCCTTGGTGAGTAAGGAAAAGGATAACCCCAAGGCATTCTTCAATTATGTGAAGAACAAAATGATGACAGGAGTGAAGGTAGGACCGATTAGAGACAAACGTGGGAAGATGTGCCTGGAGGCTGTGGAAGTGAGCCAGGTCCTCAATGAATACTTCTCTTCGGTATTCACCAATGAGAGGGAACTTGATGACCGTGAGAACAATATGAGTGAGGTTGATGTACTGGAGCATGTTGACATTACGGGAGAGGAGGTGTTGGAGTTGTTCAAATACATTAGGACGGATAAGTCCCTGGGGCCTGACGGAATATTCCCCAGGCTGCTCCATGAGGCAAGGAAGAAATTGCTGAGACTCTGGCTAGGATCTTTATGTTCTCGTTGTCCATGGGAATGGTACCGGAGGACTGGAGGGAGGCGAATGTTGTCCCCTTGTTCAAAAAAGGTAGTAGGGATACTCGGGTAATTATAGACCAGTGAGCCTTACGTCTGTGGTGGGAAAGCTGTTGGAAAAGATTCTTAGAGATAGGATCTCTGGGCATTTAGAGAATCATGGTCTAATCAGGGACAGTCAGTATGGCTTTGTGAAGGGCAGATCGTGTCTAACAAGCCTGATAGAGTTCTTTGAGGAGGTGACCAGGCATATAGATGAGGGTAGTGCAGTGGATGTGATCTACATGGATTTTAGTAAGGCATTTGACAAGGTTCCACAAAGTAGGCTTATTCAGAAAGTCAGAAGGCATGGGATCCAGGGAAGTTTGGCCAGGTGGATTCAGAATTGGCTTGCCTGCAGAAAGCAGAGGGTGGAGGGAGTGCATTCAGGTTGGAGGGTTGTGACTAGTGGTGTCCCACAAGGATTGGTACTGGGACCTCTACTTCTCGTGATTTTTTATTAACGACCCGGATGTGGGGGCAGAAGGGTGGGTTGGCAAATTTGCAGACGGCACAAAGGTTGGTGGTGTTGTGGATAGTGCAGAGGATTGTCAAAGATTGCAGAGAGACATTGATAGGATGCAGAAGTGGGCTAAGAAGTGGCAGATGGAGTTCAACCCAGAGAAGTGTGAGGTGGTACACTTTGGAAGGACAAACTCCAAGGCAGAGTACAAAGTAAATGGCAGGATACTTGGTAGTGTGGAGGAGCAGAGGGATCTGGGGGTACATGTGCACAGATCCCTGAAAGTTGCCTCACAGGTAGATAGAGTAGTTCAGAAAGCTTATGGAGTGTTAGCTTTCATAAGTCGAGGGATAGAGTTTAAGAGTCGTGGGATAATGATGCAGCTCTATAAAACTCTGGTTAGGCCACACTTGGAATACTGTGTCCAGTTCTAGTCGCCTCACTATAGGAAGGATGTGGAAGCATTGGAAAGGGTACAGAGGAGATTTACCAGGATGCTGTGCTGCCTGGTTTAGAGAGTATGCATCATGATCGGAGATTAAGGGAGCTAGGGCTTTACTCTCTGGAGAGAAAGAGGATGAGAGGAGACATGATAGAGGTACGCAAGATATTAAGAGGAATAGATAGAGTGGACAGCCAGCACCTCTTCCCCAGGGCACCACTGCTCAATACAAGAGGACAAGGCTTTAAGGGAAGGGGTGAGAAGTTCAGGGGGCATATAGAGGAAAGTTCTTTTACTCAGAGAGTGGTTGGCGTGTGGATTGCACTGCCTGAGTCAGTGGTGGAGGCCGATACACTAGTGAAATTTAAGAGACTACTAGACAGGTATATGGAGGAATTTAAGGTGGGGGGGTTACATGGGAGGCACGGTTTAAGGGTCGGTACAACATTGTGGGCCTGTACTGTGCTGTACTATTCTATGTTCTATTAACAAAGGCAAGCAAAATAGATTTGTTAACCAGTTGTATTTTAGAAGTGATACTATGTTGACAGAATGTGCCAGCCAATATTCACCTATCAAAGACCAAAAACAGATTCTCTAGTATACACTATTGTGCACAAACTGGTTGCTGCTTTTTCAAAGGTGACTATACTTCCTGAGGTTGTTAAAAAAATACATGGGAAAGTCTTTCTTTGGCACATACCATTTCCTTGACACATTTACAAAGCAACCTGCATATATTACTTACTACAGATGAGAAAAAGATTGTTCCAACTTTGCCTCAATGCATATGAAATAACTTCTAGTAAAGGATGAAGAATGTATCGGTCATAAATAGTGCAGAAATTACTAAGTCAAAGATATCAGCACAAAACTCATCACTCCTGCATCTTTTACAGTATTCAAAACTTGGAATGAATGGTGGCTTACGAAAAGTCTTGGAAGTATCTAGCACAAGGAAGAAGACACACTTTCAGAATGGCATTTACTTTTAAAATCTAGATTTCATAAACTATTTGGTTCCTGAAACTTGTATTCAGAGAACAAACTTGTGTTTTGTTTTAACAAAAACAGTGCAACCTTCCATAACCTGGGCTTATTGTTTGTTTGCATCCTCCTGCAAATGGCCATTTTAGGACAAACCAAACAAGGACATTTTAGTATCAATTTCATTGCTGAATTAGCTTGGGCTGGTTCATCTTTGCTCACCTGCACCTGGGAACATTACACCACCATTCATCTGCTTTCTAATAGTTGCAAGGGTCTAAGGGCATGCTCTCAGCAATTTCAGTACAGATCTAAAATTACAGTGTAAAAGGTTGGAAATTGCTGAAAGTGTCTCTTCACAGATGAAAACCAAGAGGCCAGTGTTCATTTTTATACCTACCACTCCCAAATCTATTAATTGACATCTACCATAGTATGATGAAAAGAATGAACACAAATCTTGCATAAAAAAAGATTAGGCCACTTGGCCACTCAAGTCTCTTCACCATTCAGTGATCATGGTGGATCTGCCCAAGCTGCTTCTGTCTGAGTTCCATGTAACCTTTCATTCTTTGACCCTTCAAGAAGTTATTTACCCCTCCTTTAAATACCTCCAGTGATTAAGTCTTTAGTTAAGACATTGGCACCTGTAGTAATAAGCATCCACTTTGTGTCCTCAGAACTATAATCGCACTTTGTATAGGCAGCACTAGTATCACATTTTTTTTCCAAGAAAAAGGTTGGAAATAATCAGACCAGAGAGCATTTAAGAAAAAAATGTAAGTATGTTTTCCAGCAAGGATAGGAAACAGTCAAGGCAGCTGAGTAAGGTGAAAGGACAAGTAAGGACTATACAGAGGAAATGTGCTTCACTAATTTGAGTTTGGTATTCACATCAACTTTAGAAATGCATTTGACAAGGTGGCCAGGATTTTGTCAAAATCCACATCTATCACATTGCCTTCAACCATCCTAGTGAAAATCTTAACAGGGTCCCTGCAAAACCAAACAAAAAAAAATGTTGACTTAGTCCCTATCTTTCCAACAAATATATTCTGCATCTTCCCCCCTCCCTCCAAAATGTATAACGTATAATTGAGGCAAAGTTAACAGGCTTGTAGTATCTGGCATAGTCCCACTGCTCTGAGCTCTAATATGTTAAATTGCATTTACTTTCATGCAACAAGCATCACTCGCAAGGAAGTGATGTCAGAGCATGGATTAGCACAAGGGATTCAGATATTACATCTGCTACAGAAATAGCTGAGCGATGGGCAGGACTGACAGCTCAATATTTCATGGTCTCAATGTTTCTAACACGAGAGGTGAAGGTAAGGGAGGAGTTGCACTACCAATTAGTAGAGGGGGGAACAAATAAATCACAGCAGTACTCATTCCAGGAAAAACATCTCAAAGTCACATGGGCAAACTTAGAAATAAAAGGTCATCACTTTGGTATTTAGCTATAAACACCAAACAGCCAACAAAATCAAGAGCAAGTTTGTAGGGAGCTCAGAGACAGGTATACAAATGCTGCAGTGGCTCATTGCCATGTGTCAGTTATACCAAAGATTTAGATGAAAATGTACAGGCACGGTTAGTGTATTTGGAGATGACAAAAAAAGGTAATTGAAGAATGTTATCACAAACTAGAGGGAGCATGATCAGCTGGGAAAGTGGACCAAGGAATGGCAAATTGAGTTTAACTGGGTGAATGCGGGTCATTGCAGTTTGGGAAGCCAAATCAGGGTCGGACTTTCAGTGAACAATATGGACTTGGAGGGCAGGGTATAAAATAGAGGGACCTGGGAGCACAAGTACATGGTTCCCTAAAATTAGTTCACAGTAGAGAGGGTGAAGATGGCTTTTGGCACATTGGCCTGCAATGCTCAAATATTTTAGGAATAATTTCTCCTCTGCCATAAGATTTCTGAATGGTACATAAATGCTACCTTGCTATTCCCCTTAAGTATTACATTTTAATGTAATTTTAGTAATTTGTCTTGCACTGTACTGCTGCCACAGAAATTCCATGACAGTGATAATAAACCCAATTCTGAGGAATCTGTCGGTATGTACCACATGGACAAGAATCATGGTCAGCGTGGACCATTTGGGCTAACAGGCCTGCTTTGTGCTGTATAACTGAGTCTAACAGGTGATTTTAACTTCCTGATATTAACCTGCACTGTTTCAGTGTTAATTGGCTAGATCAGGCAGTTTGTTAACTGCATCTAAAAAAGCTTTAAGCAATTTGTAGATGACCTGACTAGAAAAGGGTGCTACACTTAAACCTCTCAGGAAACAAAGCTGGATTGATGTGTCAGAGGGGGAAGAAATGAGACTAGTGACCATAATTCTATTTATACCAAGCTAGTTATGGAATGAGAGCACACACCCAACAATATCAAAAATTTAATCGGGGGGTGGTGGGTCTGTCATGTGAGGAAGCTTCCAATAGTGAGATGGGAAAAGTTTACAGCCAGTATGTTTGTTAGAAACAAAAACAAGGCTGGCAAGGGATATTAAGCTCTAAAGAAATGAAGGTTGCATTATGTGAGACATATTGGGTTCAAACATGCCACTTGAGTGCAACTGACTTAAGGTATTTGAGGAAATTAGGAGGACAGAAGTGGCTTGTAGGCAAGACAAAAAGAGAACACTAAAATTCTGCATGTTAAGAGCAGAAGGGTACCAAGAGCATCCCCTTAAGGATCAGTGTGGTGGATTATATCTGAAACTGCAGGAAATGGGTGATGTCTTAAATTAATACTTATCTGTACTTAAAGGTAAAAAACTTGGAAGAAATGAGATTAGGTAAGGACGTACTGACATCCTGAAGCATATCACTATTAAAGATGATTTAATAGTTTTGAAACAGCAATGGATAAATTTTCAGGGCCTGATAATCTCTCCATGGACATTGTGAAGTAAAAGGTGACTATTATGCCCTTAGCAAAGATTTTACCATCTTTGTTAGCATAGGAAGACTAGAATAGCTCAGAATCAGATTTAATATCACCGGCATACATCTTGATTTTTATTTGCAGCAGCATATAATACATAATAACGAAAACTGAATAAATATATTAAATAGTTAAATAACTAGCGCAAAAAAAGTGGCAAAGTAGTGTTCATGGGTTCAATGAACATTCAAGAATCTGATGGTAGAGGGGAAGCAGCTGTTCCTGAATTGTTGAATGTGCAATTTCAGGCTCCTGTACCTCCTCAAGGATAGTAGCTAATGCTGTTCCTTCATTTAAGGACAACAGACCCAGGGAACTACAGACCAGCAAATCTTATATCAGTGCTGGGAATTTACTGGGAGGAACTCCAACAAGATTTGCATTTGGAATACCAAGGACTGATTAGGGATGGTCCACATGGCTTGATACCTGGAAAATCACAAAACAGACTCACCTCTGGGGGCCATGTCTACATCTATTTACCTCAAAAGCAGCCAATATTAAGATCCCACATATTCTCACTCCCTCCAACCATCACCCCCATGCTACAAAGTAATGAAATAATCTGTATGGATGGCATACAAAGCAGTTTTTCCACTGTACCTAGGTATGACAATAAGCTAATGACTTATTCTTGTGCACTGTCGTTAGAAAACTTATGGGGAGAAAAGGTTCTCACTATCCGCCCTATATATGCTGTAGTTCCCCTTCAGCCTCCTCCACTCCATGGAAAACAAACCCAAGCTACAGTCTTTCCTCAGTGAAATATTCTATCCGAGCCAAATTCTGGTAAACTTCATCTTCACTAGTCTTTTCAGGCCTACCAATGTTTTATCAAGTTACAATTCTTATCTTCAGTGCACCTGTTAATAAAGGCCAGCATCCCATAAGCCTTCACCATCTTATCTTATGACATCTTGGTCAATGTCTCCCATCCACTACATAATGTACTGGTTGGACACAGGAGTACATTCAGCCAGTGAATCATTCCACTGAGGTGCAGCACTGAGCGTCATTGGAAGTCATTCCTGCCTGTGGCCATCAAACTTTACAACTCCTCCCTTGGAGGGCCAGACACCCTGAGCCAATAGGCTAGTACTGGACTTATTTCATAATTTACTGGCATATTTACATATTACTGTATAACTATTTATGGTTCTATTACTATTTATTATTTATGGAGCAACTGTAATGAAAACCAATTTCCCCCGGGATCAATAAAGTATGACTACGACTATCTTGCTGTGTTTACATATTTAGGGAACTGTGAACGTGTGCATCAATGCAGGTCTGTTCCTCAATACTCCAGGACCCTACCATTAATGGTGCATAACCCATTCTTAATCAAACTGCAAGAATACGTTACCTATTAATGTTGCAAATATTTACACAAGAGGTGTTGATTCACAAGGATATTCTACATAATCTGCTTAAAAGTAATTTTTCCAGTATTGCAACTTTCAGGATGAAGTCATCAACACCAACAATTCCGCCCCATACAAGTTGCAGCAGCAGCTGCTCATATTAAAGTGTAGCCATAGTATTGACAGAGGCTAGAATTCCACTGTCTTTTAACTATACATTTGTTGACAATTATTTAATGCTTTCCTTAATGACACAACTTGAATCTGAGTGAATATGCATGAATTTTGCCTGACAAAGATCCTATAACAAGCAGACAGAGGCCTACTATCCCAGCAATTGTAATTTAAAAACCTGGATCACATAAACCTCACCTCGGCTGATGCGTTGCTTTTCTCCTGACAGAATTCCAGGTGTGTCAATGATGCTAATGCTTTCAAGCACAGGATTCGGTAACTGGGCACACATAAATCTAGAAAACAAGTTCTTATTAGCAACGAATTTCAAGCAAATAATTCAAATTTATGTACACAGAAATATAATTGTTATTGGAATACATCAGTTTAGACCTGGAATAAGTAACCAGGCTAGGACTACAATTTCTGAACACTATACATCTAAACAGGTTCCTCCAATCTTTAAAAAAAATTAAAGAACTGGAAAAATCTTACTTCCTAATTCTGTGTTTTATAGAAGTTTATAATTGCTGATTTGCCAAATTCACTTAGTAGTCCCCTTTTACGTATACCTGCTCATTATTGCAAAAATCTAATCAGCTAATCACATGGCAGCAACTCAATGCACAAAATCATGCATTCATGGTCAAGATGTTCAGTTGTTGCTCAGAACAAACGTCCAAATGGGGAAGAAATGTGATCTTTGATGGAATAATTGTTGGTGCCAGACAAGGTGGTTTCAGTATCTCAGTCACTACTCATCTCTTGGGTTTTTTCTGCACAACCTCTAAAGTTTAGGTGAGTTGCACAGAAAACATCTAGCAAGCAGTAGTCAGCGAAAATGCTTTTAAGAGGTCGGGAGAAAGGCCAGACTGATTCAAATGGACAGGAAGTCGACAGTAACTCAAATAACCATATGATACAACAGTGGTGTGCAGAAGATCATCTTGAATGCACAAAATATCGAACCTTAAAGTATGGACTACAGTAGAAGACCAAACCAAATTATCCTCCTGTGTGTAATAAACTGGCCACTGAGTGTAGATGGAAGCCTAGAATTATAACGTTTATTGCAGGGACAATTTGATTCAGAAACTATTCTAAATTTCAGGATTTAAGATGTACTGCACAAGTTATTTGTCCAAATCAAAGAAAATTATCAAAGTACATATGTCATTATATACTGTCGAGTTTTTCTTACTAGCATTTACAGGAAGAAAATACAATTTATGAAAATTATAAAGACTGACAATGTACAAAAGAAAAACATTCTGCAAGTTTAAAAATAATTCTGATACCACAAGTTGTAGAGTCCTTGAAAAAGTCTGTAGGTTGAGGAATCAGTTCCAAATTGAGGAGAGAGGGAGATCTGGAAACCAACCATCCCATTTCTAGTTGCTCAGCAATATGAACATAGAGTGCCAGATACGATATGAAACAACTAGCATCATTACTATGATAGGGAGGCTGAAACATTGAGGACAGAATGAAACGAAATCATATTAGGCCAATTTGTGCATCTTTTTAGACTGCTGTAAAGAAAAACAATCAACTAGCACAACTCATTGCTCACTGCCTATGCAAAGGTGGGTAGTGTGTTACTTCTAGCACTGTGTTGTTGCTTTAGGTTTCTAGCACTTATGAATTTCTTGCATTTGCAGTGTATTGATCTGCATTGTTGTAAAATGTACCCTGAGGGGGAAGTCCCTCTTCAAAACGATATCAGGAATCACTTGACAAGTAATTGCCTCAACTCCTACTGGAATTAAGCTAATCTACAAGACAAACTTAACTACATCACCAATCCAAAACCAAGGTCATCTTCAGCCAGTACTGTAGTAAACAGATGGTTGTGCACGTGCAGGCTTGGAAGCAGAGATCCAACTCAACATTGACTCAAGCATGAAAACATTCAGAATCCATTAGACATTTACCAAACAAGATCTTCAAGAAACAAAAAAAATGCAGCTATGAAGAGAGTATTAAAAACATTTTCCAGGTTGCAGGATTTTTCCACAATATAGGGAAGACATTGAAATGCTAATAACTATAGCTTTCAGCTATTAAAACAATTAAAAGTGAACCTAAATTTGGCACAATGTTCTTGGACTGTAGGACAGTAAAGAATCCTGCCTTCCCGTTTGATTTAGAAGCAGACTACAAAATTAGATGCCTCAAAACCCAGGAGAAGTACCACCAATGCAGTCCTTGCAGAGTTCTCCAAATCCACAAGCAGTATTCCTAGTAGTACAATATTCCTATCCTTGAAGATAGTATTAGTCCCAATGGGCAAGCAACTTTGCTCCTTTGTCCAATATCAAATTGCTGAAATTACTATGAGTCTGAGGTCTGCCACATTGAGTTTCATTTAAATTTAGTGAAAAGTGGACAAGAATTAAATTTTATCCAACTGAATTTCTTGATTGGCAAATAAAATATGCTGAAATTCTAGGATGAAATTGCAGGAAATATAGCTGGGAGAAAATTATAATTTTAGGTCAGAGCCTAACTTCATTACAATTGAGCTCCTGTCTTCATTCTAACCCAATGTAGTTAAGTTTTCCGATGGTACAAGGTGAAGTGAGATAAAGAAGAATGCAAAAATTCTGTAGATATACAATAACCATCCATGTTTTTTCTGCATTTTGGATGTGGACTTTGGACTATAGACTATTTTTTAGTCCTATAGATTTTATATTTGTGTTCTTTTGCCCCATCTTCTTTTGGGATGGAAGAGAGATTGGGGAGGGGTTGATCTGCCTGAGCCATTTTGTTCATTTTTTGTGTAACCAGATGACCGTTGAATACCTTCTTTTATTATTAATGTGCACTTATACATTCACCTTGCCAATGCTAAAATATCTGCCTGTACCTTTGAGAGAATGTTGATATCATTTCACATGGGTGAAGTAGAATGAAAAGTTGCCATGTTCTAGAAAGGATGACGTTCAAATGTTTTTCCCAGGTTTGACGAGGAATGATTTTCGCGAGTAAATTGATCAGCACTGGATAGCCTGATTGCAAAGCTCCTTAATTGGCCTACCAGGTTAGTCTTTTTAGTAATTCAACTACAAGGAAATATATTGTAAAAGTTTATTTGTCTTTATTGTTTCATAACCAAATGTGAATGTGTTAATCTCCATTCACATAGCAGGAGCGAGAACTCATTTCAAGGTCTAGCCTATGTACTTGTAAGTTAAGCACATGCATGCCAAATGTGAGTATACCTCTTAGTTGAGATGAGATGTATTTATTCATATTTTCAATGTTATGGGTAAGATACAGGATTGGTGGGATTCTAATGTTTGTATTTTTTAAAGATTTGCCACTACCATATTGGTTTTGTACATGTTTTAATTATTTTCATACTGCATACGTAACAAGGGTGGGGGCTGAAGTTAAACTGAGATTGTAATAGCAGGAACTGTTTTCTTTAACTTATTTTGTTGTTTCTATTTTGATACCCTCTTTCTACAATAAAACATCTAAAACAGATAAAGGAATTTAAGAACCAGAAAAGTAATTGTTGTCCTGCATGTGCATTTTTTCCCCAGGCTACAAAATTTGTGCTGGGGGTGGATTTGGGAGTCAATGTACCTGTTCTGTATTTGTTTGTTTTTTTGGTGCAGATAGGGGATTTCAGGGTCAATGTGCCTGATCCATTTTGCTCAGGTTTTATGCAGAGTGATATTTGGAGGTTGATGTACCTGATTCATTCTGCTCTGAGCTCCTAAGAGTTTTAAGGAAACTAGTCCGGATTCCTGTTACTTAAATTCTAATTTACTTATTAAATTACCCCAAAAGTCAAGCACAAGGATTCAGAAGGGCCAACAAGGTAATTATAGAAGAGGCAGCTTCCTTTCAATGGACAGCCAGAATTAGATGGGTTAAGCAATTTTGGAGCACAAGGGAATCAGATAATGTGGGGGAATGAGATGAGAAAGGCTTTAACATGAGAATGAATCAGATATACTGTACAACTTACATTCATGCCCATTTTTAATATTCTCCTTAAACAAATCCACATTCTTTTAAGTGAAGAGATTTAAGTTTCTGTAAATTAATTCTCTGGCATATCCACAAAGACTAAGAAAACGTAGCATACATAAAAGTAAACATTGCAAATAATTTCTAATTTTAATGCATATTTAATCTATCAGTACAAAACCAATCAGCTTTTGATATCATGACCGCATTATATTTAAGGGGGGTCAATAAGCAAAATTCTATGCAAAATCTTCCCTAGAGTATGCTTTGCAGGCCTCAAGATAAAATCATGAAAAGATAGAAGCTTGCAGTTTCAGAGACCTAGCATTCTTGTTACTTAGCAAGCATACATTGCATTAATGTTGAAGTAAAGCATATACAGTCATTTCCATGCAACTTCAATAAATTCATGTACATTATATGCTGATACAACCTAATTAGCAAGAAACATTAAATCATGTACAGCCTACTTGACATTATGCTGTACATTAGTTTAAAAGCAACTTGAAGTCAAATGCAAGGATCAAAAAGTAATAGTTCAGCGTATCAAGACAGCCAATTACAGAAATACTGTACGTGTGTAACACTGGTAAACAGTAAAGTTAAAGTTTTTTCGAAAATGGGAATTTACTGCTATTGAAATTTGGTTTTCTTGAATCTAAAAGCATCTCTTTGGGATGTAAACTGAGGATAAACTTGTTTTATCAATGGAGGTTTTCAAGGTCAGCAATGAGTAACATTTATAGGAAGTATCAATGTGTCCAACCATGACACATCTGCTAGAATCATCTCCAAATCAGACCTTGAACTACAGGAAGAGTTGAAAGACATCCAACAAATTGAGGGGGGAGTTTCTGGCAAAGGATTTCCGGAGAGCAGGGGCTGCTGACAAACACAAGTGTACTACTGGTCAGAGAAAATGAAGGAAAACAGCTCATGTCAATAAGTTCAATGCAATAGCTTCCTAGGGTGGACAATTAGATTCCAATATTCTACCTTTGGGAGAATAGTTAGGTGTGGTGGTAGTTTTGGAATGGGCAGAGGAATAAATGTAGAAGCAAATGGGAAAATTGTTAGGGGGTAAGCATTTCAAAATTTGGACAAAGCCTGGCAGTGAGCCGAGACATTTGAAGAGACGGTAAACCAAAATCATCAAGCTAACAATAGAGATCTCTAGACCAATAGCTACAGTCCAAAAATATTCCAAATCTAAACTTCTATACCCTTCAGGTAGACTAGACCAATCAGGATAAAAGGTCTCAAGCCAAAACATCAACTGTCCATTTCCCTTCGCAGATGCTGGCTGATGTGCTCATTTCCATCAATATCCTGTTTGTTGCTCCATATTCCAGCATCTGTCTTGTCTCAATTTCTATAAGCAATTCAAAAATACTTATGAATCTAAATACGCTAAACCAAGTTGAGAAAGGAAATGCCATCACCCCACACCAATCACACTTCAAATGCCAGAAGAACTTCCAGAAACATGCAAAATTACCTTTAGTTTCTAATGTACTGCAATGTAATTTGAATTTCCTAAGTAGATGTAACTTAATTCATTCCACAGTACTACCAAGAGTGGAATACAGTTTTTCTTTAAAACTTCAAGCAAGCTTCAACTATAGTGTCTAAGAACGTGGAAACCTGCCTCAATGATTACAGTCCAGTAGCATTTACATTCACTGATGAAGCATTTTGAGAGGCTTGTGATGGAACACTCTAATTTGCCTACCATAACAGGTCCACAGCAGATGCCACTTCATTGGCTTTTCACTTGACCCTGCAACATTTGGACAGCACAGATGCATACAACAGGATGCTCTTCATTGACTAAAGCTCAGCATCATCATATCCTCAAACTGATGAATAAGCTTCCAGACCTTGACCTCAAATAGTCTTTGTGCAATTGGATCCTCTATTTCCTCAATTACAGACCACAGTCAGTTTGTACTGACAAAAACATCTCCTCCACAAACTCCATCAACATAGATGCACCTCAAGGCTATGTGCTTAGACCCTACTCTATTCGCTTTACACTTAAGACTTAGGCCAAGCTCTAATGCCATACTTAAGTTTGCTGATGACACCACTGTTGTTCACTGAATCAAATGTGGTGATTAATCACCATAAAGAGGGAGGAGATTGAAAATCGCCAAGTTATACAGCAAAAACATCGCACTCAATGACACCACAATCAAGTAGCTTATTGATTACAGGAGAAGAAAATGAGGTCCATGAGCCAGCCCTCATCAGGAAATCATAGGTAGAGAGGGTTAGCAAGTTCAAATTCCTTACTGTTATCATTTCAGATCTGTCCTGGATCCAGCACTCAAGTGCTATTATGAAGAAAGCACAACAGCACCTCTATGACAGCTAAAATTTTAACAAACTTCTAGACATATGAAGGAGAGTATATTGACAGGATGCATCACTGCTTCATATGGAAACACCAATGCCCTTGAATGGAAAAGCCTACAAATAGTAATGGATACAGCCCAGTCCATTACAGGTAAAACCTTCACCACCATTGAGCACATCGACATGGAGTGCTGTTGCAGGAAGCCAGCATCCATCAAGGAATCCACCACCCAGGCCATGCCCTCCTCTCACTGCTACCAACAAGAAGGTTGTGCAGGAGTCTCAGGTCCCACACCACCAGGTTCACTTGCCCTATCATTGAATTGTTCCCACAACCTATGGATTCACTTCAAAGGACTCTTCATCTCATTTTCTTAATATTTATATTTATTATTTTTCTTTTGTACTTGCAGTTTGTTATGTGCAGTCTTTCATTGTGTTTCTTAGATTTACTGTGAATGCCCACAAGAAAATTAATCTCAGGGTTTTATATGGTGACATCGACTTTAATTTAGATTTACAAGGGGTGATTGATAGGTTCATGGCCGAAGGTAGGAGTCAATTTTAGAAAACCTAGCACATTTATTTTTCATAGTCCCTTCCTACATTTACACACTTAGTCCAACGGTCATGGAGCATATGGATCTTGGACCTCCACAAAGTGCCCACAGCAGGGGTGATTGATAACTTCGTAGCCTACAGTAGGAGATGAGTTATTAACTTCAAACTTTCTGCATAATCACTCAAAGAGTTGACCTGCATGTGTATGCAACGAGAGCTATATAACTCATCTCCTTCTACTTGAGGCCACAAACTTATCAGTCACCCCTGCTGTGGGCAGCTTGTTGAAAAATAAATGTGCTAGGTTTTCTAAAATTGACTCCTTCTACCTTAGGCCACAAACTTACCAATCACCCCTCGTACTTTGCTCTTTGAAAAGGCGAAAGGAAAATAAAAAGTCTTTTCAGGAAATGCTGCAGTCATCCAAAAATATCTTAAAATGGCTAGCACAAATATCAATATTCATCATTACTTCAACTCAACCCAACAAATAACCAAATTACATACCTTTACTGCATTTCTATTCTTTACAGTTCTCCAATTTCATACTGTTACTCAAACATTTAAACAGTCCACTTAAATTTTTAATGTCCTACCAGAACCATCTATAATGCATTAACACAGCTGTATGGAGGTTATAGTTGGACAAATTTTACCCTGAGATTCTCTGAGACTAAGCTAATAAAATTTGTTTGATATTTAATATTTATAATATAGGAATTATAAATTCAGGTTAAGGATTGAAAATTTCAGGGGAAGTCAAATGAACGACCATCTTATAGAAACAGACAAGGTTTCTGTTAAATCCAATCTTAAAGAGCTGAAACTAATTCCATATTATTAATATATTTTAAACAAGTTGACAGCTTAGTTATAGAAAGAGAAATAATGCCAAATATTCAAATTCTAAATATTGGAAGTAAAATCTAATTTAAAATACCAATATTAACAGTGAATCTGCTCAAGGAATATTGATTGGTATCCTTTAAATTCGAAACCAATTCGGACTTGGATATCCAATCTGTGGATTACCAGCTGCAGAATGCCTAACCGTACATATTTTAATGTTTTTAAAAATTTGAGATACAGCATGGAATAGGCCCATCTGGCCCTTCGAGCTGTGCCAGCCAGAACTCCTGATTTAACCCAAACCTAACCATGAGACAACTTGCAATGACCATTAACCTACCCCAACTAGTACATCGTTGGACTGTGGGAGGAAACCCACACAGTCACATGTGGAATGTACAACCTCCTTACAGACAGTGTAGGATTGGAAATGGAACATTTATTAAGTACTGGGTGAATATTATTCATTCTGTACTTACCAGTGAACCCAAGTACCAAAGAGCCAAGTAGTTAGCTTTTAAATGTTTTCCTTTTGGCTTGCCATACACATTGTATACCAACTTCAACATGTCTAAGACTAACAAACCTGTTCAAAAATGCATTGCCAAAAGCATTAAGTTTCCGGAATGGTTTTTTTGGATCCACCACTAAAGCATTTCCTGGAATCACACCTTCCACATCCCCATTCATTACAGCAATGAAACAGTCAGTTGTTGGTTCAGGCCCAATTCTCATTCCAGGAAAGTCTTGTTCCAGAAGGTATCTGAATCAGAATCAGAAAATTGAGAATTTGCAGAATACAATACAGACATTTGATTGACATTAGCACCAATTGCTTGATTTTCATTAACCATGATCCCTATAGTTTTGTTGAAAGAAGAATTCACTTTAAAAGGCTACAAAAGCAGCGGTAAGGCATACAATGCCCAGAGTTATTTGCCACACTGATTTGCTGATCTGTACTTCAAACCAATTTACTTTGCTTGTACAAGTTGAGCACCCCTTATCCAAAATCTGTAAACTCCGAAATGGGACTTTTTTGGAGCATTGACATGACATCACAAATGGAAAAATTCCAGGCAATGTGTAGGTTTCTGTGCACCACAGACGGTTTTGAAAGTGACCTCACATGCATGATGAGCAGCAGTTAATGAAAAATAGAAAAACACTGCATAAAGCAAAAAATTAAGCTCTTGATCACATATCAGCGTTGGAGTGAACATTGTGGCTTAACAGTAATGAAACAAGCAAAAACCTACCACAACAAACTGAAAATTGAAGACAATTGTGAATATTTAGCAGGCTGGCTGCAAAAATTTAAGGGCACAGCATTTCTTTAAAAAATAAAAGTGTCTACTGATCACAAAAATCTAGCACCAGAACAAGTCAACGATGCTGTTGTTATACCTTACATAAAACTTGTAGAATACAAAGTGTACTGTAACCTATTAATAAAAATACAGCACCATAGAATAAAAGTCTGCCATTGTTCAACAGCTGATTCAGATATTCTTCCAATGCTGTGTTGCTTTTGTTACCCAATATGCATTATATTAATCGTATGTAAGAATATATTTTACTGTGAGCTATGTGATGAACAAGTGCAACAAGTGCAAGACAAAGACTGCTTACCAGCAGCACGTGAATTCAGTGTCAGAAATGATGGCAATCCCAAGATATCATTATATATTCCAGAATGATGCAGCTCTATATAAACTCTGGTTAGGCCACACTTGGAGTACTGTGTCCAGTTTTGGACACCTCACTATAGGAAGGATGTGGAAGCATTGGAAAGGGTACAGAGGAGATTTACCAGGATGCTGCCTGGTTTAGAGAGTATGCATTATGATCAAAGATTAAGGGAGCTAGGGCTTTACTCTTTGGAGAGAAGGAGGATGAGAGGAGACATGATAGAGGTGTACAAGATAATAAGAGGAATAGATAGAGTGGACAGCCAGCACCACTTCCCCAGGGAACCACTGCTCAATACAAGAGGACATGGCTTTAAGGTAAGGGGTGGGAAGTTCAAGGGGGATATTAGAGGAAGGTTTTTTTACTCAGAGTGGTTGGTGCGTGGAATGCACTGCCTGAGTCAGTGGTGGAGGCAGATACACTAGTGAAATTTAAGAGACTACTAGACAGGTATATGGAGGAATTTAAGGTGGGGGGGGTATATGGGAGGCAGGGTTTAAGGGTCGGCACAACATTGTGGGCCGAAGGGCCTGTACTGTGCTGTACTGTTCGATGTTCTATGTTCTAATACAAGATAATCTAAAATCCCAAATACTTCCAGCCTCAATCATTTCGGATAAGGGGTACTCAACCTGTATTGGCATAGTAGCGAAACTGGATTGTTCAATTTTCGACATTGTGTCTTTTGAAGCATGAGAAAACATATTATATTTTTATGTTGGACGAACTCAGCCGGGCAGCAACTATGGAAAAGAAACTGCCTGGCCTCCCGAGTTCCTCCAGCATTTTGTGTGTTACTTTGGATTTACAGCGTCTACAGATTTTCTCATGGTTGTGGACATGCTCTTTGTTGCTACGTTGAAAGTGTGATTACCAAATCCTAAATTAATAACAAACCCTAACCCTGGAGTCTTCAATATGTAACAAAGCAATCCTTGGACCTAAGAAAATACAAGCCAAGTTTGGCAAATGGCCCTACAAGAGCCTAACCCCTGCCCTTTCCTTCAAGGATTTTGTGGATCAATAGTCTATTGTGTGGTAAAAATCTTTTGTAGCCAAGGCAGGAACTAAAGGCTGAAGAGCCCGAATTGCTGCTCATCTAGGACAATAGGATCAAAGCCTATAAACTCAGCACAGAGTAGTTCTAATGAGGTTAACTTGATGCAAGCCTCAAAGTAAATGACAAGGTGAGCATCAGGTTCATTGAAAAAGTCAATCAATTTTAGTTCCAGAGAATTGCAAAATGTCAAGTACATAAATATGCAACAGGTGGTAAGTTTCTGAAAAGGACTGACAGTTCAGGTGGTGAAGCAGAAATAAGGGTCATCACTAACTGAGACCACAAAAATACAAGAGCGGGCAAATCATAACGAAACTATTCAAGAGAATAAATGGGCCATAGTTTGTCCACTGTACGCAACTATAGTCACCAAATCTCAAGAACATGCAAATCTCCAGAGTTGGATGAAATTCAATGCTGAGAAAAGGAAGGTGATACTTTTTTTTTTAAAAAAAACACAAAAGGTGACAGCCTACACTAGACGATGCAATTCTACAGGGGGAAACAGAAACCCAGATGTACCTTGGAATATTTAAATACAGCAAATAGAAGCCTAAATTAAAAGTGAATCAAAGCCATACGACACATCTTCAAAGTGATCAGCAAAAGATCCCACATAACGGTTTGGAAGTGAAGACTTTTGTGAGAATGTAAAGGAATGGGATCAGCTGTATTTTCCTGTAAAGAGCTACCAGATTATCCATTGTTGTTATTTACTCTGCACATTTCCACGATTCTTTCCCCGGGAGTCTTACACAGATTTTGCGAGACCTCAATCTGCAATAAAACTGGACCTATTAAATTTACCTAGAACAAGACACCCGATTCAAGGTGAACACTTACGTAAGCCCCAACCGTGGTAAATAGGTAAAAGCACATTGAATACTCAGACGACAAAGATTTAAAGTCATTGAGAGGACTGAAGGGTAGCAAAATATTACCAACCAAAACCTGCAAATCACAGTCTGAAAAGATGGAGGCAGAAACCTAATCCTCACCACGTTAAAAATTATCTGCAGTACCTAAATTACTAATCTAGGATGATCATGCTAGAAAATAAATCGCTGGCAAGTATAATCTCCCGTGCCGCGAATTCGTCTTCTTTTCATACCCACGCATTCGCAGCCAAATAGAGCGCCCTACTAAATTCAACGCCGAACACCCTGTCCCCCAGCTCTCCTGTCTCCCGGGGTTACCTGATGAAGGTGGTCTTGCCGGTTGAATACTGACCGACCAGCAACAGCATGGGCTTGTTATCAAAATCTGCATCCTCTAGCGAGGGCGAGTGGAATTCATGGAAGCGGTAGTGCTGCTCCAAGGGAAGCAGTTTGGTTTTGTAGAGTTTCTTCAGGCCGTCTGTCACCGTCTGAAATAACTCGGGATCCTTCTTACCTCGCTCGTTTCTCCCCAGCCAACTGAACATGGCGATTGACACTTAAGAGAAAATAGATCTCTTCACAGCTTATAAATTTACTTGCCTCGACTTAAAATTCTCTAGGGAAAAATTGCAAACGAAAATGCTGCACAGTTTTATTTTAAAGGGACAATTCCTTATGGCAGCAAAGCCTGCCTAGTAGACACCGCTGCCTCCCGGCTCCAGTTAAAGAGCCAAGTCGAGCAATGGTCCCGCCCACAGCGCGCCGCCCCTTCCGATGACGCAATCACTCGCCCTTCTGCGCCGCGCGTGTTGGGGTGCGTCGTTGGGCCGTTAATGGGCGAATGGCAGTCAACGGGCAGAACTGTCAACAACCATCGACCCGACTCAGTCAAACCATTAACGGCCGTATGCGCCAACTACTAGCGATCAATTCGACTCAATCGACTGAACCAACTGTGGATGGTCAAATTGGATTATCAGCTCAGTCATCCGTGACAACTGTTGGTAACCGGCGTTAGAGAATTAACGCAACCCTGCCAATGGAGCTAACCAGTTACCAGCAACCCTGTCCAGGGAACCACTGGACCCACTTGTCAATGCCATAGTAGTTAACCAAGCAACCTGATTCTGTCTTTTAATGAAAACCAGTTAACTAACTGAGCAAACATAATGGCTAAATTAATTACACAAACACGAGGAAATCTGTAGATGTTGGAATTTCAAGCAACACACACAAAAGTTGCTGGTGAACGCAGCAGGCCAGGCAGCATCTCTAGGAAGAGGTACAGTCGACGTTTCTGGCCAAGACCCTTTATCAGGACTAACTGAAGGAAGAGTTAGTAAGAGATTTGAAAGTGGGAGGGGGAGGGGGAGATCCGAAATGATAAGAGAAGACAGGAGGGGGAGGGATGGAGCCAAGAGCTGGACAGGTGATTGGCAAAAGGGATATGAGAGGATCATGGGACAGGAGGCCCAGGGAGAAAGACGGGGGGAGGGGGGAACAACCCAGAGGATGGGCAAGGGGTATAGTCAGAGGGAGAAAAAGGAGAGAGAGAGAGAGAAAAAGAATCTGTGTATATAAAATAATGGATAGGGTACAAGGGGGAGGTGGGGCATTAGTGGAAGTTTAAGAAGTCAATGTTCATGCCACCAGGTTGGAGGCTACCTAGATGGAATTTTACCCTTGTAAGCAGAACAAGTGCTACATATGCCCTTACACTTCCTCCCTTACCTGCATGCCCACTTTCAATGACTGGTGTATAATGACACCCAGGTCTCGTTGCACCTCCCCTTTTCCTAATCGGCCACCATTCAGATAATAATCTGTTTTCCTGTTTTTGCCACCAAAGTGGATAACTTCACATTTATCCACATTAAATTGCATCTGCCATGAGTTTGCCCACTCACCCAACCTATCCAAGTCACCCTGCATCCTCTTAGCATCCTCCTCACTGCTAACACTGCCGCCCAGCTTCGTGTCATCCGCAAACTTGGAGATGCTGCATTTAATTCCCTCATCCAAGTCATTAATATATATTGTAAACAACTGGGGTCCCAGCACTGAGCCTTGCGGTACCCCACTAGTCACCACCTGCCATTCTGAAAAGGTCCCGTTTATTCCCACTCTTTGCTTCCTGTCTGCTAACCAATTCTCCACCCACACCAATACCTTACCCCCAATACCGTGTGCTTTAAGTTTGCACACTAATCTCCTGTGTGGGACCTTGTCAAAAGCCTTTTGAAAATCCAAATATACCACATCCACTGGTTCTCCCCTATCCACTCTACTAGTTACATCCTCAAAAAATTCTATGAGATTCGTCAGACATGATTTTCCTTTCACAAATCCATGCTGACTTTGTCCGATCATTTCTCTGCTTTCCAAATGTGCTGTTATCACATCCTTGATCACTGACTCCAGCAGTTTCCCCACCACCGACGTTAGGCTAACCGGTCTATAATTCCCCGGTTTCTCTCTCCCTCCTTTTTTAAAAACTGGGGTTACATTAGCCACCCTCCAATCCTCAGGAACTAGTCCAGAATCTAACGAGTTTTGAAAAATTATCACTAATGCATCCACTATTTCTTGGGCTACTTCCTTAAGCACTCTAGGATGCAGACCATCTGGCCCTGGGGATTTATCTGCCTTCAATCCCTTCAATTTACCTAACACCACTTCCCTACTAACATGTATTTCACTCAGTTCCTCCATCTCACTGGAGCCTCTGTCCCTCACTATTTCCAGAAGATTATTTATGTCCTCCTTAGTGAAGACAGAACCAAAGTAATTATTCAATTGGTCTGCCATGTCCTTGCTCCCCATAATCAATTCACCTGTTTCTGTCTGCAGGGGACCTACATTTGTCTTTACCAGTCTTTTCCTTTTTACATATCTATAAAAGCTTTTACAGTCCGTTTTTATGTTCTCTGCCAGTTTTCTCTCATAATCTTTTTTCCCCTTCCTAATTAAGCCCTTTGTCCTCCTCTGCTGAACTCTGAATTTCTCCCAGTCCTCAGGTGAGCCACTTTCTCTGGCTAATTTGTATGCTTCTTCTTTGGAATTGATACTATCCCTAATTTCTCTTGTCAGCCACGGGTGCACTACCTTCCTTGATTTATTGGCGAGACCCGACGCAGATTGGGAGATCGTTTCACTGAACACCTACACTCTGTCCACCAGAGAAAGCAGGATCTCCCAGTGGCCACATTTTAATTCCACATCCCCTTCCCATCCTGATACATCTATCCACAGCCTCCTCTACTGTAAAGATTGACTTCTCAAACTTCCGCTAATGCCCCACCTCCCCCTTGTACCCCATCCATTATTTATTTATATACACACATTCTTTTTTTCTCTCTCCTTTTTCTCCCTCTGTCCCTCTCACTATACCCCTTACCCATCCTCTGGGCATCCCCCCTCCCCCTTTTCCTTCTCCCTAGGCCTCCTGTCCCATGATCCTCTCATATCCCTTTTGCCAATCAACTGTCCAGCTCTTGGCTCCATCCCTCTCCCTCCTGTCTTCTATCATTTCAGACCTCCCCCTCCCACTTTCAAATCTGTTACTAGCTCTCCTTTCAGTTAGTCCTGACAAAGGGTCTTGGCCCAAAACATCAACTGTACCTCTTCCTAGAGATACTGCCTGGCCTGCTGCATTCACCAGCAACTTTTATGTGTGTGGCCAAATTAATCAAATGACTTAACCAATAGTCTAAACAGCTAACACTCAATCCAGTTATTAAGGTGATTTGCACTAACAGCAGCAGCCAAAACCAATACCCTGCCAACAGTGTATGGGGTCAACAAGCAAGCTAAATAAGTTAAAGGGCTGAACAGGTAAACTGAATTATTTGATCTAATGAAGCAAATTACTTGAATCAATTGTTAGCTCGGAATCAGGTTTACCATCACTGCTGTATTTCACAAAATGTGTTGTTTTCTAGGAACAGTCCAGTACAAGATGTAAAAAATTACTAATAAGTTACAAAAACAAAAATGCAAAAAAGGAATAAAGAGGTAATGTTCATGGATCAATCATAAATTTGATGGTGGAGGGGAAGAGGCTGTTCCTAAAACATTGAGTGTGCATCTTCAGGTACCTGTACTATTTAGTTCTTTAATGGTAGTAATGAGAAGAGGGCATGTCCTGGATTATGAGGATTCTTAATGACGGATTTGCCTTCTTAAGGTACCACCTCTTGAAGGTTTCCTCGTTGGTGAGTAGAGCTGTGCCTGTGATGAAGCTAGCTGAGCCTTGAATCCTCTGTAGTTTCTTGCAATCCTCCATACTAGGTGATTATTCAACTAGTCATGATACTCTCCAACGTATTGTAGAAATTTGTGAGACTTACCAATCACCTCCAACACCTAACGAAGTAGAGCTTCTGGTGTGCTTTCTTCATGATTGCATCAATGTGTTGGATCTAAGACAGATATTCCCAACATGTTGATACCCAGTGACTTGAAGCTGCTCATCCTTTCTACTGCTGACCTTTCAATGAGATTGGTGTGTGTTGTCCTGACCTCCTTTCTGAAGTCCATAATCTTCAGTCTTACTGACATTGAGTGCAAGGATGTTGTTCCAACACCACTCAACCTATCTCATTCCTGTACACCTCTAGTCACCATCTGAGATTCTCCCAACAGCAGTGGTGCTACCAACAGATTTATATATGCCTTTTGAGCTGTGCCTAGCCACACAATCATAGGTATAGAGGGTATCATGCATGTTGCACTTCATCACAGTAGATATGAGTGCCACAAGTGATAGTTGTTGAGGTAGCTCACCCTGCTTTTCTTGGGCACTGGTATGATTGCTGCCCTTTTGAAGCAGGTAGAAGCCTCTGACTACAGCAGTGATAGGTTGAAAATGTCCTTGAGTATTCCAGCCAGTTGGAAAGTGCTGGTTTTCAATACACTGCTAGATCATAGGGTGATGCATTCAAACTTACTGTTACTTGAAGTGAACCTGGTTTCGGTCTAATTGAGCTAACAGGAAATTGCCAAACTAGTTAACTAACAGAACAATCAACAAATTAAGTCAATTAATACATTTAAGGGGGTTTACTAAAATAAATAAATTAGTCCAATCAGAACAATCAGACAAATGAAAAGTCAAAATATATCAAGTTAAAGGCTTGCTATATTTTTTTCTCAGTGTGAAAGATGTTCCAAGGCATTATGTTTTCTCATAACAGACTTGTTAAACTTTAAATTAAAATCATCCTTTATGCATTTCCAAGCTCACTGTTCTAGGCTATATTAATGGATACATGATATTTAGAAAGGTAGAGAACTGGAAAATTGTAGAGAGACATACAGCACAGAATCACATCCTTTAGCATAACTTGGCCAGACTGACCAAGCTATCTATCTAAACTAGTCCTATTTGCCTGAATTTGGCCCATATCCCTTTAAACCTTTCTTATCCATGAATCTGTCCAAATGTCTTTTAAACCTTGTAATTGCCCGCATCTCCACCACTTCTTCTGGCAGCTTGTGCCTCTGCTGCATTTGTACCCTGAAGCATTGCACTGCCAGCCCTGCCCATCCCTTAGCTGTGTTTCTTAACAGCTATAATATCACAGCGGTGTGCTGATTCATGCCCTGAGTTCATCTACCATACCTGTCAGTCTTTTTGAGTTAATATAAATGAAATAGAGCCTGTCAGATCTTCCTCCCTGTCCTGCTTCTGTCTGGCCTGGTGGCTGGACAGGTTTGCATTAACGCTTGTATTTGATTCTCTTTTTCATATTACACACAACTATTTTGCGACTCATCCTTCTGCAAGACTACTTTAAATCCTTCCCAATAGCCCTGGTAAATCTCTCTGCCAGCATATTGATCCCCCTCCACTTATGTCCTGTTCCTCTTTTAGAGGTCAACTCTGGTCAGTGGTCTAAGAAACCAATTCCCTCCCAGCCATGCCCTCTTTTCTGTCATATAATGTATTCATTTACCCTGTTCTCCTCCCTCTCTTGTGTGTGGTACAGGAAAAATCCAGAGAATACAAACAATGATGATTTTAGAGAAATGATGTAACTTCATGAGGTCAGGATGTAGAAGCACTTTGGGATTGTGAATAATAAATAATAAACCTTGATATATAAATAGAACTATATCGTAGTTTTAGTTGTAGCATTCAGCAGTCTGTAAAACCTGCAAACCCGGCACCAGTCAAATCTTGAGGCTGCCAGATTAACAGTGTTTTGTAGAAGAAGTAATTGAAGCTTGTTGAAAGGTATAACAGTAATCATGGGTGTTTTTAGCCATAATCATGGGTGATATTAATCTACACAGAGAATGAGAAACTTAAGTTAGGTAATGAATAAGTAATGTTCTAAGGATTCTTTCTATTGGAGTGTTCTCAGAAAAGTTTCTTAAAACATAATCTTTTTGTAGCTATCCAGAGAGCAGATTTTACTGCACAAGGAATGTACAATTCAATAGGGTGAATAATGACCTCAAAGTGAAATTACTCAAGTTAGTGGCAAATATAAAGTACCGTGATTGAAATTTGTGATTGTTAGTGGTTAACTAAAGAAGATAAAGATAGTATTAGACTTAAAAGAAAATAATTTTGCAAAGGCAAGTGGCAGATCAGAAGCAAAAACAGGGAAAGTCCAAACACTCAGTACGTCAGGCAGTATCTGTGAAGAAAGAAATTGAAATAACATTTCATCAAAACTGAAAAGTGCAAAAAGAGATGTGATTTAAATTGCAAAAAGGAGAGGAGTGGAGAAAACGAAGCAAATGTCATGATTCTGGAGATAAAGACAGATGAGATTGCATAATTATTTATAAAGTTGTGTCAAGTTGTCAAGTTTATTTTCAAATTGTCAATAATAGATTAGAGAGAGAAAAAGAAACAAAAGAACACAATTAAACTTTGAGTGCAGAACACAGCAGTTGATGCAATTGTGGAATAACTTGACATGTTGGAAATACTGAGTTGAAAATATTCAGCACCCATGGAGAGAGAAAAATAGATCAACACCACAAGCACATGCAGGAATTTAGAATAAAAAAAAGAGCAGTTGGAGAAGCTTAGTAGGTCAAGCAGGACCAGTGAAGGGAAATGGATAGTCGAAGTTTTGGATTGAGACCCTTTATTGGGACTGAAGGAACAGAGGAGTGATAACCAGTATAAAATGGTGGAAGGAGAGAAGAGGAAGGGGAGTGAAGTCTGGTGGAGATTGTGTTTGAGGTTGGGAGGTCAGAATCAGAATAACAGTCAGGCTTAGTGCCACTGGTATATGTTATGAACCTTCTTGTTTTGTGCCAGAAGTACAATGCCACAAAGCAAAGACGTATGCTGATGGTATTAAACCTGATTTTGATTCTGAATGGCAAGTAGCAGGCTTTTAAGAGTGAGATGTCGTGAGTCCAAGGTAGCATGATTCCTTAAGCTTGTCATAGCGGGGGGAGGGTATAGTGGGGTAAATTCCCATTTAATTTCCCTATTAAATGCTCCCTCTGGCATACATCTCAAATACCCTCTGACAACCAAGTCCAAATCCTGGCCTTCACATGTGGCTTAGCTACTAAATCCAACGGAATTATTTCTACTGACGGGAGAAAGAGCAAAGATGGGTTACTGCTGCTTTAAAACCAGTCACTTTGTGTAGATCGGGCTCAATAGCTGTGGTTGGTAGCTCATCTAAGAGATGGAAAACTCTGATTCCCTAAACTTCACTGCCCTGCACTTCCACTCTTGGGGAAAATGTTGGGAGTAAACTCTGCAGAAAAATCCAGAGCTGGAGTCCTTAAGGCAGTCCTGCAATGAGTTCAGTGCTGACTGGCAACTCCTGCACTGCTGCTGGTACCGAACCATGTCGGTTTCTGGCGTTCCTTTAAGTCAATGAAAGACCACATCCAGCAGGACAGACAAACAATCAATGCGCAATAGACAAAAACTGTGCATGTACAAAAAAAAAAGTAAATAAGCAATAAATATGGAGAACATGAGATGAAGGGCCCTAGAAATTAGTCCATAGGTTGTGGGAACAGTTCAATGATGGGGTGAGTGAAGTTCAAGAGCCTGACTGTTGAGGGGTAACAACTGTTCCTGAAACTGGTGGTGTGGATCCTGAGACTACAGTACCTTCTTCCTGGTGGCAGCAGTAAGAAGGGAGCATGGCCTGGGTGGTGCGGATCCTTGATGATGGACGCTGCTCTCCTGCAACAGTACTCCATGTTGATACACTCACTGAAAGGGGAGGGCTTTACCTGTGATAGACTGGGCCATAATCCACTACTTTTTGTAGTATTTTTCATTTGAAGGAATTGGTGTTCGTTGTCTATTTATTATTGCAGTAATAGATGAGTAATATTGTAAATATATTGTTTGATTAAGCTTTCTTCATTGTTTACATTATTCATTATGCATTATATGTAAAAGTAAATGAATAGCATAAGTCATTATGCCAACACATCATAAGTTTACATCTCACTAACGTAAGAATGAAGTAGACACGCGTTATCTCCAGCTATCCGTGTTTTTCTTTTGATTAATTTTACTTTTTGGAGTTATAAAACGTAACAGTGACAATGAGTAAGTTTTAAAATGAACCCAAGACGACAACCTACCTGTGGAAGTGCAGCGAGATGTTAGAGTTTTCAAAGAAAAGTGCAGTACACTTTCTTTGCAAGAGGACAGAGCTCGTCAAGTTTCTTAAAAAGGCAGTAAATAGATGAATTCACTGGTTCATAAACAGTGAGTAGCAGGTGATAATAATCATAAATTAAAAAGAGCAGAAATAGCTAGCTACATCAGAAAGATAAATGTGTTTGATTGCACGTAAGATAACTGGCTGATGTATACAGAAAGAACTGAGCAGTATATTGAAGCAAATAAGATAGCCAATGAGAAATGTGTGCCAATTTTGCAGAGTGCATTGTGTGGAAAGGCAAACAGTTTGCTTAGACATTTGACTGCTCCAACCAAACTAGACAAAATGAGCTGTGCTGATATCATGAAAGTAATGCAGGAACATTTAGAACCAAAATCATTGTTGATTACAGAACACTTTAGGTTTCATAAATGGAATTAAAAGGAAGAGAATTCCATTTCAGCAAACATGGTTGAATTGAAGAAGTTGTCTGAGCATTGTGAGTTCAGTGATGGGCTTAATAATATACTGAGAGATCATTTAGTTTGTGGAATTTTACAAGAAAGCCTTCAAAAATGGCTCCTAACTGAAGCTCAACTCACATTAAAAAGAGCAGGTGAAATAACTGTATCAATGGAAACATGAAATGGAGATGTAATTGAGTTGCAGTCAGGAATAAAAGTGAGTGTGAGCAAGATTGTAACATCCAAACAGAGACATGACTGGCCAAACAAATTGTGTTACTGTTGTGACAGGGGCTAATGCAAGTTTAAAGATGAAACACAAAAAATGCAACAAAGTAGTACAAAGAGCATGTTAGACACACAATTAAATGGACTACGCATGGAAGAAAGAAATATATAAAGTCAATTTCTGTTGATGAAAAATCTGATAATAATGAGAGTGACACAGGACTGATGGCCTTAAGATTTAAAATGTAAAAACTAACAGGAGACAAGCAATATTGCTTACACCAGATTAAAATAGAATTGGACACCAACTCAGCTGTTTCAGCCATTCCACAAAATGAGTTTGATTGATTTTTCCTTTGTAATAGTAAATTTTCCTTGGAATGTAGAAGACTGAGAGTGTGCTAAAATCATTAATTACATAGATAAGGTAAGTGTACTCAATCTTTTCCTAGTGATAGTGAATCAAGAATTAGAGGTTTAATCACTGTAGGTTTAAGGAGAGTTGAGACAAATTTAATAGGAACTAGAAAGTTAATGTTTTCACATGAAGGGCAGTACATCTATGGAATGAAATGCCAAAGAAAGTAGTTGAGGCAGGCACAATAACAACTTCTGAAAGATATTTGGACAGGTACGTGGATAGAAGAGATTTAGAAGACATGAGCCAAACATGAGCAAATGGAACTAGAGTGGATGGGCTTCTTGGTCATCATGCCCATGGAATCATAAAGTAATAGAACAATACAACATGGATATCCTTGGTCCAACAAGTTCATGCCAACTACATTGTCCACCAAATTAGTCCTCATTTTCTGCATTGAGCTCACATTCCCTCCAGAACGCTGCCCACTACTTATCTATCTAAGTGATTTTTAAATTATACTATTCTACATGCGTCAACCACTTCCTCTGGCAGCTCCTTCCATATGCTCACCACTCTCTGCATGAAAAGATTGCCCCTCAGGTCCCTTTTAAATCTTTTCCCTCCCACCCTAAATCTATGCCCCTAGATTTGGACTCTCCTGTCTTGAGGAGAAACTGTTAACATGCGCTTTATCTACACCTCTCAAAAATTTAAAAACTTGTATAACATTGATGTTCATTATCCTATGTTCCAAGGAATAAAGACCTGGCCTGGCCAACCTCTCCCTATAACTCAAGCCTCTCGCTCTGGCAACATCCTCATAAACCCTTCCTGCAGCCTTTCCAGTTCAACCACATCTTTCCTGTAACAAGATGACCAAAACTGTGCACACTACTCCAAATGCAACCATATCAATCACTTATACAAATGTAATATAATATTCCAACTCTTATACTCAGTGCCTTTACTGATAAAGGCTAGCATGCACAAAGCTTTTTTTCCATAACCTTGTCTAACTGTGATGCTGCTTTCAATGAAATATGCACTTGTATTCTTAGATATCTGTGTTCTATTATACTTGTTAGTGCCTACCATTGATAATGTAGGTCCTACTTTGGTTTCCTTTTCCAAAATGCATCACCTCACACTTAAGATTTTGAAATCCATTTGCCAGTGCTGAGCCCCTTCCCTAACTGATGAAGATCCTTCTGTAATCTACAATAACCTTCTTCTTATTGTGCTATAGTACTCTATGATTGTCCTCTTTGAATGGCAATTGAATTCTTCTCTAAACACGAGATTCTGCAGATGCTAGAAATCCAGAACAATACACACAAAATGCTGTAGGAATTCAGTAGGTTAGGCAGCATCTATCAAAATGAATAAACAGTCAATGTTTTGGGTTGAGACTGGAAAGTAAGGAGAAAAATGCTGGATTAAGAAGATGGAAGGTGGGGACAGAGGACAAGCTAGAAGATAATAGGTGAAGTCAGGTGGGTGGGGGGAGGGGTTAAGGTAAGAAGCAGGGAGTTGATAACTGGAAAAGGGGAAAGGGCTGGAGAAGAAGGAATCTCATAGGCAAGGAGAGTGGACCATGTGAGGACGGACAGGGGGAGGTGTTGGGCAGGTGAGGAGAAGAAGTAAGAGGCCACAGTCGGGTAATAGAAGAGCAAAAGAGGAGGGGAAAAGATTACCAGAAGGAGAAGTTGATGTTCATGCCACCAGGTTGGTGGCTAACTAGACGGAGTATGAGGTGTTGCTCTTCCAACCTGAGGGTGTCCTTAGCGTGGCAGAAGAGGAGGCCATGGGGCGACATGTGGGAATGGGAATAAGAATTAAAATGGTTGGCCACTGGAAAATTCTGCTTTTTAGGGATGCAGCAGAGGTGCTTGACAAAGCATTCCCCCGGTTTATATTGAGGAGTCTGTATTTGGAGCCCCGGATACTGTAGATGACCTCAATATATTCACAGTTGAAGTGTTGTCTCACCTGGAAGGACTGTTTGGGTCCCAAATGAAGGTGAGGGAGGAGGTGAATGGGCAGGTATAGCATTTCTGTTGCTTGCTGGAATACATGCCAGGAGGGTATCATGGAAGTGGAGAGTTGGGGGGGGGAGGGGTGAGGAGATAAAGTTGTGTGGTGGTAGGACCCTGTTCTTATGGTGGAAGTTGCGGAGAATGATGTGTTGGATGAGGAGGCTCATAGGGTGGTAGGTGAGGACAAGAGGAACTCTATGCTTATTAAGGCAGTGAGAACATCGGGTGAGTACAATATCTGGGAAATGGAGGAGATGCAGGTGAAGACAGCATGAATGGTGAAGGAAGGGAAACCATGCTCTTTGAAGAAGGAGGACATTAAGATCATTAAAAGGGAGAGAGGTATCAGAAAAGGACCAAGTGTATTTAAGTGCAAGATGGAAGTTGGAGGCAAAGTTAATGAAATTGACAAGCTCAGCATGGGTGCATCAAGCAGCACCAAAACAGTCATTGATGTAGTGCAAGAAGATTTGGGGAGCATCATCAGGGAAGGTTTGGAACATGGGCTGTTCCAGGTATCCAATGAAAAGGGTGGGCATAGCTGGAACCCATGTGGGTACATATGGCTACACCTTAAATTTGGAGAACATGGGAGGAGCGAAAGAGAAATTGTCGAAGGTGAGGACCAGTTCTGCTGGACAGAGAAGGGTGGTGGTGGATGGGAACTGGTTGGGTCTGTCTTCAAGAAAGAAGCAGAGAACTTTACGTTCTTGTTTATGGGGAATAGAAGTGCATAGGGACTGGACATCCATAGTGAAAATGAGATGGTTAGGGCCAGGGAATTGAAAGCTGTTGAGATTGGGAACACGGAAGTGTCACGGATGTAGGTGGGAAGGGACTTGACTAAGGGGGGTAGAATGGAATCGAAGTATGTGGACTCATTCAGTGGGGCAGGAGCAGGCAGAAACAATGGGCCTTTCCAGACAGTCAAGTTTGTGGATCTTGGATAGAAATTAGAAACAAGCAGTGTGGGGCAAGGGGATTATGAGGCTGGTGGCAATGGATTAAAGATCTCCAGAGTTGATGAGGTTAGAGGTGGTGTGGGCAACAGTGGCTTGATGGTCCGAAGTGGGGTCCTTTTCAAGGGGTAAGTAAGAGGAGGAGTCCGAGAGTTGCTGCCTGGCCTCAGCAAGGGTAGAGGTCAGCTCACCATACTACAACAGCACCTTTGTCTGTGGGTTTGATGGTAAGGTTGGAATTGGTGCAGAGAGAGTGGAGGGCAGTGCATTCAGATGGGGTAAGATTCAAAGAGAAAGAGGAGTGCTGAAGTCGAGCCAGTTGATGTCTCTTTAGCAATTAGAGCTGGAAAAATCCAGAGCAGTTAGAGAACCAGAGCAGAGTGTCAAAGAAGAGGAGAAAGGTAGGAGAAGGGTTGGAGACGGGGGAAGGGATCATTGGTGAGTGGTGGGAAATCCTCGCCAAAGAAATTGGCTCGGAGATAGAAGTGATGGAAGAAGAGCTTGGTGTCATGGTGGGTGCACAACTCACTGAGGTGTAGGTGAAGGGGAACAAAGGTAAGGCTTCGCAGAGGATATAACGCTCTGCCTCCAAGAGGGGAAGGTTGGAGGGAATGGCGTTCAATGTATTAACGTCCTTTCTTAAATAGACCATTATACTGAATGGCAATCTGGACATGCATGGTGTTGAATAATGACACTCACTGTGAAACATTCTTAAATTCAGGGATTTTCAATAAAATGGAGACTGCAAATTTTCACTTTGAATTCAACATTGGTTTCCATTAATAATCCAACTCTCTCTGCGCCTTCCTGTGATATGTTTTACTTCATAATTCTTTCAGTAAGATAACTTATATTTATTCTAGGATGTGTAATTAAAAAAATAGAGCTGATGATTAGGTAAGTATTTCCAATAATTTTCTGTTCATGTGTAGAGTACATATCACGGTCACAGTCAGTATTTATTGCCCATTCCTGAATAGCTTTGGTGAGCCCCTTCCTTGAAAATCTGTGTTGCTTATTGTTATGTTTTGCAACTCCAGAACATGTAACTAATCAAAATAAAAACATGGATCCAGGAATAACATGTCTAACTTTGTTTTTATTTTAAGTGAAGCGCACATGATGCAGCAGCGTGCTGATGTATTTCATTCACATACTATTACATATAGCTCATACTTAACTAATCAAACAAAGTATGTAAAATATTATTCAAATATTATTGAAATATTAAATACATAACACTCCTCCCTGCTTAGCTATAAACTCCAACTCAGTATAGAATGTATCACAATACAACTGCTATATAGGCATCCACAGCATAGTAAATCTTAAATTGTCCATTGAGGCCTAAGGATTTAATTGCTGTGTAGGATTTCTTACTCTTGTGGGATAATGTCTTTCTAGTCAAGAGGGATCGCTCTACTTGGCAAAAGAGACTTGTGGCTGTGCGATAATCTCAGGTCTGGGGCCTCCTCCGTGCTGGTTGTTGGCGTTGATTCTGGAATTGCAGGATGTGGTTCTTTCAGCTCTGGGCAGCTTTCTTCTCTAACAATTGACTGCTCCCCTTATCTGATTGATGTGTCATCTCAAGAAGATAATCAGTTGCAATCTCCACTGTGTAAGAGAGTGGTACTGTTATTTCCTTAATCTTTCCGAATATCCACTTTTGATCATCTCTGTACTCCCTCACTAGGACAACCTGTTCAGGACTGAATTATTGAACCTCCTTATTTGAGGAGCACTTAATTTTTCTAAGCTGTTTTTACTTTGTACTCCTTCTAAGAGCCTGTTATAGTAATTGACAAAATTCCTAAAAAGGACTGCAACTGTGACACACCCTTTGGACTTGGGCCATCCACCACTGCTTGGAATTTCTCAGCACACTTATGTAATCCTTGTGCATCACTGGTGTGACCACAGTAGATGAAGCTTGGTTTAAAGAATTCACACTTGTTGTACCATGCTCTGAACCCATACTCTTCTAATGTTTTTACCAGTCTTGAGGTGTTGCTTGTCAACCTCACTGGTAACAGTGATGTCATCTAGGTAAAGTGATTGCCTGAGCAACCTTGCAGCACCTGAGCAATAGCTTTCTGCCAGAGTGCAGGTGCTGGTGGTTCTCCAAAAATAAGCCTATAATAGTGATAAAGCCCTTTGTGAATATTTATGCTAAGAAACACTTTGGACTCTTCTTCTATCTCCATCTGTAGATAGGCCTCAGCCAAGTCTACTTTGGTCAAGTGTTTCCTTCCAGAAAGCTTTGCAAAGATATCCACTCTCCTCGTCAGAGGGTATTGATCTACTTCCACTACTGTGTTGATGGTGACATTAAAATCACAACAGATTCTGACAGACTGATCCTTCTTGACTATTGGGATGGCTGGCATTGCCCTTGGGCTGCACTCAACACTGGAATGAATTCCTTCAGCCTCCATTCAATCTAGCTCACTGGCTACTTTATCACAGATGGTGTACGGAACTGAATGGTCTTTGTAAAACTTGGGCATAGCATTTTCACTTGACACTATTTTACCGTTGATATGTTTTGAGTTTTCGGCTGCCATTCTTGAACACCGCTGTGGCATCATCCCGTGCCTTTAATACTTCACATTCAGTTGACTCTGTTACAGGGGATATAGCATGCAAATGATAGATGGATCTCCAATGGTTGCAGTTGTCTCAGCTAATCATGACCTCACCAGGTTGGCCCTCCTGTTTCCACCACATACAAGCCAAATATAGTGTGTTGGCTGTTGTACTTCACTGCAATTGGCACAGGAATTAATTTTTTCTCCAATGTAGGTTTTTAGTTGGATATATGCAGGCTTCAGTTTAGTATCTTTGAAATGCCATTTGTGCTGATCTAGTGAAATGACTGATACAGCCAAGCCAGTATCCAATTGTATTTTAATTAATTTGCTTTTCACTTCTGGTGTAAGCCATCTTGCTTGTCTAGTATTAGTTTTCACATTGTAAATCTCAAGGCTACACAGTGCTGCGTCACTCCCATCATTATCAGATTTTACATCAACTGTAGGTAGATTAGTGTTCTTTTTGAAACTGCAACCTGATATTTTTTTCTTTTTCTCTTCCCTGTTCAGTCTATTTATTTTTGTCTTCCCCGCCTGCTCATTGTATGTGTCATACTTTGTTGCATTTTCTGCAAATTTCACTTTTAAAACTGCATTGGTGTCATGTAAGTAAGACCCTGCCATAACAGTGATACAATTTGTTTGGCCAGGCAGGTTTCTATTTAGACATTGCAAGCAGCGGGGAGATGGGATGAGCGCAATATCTGGGAAATTTTCATTCCTCACTGCAACTCAGTTGTGTTTCTCTTGAGGCAGCTATTTCAAATACTTTTTTAAAATGTAAGTTGTGCTTCAGTTAGAAGCCAGTTTTGAATGCTTTCTTGTACGTTTCCGCAAACTAAACGATCTCTCAGTGTGTTATTAAGAGCATTACCAAATGCTCAGACAACTTCTTCAACTCAGTCATGTACACGGAAATAGACTCACCTCCCTTTTGATTCTACTTATGAAACCTAAAGTGTTCTGCAATTTTTTTTGGTTCTAAATGATCCTGCGTTACTTTCATGATATAAGCAAAGCTAATTTTTGGCTGGTATTGTTTGGAACAGTTAGACTTCTGAGCAAACTCTGTGCTTTTAAATTCAATGCACTCAACAAAGTTTTCACTCACATTTCATTGGCTCTTTCACTTGCTTCATAGTACTGCTCAATTTGCTCAGTATACAATGTCCAGTTAACTCTTGTGCAATTGAAACATCTAACTTTACAATGCAATCAACAAATTCTGTCCTTTTTTGAAATTTGTGATTATTATCACTTGGTACTCACTTTCTATGAACTCATGAATTTGTCTATTTCCTGCCATTTTTTTTAACTCCAATTTCTCTTCCCTTCAGATTAAGTAGATGCAGATTCTAATTAAGCAAGTGGATGTGGCAAAGTTGTTTCCTATGATGGGGGAGTCTAGTACAAGAGGGCATGACTTAAGGATTGAAGGGCACCCATTCAGAACAGAGATGCGAAGAAATTTTTTTAGCCAGAGGTTGGTGAATCTATGGAATTTGTTGCCACAGGCAGCAGTGGAGGCCAAGTTGTTCGTTGTATTTAAGGCAGAGATTGATAGGTATCTGAGTAGCCAGGGCATCAAAGGTTATGGTGAGAAGGCAGGGGAGTGGGACTAAATGGGAGAATGGATCAGCTCATGATAAAATGGCAGAGAAACTCGATGAACCGAATGACTGACTTCTGCTCCTTTGTCTTATGGTCATGTTTTTTTTTACTCACATGTTCCTCACTGCATTTTTTAAAAACTCAACCATTTTGCTGTGCTTCAACGAGTAGGTATTCATTTCAGTTTTATTTAAATCTTCCTCATCACCACTGTTGTGTTTTGTAACTCCAAAACATGAAACTAATCGAAATAAAAGCACGGAGTTGGGAATAACCTATCTAATTTCACTTTTACTACAAGACGGTCACCTCGTCAGAGCTGCTTGTCCAGAAGTGAAACATTGAATTACCTTGTTTGAGGAGCCCTAAATTTGCTTCAGCTGTTTGTTCTGCCTACTCTTTCTGAGATTGGGATGGAGGAGATCCAAGAATGAACACAAGGGATGACCCAGGAATAGCATAGCTGATGATATGCTGGCTGTGGAGTGTGCTGTAGTGCACCATACAAGGAGGAAATTGGTGAGCTTCTGATTCAGTGTGATGTGTTCTGCTGATACTACACTCAGTGGATTCATTAGACTCTCGGCAAATCATTCCACTAAGCTGTTTAGAGCTGGGTGGTTAGGTGCAGATGTAATACATCTTATTCCATTCATTTTCAGGAATGACTGAAATTGTCCCGCAACAAACTGTGGTTCATTATCATTGACTAAGTGTTCTTGAACACCAGTCCTTGAGAAGGCTTCTCAATACATCAAAAGTGTGCAAGGCTGCAGTGGAGGCTGTTGGAAACATTCTGTCCACTTTGTAGCTGTATCCCCTTCTGCCAAGAAATTTGTGCCCATGAAAGGTCTGTTTTCATCCATCATGATGCACACCAATATCCCTTTAGGCCCCCTTATGATAGCCCATTCCACATTTTGGAATGGGGAAAACGACTTCCGTCATTGATAAGAAGGGTAAACCTGAACATATTTTGGTAGATCACCTTAAAGTAGCCCACCAAGATTCGGAGAATTCTGTTACCATGGCTCTGCTGTCACGACATAAGACCATAAGATGTAGGAGCAAAATTGGACCATTTGGCCCATCAACTCTGCTTCACCATTTCATCATGGCTGATCCAATTTGTCTATCAGACCCAATCTCCTGCCTTCTCTCTATATCCCTTCATACCCTGGTCAATGAAGAATCTATCAATCTCTGCATTAAATATGCATAAAGACTTGGCCTTCCCAGCTGCCTGTGGCAAAGAATTCCACAGATTCACGACTGTCTAGCTAAAGAAATTCCTCCTCCATTTTAAAAGGATGCCCCTCTATTCTGAGGCTGTGTCCTTTGGTTTTAGAATCTCCTACCATATCCACATTATCGAGGCCTTTCGCTATTCGATAGGTTTCAATGAGGTCACTCTAATGCATGGATCTATTTCTTTTAGAGCAATGACCACTCCCCCCAGTGCTGCATATTGTTCTGTTGTCTGTGCATGCACATTGTTCTCTCTCTCATTGCTTTGTGAAAACACCAGCTAAAGCCATCTCCTGCATCCATGTTTTTATTTAATATATATGTAGTTGTGCACAGACACAACAGTCATGCCGAATTCTTCTGAATTCCAATAAATACAGGCCCAGAGCCATCAAACTCTCTTCATATGACAAGCCATTCAATTGTGGAGTCATTTTTGTGAATTTTCTTTGAACCCTCTGCAGTTTCAGCACATCCATTCAAAGATAAAGGGCCCAAACCTGACACAGTTCTCCAAATGAGGCTTCACTAGTGCTTTATAAAGTTTCAACATTACATCTTGTATTTTTGATTCTAGCCCTCTTTGGCATGAGTTCCCAAATCCTAAGGACTTTCTACAGGGGCACAATTGAGAGCAATTGTGTATCACTGCCTGGTACAGGAACTGAACTTCTCTCAATGGCAAGACTCTGCAGAGAGTGGTGTGGACAGCCCAGCACATTTGTGGATGTGAACTTCCCACTATTCAAGACCTTTACAGTGACAGGTGCGTAAAAGGGGCCCAAAGGATCATTGAGGACCCAAGTCACCTCAACCACAAATTGTTCCAACCGCTACCATCCAGGAAATGATACCGTAGCATTAAAGACAGGACCAACAGGCCCCAGGACAGCTTCTTCTACCAGGCCATTAGACTGACTCATTCAGGCTGACGCAATTGTATTTCTAAGCTATATTGATTGTTCTGTTGTATATCTTACTGCACATACTATTTATTATAAATTACTCTAATTTGCACATTGCACGTTCAGGTGAAGACATAACGTAAAGATTTTTACTCCTCATGTCTGTGAAGGATGTAAGAAATAAAGTCAATTCAATTCAATTCTTGAAATAAAAGCTAATATCATAGTTGCCTTCCTCACCACAGACTCAACCTGCAAATTAACCTTTAGGGAATCCTGCACAAGCATTCCCAAGTCCCTTTACACCTTGTATTTTCTCTCCACTTAGTAAAGAGTCAACCCTTTCATTTCTTCGACCAAATCCCATGACCATACACTTCCCAACTCTGTATTCCCTCTGCCATTTCTTTGCCCATTCTCCTAATCTGTCTGTCCTTCTGTAGCCTCTAACTTCCTCAAAACTACTTGCCCCTCCATCTATCTTCATATCATCTGCAAATTTTGCAAAAAACCATCAATCCCATCATCCAAATCATCGACATATAACATAAAAAGAATCAGTTTTAACATAGACCCCTGTGGAGCATCATTAGTCACTGGCAGCCAGCCAGAAAAGTCTCCCTTTATTCCCATTCTTTGCCTCCTACCATTCAGCCACTGCTTTATCCATGCTAGAATCTTTCATGTAATACCATGGGCTCGGAGCTTGTTAAGCAGCTTCTTTCAAAGGCCTTCTGAAAATCTAAATACTCAACATTAACCAATTTTCCATTGTCTATCTTGCTTTTTATTTTTTCGAAGAATTCCAACAGATTTGTCAAACAAGATTTTCCCTTGATGAAATCATGTGCCTCCAAGTACCCTGAGGCCTCATTCTAATAATTGGCACCTTCCTAACCACTGAGGTCAAACTATCTGGCCTATAGTTTCCTTTCTTCTGTCACTCTCCCTTCTTGAAGAGTAGAATGACATTTGCAATTTTCCAATCCCTCAGAACCACTCCAGAATCCAGTGATTCTTGAAAGATCATTAGTAGTGGCTCCACAATCAGGTTGGTTCTGGATTCCAGGAGAGGAAATTTCTAGAGTGTCCCTTTCAGAACTCTGGGGTGTACACAATCTGGTCCAGGTGACTTATCTACCTTCAGACCTTTCAGTTTCCCAAATAAGTTCTCTCTAGTTATGGTAACTTCATACTCTTCATGCTCTCTGACACCTGGAACTTCCATCATACTGCTAGTGTCTTCCATAGTGAAGACTGATGCAAAATACTTATACAGTTCATCTGCTATTTCATTGTCCCCCATTACTACCTCTCCAGCATCGTTTTCCAGTGGTCCAATATTCGCTCTCGCCTCTCTTTTACACTTCATGTATCTGAAGAAATTTTTGATATTCTCTTTAAGATTATTGGTTAGTCCGCTTTCGTATTCCATCTTTACCTTCTTAATGACTTTTTTAGTTGTCCTTGTTGGTTTTTAAAAGCTTCCCAAACCTCTAACTTCCCACTAATTGTTGCTCTATTATATGACCTCTCTTTGGCTTTTATGTTGGCTTTGACTTCTCTTGTTAGCCGTGGTTGTGTCATCTTTCCTTTAGAATATTTCTTCCTCTTTGGGATGTATATACCCTGTGCCTTCCTAATTGCTTCCATAAATTCCAGCCATTGCTGCTCTGCTGTCATTCCTGCCAGTGTTCTTTTCCATTCAATTCTGGCCAACTCCTATCTCATGTCTCTGTAATTCCCTTTACACCACTGTAATACTGATACATATGACTTTAGATTCTCCTCAAATTTCAGGGTGAATTCAATCATATTATGATCATGTTCTCCAAAGGGTTCTTTTACCTTAAGCTCTCTAATCAATTCTGGTTCATTACACAAAACCCAATCCAGAATAGCTGATCCTTTAGTGGGCTCAATCATGAGCTGTTCTAAAAAACCATCTCGTAGGCACTCTAGAAATCCCCCTCCTGGAGTTTAGCACCAATCTGATTTTCCCAATCTACCTGCATATTGAAATCCCCCATGACTATTGTAACATTGCCCTTTTGGCATGCATTTTCTATCTCCCGTTGTAATTTGTAGGTCACATCCTTACTACTGTTTGGAGGTTTGTATACAACTCCTATCATGGTCTTCTTGCACCTCCTAAGCTCTATCCACAGTGATTCAACCCCTTCCAACTCTACGTCACCCCTTCCTAGTGATTTGATTTCATTTTTTACCAACAGAGCAACGCTGCTCCCTCTGCCTTCCTGAACACAATATGACCATGAGTGTGTCAACACACCTCTGGATGAGAGACACCTGCTGTTTCTCAACCCATAGAACATAGGACCAAGCTCATCCAAAATCCAGACATGCTCATAATGCTGGTTTTAGTGAATTTTGGGGGGGGGGGTGGCTGTGTAGGGTAACATAATTAGTGGAAACGTACATTTATGGTCTGATGTGAAGGGTTTTTAGTGTGCTTTGGGTTCAGTTTTTGTTTTTCAATAAATGTGTTGCTATGTTTTTCTGGAACATAAAATATCTCCACTGTTTATTGGAAAAAACCTACAGTACCATTGAGAAGAGGGTATGACCTAGGTGTTGAGGGTCCTCAATGATGGATGCCATCTTTTTGAGGCAGCGCTTCTTGAAGATGTCCTGGATACTATGGAGGCTAGTGCCTTTGATGGAGCTGAATAAGCTTACAGCTCCAGGGGTTGCCTACTGAGTCTCTGTGGGCAGAAGTTAGGAACAGGAAGGAGATAAGAACGAGTGGGTTTTTTTTTTAATAGACCACCTAATAGTAACAGGGACATTGAGGAGCAGATGGAGAGACAGATTCTGGAAATGGATGTCATGGTGGGAGATTTTAATTTCCCAAATATTGATTGGCATCTCCCTAGAGCATGGGGTTTAGATGGGGTGGAGTTTGTTAGGTGTGTTTAGGAAGGTTTCCTGACACAATATGTAGATAAGCCTACAAGAGGAGAGGCTGTACTTGATCTGGTATTGGGAAAAGAACCTGGTCAAATGTCAGGTATCTCTGTGGGAGAGCATTTTGGAGATAGGGATCACTATTCTATCTCCTTTACCATGGCAATGGAGTGGGGTAAGAACAGACAAGTTAGGAAAGTGTTTAATTGGAGTAAGGGGAAATATGAAGCTACCAGGCAGGAACTTGGAAGCATAAATTGAGAACAGATGTTCTAAGGGAAATGTACGGCAGAAATGTGGCAAATGTTCAGAGGATATTTGTGTGGCATTCTGCATAGGTACATTCCAATGAGATGGAAAAGATGGTAGGGTACAAGAACAGTGGTGTACAAAGGCTATTGAAAATCTAATCAAGAAGAAAAGAAAAGCTTACGAAAGGTTCAAAAAAACTGGGTAATGATAGAGATCTAGAAGATTATAGGGCTAGCAGGAAGGAATTTAAGAATGAAATTAGGAAAGTTGGAAGGGGCCATAAGAAAGCCTTGGTGAAAAGGATTAAGGAAAACCCCAAGGCATTCTACAAATATGTGAAGAGCAAGAGGATAAGATGTGAGAGAATAGGACCAATCAAGTGTGACAGTGGAAAAGTGTGTATGGAACCGGAGGAGATAGCAGAGGTACTTAATGAATACATTGCTTCAGTATTCACTACAGAAAAGGAACTTGGTGATTGCAGGGATGACTTACACTGGACTGAAAAGCTTGAGCATATAGACATTAAGAAAGAGGATGTGCTGGAGCTTTTGGAAGGCATCAATTTGGATAAGTCACCAGGACTGGGCGAGATGGTCCCCAGGTTATGGTGGGAGGCAAGGGAGGATATTGCTGAGCCTCTGGCTGTTACAAATCAGTACCCCAAAATAACAAACAGTACACAATATGCAATTAAATGATTGAGCTTTATAATTCTTAGTTTGACTATATGGTTAGTAAAGAAACAAAAAAAAGGTTCATGAAACAGTCTATTGTGCCATGTTGGAGCTCACTGATAAGCTAGTCGTCCACCATCGACCTCCTCCAATTGTCACTGACCTTCAGACCCTTGCTCAAGTCCACTCCGTCTGGTGGTCTACCAAGTTTCTCTGTTCACATCTTCTCTCCTCATCTCTCTTTGGCAAAAAGACCGTGAAAATCTCTCTTCCAGACTCACAAGAAAGAACTACATTTCTCTCATTGGATAGCTGCAACATTCCAAACCCCATTATCTCTAGTTATAACACAAACATTGCTGCTACAGAGAAACCATTACATTAGCAGTGAAACCTTACAGCATGTTACACAAGAAAGGGAGTAGGGATAGCCCAGGAAATTATAGACCAGTGAGTCTTACTTCAGTGGTTGGTAAGTTGATGGAGAAGATCCTGAGAGGCAGGATTTATGAACATTTGGAGAGGTATAGTATGATTATGAATAGTCAGCATGGCTTTGTCGAGGGCAGGTTGTGCCTTATGAACCTGATTGAATTTTTTGAGGATGTGTCTAAACACATTGATGAAGTAGAGCAGTAGATGTAGTGCATACAGATTTCAGCAAGGCACTTGATGAGGTACCCCATGCAACAATTATTGAGAAAGTAGGGAGGCATGGGATCCAAGGGGTCATTGCTTTGTGGATCCAGAACTGGCTTGCCCACAGAAGGCAGGGAGTGGTTATAGACAGGTCATATTCTGCATGGAGGTCGGTGACCAGTGGTGTGTCTCAAGGATCTGTTCTGGGACCCCTCCTCTTCATGATTTTTATAAATGACCTGGACGAGGAAGTGGAGGGATGGGTTAATAAATTTGCTGATGACACAAAGATTGGGGGTGTTGTGGATAGCATGGAGGGCTGTCAGAGGTTACAGCAGGACATTGATAGGATGCAAAACTGAGCTGAGAGGTGGCAGATGGAGTTCAACCCAGATAAGTGTGAGGTGGTTCATTTTGGTAAGTCAAATTTGATGGCAGAACATAGTGTTTATGGTAAGACTCTTGGCAGTGCGGAGGATCAGAGGGATTTTGGGGTCCGAGTCCATACGACACTCGAAACAGCTGCTTAGGTTGACTGTATGGTTAAGAAGGCATACGGTGCATTGGCCTTCATCAGTCGTGGGATTGAGCTTAAGAGCGGAGAGTTAACTTTACAGCTATTTAGGACCATGGTCAGACCCCACTTGGAGTACTGTGCTCAATTCTGGTCACCTCACTACAAGAAGGATATGGAAACTATGGAAAGGGTGCCAAGGAGATTCACAAGGATGCTGCCTGAATTGGGGAGCATGCCTTATGCTAATAGGTTGAGTGAACTCGGCCTTTTCTCCTTAGAGTGGCGGAGGATGAGAGGTGACCTGATAGAGGTGTATAAGATGATGAGAGGCATTGATCGTGTGGATAGTCAGAGGCTTTTTCCCAGAGCTGAAATGGCTAACATGAGAGGCCACAGTTTTAAGATGCTTGGAAGTAAGTACAGAAGAGATCTCAGGTGTAAGTTTTTTTATGCAGGGAGTGGTGAATGCATGGAATGGGCTGCTGGCAACAGTGGTGGAGGCGGATACGATAGGATCTTTTAAGAGACTCCTGGATAGGTACATGGAGCTCAGAAAAATAGAGAGCTATGGGTATCCCTAAGCACAGTAATTTCTAAAGTAAGTACATGTCTGGCACAGCATTGTGGGCCAAAGGGCCTGTATTGTGCTGCAGGTTTTCTATGTTTTTTTTTCTAACTCACTGCAGCTTATTTTGATCCTCCCTCATACCAGACGGTGAGGCAGCTGGTTAGAATCCAGTTAGAATGTCATAACTATTATTTTCCTGGATTTTTAGACAATGAGCCATATACCAGGCTGCTAAACATGATATGGGCCTATGGTGCTGGAGAAGTCAGTCAGTGTAGATTAAGAGGTCTTTATCAGGATGGCTGCTGGTGAAGTTCTTTGGGGGTCAATTCTAGCACAATTTTCCACTTTGTACATTACAATCTAGATGAAGAAATTACAATCTGGATGAAGAAATTGATGGCATTGTGGTCAAATTTGCAAATGCTACCAAGATTGTTTTCATTTCATGAGGACTAGACATAAAAGCAAGGATGGACTGCTAGGATTTTATAAGGTGTTGGTGATATTTTTCTCCTGCGAGCAGAAGACATCAAATTCATTCCACCTCATGAAGAACAGGGTTCACCAGACACCACAGGAGTGGACTCTGGAGGAAGATGAGCCAATTCCCAGTGGCACATTGCCGACCTCATAAACTCACTGATTTGTGAATAGTGAGCCTGCAGGTAAGGAAGACATGAGAGTATTCCTCCAGCATCACAGTGGGCTGAATGAACAAATCTGTAAGATAATTACATCAACAGTAACTAGAGTCAGAATTGGGAACACTGTTGGCCAAGGACAGTGACAGGCTTACAGGCAGCACCTGGATCCAAGTCTGGAATGTGTACCTCATTTTTGTCCAGAGTCTGGTATATCAGGGGTCAGGAAGGTGGGTTAGTTTGTGGCTGGAGCTGTTTCTACTTGTTCAGTCTGCAGGTGAGTTAGTTTGTGGCTGGAGCTGTTTCTGCTTGTTCAGTCTGCAGACTAAAACTGTATTCAGTATTTAATTAATTTTGCTATATTCTGTAGTTCTTTCAAATTAACAGCACCAGAACTTTTGTTTTATATTATAGTTTTTGGTCATATCGAGCTTCATACAAATACAGTGAAATTTCCTGACACTTGTACAATAGTCATGCAGTAAATCATTTATTGGGTAAACATCTTCTCTGGACTAATAAAGAATCTCGATCCAAATCATCATATCCATTTCCCTCCATAGATATTGCCTGAGCTGTTGATGCTGCCAGTGCTTTGTGAATCATGCAGTAAAGGCGTAATGGTGAATCATGCATCTCCTGAACTACAAAGCAGTGACTCAATGTGAGGCTGGTGATGTGATCACCATTTCTGTTTCTGGGCAAGAATCAACCCAAAGACCAAGGGTTTTGATGCAACATCCTCTTTATTTCACAGTGAGAATACATTCACTGCAGGTTGGAAAACAAACGACAAAGCCTCTGAAGAAACGGATTATTAATTACCCCAGAGCAACTGTGAATTGGCCACTTGTTAACCAGAGCGATGGTCCATGATCAGGTTCCTACAGTCAATAAATAGCTTATCCCTCAGCGCTCAGTGTATTGCATTCTGCATTTTATTATCTTTCAGTGGACAGAACAGTGAATGGGGAAAGACAGATTAGTTAATATTTTTCTAACAGTTTAAAGACAGTCTTTTTTCAGTTTAAGCACTAGTTTACAATTCTTTATTTCAGCCTGAAAGCAGCTCAGAGAGGGGCCTACAGACCCACACTTAACCCATCACAACCACTGCTCTGCTCCCAACACTCCGCATTTTCAATCAGCTCATTTTCATCTTTAATGTTCTACGGAATATGGCTGCTTAGTGAACAATACACAAAATCCATCCTTCTGTGAAGATAGAATGCTTTTTAACAGTATCTGTGCTCAGAACCATCTCATTCTCAGTCTGTGCACAAATTGTTTAAATCAAGATTAGAAAAGGGTAATTCCCAGGTTTGATTAATCCCATTGCCCAGTGGAGGGTACATGTAAAATGGGCACCGTGGAGACTTTGGAAAAAATATCTCTGCCTTGGTAGATCTTTCCCCAAACTCCCATATTTATCACCAGAATTTTTTAAATGTACAGCTTCCTATTATTTACTGAGTGAATCTCTCTCACCATTCAGTTTGGGTTCCAATCACTTGCACAATTGACAGGTTACTGAGCACTGGTAAATAACTCGGGATCCTGTGCGGTAATTAACTGTATTCAATATTGAACAGAACAGCAGCAGTCAGGACTCCTTTGTCTGGGGTAGTTGGATCTGTCCTGATTGGAGCCAAATGTCCGATTAAAAGAAAGGCAAAAGATAATACAATTCTCTAACATATTTCAGCTGGGGAGTGATAGGGAGACACAAGCCCACAACCAGGGACTATCAGGTTTCCTGTGTGGGAATCATTAATCAGGATAGGACCAAAGCAGTTAACAGTTGAATGTAAATACAAATGAATGGGAAAGACCCTCACCTAGTTGTTAATGTCACATTGAATGAAGTGTGAGCTCCCAGCACTGCAGTCATCTGGTGGGTATTAGGAACTGGCAATTACCATTAGAGGGCAGTGTTTAAACACAGGGTCCAGGGAACCATTCAAAACCCCAACAGTGACAGATGGACTCAGTTAACTCCATTGTGTATAAATCACTCTGAGCTCATTTAACTCGTTGTTATAGGTGGGAGACAGTGTTAAAGTTAGGAATAGAGTTTACATAAGAACATAAGAAATAGGAGCAGGGATTGGCCATCTGGCCCATCGAGCCTGCCCTGCCATTTAATAAGATCATGGCTGATCTGTCCGTAAACTCAGCTCCATCTACCTGCCTTTTTCCCATAACCCTTAATTCTCCTGCTATGTAAAAGCTTATCTAACTGTATCTTAAATATATTTAGTGAAGAAGCCTCAACTGCTTCCCTGGGCAGAGAATTCCACAGATTCAGCACTCTCTGGGGAAAAACAGCTTCTCCTCATCTCCATCCTAAATCTTCTCCCCTGAATCTTAAGGCAATGTCCCCTACTTCTAGTCTCACCTACCAATGGAAACAACTTTCCTACTTCTATCTTATTTATCCCTTTCAAAATTTTGTATGTTTCTATAAGATCCCCTCTCATTCTTCTGAACTCCAGAGAGTATAGTCCCAGGCGACTCAATCTCTCCTTCATCCCTGGAATCAACCTGGTGAACCTCCTCTGCACTGCCTCCAAAGCCAGCATATCCTTCCTCAAGTATGGAAACCAGAACTGCACACAGTACTCCACGTGCGGCCTCACCAGTACCCTGTATAGTTGCAGCATGACCTCCCTGCTCTTGAATTCAATCCCTCTAACAATGAAGGCCAACAGTCCGTTTGCCTTCTTAATAACCTGTTGTACCTGCAAGCCAACCTTTTGCGATTCATGAACAAGCACTCCCAAGTTCCTCTGCACAATAGCATGCTGCAATCTTTCACTATTAAAAAATGATCTGCTCTTCTATTATTCTTTCCAAAGTGGATGTTCCAAAGTTTAGAAAATCTTACTGTTTGAAATCTATAAATATAACAGAATCTCGAGAAAAATTCAGTTTCATTTCTTCAAAAATGGGATTCCTAAAAGGTTATATTTATTGAAGCACATGATTAAGTGTGTCTTTAAAGGAAAGGTCCATTTTGAATTCATTGGTGAGTTCCCAATAGTCTTCAGCAGACTGCTTATATAGTTTGTGATAATTTCAAAGATTCAAAGCATGTATGCTGTATACAACCCCCGAGATTCATCTTTCCACAGAGAACCATGAAACAAAGAAAACCATGGATCCTGTTCAAAGATAACAGCAAACCCCTAATGTGCAAAAAAATCATGAAAACAGCAAAAAAAAATTGAGCAAAAAAGACACAGAATACAAAACAGCAAATCATAAAGTCATCAAAACAGTTCAGACGTATTGAGAATCAGAATCAGGTTTATTATCATCGGCATGTGTCGTGAAATTTGTTAAACTTAGCAGCAGCAGTTCCATGCAATACATAATATAGAAGAAAAAATAATAAATAAATAAATCAGTTACTGTGTATGTATATCGAATAGATTAAAAATCATGCAAAAACAGAAATAATATAAAAGAAGTGAGGTAGTGTTTGCGGGTTCAATGTCCATTTAGGAATTGGAGGGTAGAGGGGAAGAAGCTGTTTCTGAATCGCTGAGTGTGAGCCTTCAGGCTTCTATATCTCCTACCTGATGGTAACAGTGAGAAAAGGGCATGCCCTGGGTGCTGAAGGTCCTTAATAATGGATGCTACATTTCTGAGACACCGCTCCCTGAAGATGTCCTGGGTACTTGGTAGGTTAGTACTCAAGATGGAGCTGACTAAATTTATGACCCTCTGCAGCTTCTTTTGGCCCTGTGCAGTAGCTCTAGACAGTGATGCAGCCTGTCAGAATGCTCTCCACAGTACATCTATAGAAGTTTTTAAGTGTTTTTGTTAACATACCAAATCCCTTCAGACTCCTAATGAAGTATAGCCACCGTCTTGCCTTCTTTATTGCTGCATCAATATGTTGGGACCAAGTTACGTCCTCAGAGATCTTTTCACCCAGGATCCTGAAACTGCTCACTCTCTCCACTCCTGATCTCTCTATGAGGATTGGTATGTGTTCCTTCGTCTTACCCTTCCTGAAGTCCACAATTAGCTCTTTCGTCTTACTGACGTTGAGTGCCAGGTTGTTGCTGCCAGGTATATCTCGCTCCTGTAGGCCCTCTCGTCTCCATCTGAGATTCTAGCAACAACAGTTGTATCTTCAGCAAATTTATAGATAGTATTTGAGCTATGCCTAGCCACACAGTCATGCTAATAGGGAGAGTAGTGCAGTGAGCTAAGCACACACTCCTGATGTGAACCAGTATTGATTGTCAGCGAGGAGGATATGTTATCACCAATCCGCACAGACTGTAGTCTTCTGGTTAGGAAGTCAAGGATGCAATTGCAGAGGGAGGTACAGAGGCCCAGGTTCTATAAGTTATCAATCAGGTTTGTGTGAATGATGGTGATAAATGCTGAGCGATAGTCGATGAACAGCATCCTAACACAAATGTTTGTATGGTCCAGGTGGTCTCAGGCCGTATAAAGAGCCATTGAGATTGCATCTGCCATTGAGCTATTGGGGCGATGGCAAATTGCAGTGGGTACAGGTCCTTGCTGAGGCAGGAGTTCAGTTGAGTCATGACCAACCTCTCAAAGCATTTTATCACTGTAGTTATGAGTGCTACTGTGTGATAGTTATTAAGGCAGCCCACATTATTTTTCTTTGGCACTGGTATAATTGTTGCCTTTTTGAAGCAAGTGGGGACTTCTGCCCACAGCAGTGGGAGGGTGAAAATATCCCGAATACTCCTGCCTGTTGGTTGGCATAGGTACTCAGAGCATTACCAGGTACACATTCAGGGCATGCCGCCTTGCGAGAGTTCACCCTCTTTAAAGACAGCCTAACATCAGCCTCTGAGACAGAGATCACAGGGTCATCAGATGCAGCAGGGATCTTCACAGTTGGAGTCATATTCTCCTTTTCAAAGCGGCTGTAGAAGGCATTGAGTTCATCTGGTAGTGAAGCATCACTGCCATTCATGCTTTTGGGTTTCGCTTTGTAAGAAGTAATGTCTTGCAAACCCCGCCAGAGTTGTCGTACATCCAGTGTCGCCTCCAACCTCATTTGAAATTGTCTCTTCGCCCTTGAAATAGCCCTCTGCAAGTCATACCTGATTTTCTGGTACAGGCCTGGGTTGCCAGCCTTGAATGCCACAGACCTAGCCTTCAGCAGGTGACGTACCTCCTGGTTCATCCATGATTTTTGGTTTGGGAATGTACAGTGAGTCTTTGTAGGCACACACTCATCCACACAGGATTTAATGAAGTCAGTAACAACTGCAGCGTACTCATCCAGATTCGAGGATGAATCTTTGAATTCAGTCCAGACCACCGATCCAGTTCAGTTCAATCCAATACTGCATTGCCCGTTATTGACAGGCCACAGTGCCAGTCTACCCCAATCAAAATTGCACAAAACAGTACCCAAGAAAAGAGCGAGAAGAAATCAGAATGTGAACTACAGAGTACAATCCACAAATCACATTGATGAAACCTTGTCTAAGACCCAGGACTCCGGCAGCATCGATTGAGAGGGAGAGAGAGAGTATTCATGTGCAGACACCTTCCTCGGGAGCAGTGGCCGAGAGGGAGAGAGAGTCTGGTCACACACAGGTAGATGGCATTAAATACCTGCCCACCTTCCACTATCATCCTCATTAATTTCAATCTTCCTCAACATTTTCATTGGCAGGATTGGTGAGAATTTTGAATAAATATTAAACAATTTTCAGACTGAATGGGAGTTGCTTTCATCACGCTTTCTGGGGTTGGAACACAGTCGGCCTCAGACACTGAAAAGCAGAGGCTAATCCACAGCAGTGAGCCCTGAATTCATTCTTCCTCCCTCACTGGTCGGTGTAGATATAATGCACCAAATGACTTGCTTCTCTTTTGTGTGACTCTGTATGGGTGGAGCAAGGTATCTCTTGTCTTTCTCTGTTCAGGAGGAGAAAGGGTTAGAACAGAGTTGGAGGAAATTATGAGATGTGCTTCAGGGTTCTGTCCACTGTGGTGTAAGGAAGGCAATGGTTAAGGAAGAAGGAAGATGTGTTAGAGGCATCTCTATGGAATATTCATATATTGCAGAGAATGGAATGAAGTCCTTGCAGGAGGCAAGGTCAATGGAGTCAGTGATTAGGAGAGCAGGGAAACTGACTAAAAGCGCTGATATTTCATGCAGTGTTGTATGCACTAGATAAAGACCTTGGGGAAAGTGGGTCTGTGTTGACGGGAACAATAATTGCTCCCAGTATGGCTTGAGCCTGTATGGCTCCCAGTAAATCCCAGTATGGCTTGAGCCTGTATGTGTGCTGATAGTTAAATGTTTGATGTGGAGGAAGTGAGTGGGGTTAATGGAGAAGTTGTTTAATGTGAAGACAGGTTCAGCCAGATGAAGACGAGTGTTGGTGGAGGGGAACAATTTTTACTCTGTGCAAAGAAGAGCAGAGGGTCCTCAGACTCTCCTGATGAGAGAGGGTGAGATGGGAAAGATTTCAAAAAGACCCAAGGAACAATTTTTTAATGCCTGGGGCAGTGAGCATTTGGAATGAGCTGCCAGAACAGGTGTTTGAATATGTACAATAGTTTCATTGAAGAAGCATTTAGATAGGTAGATGGAGAGGGTGGGGGTGTGTGTGCCTGAAGAGACATGGGCCAAATGTAGGAATCTGGACTGACTAGGTGGACACCATGGTTGACATGGGCACATAGGACAGAAGGGCATGTACCTGACCTGTATGGCTTGATGACTGTATGTGGAATAGAGATGCAAAGGTGTTCTATTTCAAAGGTGAAGATGAACTATTTAGAACCATAGAAATTGAAGCTGTTTACGAGACATATAGCTCTCAAGTTTCACAGATCTAAGTGAGAAAGGTTTGGATTGGGGGTGGGGGGTGAGAAAGAATGGAAACAAGGCAGGAAGATATACATTCAGAGTGTATGAACAGGCTGAAATATTGGGTATTGCTTGTGATCATATGCAGGAAGTAGAGAATGAGGTTGTGCTAGGATGGAATACAAAGCTTGGAAGCTGTGGAGAGAAGATATGTGAGGAAATGAGGTCCATGTCTATGTGGGAGGCAATTGTATAGAAGTGTCTGAGAGCTGACGTTCAGCCTCTGTGTGATTGAAGTCAATTTGACAGACTACAGAACCATCCTTTTTGGCAGGTTTGATGACCATGACGGAATTGGTCCATTGGGGGTTTTTGGGTGTTACGTACCCCATAACTGGGTTGCCAAACCAGCAGAAATGGATCACTCAGTTGGAGCCTGGATTACTAGAACTAAGAAAGTTTTATTAAACAAACAAGCAACACAGTACTCTAATCAAAAGGATAATAAATGCAACAGTTCAGCAATGATAAACACACATGTACACAGAATTAAGATAACAGGATCAATCAAGCTCTATCGTTGTCTAGGGGTAAATGACCAGTTTCAAAGTGACGCAAAGTTCAGTTCAATTTAGTTCAGTTCAGTTTGCAGTAATCGCTGCCGTGGGAGATGGACAGTGTGGGGGGGAAGGAGAGAGAGAGCAAAACGAATGAATATTCAAACGGCTTCCACACACAGACCTTCGCAGTCAGCTTTCGTGCGAGCCCTTTGTGATGTCATCTGAGGTCACTGAGCGTGACCCCTCCATTTCCAGATACGATCGTTTCTCTGCGGTGAACCTGGCACCCAGGCAAGGGTGGACACACACCAGGTTCCCGCCGATCGTGCCTTTCCACCCTGTGCGTCTATGGCTTGTCCCGCGACCAGCCATCCAAAACTTCCCACCGACTTGTGAGAGATGCACCGCTTCCAGGGTCTCGTTACCTCGGGGTGTCGTGTGTGTGTCACCTTAGCGAACCTGTCCCTTTTTATCCCCCTGCTGGGGTATCGCCTGTCCATCACTTCAAACAGTTCAGGGTTCAAAGGGGGAGCCGATCTTGACAGTTCTCCTTCCGTTACTCTCTCCCGTCCCTTCATTAAGATCTCCAAATGCTGCTCCATTGTTTTCCTTATCTCTCTTTCTCCTGAAGACAGGTGGCAGACCAACTGCTGATCCCACTGGTGCCAGCCCAGGCCAGCTAACATCTTAATTTATGTGTATTCTTGTCACATGGGTAAGTACCAGTGTGCTAGACTATACAATGTTACCCAGATAGAATATTACCAACATGTTACACAGACAAACTGACCATTCACAACTACATTATGTCATCCCATCAGAGAAATTCCCTTCCTTATTCCAATCACACTCTCCCACTTCCAACATTTTCTCTCATTGTTAGTTCTGATGAAGGGTTTTGATCTCAAACATTATTTGTTTCCTCTTTCCACAGATGCTGTCTGACCTGTTGTGTCTTTCATTATTTTTGGTTTGGATTTTAAATTTCCAGTTTTTCTTGATTTTCAATGAAATTTTATATTTACGTGACAATGATCATAGGGTTTACGCAAAATTATATCTGTTGACTGACATCTTTTACATCCATCTCTGGAGACAAACTGTCAAAAGACATCTTTTTATAAATGTACCAATTCCCACTGTTATTTTAACTATACCTCTTCCCATCCTGTCTCCTGGAAAAATGCTATTCCTTTTTCTCAGTTCCTTAAGTCTCCATTGCATCTGTTCCTAGGATGCAGCTTTCCGTTCCAGGATATCAGAGACGTCCTCGTCCTTCAAAGAATGAGGGTTCCCTTCCTCCACCATTGATGCTGACATCACCTACATCTCCTGTTTCCCAAACATCTACACTCACCCCATCTTCCCGCTGCCTTACCTACCACCCCATGAGCCTCCACAGCCAATGCATCATTCTCCGCAACTTCCGCCATCTCCAAAGGGATCCTACCACCAAATATATCTTTCCCTCCCCACCGCCCCCCCACATTCCACAGGGATTTCTCCCTCCGTGATTCCTTTGTCCATTTGTCTCTCTCTACTAATCGCTCTCCCGGCACTTATCCCCGCAAATGCAACTGACCATTCACCTTCTCCCTCACCTCCATTCAGGGCTGCAGACAGTCCTTCCAGGAGAGGCAGTACTTCACTTGTGAATCTGCTGGGATCATCTATTGTTACCGGTGCTCCAGATGTAGCTTCCTCCACATTGGTAAGACCTGTCATAAATTGGGGGACCACTTCATCTGGCACCTTTTCTCCATCCTCCAAAAGTGGAACTACATGGTGGCCAATCATTTTAATTCCAATTCCCATTCCCATCTGACATGCCAGTCCATTACATCCCCTTGTGCCATGATGAGGCCACTCTCAGGGTGGAGGAGCAACACATTATATTCCATCAGGATAGCCTCTAACCTAACAGCATGGATTTCAATTTCTCCTTATGTTTAAAAAAATTTTTCTCCCCCACTCCCCTCTTCTTTGCCCACTTGGCCCCTTACGTGTTCTCACCTGCCTATCACCTCCCCTTGGATCTTGGCCTGAAACATCAACTGTTTATTCATTTCCATAGTTGCTGCCTGACCTGCTAGGTTTCTCCAGCATTTTGCTTGTGTTGCTCTGGATTTCCAGCATCTGCTGAATTTCTTGTGTGTATCACCCAGTGTGTTTTTGCATCAGTTAGGGATCCAATGTCACTGGGACAATCTGAATGATAAACTGCCAACTATGTTAATTACTAGGTCTACAATCTCAGAAACTGCACTAGAGCTGGTTGTGTTATGCCTGAACCTGTCAGTGCAGAGGGTGGCCACATCCTCAGAAGTGGAAGTAAAGGTTTTGTGGGTTGAACCAACTCATTCTTAGAACTGTTAATGATGGTCAAGATCACTGGCTGTGTTGACTAGGCCGCACGCATACTATTATATGACTATGCCTGAGTTGAAAGCTGTTGGTTAGACAATACAAAAATACATCAACACTATAAACTTGAATGAATCTCACCTGGAACAGGCTAACCTTCAGTTAAAAGTGGGTACATAAATGGATGAATCATTTGCATACGGCGAACTTTGGACTGCATTTAATATTGAAACAAAGAATGAGAATTGTCGTTTTAGAGTGCCATTTTCAAATGAAGGATGAGCTATCCAAGATGCTGTGATGGGAACGATGGTATCTGTGGAGAAAGAACCATATACTGTAACTGCATTGTATTGGTACATCATTTACCACCTTGTTCAGGGTGAGACAACTAACAGGTGGAGAACTGACAAAACTTCAGTGACTTAAAACATTAACTATTTCTCTCCACAGCCACAGCTTGACCAGCTGAAATTTTCTAGTATCCTTTGATTTTTAAAAAAAAAAAATTCTTTTTTAGGGATACAGCACAGACTAGGCTTTTCTGGCCCTTTGAGCCACGCTGCCCTGGCAATTTCTGACATACCCGGTTAATCTCAACTTAATCACAGGACAATTTTACAAAGACAAATTAACCTACCCGGTACGTCTTTGGACTGTGAGAGGTAACTGGAGGACCCAAAGGAAACCCACAAATTGAATGGGGAGGATGTACAGACTCTCCTTTATAGAACACCACATGAATTGAACTCCAAACTCCGGAACTCCGATTTGTAATAGTGTCCCAATAACTACTACATTACTGTGATGCTACCGTGGATTCTGGATCTGGTTATTACGGGTGGGAACACAATGAAAGATACTGCATGTAGGAAGAATCCCCTCAGTCTAGAGGGTTAATTAGAGAAATGAGGATATCAAAATCTATTGGATATAATGGCGACAAGCAACACTCACCAGCTGAGCTCAAATTCCCGAATAAAAATCATTCTTACTGGCACGCGCACACACACACGCTCACGCTCACACTCTCTCTCTCTTTAGATTCCCACTCATTTGTGAAGTGAGAGCGACACATTATGGACACAGTGAACCTGACCGAATGGAACTTCATCCAGTGTTCCTGTTAATTTTACCTCCTGCCTTAGTCACTGAGGTGTCAGATCCCACTTATCAGAAACCAGCACAGTATATAAGAGTAGGAATACCAAAGCACTCAATGAAATGGCAATATGACAATTACGTACAATTCTGGTGACCTTACTACAGGAAGAGGTGATAAAGTAGAAAATGAGGAGAGATGAGTTTGTTCGTTTTTCTCAGCACGGTCAGGATGGTTCGACTAGCCTCTTTCAGTCCTTCATCCCTCTGTCGCTCCATGAAGCACAGAAAGCCACCTAATAACAAAATATGGATCCTATGTGCCTGCTTGTACACTAGTTTGAAATAATCTAGGTCAAACACTGAGACACAAGATATATTCTGTGCTGTTACACTGAAGAAACACTTCACATACTAGCAGCATTATCATAACAAGAATAACCAAATAAAAATTCCAGGGCAATGTTTGTTGGACTATCAGATCGATTCCAGTAACAAATGGGTAAAGCAATATCAGATCTGGGATGTCGTATAATTCATAGCCCGAGGGTAAAGAGGATTCAGAAGCAGCAATACTGTTCATGGGTAGCATCTGTGTTGGAGCCTTGTGACGATTGCCTGTTGAGGCTGCAGTCTTCATACAAGACTGGGCTGAACTACAAAGAAAAATTATTGAATTTAAATAAATTGCTGCTCATGGAACAATTTTGCATTCTGATTATATTATAAAAATTTTCAACAAAGTGCAGAAGGTGACCAATTCTTCCACACTGGGTGAAAGGATCTGCTGTCACCAGTAAGGCTTTTTATTATAAAAATACATTTATTCCAAGTCCTATAATTCTACAGTACTAAAGCAAAATTGCTAAGGACAACAACAGTAACAAACACGAACTAAATTAAATTATTCCCATTCTCATCTGGGAATGGCTTAGCCCCTGTGCTGCTCAACTGTCCTGAAACACCTCCCCAGTATCTGTGATAATGCGAGTTCTATCTCCGGGGTTACCTAGGCATGGATTTACTCCTGGAAAATTACCAGGCAGTTAAGCCTAGGTGTAGTCCTTGACTACCTGTCTCCAAGACCCATAGATAACTAACTTGGGCAAACCCCAGGAGAAAATGTACTATAACATCCACAACAATGCTCCACTGTGGGTTGAGCTTGAGGAATCCGAACCAATTCCCTAGCCAGAGTGGGATCTGGACCCACAACCAGAAAAGATGGAAAGGAATGGGGAATACAGTCCTACTAGAGGAGCAGTAACTGCTGTGTGAGTGCTGGGCTGTGTTGCTACATTGGTCTTTGCTCTTCTACTGTCTATGGTACACCCCATCCAGGAGAACCAGATGCTGACTGGGAGGTTCTGGAGAGTAACACACACAAAATACTGGAGGAAACAATCAAATTGGGCAGCATCTATGGAGGGAAAAAAAAAGCTGACATTTCAGGCTAAGACCCTTCATCAGGAGTGGAAAGGAAGGGGGTAATTTCTGCCCCTTCCTCTCAAATCCTAATGAAGTGTCTCAGCCCAAAGTTTTGAATGTTTATTCCCCTCCATCAATGTTGCCCAACTTGCTGAGTTCTTCCAGCATTTTGTGGGTATTTCTCAGGATTTTCTGCATTAGCAGTATCTTGTATCTAGGATTTGAAGAATGAGGGGAGACCTCATAGAAACATTTCAAATGTTAAAAGGCATGGACAGAGTGGATGTGGCAAAGTTGTTTCCCATGATGGGGGAGTCTAGTACGAGAGGGCATGACTTCAGGATTGAAGGGCGCCCTTTCAGAACAGAAATGCGAAAAAATTTTTTTAATCAGAGGGTGGTGAATCTATGGAATTTGTTGCCACGGGCAGCAGTGGAGGCCAAGTCATTGGGTGTATTTAAGGCAGAAATTGATAGGTATATGAGTAGCCAGGGCATCAAAGGTTATGGTGAGAAGGCGGGGCAGTGGGACTAAATAGGATAAAATGGATCAGCTCATGATAAAATGGCAGAGCAGACTCGATACTTCTACTCCTTTGTCTTATGGTCTTATGGTCTTATTTGGAGAGTATCCAATCTCCAGACAGACAGTTCTTTCTAAAATCAACATGAGTAATGGCAGCATAAACCTGTCAACAGCCAATGTACTCGGCATTGCAATGTTGCTGCTGAGTTTATTAAGTACAACCCTTCTTTAAACAATACATCCTGAGTGTGGCTATTGACAAGACCAATTTGAATAGAACTTCTTGTAGAGGAATGTCTCAGTGCTTTCCTACGTAAAAGCCAATGGGTTAGCAGGCTGTGGTGATGCCACATCTTATGTTGCTGCTTAATGATCAAACCTTCCCTGATGTCCAGCCTTGGACCTCCAGACCACACTACCCCACCACCCCACCATTTGTCTCTGAACTTCTTCCCCCACCCCTCCCCCATCAACATTGCCCCAGCCTCTCCCTCAGCTGGTCCAACCTCACTCCCTCCACCGTTCTGGATCCTTACTTCACTCTTGCCACCAGTTCACCGCAACACAAACACTTTCAGGCAAGAGTTGTATTGTAATATTTGACAGACTGACAGTTTCCACCCGAGTCAATGAACAAACATTCATTTTTTTCTTGTGTTAATATGATGTCAGATTTTCATCTTTTTATAATTACAGATGTGACTATTTTAGAGACAGACAGATGTCATTAGAAAATATTCCTTAATCAGAGAAATTCCAGAGGCAATGAGGACGTGGATACGCTCAGCAAAATAAATTGAAGGTCTTTCATGGATTGTGTAGGTCAGCTCCACAACATTTTTGATATACTGTATGTGCTGAATTTATTCATTTACGGGATGTGGGCATTTCCAGCTAAGCCAGCATTTATTGCCCATCGCTAGTTGCCCTTGAGAAGGTGGTGATGAGCTGCCTTCTTGAACCAGTGCCGATCCTGAGTTGTAGGTACACCCACTGCTTACATGTTATGCAAACGCTGTTTTTCTCCAAGCTTATGTTATATTCTGCAATCATTAACCCCTCGGAGAGCTGACTCTGAGGAAGCCTCAGGCACCACAGCTGACTTTTTTAAAAAAAAATATGCGTCCAGCCCTCTCCATAACCTTGAGAGTTCCCAAAGGTGTAATACCAGTGGCAAGATGCCAGGAGTGGCTTGTTTCACATGTTACAATTCAATCTCTTCCCAAACACTTATCCCACCTTCTGCAAAAGGCAGTTGCATTTGGCAGACCTGCACCTCAAGTTTGTTTAATGTGGGTGCAATAAACAATTCCTTTATTACATTAACTGTCCATCCATATATTGATTGTTGTGATTCAGAGAAATATTAGTACAAGGTACACAGCAAGTTAACATGCAGGTACCGTATGTAATTAGGAAGGTAACTGGCCTTTTACAATTTATTAAGCAGGGTGAAATAGAGAACCCTAGACATTGTTCCCAAAACTGCCCTGGAGTTTGGTAAGACTTCACCTGAAGGACTGTGGAGCATTTTGTTCCTCTGATGCAACAAAGGATCTGTGTGCAGAAAGAATTCTCTAGATTGATTCCTGGTATGAAATATTAGCTCTAAAAATCCATACCAACTAATTGGCGAAAGTGTTGGAGGACATCTTCAATCTCTCACTGCTACAGGCGGAAGCTCCCATCTGCTTCTCATGGGCGACAATCACTGCCCAAGAAGAGCAGTGTGAGCTGCCTCAAAAATCATCTCCCAGTGGTACTCACACTTCCTGTGATGAAGTGCTTTCCGAGTTTGGTCATGGCTAGAATCAACTTTTGCCTAAGCAAGGATCTGGACCTGCTGCAATTTGCCTATTGCCATAACTAGTCTACAGCAGGTGCAACCTCGCTGGCTCTCCATTCATACATGGATCACTTGGACAATAGTAATACCTAAGTCAGGCTGCTGTTTATTGATTACAATTCAGCGTTCAGCACTGTTCTGATCAACAAGCAACAAAACCTGGGCATCTGTACCTTCCTTTGCAACTGGATCCTTGACTTCCACAAGGAGATCACTGTCTGTGTGGAATGGAAGCAACGTTTCTTGACAGTCAACACTGGCACACCTCAAGAATGTGTGCTTAGCCCATTGCTCTACTCTCTCCACACCCATGACTGTGTGGCTAAGCAAAGCACAAACACCTTCTATAAATTTGCTGACGACACAACTATAGTTGACAGAATTTCAGATGGTGACAAGGAGACATACAGGAGTGAGATAGATCAGCTGGTTGAGTGCACAATTGATAGCACCCTGACTGGCTGCACCTGGTATGGGAACAGCACTAACCTCAATTGCAGGACTCTGCAGAGAGTGGTGCAGACAGCCCAGCGCATCTGCAGATGTGAACTTCCCACTATTCAGGATATTTACAGAGTCAGGTGCATAAAAAGGGCCTGAAGGTTCATTGCAGACCTGAATCACCCTAACTGCAAACTGTTCCAGCTGCTACTATCCGGGAAATGGTACCGCAGCATTAAAGCCAGGACTAACAAGCTCCAGGACAGCTTCTTCCACAAGTCATCAGACTGATTAATTCATGCTGACGCGACTGTATTTCTATGCTATATTGACTGTCCTGTTGTATATACTATTGATTACAAATTACTATACATTGAACATTCAGAAGGAGATGTAATGTAAAGATTTTTACTCTTCATGTATGTGAATGAAGGATATAAGAAATAAAGTCAATTCAATTCAATTGGTGTTGTAAGAACAACCTTGCACTCAACATCAGTAAGACCAAGGAATTGATTGTGGATTTCAGGAATGAGAAAACGAGGAAACACACACTAGTCCTCTCAAGTATTCAGCATTCGAAAAGGTGAGCGGTTTCAAGTTCCTGAGTGTCAGCATCTCTGAAGGTCTATTCTGGGCCCAACATATTGATGCAATTACAAAGAAATCATGACAGCAGCTATATTTCATAAGGAGTTTGAGGACACTTGATAAGTCACCAAAGACGCTTGCAAATTTCTACAGTTGTACCATGGAAAGCTTTCTAACTGGTTGCATCAGCATCTGGTACAGAAAGGCCTTTGTACAGGAACAGAAATGGTGCAGAAAGTTGTAATCTCAGCCAGCTCCATCATGAGCACTAGCCTCCCCTGCATCAAGGACGTATTCAAAAGGCAATGCCTCTAAAATTTGGCATCCATTATTAAGGATTCCCATCACTCACAACATGGCCTCTTCTCATTGCTACCATCAAGGTGAAGGTACAGGAGCTGAAGACACAGACTCAACACTTCAGAAACAGCTACTTTCCCTCTGCCATTAGATTTCTGAATGGACAATGAGTCCATGAATGCTACCTCACCATTTTTTCCTCTGATTTTGCACTACATATTTAATTTAATTATTTTATATATGTACTTACTGTAATTCATAGTTCTTAAATGCTGTTTTGCAATATACAGCTGCTGCAAAACAACAAAGTTCACGACATATACCAGTGGTATGTGTTTGATATGCTCTGATTCCGATTATATGCTCATAATTCTGTATACCTCTATCAAATCTGCTCTCATTTTCCTACGCTTCAGGGAATAACTTCAACAGTGACGTGGCCATTAATGGAATTGGTTTGTAAGTTTTGGGGGTTGGTGTACCCAATCCACTAGCATTCAAGTTCTAGGCTTGGGTTCTCCCCATTCATGGTTTAGTTGCACAATACAAGCCAACTCACCAGGTGTGACAGAAAGGCTTTTCAATGACTTTTTTTTAAACAAGGAAAGTATTTTAACTTGTGCAAAGTGTTAAAAAGGCAATATCCAATTTTTCTCTCTATCTATCCTTCCTGACTCCTGTTGCAGAAATGAACGTAATCAGATGATCAGGCATTGTCCATTTTACTCATCCCCACAGATAAAGTTGAGAACTTTCAATCAGAAAATGCCTTTAACATTTTGAAAAAGAAAAGATGTTTGGTGGGGAAAGGAGGAAGCTGAATTATAACATGTAGAACAAGTCTCCCCTCACTCCTCTCCTGTGTTATTACTGTATTATTATTAATTCATCAGACTTACAATGACAGCTGGAATCTTTACTTGGTCTGATGAAAACAGAAAATGCTGGCAGCACTCAGTAGGTCAGGCAGCATCTGTGGAAATAGAAACAAAGCTAATGTTTCATATTGAGTCCTTTCATCAGAAAAGGAAAAGAGAAATAAGCAGATAACTGTAATTTATAGGGAAGGTGTGTGAAAAAGCAAGGAAGGAAATGTTGTTGGATTAGACAGAGGGAATATGTTGGGTATAAACAAGACTGGGACAAATGGGTTAATAGAGAACTTGGAAAGTGTTTTGGATTCTTTGTCTAAATGATGTGCTGTCTATTGCAGGGCAGAGTAATATGTCTATCAGCTCAGAGTTTATTAATGGAGATTTTAAAAAACTGAGCAAATATCACAGATGGGTGACTTACAACAGAAATTACCAGATGTGATGTGCTGCATACTGAGATACTGCTTCACCTAAAGTTGGGGAATTCAAATTGAAACCAGATGGCTACAACATGTTCAGTGTTCACATGTTACACAGAGATAGGTCATTCAGTCCTTCTGTCACAGAGAAAGGCATGTTCCTGTCATATTGGCCATATACAATCCAGTTACACTGATCCTATTTACCAGCACTTGGTTCTAAGCCTTCAATGCCTTGCCAATTCAGTTGCTCATCTAAGTACTCTGAAAAGTACCTGCCTCCACTGTCCATACAAGCAGAATCTTACAGAGTGTAAGCAAATCTGTGGTTGAAATTCTTTCTCCTTTATATTCTGTGCCCTTGTTAATGGAGGAATGTACCCCGAATATCTTAACCAATTTATTTAACTGTGTTACCATTAATTCTGTGCATCCTAATTTTATTAGTCTTCCCAAAGTGCTTCACCTCACAGTCATTAGAATGTGCCACTGCTCAGTTCAACTTGCTAATATATCAATATTATTCTGTAGCTCAAGATAATCCACTCACCCTCAATATCACCAATTTGAATAGTGTCTGTAAACATACTAATCATTCATCCTGCATTCATATCCTCATCATTATGGTACATAACATACAGCAAACATTTCAGAATCAAACCCGAGGGTCACAACACTTCCAATCATAGAAGCAACCTTCTGCCTCATAATATCAGTCAGTTTTGGAATCATTTTGCCATCTTGCAGTGGATCCTATAGGTTCCAAGCCTTTGGACCAATTTCCCATGTGAAACCTTATCAAGCACATCTGATAGATTACATCAACTACACTGCACTCATCAATACACTTTGTTACTTCTGAAAAATTGAATTAAGTTGCTCAGGGGAAATTACAAGAAAATCATGTCCTTTTTTCATTAATTCCTACCTTTCCGCATGCAGATTAAACCTGTCCCATAAAGATTTTCCAATAATCTTCCTACCATTGGCACCTCACCTGCTACTCTTTCAGGGTCCTAACAGTCTCCCTCCAGCTTTGCTTCCCATAGCAGCTTGGGATGCACTTCATCAAGCCCTAGGGAGTTATTTGCCTTAAAGCTGATAACATATTCTAGAATATCTCTGTGCCCATTTCTGAATTCGTCAACAACAATCACCTTCTTACTGAATGCAGGTCAGGAATAGTAACTTAAATCCTGCTATATGTCCTCAGTCTGCACACACAAATTGCCATTTTGATCCCCATTATGTCCTTTGGCCAAAGTTAAAATTTCAAGTCAAAAGCTGGGAGAAGTACAAAATAAACTTCCATCTATACATTTCCGGCTCTGTCAGAGACACTTTCCCACGTTTCCCACGTATATGTGGGAGTTACAATACAAGTACTTTCACTGCTTCCCTTCCCACCATTCAGTGACCCAAACAAATTTTCCTGACTTATTGGGTGTGTCCCTCAGCCCTCCTATAAACAATACACTGCACGTATGATAAGGAAGCATTAGCAGTCTCTTATATTAAACTATTTCTTCTGGTTTCACCCTATCACAGATATTCCCTGTGTCCCATCCATAGCTTCTGTCATCTTCTCAGCACAAATGCTGCCTGATTTACTGAGTGCTTCCAGCATTTTCTGTTTTTATTCTTTCTGTGTAAAGTAAATGCATCATAAATCTCCTTTAAATATCTCTCCAACCTCTACTTGAAGCTATGCCCACCCCCCCCACCCCCAGGATTCTAAAATTCAATTTTTTGGGAAATAGGACTTTGACCATCTACAGAACCAAGGCTTCTTACCATTTACCACTATCTATCAGGTTGCCCTTCAGCTTCGGATGATCCAGAGAAAATAATGCTATTTTCCAACCTTTCCTTTTCACTGATACTCTCCAATGCAGGCAACATCCTGGTGAAAATCCAAAGTTTCCACATCCGAACTGTACTCAAAACCAGAACTGCACAGAATACTCCAGACGTGGCCTGACCAAGACTTTATACTGTTGAAATGTAAATCCCTGACACTTATTCTCAGCATCTTGTCTGTTGAAAGCAACTAATTCATATCTTCTTCACCACCCTATACACTTTTGCTTTTTTCCCCCCAGAGCTGTGAGCTTGCATCATAAGTTCCCTCTGTACATCAATGATCCTAAGGATCTTGCCACTTACGGTATACTTTTCTCTTACATTTGACCCCTCAAAGCCTAACACTTGACACTGTGAAGACTAAATTCCATCTGCCATTTCCATGTCCATATTTACATCTGGTCTACAGTATATTCTGCACTATCGTTTGAAAACCTCCTCACCACCCACAGTTCCATCAATACTTATGTTGTCTACAAATTTACTAATCATCCCACATAAAAAAATATCCAAATGATTTAAACATATCACAAAAACAGAAGCCCCAGCACCAATCCTTGCTTAACACCACTGGTCAGAGAACTCCAGTCAGAATAATAACCCCCCAGATTTACGCACTGTCTTCTGTGATGATGGTATTGAATCCACTCTGCCAACCTTCCATTGATTCCATGTGCCTTCATTTTCTGGATCATGAAGGACCTTGTGGAGATATTTACAGATGTCCTCTACTATACTACTCTCATCAAACATCTTTGTAACCTTTTCAGATTTCTAACATCTGCATTTATTTTTATTTTCATTTATGAGGTAAGGGGTACCAGAAGATCTAGTGTGTTGATTTGATATAAGCCTGATCTTGTGGTCTAGTAACCTATTTTAAACCTATTTTCCCAATGTGAATGTAACCAGCACACGGAGAGTTAATTCCACCAAGTCCATCAGAATGATAAAAATAAACAGAATTTCCATAACACATCAGCTGTTCTCTCCTTGGCAATCAAATGTCCTTGCCTGCAGTGGACTGGACCCGAGAACATCTTTATAAATGGGTTAAATTTGCTTAAGATGGAGTAGAGTGACATCACCTGTCTGGATGTCAGTCTTAGTTAAACCTAACAGCTTTACACATGCAAAACTTGTCTCTTCTCTGAATTTCAATAGTCTTCAATCCAACTTCAGTTGTCTGCACAGCGAGACAGAGAACAGGCAGGCCCTGAAAACGTGTGTCCTTTAACTTCACCAGTGTATCTTATCTGTTTTGCCCAAGGAATTTAAGACACTGTAACTCTTAGTTTTCTAGTTTCTGCCACTTCTCCCAGTTTGTTTCTCACACCTGAATCAGAAGACTCAATAAACTACATTTTGAAAGATACAGAACTTTGTAAGGTCCTTGTCACATGAAGGTTAGAGTAAACAGTATACTTGTTAATGATAAATCTAATCAACAGAGTGATAAGCAAGAGAATGTTGCAAAGTATAGTTGTGTAAACTGATATTGTGCAAGATAAAGTGACAGAGGAGTTGGAATCATGGGTTTGAGAATGTGGCAGCACCGGCAGGGAAGGGAATGTGACAGAGATAATTGGCTCAGAAGTCTGATACCAGTGGGGAAGAAGCTGTTCTTGTGTCTAGTCATCCGGGATTTCAATCTCCTGTATCATGTGCTGGAAGGTTGAAGAGAGGAAAGAGGGTGGTAGCAACAGCGACGATACCATTAGCCATCCTTATGCCTGTGACCTGTGACGATGGACTAGATGGAAAGAAGTAATGAGCCTGTGATTGACTGGAAGTATTTATCATCTGCTGCAGCTTCTGTTATCCAGATCCAGTTGCCATACCTGATAGAGATACAACCTCAGGTTTTTAAAACACTTATTTAAAAGTCTTAAAGATTTCTGCGGACAAGCTGAATCTTCTTAGATGCCTAAAAAAGTATATATGCTGATATGCTTTAGATATTGTTAAAAATTATGAATAAACATCTATTTTGATTAAAACTAATGCAATCACCATTAATCATCTTTGTCACCTGCTTAAATCCCCATCATCACGGAGTATGTGTACTGCATCTTTCAGTAACTCTTATCTTGAAAATTGTCATTTTCAAATTACCAGAAGGCCCAATGAAGATTGCAAGAATTGGATTATCAAGTCCTTGGTCGAGCATCTGACTCAGTTGTTACAACATCAATGGAATCAGCAGGGAGACAGAGTTTATTCCAGCAAGTTCGTTACAGGGATAGAACTCGGCAGAATTTCTGTAAACTAGCAATCCTTTCCTTTGGCAATGAATATTTCAGCCTGCAGGGCAATGGATCAATCGCTCATACGTTATATGTGCCATGTCATCTGCTGTGAGCCATCATGGTCTTTCCATGACCAAGACTGTTCTTGGCAAATTTTTCAACAAGATAGGTAACCCCAGCCATTATCAATACTCTTCAGATTATCTGTCTGGTGTCAATAGTCGCATAAGTAGTACTTCTGATATGCACCAGCTGCTCATACAACTATCCACCAACTGTTCCCATAGTTTCATGTGACACTGATAGGGGTGCTAAGCAGGTGCTACACCTCGCCCAAGTTTGACCTGCAGGCTAGTGGAGGGAAGAAGCATTTCACACCTAACTTAGTAGAGACGTATCTCCACCCTGCCAACCTAAAATGGATCAATAAACATCTCTTTAATGAGGTTACATTTGCTTAACCTGGAGCAGATTGATATCACTGACCTGGGAATTAGTCTTGATATCTTGAAAGGTTTGCTTTACATTTCAGCATTAAAGTCTCAAATAATCTTTAGAATACTGCATATGCAAATCATATCAACTCTCTGAGCACTGAGACAGAGATCAGATAGACTTTGCAAAACCTGTATCCCTTGAAACTGTATCAGTTATGGACCAGCACTCCAACTGACTTCTTAGGCTGCCCTGTGATGTACTATGACTTTGCAAGTGTACCTTGACTGTGTTGTCCAAGGATTGGAAAGTCTTAGTTTTCTAGTTTCTGCCGTATCTCCCAGTTTGCCTCTCACTCCTGCACCAGAGATCTCATGTAGATTGTACATTGGTAATAAATGTGCAGTTGACATGTCAGATGATCTGTCATGGAACCAGCACTCAAATGCAATCATGATGAAAAGCCACCAGAATCTTTAGAGGATAAGGAGATCCCAACCTTCTTTATGCCTTGGAGCATTACCTAACCAAGGGAGGGGGGCTCCATGGACCCCAGGTTGGGAACCCCTGTTCTAACATTCGACCTCCAAAAGCGTAACATGACACTTGGAAAGACTAAATTCCATCTGCCAGTTCCATGCCCATATTTCCAACTGGACTATATCCTGTGCTATCCTTTGAAACCTTCCTCACTCTCCCCAACTCCACCAATACTTACGTTGTCTGCAAACATACTAAACATTCTACATAAAAAATGTCCAAAGGATTTAAAAATATCACAAAGAACTGAGGTCCAAGCACCAAACCTTCCGTAACATGACTGGTCAAAGACCTCCAGTCAGAATAACGTCCCTCCAAAACTATGCTCTGTCTTCTACAATGATGGTATTGAATCCAATTTGAACAACCTTCCATTGATTCCATGAGTCTTAATCTTCAAGATCATGAGAGACCTTGTGGAAATCTTTACGGATATCCATGTAAACATCATCTACTACAATGTTCTCAACAAACACCTTTGTAACCTTCTCAAATGTCTAACATCGGCATTTATTTTTATTTTCATTTATGAGGTAAGAGATACCAGAAGGTTTAGTGTGTTGATTTGATATATAAGAAGCCTGATCTAACCTATTTTCCGAACATTGTTACATACCTCAAGGAGATCTTGTGACTTTCTTGTGAGAATGATGTAATGGTCTTTTGGAGGTCACTGATGTAATTTTCCTGCCGATGTGAGGTCACGTGTTGACATGTTCACCACGGGTATAAAAGGGAAGATCTCTGGTGACGCAGTTAGTTTTCCAGCTAGAATGATCGTCAGTGTCTCCGTTCCATTGCGTATTTGTTTTATGACGCAGTTTTATTTTTAAAATAGAGTGTTACATTCTGTTGCAAGGTACAATAGTGCTGCACTGGCAATTTCTGCTAGATTTGTTGAGGTACCTTTTCAGTAGTGTTGGAGAGTGAAGGCTTTATCGAAGTACAGGATATGAAGGATTAAGAGAAGTTGGTACCGTTCGGCAGTTTAATAAAGGATCGACCTTATTGAGTCTTCATTGAAGAAGTAGCGACCTGCATCGAAGATAACTCCTGTCGAAAGAGCAAGGTAGTTCATGCAGGATTTGCTCTCTAGAAATTAAGGTCAGTTGTTTTAAGCTGTTTATTTCCTTCATCGTGAATCCTTTGGACAGAACCATCAGGGAAGTCGCGTCTATGAAGAAATCCTTCTCCAGACAAGTCTCTCCCAAATGAATGTATAAATTTGTTGGACTTTCGAATTTACCATTTTAAGAACTGTATTTGACTTTACCGCTTTAAGAACTGTTTTCGCATTTATCGCTTTAAGAACCAGTACTGAGTGACAATTTGTTGAACGGCCACATAGCGGTTAACTTCCGGTTGAGGTTTTCGCTTGTTTTTATTGTTTATCCGTGTTTAATAACTGGTTGTTTTTATATAACCTGACTCAATTGATATTCATTGTTACTGGTTATGTAACAACCTATTTTCCCAATGTGAATGTAACCAGCACACAGAGAGTTAATTCCACCAAGTCCATCAGAATGATAAAAATAAACTGAATTTTCATAACACATCAGCTGTTCTCTCCTCGGGTATCAGATATTCCTGCCTGCCAGACACTGGATCAGAGAACATCTTCATAAGTGGGTTAAATTTGCTTAACATAGAGTAGAGTGACATCACCCGTCTGGATTTACATCTCAATTAAACCTAACGACTTTACACATGCAAAACTTGTCTATTCCTCGAATTTTAACTTCAATTGTTTGACCGGACAGAAAGAACAGCCAGGCTCTACAAACAAGACAAACAGGAGTATTGATGAAGTGTCTCAGCCTGAAACACTTCACTCTTTTCCACAGATGCTGCCTGGCCTGCTGAGTTCCTCTGGCATTTTGTGAGTGAGGCTCTGCAAATTTGTCTTCCTGAAGCCATGCCATTTGAAGGACCAGCACTCCAAATGCCTTCTTTGGCTGCAACGTGATGTGTCCTTTGTCTTTGCAAACATACCTTGACTGCTTTGCCCAAAGATTGGAAAGCCACATGACACTTAGTTTCTTAGTTTCTGCCATATCTCCCAGTTTGCCTCTCACTCCTGCACCAGGAATCTCACGTAAACTGCATGGGGTGTCGGGTGGTGGGGGGGTGTTGATACTTTGCTGCTGCTTGTGCGTGTGGGAGAGGGAGGCTTTGGGATTCTAATGTTTTTTCTGTAATTCGTACTTTGTTTTTTTTCTCTCTGTTTCATGGATGCCTGCAAAAAGTAAAGATTTCAGGTTGTACACTGTATACATTCTCTGACTGAACCATTGTTAATAAGTGTGTAGTTGACATGTCAGATGACCTGTCCTGGGGCCAGTACACAAACACAATCTTAAGGAAAAGGCAGCAGATTCTTTAATTTCTCTGGAGGTTTGCATTGTCATTAAACATTCTAACAAACTTCAGATCAACACACACAAAATGCTAGAGGAACTCAGTACGTCAGGCAGCATCTATGGTAATGAATAAACAGTTGATGTTTTGGCACGAGACCCTTTATCAGTACTAGAAAGGAAGGAGAAAGATGCCAATGTAAAATGTTGGGGGAAGGGGAAGGAGAAGGATGACGAGCTCAGGGAAAAAGTGAGAAAATCTATCTTGGGTAAAACATATTGCTACAATTACAAAGGAAGTACAACAGCAGCTACAGATATATTGTGGAGAGCATAAAACCGGCTGCATCACCACCTGGTATGGATGAGCCACTGCACAGGATCGGAAAAAGCTGCAGTATGTTGCAAACTTAACCAGCTCCATCATAGGCACTAGCATTCCCAGCACTGAGGACATCTTCACAATGTGACATCCATCATTAACTACCCTCATCACATTGGAAATGCCCTCTTCTCATTGCTACCATCAAGGAGGTGATACACGAGCCTGAAGATACGCATTCAATATTTTAAGAACAGCTTCTTCCCCTCTGTCATCAGAGAACAGATGTATGATATTACAATAAGAAAAAAATATTATATTATATATACATGTATACATTCTTGTAGTTAGATGGAACTGCAGTATTGATGTTACAGTCAGATTAGCAGAGCAGGCTTGATGGGCCAAGTGGTCTCCTGTTCCTAACTCTTATGTTTTTACCCACCTGAAACATTCATTCTCTCCACACAGAAGCCACTTAACCTGCTGAGTCTTTTCAGTGTTTAATACCTTTATTTTAATGGGACATGGTTTCCTGTGCTGAGGGGTAAGAGGATTGATAGAAGGTGAGCTGCTGTACTGACTATGCGAGTAGCAGTGAAGGCAGACATCGAAATAATGATCAAACTTTTCCTTATTCACTCACTGGAGTTAATCACCTTCTGGCTATACTTCAACGTTCCAAAGAGTAATGTCCCCTGGTCCCAGAGGAGGATATTAAGTGGGAAAGGTGAATCAGATTCATTGTTACTTTGAGATATACAATGAAAAATAATATTTCAATTAAGGAGAAAAAAGTGGGTGATTTCTACTTGTGGCTTGACCCAGACTATTGGTTTTAAATGTTCACACCTAAGCTTCCAGGATTGTCTCAGAATTTACAGACCATCCTGTAAATGCACCAACTTTTATAGAGGGGGTCCTGGGAGTGAGTCACTTCACAAAGGGTATCTGAGAATGCGGTGGTTTAAGGACTTCCTCATTGAGTGTCTATTAACAGAGGGTTCCTATGAGTGTCTCAATACTTCATGCCTCCCAGGAGATACGCACATTAGAATTGACAAAGATCGCAGAAATATGCCAGTTTTTAACTAATTAGACATTTACAATTTCCTGATCTGGAGTATTATCTGAGTTCCTCAACCTGAGAAGAATATATCTGCTTTGGAGGTCAATGTAACTTGATCTTTAATGTCAGGGAAATATGAGTTCTATTTGGCGATTGTCATGACCTGTATTCTCTTTAATTAATGTTCACTAATTGTAGCACATCAACTAATTGAAAAATAGGAAATAAAATTTTCTGTGTGGGGATGTCCAAGTTAGCAAAAGTTAACCTAAAATTAAAATCAATATAAGGGGGTTCTCCGACAGCCTGCAATAAACACCACAGGTCAGCAGAGTGGATCACCTACACTGATCCACTGGCAAACTCCATTCACAGCCCATCACTAACATTGATCCCTCTAACCACTTCCATGCATGTCCACCAGCCCAAAGTAGTTAATCATGTTACGAACCCCTTTAACAGATCTTACTCTTGCCCCACAACCCGGTGTAGACAATCACATACACTGATCACTCAAATAAACACTGTTCAGAGTTGTAGCCCAGGGTGGCATCATGCATGTTACCAGTCACAGAGTCAAAGTCATAGAGCCCAGCAGCACTGAAACAGGTCCTTCGGCCCTTCTAGTCAATGCCAACCTGTTTTTGTTTTTACTGCCTATTTCCAACTACCTGCACCATAGTCTCCATACACCTCCCATCATGTCATCATAGAAACATAGAAAATAGGTTCAGGAGTAGGCCATTCGGCCCTTCGAGCCTGCACCGCCATTCAGTATGATCATGGCTGATCATCCAACTCAGAACCCTGTACCTGCCTTCCCTCCATACCCCCTGATCCCTTTAGCCACAAGGGCCATATCTAACTCCCTCTTAGATATCGCCAATGAACTGGCCTCAACTGTTTCCTGTGGCAGAGAATTCCACAGATTTAGCACTCTCTGTGTGAAGAAGTTTTTCCTAATATCGGTCCTAAAAGCCTTCCCCTTTAGCCTCAAACTGTGACCCCTCGTTCTGGACCCAAATTTCTCATGTCCTTTGAAATAGACCCCATTCTCATTCACACTGCCCACAGTAGCATTATACTGTACATCTTTCGGATCCCTTCACCAGACCTTGTTCTTCAGAATAGAATTTGCTTGCATTTGGAAAAGCGTGGACTAGTTAGAGACAGTCAGTGTGGCTTTGTATGGGCAGGTCATGTCTTACAAATCTGATTGAGATTTTTGAGGACTGATAGTCTAGGCTGTGGCTGTTGTCTACATGGACTTTAGCAAAGCATTCAACAAGATTGCTCATAGTAGACTGATTGAGAACATCAAGCACATGGGATTGGTAGATTGGATTCAAAATGAGCTTGGACACAGGAACCAGAGGGTAGAAGTAGAGTGGTATTATTCCGACACAAAGTCTGTTCCACGATGATCAGTGCTCCAGCACCATTGTGTGTGATATATATTTGTGAGTTATAAAGTGGCTACTGGGTGTATATTCACTAAATAGTATGAGTAGTTTTCCCAGGATGGGAATATCAAATAGATGCCATAGCTTTAATGTGAGAGGAGGAATATTTAAAGATTTGCAAGTCAAGCATTACTTTTACAAGGAGTGGTACATCCCTGAACTTGCAACTAGGAGTGGTGGTGGAAGAAGACATGATAACAACGTAACAGAAGCACTTAAACACGACATTCAGAGGATGGAGGAATTGAAGTCTATTGTTCCTGCCTCAACCATTTCCTCTGGCAGCTTGTTTCATTTTCTCAGCACCCCCTGCTTGATGGTGTCTCTCAGGTCTCTTCCTGATCATTCCCCTCTCACTCTGAATCTGTCTCCCCGAGATTTAGAACATCAAACAGTAGAACACAATACAGGCCATTCAGCCTAAGATATTATATTGATCTTTTAACCTAATCAATTAATTAATTAATCTAACCCTTACTTCCTACAGAACCCTTAATTTTTCAATCATCCATGTGCCTATTTAAGTATTTACTTATTCATTCTTTCTTTCATCCATTCATTGATTCACCCATTTATTTATATATTTATGTGTGTATGTTACCGCTTTGGTTACTTCCCACACACAAAGCCATGCTGTCTCCTGCTAATCAGATTGTCTATCCCGATGCTGGTAGATCCTGTACCTCAGAATTCCCTCCAGCAATTTCTCTACTACTGATGTCAGGCTGACCAGCCTCTAGTTCTGTGGCTTGTCTTTGCTACTCTTTGCTACACTGCACACCACAGAGATTTCTGAGAAGTGACCTCATATATGTAATGAACAGAAGTTAACGAAAAATAGAAAAACGCTGCATTAAGTGAAAAATTAAGATCCCAATTGTTCCAATTTCCCCCATAAGGTACCCTTAGTTTTATAGTCAAAGGATATCTCTGACATCCTAATCAAAAGTATGCCTTCTTTTTCTTAACCATCTCGGTTACCTCTTAGTCAATGTTCTCTAAGTTTGGCAGGCTTTCCCTTCATCCTAACATGAACCTGGTGCTCCTGGATTCTCGATATCTGTCACACCTGTAGCATCTGTATACAGTATACTGAGCTGCCAGTCCTGCCCTTGTCCCAGCTATGTTGCTGTTACGGTTACTAACATGCCAGCCCTTAGAGCCAATCCATGCCCCGACATCATCCCTTACCACTTGAACCTCCAGAAGTAAAATACTGTAAATCGCAGTAAGTATTCCTTTCCCCGTCTATCTCAATTACTAAACTTGCTCTCACTGGCTCTGCTTTACCCCATGATTTGCTCCTACTTGTAGTCCAATGGCTTCCCCCCTCACCAATAAAACTTAAATCCTCCCCCTGAGTAGCGTCAACAAATTTCCCTGCAAGGATATTGGTACCTCTTTGGTTCAGGTGCAACCTTCTGACTTACACAGGTTGTCTCTACGCCCCTGTAGAGTTCCCGGTAATCCAAGAACTGGAATCACTGCCCCCTGCACCAGTTCCTCCACCACAAGTTTATCTGGCATATCTTCCTATTTCTGTCCTTTGTTAGTACATGGCACCAGTAGTAATCTGGAGATCACTACCTTAAATACCCTGTTTCATAACTTCACACCTAGCTCCCTATACTCATTCCACAGAATCTTCACCCCTTGTTGAAGCCACTATCACTTGGGCTATCATGTACAATCACCTCTGGCTGTTCACCCTGTTCCTCAGGAATTTTCTACAGCCACTTAGAGACATCTTGGCTATCTCATCATGGAGGCAAAGCACCATCCTAGTATCTCTTCTGCAGCTTCAGAATCTCCTGTTTATCCTACTCACTACTGAGCCTCATGTCACTATTGTTCCTGTCTGACTGTAACCTTTCCCTCTGAGCCTCACAGCCAGTTACAGTGCCAAAAGACTTGACCACTGCTGTCAGCCTCTGAAAAAACTTTATCAACAATATCCGAGGGGACATGCATGTTAGTGAGGGGAATCCTGCACTGACTTCCGACTCCCCTAATTTTTCTTGATGGTCACCCATTTATCTGAAGCCTGTACCTTGAATGCTCCCACTCAGTGAAATGCTGATATATAAAATTCTCAGCTTTCCATTCTAGTTACATCAAAATCCAGCTCCACTTCCTTGACGCTGTCTGTCAGGCACTAAACTGGTGTGCAATTCCCAGAGTTGTACTCATTAGGTTCCCTGACTTCACATCATGCAGCAGAAGTATTCCACTGCCCTAGCTACCTCCTGCCTGCACTGAATCAAGTAACGATGATGAGCAGCAAAAACTGAATGAGACCTGAGCCCTTTCACCAAGGCTTCAACTCCCCATTCTCTGATCATCTGCTCCAAAAGGTGACTCCACTTCTTCTTCTTGTAAAGTTTAATGGCAGTTGGTAGACCAACACAAGGTGCCTTACTGCCACCTGCTGAGTTGGAGTGTGGAGCAAATTCTACCCACCATAAAAGCCCAATAATATCAAGAAGTCTTTTGCTTTTCAGAAAGTCAAATTTGCACTTCTATACGTTACAATAGCAGTGATATCCTAACAAACTTTCCATGTTAAACTGTGTCTGTCCCAAAGATCTCAATTTAGTAATTAGATGTTTCCTTTGCACCTCATAGGATCTGCAGTCAAACAATATAGGCTGCACATTTTCCTGACAAGTGCACTCCCCACAAATGCCTGTATCATGCATATTAATTCTGAACAAGGAATTATTTAACCTAGTATGTCCAATACATAAACATGTAAATATAACTTCGTCCCTCCTTTTAAACCCATCTCCCAGTTGTGTTCTTACCATCCTCTGATTTTGTATAAATGCCATCCTTTCTTTTCCTTACCCCAACTTTGTTGCCACAATTATTTAATTATGGCTTTCACCGCCCCCTTATGCAAAGGCACCACTACTTTTATAGCCTTCATTTTAAGTGATTGCTTGGCAAGAGTGTCTGCCACCTCATTTCCTTCAACCCCAACATGGGCAGGAGCCCATATGATATGTATACACAAGCCTAGACCCTGCAGCCTCAACAGCTGTCCAATTTCAAGAAGAATGTCTGGCCAACAATTTGAAATACCCATCTTAATAGCTGTCAAGTCTGAGATCGAACCAGAGCACAGAAGTACATAATCAGAGCATACTTCTTCAACTCATTCCAAGGCTAAAATGATAGCAACCATCTCAGAAATATCAGGTGATATTTCATCTGATAGTTGTTTCTTAATAGTCACCTGAAACTTCGGAGCATAAACAGAAACTCCAGAACGACCTGTCACTGAATCCTTTGAACCTTCTGTGTAGATATGTGAGAATCCATAATCTCTGGCTTGTATATATTGCCAGAATTCCTGTGCCATGGATAAGCAATCACTCCCCATCTTGATTTTTCCCTGAAGGCCCAAATCAACCACAGGCAAAGGGAAAAACCATGGAGAAGTGACAGAATGGGATACACTGGAATCATATTCCACATTAACCATTGTGCCCATTCATTTCCCAACCACCCAAAATTGAAGACTATATGAACACAGTGCTCTCAACACTATACTAATATTGTCAATATTCGATGACCAACTTTGTCCTCTTAATTAACCCAATAAACCATTGCTAACTGAATCTGTGTAGATTTGAAGGTACCTACCCATTTCTACCAGTAATGCCAAAAATGGAGGTGATTTAATAGCACCACAACAGAATGTCAATGTTTGAGCTTGGACTTTATCTATGGGCTTTAAGACTGCTGCTGAGTTTGATCCATGAGCGACACATCCATAATCAAAGACATTTGACAATATAGATTGACCTCCTACTTTGCACCCCAATCACATCCAACTAAACACCTGAGCACACTAAGGGCTTTTTCACACTTTCTCTAGGATTTTATTCACATGCATCTTTCATGTTAACCTTGTGTCTATCCGCATACCTAGAAACATTACCCCTAACTCTTCTCTAAGACTTTTACTATATAACTTGAGATCAATTGTGAAGGTGACTCCACACAACATTAACTTCTTTTTATTGGAATAAAGTTCCCTGTAATGAACCAGTCAATGAAATTTGTCTTTTTTAAAGTTCCTGTTCTCACTTCAAGCAACTGGACCATGGTTAAAGCCTCCCAAATCCAATAAACTAATCCCTGCAACACCAGCTCCCTTGATGTAATCTGCTGTCTATGCTTAACATACTTAAGCAATTTCTGTAGCTGACAACAGGCCCATTCTAACATTTAAGCAACAAAATAAATCCTCGAAGAGTAAATAGCTTTCTTGTTTACAGTGTCCCAAAGGAGGGATACGTTGAACTTGACTGGAATTTCTCCAGTCATTTGGATCTTGTAGGTGATTGGATCCCAGGTGTACAGAACTCCATCCAATGAATAACATAACTCATCCAAAGTGAAGATGGTGAGGGCCTGTGCAAAATCTCCTTTCACCTGCACCAGAGGGAAGAGGGAGAGAGGAAAAGAGGAAGTGAGAGAGGAAAAGAGGAAGTGAGAGAGGAAAAGAGGAAGTGAGAGAGGAAAAAAGAAAGGCAAAGAAAAACACCAAAGGATGAGAAAGTGAATGAGAGAGAGAAAGAGAGAGGGAGAAAGAGAGAAAGAAAGGAAAGAAAAGAGAATCAGTTCAGCCAACAATCAGCAAATTGGCCTTTAACCCTTCATCTTCCCCCCATTTGATCTAACAAGGGAGATGTTAAACTATGTACCTTCATTGGTGGATCCTGTGTTCGTTCTTCAAGGTGGTCAGGTGATCTCTTCTCGAATTCTGCTCTCCAGGGGTTATATATCTCTTAAGGAGCTTTCCTACAATTGATAGGCAGATGGCTAGGGGTGCCCAGCCAGAGCGCAGGTCCCAGTTCCTGGGTATAAAATTAAAACCCAACCTCAGCCAGACCAAGCTGATCCCAACCCAATGTTCAAAGGTCAAAATTCAAAGTAAAATTTATTATCAGGGTACATACATGTCACCACATACCCAAGTTCCATGGCTTAATGTCTATAGTCAACCAAACACTAAACAGGTGCAAGTTCACTGCTCGCAGCTATCCCTGCAGGCATTTCGAGGGGTTACTGAATATATACAGTATATCCAGAAAAAAGCTATTCAGTACATCTACTCCATGTCACTTTGTGGCAGATTTGCCCTGATCTGACCCAACCTGAGCCTGAATGTATGACTCAGAATATTTAACAGAACTGAACTTGGTGCCTTCCGACAGGTCTTAATTTAGGTGCAAAGTGAATTCCAAGGGTCAGATATGACCATGATTGTTAACTCTCACAATTTTACAAAAGCAGTACCGCATTGTGAAGTAGCTCATTGGCTGTAAGCTATCCTTCAACATCTGAGATGCAGGAATCCTAGCCGTCTTTCCCTACCACTCCTGTTAACACCAGGGCACTTGTTCCTCGTGGTGCAAAGGAAGCTCACCTGCCCAATGTCCAACGCCAGGTCCAGGCTCAGGCTGACATCCAAGACAATGTCAGTGCGGAGATTCTGAAATCAAAGTACTCCGACTGACAAAGGGTTAGTTGAACTTGCCAGAAATCTGCTTCATATGTTGCCAAGAAGCAGAAGTGCAGGACTGATTAAACCCAAGTCCATGTGATTCACAGCTAAAGGAATGCCACCCGTGTTTCCACATGACATGGAAGGAGACTCTTTGATCCTTTGCTCGCTCAAAGAGCAATCCCATTTTCTTATTAGTTTATCCTCAGATCTATTCTCATCAACTTCTCCCTGATTCTGCACTCACCCATATAGTAGGGACAATGAACCTGTCAATGCTTGATATGTGGGAAAAGACAAGAACACTCAGAACACTCCATGAATTATATTTTATTAACTTATTTATGGTAACATTTTGATTTATGTGCTATGTGTGATATATGCTTTGTGGGTGCACCATGGTCCATAAGAATGTTGTTTCACTTGGTTGTATATATGTACAATCAGATGAAAATAAACTTGAACTTGAAGTTAGAAGAGTGAGAGCAGACTTGTCTAATTCTGAGTTTCTCAATGGAGTGGACGTGTTTCCCTTTCTGGGTGATTCTAAGGGTCACTTTTCTAAAATAAAATAGCCAATAATTACTCTTTAAATGGTGGAGTGTACTCGATATGCTGAGTGGTCTAATTCTGCTCCTATGTCTCATGGTTTTATTGTCCTTTGAACAAAAGAGCAAAATATTATCTCTCGCAAACACGAGGAATTCTGCAGATGCTGGAAATTCAAGCAACACACATCAAAGTTGCCGGTGAACGCAGCAGGCCAGGCAGCATCTCTAGGAAGAGGTACAGTCGACCTGAAACGTCGACTGTACCTCTTCCTAGAGATTCTGCCTGGCCTGCTGCGTTCACCAGCAACTTTGAAAATATTTTCTCTCAGAGGATTGTGGAAGTTTGGAACTCTTCTCTAAAATGCAGTGGAAGTTAAGTCTTTGAATGTACTTAAGGCAGAGGTAGGTAGATATTTGATAAGCAAGAGGTTATAAAACTAATGAAGGAGACAGGAATGTGGAGGTTTTAATCAGATTAAACATGATTTTATTAGAAAGTAAAGCGGGTTCAAGGGCCTGAGAGGATCACTTCCGCTCCAATGTTTTTACCTTGTGATCCCCAGTGAGACAGGCAACTTCAACCTCAGAATAAGCCACACCATTACTGAAGTCATTGTAGAGCTTTCCTTTGTCTTCACTCTAGTTGTGGTTCAGGTCCTGAGTCCTGGCCAAAGAATAGCTAGCACCATCAATCTATCCATTGATGACCTTTTACTTACAGAGTAATCCCAAGCATCTTTTTTTGTGGTCCAAAGTGAACAACTCGGTCTTCAGAGTTCAAAATTCAAAGTACATTTAATATCAAAGTATGTATACGCTGAGATTTATCCTTTTGCAGGCTGCCACAAAACAAGGAAATATCATGGAACCCATTCAAGAAAACATCAAAAACTTACACGTGAAAAAAGAATGAATTGTGAAAATGGCAAAAACCAAGCAAATAACACATAGAATGTTAAGCACCAAACCAGGAGTCCAGTAGTATTCAGTTTAGATCAGTTCAGCGCAGTGTCACTAGCCTATTGCAGGCTGCATGCAGAGCCATTCTTTGCTGAAGCGCCCAATTCCGCATCAATTGCCCCAAACAAACCACTCAAAAGCAGCAAAAATAAAAGAGTAACCAGAATCCAGAAATATATGCACCATGAACCTCAAAGTCCCCCAAAACAAGTCCACAGCCTTGCTGATCAACCCTTGCAACATTGAACCCAATGCTCCTGCACTTTCCTTCAACAGGAGCTAGCGAGAGGGAGAGGTCAAACACAAGCAGACAGCACTGAACACCCACTCGTCTTTTCTGGCATTTCTAAAGAGATAAATGTCTTTGTTCTGAATCTTACATTTAAAAAAACAGGATATAAAAAACTGCAGTTGTTAGAATTTGGGACAAAAAGCAAACCACTTGAGGAAGTCAGTGGGTTAAGCAACATCTGTGAGAGGTTTTGAGGTGGGAGGAATTGCCAATATTCATCAACGATTTGTTCTCCCCAGCAGATACTGTTCGGTTGACTGAGTACGTCCAGCATTTTCCAGTAAAACTGTTCTGTGCATTGCTCACTCTTAACATCCTTTCTGTCAGCAAACCGCCAGGAAGGAGGTATAGAAGCCTGAAGCCACGCACTCAGCGAATCAGGAAGAACTTCTTTCCTGCTGCCATCCAATTCCTAAATGAACACTGAACCCATGAGTACTACCTCACTTTTATTATTTCTGTTTTTACACTATTTTAGGCATTTAATACACACATGCACACACATATGTATATAATACTTACTCTGATTGAGTATATTATCATGTATTGCTTGGTACTGCTTTTGCTAATTTAACAAATTTCACCACCTATGTCGGTGATAGTAAACCTGATTCTGATTCCCTTCTAAGTGCAGAGGACAGAATTAGATACAACTAGGGTCTAACTAAAAAGATTCAGTATTATTTCCTGAATTTTCTTCTCAATCCGAGGTAATTTTCAAGGATTTTCCTGCAAACCCATTGTCACCTTCCTCTAACAATCAATTTAGTTGATTGTGTTAATCACTGCTAATGGGTCAATTTAACACTTCTTAGCACAAGATTTCAGCAGTCAAATGTCCTTGTTTTCCTGTTCTATTTATCTCAGGGCCAATCTAGCTGTGAATCCACAGATTGTGAGTGGATTTATAGGTTTAGCTATAAAATCCAACTACTGACAAACTAATCTTTCCATGTAGGTGGCAGAAACCTGAGAGAAGAGCAAGAAGAAAAGTTAGTGATTGCTGATGTGTGCCTAATGCTGAGGTCAGCCATTCGGCATGCTGATATCTTGTAGCTGCAGTGACCCAGGTTCAATTCTGACCTCCAGTGCTGCCTGAGTGTGAACTGCAAGGACAGTATGTAATTTCTGTGGATTCACGGTTTCTTCCCACATCACAAAAATACTTTGGTTAGTTGTGTAATTGGCCACTCCAGGTGGATAACAGGAGAATCGGGAGGCGTTATTGATGGGGATGTAAAAGAGAATGGGTCACCGAAAAGTAAGCGGGAGAATGGGAATGATGGATTGCTCGGAGAGATGTAACAATCTCATTGGCCAAATTGCCTGAAATGCCATATGAAAATACTGCTTAAGAAGGGGGAAATTAGATTTTTAAAAAAGAGCAATATAAAGGACCTTTCACCCCTTGACAGAGGTAATGTGAAAGCTTCTTCTTGTGGGAGAATCTAGACCCAGCAATACCTTTTAAAAGTAAGAGATTACTTGTTTAAAACAGAGATGAAGTGACATTTTTTAGGTCATTAGATGTTAGACTCTCTGCCTCAAGAGTGGTTGATGCAGTATTTTGAATTCTTTTAGGGTAGAGCAGAGGTTAAAGATTACTGTAGGTCAGATTTTAGTCAATGGTGTGGCAAGTTTGAGGGGCTGAATGGCTTACTCCTGCTCCTAATCTACAAGCAATAGAAAATAACCAAGGCCAACAGGAATCTAACTCCTAGGCCCCAGATCAGCAAGTGGAAGCTGGTTCAGATGAATGCGAGAAATTCTGCAGACGCTGGAAATCCAAAGCAATGCCTTCAAAATGCTGGAGGAACTCAGCAGGTCAGCCTGTACCTATGGACATGAATAAACAGCCAGTACTTCAGAATGAGACCCTTCTTCAAGACTGGAATGGAAGGGGGAGGATGCCAGACTAAAATGTTTGGAGGGGAATAGGGATAGCTAGAAGGTGCTGGGTGAGTACATAATCAAAGAGTTGGAGAGGGTCGCACTTCAGGATTGGAAAGGAAGGGGGAACATGCCAGAGTAAGCATTGACCAAGCACTTCTGGAGGAAATCATTTCATTTCAATACAAAACATTCAGTAAAGTAACATGAAGTGCTGACTTTCTCCTGACTCCTAAAACAGCAACAGAAAATGCTGGAAGTGCTCAACAAGTCAGGCTGCATCTGCTGAGTACTGCCAGCATTTTGATTTTAACATCTGCAGTCTCTGCAGCTTCTCATTTACATCAAAGATCTCGATCTGCTGTCCCTGCAGGAGTGATAGGTGCTGGGAATGAAGTGAAAATTCAAAGCAACAGGCCTCATTGCACTTACCCATTGCTCCCAGTTTCTTGTGTCGCACTGGCAGCCTTAAACAGTTCTAACCTTTCCTGAAGAGTCTGACACACATTCTGCAATTGACGGTTGCTTGAAGAGAGTGACGGTAATTGGAATTTGAGAATTTAGGTAAAGGCCGTACGTATACTTTTATTATTTGAATTCTAACCTCAAATGCATTCCATTCAAATCAGAGCTGGGTGAGGCTACTATTGGACTTGTGTTGGGAACGGTGTTGGTGCTTGTTTGACCGATGTGATTCTGGGAAACTGGAATTCTCCACACTTTACTGACAACTTGGATAAAGTAGAGCATTAGAACATAGAACGGTGCAACACAGAAACAGGCCCTTTGGCCCATGATCCTGTGCCAAACTAATTAGACTAATGACTCCTAATTCCTTCGATCTGCACGTGATCCATTTCCTTCCATCCTCTGCAAGTTCATATGCCTGCCTAAGATCCTTTTACACATCTCTGTTATACCTGCCTTATCCACCACTGCTGGCAGCACATCCCAGGCCCCCAACGCTCTTGCCATGCACAGTTCCCTTGAACTTTACCACTCACCTTAAAAGTTTAAAGTACATTTATTATCAAAGTATGTACACATTATACAACCTTAAGATCCGTCTCCTTACAGGCAACTACAAAACAAAGACATCCAACGTAACCCATAAAAAAATGACCGTCAAATACCCAATGTGCAGAGAGAATAAAAAATGATTGTACATACAATAAAAGTAAGCAAATAGCATTTAGAATGAAAGTGAGTCCTCAGACAGAGAGCCCAAGCATCCCACAGCCTCAGCTTCCGTTCAGCGCAGAGACAAGCAAACGTAGCAGAGCCCACAGACATGCAGCGCGGTGTAGCCACAGCTCAACCTCAGCTCAGGGCAGAGTGGAAAAAGTGCCGTGGAGCCCATAGCCACGGAGCCCAGAGTAAGTGCCGCGGAGCCTGTAGATACGAAGTCTGGAGTAGCTGGAGCAGGCCACAGCTTTAACCTCAGTGCAGCACACAGCGAGTAAACGTTGTGGAGCAGTGAGCGGAGCCAGCCTGACTCTTGCCTCTGATCCTGACACCCTGGCCCTTTCATCCAAAAAATGTAGTATCAAGTACATTTCAATCCAATGAAAAGTATGCCAACTATCTACCCTCTCTATGCCTCTCATAATTAATAACGTGCAGCTGCCTACTCAGCCTCCACTGCTCTAGAGAAAACAATGCTAGTTTGTCCAATTTCTCCCTATAACACACATGTACACGTCTCTAATCTAGGCAGCACCCCAGCAAACCTCTTCTGAACATTCAAAAGGCCATTTTATGCACTTTGCTGTGGTTCATTTGCTGGAACTGTTGGCTTCAGTGTGGGTTCAACGTACACTACAGATATCTGGTCAACAATCTCTCCAGTGCATCTGTGGGAGTTGCAGTGGGTGGGCTGCACTATGAGGAAGATTTCTACAGGACCACCTTGCGTCCAATGGAGTTTGGAAGAGAAACAAGGACTTGATTAAACTTGCAAGATCCTGAGGGTCCTTTTCAGGATAGAGGTGCAGAGGATATTTCCTTCTGTGGGAGATTCTAGAACTAGGGATCATTGTTTAAATATATGGGAGTCACCCATTTATGCAGATGTGTTGTTTTTTCTGTGTGTGATGCTTTAGGAACTCACTTCCTAAAAGGAAGGTGGAAGTCTGAATGTTTTTCAGGCAGAGGTAGATGATAAGTGGGTGGTGGGGGTGGGTGGTTGGGGTTGTAAAAGTTTGCAGCAATTAGACCAGAATGTGGAGTTGTGGTATCAATCCGATCAGCCATGATCTTATTATTTGGTTGGAAAAGGTTTGAGTGGCTGAGGGACTGAGTGGCTTGTTCGTTGTTTGTTTGGTCATTTGATGACTACATTGTCGGAGGTCCTGCTTTCAGTTCAAACATTAAATCATCGGCTCTGTCAAGTGAATGGTTCTCTACAGCACCCTGAGCAAGGAAATAACTCTTCATTATTATTGTCTGATAATTATCATATGCTGTTTGTGGAAGTTGACTACAACACTTTCCACAATGCAGGTTGATAACGTGATTAGGAAAACGTATAGGATACAGGTCTTCATTAGATAGGCATTGAATACAGAGATAGAGAGCTTTTGCTCCAAGATACTAAAATCTTGCAAAGATATCTGCTGCAGTAGAGTGTGCAGTTCTGATCTCTACACCAGTTTGCTGGAAAGGGTGCAGAGGAGATTAACTGAGATGCTGTCTGAGATGGAATGTCTGTTCTGAGGAGAGACTGGTTTCTCTGGTGTGTAGGAAGTTAAGGGGGAGCAATATTAAGGTATATAAAATTATGGGGCATATAGATTTGGAGGAATGTGGGAAACGTTTCCCATATTAGAGCTAGGTAAAAACTTCTTTTTTCACACTGGTATAACACTTGCATTCCACATTTCCAGGTTCTGATTTACATTTTCAACATTCACTCGCTCCTCAGACCCACCTTTAACTCTACTAGTCTTCAGCACTTCTCTCAGTCGATAACACCACCACTCGTTGTCTCCTAATCTCCACTCAGTCACAAACCCCTCCTTTCACCGTTTTCTCTGCAACCTATTTTATCTATTGTTTTCTAGGTCTGGTAAAGGACCTTCAAACCAAAACATGAAACTTGTTTCTCCTTCCGTAGTTTCCACATGACTTGCTGGCTGTTTCCAGCATTTTCTGTTTTGGATTTAAACACTTGCACATGTCGAGCTTTTGGACAAGGTGAGCGAGTTGTTTCTTGCTGCAGTAAGATTTCCAGGACCAGGTGACTTTCCTTCATTTCTTGTAAATCCTCAGTTGTATCTGTCCTCTGGTTGAAGGTCATACGCTCTGCCTGTTTTTGTATGGGTAAAAATTTGGGTGGGGAACCTTCACCACAATGACTCTCATGCAAATACATGCCCAGCTTGGCGGGATCATGGAAAATCTGAAAGCTGAGGTAATGAGATCTCCTTCTCCTTCTTCTTCTCAAGACTGAGGGTAACAAACTCCAACTCATGGGTTCTAAGGCAGCAGATGAGTCCAATAGGGGAACAAATGTGACTCCCAATGTGCTTCCAATGCATGACTGAGCTTCTCGATACTAACACACTCACTTGCATGTGTGGCCTCAGGCACAGAGCCCTTGTTCTCTGTGTCCTGGATACTCACTTCCCTTTCACCCCGACCCCCAGCTCTTCTCTGTTTGCCAGCTCACAAGCCAACCCACAGCTCAGGCTGTACTCTCAGCTGCAAGCTCAGGCCACACACTCCTAACTACATCAATGGGTTCAGGCTTATCTACGCACTCCATTCCACCCCGACCTTTCCTTCACTGCCTATGGAGCTGAGTCAGCAAGGTGGGGATGAGGTAGAGATTAGCCATGATCTGTTTGACTAATAGGTTTGGGTTAAAGGACTGAATGGTCTCTCTGGCCCAAAGTTAGTCCTGATTGTCCCGCTTCAGATGCTGCCAAGCCTGTTGTTTATTCCAAAGATTTTTTTTTTCCTTTTGATAGGTTTGTTTTTTTACTTAATCTCCCAACTTCGGCAAGAGTGACTCTGGCTTATTCGCAACCCACATACTTCAACACTCCGAACCCTCACACTTGCACCCACCTCACTCCTTTCCAATTTGATTCAAGTACATGGGAGTGAGGCTTACTTATTTGTAAGTTGGAATATTTGCCAGTTCCCTCTTTTTCCAGTGATGCTGCCTGACATAAAACTCAAAGGGACAGTCAGTTTGTCCACGACACAGAGGAATCAGAATCGGAATCAAGTTCATCATCACTAGCGTGAATTTTGTTTTTCTGAGGTAGCAATACAGTGCAAAGACATACGATTATATTAGTATATAGAGCATAGAACAGTATAACACGGTACAGGCCCTTCAGCCCCGATGTTGTGCCAGCCTTCTAACCTACTCGAAAATCAATCTAACCTTCCCTCCCCTACATACCCCTCAATTTTTCTATAGGCCATGTGCCCATCGAAGAGTTTCCTAAATACCCCTAATGTATACACATGATTTAATGGTGGAGTAGACCTGATGGGCCAAATGGCCTATTTCTGTTCCTATGTCTTATGGTCTGATTGTCCTATGGACTGGGTCTTCCCATTGGCTCCACACAACATAATGTAACTGTCAATTCAGCTGTCCAGCAAACATGTCCAAATTCCAACTTTCCTCCATATCTCTGTGTGAAGTTCAATATCGAAGTTCGTCTGGTGACCCTCACGCTGACACTACTGTACAACAACAAGCAAGTTAGAATTGGGTCACACAGGCAGGGTAGAGACCAGGCACCCACCTCTCCAACATCCTCCACTAACTCAATAATGGGAAAGTGTAGCCCCAAATACCAGTGGGCATTTTGCCCACAGAGTGAGCAAGCATCAGCATGCATTTATCAGCAGGAGACAGATGGCAAGGACTGGGCATCTTGAGCTTTGTGCTTCTGCCCTTACTTCTCACGGATGAAGGTGAGAGGAATTCGCATAAAGCTCTGATTTGGAGCACCAAAAGCGTGAGAGGCTTAGTTGTTAAATAGTTGGGGGCAGACATTCATGCTTTTATGGAGAATCACTCACTGCATTCAACAGCAATCAGAGGAGATACCAAGATGTCAGACCATTTAACAGGATACACCCTTCAGAGCAAAATCCCAAATTGACTCAGTATCTTCAGCCAACGTATGGTCCATATCCCTCCAATCCCTGCATATCCATGTATCTATCTGTTCCAGGCACCTAGCATTTTCTGTGTAAAACACTTCAGATTCAGATATCACATCTACATAAAAATATAGAGAAATGCGTAATTTGCATTAGCAACTAACATACCCTGCGGGCAGCCTGCAAGTGTCTCCAGCAGAACAACACAAGCAACAACAGCAATAACAATGAAGCAAAACAACCACAGCAAACAAGACCCTTTCCCAGCCACACAGCTCCTCACACATACAGAAGGAGACAAGCCTCCAGCCCCAGGACCAGCCGGCTCTGGACCTCCAGTCCATGGCCCTGGACTCAGGCTCACAATCACCGAGCCTCAAACTTTGGACTTCGCTCCAGGACTCTCTGAACATGGGAATGAACTTCAGACCTTGACCGCTGGTCCTGCGTGGACCTCCAACCACAATGACTTGGACCTTTGTGATTCCCTCCACCTACCTCTGCCATGGATTTGCTGTGCATTAGACTTTGGCCTTCAGCTTTGCTCTCCAGACTTCACTGACAACTGGGTATTGATCTCAGGATTTAGTGATTGTGGGTTTGACCTTTGGTCTTCAACTTCAGAACTTGTGCGAACCTTGTTTGATCTTCAGGCCTCAACTTCTGGACTTGCACAGACTACATTTGACTTCAGACCTCGAATTCTGAACTTGCATGCACCTCCGATACCGGTGACCTGAGGTTGTCACTGGCCCTCAAGACTCCCACCCATACCCGGGACTCACCACTCATACCGAGCTTTGACTAGTGACCGGGACAAGTCAAGTTGGAGTTTGCTGGTCTCCTCAGCTCCTGCTGTCCAGATCTTTGGAATCCCTAATGTTCAACTGCAGAGCACCATGAACTGGACTCACGCTCCTGTGCAATCCATTCATTTACTGCCCCTGACATCTTACACCCTCTCATTCTTGTTCCTAAACCCTAACCTGACCACTAACTCCTTGCACTGTTCCCCAAATCATCCCTACAAATCTACAAAGCAACTAAGTCTGAGCCATGATATCCACAAATGTCACAGTTTGGTACCACCTTGACCAGAAGACTTGCTTTGGGCATTTCTTTCAAACATTTCCCCTCTCTCTCTGAATGCACTTACTCCATCTGGCTTATTGGGGCTTTAGGTGGAAAAGAGAAGCAAGTCCTCAGATGCTCATGAAGTTTAGTGTGCTGATTTGATAAGACTCAAATGCAGATTGGGTGACTACTTTGTGGAGCTTGTCAGCTCAGTCCTCAGAGACCTATCTCTTCATTCTCCATCCCAGTCCCACACTGATCTGTATAACTCAGGCCGTCTGCACAGTGCCAACATAAGCTGAGGAATGCCTTATCCTTTAACTGTGAGGTTTTCAGACTTTGGGACTAAATATTGAATTCAATTAACGCACTTCATCTGTGTCTCTAACTCAGTTTCTTCTATTATTATCAGAACCAACCAGATCTGCTATAGATTATCCACTTGTAACCTCAACATCTTTCTCTCTCTCGACAGCCACTGTCTGATCGGCTGGTCATTTCCGATTGCTCTAACCAGTCCATTTGATTTCATCTCTGCCCTAATTTATCTTTGAGCTAGAGGGCTTCACTCACACTTTATCACCCCTGCAATCCTGACCCTAGTTTTTCAAAGGTCCGTCCTTCTCCTTACTTATTTTGCAACTTAAAACTAACCTGTTTTCTCCCTTTCCCTGAAACGTGAACAGTTTCTCTCTCCTCAGATGCTGTCTGAATGGCTGAGTGCTTTCAGCATTTTTTGTTTTTAATTCCACAAGTTCATGATGGAATCTAGAAAAGTAGATTTCATCAGGTGTATGTGGGTCCCAACCTGTTCTTGTGGTGTGGTCTGTTAACCCATTCATCCACAGAGTTTAAGAATGGCTGTCAAAGTCAGCCCTTCACTTGGATTTTTCAGGGAAGGATAGGAGTCATGAGAGCTTTTGGAGTCAGGTATAGGCTAGACTGGATAAAATTCCCTTCCTTGAAGGAAATCATGAATCAGTTGTATTTTCAAATTGATCTGGGAGACCCTACATCGTTATTATTGAATTGAAGTTAAAGTTGTCATGGTAAGATTTGAGAAGTCCTGGGCTTTCATTTCAGACAATATATTGTAAGCAACAAACATGCCACTGGAGGAATGCAGCAGGTAAGCAGCATTCTTTGGAGAGGGTGGTGATGGTGGAAAGAACTGTCAACATTTTGGGTCAAAACCACGTATCATAATATCTGTACCTAAATAGTTCACCCTTCATTAAGGTCCAATTTTAGATTCTCCAAGCAGAAAAATACACAGGTCAAAACTACAGTATACTAGTAATTATTATTCTAACTCCTCCCTTCAGACTGTAAGAGTAGCCCTCAATTACCAGTCACTTGCTACTTCAAATCTGCGGCATCATCCCACGTAGCAGTTTTCGAAATTCCCACCCTCCCTATCAGTCTTTCGTTTATATTTTCTCATTTTCTCAGATCACCTTTTGATTTCTGTTTTAAACTTCTCTCTCCTTTTCCAATTCTAATGAAATTTGATAGACCTGAAATATTAACTCTACATAGATACTGCCTAAACTAAAGCCCATTTCCTCTATTGACTGCTTTTATTTCGATTTCCAGCATCTACAGCATTTCATTGTGGGATCACCATAAAAGTTTTATTTAACCAAGTGTGTTTTTAACAAAGTTTAATCAACCACCTTTCTCTGCTATTGAAAACATGCCAGTTTTCTACTTTTTCCTAGTTCTGCTGAAAGGTCATCATGCTGACTCATTAACCCTGTACCTTTGTCAACAGATGCTGCTTGACTTGCTGAGTATTTACTTTATTAGCTGTTTTTAAAATTTTTGTCCTGCATGTAATCTGTGCTAGTCACAAATAAAAATACTCTTCTTCTCTGTAAGGTTGTGTATCTTAGCCTGACATAGAAGCTATGAAATGTTCAGGCTATTCCCTGCATTATGATAAAGTGTGAGATTCACAGCCACGATTTTCCCACTCTTCTGGTACCCAGCCTGAAAGGAAAATAGGGGAAGATTCCACAAATGACAGGGGAAAAATTCCAACAACAATTCCCTTGTCATTTTCAAGGCCTTGCCTTGTAGTTTCCCACAAAATGATTCCTTCCCCCCAGTCACCAACATGTCCACATCACAACTGAGCGCACATCCACACGGTCATTGTATCCTGTCAGAGAAGAGGGAAGAGGAGGGGGGATGAAACAGGATGAAAGAGAAGCAGTGAAACCTTTCCCATTCCCACTGTGAATGGTCAGACTTTCTGAAAACCAACCTATCATGAGCGATCAGCCAAATACTTGATGGTCATCTAGTTCTTTGACTTCCCTCCCATTACTAAGCCTAGAACTTAGAGAGGAACACCACTCTACCCAGTGCTGATATTTATGCTCTACACATGCCACTTCCAGTTTCCTAAATCTAAAAATGTATGGGTTGGTACGTAAAATAGCTACTGTAAGTTGCCATTTGTCTGAAGCTGAGTAGCAAAATATAGTAGGAGTTGTTAGGAATGTGGGTTAGTGTAATTGGATGTTAAGTTATCAGCACAAACTTAGTGCTCACTTCCATACTGTATGGCCCTATCGCTCTGTATTTTCCAATGTGACACACACTCCTAAGCGACAAGTGCTACCACAGTAGATGGGATCATGCAGCGTGATATCTTCTCACCAAAGCTCCTTCACCCACCACACAATCATGTTGGCCAGAGCAACAAGGGTCTTTGCAACAAGGAACTGAAGGAAAACAGCAATTAGTAAACAGAATTAACACCATGAGGCAAATGCACTCCACCCCCACTCTGATTAATTTAACCCAACTGGAAGTTCTCCCATTGTGAAATCAATGGCACAGAGATGCATCTGGTGGACTTACTGCCTCAGACCCAGGTTCAACCTGTGTTGAGTTTACATCTGATTTCTTCTGGACCAGCAGAGACTGGATAGGCCAAAATAGACTCCTTTTCTATCATAAAGGAAAATGTGATCTAATTCTACATTTATTAAAACATAGATCTCCACTTACATCACCCCCATCCCCCATGATCAGCTATGGTTTCTCACTATGTTCTTCATGTATCAGATCTTCTCAAACTCTCCTCTGTTCCAAGCAGAGCATCTGTCACGATCCAGTCCATTGATTCCTTGTTTCAGTTAATTTCCTTTTCTCCGTGTTCCACTGGGCTCCTTGATTAGGGCACCTGATCCTTATTCCAACGGGTCAGGATAAAAACCCCGGCTTACAGCTACTCAGTGCTGGTTCGTTACCTCAGCTGGGCGGCTATGTTCGTTGCGGGCTGCCGAGAATGAGTCGAGTCGAGTCGAGTCGAGTCGAGAGCCTGTCATTCGTTGTTCCTGCTTCGACTCAATAATCTAGTCCGTCACCGTAGCCAGGGCGGCGATGAATGTTCCGAGCCGCCAAGAATAAGGGACCGTCTTTATGAGCTTCTCCATGTCAAAATACATTTTTTCTGTTAAAAACATAGAAAACCTACAGCACACCTACAGGCCCTTCGGCCCACAGAGTTGTGCCGAACATGTCCCTACCTTAGAAATTACTAGGCTTACCTATAGCGCTCTATTTTACTAAGGTAAACGATTTTGAAGCCTCAGATCTCGGGGCTCTGGAGACAGGCAGATCAAGGGTCAGTGTCACAGCAGGAGACCCGTGTGTTGTTGGGGAGTCAGAAAATCTACTGCTGTGTGCCCCAAGACCCGGGATCTTTGCGATCTTCAGGCACAGAGCTTGAAAAAAGTGACGTAATGGACTTTTAACTTCGTAAGCCAGTGAGTTGTTTGTTATGACTTCCCACTTGCTGGGAAAATGGAGACACCTCCCTCTCCCTTACTAGGGAGAGAGAAAACCTGCGGTATGCCGAATGCCGGGTGAAATGCAAAGTCTCTGGGGTAACTGCAAGTCTGCATCTTTGTTATTGCTTTGCTCACACTTGAGTGCTCGGTGGCGGTGCTGATGCTTGCTTTTTTTTGCTGGAGTGGGGAGGGGGCATTGTTGCTCGCTGCCACTTACGCGCAGGAGGGAGGGCAACTGGGGGTGACCTTGGGGTTCTTACATTTAATTGTCATTCATTGTTTGGGGCACTTCTCTGTTTTTGTAGATGTTTGCGAAGAAAAGGCATTTCAGGATGTATGAGGGATGATTGATAAGTTCATGGCCTAAGGTAGAAGGAGTCAATTTTAGAAAACCTGGCACATTTATTTTTCAACATAGTCCCCTCCTACATTTACACACTTAGTCCAGCGGTCGTGGAGCATATGGATCCCTTCTTTGTAGAAGTGATCCTCAGCAGGGGTGATTGATAAGTTCGTGGCCTTGGGTAGAAGGAGACGAGCTATACAGCTCTTGTTACATGCATGTACAGTTCAACTCTGAGTGAAAATGTAGAAAGTTTGAAGTTAATGACTCATCTCCTTCTACCTTAGGCCATGAACTTATCACCTATGCCGTGGACCGCTTTCTGGAGGTCCAAGACGCTGACTTCTACAAAGAAGGGATTTGTATGCTCCACGACCACTGGACTAAGTGTGTAAATGTAGGAAAAATAAATGTGCTAGGTTTTCTATCCCAGGCCACGAACTTATTAATCACCCCTCATATATTGTATACATTTCTCTGAGATTAAATTGGACCTTTGAACCAAACTGCTTATTTGTAGGGCTTGAAATAAACACATGTAGATAGCCTAACATATAGGTAATCTGAACACCTGGGTTACATCCCCGTCTGTAATCACTCCCAGGTATTCATTATTCTACATCGACTGAACTTCTTCACAATTTAGTTTGTCTTCACATTGCACGTGTGCCTTAAATGCGTCAAGACTACACCCTGCTTTAATGACTGGTTAAGGTGGTAGGTTTCTACAGCATTCCAGAAGGGTGAAATGGATCTTATTGCGGTTTTCACACAGAGGGTGGTGGGCTGCCAGAGAAGATGGTAGAAGTAGAGTGCGATTAAAAAGTTTAAGACATATTGACAGGTACATGGATAGAAAAGGTTCACAGAGGTATGGGTAAGATGGACTGGCTCATACAGCATCTTGAACACTCTGGACGAGCTGGCAGAACAGCCTGTTTCCGTGCTATATAGCTGTGTGATTCTATAAACCTCCTGAACCCCTCAACAATATTTCAACCTTTAATCAATCTCACTATCATTTATTCAGCTTTTAGCCTCCCTCCCACTGACATGACTCTTACTCTCAGAACATTAAATATTTAGCAAATAGTTTTCTCATGATTTCAGCTCACGTTTAAAACTAGAGCCATCAACAAACCCTCGGTGATAACATAAGCTTGTCCAATTCTTTGTTCAGAGTTTCTATTCACAAGTTTGACTGGTGGAATGTGGAAAGATCGATGGCTGATGGCTTTCTGTATTGGAAGAAATCTCTGGTCACTGCTTAGAAACCACAGAGTTATTAAAAAAAGACATTTTATTAAACAAGCCTACTCTGAGGAGTACATGATTTGTAGCAATGGGTTACACATTGTTGTAGATGTTAAGTATAGATGTCGGAAACATTCTAAAGGACTTCCTTCCTAACTATTATAATGCCTGTTTCCCATAGACACATGAACAATAACTGATTAGTAGTAACTGGTTTATCATTGTCTCACCTACCAAGATAAATAAAAATCTTTCTTTTCTATGCCTTCCATACAGATTATTTCATCATATCAGTACATGGAGGTTGTACAATGGAGAAGCAACAACAGAATGCGAATATATTATTAAAACTGCAGAGAAAGAACAATGCATGCAAGCAAAACGGTAATAACAACAAGTTAGATTGTGAGCTCGAGTCCATCTTATTAAAGAAGTGGTCCGTCCTATGTAGGATTATGGTGTTTCTTTCTACAGGGCTGGGCCATTTGGCCTAATTGGTCCATGCTAGCCCATCTTACTTTACTAGAGCCTCCCAACATATCCTGTATCAAAAAAAATTTCACTTTGACAATAAATTACTTTCTTTTCACAGTTGTATCATGTAATGTAATCCCTAAATGTTGGTGTTTAATTACTAATCTGATCTTTTCAATAGATGTTCCCAGTTTCCTGAAGAGCTTTCCATCAATTTAAGCTGGGATGCATTGCTGCTGAGGAGGGATCTATGGAGGGATGATTAACAACTGTATCTATGGAGGGATAATGGGCAACTGCATCTATGGAGGAGAATGACCATCGGTGTCTTTTGAGGGACGACGGACAGTTGTGTCTGTGGAGGGATGATGGACAGTTGTGTTTGTGGAGGGATGACGGACAGTTGTGTCTGTGGAGGGATGACGGACAGTTGTGTCTGTGGAGGGATGACGGACAGTTGTGTCTGTGGAGGGATGATGGACAGTTGTGTCTGTGGAGGGACGACAGACAGTTGTGCCTGCGGAGGGGGTAACTGTGTCTACGGAAGGACGGTGGACAGTTGTGTCTGCGGAGGGACGACGGACAGTTTTGTCTATGGAGGGGGTAACTGTGTCGATGGAAGGACAATGGACAGCTGCATCTATAAGGTATTAAAGTTAACATTCACACAACTGGCAATGCTGTGCAGCTTCCTGATCTTGTAAAAATTGAAAAATGTTGGAAATCTAGAGAATCTGTAACTGCTCACTAACATGTTTGTTTGCAATATCTTTAAATATTTTTCCCAAACTTTTAAATCTGCTCACTCTGATCGTTGAACAAATAAACATTACTCTAATTATTCTTTCTAACACCATTGTGATCTTTTATACCTCAGACCTCTTCTCATCCTCCCAGGAAAACAACCCCAGCTATTTGGAGCTGATATCTCTGGAACCATTTTCAAAAACTCATTCTGCATCTTCACATCCTTCCTAAAGTTAAGTGACCTGCATTAGATGCAGTACATCAGGTATGGGCTGAACATTCCCTACTTTGGCATTATTCAGGAATCGTAGGACCCCACATACTTTATTAACCACTCTCTTAATGTTCCTTTCCACCAGGACAGCAAGAAAAACTTAGTAGTGTTCTGGAATCATTTTATGTGTACCAAAGCCAGCTCATGGAGCCAGGTGTAAACATTTTATTGCTCAGCACTGCACGGGGGACGTTGGGAGGGATTTTCTCCTCAAGTCTCTGGAGATGTTCTTGAAGCTGGAATCTCTGATGGAGGGCTGAGACAGACAACATCACAGGTTTATCTGCTGAAGACCATTTTACCACGAGAGTTCTGACACCGCCCTTTGATTCAATGGAGATGAATGAAAAACACCAGCATCTGGACTGTACACATTATTTTGCTAAACAAGGCCTCTGAACTCTAATGTTATTGTGCTCAGTTTTAGTCACCCTGCTATAGGAATGATGGCATTAAACTGGTAAGATTGCAGAAGAGATTTATGAGGATGATCCTGGGACTCAAGGAATTGAGTTATGGAGAGAGGTTGAGCAATTTGGGATTTTTTTCATTGGAGCATACAAGCATGTGGAGTGGTTTTAAAGACATATAAAATCATGAGAGGAACAGAGAGGGTCAATGACTACTGTCTTTTCCAATTTTGTTGAATCAAGAACTAGAGAGTATAGTTTGAAGGTCAGAGGGGAGGGATATGATAGGAACCTGAGGGGCATTGTTTTCACCCGGAGGGTGGTCAGTATATAGAATGAGCTGCCCAAGGAATTGGTAGATAAACAATATTTAAGAGGTACTTGGAGGGGTATATGGACAAGAAAGGTTTAGAGAGATATGTGTCAAATGTTGGTAGATAGAACTAGAGTAGATAGGTATCTTTGTCAGCATAAACCTGTCAGGCTGAAGGGCCTTTCATCCTGTATCTATGACTTCAAGTCATAGACACAGCACTATTAGGGAGAGGAAAAAACCCATGGTCATAGACTTTAGTGCTGGAATGCTGGAGAATGTATTGAATCAAAGGAGAGACTATGGGTGCAAGGTAAATTGTCACAATGAAATACTGGCGGATAAAGTGTAAAAACCCTGAAAGTCAGCACTAGAACATGTACTTCAAAACTCTGGTCAACTGTAGAAAATGTAATTTGCTTGAATCACTGCCACTTGTAAAGATTTGGTATGACTGGCTTTTTTCAACTTTGCATGCTTATCTTATCAAAGTTAATTATTGTCCTGAGAGGCGAATGTCAGTTATCCTGCCTGTTAAGTGGGTAAAGTCACAACATAATAATATACATAACATACATAATGTGGTTACCTGAATAGTGATGATAGGGCTTTAGCTTTTAGTATGTAACCTTCACTGCCTCTGTAGCCATCTGAGCATGAACCTCTGTGTCAGCAACAACTGCCCTGATGATGTGTCTGACATCAGTGACCTACAGAGTACACAGAAACAAAACACACACACAAACACTCACATACACAAAAGGGACAATAAACAGTCCTGTATCAACTCATATCATAGTGCACAGGCAAAGAATATTAATCCCAACAGAGCCCCAAGCTCACTGAATGTTCGAAGTCTCAATACAGAATCAACTTCTGTCTGTGGGGAAAGGTGGTGCCCAACACCCTCTATCAATGAGCACATAAAGGCAAAACCTGACCTATGAATAGGAGCTATTGGAAAGCTCAGTACTCCATGGAGATTGATAAAAGCTGTTAGTCCTCCAGGGAAGGGAATTTGCCATCCTTCCCCTTGTGACTCCACCACTAACCTGATGCCACTCAGCTACATGAAGAGAATTCCCAACAGGCAGGGCAGACGCACCTTGGAAAGGGAATAAATACTGGCCAAGCTGCTGATATCTATGACACAACAGTGAATAGATACACTTAGTGCCCCTTTTATTAGGTACATCTGCACATCTGCTCACTAACGCAAATATTTAATCAGCCAATGATGTGGCAGCAACTCAATGCATAAAAGCATGCAGACATGGTCAAGAGGTTCAGTTGATGTTCAGACCAAACATCAGAATGGGGAAGAAATGTGATCTCAGTGACTTTTACTATGGAGTGATTGTTGGTACCATATGGAGTGGCCTGAGTACCTCAGAAACTGCTGATACCTTGGGATTTTAACACAAAACAGTCTGTAGAGTTTATAGAGGGTGACGGAAAAAGCAAGAAAAAACATCCAGTGAGCAGCAGTTCTGTGGGTGAAAACGTCTTGTTAATGAGAGAGGTCAGAGGAGAATGGCCAGACTGTTTTATGTTGACAGGAAGGCGACAGTAACTCAGATAACTACCCATTACAACAGTGATGTGCAGAAAATCATCACTACATGCACAACATGTTGAACCTTGAAGTGGATAGGCTACTGCAGCAGAAGACCATGAACATGCACTCAGTGGCTACTTTATTAGCTGCAGGAAGTGGTCACTGAACAGAAGCGCAGTAGGCCGTTCTTCAATATGCAAAGGCTGCTAATTGCCAATGTATAATATATTTATAGCTACAGTGTAAAAGTTGAGCCTAATCCCTTCACTATAACTGAGGTTTTCATCTCCGGTGTCAGTTTGATGGTCCCATTGGGTGAAGCCGTACATCATATGCAAAATGTTATTGTCACATTTACATACTGCAGTTTTTTTTAGCCCCACTTCAGGTTTACACAAGGTATTTGATAAGATGCCACCAAAGAAGTTATTAAAGATATAGAATCCTCAGTTTGGGGAGTAAGATATTGGGACAGATTGAGGATTGGTTAAGAGACAGAATACAGAGAAGAGGATTAAAGTCTGTGACAGTGGTCAGTGCTGACTCTCCAGCTGTTCACCATCTACGCCAATGATTTAGATGAAGGGATCAAGTGTAATATATCCAGGTTTGCTGCAAGCTGTGAGGAGAAAGCATGGTGGTATCAGGGGGACATTAGGCTAAGTGAAATGCTTGAGATATGGCAGGTGAAATGTTATGTAAAGAATGTGAGTTGCTGAACTTTGACAGTAGATACAGAAAGGCGGCGTACTTTTTAAATTCGGGATTGAAAGGTCTTGGAGATCAAAGGCAATGGGTATCCTGGTACATGAATTACTGCAAGTTAACACACAGGTTTAGCAACAAATATGAAAGCAAACTTTAGCCTTTATTGCAAGATGTTTTGGTTCTTCCTCTAATTAAATGAAACTCTGGTGAGACTAAATCTGGGAAACTGTGTTCTCGTCTGATCTCCTAAAATGAGAAAGGATATGCCTTTGACAGGGGGGAATACCACTAAGGTTTACCAGATTGATTTCTGAGATACAGGTGGGGTTTAGGGGTGGCTGAGGAAAGATGGGATTATCATATAGGGATTAAAAAAATTGGATCCCTGCTCTCTAGAGTTTGGAAGAGTGCTAAATTTGGGGAAGACTAATTACAACATTATTAGACAAGAACCAGAGAGAGCTGGGAGAAGTTTTTTGAGAGCAAATGCACTTCTGATATGTGGGAGTACTTCAGATGAATGTTGTTTAGAGTTCAGAATCAGCATGTTCCTGTGAGATGGAAGGATGGCAAGGCTCAGGAACGATGAATGATCAGAGATATTGTAAGTTTAGTCAAGAAAGAAAAGAAAGCTTATGTAAAGTTAGATGGCAGAAATCAGGATGGCTCCTTTGGAATATTAAGGAATCAGAAACAAACCAAAAACAAGACATTAGGAAGGTTGAAAAGGCTCAAGAAATCTCCTTGGCAAACGGGATTAAGTAGAATCCAAAGGCATTTTATACATATATTTGGAACAAGAGGATAGATAAGGAAAATGGAAGTCCACTCAAAGACAAAGGAGTCAACTTATGCATGGTGCCAAAGGAAGTGAGCAAGGTCCTTAAAGGGTACTTCATTGGAATTTACCGAGGAGTAAAACATAGATGTTGGTGAGATCAGGGAGGGCTATCTTGAAAGACATGTTGGATGTTGTGAGAATGCACAGGTCTCCAGAGCCAATGTTAATCCTTTGTTTCAGAAGGACAACAGGGCAAACTAGTAAGTTACAGAATGCTGAGCCTTACATAAGTAGTAGGGAAATTATTGCAGAAGGCTCTTAAGGACATGATCAGAATGGTTAGTAGGGATAGTCAGTTCTGGAGACGTCTTGTCTCAAAATTTTGATTAAGTTTCTTGAGGAAGTGACAAAAACGATTGATGAATAGGAATTGTAATTGAAATTGGTTCATTATTGTCACACGTACTAAGATACACTGAGAAGCTTGTCTTGCATACTGTTCATATAGATCAAATCAATGTGCAGAGCATTAAGATAGAACAAAGTAACTACAGCACTATGAAGCCTCATGCTAATTGAAGCCGTCAATGTGCATATGTAGTCATAGAGTAAAACAGTATTTGCCCGAGCATGTCCACTCCATTCACTGAGCACTCATCCATATTACCACCTCATTCCAGCATTGAATCATAGCCTTATATGTCAAAGTGATTCAAGTGCTCAGCTAGACAGCTATGAAACCATCTTAGCAATTCTCCTTCCACCTTACTCCCCAGAAGTGTATTCAGGTACTCGCCACTCTCTCAGCACCCTTATAAATCTCTGCCTCCTTACTCTTAGTCAATGTCCTCCAGTTTTATCTTACTGTGAACTGGGGAAAAGTTTGTTGCAGTATATATAGGTACCCGTTAGTCTCATGAGACCATGGATTTGTGCCTTGGAAAGTTTCCAGGGCGCAGGCCTGGGCAAGGTTGTATGGAAGACCAGCAGTTGCCCATGCTGCAAGTCTCCCCTCTCCACACCACCGATGTTGTCCAAGGGAAGGGCATTAGGACCCATACAGCTTGGCAGAGCAATGTGTGGTTAAGTGCCTTGCTCAAGGACACACATGCTGCCTCAGCCAAGGCTCGAACTAGTGACCTTCAAATCACTAGAAGAACGCCTTAACCACTTGGCCACATGCCAACAGTCTACCCTATTGAATCTCATTATTCAATATATCACATTGCACATTCCATCTTAGCCTTGTGTGCTCCTGGGATAGCAGTCAGTGCTTCTCTAGTCCCTCACCTTCAATGGTGCACCAGGCGTGAAGGGCTGAGTAGCCTTCTACTGCTCCTATATTCATGTACAGCAAAAGAACAGGAAAGAATTTCCATATACATCTGACCTTCATGATTCTCTGTCACAGAAGGCATGCTCAGAAGCTCTTCTTACTCAAGTCTGAGATCAGAACAAATCTTGTCTGTAAAGTGGACAAGAGACGTGGAGGCTGGATGGAGAAATGCAGTTAGATGATTAGCCAAGTCCAAGATTATATAATAGAGGCCTAGATTAAAACAGTGCTTAGCCCTGCACATCCACTCCAACCACTGAATACTCATCTGTATTGATGCCACCTTCCAGCATTTGACCCACAGCCTCATATGCTGTGAAGTGATTCAAGCGTTCTGGTGGTCATTCCCAGATCACCCTTCTTTTGTTATTATGCATGATGATGCCCCTATTCATCAATCCACATGTTTGATCTGGTACCGAATCATGGGCTAACAACTCTCCCTGTCCATTTACAATTCCTGGGTGCTGCCTGTTTGACCACCAGCTTTCCTCTCAACATACTTTCACAGGGGGCTTCTTCTGACCAGATCCCAGAAGGAGGATATGGTATCACCACAACTGAGCACAGAGTGGCTGGCTGTTGAGAACCACTACAGCCTCTGACCTTTATTCCCATGGCAACACATGTAAAACATTTGTAAAGTGATAATTTGGATAGAAGCAGTGGGCCTTTTAACCCATCGACCCCGTTCTGTTATATAATCCATGGCTGATCATCCAAATTTAGTCCTGCAGTACAGTCTTCCCCCCATATTTCTTTATCCTTCTTACCTTAAGAACAATATCTAAACTCCTTCTAGAGTATGTTTAATAACTTGGTTTCGAGCTAGGTCATTTAAGAAACTCCTCATGCAGGGGGTGGCGAGTCTTTGGAATTCTCCATCTTGGATGCTTAGGAGCTTTATTCAAACCAGAGATCAATAAGTTTCTTGTCCTTAGTGGAATCAATGAATATAGGATTAGTGTTTGACAAAGGTCCTGAGGTAGAAGATCAGCCATGATCTTGATGAATGGCAGACCAGTATCAAAGCATCACATTGTTGACTCCTATTGCCAATTTTTATGCTTTGAGGAATACTGACAGGATAGTTAGTTTCAGTGAAGGTGTTTGAAGGATAACTATTACCTGGGATGCCAGGAATGTCTGCTGCACTTCTTTGAAAGAGTGTTGTTGAATGTCTTAAATTCATACGATGGAGACTTTTTATTACACCTCATCCACAGTGCAGTCCTCCCCAAGTACTGTATTAGGGTGACACTTCATTAATCAAACTGTAGAAGTGGAAATTGAACCCTCATGCTTGTGACAAGTACAGCGTAATCTGTCATGATCCAACCAAGAAAATGCCATGGCTGAGAAAGTGCACCAGCACCTCCACTTCCTCAGAACGTTAAAGAAATTCAGCACATCCCTGATGATCCTCAACAAAGCTTATAGATGCACTCTAAAGCATCCTATCCAGATGCATCACAGATATGTCAACTGCTCAGCCCAGGAATGCAAGAGACTGCAGAGAATTGTGGACACAGTTCAGCACATCAGGGAAAGTAGCTTCCATTCCATAGACTGTGTCTAGACTTCTCGTTGGCTTGGTAAAACAGCCAATATCATCAAAGACTTTGCCCACCTTGGATATCTGCCCTCCTATTGCACAGAAGATTAAAAAAATCCTGAAAGCACACAACTCCAGGCTCAAGGACATCTTTTACCCCACTGCTTTAAGACTAGAGAACAGACCTCTTATGTAATAAACTGGACTCTTGACTTCACAATCTACTACATCATGGCTTTGGATCTTACTGTGTACCTGCACAACACTTCCTCTATAACTGTAACGTTATATTCTGCATTCTGATATTGCTTTTCCCTTGCATTAACTTTACATATTGAAGTAATGAAATGATCTGTATGAATGTCAAGTAAAACAAGTTTTCACTGTACCTTGGTACATATGGCAATAATAAACCAATTTACCAATTTTATACAAAAATGATCATTCATAAAGTAGAGAACGGTAGATGAGAGTTTGTTCTGGAGGTATTGATGAGACAACCTCTTTTGACAATTCAAGAGAAAATCAGGAATCCTGTTTTGCAGTCATCTTGTCTTTTTGCTGCAATGTTTCTGAGGGAATTGTAACCTGTGCAGTTTATTCCAATTGAACTACTTAATGGATTACCTGGACATTCTGCTCATTCAGGAAGTGCAACAACTTTAAGGAGGATGGGTTCACCTCTGGGAAGTTTGACCATTTAACTATGGGGTCCACTAACCTGAAACAGCTGCACAGAAGAGGTAGGGTCCTTGTGGAATAACTCAGTGGCACTGATGTATTCTGGTGGGATGGATTCCACTTGAAAATCCTAGGGGAGGCAGGGTGTGGTGTAGGGAAGAGAAAATCAAACAGGTAGTTAGTAGTGAGTATGAACTTTTACCACACAATAGCAGTGCAGCAAGTGATTCTCCGAGTGATACTTTTCAGATGGTCTGATTTGATACGGGACCACAATGGCGACACACTGGTGCTGCAGGTAGTGCAGCTGCCTCACATCTCCAGAGACCAGGGTGCAATCCTGACCTCTGGTGTTATCTGAATGCAGTTTCAATATTCTCCTTGAACAATGCTCTGTTCTACCCATCCCTCCATTGCATTTTACGCAATAGAAAATCAGCTTGTTCCTTTCTTTTCCTCCATTTCCAACTGCTTTGATTTTTGAATTTTTCTCCAAGTCATTTTGTGTGTATTTTTAACTGAGGTCAGGCTAACATGCCAGAACTTTCTCTGTGTCTGTTAATATCTGAGAATGATTATGTTTCCTCTTCTCAAGAGTGACCCGATGGCCAACACAACACGAGGATCCACATTCATAAACCATGAGTGAAAACCAATAAACTACATATACTGAGTGTTCCAGCATTTGCTGTTTTTATACCATCACCGGGCCATTGTGCAATGTTCAGGTTGAAGATCCTTCTGCTGGAGGTAATTAAGCCTTGTGTTTATGGAAATAAAACACAAGCTGTTTGAGAAATCACTCTATTCTTATTGGTAGATGCTGCTGCAATTTTAAGTGATGAGCTGGGTTCAATGTAGTTTATGGATCCAACTTGTAAAAAGTCTGTATAGTAAATAAGCATTCCTCTGTAAGATAGACAGTTTGCTGTATCAGTCCTGGCCCTCCTAAAGCTATTCATTCGTGGTTTGTTTTTTCTTCTCTCTCTCTCTCTCCATTAGTTGTACCTCTACAGTGAGACAGACCATGTACCTCAATCTCACAGAAGTGCTCAAAGATCCCCAAGACACAAGTGTCAGTCCATGACCTTTGATACTGGCTGTGTGATAAGCTTAGTGCCATGGTTATGTACAGCTTTGACATCTTGCCCCAGTTTCTGGAAGAGGCTTATGTAGAAATTCAAGATGAAACTAATACTTAGGATACGTCAGAACTGCACCATCCCACCAGGAGCAAAGGGTGAAAGTGTGAGCTCAGACACAAGCAGTGAGCAGGTGTTCTGGAGCAGCTCCTCATTCCACCGTCTAAATGGGAAAGAATTGAATGATTAGAGAGCTCATTGATATCAGATGGAAAAGTGGTATGCATTTAATACATTATTTCCCACGAGAATGTGGGTGATGCTGTAAGATTTTATCTACCTCCAGCTGCCATGCACAATTGCAGGAGAATACAGCCCAAAAGGAGGCCATTCATCCCTTCATGGCCGTGATGTTTTTGCTATCCAATAACTCTCATTTACTCACCTCACTACCCAAAAAAATCGGAAATATTTCCAAGGATTTATTCAATTCTCCTTTGAAAGTTATCATTAAATCTTCTCCATAAAGAGTGAGTTCCAGGTGGTGTTATTATACCCAAGAACTCTAGGTTCTCAGTACCATCCCCATGGCAAAGTGACACTACCTCAGCACATCTCAAACCAGTTCATGTTTGAACACTCACTGTCCACTGACTCAGAGACATGTGATGTCCAGGGACAATTCAATATCCCTGCAGTCACTCTCAAAGGACCAGCGTCCCTCTTTCTGCCCAATGGGGACCCTCTCTCCCCTCTTTGAGTAGAGATGATTAATTTTGACCATTTAGTCCAGGGAGCGATGCCACACCATCTAAAACAAATTAATATAAAAATCCATTGGAGCGATAGAATACCTTTCATTTTTCTAGAGAAAAATGAGGCCATAAGACCAAAAGACATAGGAGCAGAATTAGGTCATTTGGCCCATTGAGTCTGCTGTGCCATTTCATCATGGCTGATCTAATTTTCCTCTTAGGCCCAATCTCTTGTCTTCTCCCCATATCCCTTCATGCTAATCAAGAATCTATCAAGCTCTGCCTTAAATATACATGAAAACTTGGCCTCCACAGCTGCCAGTGACAAAGAATTCCACAGATTCACCACTCTCTGGCTAAAGAAATTTCTCCTCATCTCCATTCTAAAAGGACGTCGCTCTAGTCTAAGGCTGTATCCCCTAGTTTCAGACTCTCCCACCACAGGAAACATCCTCTCTACATGCACTTTTCTCAGGCCTTTCACCATTCAATAGTTTTCAATGAGGTCACCCCTCATTCTTCAAAATTGTAGTGAACACAGGCCCAGAACCATCAAACAAAAGGGGCCCAAACTTGCTCAAAATACTCCAAGTGAGGCCTCATTGGTACTTTATAAAGTTTCAACATTATATCTTGCTTTTATACAGTCCTCTTGAAATGAATGCTAACATTGCATTTGCCTCCCTCACCACAGACTCAGCCTGAAAAGTAACCTTCTGGGATTCCTGCATAAGGGCCCCTTTGTTTTTGTATTTTCTCTCCATTTAGAAAATATTCAACCCTTTCATTTCTTTTACCAAAGTGCATGACCATATACTTCCCAACACTGTAATCCATCTGCCATTTCTTTGTCCAGTCACCTAATCTGTCTGACCTTTTGTAGCCTTTCTACTTCCTCAAAATGACCTGCCCCTCCATCTATCTTCATATTGTCTGCAAATCTTTCAACAGAGCCATCAATTCCATCATCAAAATTATTGACATATAATATAAAAAGGATTGGTCCCACACAGACCCCTGTGGAACTCCACTAGTCACCAGCAGCCAACCAGAAAAAGCTCACTTTATTCCCGCTCTTTGCCTCCTGCCAATCAGCCACTGCTTTATCCATGCTAGGATCTTTCCTGTAATTCCATGGGCTCGTAGCTTGATAAGCAGCCTCATGTGTGGCACCTTGTCAAAGGCCTTCTGAAAATCCAAGTACACAAAATCAACCAAATCTCCATTGATTATCCTTCTTGTTATTTCCTCAAAGAATTCCAAGAGATTTCTAAGGAAGATTTCCCTGAGAATATCATGCTGACTATGGCCTATAGTTTCCTTTCTTCTGCTTCTCTCCCTTCATGAAGAATGGAGTGACATTTGCTACTTTCCAGTCTTCTGGAGCCATTCCAGAATCTAGTGATTCTTGAAAGATCATTTCTAATGTCTCCACAGTCCCTTCAGCCACTTCCTTCAGAACTCTGGGGTGTACACCTTCTGGTCCAGGTAACATATCTACCTTCAGACCTTTCAGTTTTACAAGAACCTTCACTCTAGCTATGGTACTTCACACACTTTGTGCCCCCAACACCTGGGACTTCCACAATACTGCAAGTGTCTTCAAACAAATCAGTAAAAGCATTTGTTAACTGGTGAAACACTGAATGGTTTGGAGAGATTTCGGAGTCCTTGAAAATAAATCACTGAAAGTTAATAAGTAGGTCAGGCAGGCAATTAGGAATATTAGTCTTTATTGCAGAAGCACAAAAAGTTCTGGAGGAACTCAGCAGGTCAGGCTACATCAGGGGAGGGAGATGTACAGTCAACATTTTGGGTCAAGACACTTCATCTGGATTGGAAAGTGGGGGAGATAGCCAACAGAAAGAGGGGGGTGACAGGAAGAGGAGGGTGGGATTGATGTCAGAAGGTGGAGTGTGATAGGTAGAAGTGACAAAGGAACCGATCTCACTTGGATCCACCTTTTTATATTGGCCATCTCCCCACTTGCTTTCCAGTACAGAAGAAAGGTCTTGATCTGAGACATTGACTGTCCATGTCCCTTCAGAGATGCCACCTGAAATGTGTAGTTCCTCCAGTGCGTCTTGTGTTGCTCCTGATTCCAGCATTTGCAGTATCATATGTCTTCATTATTGCAAGAAGTCCTGGGTACAAGAAGAGAGACTTCATGTTCTATTTATAGTGAAGCCCAGCGAGACTGCATATGGAACATTGTGTGCAGGTCTGGTCTCCCTACATAAGATAGGAACTACATACAGTAGAGTGAATGGGTTGGAAATTCACTAGATTGATCCCAGAGATAGCAGGTTTGTCATATATTATGTGGAGAAATTATAGCAAAGTGGGACTTTACTTTTCAGAGTTTAGAAGATTAGGTGCCAATTTTACTAAAACTTATAAAATTCTTAAGGGACGTATTGGAATAGATGTAGAATCAAAAGACTGGGTGTAGATAACAGTAGTCGGCCTTTAATGACTGGACTTGGTCATCTTGGAAACCTCTATCAGAGGCAGTTGTGGAGGATCTTTTGCTGAGCATATTCAGGACAGGGATTAATGTGCAGAAACTAGGGAATCAAGGGATCGGGGGATAGTGCAGGGAAGTTTTATTGACTAGGAAAATGAACCTCAATCCAATTAAAAGGTGGAACAGGCTCAATGGGCTGAATAGCCCAGTCCTGCTTCAAACACATGACATGGTGGTACTACAGACAGTGCAGCTGCCTTACATCTCGAACAACTGGGTTCCAGTCCTAACTTCTGGCACAGTCTATGTAGAATTTGCACCTTCTCCATATGACTACACGGGTTTCTACTGAGTGCTCTGGTTTCCTCTCTCATCCAAAATCTATGCATGTTGATAGGCTAATTATCCATATTATAGATGACTTGGGGAGAATCAGGGGGCTGCTAATGGCTTATGAGACATTATGTTACAGGGAAAAGTGAGAATATAGTTGTTCTGAGACGCAAAATTAAATCGATAGGCCAAATGATCTTCACCTATTTCATAAAGAACAATGCACACTCAAAGGAGCTGGAGGAACTCAGAAGGTCAGGCAGCATCGATGGAAAGAAATGGGCAGTTGATGTTTCAAGTCAGGACACTTAATCGGGACTGGAGAGAAAGTGGGGAAATGTCAATATAAAAAGATTAAGGGGTGGTACAAGAGCTGGTAGCTGATTGGTGGTTCTAATTAGGGGAGGGGTGACAGGCAGATGACAAGGGGTAGAGTGGGAATGAAATGAGAAGTTGAGAGGTGATAGATGATAAGCAGAAAGACTAAAGAAAATGGAATCTGACAAGATAGTGTACCATAGATTAAAGGGAAGAAGGTGAGAAGGGGAACTGGTGGGAGAAGTGTGTGGATTATGGGCATATTGAGAGGAGAGGAGAGCAATTTTTGAGCAATTTTTCAAAGAGAATAACAGTCCACTCACCAGTATCCTTGCTTCTGTAACAGATAGAGTACCATCAATGATGGGACACCACTGTGGGGTTATTACTTTCCTGAAAAATGCTGTACCTAACAAGTTACTGTGGGAAATTTCTTAGACAACATACAAAGGAATTGGAGAAACTCAATGGGACAGTGAAACTTCTTATGTTCTTGTGTTACCACAGCTCAATAGTGTTTCTAGTCCCCTTACAAATGACAACTCTTGTGCCATGATTTAATCTTTTAAGAAACAAACATAATCAAGAAACAAAGATTCTGATGTCACCTGTTGGGAGTCTGTACTTCCTCCTCATGGAACGTGTGGGTTTTCGTTGGGTGTTCCGGTTCTCTCCCACAGTCCAAAGATGTACCAGTTAGTAGGTTAATTGGTCATTGTAAATTGTCCCATGTTTAGGCTAGGGTTAAACTGAGAGTTGCTGGGCGGTGTGGCTCAAAGGGCCATAAGGGCTTTTTTCACGCTGTATCTCAATCAAATCAATCAATCAATAAATAGATAGATCAGTAAGGATATGGGCCTAACACAGGCAAATGGGACTGACTTAAAAGGGCATGTGCAATTTTGGAAAGTATTCAAAAATGGGTTCATCTATCATCATCGATGAAGACCTCGACACCATTACTACTTTTTCTTTTCCAATATTTTTATTAATTTCTTACATAAAAGGATACAGAGTACAGTGGAATATATATCGATTCTAATATATTGAAATCACAGATAACGTATAATTACCCCAGATCCATATAACTTTCGAATATCATCAGAAAGTGTAGGAATGTTTAATCGATCTAAAAAATTATTCATTAGAGTGTTATCTTTAGGAGGATCAGAACTATAAAGTTTAGAGTAGAATTCTCTAAAAGCACTTATTTCTAAATGATCAGATGTTTTATCACCATTAGCTTTACAAATTTCTTTAATTTGACGTTTAACTATAAAGGTCTTTAATTGGTTAGCTAATAGTTTACCCATTTTATCTCCATGAACATAAAATTGACTTTTAACTTTTAAAAGTTGTATTTCAATTGGATAAGTTAAGAGCAGATTATATTTAGTTTTAATTTCAATACTCTTTTATATAAAACAGGATCTGGAGCCAAAGCATATTTTTGGTCTAATGTTTCAACTGATTGGCTAATTCAATTCTCTCCTTATTAGCTTTTTTCCTAACACTAGCGATAAAAGAAATAATTTGACCTCTAATATAAGCCTGAAAAGCATCCCATAAAATGAGACTAGAAGTCTCTTCTAGCATATTCCCTTCAAAGAAAAGAATAATGTGTCTCTCCAAAAATTAAAAAAAAATATTTATTTGATAACAGAGTTGAATTAAAATGCCAGAATCTATTTATTTGGGAGAAACCTGGAAGATTTAAAGATAAAAACACAGGAGCATGATTGGAACAGCAATATTCACAGGATCAAACTAATGGAATCAGTTGGCTATCAACAAAAAAATAATCAATCCTGGAATATGTATGATGAACATGAGAAAAAATTAGTACTCTTTATCTGTTGGATGTATAAAATACCAAACATCAACAATATCACATTTCATTAGAAAAGATTGGATAAAGGAGGCAGATCTACCTCAAGTCAATTGTTTAGAAGAAGAATGATCTAAAACAGGATCTAAACAACAGTTGAAATCTTCCCCTAAAATCAAAGTATATAAACTTAAATCTGGTAAAAATGAAAAAAAAACATTCAAAAAAGCCTGGACCATCTATATTTGGGGTATACAAATGAGCAAAAACTATTTATTATCTAATTTCCCTGAGACTAAACAAAACGCCCATTGGTATCAGACACTATATTATGTTGAACGAAAGAATTCTGCTACTTATTTAATACTGTTTTTCTATTACTGTCTTGTTTTTATCTACCACTTTATTTAATTGCCTGAGAGGAAGCCAAACAAAGTTTCATTGTACCTATGTACAATGACAATAAAGATTATTCAACTTCAATTTCAATTCAATAAAAATCGAAACTTCCCTTGCCTTAGCCTGAAAGGAGGAATGGAAATTAAAATCCTTCCAACATCTGAAAAAATGTAAATGATCACATTTACGAATATGTGTTCCTTGTAAAAAAATAATTGAGACATTCTATTTCTTAATATAGTTAAATAGCTTATTACGTTTCACAGGATGGTTTAATCCTTTCACATTAAAACTAAGTAAATTAGAAATATGATCCATTTTAAATATTGCTTAAAGGAGATGTCTGAATAAAATCTGCTGGAATATATATTAAATCCAAACAACGAACTTTAAGAAAAAGTAACCAAGCAACAAATGAAGCTAAGAGAACCAAACAGCTGATAGAAAAAAAGAAAACCTCTCCACACCCCCGCCCAAAGAGAGAAAATCGACCAAAGGGCAGTTGACAACTAAACCTATCATCCCTCCGGAAACAATCTACTGGCTGACCCCGAAAAAAAGAATTACAAGGCAAAACTGCTTCCAACAAGACAACAAAAAGCAGAGCAAAATTCAATTTATTAAACAAAACCTCAAAGAGTTATAATATAAAATATTAGAAAGAAATATGAAAGTTCAAAACATATTAATTTAGAAAGTATTAACACAAAGAAAACTTACTAACATTAAATCTTTAATTTTCTAAACAAGGAGATAAAAGCACAAAAAAATTAGATACGAAGGTATACCAAGAGTAAAAAAAACAATTGTTCTTAAAAGAAAGTAATGAGCAGTTAAACTGCTGATTAAAAGGAAGGATCCATCAGGCAGATAAAACATAAATTTGTGTAAAGAGTTATTGAACAGTTAAACTTCTGAAATCGATTCGGCACTCAAGAAACCCTGCACTTCTTCAAACAAAACCATCTGTGAGAGCCATTTTTCAAAATGATTCTAAGACGAGCAGGGTATCAAAGAGAGGGTTTAAAACCTTTATTGTACAGCCCAGACATGACTTCTTAAAATTTGAAGCACTGATTCAACATCTTGGGTGAAAAATCTTCCACAATTCTGAACTTATGGTCTTCATAATCAATCTTACCTTTCCGACGAGATTCACGAATTATAAGTTCCTTTGTTTGAAAGTCGTGAAGACAAGTTATCACTGAACGAGGGCATCCTCCCAGAGGAGATCTTGGTAAAGGCGACCTGTGAGCTTGGTCCATCTTAGGTGGAGATTTTAAAATATTCTTAAATAATTTAGCCAAAAGGTTTGCAAAAAATTCTGAAGGCTGATTACCTTCCAATGACTCTTTAAAACCCAGAATACGTAGATTATTTCTTCTATTTCTATTTTCTAAGTCGATAATCTTCTGTCTTAATGTTTCATTAACCTTTAACTGTTTATCACAGATCTGTTCCAGGTCGTCAATCTTCGCATCGAACATCGTCAGAGTGTCTTCATTCTCTTTTATCCATTTATTGTGTCCAATTAAAGTTTTTTGAATAGAATACAATTTTCCATCCATCCATTTACATTCAGCACTGAGTTGCTGGAACTCCTCCAAAAGTTCATTTTTCTGCTTCCGAAGTGTTACCATAATCGATTCCAAAGTTACAGGAGGGTCCTCTTCTTTTTTAGTAACTTTAGCATGACTCATCATAAAGCAATATTGTGTTTAAAAGTAAGTTTTCAAAACAAGTTGGAAGCAGTAAATTAACTACTCCAGCCAGTGAGCTCGACGCTCAACCCAGCACAGATGGAAAGCATGCAAGGGAGCTGGCCGGATTCGAGCTCAGGACCTCTCACCGCAAACTCCAGTGCTGATGCCACTACACCACCAGCCGCCTGGATGGTGTCGAGACTAGCGCTTGATTTGGGTTTAAGTGAGGGAGAGTTGTGCAGCATCAGCCTCACTCTCTTTTCCCAATTCCCATCTGGATCCAGTGGCAAGACAGGAGTCGAGACGGCTGGAGATGGGACTAGGTCCAGTGGATGACCAGGACATCTTCTATGTCTTGTCATGCTCTGCGTGTTCCACGACGCTTGCAGAGACCGCCTTCTTGACCGTTGGACCTTCCATTGGTCTCGTCCGCTCAATCCGCCAGAGTCTGTCATCACAATCTGGGATAGACAGCTCCTTATCTCACCAAGGGTTTGAGACCCGTTGGCTATCCTCACCTGGTTTAGCCGGCTTGTCGAGGCCGTTGCCCGGGGTGTGGCCACTGTCACATGCAAACAGCTGCAGGGAGCCACAGGTGAGAGCTGAGTGCCAGGTGGGGACCAAAGGTGGACAAACTGCCAGAAAAGGATGCGACATGTTCACCCACCAGATGCGCTACCCCTCCTTGACACCCCATACACCCCAATAATAGCTCCTAACTAAAGCACAAGTCACATTTAAAAGAGCCGTTGAAATTGCTGTATCAATGGAAACTGCAGCCAAAGACACAACTGAGAAGCAGTCAGGAATGAAAGTGAACATGAAAAATACTGCAACGGCTAAACAGCAACCATCTTGGCCAAACAAATTATGTTACTGTTGTGGCAGGGGCTCACATACACTAGACCAATGCAGGTTTAGAGACGAAACTTGCAGAATGTGCAAAGTAACACACATATAAAAAGTGATTCAGACAAATAAAAACAAATGGACTGCATGGGGAAAACACAAAAGTTAAAAGTCAAGCTGCAGTTTAAAAAAGAGCACTGATCTGCATGCTGCTGATGAATAATCTGATAATGATGAGAGTGACACAGGATTGGGTAGCTTACAGCAACTGTAAATGGCAGGTTAATTAAAATGGAATTGGACACTGGCTCAACTGTTTCAGTCATTCCACAAAATGAGTTGAAGTGGCATTTCAAAGATACTAAACTCAAGTCTACAGATATCAAACTAAGAACCTACACCGGAGAAAAGATAACTCCTGGGGAAATGACATTTTTACAGTAAAATACAACAACCAACAAGCCACATTGGGTTTATATGTGGTAAAAACAGGAGGGCCAGCATTGTGGGGTTGTGATTGGCTGAGACAACTACAACTTGATTGGAGATCCATCCCCCATTTGCATGCCACATCCCCAAAAACCCAAGCATATCAAGGGTAAAATAAAGTTAAATGAAAATGCCATACCCACATTTTACAAAGTCCATTTGGTTCCTTATATCATCTGCGATAAAGTAGCCAGTGAGCTAGATCGCATGGAAATTCTTTCCAAGGCTGATTGGAGCCCATGGGCAATATCAGTTGTCCCAGTAGCCACAAAGAATGAGTCTGTGGTGATGTTAAGGTCACAAACAATCCAGTACTGAAAGTAGATCAAAATCTTCTGCCCAGGTTAAAGGATATCTTTGCAAACCTTTCTGGAGGGAAACACTTCTGCAAAGTGGACTTAGCTGAGGCTTCCTACAGTTGGTTGATGTAAGAAGAGTCCAAAGTGTTCCCTACCAATAAATACTCACAAAGGGCTTTATCACAATAATAGGCTAATTTTTGGAGTAGCATCTGCACCTGCACTCTGGCAGGAAGCTATGGACCAGGCGCTGAAAGGCTGCCCAGGCACTCAGTGTCACCTGGATGACGTCATTGTTAACAGTGAGGATGACAAGAAACATCTTGAAACTCTTAAGACTGTGTTAAAAATATTAGAAGATTATGGGCTCAGAGCACATTGGAACAGGTGTGAATTCTTTAAACCAAGTATCAGTTACTGTGCTCACAACTTTGATGCTCAAGTATTACACAAGTGTGCTATGAAAATTCAAGCAGTGTGGATGCTCTAAGACCAAAGTTGCAATCTTTTTCAGGATTCATCAATTACTATAACAGGTTCCTGCCAAACATGGCTACTGTGCTCCACCCCTTGAACTCATTACTACAGATTGGAAAGAATTGGCAATGGACAAAGATGTGTGTGGTGGCTTTCACAAAGGTAAAGGAAATGATGATGCCAGACACTGTACTCACATAATATGATCTGCATTGTTCAGTGTAGCTTGCCTATGACGCCTCGCCTTATGGTATAGGTGCAGTTATATCCCATGTTATGAGTGATGGAGGTGAATGCCCCATAGCCCTTGCATCGCGTTCCCTTTTTGTGACAGAGAAAATTTGCAAACAGATTGACAGAGGGCTTTGAATCTGGTTTGGGCTGTAAAACATTTTAACCAGTACTTGTATGGGAGAGAGTTTACCCTCATTACTGATCATCAACCAGCATGTTATTTCCAATCCACAGAATGGTGTTCCACTGACAGCAATAGCACAAATGCAGAGAAGAGCTCTGTTTTTCTTGGAGGACGCAAGTACAAAATTAAATTCCAGAGGACATTTAATCATGGAAATACTGATGGATTGTCCCACTTACCCTTGGAAAAGGAAAGGCTTGAATAATTTATAAAAGAAGACACTCATAATTGAAGCATTCTCCCTAATGCAAGTTGAAAGTCTCCCTATTACACAGAGATGATCCAAAAGGAAACCAGAAAATACCCTAGACTGTTTCAGGTCTACGTGGCCACCCAAAATTGGCTGGAATGTGCAACAGAAGTAAAAGTTTCCCCATTTTTACCAGCGTCGGGATGAACTTGCCTTTGATGGAGGTTGTAATTGAGAGATGTTGTGTCATCCAAGCTGAGAGATAAAGTGTTAGAGAAACTACATGCCTGTCATCTAGGAGTGGTCAAAATGAAAGCGTTGGCTTGAAGCTTTGTCTGATGGCCTAGGATAAATCAGCAGATCAAGCAGCTTGCTATCACCATGTACTCTTTGGGATGCTGACACATTGCAACAAAAGGTACCCAGAGCTATCAGAACCATTTCCTGCAGTCCCAGAGTCAACACCTACAACCACCGTGGAGAGCCCCAGAAACTGAGATTCTTTCACACCTACAAGTCTCACCTGCCAAGCAGAGTAAACTCCCTGGTGAGGAAAGATATTATCCCACAAGAGTAAGAAATCCTCCACACCAATTAAGTCCTTAGACCTGAATGGAACAATTTAAAAATTACAATGCTGTGGATATCTATGTAGTAGTTATATTATATTTTAGACCGAGTATACAGTTGAGATGCATTCTATACTGAATTGGAGTTTATAGCTAAGCAGTGTTTTTTAAAATTTTTTTATATATTACTACATGAATCTACAGAAGAAAACCCAACAAAATGGAGATTTTTACAGTGCGAAACAAACAAATCCAATATGTAATTCTTAACAATAGCTAATCAGTGTTGTGTATTTAATATATCAATAATTTTTGAGTAATACTGTAAATATGTTGTTTGATTAAGCATTTTTTGTTGTTTGCATAATGAGTTATATAAAAAAGTATGTGAATGGCATACGTCAAGATGCCACCACATAATATGCATGCGTCTTGCTAAAGTTAAAAACAGCAATATAGTACACATGGCTCCATTCTTCTTTTGATAAGTTTTTGGAGTTTAAAAACATAACACATATGTTTAAAGTTTATTTTTGAAATTTAAAAAATGGTGATCAGCAATGGCAGCAAATACTGTCCTTGACAGCCACATACTCATGTCTTGATGACAAGAAACTCACTTTCAGTTATCAGATCCTGTTGTCAGGGAAAATAAAGAAAGGTCTATAAAAACAATCTCTGGTAGCCACAGTCTGACAAAAACCAAATATTTGGCTGCAGCCGTTTTAGTTTCCTTACTTGGATGAAGGTATGGTAGCTCTTGAGGATGGGTCTGTATCCTGTGCAGCAACGCAAGTTTCCTGGGAGGCAAATTAACGGAAGTTATTTAAAATTAAAACAGCAACATAGGCATTGTTCTAACATACCAGGACCTGTTCTCTCTCTGATGCTGTGAAATTTGGCAGAGAATTTATCTCAATCAGCAGCAAGAAGGTGCACTGTGAGGTGGTGAGTTACAGTGGTTTCCACCAGCTGACAGAGGACACCTTTGGTGCTTGTGTGAAACCAGGAACATCAGAGCCAAGACTCACATATAAAATATGCAGAAGAGGCAGTGACTGGAATCATCGATTCTGTTTATCTTACAGATGTTGCCTGACCTGTGAATGTTTCCATCAGCTTTTGTAAAAGATGCAAGCTTGAAGGCTGACAGGAGATTTAATTGGGGGGGGGGAATAAATTTAAGGGAGAGAGATTTGGAAAGGCTGGCATACAAGAACAAATAAGAGAGAGGCCAAAACTAGGAGAAATTTAAGTAATTAATAGAATTTAGAGGGAAGTGGAAAAGAAGATTGGATCCAGAGGCTGGTCTGGAACACACTGGGTGACAGGACAAAAACCCTTAGAGTATTTGTGAAAGGTCTGGATGCCAATTTGTGACCAACATGAACACAAACTGAGAACTGTTTCCTCAAACTACTGGCTCTGAAAATCCAACTTTAGTTTGGGGTTACTAGGAGAGTGAGTCCCAATACATCAGGGGTTCCCAAACTAGGATCCACTGTGCCTTCAGTTAATGGGAAGGCTCCATGGCATTAAAAGGTTTGGGAGCCCCTGCAATACACTCTACAGAAAGCATCATGTTATCAATGTCATGTACATAGAGATATCCCCTCCTCTCTATTCACCTAACTCTCACAGGCAGTATGCCCACAAGAAAATAAATCTCAGGGATATTATGGTGACACATATGTACTTTGATACATATTTACTTTGAACTTTAAAAATGATGCTTCTCTCTCACTCTTAGTTGAACCAATCCAAATTTGATGTTCCTTTTACTTGTATCTTCTGTTCCAGAATCAGAATCAGGTCTATTGTCACTGACATAAGTTAACAAACTTGTTGTTTTGTAGCAGTAGTACGGTGCAGGCTAAATAAATAAAGTTACAATAAAATTAATGAAATAAATAGCACAAAAGAGGAACAGTGAGGTAGTGTTGATGGGTTCACGAACCATTCATAAATCTGAAGGCAAAGGAGAAGCAGCTGTTCCCATCTTAAGCTGAGTGGAAGAGGTTATGGTGAGATTTAAAATTTGTTTGAGAGCAGTAGGATTACACATGTCGAAGGAATGCGGCAGGGATGTAACTTTGTATTACGTACAGCATATACATTTTCAGACAGTTATTTGGAAGGTCTGTGATCCTGTCTACACTCACTTGCACTACCTAAATTACACATACCCTCCTGTTCATTGATCACCTGGTTACTCCGTGGAATGTGTGTCAAAGTGTTGGCTTTTTTTTTGCCAGAACAGAAAAGGAGACCATTGACCCCATCAGGTCCATGCCAACTCCAAGGTGAGAGTAACCCTATCAGTCCTAGGCAGCCTATTTATCTTCTTGTGCCCTGCAACTTTATCCTCTCTCATCATTTCCCCTTGGATTATTTTGCTCCTTACCTACACAAAAGGTTAATTTACAATGGCTCAATAACCTCCCAGCACAGCTTTGAGATATGAGAGATGGCACTGAAACCACAAAGGAAATCCGCAGAGTGTCATGGATACTCACTTTCAGACCCCAAAGGGCTCATTGCTAACATTGTTTTTTTTCGACCCAGAAACAGAACTGTCCAAGGTTCAAGATGTTTGTTGTTCACCAAGTTAAATTCATTTTTAGCACAGCAGCAGAAAATGTCCAAGGGTCAAGAGTTTGTTGTTCATTAATCCCAGCAGCAGAAATTGCCCAAGATTCAAGATGTTTGTTGTTTAATAAGTTAAATTTCTAACTGGTATTCTTTGCTCACACTCTTCACTTCTAACCAGTAGGCTTTGCTCACACTCTTGACTTAATCAAGAGAAACAATGGGTCTATGTTGACCTCGTTAAACTATGACCCAATCAAGAGAAACAAGAGCATCTACATTGGACTAATTAAACACACCATCTACCTAACCTGATAATGCTGTTGAGAAACATCACATACCAATGATGACAATTGATAGAAAAACAGTATAAATATTAGAAGGCAGTCATAGTTGGGAGAATCGATAGAGAGAAGAAACGGGATTCATTCATCTGCCTTGGTTTCTGCAACAGATGACTTGTTCATCTGCAACTCTTTGGTATGTCCTTCTAGATTTTAAGAAATCTACCTGCACTTGGAAATCCTTTAAGTTATATATCTCTGTCTGGAATTATACCTCAGAAGTTAATATGCTTCACTTAAAAATAAACTGTGTTTAATCTGCACCAATAGCTGGAAGTATCTTCTCCTTCATGGGGGGGGGGGGCACTACTTGAAATGGTGATTACTAACAGCTAAGCCCTTTCAGGAAGAGATTAACTCAGTGAAGTAAATGAGTTTTGTTGAAGTAAACTAGTGTAGATTGATGCAGTGTAATCTCCCTAAAGTGCAGGTGTTTGCAGATAAACCAGATGTGGCTTAGAGCCAATTAAGCTTATCTCACTCAACTGGGCACACTCAATGTCATCACAACAGCTGCAGGGAGAATGTGCAAACTCCACACAGAGAGTGCTGGGCAGGAGTAAGTCTGCACACTTGGAGCTATGAAGCAACAGAACTGAGTGCTGCACCAACAGGCCCCCCTATAAACTGTTCTCTCAGCTTAAAAGTCTGGAACTGAGCCACAAACTTACAAAATTTACCTTGGAGGGTGTCTTCAATTTCCTCCATTGTGGGGTTCAGGTTGTTCGGCAATAAAGTGTATACAGACATGACAATTCCCAGGGTGCAGAAACCACACTGGGAGCTGTGGGCCTTTGCAATACGCTCCTGAGATTGAAACAAAGGCAGAGATTTAGTGTGGGAAGTTTGATCAGACATGGAACAAAAACTGGACTGTCACGTAAAGCATAGATGAGGTGGTTTGAAAGCTTTGGATTCTGTAGTAGGAAGAATCACTAATTCCATAATGGTTAAAGGGAATTGTGATGCGGCTTGAGTTTTACTGAGGGATCTGGGTTCCAGCAATCCCATCACTGTCAGTGTAAGCCTTTGACTTCATGTGTAAATTGAGTTCCAAAATGCAGGCAATAGAGCCACTGCATTACAGCCCCTGTGACCTACCTTCAGTCCTGACCTTGTGTACTATCTGTGTGGACTTTACAGCCACACAGGGATCCCCTAGGTGCACAAATTACCACCCACATCCCCTTCACCAAAACTTAAGACACACTTTCTGCTATATCATCCTATTTTAATCCTCAATGGTGCACAGCACAGGCAGCTTTCCAGAGATTACTACCCTTGTGACTCTGCTTTTCATCATTCTACCCAGCTCCCTTTTCAAGACCTCATCCTTTTTCTGACCTATAGCATTGGTGCCAATATTAACCACAACTTCTGGCTGCTCACCCCCTCCCTTAAGAATGTTTGGACCCAATCTGAGACCTCCCTGACTCTGGCACTCGGGAAGCAACATACCATCCACGTGTCTCACAGTTATTGTAGGAACAGCCACAGGGATACTCTGCACCATTCGCCTGTTCCCTTTCCCTTCCCTGACAGTCAACCAGTTACATGCCCCCTCCTGATTTCCCCCTCACTAGAAACAATTGCTCTTTATTTACTCTATTATCAACAGCAACAAAATGTTTTAAACAATAAATAAAGGAATATATGTTGAAATATTTAGAGTGCAAAGGATGGCCATTCATCCCAGCGTCTCTATGGTGAGGAGGTTCAATAAACAATCTTGTTGTCCATGAAGGAATTAAAATGTGGAAGAAATCTGGAAGCCAACTGGAATGAGTTAGGACAGAGGAAGTAAACAAACCAAATGTCTTCATTCAACCAGTTGGTTGAAGGAATATAGGTCACTATTTTGTGAAACTGCCCTGCAACCTCTGTTCTGTGAACTAGTTTTGCTCAGGAATAACTGTATCTAGGTGCTTTAAAGTGGGGAGAATGAAGCTCCTGATAATCTGTTAAACTAGAAATCTTTTCTAAATAAGAGGCTATTTGTGAGATGTTCTCTGGGAAGTTAAAACATGCAGGTTTATGGATAGGGCAGCCTTCTCTGACCTGAGTAACTTGAGCCTAGCAACCATCTGATTTATAACAAAGGGACATTAATTTCACTTTGTCACTTGTGATGGTGGCAATAAGAGGTTGGCTTGGAAAGCTGACACATGTTAGTCAACAGGACAGAGTCTCCCATTCACTTCTTACTTGGCCAATGGGAGATTCCCTATTGCAGTGTTATCATTTCGAGAAGTTATCTGCATTGATATTTGTGTTGGGACAAAGTAAAATCTTTACATTGATTAAGAATTGTGTACTGAATTGCCTAACTTAGATCAGTAGATAGCATCATACAGTCATGGAAAACTACAGCACAGAAACAGGCCATTCAGCCCATCTAGTCCATGCTGAAACCACTTCAACTGTCTACTCACATAAACCTGCACTGGGACCATAGACCTCCATATCCCTACTATCCATGTACCTATCAAAATGTCACTTAAATATTGAAATCAAGCTCGCATACACTACTTGTGCTGGCAGTTAAGTCCACACTCACGACCCTCTGTGTGAAGAAGTTTCTCTTCATGTTCCCCCTAAACTTTTCAACCTTAACCCATGGCCCTGGTTGTAGTCCCACCCAACCTCAGTGGAAAAAGGCTGCTTACATTTACCCTATGTTTGTCCCTCATAATTTTGTGTACCTCTGTCAAATCTCCTCTCAATCTTCTACTTTCTAAGGAATAAAGTCCTCACCTATTCAATCTTTCCTTATAACTCAGGTCCACCAAACCCAGCAATGTCCTAGTAAATTTCTTATGAACCCTTTCAACTTTATTTACATCCTTCCTGTAGGCAAGTGACCAAAGCTGCATACAATGCTCCAAATTAGGCTTCACCAACATCTTATACATCTTCAACATAACATCCCATCTCCTGTACTCAATACGTTGATTTATGAAGGCCAATGTGCCAAAAGCTTTCTTTATGACCCTATCTACCTGTGATGCCACTTTCAATGAATTATGGACCTGTATTCCCAGATTCCTTTGTTCTACTACACTCCACTGTGTAAGACCTACCCTGGTTGGACCTACTGAAGTGCAACACCTTGCACTTATCTGCATTAAATTCCATCAGCCATTTTTCAGCCCATTTTTCCAACTGATGCAGATCCCTCTGCAAGCCATGATAGCCTTCCTTGCTGTCCACTACACCCACAATCTTGGTTTCATCCACACATTTGCTGATCCAGTTAACCACATCATCATCCAGATTGTTGATATAGATGACAAACAACAATGGACCCAGCATCAGTCCCTGCGGCACTCCACTAGTCACAGGCCTTCAGTCAGAAAGGCAACCAACTATGCCCACACTCTGGTACTCACACAAAGACAATGTCTAATCCAATTTACGACCCATTGACCAGCCTCCCATGCGGGACCTTGTCAAATACCTTATTGAAGTCCATGTCGACAATATCCGCTGCCTTCATCATCTTTCCAGGTAACTTCCTTAAGAACACTTTAAGAATTGCTTAAACATGGCCTAACATACACAAGGCCGTGCTGACTATCCCTAATTAGTCCATGTCTATCCAAATACCCGTATATCTGGTCCCTTAGAATACCTTCCAATAACTTTCCCACTACTGATGTCAGATTCACCCGCCTATAATCTCCTGGTTTATGTTTAGGGCTTTTCTTAAACAGCAGAACAATATTGGCTGTCACCTGCCCTGTCTCATTTCCTAATAGCAGATCAAGTATCACACCTTCTCTCACTGGGACTTCTATGTACTGATTAAGGAAATTTTCCTGAATACATTTGACAAACTCAACCCCATCCAGTCCTTTAACAGTATGGAAGTCCCAGTCAAGATATGGAAAGTTAAAGTCACCTGCTATAACACTCTTCTGTTTCTCGAACAATCTGTGATCTCTACAAATCTGTTCCACTAAATCCCTTGGACTGTTGGGTGGTCTGCAACATAGCCCCATCATAAAGCCTCACTAGATGAGTTCTCCAGTCTGTCCTGATGGAGTACTGCTGTGACATTTTCCCTGAGTAGTAACACTACTACTCCTCCTGCTCTGTTGTGTCTAAAACAATGGAACCCTGGAATATTGAGTTGCCAGTCCTGCCCGTCCAGCAGCCAAGTCTCACGAATGGCTACAGTGTCATAATTCCACATGTTGATCCATGCCCTGAGCTCATCCACCCTTCCTACGATACTTTTTGCATTGAAATATACGCAGCTCAACATACTAGTCGCACCATGCTCAACCTTTTGATTTCTGACTTTGTCTGAGTTCTTACCAACACTTGTTTCCAAAACCTCTCCATCAACAATTCTTGGTGATATGTCAATAAATTTGGTGTCCCTTGGTCAGTTCAAAGAAAAATAGAGGTCTGGGCCCATGTTTCGAGTCAAACTACCTACTAGGTTAGAATATTAAAATGGGAAAAGAAAAAAATGGACAAGAAGAACCCAGGGTGTTCGGAGGACTGGAGAAATTAGGTTTATAGCTCTATATAAAAAAGATTGCCCAACTATGAGGTGTGGCTAGGAAAAGTTGAGAATGGAAGATCTCCAGTCTGTCCTGATAGAGCACTGCTGTGACATTTTCCCTGAGTAGTAACACCACTCCTCCATCACTTAGTAACACCACCACTTGGGATGCATGGTGGAAAGAAATTAAGGAAATACAATCAAAGAAATTACCAGGGGTTAAAAAAGCTTTTCTAATGGGATATATGATTGAAGAAACAATTGAAGTGAAGTGAGGAAAACAGACACTAGCAGAGGAATTGAGTGTATAGGGAAGAGTTTTAGAGAGAGAAGAGAGAAAATAGCTGGAAAGAGAGAGGAAAGAAAATGAAATGCTGAGAAGATGAGCATCACCAATCACACCAAGTGTTTAAATCAAATAGCAAAGCAGCTCAGAGAGGAGTGAGAAGTACACTTGGGGTAAAGACCGATGATGATGGTGATATTGATTGGGGTGTTTTGCCGTATGAGGTGACACACTACAATAGTGGGGATTATTGGGGAAGTGGCCCACCTCCCTCGGTACTTTTCCAAGGGACATGGAACATTCAGCACCTCCTACTCCAATGACACCCGTGGTAATGGAGAGAGTTCCTGAGCCAGGGCACCAGTGGTGACATGGTATTCTACCATTTTTGATGCAGCTCAATTGAGTGCTATAGCAGCAAATGTATCTACTGCAAGTGTGGTTTGTGAGATGATCCCTGAACTTTTCCAACAGCACAAGACAATACATGGTTTAGATAAAGCAGAAGAATGTAAGTTAACCCTTCTGTGTCTAACTTCAGTGTTGCACTCAGCCCTGCCAGAGGTGCGGGCATAAGTCCAGGGAACACTGGGTGATTTACAGGAGGCTGTATTTGAAGCTCCACAGAATAATTGAGGTGACCCAGTGGAGGCTCTGTATAAGTGTGGACAGTGGAAAAGGGAGCACCCCACTGCGTTTGCTACAATGTTGTGGGCAGTTTTCACGGGTATTTATGGTCCAACTTTGGATAGGCGGAATTTGACTCAACAACAGAGTAGTAACTGGTAGGACTCTGGTATCTCAGAGTACTGAGGAGAGTCGAAGAACATGTGACATGTTTGATTCCATGGATCCCAAATACTGAAGCACGTGTTCTCAGAAGGATGAAATGAGCATGGGACCAGGAAGTAAGGCAGAAAGGTACTAAGGAGGATAAGGGGAAACTGGTTTTTAAAATGGTCCTACAAGGTGTGCAGTGGTAGAACAATGGGAAATGAGGTGAATATCACAGTATGCTGCCATCACACTCAGCAGCGAGAGGGGATGGTCAAGAACGCTGTCAGAATGCCTACATTCCCCGTTATGAATACAGTCGTCCCTCCTTATCCGCAGGTTCCAATGCAGGTATTCAACCAACCGTGGATCAGGAAAACCCAAAAGTTCTCTCTCCAGCACTTGTTGATTGAGCATTTTTTCTTGTCATCATTCCCTAAACAATACAGTATAGCAACTATTTACATAGCATTTACATTGTATTAGGTATTATAAGTAATCTAGAGATGATTTAAGGTATACGGGAGGATGTGCGTAGGTTATATGCAAATACTATGCCATTTTATATAACGGACTTGAGCATCCGCGTTTTTTGGTATCTGCAGGGTTGGGGGGGGGATCCCGGAACCAATTCCCCCGCGGATAAGGAGGGCTGACTGTACCGCTTTCCCCTGGAAATGTTTCAATTGTGGATACTAAAGTCATTTACTAGGGATAACCCACAATCCAGATGGATTGGAAATGGTCAGGATGTAACAAATGCTCCATTACCCTTGGAAGGTCCATCCTATTACCCACAATGCAAATATCCAGGGTGGAGATGAGAAGCCATATAAGACCTTGGTCAGACCCCACTTGGAGTACTGTGCTCATTTCTGGTCACCTTACTACAGGAAGGATGTGGATACTATAGAGAGAGTGCAGAGGAGATTTACAAGGATGTTGCCTGGATTCGAGGGCGTACCTTATGAGAATAGGTTGAGTGTACTTGGCCATTTCTTCTTGGAGTGACGGAGGATGAGAGGTGATCTGACAGAGGTGTATAGGATGATGAGGGGCATTGATCATGTGGATAGCCAGAGGCTTTTTCCCAGGGCTGAAGTGGCCAGCACAAGGTGCTTGGAAATAGTTACTGAGGGGATGTCAGGGGCAAGTTTTTCCACACAGAGTGGTGGGTGCGTGAAATGCACTGCCGGCGGCAGTGGTGGAAGTGGATACAATAGGGTTATGTAAGAGCCTTTTAGATAGGTACGTGGAGCTTAGAAAAATAGAGAACTATGCACTAGGGAAATTCTAGGCAGTTTCTAGAGTAGGTTACATGGTTGGCACAACATTGTGGGCCTGTAATGTGCTGTAGATTTCTATGTTCTCTGTTCTAAGCCACGACTGTATCCAAAGTTACCCATGGCAAATCCCTGTACACAATGACAGTGTCAAACCTTGGTTATGTGGACATGCACCACAAGATGGGAAGGTGTGGGTAGACCCCTTGTAGAAGCCAGGCTGGGAGGCTGCCCTATAAAATTTCTTTGTGATTAAAGGAGGCTATTGAAGCACCCTAAACACTTCCACATTAATGCAACAAGTTGGGAAATACAAGATACTCTTATTTTAATTGGATTTACTGGACATTCACAATTAGAGGATTTGACTACACCTCTGAACAAACTGTGGGGACAACCGCATGTGCCCTACTCAGCTGTGATCGACTTGCCAACTACTCCAGAACATATTCTGGGAAGAGATTTCATTAGGAAAGCGGATTTTTGAATGTTGATCTGACTATTTGTATGTCTTGGCAGTTTAACGTTGTGGGTTTTAAATCCACTAACCATTTTAACAGAGCATACTTCAGTTCAGCTTTTGCTGAATGGCCATATCAGGGATGGGACAGTCAAACTCGACTAGTCTGATCAATATTGCTATTCCAAAGTTGTAATGTTGCATTTAAAACGTTCCCTTGAAATCAGGAAAGGAAAATAAAGTCATGTGACCGGCCTGTTCCTTTTGAAGGATCTTTGTCGATGGAGTGTCATCAGTTCTAGATGGAGCGAGCCTTACAGGATGTGGTATGTATGTAGCGGACAAGGAAGGGGTCGAGAATAGAAGTGCTGCAATTAAGTTACCTAAAAGAACGAGTGCACAAGTGCCACATGTTGCTATAAGTTTTGTTGTTAGCAATCCTTCAGGAGTGATTTTACAGTCAGAAAGCATGCATGGTTGTAATAGCTTGACTGAATATTTACCTTTATAGGGAGCTAGAAGTTATGTTTCAGCAGATGGTAAATTTTTACCATTGGCACCCTTGTTGAAGTATAATACTTAAGAAGGCAAGAGGAAATATGGTGAAGGCTCCCTCAAAAACATCCCTGGAAGAGAACAGGAAGGCGGATGAGTTAGTCAAACTAGGAATGAGATGTGGGGTGAAATACAATCCAGATATAGGGTGAGTGATGGCACGAAAACCAACAAAGAGTATACCTAGAGATTTAGTCAAGGTACAGCATCAGAATCTGGAGTGAGCAAAGATGCAAAGAGGAGAGTATTTTGAAGAATATGGTAAATATACAGGAATGGAATGGGATTGTAATAATAGTAAATTTGTGGTGCCAGAAGGTGAATGAAACCAGATGATGTACTGGTACCGTGGACATTTTTAAGCATCAAGGACCAGATAGAGCTATGGAACAGCAGAAGCATCTGTGCTGGTGGCCAAAGAAGCAATAAGATGTAGAACATTATTGTAAGAACTGTTTGATTTCCCCCCCCCACCCCACCGGTATAACCCAGATAAATCAGCTTAAAAAAAAAGCAATTTTAAGACCCAAAGAAGGGCCATGGGTTAGCTTGCAGATTGATTTTGTGGAGCCTTTACCTCCATCTAGTGGAGGACTGAAAATATCCTAATGATAGTGTCAACTTTCACCAAGTTGTTAGAGGAGTTCCCAACTAGAAATAACACTGCTCAAGATACAGCCAGGATTTTGTTTGAGAGAGCTTTTACCCATTGAATATTGCCAAGGAATCGAGAGTCACATCCTCACTTCACTACACAGTGGATGCAAAACCTGATGAAACTGTCTGGAGTAAATCAGAGCTTCCACATCCCTTTATCAAACCCAACCAAGTGGAATTGCTGAATAGATGAACAGGACAATTTTAGCCAAGATTCAAGAAGGTCACTGTCTTACCCTAAGTTCTTATGATAATCCATACCATTGAAGCTCCTTCTACTGGATTTACCAAGAGAGAAATGAGATGAGAATTTCTGGTCGGACTAGATTAATCAAAGCCTGAGTATGACGGTCTTTTAAAGGACAAATGTGTACAGCAATTAATTGACTTTATTAAGGAGTCCCATTTTGTCACAGTGGGTAAGATGGGACTGAAGAAGCAGCAGAGCAAATCTTATTTTGATGTATGAATAAAGACCTAGGGAGTTGAAGATAGGATAGGAGGTTATCATCTCAGTTTATCATCCAGGTCCTTAACCACCTCTGAGATATCATTGACAGAGCCAGCTGATTAATCTATCGAATCCAGACTGCTCCTAATGAGCTAGGTTGGTATCATATTAACCAACATGAACTCCTTAGAAAATCGATGTCCTGTAGTAGTTGACATCCATAAGGCACATTATCAATGAGATGCTCTGGAGATCAAGATGGTCTCTGATTAATTGTCCTGGCAATTGACAATGATCTGAATGAAAGATCTGTTGTCTGTTCAATGAGCTGGGCACCCACTTCCAGTTTGCACCAGAATTTTAAAGATAGTTCCCTTCAAACTCAACATCAAGAAGGGAGGGTTAAGGCAAGCAATCATCACAATGTCTAAGCAAATGCAGAGACGTGGTAAGAGGGAAGCAAATGGGAGACTGCATTCCTCACCAGATCTTCTGGAAATAAAGCAGGAGGTGGAAGAATTAAATTTAGAGGGAGTATCAGATGACTAGATAAGTACAGAAACTGCTCTTGATGTTTCTCTTCCAGGTATTCGGAAATGATTGGTGTTGGAATACTACTGATGAGTGGCCTCATAGTGGTCAAAGGCTCTGCTGAAGGTTATATGCTATACAATAAAGTGTATTATTGGCCAATTATATATTCACCTGGACAGATGCAAGGTATGAAGATTAGGTTGGCAGCGGATGAAGTATTCACAACATTCACTGAGAAGTCTATTTGGATTCCTTCTGATACCATGGTAATAATAGACTGTGTGGATGAGGAAGGTGAAATGGTAGTACGAATTTATGAAGAACTGAAACAAAATTTTGTGAAAGAAATGAGATCAAGGTCTGTTGATAATCGGGGTCGAGTTACGGTGATATGGGGAAAAGATGGTAGTACTAAGATAACGGTGGGAAGTCATGTTTTTTTGGGTCCTGCTTCAGGCAAAAAAGGCTTTATAACTCAAGTACGACTTCATTGCGAATGTGATGGTACTGTTGGTGTGGACAGCAATCAGAGAGAAGATCATCGATTATCATGTGCTCCAGGCAACTCAATCCCAGTTGTTCTGGAGCCCCAAGATTTTCCATATACACCTTACCCTTCGGTAGAGTCGACGACCATTGACACCACAACCATTGCAGTGCCAACTGTTACTAGTCCTTTGTTGTGTGATGAGATTCAGACAGACACAAAGGGAGTAGGACTTGTGTTAGAAGAAACAGAAGAGCGAATTATTCTAGTGCCAGGATATAGACACGTGCAAGTATTGTTCAACTTAACATCGCTTCGAATTCCTAGTTGGTGTGGAATAAGTCTCCAGGAGCTTTTCCAACATTTATTAGTTGAACAGTTTACCCACTCAGAATTTAAAACACAAGAGAGGCGAAGACGAGGGCTTATTGAATTTATGGGATTGGGATACACTGCTGGAGTTTCCGCAGTAAATACACTGGATATTGCGGAGGTAAGCTCTCAGTTAAATTCTCTAAGGCAAAAGATGAAAGAAATTGTAAATCGGGATTTTCAGGATATGGGAGGGGTTAGCACTTTAGGTAAGCAACAAGCAAATGTAGTTTCGGAAATGCTCCATATTTTACAGCCGTTAGGAGATATGACAAACCAAATTATTGACAGAGTTAACAATGAAACTACTCAGCACACTAAGGATGCTGTTTGTACAACTTATACCTCATGGTTACTTTCTGTAATTGGGGTTAATATGGTACAATTAGAGAACCACAGGGTTCCCGATTGGATTTCAGATGAACAGTTAAAAGAATGGGTTGGTACTAACACACCAGGGTGTCACATTAGGGAATTCACTTTTACAAATCATCTCCTTGGAAATTGTAGGAATGGATCTGGACCACTCTACGTTGGAGCAGTTCTTCACATTCCTTACCATAGTGATAACCAAACATACCCACTGTACAAGGTTCATAATGTTGGGAAATATCAAGATGGAGTTTGGATTTCACTTACTAAACCACCCACTTATGCTATTAAGTGGCAAGGATCTACAAAGGGTGTAAATTTGGCTTCCTGTCATCAAAAGGGAGAATATTGGGTCTGTCCAGAGGATTTGTTTAAGAATGGGTTAACAGATTGTGGGTTTGTTTCTTATGATAATTGTTCTCTATCTATTTTACCTGTTAATAACAGGACATTCATAAAGTTTGCTTTGGTGAATGATACTTATTACATTGCTACTTCAAGCACAAATTACAAGAAGGGATCTTTAACTTGCAGTTTGTATAACCCTAATGTAGCAGTTTCCAATGTTTTGAGGGACTTATTTTTAGCTGGACAAGTGTTGCCCAAACCTGTTGTAAAACCACCTATTCACCTGGATATATATATCAATGATACTGCTGAGGGCTTACTTAGATATGTACCTACGGCTCTTCCACCCATCCCTCATTTTACTGCACAGTGGGATAGAGTTATTAACCATAACGAAGCCATTATTAAACAATGGGATGAATTGTCCAAGACTATTAAAGATCATGCAGATTTAGCTAATGATATTTTGCAGAATCCGCCGTTTTGGAGTAAGATTTGGAACTGGGGTCGGAACGTTAATGTACATCCTTGGATTCGTATTATTTCACATGTTGTTATTGTTCTGCTTGTTGTTCTAATGATTATCCAATGTATTTTCCTAAGTGTTTTTCGATGGCAACTTAAACAACTTAAGGGTTTGCGTGCTAAATCTCATTCCAATTCTCTTTCTAGCAATGTTGTCTGACTTTACACCATGGTGTTGTCTTACTTTGAGTACTATGTACCTGTAAACCATTATATATGTCAACATACAGTATGAAATTAGATATGTTTTATCATGTTTCTTTTATATGCTTTTGTACTGATATTATTTTAAATATGCCAGTATTTTGATATTACTTTTTATTCAGTCTATGATATTTTGTTAGTATCTTTACTTTATCAGTATTATTTGTTGTCATCATGAATGCTAGTATTCCTTTTGTCCTGTACTCAGACATATAAACTAAAATTGAGGAGGTGTTTTGTCATGAAAGAATTAAAATATGGAAGAAAACTGGAAGCTAACTGGAATGAGTCAAGGACAGTGGAAGTAGACAAACCAGATATCTTCGTTCTTGGCATATGGTTGAAGGAATGGAAGTCGCCATTTTGTGAAAATGCTTCTTCAACCTCCAATCTGTGAGCTGCCTTGTGAACTGGTTTTGTTCGGGAATAACTGTATCAAGGTGCTTTAATGTGAACACAATGAAACTCCTGCTAATCTGTTGAACTGGAGATCATTTCCAAATAAGAGGTTATTTGTGAGCTGTTCTTTGATAAATCAGAACATGCTGATTTATGAATGGGGCAGCCTGTGCCTAGCAATTGGCTGATCTGTTCTGATTCAGAACAAAGAAACATTCATTACAAATTGTTACCTGCGTGAAGGACAATAAATCGATGCTAGCTTGGACCAGAACCAATGAAATCAAAACACAACATTTGAACCAATAAGGAAAGAGAACAAGAACGAAGGGCTTTGAAAGCAAAAGAGCAAGAATTCTGGAGACTAACTATCGCAAGGAAGACCCCATGCCAGGAGCTAGGAGAAGGAACATCAATTGTTTGACCAACACAAGATCCCCAATTTCAGTGTTATAAAATGGAGAAGTGGTCTGAGGGAGTATTGGTACAGAGGAGGAGTAGGATTCATGTTTCAAGCTGTTGGCCTGGTGTCAACATAGTTACATAGATATTTGTGTACAGACAATAAAGTGCAAGCTTTGAATTAATTAACAGTTGTGCAGTGAATTGTCTAACCTATATCAATTGATGAAAATTAATTGTCTTGGCATCTCCAGCTCTTCAACATGCAACTATGGATTCACTACAGCAGAGGAAATGGTTATTTTGCCCAAGTCCAGGAACAGTCCAGTTGGTCCAGTATTTCCCTGTCACCTTACAAGATGTTTTCTTGTCTAATTCCACTTTGAGCAATAGATTGTGTGTCAAAGCACTCCCTGCATGAATATTGTTCCCCTCATGGCAGCAATGTTTCCCTTGTCAAACATTTTACACTGTCAACCTCTGATCTTGACCTCCTCACCAATGGGAATTCTTTCTTCTCATCGTCTGGACCCTTGAGTTTGTGACTTCCCACACATCACTTCTCAGATTTCCCTGGTTCAAGTACAACCCTATCATCTCCCAGTCTCTCCACCTACCGAGGTCCCTTACTCTCAAGGGTGTTCTACTGTTTCTTTTCTAGATCTCCGAGGACTTCTCAACCTTTATTATAGTCCTGAAAACACTAGACAAATCCAAATCAGTACGTTGTAGGGGCTTGGTAAAACGCTTGTCTTCTACAACCCCACTTATAAGACCCAAATGTTTGTTTAAATGCCCTGCCACCTTTGTGTGCACCTATACCCAGGTCTCTTGATCCATGCTCTGTCTATGGAATCCTACCATGTATATCACACTGCCACATTGTATACTTCAATTTACAGCTGGATCCTTCATTGACTGCAGAAGGTGGTTCTGACAGCTCAGGACAGCTTTCTTCTCTAACAGTTGACTCTACTCTTCTAAATTGACCAATTTGTTGTCTCTTGACATTGTCAGTATTTCCATAGTTAGTCATCCTCTTGAATTTGATCTTGTAATCGTGTTTTCCAAGAAACGGATCCCATCTCCGCATTTGTGTTGCTGGTGTTAGTGGAACACCGTTCTGCAAATTAAAAATGGACACTAGTGATTGATGATCAGTAATGAGGGTAAACTCTCTCCCACAGAAGTACTGGTTGACATATTTTACACCCCAAACTAGACTCAAAGCTTCTCAGTCAATCTGTGCATAATTTTTCTTTGCAGCAGTTAGGGACCATGATGCAAAGGCTATGAGGTGTCCATTTCTATCACTCATAACACATGACATGACTGGACCTATACCATAAGGTGAGGCACCACAGGCAAATTTCATCGGATAACGTGGATCATAATGTGTGAGCACAGTGTCTGATGTCACCATTTCCTTTGTCCATCTCACACCTCTTTGTCCATTGCCATTTCTTCCAGATCTATAGTAATGAATTCGGGGGTAGAGTACACTAGCTGGGTTTGGCAGGAACCTGTTATAGTAATTGACAAATCCTAAAAAGGACCTTAACTGTGATATGTCCTTTGGTCTTGGAACATCCACCAAATGCTTGAACTTTCTCGGCATACTTGTGCGTCAGTGGTGTGATCACTAAATGATGCTTAGTTTAAAGAATTCACATTTGTTGCCTTGTGTTCTGAGCTCATAATCTTCTATTTTTTTTAAACACAGTCTTGATATTTTGGAGATTTTCCTTGTCATCCTCACCAATAACGATAATGTCATCCAGATAACACTGAGTGCCCGTGCGGCCTTGCAGCACCTGGTCCATAACTTTCGATCAAAGTGCAGGTGCAGATGCTGCTCCAAAAAGTAAGCCTATTATAGTGATAAAGCCACTTGTGGCTGATTATAGTGAGGAGCACTTTGGACTCTTCTTCCATCTCCATCTGAAGGTAGACCTCAGCTAAGTCCACTTTGCTGAAGTGTTTCCATCCAGTAAAGTGTGCAAAGGTATCCTCTATCCTGGGCAGAGGGTATTAATTTACCTTCAGTACTTGGTTGTGGGTGACCTTAAAATCACCACGGGTCCTGACAGACCCATTCTTCATGGCTACTGGGACCACTGGAATTGTCCATGGGCTCCACTCAACCTTAAAGAATTCTTTCAGCCTTCTTGCAATCTAGCTCACTGGCTACACAGATGGTATAAGGAACAAGTAAAACTTGGGTGTGGCATTTTCATTTAACACCATTTTACCCTTGATATGTTTGAGTTTCCCAGTGCCATCCTTAACACGGCTATGGCATCTTCTAGTACTTTTATTAATTTGCTTTCAGTTGACTCTGTTGCAATGGTGGATGGATTTCCAACCAAGCTGTAGTTGTTTCAGCCGATCATGACCACACAATGCTGCTGCTTTTGTTTTTACCACATACAAACCCAATGTGGCTTGTTGGTTGATATTTCACTGTTACAAACATTATTCCAATAGGAATTATCTTTACTTCAGTATAGATTCTTGGTTTGTTATCTGTAGGCTTCAGTTCAGTACCTTTGAAATGACATTCAAGCTCATTTTGTTGAATGACTGAAACAGCCGAGCCAGAGTCCAATTCCATATTATTTAATTTGTCATTCACTTCTGGTCTAAGCCATATTGCTCGCCAATTGCTAGTTTTTACATTGTAAAGCTCAAGTCAACCCTATCCTGTGTCACTCTCATTATCAGATTTTTCATCAATAGTATGCAACTACAACTTGACTTCTTATCTTTTTCTCTACTGTGTGGTCCATTTACTTTTTCCTGTCTCATATGTTCTTTATACGCATGCTACATTGTTGTATTTTCTGCACATTGCACCTTTAATCCTGCATTGGTCTGGTATATTTGAGTATCTACCACAACGGTAGAACAATTTGTTCAGCCAGGCCAGTTTCTGTTCTGATGTTGCAATTTTGTTCATGCTCACATTCATTCCTGATCAAACTCAGTTGTGTCTCTTTCAGCTGCTCACTTGCTTCAAATTGGCTATTTCATTTGCTTTAAAGTACTTCTCGATTTGCTCAGTACACAAAATCCAGTTATCCCTTGTGTAATCAAATGCATCTCTTTCCATTGTAGCCAGTCATTTGTTTTTTTTAAATTTATGATTGTTATCACCAAGTACTCAATATTTATGAACCTATGAACTTGTCCATTTCTTGCCATGCTGTGCTTCTGAAGAAAAAAAAGGTGGTGTGTTTTTTCTTTGTAACTCAAATGGCTCACTGTGCTTCACCAGGTAGGTAGTCATCTCAGGTTCATTTTAAATCTTCCTCATTACCATTGTTCTGTTTTGTAACTCCAAAGTATAAAACTTATTGAAAGAAAAACCAAGGAGAGCTAGAGATAACGTGAGCTTAGTTTGTTTTTACTTTTAGCGAGGCATGCACTTGCGATGTGATGTATGCCATTCACATACTTTTACATATAACCCATAATGAATTATGTAAACAAAAATCTTAATTAAACAATATATTTACAATATAACTAAAATACTGAATACGCTACACCTCCCACATCCTAAAGGTGTGCCAGTTGGTAGACTGAGTGTCTGCAGTAAATTGGCTCTGGTGTGCAGATGGATGGCAGGAGAATCAAAAGGAGTTAATGGAACAGTATAGATAGGATGGTGCTGTAACTTGGCAACAGGTTGAATGATCTATTTATATATGTTTCCCCTCGATGGAAACCACTCCCAATTCTACCCATTTAGCTTTAAATGCTATATCTACAACACTATTTCATTTGGTGGGACCCTCGTTTCATCCCAATCCAAGTGAAACCATCCCTGTAGAAGCACAGGTTCTATTCCCACCCCAATGGTTCCATCTGCCCATTATCCCTCTGATATCTGATTCCACTTATCACTTTTCTTACTTGTCAGGGTCCTGTATATGAATGTGTCCTGTCTCCAATTGTCACTCTGTCACTACCTTTACCCTCCACTCCCCCCTCCCGGTTCCTTATTCCCTTGTCTGTCTTTTACCTATCACCCCCAGCCTCTGCTCACAACTCCACCCCACCTCCTCCACCTACATGTCTCACCACTCCACCTAATGGAGAGGAATAGAGTTGATGAAGAGGCTCAGGCCAGAATGTTGATTCCTTATTCCTCTCCATAGATACTGCTTGATCCGATGAGTTCCTCCAGTGTTGCGTGTGATAACCTACCAGCCGCCACCTCACAAACTCTCCCACTCTTGATGCAGTGTCTCAATGTAAAATCTCAACCATTCCTTTCCCTCCACAGATGCTGATTGACACGCTGAGTTCCTCCAGAAGCTTGATTTTTTTTTTGCTCCAGATCCTAGTAACTGAAATAAGCTTCCAGAGAAGGTGGCTGAGAGAGGTACAATGATGACATTTGAAAGACATATGGATACATTTATAGAAATAGAGATATGGGACAAGCATGATAAGGAATTTAGGCAGGCATCTTGATCAGCATGGATGAATTGGCCTAAATGGCCTGAATCCACACTGCATTATTCTATGACTGCATGACTAACATCAGTCTCTTGTGTCTCCAATAGACTAAGTCAGTCTTTCACCAACACACTGGCTGATTCCGAAACCCATTTCTCCTATCCCTGCTACTGATCACATATTCAATTCTCTGATCCTGTCTGAATTTGCATGTAGTCATTATAATTCTGAGATCATCAATTTGGACCATATATGTTTAATGTCCTTCAACAGAACCTCATATTTTGTCCTTTTACTACTCAAGTCAAGGTGAAAAAAAACCATGCATAATGTGGAGGATTTGTGCAGCCTCTGCATCTCCAAAGAAATCAGCACAAATTTATCCAACCTCTCCTCCTAGTATATGCCACCAGATCCAGGTAGCATCCTAGTAAACTTCTTCTGCATCCTGTACAAAGTCTCCATATCCTTCCTATAATAGGGAGACCAGTGGTACTCTCGAGCATGGGAAAGATAGATGGAAGTGGGAAGCTTTTCCATCTACAAGTTTGCAGATGACACCATTGTTGTGGGCTGTTTCAAAAGGGATGGTGAATCAACGTACAGGAGAGAGACTGAAAACTTGGCTGAGCGGTGTAATAACAATCTCTCACTCAATGTCAATAAGATCAGGGAACTGATCGTAGACTTCAATAGAGGGAAACAGAGACCTATGAGCAGTAATCATCGGAGGATCAGAGATCGAGATAATTAGTAATTCCTGGGTGTCACTATCTCAGAGGACTTGCTCTGGACCAATTGTATAAATATTATTGCAAAGAAAGCACGACGGCATTTGTACTTCCTCAGGAGTCTGCAAAGGTTCGGCAAGTCATCAAAAATCTTGGCAAACTTCTATAGATGTGTGGAGGAAAGTGTGCTTACTGGCTGCATTATGGCCTGGTATGGGAACACCAATGCCTTTGAGGGGAAAATACTACAAAATGTAATGGATTTGGCCCAGTACATCACGGGAAAACCCCTCCGAACCATTGAGCACATGTACATGAAATGTTGCTGTAGAAAAGCAGCATCAATTTTCAAAGATCCTCACCACTCAGACCATGCTCCTTACTAACCTGCTGCCATTGGGAAGAAGGTATACCAGATTCAAGAACAGTTACTATCCCTCAACGATCAGGCTCTTGAACAAAAGGGGATAGCTACACTCATTTAAGGACTCTGTTATATTGTTCTTTCATGCTCGTTATTTATTGCAATATATATATATATATATACATACACACACACACACATACACACATATATATATATTGCACAGTTTGTTTACATTTACTATTTTATAGATTTGCCCACAGAAAAAGAATCTCAGTGTTGTATGTGGTGACATGTATGCACTCTAATAATAAATTTTACTTTGAACTTTTCACACATGGAACACCTCGTGTCTAGTGGTGGTATAGGTGTCCTGGTTGGAGAAATGATGATATCCATTGGATAACAAACACTCTGGAGGCCTTATCTGCTTTTGCAATGTTCAACATGTTCCATTGAGTACCAACACCAAGAAGGAAGTCAATAAGATTTTCTTGTGTCATGTAGGGTGTGGATGAATGGATACATAATCTTCTCCTGGAGCATACTGTACTTTGAGCTCATTACAGTTGCAGGAGCCACACCCTTGTTCCCCAGAGCCACGTTTGGTTTCAGTCAGGCCCACCAACAGTTACATTAAGAAAAGCTGTGGTCAACGGAAATGTAATTAACACAGACCACTTGAACTGCATCCAAGCAGATTCCATTGACTGCTGCAGTCAAAAGTACTAGGTGGGTTTCATAGGACAACAAAAGACTTAGACCTGGAAATGAACCAGCCACACCACCCAGGGAATGAAGAATATGGACTGAATGATACCTAGCCTGGGCGGGCCATTCATACATCAACAAATTAAAGCAAAAAGTGACCAACAAAGGAGTTTATCAACAAGTACACACCAAAACCAATTCAGCCAGCAATTAGCTATACAAGGCAATGGGAACTAGATAGATAGATAGATAGACATACTTTATTGATCCCGAGGGAAATTAGGTTTCATTACAGTTGCACCAACCAAGAATAGAGTATAAACATAGCAATATAAAACCATAAGTAATTAAATAATAATATGTAAATTATGCCAGATGGAAATAAATCCAGGGCCAGCCTGTTGGCTCAGGGTGTCTGACCCTCCAAGGGAGGAGTTGTAAAGTTTGATGGCCACAAGCAGGAACGACTCCCTATGATGCTCTGTGTTGCATCTCGGTGGAATGAGTCTCTAGCTGAATGTACTCCTGTGCCCACCCAGTACATTACGTAATGGATGGGAGACATTGTCCAAGATGGCATGCAGCTTGGACAGCATCCTCTTTTCAGACACCACTGTCAGAGAGTCCAGTTCCATCCCCACAACATTACTGGCCTTACGAATGAGTTTGTTGATTCTGTTGGTGTCTGCTACCCTCAGCCTGCTGCCCCTGCACACAACAGCAAACATGATAGCACTGGCAACCACAGACTCGTAGAACATCCTCAACATCGTCCGACAGATGCTAAAACTAGTTTCTCTTTCCACAGATGCTGTTAACTGGCAGTTCTTCCACTTTTCTGTTTGGGTTCAATGATATTGTTCAATAAGGGAAACCAATGGATTCAGTAATGGATTTTTATAAATAACCAACAGTTTCAGTGATGGAATTCATGGAGAACTAATGAGTTCAGAGATGGAGTTTAGAGAAAACTAATGAGTTCAGTTTGGGAATTTACAGGGAACCAATGAGTTCAATGATGGAGTTTTTTTTTTAGGGAACCAACAGGTTCCGTGATGGAATTTACAGGGAACCAATAGGTTCAGTGATGGAGTTTACAGGGATCCAGGGAGTTCAGTAGTGGAATATACAGGGAACCAATAGGTTCAGTGATAGAGTTTATAGAAAACCAATGGGTTCTTTGATTGAATTTACAGGGAACTAATGGGTACAGTGATGATTTACAGAGGATCAGTGGGTCCAGCCATTGAGTTTTTAGAGGAACCAGTTGATCCTGCGATGGAGGTTGCGGGAAATCAATGGGTTCAGTGATGGAGTTTAGAGTGGATGAGTGGATCTATTAAGAGAGCTTGTAGGAGAGCCAGAGGGTCAAGTGATGAACGTTGCAGGGTGTCAGTAGGTCTATTAATTGAGTTTATAGATATTTTGCCACAGACAGAACTTGCAGTTTTGGCTCATATAGATTTTGCAATGTGCTCAATTACTTGTTCTATATAATACTTTTCAAGATGATTTTGTCAACTCTTAAACTCAACACCAATAGTTTGGAATTTCAACAATTAGCCATAAAATAGACTCTATACCTAACAACTGACTCTGAGCAATATCATTTTTACTGTTATTTGGGATGCAGAAGGCATGGAGGCTGAAATAATTCTCATTGTGCTAGCAAAATTGGAAGGATTGATTTCCAGGAATATCATCTGCAATTAATTCTGTCAATTCCAGGAATAAAGGGGTTATCATATGAAGAACATTTGATGGCTCTGGGCCTGTACTCTTCTGAATTTAGAAGGATGAAGGTGGATCTCATTGAAACCTATTGGATGTTGAAGGACCTCAATAGACTGGATGTGGAGAGGATGTTTCCTATAGTGGGGGAGTCTTGGACAAGAGGGCTCAGCCTCAGAATAGAGGAATGTATATTTACAACAGAGATGAGGAGAAATTTCTTTAATCAGAGAGTGGTGAATCTGTGGAATTCATTGCTACAGGCAGCCATGGAAGCCAGATTAATGGGTGTATTTAAGGCAGAGATTAATAGGTTCTTGATTAGTCAAGGTGTGAAAGGATACAAGGAGAAGGAAGAGGAACGGGGTTGAGAAATAAAAATGGTGGTGCTGACTTGATGAGCCAAATGGCTTAATTAATTAATATATTTACTTATTAAAATACAGTGTGGAATAAGCCCTTCAAGCTACCTCCAATCCATGCTCAGAAATCTAATTCTAGCCTAATCACAGGACAATTTACAATGACTGATTACCTACCGACCAGTATGTCTTTGGACTGTGCGAGGAAACTGGAGTCCCCAGAAGAAGAACCATGTGGTTGCAGAGAGAACGCACAAACTCTTTACAGGCTGTGCCAATAATTGAACCTGCACCACTGGTACTGCAAGGTATTGTGCTAACCACTAAGCTACCGTGCCATTCCTCAATTCTGCTACTATTTCTTATGATCTTATGTCGAATTACACAGGATGTTAGCTTGAATTCCTGTAAAATACACACAGCTGAAATGTACTCAGGATTTATGACATGTAAAGATTGAATGTTTTGTGGTACATATGGGAATATCAAGAACATATTTAAGATATGGAAATATTTAGTTGTGTGGGCTTGAGTTTCATTTCATAGAAAAACAAAAGCCAAGATCTGAAGAAAAGTAAAATCACCATTAAAAAAAGAGGAGAATTCTGGGGAAGTTTCACTGGAGTAGAGAGACCTCAAAACAAATATCCATTCAAGGGCATTTGTGTTTCCATACCAGGCTCTGATGCAGCCGATCAACATATTCTCCACCACACATAGAAACACAGAAAACCTACAGCACAATACAGGCCCTTCAGCCCACAAAGTTGTGCCGAACATGTCCCTACCTTAGAAATTACTAGGCTTACTCATAGCCCTCTATTTTTCTAAGCTCCAACTACTTATCCAATAAGTCTCCTTTAAAAGACCCTATCGTATCCACCTCCACCAGCAGTGCCGGCAGCCCATTCCACGCACTCACCACTCGGAGTAAAAAACTTACCCCTGACATCTCCTCTGTACCTACTCCCCAGCACCTTAAACCTGTGTCCTCTTGTGGCAACCATTTCAGCCCTGGGAAAAAGCCTCTGACTATCCACACGATCAATTCCTCTCATCATCTTTTACACCTCTATCAAGTCACCTCTCATCCTCCATCACTCTAAGGAGAAAAGGCCGAGTTCACTCAACTTATTTTCATATGGCATGTTCCCCAATCCAGGCAACATCCTTGTAAATCTCCTCTACACCCTTTCTATGGCTTCCACATCCTTCCTGTAGTGAGGTGACCAGAACTGAGCACAGTACTCCAAGTGTGGTCTGACCAGGGTCCTATGTAGTTGCAATATTACCTTTCGGCTCCTAAATTCAGTTCCACAATTGATGAAGGCCAATACACCGTATGCCTTCTTAACCACAGAGTCAACCTGCGCAGCTGCTTTGAGCGTCCTATGGACTCAGACCGCAAGATCCCTCTGATCCTCCACACTGCCAAGAGTCTTAGCATTAATACTATATTCTGCCATCATATTTGACCTACCAAAATGAACCACTTCACACTTATCTGGGTTGAACTCCATCTGCCACTTCTCAGCCCAGTTTTGCATCCTATAAATGTCCCGCTGTAACCTCTGACATCTATACAAGTTTGTAAAAGTTCCACTCTCTGTGTGAAAAAAATCATACTTCTTAAACTTCATTTAAACAGTCCCCTCTTATCTTAAACCTATGCTTTCCAGTATTAGTCATTTCTACTTTGGGGAAAAAAATTCTGACTATGCTACAAAAGGGATAGCTGGATAGGAATTTTCTGAGGTAGGTCTACCAGATTTCTTCAACGTTTCTCATGAGATTAAAGGATACCTTTTGTCCAATTGATACTACGTCAGCTCCTAGAGCAATTCTATAGGTCCCATCCCCCTTTTAAATTCTCTGTAACCCATTTTCTCTCTTTCACACATCCATTAACACAACATATTCCTTCCCATTTCTCTTGCTCACAACACCAGGGGACATCACACAAATCAGCATCGCTCGGGGGCGTGGGAGGAAACGAGAATACCCAGAGGAAGCTCACACTGTCCTCAGGGAAAATATTGCAATCTCCACATAGGCAGCACCCGAGCTGTGGATCGAACACCAGTATCAGGAGCTGTACGCAGAAGATTTGTATGTATACACTATGCTGACCCTATTAACTCAGAGAGACATGGTGCATTATGAAACACAGCACCTCATTTCTTGTCCCTGTGGTATTAACATAGCTTCTTCTAATCTATTGCTTGGTCCCAATTCACTGATGTTGCATGCCTTCTTGGATGCAATTGTACCTGCTCCCTAATTAACCAGTCAAAGTACGAGTGTACTGAACTTGCTTTGTACACAGAGATCAGATGGCTCTCAGTAAACAATCTCTTGCTTTTTGACAGTTCATTTTGGAGTTTTAACTTTCAAACATGAACAGGAATGTTGAAAGTTAAGTTTTGCCTTGAGACCTATTGCCAACTTAGTCACTGGTACCCCACAACATTAGATTTCCTTTGTCAGTACTATTTAATCAACAACTACTGCAAGACAAGGCCCCTCATTCACACTGATATCAGGTGACAACCAAAATTCATCTGAATCATCCTTCCACTGGCTAAAGATTAGTTTGTTTACAGAAGAGATGATCATGGAAAATAAAGCTTGGGGATAGGCCAAAGCCAGCATGGTTTCCTGAAAGGAAAATTCTGCCTGACAAACCTACTGCAATTCTTTGAGGAAATTACAAGCAGGGTTGACAAAGGAGATGTAGTAGACGTGGTTTACTTGAATTTTCAGAAGGCCTTTGACAAGGTGTTGCACATGAGGCTGCTTAGCAAGACAAGGGCCCATGGAATTACAGGAAAGTTACTAGCATGGATGGAGCATTGGCTGGTTGGCAGAAAACAGAGAATGGGAATAAAGGGATCCTATTCTGGCTGGCTACTGGTTACCAGTGGAGTTCCACAGGAGTCGGTGTTGGGACCGCTGCTTTTTATGATGTATGTCAATATTTTGGATTACAGTATTAATGGATTTGTGGCTAAATTTGCCAATGATACAAAGATAGGTGGAGGAGTGGGTAGTGTCGAGGAAACAGAGAGCCTGTAGAGAGACTTTGATAGTTTAGAGGAATGGACAAAGAAATGGCAAATGAAATACAATGTTGGGAAGTGTATGGTCATGCACTTTGGTGGAAGAAATAAATGGGCAAGTTACTATTTAGATGGGGAGAGAATTAAAAATGCAGAGGTGCAAAGGGAGTTGGGAGTCCTTGTGCAAGATACCCTAAAGGTTAACCTGCAGGTTGAGTTGGTGGTGAAGAAGGCAAATGCAATGTTGGCATTCATTTCTAGAGGTATAGAATATAAGAGCAAGGGTGTGATGTTGAGGCTCTATGAGGTGCTTGTGAGACCTCACTTGGAGCATTGTGTGCAGTTTTGGGCTCCTTATTTTAGAAAGGATATACTGACATTGGAGAGGGTTCAGAGAAGATTCACGAGAATGATTCCAGGAATGAAAGGGTTACCGTATGAGGCATATCTGGCAGCTCTTGGGCTGTGTCCCCTAGAGTCCAGGAGAATGAGGGGGGATCTCACAGAAACATTCCGAATATTAAAAGGCCTGAACAGATTAGATATGGCAAAGTTATTTCCCACGGTAGGGGATTCTAGGACCAGAGGGCATGACTTCAGGACTGAAGGACGTCCTTTTAGAACTGAGATGTGGAGAAATTACTTTAGTCAGAGGGTGGTAAATCTGTGGAGTTTGTTGCCATAAGTGACTATGGAGGTCAAGTCATTGGGTGCACTAGCAGAGATAGTTAGGTTCTTGATTAGTCAGGGCATCAAAGGGTATGGGGTGAAAGCAGGGGAGTGGGGATGACTGGAAGAATTGGATCAGCCCATGGCAGGCCGAATGGCCTACTTCTGCTCCTACATCTTATGGTCTTATAGAATGAGCAACTGTGGTTTAAAAATTAATTTAGTGATCAGAACTTGGTTCAGAATATGACTGCAAAATTTCCCAAAATTTATTTTAACACTTAAAATTAAAGCATGATACTGTAGATGTTGAAAATTTGCAATGGAAACAGAAAATAATCTGAAGGCCAGTCACCATCTGTGGGTAAATTTGGGGCCATGCCCAGCACCAAGCAATCAACAGCAGCCAATGTGTCTGTTGTGTGAATTTTAATTTTCAAATGAGGCAATGAAATCACTTAGGCTTCCTTAGCATTTGAAGAGCAAATTCAAATTAAAACTAAAGCACTCTGATAAAGCAAAGAAGAACTTGGCTTATTTTCAGCATCTATGGGAAAGCATCCTGATGGAGGATCTCAGCCCAAAACATTGACTGTTTACTCTTTTCCATAGATAGTGTCTGGCCTGCTGAGTTCCTCCAGCATTTTGTGTGTGTTACTTGGATTTCCAGCACCTGCAGATTTTCTCTTATTAGCAAATTAATTAAAACTGAATTGAACACTTGTTCAGCTGTTTCAGTCATTCCACACAGTGAGTGTGAATGGCATTTGTAAGATACTGTAAAGAGGCCTGCAGATATCCAAATAAAAATTTATACTGGAGAAATGATAACACCTGTGGGAATGACATTCACAACATTGAAATACAACAACCAATGAGCCTGAGACTTTTTCTGATCAACGTTCAGCCTGATGTTGAGAAGCTGATGTCAGTGCACCAAGCCCATCTATCTCATTGAAAGGTTAAAAAGCAATGAAGTAGTGAATAGTTGGACTACTAATGGACACTCTAAAATTGTTGATGAGAATTGTTTTTCCTGTAATTAAGGAAATAATTGTATTTGTAGCTTTAAATAGATTTGATTTATTTTTGCAATTATTTGCCACTGCTTTGAATTTGCATTTCCTATTTTCTTTCACTGTGCATTGTAACTCAAAAATTCTTTATAGTTTTTATGTAACGGCTGGAAAGCAAGGGGGGGGGGTCACTGGGAATGTGGTCTGGTGGGGAAGAGGGCAGCAACTCAAAAAACTGGGAACCACTACTCAAAACCTTACTTATTCATGCATCTGTCCAAGAGCATTTTAAATGCAGCTAATGTACATCCCTCTACTATTTCATCTGTCCTGCTGAAAGGTTTCAGCCCGAAAACTCTTTTCCTAGATATCGCCTGACCTGCTGAGTTCCTCCAGCATTTTGTGTGTGCTGCACAGACTAGTGTGATAGGATAGAACACCAGAAATTGGGAGCCATTTTGCCCCTCAAGCTGCCCGCTATTTATAGCTGACCTCACTTATGTTGACCTCATCTCCTTTTCTGTGCCAGTAACCCATATGAAAAATTTAAGATTAGGACACTAAGGGTCAGGGAGGACAGAAGCAGCTAATCTCAGAAGTCAGGGAGAAAGCAGGAGTTTGGATGGAGGCACTTGATTAAATGTCAAAGAGGTCAGAAGAAAGAGGTCAATATTAGGGCCTTAAGTTCATTCAGTCAGAACCAATGGGCAGGCCATGTGTTCGCATGCCTAATACCAGAATCAGAGTGCAAAGAAGTCAAGTGTAGATGGTGCAAGGAGCTGAGTATAGGATAACAATGAGAAGACTGAGCAAACTACAATCTTGCTCAATTCCAGTCAGCAGTAGGATTGGGTCTGTAGCAAACCTACTGACCAAGATCACAGTCTTAGACCACAAGACAGGAGCAGAATTAGGAAATTCAGCCCATCGAGTCTGCTCCACCATTCCATCATGGCTGATGGCTGATCCCAAACCCCACTCAATTCCATACACCTGCCTTCTCGCCAATCCCTTGATGCCCTGACCAACCAAGAAACGGATGTGAGAAGGAGATGTATTTTTGTGGGTGGTTGAATCTGAGAAGGAGGCAGCAAAGTCCTTCGTTTTTGACTAGGTAAGAGGCTTCCATGAGGTCAGGAAGGCTGTCCATATCTTTGTTTCCACTGGTTATAGTTTTCCCAGAGTTTTCACTTGGAGCACATTGTGTCTACTGTTTCCTGAAGGATGGAAACCGCACTGGGATTTGGGGATCAGCTCTCCAGCCATTGGGAGGGAAAGGATCCTGTTAAGAACCCGGTAAGGAGAATCGTGATGATGGCTATCACTTTGTCAACAGCTGGGAGACCTGCTGGTAGTTACTATGATCATGTTGCTCTTTTCTTAGAGAGTGGCTGCCAGTCAGGTGGGTCCACTATAGAACTAAGATCAGTACAGTATCGGAACAGATCTTTCTGTTCCTAATGCCTGTATCAATCATGATTCTGAATTAAACTAAATCTCTTTGGCCTATAAAAGATTCATATCCCTAAACTCCCTGCATATTCTTGTGCCTTACAGCCTCTTAAATGCCATGATGATATTGACTCCCACTCCTATACATGGCAGCCAGTACCAGGCACCTACCTTTTTCCACTGTCTAATACTTAACACATACATTGCTTTTAAATATTCCTCTTCTCACCTTAAATGTATGCCTTCTCATAAGAGTCATAAGGTCACCGAGGCATAGAACCATATAGCACATAGGCTCTTAAGCTGTTTAGTCCATGTTGATCTGGTCTTCTGCCTCATCCCATCTACCATAGCTCTCTGTACCTCTCTCAAAGTACATTTATTATCAATGTATGTATACATTATACTACCTTGAGATTCATCTCTTTACAGGCAGCCACAAAACAAAAAAACCCAAAGGAACACATTAAAAAAAGACTGTCAAACACCCAACATGCAAAGCAAAAAAAAAAACAAATCATGTAAACAATCAATGGAAGCAAATAAAGTTCTGAACTGAAGTCCACAAAGAGAGTCCATCTGCAGACCTTTAGTTCAGCGCAGAGCGGAGCCACGAGCTGAACCAGCCAAATATGAACCATACATGAAACTATCCAAACTTCTAATAAATTTTGCAATTGGAAATGCATTTAACATTTCCACAGGTAGGTCAATGCACACTCAGAGCACTCTCTGAATGAAGTTCGCCATTAAATTCACCTTAAATATTTCACCTTTCTACCCATCTCTAATTCTAGTCTCAACAAATCTGACAGGAAAAGTCAGCATACATTCACTGTATCTATTTCTTCATTATTCTGAATACCTCTTATTCTCAGGGAATAAAATTCTAACCTGTTCATCCATTTATCCTGAGACACATCCGGGTAAGGGCAAATCAGAAGCTATGGCTTACTGCAGAAGTCCGTGCCAGGCTGAAGGATCATGATGCTGCCTTTAGGTCAGGAGGTGCGACAGCTCCCAGGGAAGTAAGAACAGAGATTTCCCGCTCCATCTGCAAGGCAAAATGGGAGGATTCTCAGAGAATTCACAGCCATTTCTACAATACCAGAGACACAAGGTGCATGTTGCAGGGAATTCAGAGGATTACAGACTACAAGTCTACCCTGCACGTCAGTGACCAAGATGCTTTGCTTCTTGAGAGGCTGAATGTCCTCTATGCCTGGTTTGATGTGCAGAACAAAGTGCAGGTGAGGAAGGCACCCCTCCCTCCATTTGGCTGAAACTGAGGAGAGGAAGACCCTGGCCAGAGTCAACCCACGTAAATCTGTGTGGCCCAATAATATACTAAGTCGGTTCTGAAAGACTACGCAGCCCAGCTAACAGAGGTGCTGACAAATTCAACACCTCTCCAGAACAATCGATTGTGCCCTCAGTTTTCAAAGCGCCAACCATCATTCCAGTGCCAAAGAAGGTGAGCGTAACCTGCCTAAATGACTACTGTCCAGTGGCATTAACATCAACTGTTGTGCCTGTGCAACTAGATATCAGTTAAATAAAAGCGCATACGCAGAAGGCTTTAACTAGTGTATTGACATGGAGGGGGGAGGGGGAACAATGCACATACATAGTCAACAGATTAATGTGTCACATTGCTGTCAGTGACATGATCATCATTGAGAAGCAAGTCCAGTGGCTGTAAAGTGTCTGGCTTATTGGATCAATTGACTCAGGTGTGTTTTTCAGTTGAACATGCAGTATCTGGTCCACAAGATGTCTCCATGTATGATGTCCAATACCCACTGTGTATAAAATTGCTCCAGTTCTTGTAGCTAACCTACTGGGTATCCACTTGTCTTCTCAGCAAGCACACACTAGGACTTCCTGTCCAACCTCAAAGTTTCTTGCTGCTTCACTTGGCAACTGGCGGAACTGTTCATTCTGTACTTCCCTCTATAGGTCTGCTTTCAGAGGTCTATGCGAGATCTCAGATTCCTGCTCATGAACAGCATTGCAGGTGTTTGATTTGTCGTCGCATGAACAGAGTTCCGATACACAAAAAGGAAGCTGTCCACCTTGTGCTGCAGAGAAATGTCCTCCTTGTCCATCGCTTCAATGGACTTCTTGACGGTTTGGATAAACCTTTCAGCTAGCCCATTCGTTGCTGGTTTGAAATGTCTGATGCTATTTTTCTTCACGAATAACCTGAATTCTTCTGATGTATATTGTGGTCTGTTGTCATTCGCAATTTGTTCAGGTAAGCCATTTCTGGTGAAGATTGTCCTCAGGGTAGAAACAGTCTTTCCTGATGTGGTTGCCTTCACTGGTATAATCCCTGGCCACTTTGAATGAGAATCCACAGCAATCAGAAACATGGAGTCCATGAACAGCCCAGCAAAGTTAATATATACTCTCTGCCTTGGTGACAACAGCCACTCTCATGCGTATAATGGTGTCTGTGGGGCTGCATTTAGAACTTTTTTGGCATCCTGAACAGCTTTTGATCTAGCCTTCACTCTACCTATTCCCAGCCACCACAAGTAGATGCGGCTGAGACTTCATATTGACTATACCCAGGTGTCTTTCATGCAGATTCTCTAACACTTTCTCATTAACATTCGCCAGTTGTGACAGTCTCTGTTTAGTGCTACCATTGCCGGCTGATGACTCATTGAGAGATTTGATTGTGTGCCAGTCCAGTTAGATTTTTCTCAACCATTCATGTCCAAAAAGTGCTGACTCTCGACTTTTCAACACAAAGCCCTAACTGTTATGTTTGGCTTCCATACATCACATTCACTTTCAGTTTGCCTTTGGGGGGCACATTTTCACCTGTGTAGGTCTTTAGCATCACTGAGATTTTCTCTAGTGGTATCTTAGAAAACAGTCTGCTGTTGTCAGCCTCCGGAATTAGAGACAAGGCTGACCCTATATCCAACTCAAATTTCAGTTTTACAGCAGACACATTTATTGTGATCCAGGTGATTTTGTGATCTGCTTCAGTTATACTATGCAGTTCTAGGCACGACAGTTCACCTTTGTCAGACTCTGTGTCGTCTGATTCTGTTTCATGTTTTGTTACTTTATGCATTTGCTTAGTTTTGTGTTTGAAACTTTTCACTCAGTTATGCTTTTTGTCTGCCTTTCACACACTATAGGATCTTATCTGTGACACTTTGTGCAAACTTTTTCTTTGATCCAACAGTCATTTGCATCATGGGAGGATCTGCCATATCAATAAAATATTTGGCTTTTTGTACCATTCAGGGACATCTTGTGCATTTCATGTTCTAACCTCTTTCTCTAGTTCTGCTGCATCCTTTGCTGCAGTCTGTACCAATATTGCAATGGTCAATGCCCATTCTAAGATTAGGCCTCTTTCTGACAGTAGCCTCATTTGAGTGCTTTGACTATGCATACCACACACAAGCCCGTCCCTTAATGCATTAGGAAGTCCATCTCCGAAGTCACAGTATTGGGAAAGTTTGCGCAGTTCTGCAATGTATTCAGAAATGTTTTCTCCCTATGTCTGGTTCCTTTTGTAATATCTAAATCTCACAGCTCGTACCAGCAGTTTAGGGCTCAAGTGATTTTTTAATATTGTAAAAATTTTGTTGAACATCTTGCTCGCTAGCTTTTCAGGAGTTACTACGTTGCGCAAGAGACTGTACATTTTAACATCCATTAAGCCGGGAAGAGTGGCGGCTTTCTTTTGCTTATCCATGTCGTTTGCCTAACACAACAGTTCAACCCTTTTGATATACAACTCCCGGCCTTCATTGGCACTATCAAGTTTGTCAACTTTCCCGACTGAAGCCATCGCCATGTTATGTTCACTTTAACTTAGCTAGCTGTGCATATTTCACTGTGTACTCTGTAGTTACTCACAAGTCCCTTTTTTAGTGTCTGCGATGGCCTTCTCCATTCTGTTTAAATATTTCCTTTGTCTCGTAACTGTTGGTGCAGCTAGAGATATTCTTGACATTCAGGTTCATACTAGTCACCAATTTGTTGTGTCTCTGCAACTATGTATCAATTAAATAAAAGCATGTGCATGGGAGATGGTTTTATCCGGTGTATTCACATGGCAGTGAGAGGGAGCCAGTCAATGTGTATGTGTAGACAACAGATCAATGCGCACACTCAAGTTATCAGTCTATACATAGTGCTAAGGGGAGTAGAAGTCATTACACTTAAAAAAAAAATAGATCCATACATTGCATCGACCTTTATGAAATGCTTTAAGTGGCTGGTCATGGAGCACATTAACCCTTTTCTCCAGGCTGCATCGGACCTTTTCCAGTTTGCTTATCACTCAAATTGATCCACTGATGATGCAAAAGCCTCTCCCCTCCACTCTGTCCTGTCCCTCCTGGAAAATGTGGTCTCATGAGCCAGACTGCTGTTTATAAACTTCAGTTTTGTGTTCAACACCACCATATCCCAGAAACTGCTAGGGAAATTGCCCTCACTGGGTCTCAACACCTCCCACTGCAGTTGGACACTGGACTTCTTAACAGTAAGGCCACAGTCAGTCCACCGGGGCAGCAATGTCTTTTGTCCCATTACACTGAGCACTGGTGCTCCCCAAGGCTATGTGTTCAGCCCGCTGTTGTTCACACTGATGATGCGTGACTGTGTTGCAGGATCCAGCTCAAACCGTGTTATCAAGTTTGCGGTTGACATAATAGTGGTTGGCCTCATTAAGAACGATGACGAGTCAGAGTATAAAGAGGAAATGGAGCGGCTGGTGGATTGATGTAAGAAGAACAACTGAAGCACAATGGTGGAGAAGACAAAGGAAATTATCGCGGACTTCAGGAAGGTGCAGACGAACCATCCCCCTCTGTGAATACATGGGAGAGGGACAGAGGGACAGAGTTAAGTGCACTAAGTTCCTGGGAGTTGACATCACAGATGACTTCACCTGGTCCCTTAATATCACCTCCCTGGACAAGGTGGTATAGCAACACCTCCACTTCCTAAGAAGATTGAGGCAAGCAAGACCCCACCCCATTTTAACTGCATTTTACAGGAGCACCATTGAGAGCGTCCGGACAAGCTGCATCTCTGTCTGGTATAGGAGCAGTTGAGCATCGGACCAATAGTCCCTACAAAGAACTGTGAGAACAGCTGAGAGGATCACAGGGGTCTCCCTGCCATCCATCGGGGACATCTATCAAGAGCACTGTGTACACAGGGCCCTTAGTATTATTAAGGATCCCACCCATCTGTCCAGCATCCTCTTTGACTTTCTACCATAAGGCAGGAGACTACGATGCATAAAAACAAGAACAGTCAGGATGAGAAATAGCTTCTTCCCTAGCCCATTAAGCTTTTGAATTCTCTGCCGCATTATATTCAAAAAGTCACTGGTTAATCTGCTCCAGTACAATACTTAATATTAATGCATTTTATGTGAAAATTCATCTATAGATTTTATCCTTACCTTCAAAACTTGTCATGTTATGTGTACTACCGTGCTTTACACCCTGGTTCAGAGAAACATGGTCTCATTTCTATATACATTATATGATTATAAATGTCAGCCTCTCCTTTTTAATCCAGGTGATATCCTGGTGAATATCTTCTATATTCTCTGCTAAGCCTCCACATCCTTCCTGTAATGGAGCAAACCAGAATTATGTGCAATACTCCTAGTGCAAACTCAAACAACATCATGACTTCCTTACCCTTATTCCCAATGCCTCCACCAATGGAGTGAAGCTTGCCTTATGCCTCTACTCCCACCCTATCCACTTGTGTGGCAAATTTTAGTGAGCTATACACCTGGAAGGAGTTATGCAAGGTGCCATGCAGGCCAGCTCGGAGCAGGAATTGTGGAACTACAACACTGGGTATGGTAGGAATAGTGGGATGCAACTATGCCATCAAGGAAGCAAGCGAACAAGACTATTGATTAGTAACCCAGCTCTTCCTGGCTCTTGCCTGCGCTAAGATTTGTTCTACACAAGTAATCCTAGTCACTGTGTGTTACAGGGCTTCTAAGATCAGCACAAACCACATCAGAATCAAAGTCCAGTTTATCTTTATTTGTACAAGTGCATGTATGCACAGGTGCAATGAATGAAAAAAATACTTAAAACTGCATCACAGGCACATAGCATCAAATAAGCAACATTCACAAGAAAATGTAAATTAAATACTGTTTACAAGAAAGGATAACATTACAATCAAAATAAATCAAATTCCATTTTAATGCAAAGTGATCAAAATGGGCATGTTGTTGCCAAACTGTATTGATTAGGTTTTGCAAGTTGGTTCAAGACCCGAATGGTTGAAGTAGCTGTTCCTAGTGGGCTGATATTTCAGGCTTCTGTATTTCCTGCTAAAGGTAGCTATGAGAAGATGTTACGGCCTGGATGGTGCGATTTGTGATGATGAATGTTGCCTTCCTGAGGCAATGCCTCTTGTAGATACTACCGACGGGGAGGGATATGCCCATGATGTATTGGCTAGAGCTCTGCAGCTTCTTATGTTCCTGCACATTTTAAATTGGTGCAGCAGGCCATACAAGATAAGCTATCAGTGAGGGGTGAAATAGTAATCTGTATTTACTCAAGATGTATGATACTACTGTTGGTTATTTACCTCTCATTAGACGAATCACACCGATGGAAGTTGGTGTCAAATTAATTTGTCTGTTTTTTCCAAAGATCTTGTAGAATTTCAGGATTATGAAGAAAGGAGAGGGTAGAATTTCATCAAGGATAATGAAGTCAGTGACCTAGACTAGTTGTGCTCCACACACCACAGCACCAGAACAAGGCTACTTTCTCCATCACTAATGGTGGGGGATTTGCTCTTCAGTATTTGATGAGACGCTTACCACCCAGAACATGTTCTCATTACTCTTGCCATTAGGAAGAACGAACAGAAGCCCCAGGGTTCACACCACCAGGTTTAGGAATAGAAAACATAGAAAATAGGTGCAGGAGTAGGCCATTTGGCTCTTCGAGCCTGCACCACCATTCAGTATGATCATGGCTGATCATCCAACTCAGAACCCTGTACCAGCCTTCCCTCCATACCCCCTGATCCCTTTAGCCACAAGGGCCATATCTAACTCCCTCTTAAATATAGCCAATGAACTGGCCTCAACTGTTTCCTGTGGCAGAGAATTCCACAGATTCACCACTCTCTGTGTGAAGAAGTTTTTCCTAATCTCGGTCCCAAAAGGCTTCCCCTTTATCCTCAAACTGTGACCCCTCGTTCTGGACTTCCCCAACATCGAGAACAATCTTCCTGCATCTAGCCTGTCCAATCCCTTTAGGATTTTATACGTTTCAATCAGATCCCCCCTCAATCTTCTAAATTCCAACGAGTATAAGCCTAGTTCATCCAGTCTTTCATCATATGAAAGTCCTGCCATCCCAGGAATCAATCTGGTGAACCTTCTTTGTACTCCCTCTAGGGCAAGGATGTCTTTCCTCAGATTAGGGGACCAAAACTGCACACAATACTCCAGGTGTGGTCTCACCAAGGCCTTGTACAACTGCAGTAGTACCTCCCTGCTCCTGTACTCAAATTCTCTTGCTATAAATGCTAGCATACCATTCGCCTTTTTCACCACCTGCTGTACCTGCATGCCCACTTTCAATGGCTGGTGTATAATGACACCCAGGTCTCATTGCACGTCCCCTTTTCCTAATCGGCCACCATTCAGATAATAATCTGTTTTCCTGTTTTTGCCACCAAAGTGGATAACTTCACATTTATCCACATTAAATTGCATCTGCCATGAATTTGCCCACTCACCTAACCTATCCAAGTCACCCTGTATCCTCTTAGCATCCTCCTCACAGCTAACACTGCCGCCCAGTTTCGTGTCATCCGCAAACTTGGAGATGCTGCATTTAATTCCCTCATCTAAGTCATTAATATATATTGTAAACAACTGGGGTCCCAGCACTGAGCCTTGCAGTACCCCACTAGTCACTGCCTGCCATTCTGAAAAGGTCCCGTTTATTCCCACTCTTTGCTTCCTGTCTGCCAACCAATTCTCTATCCACATCAATACCTTACCCTCAATACCGTGTGCTTTAAGTTTGCACACTAATCTCCTGTGTGGGACCTTGTCAAAAGCCTTTGGAAAATCCAAATATACCACATCCACTGGTTCTCCCCTATCCACTCTACTAGTTACATCCTCAAAAAATTCTATGAGATTCGTCAGACATGAGTTTCCTTTCACAAATCCATGCTGACTTTGTCCGATGATTTCACCGCTTTCCAAATGTGCTGTTATCACATCTTTGATAACTGACTCTAGCAGTTTCCCCACCACCGATGTTAGGCTAACCGGTCTATAATTCCCCGGTTTCTCTCTCCCTCCTTTTTTAAAAAGTGGGGTTACATTAGCCACCCTCCAATCCTCAAGAACTAGTCCAGAATCTAAAAAGTTTTGAAAAATTATCACTAATGCATCCACTATTTCTTGGGCTACTTCCTTAAGCACTCTGGGATGCAGACCATCTGGCCCTGGGGATTTATCTGCCTTTAATCCCTTCAATTCACCTAACACCACTTCCCTACTAACATGCATTTCCCTCATTTCCTCCATCTCACTGGACCCTCTGTCCCCTACTATTTCCAGAAGATTATTTATGTCCTCCTTAGTGAAGACAGAACCAAAGTAATTATTCAATTGGTCTGCCATGTCCTTGCTCCCCATAATCAATTCACCTGTTTCTGTCTGTAAGGGACCTACATTTGTTTTAACCAATCTTTTTCTTTTCACATATCTATAAAAGCTTTTACAGTCAGTTTTTATGTTCCCTGCCAGATTTCTCTCAATCTTTTTTCCCCCTTTCTAATTAAGCCCTTTGTCCTCCTCTGTTGAACTCTGAATTTCTCCCAGTCCTCAGGTGACCCACTTTTTCTGGCTAATTTGTATGCTTCTTCTTTGGAATTGATACTATCCCTAATTTCCCTTGTCAGCCACAGGTGCACTACCTTCCTTGATTTATTCTTTTGCCAAACTGGGATGAATTGTCATAGTTCAATCATGCAATCTTTAAATGCTTGCCATTGCATATCCACCATCAACTCTTTAAGTGTCATTTGCTAGTCTATCTTAGCTAATTCATGTCTCATACCTTCAAAGTTACCCTTCTTTAAGTTCAGAACCTTTGTTTCTGAATTAACTATGTCACTCTCCATCTTAATGAAGAATTCCACCATATTATGGTCACTCTTACCCAAGGGGCCTCTCACGACAAGATTGCTAATTAACCCTTCCTCATTGCTCAATACCCAGTCTGGAATAGCCTGCTCTCTAGTTGGTTCCTTCACATGTTGGTTCAAAAAACCATCCCACATACATTCCAAGAAATCCTCTTCCTCAGCACCCTTATCAATTTGGTTCACTCAATCTACCTGTAGATTGAAGTCACCCATTGTAACTGCTGTTCCTTTATTGCACACATTTCTAATTTCCTGTTTAATACCATCCCCAACCTCACTACTACTGTTAGGTGGCCTGTACACAACTCCCACCAGCGTTTTCTGCCCCTTAGTGTTATGCAGCTCTACCCATATCGATTCCACATCTTCCCGGCTTATGTCCTTCCTTTCTATTGCGTTAATCTCCTCTCTAACCAGCAACGCCACCCCACCTCCTTTTCTTTCATGTCTATCCCTCCTGAGTATTGAACATCCCTGAATGTTGAGCTCCCATCCTAGGTCACCATGGAGCCATGACTCTGTGATCCCAACTATATCATATTCATTAATAACAATCTGCACTTTTAATTCATCCACCTTGTTACAAATACTCCTTGCATTGACACACAAAGCCTTCAGGTGCGCTTTTACAACTCTCTTAGCCCTTATACAATTATGTTGAAAAGTGGCCCTTTTTGATGCTTGCCACATTTGTCGGCCTGCCACTTTTACTTTTCACCTTACTACTTTTTGCTTCTACCCTCATTTTACACCCCTCTGTCTCTCTGCACTGGTTCCCATCCCCCTGTTGTGAACTAACCTCCTCTCCCCTAGTCTCTTTAATTTGATTCCCACCCCCCAACCATTCTAGTTTAAAGTCACCTTAGTAGCCCTCGCTAATCTCCCTGCCAGGATATTGATCCCCCTAGGATTCAAGTGTAACCCGTCCGTTTTGTACAGGTCACACCTGCGCCAAAAGAGGTCCTAATGATCCAAAAACTTGAATCCCTGCCCCCTGCTCCAATCCTTCAGCCACGCATTTATCCTCCACCTCATCGCATTCCTACTCTCACTGTCGCGTGGCACAGGCAGTAATCCTGAGATTACTACCTTTGCGGTCCTTTTTCCTGAACTCCCTTCCTAGCTCCCTATATTCTCCTTTCAGGACCTCTTCCCTTTTCCTACCTATGTCATTGGTACCTATATGTACCACGACCTCTGGCTCCTCACCCTCCCACTTCAGGATATCTTGGACCCAATCAGAAATATCCCGGACCCTGGCACCAGGGAGTTATTGCCCCTCAACAATCAAGCTCTTGAACCAAAGTGGATAACTTCACTTGCACTCTGGTTGAATACCCATATTGGTACAGTCTTTCATTGATTTTCTATTATTGTAACAAGTTCCTCAGGCCTGCACAGGAGACACAGAGCATTGGGCTCTGAGGTTTTAAGAGCATCTGAATAGTTAGTCGTTGTTTTATGTGAGTTGTTAATTGCTCAGAGTTCCTTCTGTTTTTCTCAAGCAACTTGCTTTTGGTAATGAGTCTTCTGGTGCTTTCTGTTTAAACTTTTAAGTTTATTTTGATAGACTCAGGGATTTTGTGCTCCTTCTATTATTTAAGCAGATGCCCAATTAGTGCTAATCACAGTAGTTTTGACCCTGTACATTGTGGTGTTGCTCAGCCATGCCACTGATGTTCTGTTAGAATGAACTCTGATGGCTGCCTCCACACTGGAGTCTGTCTTTCCTCCGCATCTGGGTTTGGACATTGCCAGCGCACATCATGACAATTATGGTTATCATCCTATTATGGAGTAATACCCGTAAGTAAATACAGCTCATGGTTATACATGATGATATACATGTACCTTGACAATAAATTGAATTTGAATTCTGAGCTTTGAGTAATTGTATTCACTATGTGCCAGATAATTAACTACACTCTCCACCATCATTCTCTATAGGGCAACACCATCTTCCCCTCCGCAGTTTCCAAGACATCTTGTAGGAGTGGTGCCCCAGAAAAGCGGTTTCCATCATCGAGGATTCTCACCACCCAGGAATGACCTCTTCTTATTGTTACCCTCATGAAGGAGGTACAGAAGCTGAAAGACACACACTCAGTGATTCAGAAACAGCTTCTTCCCCTCTGCCATCCGATTTCTAAATGGACCTTGAACCCATGAACACAACCTCACTACTTTTTTTTTGAAAAAAAGTTTTTGCACTACTTATCTTAATTTTACTATTTAATACACATAAAGTAATTCAGTTTTTTTTCTATGTATGATGTGCCAATCAACTGTCTGAATTCCCTTCTACATCTTTCCTTATGTGATTCACTAGGAATCCCAACCAGCATGATTCAGGGGGAACCCATCCCACAGGAACAGCTCCCTATTTCTCCACTACTGGTGTCCATGACTGATGAATTCAAACCCACTGCTCCCACACCGATCACTGATCCACGTGTCCACCTCTGGTCTTGTTAACTCTGTGCCTGTTAGCTCATGGCTCAGAACAGTGCCTGGTGATACCGTCTCCAATTGTATTTTCCTTCTCTCCCCACTTCTGAATGGAAAACTGCAGTACCCTTCTGTTGTTAGGTTATACTTCCTCTCTACGGCCCCACTCTCATCCACACACAGAGCCAAATCTCAATCCCAATCGATGAGTTCAAGGACTGGGGCTCTTTCAACACCATGTCATGATCTCTCCACCTGTCTCACGCACTGTCACAACCTCGTGTCCCTGACCACAGCCCAAATTTGAGGTAGGTAATCAAAAGGATATGACTTCCTCTTAAAAGAAAGCATCTAGGTAATTCTCCTACTCCCTGACACGTCACAGTACTTGAAGATCAGATCCCAGCACAATGGCTTTGAACCAGAGTTCCACAATCAATCAACATTTGGGACTGATGTGATGCTCAGGAATCACAAGAGGGCCACTCACTTCTACATCATGCATCTACACTTGGCCATGCCTCTCTGCTTCATTTAATTCATTATTGTTCCTTGTTACATACATCTTCATATTTTATTGCTATTATCTAATTAATGTTGCGAAGTTACACTTGTTGTACTATTAAACCATTTAAGAAAGGGAAGTTAAAGGTCCTGATCCACTTTTATCTGGGGCACTTCACTTCGAAGCCCCTTGATCCAAACCCTCCTCATTCACACACTGGTCCACTCCAACAAAGGCTGCTCTGCTACATGCTGTCTCTCTTTCATCGGCTGTTTGGACTCCCATTGCTGCAACATGGTGTGCCTACTCCTCCCTTGGATATTGTATCTCACCCAGACAATGAAAAGCAGAGGATTATCCAGCTGAGTGCTTCTGTATTCATTCTCCCTCCCTCCCTCAGTCCTTTCCTTCTTCCACACCCATCACCCTCCCCTCCAACAGATGATCTCCAGGGTTACAACCCTCATGGCTTCACTCCTGTGTGATTGGTGCCCTCTGCTGGGAGTGTTGGGAGTTACATGAATAAGGGTTGACATCAAGAATCCTCTGCTCGCAGTTGGACAAATCTGGACTTTTCCCCAACAAGTGTGACAAATGGGACATTTTAATACATTGATGGAATTTTGTTTGGGTACTTTATCGAGTGATTTTGAAGAAAATCAGAACATTGAAGTTCAGGGGCATTCTCCTGTAAAATGTCTCAATACAATTTTGAATTCATTGTTCCCTCAACTATTACAAGCTGTCCAGGCCCTGAGGTAGCAGAGCAGCCCCAACTGATGATGCTCCTTCCACCATGCTTCACAGTTGGGGTGAGATTTTGGTGTTGGTGTGCTGTGCCCTTTTTTCCCTCCAAATATAGCAATGTGCATTTCTGCCAAAAAAAATTAACTTTTATTTCATCTGTCCACCAAGCATTGTCCCAGAAGCATTATAGAATATCCAGGTGGTCTTTTGCAAACTTGAGACATGCAGCAATGTTTTTTTTAAAGAAAAGACCTATGGTGTCCTCTTGGTGTCCTTCCATGAACACCATTCCTGTTCTGTTTTTCTTATAGTGGAGACATGAGCAAAGACTTTAGCAAGTTCTAGAGATTTCTGCAGGTCTTTTGCTGTTACCTTGAGTTCTTTTTCACCTCCTACAGCATTGTATGCTGTGCTGTTGGTGTGATCTTTGCAGGATGCCCACTCCTAGGGAGAGTAGCAACAGTACTGAGTTTCATGCACCTCTACAATTCTTCTTCCAAGATCCTCTGAAAGTTGTTTTGATCGAGGCACTGTGCACATAAACAGATCTTGCTTGAGAAGAACAGGCTGTCAGCATCCTGACTTTGTGTGTCTTTTTTTTACTATATAGAGGGCAGGGCATCTCTACAATCCACACCTCCAATCTCATCTCATTGATTGGAACATGGGACTCCAAATAGTTTTTGTAGAAGGCATTACCCCAGAGGTTCACCTACTTTTTCTCCAACAAATACAAGTAATATTCAATCATTTTTTCTCAATAAATAGATGAACAAGTATTTTTTTTTGTTATTTAATTGGGTCCTCTTCATCTAGATTTAGGACATGTGAAGATCTAATCACATTTTAGGTCATGTTAATGCAGAAAGAAATTTCTACAAGGTTCACAAACTTTCTAGCACCACTGTACTAATAAAATGTATTTGGATTTACCTTAATCCTGTCTGCCAGTGATACTTCATGATTCTTCTTTACCTGGTTAATTTCCTTTAAGTTCTCCTTACATTTTTAAAACTCCTGGTGGGCCTTCCCCATTATCAGTTCTCTGTACCTGCCATCTGCTTCCTTTTTATTTTTTATCCACACCTTAACATCTAGGTTCCCTGCACTTGCTACCTTTGGCTTTCACCCTTGCAGAACTATGTTAGCCTTGAACTGTCACTGATTCTCTCCTTGAATGCTTCCTGCTATGCAGATGTAGACTTAAATGCAAGTAGATATTCTCAAGCAACACAAAAAGTTGCTGGTGAACACAGCAGGCCAGGCAGCATCTCTAGGAAGAGGTACAGTCGACGTTTCAGGCCGAGACCCTTCGTCAGGACTAACTGAAGGAAGAGTTAGTAAGAGATTTGAAAGTTGGAGGGGGAGGGGGAGATCCAAAATGATAGGAGAAGACAGGAGGGGGAGGGATGGAGCCAAGAGCTGGACAGGTGATTGGCAAAGGGGATATGAGAGGATCATGGGACAGGAGGCCCGGGGAGAAAGACAAGGGGGTGGGGACCCAGAAGATGGGCAAGGGGTATAGTCAGAGGGACAGAGGGAGAAAAAGGAGAGTGAGAGAAAGAATGTGTATAAAAATAAATAACGGATGGGGTATGAGGGGGAGGTGGGGCATTAGCAGAAGTCAATGTTCATACCATCAGGTTGGAGGCTACCCAGACAGAATATAAGGTGTTGTTCCTCCAACCTGAGTGTGGCTTCATCTGTACAGTAGAGGCCGTGGATAGACATGTCAGAATTACAGTAGAGGAGAACACAACACTAACTTGCGCTAATGCCCCACCTCCCCCTCGTACCCCATCCGTTATTTATTTTTATACACACATTCTTTCTCTCACTCTCCTTTTTCTCCCTCTGTCCCTCTGACTATACCCCTTGCCCATCCTCTGGGTTCCCCCCCCCTTGTCTTTCTCCCCGGGCCTTCTGTCCCATGATCCTCTCATATCCCCTTTACCAATCACCTGTCCAGCTCTTGGCTCCATCCCTCCCCCTCCTGTCTTCTCCTATCATTTTGGATCTCCCCCTCCCACTTTCAAATCTCTTACTAACTCCTCCTTCAGTTAGTCCTGACGAAGGGTCTTGGCCTGAAACGTCGACTGTACCCCTTCCTAGAGATGCTGCCTGGCCTGCTGCGTTCACCAGCAACTTTGATGTGTGTTGCTTGAATTTCCAGCATCTGCAGAATTCCTGTTGTTTAGATATTCTCAGTCTACCTTTGCCAGGCCCCATCTTATTTCAGGGAAATCATTCTTCCCCCAATTTCAGTACTTCCTTCCTGGTCCTTCCCTGACTTTCCTATGACTGCTTTGAAATTCACTATCTCCAAAATCTCCAACTGATACACCACCCACCATTCTGGTTAAATACCACAAAATATATCCAGTAATGCTCACTATCTCGCATTAGTTCACATACAGAGCATGTTCAATACACTTCCTGGGCATACCTCTGAACTTTTTACACCAAGACAAACTCAGTTGGTAATTGGGACATTGAAATCCTCAAATCCTTTCACCCTATTCTTATTACATCCTTCTGCTATTTGCCCACATATCTGTTTCTCTATTTCTGATCACTATTAGCACATCTGCAATACAAGTTCAGCAAGGTGACAACGACCATCTGAAAAAGAAGCACAAAATTTTAGAAGTGCTCAGCAAGCCAGGCAGTATCTGCAGAAAGTTTGTGTTTTTTGACTCTTCAGGGAGATGGTGGGGTGCAAGTGGATAACTCCTTGAGTGTGGCAGCACAGGTGGATAGGGTAGTGAAGAAGTCATTTGGTTTATTTACCTTTAATAGTCAAGGGACTGGATATTACAGTACAATATATTGTACTTGTATAAAATATCACTTAGATTCTATTTCATAATACTGTGTGCAGTTCTGGCTGCTACTTTCCTGGAAGGGTGTGGTAACATAACAGCCAAAGCAATGCCAAATACCCCATCAGGATTTGAAAGGATACCTTACTGCCTGGGAAGAGATGTTGGAGATCACAGAACGAGGCACAATGAAGTAAGCTCATATAATTGACACCTGGTCAGTATCGAGTGAGGACACACAGTAGCTGAGACGGCTTTACAGACCTGTTGGCTATCCTATTATAATTATCCCACTGAGAGACAGACTAAGCAAAATGGAAGTTTGTGACCTGACTTCTTATACTACTTGATCAATTACAAATCTCAAGTAAACAATTTAGGAACCAAATAGTAAAAACAATTGCAGAATAGAAATTTGAAGAAGTTAGTGAAACACTTGTTGGTATGGACTAGGTCTGGAGTAAAGGCTCTTAAAGGCAATGAGGAACTGAGGCACATATGGGGGGTATGTGAAGAAATGCACAGAAAGTTGCCTTACTGGATGACCAACAACAGTGACTCTGGAGACCAATCACTGAAGACGACCCTGAGTCAGGGACTCTGAGAACAACTCTCTAACACTGATCTGACTAACATCAAGATAGTGACTGTTGTCTCCCCTGTTGCTGTGGAAAGAGTGTGCCTGCGGGACATTGTAAATGTTGGAGTAAAGAGTTAGTTTTTGATGTACTGTAGATCATGTTAGGGACTTTGCCGTTGCTGGAATGGTGTGTGGTGGGAATGCTGATGTCTTATACAAGACTAAGGGGGGGAGGGGTTGATGCTGCTTGCTGCTACTCATGCATGGGAGGGGGCAGGGGGCTTTGGTGTTTTAATGTTTTTTCCACCATTCATTCTTTGGGAGTTTTCTTCCGTTTTGAGGATGCCTGCGAAGAGCAAGAATTTCAGGTTGGATATTGTATACGTCCACTGTTATCAAATGGACCTATTGAACCATTAGAGAAGGGTTATATCTGAATACAAATGGTGAATTTGGGAAATGGTGAAAGTAATCTAAATAGTTGTGCAAATAACTTAAAAAGTTGTGAAACTAACGAGTTAATGAATCTTGTTTGAAAGTATGTAGTGAATCTTTGCATTGTTTATTTCCATCATGATGAGTAAAGAAGCATAGTTGCAAGGCAAAGACCTTGTTTGGGGTGTTTATCATGTGTTTTATTTAACTAGCAACATTAATGCATTGGAGTGTGTAGTGTGTGTGTGTTCTTATCCACACCCCACCCCCTCCTCTAGATAGAAACTGTAATGTTTTATACACATTTAAGAACCAATGTACAGATATTCAGTCATCACTTCTTGACTAATCCAAGATAACAAGGTTCATGATAGATCACATTTGACTTCACCCCCCTTGCATGATCATCCCATCCCTTGCAGGCCCCTACCTGGTGCCCTCATTCCTGAAGTATCATTCCTAGTTACAGTGGCAATGGTACCAAGAACAGACCCATTACATTCAGGGGAACCTTGTGGTATCATATAAATAGTAAGGGACAGAGGGTCCAGTGAGATGGAGGAACTGAGCGAAATACATGTTAGTAGGGAAGTGGTGTTAGGTAAATTGAAGGGATTGAAGGCAGATAAATCCCCAGGGCCAGATGGTCTGCATCCCAGAGTGCTTAAGGAAGTGGCCCAAGAAATAGTGGATGCATTAGTGATAATTTTTCAAAACTCGTTAGATTCTGGACTAGTTCCTGAGGATTGGAGGGTGGCTAATGTAACCCCACTTTTTAAAAAAGGAGGGAGAGAGAAACCGGGGAATTATAGGCCGGTTAGCCTAACGTCGGTGGTGGGGAAACTGCTGGAGTCAGTTATCAAGGATGTGATAACAGCACATTTGGAAAGCGGTGAAATGATCGGACAAAGTCAGCATGGATTTGTGAAAGGAAAATCATGTCTGACGAATCTCATAGAATTTTTTGAGGATGTAACTAGTAGAGTGGATAGGGGAGAACCAGTGGATGTGGTATATTTGGATTTTCAAAAGGCTTTTGACAAGGTCCCACATAGGAGATTAGTGTGCAAACTTAAAGCACACGGTATTGGGGGTAAGGTATTGGTGTGGGTGGAGAATTGGTTAGCAGACAGGAAGCAAAGAGTGGGAATAAACGGGACCTTTTCAGAATGGCAGGCGGTGACTAGTGGGGTACCGCAAGGCTCAGTGCTGGGACCCCAGTTGTTTACAATATATATTAATGACTTGGATGAGGGAATTAAATGCAGCATCTCCAAGTTTGCGGATGACACGAAGCTGGGTGGCAGTGTTAGCAGTGAGGAGGATGCTAAGAGGATGCAGGGTGACTTGGATAGGTTGGGTGAGTGGGCAAACTCATGGCAGATGCAATTTAATGTGGATAAATGTGAAGTTATCCACTTTGGTGGCAAAAATAGGAAAACAGATTATTATCTGAATGGTGGCCGATTAGGAAAAGGGGAGGTGCAACGAGACCTGGGTGTCATTATACACCAGTCATTGAAAGTGGGCATGCAGGTACAGCAGGCGGTGAAAAAGGCGAACGGTATGCTGGCATTTATAGCGAGAGGATTCGAGTACAGGAGCAGGGAGGTACTACTGCAGTTGTACAAGGCCTTGGTGAGACCACACCTGGAGTATTGTGTGCAGTTTTGGTCCCCTAATCTGAGGAAAGACATCTTTGCCATAGAGGGAGTACAAAGAAGGTTCACCAGATTGATTCCTGGGATGGCAGGTCTTTCATATGAAGAAAGACTGGATGAACTGGGCTTGTACTCGTTGGAATTTAGAAGATTGAGGGGGGATCTGATTGAAACGTATAAGATCCTAAAGGGATTGGGCAGGCTAGATGCAGGAAGATTGTTCCCGATGTTGGGGAGGTCTAGAACGAGGGGTCACAGTTTGAGGATAGAGGGGAAGCCTTTTAGGACCGAGGTTAGGAAAAACTTCTTCACACAGAGAGTGGTGAATCTGTGGAATTCTCTGCCACAGCAAACTGTTGAGGCCAGTTCATTAGCTATGTTTAAAAGGAAGTTAGATATGGCCCTTGTGGCTACAGGGGTCAGGGGGTATGGAGGGAAGGCTGGGTTCTGAGTTGGATGATCAGCCATGATCATAATAAATGGCGGTGCAGGCTCGAAGGGCCGAATGGCCTACTCCTGCACCTATTTTCTATGTTTCTATGTTTCTATCATATGCTGCATTTCATAAACCAGGTTTAATTATTAATCGGGGAGGTAATTCAGTTTTCTCTTACACCACATCATCACCTAGCAATATAGTACAAAACTATCCTGACAATCCATTTTGCTTGTGTCACTATTGTTCAATTTGACTAAGAATGCTTGCAGTTCCAATCAGACAAACCCCCTTCCCAATTCTACCCTTCCCCTGGAGCAGAGGGAAAGGCTTATAAAGTTTTGTGACTTTCGACATGTAGTTTACAGGAGCTCTCTGATGCAGGAGTGAGACACAAATTGTGAGAAGTGCAGATACAAGGAAGCTAAGAGTAATTGTACTTTTAAATTCCTTGGGCACCACTGTCAAGATACATTTGCAAAGTCAAAGGACACATCAGTGCAGTTAAAAAAGGCTGTTGGTGCACTGGCCCATTAAAGCCCTCAAAGGATGTGGATTTATATAGCATGGCTGTTCTTTGCCTCATTGCTTAGACAATTGACATTGAATTTTGCATGTGTACTGTTGTTGAAGCTGTTTGGGATTTTAATACTGGAACATAAAGTGATATGCAAATCAAACTCCTGCCAAAATATTGAGACTAATTTCCAGATAGGTAATAACACTCTACTGCAGGCTGAGCAAACTTCATCCCTATAAAGATATTAGACTACAAGACCATAAGTTATACGAGCAGAATTAGGCTATTTGGCCCATTGCGTCTGCTCTACCATTTCATCACGGCTGATCCAATTTTCCTCTCAGCCCCAGTCTCCTGTCTTCTCCCCATATCCCTTCATGCCCTGACCAATCAAGAATCTATCAACCTCTGCCTTAAATATTCATAAAAGATAGGGCCTCCACAGCTGTCTGTGACAAAGAATTCTTCAGATTCACCACTCTGTCTAAAGAAATTCTTCCTCATCTCCGTGCTAAAAAGGATGCCCCTCTATTCTGAAGTTGTGTCAACTGGTCTTAAACTCTCCCACCATAGGAAACATCCTCTCCACATCCACTCTTTCAAAGCCTTTCACTATTTGAAAAGTTTTAAAGACATCACCCTTTATTCTTCTTAATGTTAGTGATAGAGGCCCAGAGCCATCAAATGCTCTTCATGTGACGAGCCATTCAATCCTGGAATCATTTTTGTGAACCTCCTTTGAACATTCTCCAGTTTCAGCACATCCTTTCTAAGGTAAGGGGCCCAAACCTGCTCACAATACTCCAAGTGAGGCATCACCGTGCTTTATAAAGTCTCAACATTACATCCTTGCTTTTATATTCTAGTCCTTTTGAAATGAAAGCTAATATTGCATTTGCCTTCCTCACTACAGACTCAACCAGCAAATTAACCAAAGAATCCTGCACAAGGACTCTCCATGTCCTTTTGCATCTCTTTTTTTGTATTTTCTATGTAGAAAATAGTTAACCATTTCATTTCTTCTCCCAAAGTGCATGACCATACAATTCCCAACACTGTATTCCATCTGCCATTTCTTTGCCCATTCTCCTAACTTGTCCAAGTCCTTCTGTAGCTCTCTACTTCCTTAAAACTACCTGCCTCTCCATCTATTTTCATACTAACTGCAAACTTTGCAACAAAGCCATCAATTCCATCATCCAAATTATTGACAAATAACAAAAAGAATTGGTCCAACACAGACCCCTGTGGAATATCATTAGCCACTGGCTGCCAACCAGAAAAGGTTCGCTTTATTCCCCACTTTTTGCCTCCTGCCAAACAGCCACTGCTTTATCCATGCTAGAATCTTTCCTGTAATGCCATGGTCTCATAGCTTGTTAAGCAGCCTCATGTATATTCTTTTCCAGTCAATTCTGCCCAACTCATCTTGCATGCCTCTAATTCTTTTTACTCCACTGTAATACTGATACATATAACTTCAGGTTCTCCTCCTCAAATTTCAGGGTGAATTTGATCATTCCCTCATTCCCCCCCCCTCCAAGGGGGTCTTTCACCTTAAGTTATCTAATCAATTCTGGTTCATATTGGATGACCCCCAATCCAGAATAGTTGATCCCCTAGTGGGCTCAACCACAAGCTGCTCTAAAAAGCCATCTCCCAGGCATGCTAGAAACTCCCCATCCTGTAACCCAGCACCAGCCTAATTTTCGCAATCTACCTGCATATTGAAATTCCCTAAGATGATAGTAACATTGCCCTTCTTATCAATACCATTCAGTCAAATAAAGGACAGTTACTATCTTAAGGAAATACTGTTTGGTTCCATATCCATGATATGCTGGGTGAAATTAACTTTCCGTGTTGACCACAGTAATATCTGACACTGGATCAAGTACTTCAGCAGAAACAGACCAATTATATCTGGTCTCTGCACTCCTCACTGGACCTTCTGGTATCTTTTAACTCAAATGATAAAGTAAATAAAAATGCTGATGTTGGAAATCTGAAATAAAACTACACATTCCAGCAGGCCAGATAGCTTCTGTGGAATGGGGGAGAAAAACTAAATGCTTCAAGTCAATGACCATAATGGAGAATTAGTACGGAATATAAAAGGTGAAAGATTTAAGATGTAGAGGAGATGGAAGAGGGTATAACTTGGACATGGGGAATATCTGCGATAGGGCGAGACCTTGGGAAGTAGTTTTCCCAGCAGTATTTTGAGAGATGGTATGCTTCCTCATCTGTTACATCTTGCTAATGGTGGGCATGTGGGTTATGTCCAGAAGGTTTAGCTGTATTAATTGAGACAGAGTTCCTGAGCTAATAGCACAGATGAATGACTCATAGGAAAAAAAATGGTCAGTCATCATAACAGAGAGAAAATAAGTTCTCTCAAGTTGAAGAATTCATTGCTGAGTCTGGAAGATGCAATATGCTAAGAGGGAAGATGGGTGTTGGTCCTAGAGTTTCCTTTGGGTCTTGTTTTAACAGCACAGGATGCCAGGGATAGAAAGACTAGAGTGGGATTGGGGGTTGAATTAATGGGACTGGCAACAGAGAGCTGATGGCCACTCCTGCAGACTGAATGCAGTACTCTGTAAAGTGATCGTCCCACCCGTATGTGATTCCTCCAGTGGAAAGGAGGCCAGATTGTAATGCAGTACTCCAGACAGCAAAGAGGGCAACTAGATCACTCACTCACCAGAACAAGCCATTTAATTGACTCTGACCAGTGGCGTACCATATGGATTGTTGTTGGAATCTTTACTGTTTGTTTTATGGATTAATAATTTGTATATGAATGTAGGAGATATGATAGTGTGTGTGGGGTGGAGCAATGGAAAGTCATGACATCTGTGAGGTGATGCACTTTAGAAAGACTGATAATGGTAGAATATATACAATGAATTAAAGAACAGAGGACCTTGATTTATAAGTCCATGGAACAGTGAAAATAGCTGCACAAATACATAAAGTGGTGAAGGAGACATGCGGATACTTGCCTCCATTAACTGGAACAGAGAATACAGGAACAAATTAGCCCAAATGTGGTGTCCTGTGTTATCTCCCCATAACTGAAATGTTCTATCCTTGGCAACATCCTGTGTACATCTCCTTTGACCCATTTCCAATGTTGTCAAGTCCATCATACCTGCACAACACAGGAAGGACTTTATTTTACTAGAGCAGAGGTCCCCAGTCTTTTTATGCCATGGACCAAAACCATTAAGTGGGCGGTGGACCCCAGGTTCAGAACCCCTGGCCTAGAGATTAATTTTGGATAGATATAGTGAACTGAAATGTTCATTAAGGTTGTTATAGATGGGGGGTGGTAATGGGGATAAGCTTCCACTACCTATTAAATGCTCCCAATGACATGTGCCTCAAATAGCCTCTGACAACCAAGTTCAGCTCCTAGACTTCTCATATGACTTAACAACTAATCCTGGCAGAGCTGCTTCTACTGACAGAAGGGCAAAGGTGGGCTACTGATGCCTTAAAACCAGTCACTCCAGGCAGATGGGGCTCATTAGCCATGGTTGGCAGCTCATCTAAGAGACAGGAAACTCTGATCTCAAACCTCCACTGCCTTGCAGATATACCCACTCATGAGGAAGGCTTCAGGAGTAAACCCAGAGGGAAAATTCCAGAGCTGGAGTCCCCAAGTCTATCCAACATTGAGTTCAAAGCTGACAGTCAACTCCTGCGACACTGCTGGTGTCAAACTGTATCAGTCTCTGCTGTTCCTTTGGGGAGGATTACAAATACCTGGGGATACGAATTGACAATAAACTGGACTGGTCAAAGAACACTGAGGCTGTCTACAAGAAGGGTCAGAGCCGTCTCTATTTCCTGAGGAGACTGAGGTCCTTTAACATCTGTCGGATGATGCTGAGGATGTTCTACGAGTCTGTGGTGGCCAGTGCTATCATGATTGCTGTTGTGTGCTGGGGCAGCAGGCTGAGGGTAGCAAACACCAACAGAATCAACAAACTCATTCGTAAGGCCAGTGATGTTGTGGGGATGGAACTGGACTCTCTGACGGTGGTGTCTGAAAAGAGGATGCTGTCTAAGTTGCATGCCATCTTGGACAATGTCTCCCATCCACTACATAATGTACTGGTTGGGCACAGGAGTACATTCAGCCTGAGACTCATTCCACCGAGATGCAACACAGAGCGCCATAGGAAGTCATTTCTGCCTGTGGCCATCAAACTTTACAACTCCTCCCTTGGAGGGTCAGACACCGTGAGCCAATAGGCTGGTCCTGAACTTATTTCCTGGCATAATTTACATATTACTATTAAATTTTATTTATGGTTTTATATTGCTATATTTATACTCTATTCTTCTTGGGGCAACTGTAACAAAAATCAATTTCCCTCAGGATCAATAAAGTATGACTATGACTATGATCTCGCTACTTGGGTTATAACTTGCTCTCAATGTTGTACTGTCCTGGCTTGCATATCTAGACAGCTAGGACTCAATATCCATGGTTGACCCTGCCCAATGGAGGACTCAGAACTGCAATGTACATGAGGAACCAGAGGGGTGACCTGATGGAGGAGTAGAGGGTAGAGTGCAAGAAGCATTACTCTAGAGTAACGTTGTCTAAAACTAGAGAATGTAGGTTTGAGGAAGGGTTAAATGATTTACAGGGTTATCTGAGGAATATTTTCACCCAGAAGTTCGTTGCATTCTGGAACACACACTAATGTATGGGTAGTGCAGAAGGTACTTTTACAATATTTTAGGAGCATCTGAGTAATCAACTGTACCACCAAGGATGAACAGGAAAACCTTCTGGGTGTATGTCCATTCCTGCTTCATCTTCCTAAATTGCACATAAGCCTTCTTTTAGAAGACTTACAATCACAATTTTTAATCTTTTACTTTTCTCCCTGATCTGCTAGGTGTTACTCTAATTGATTCCTGCCATCTCTGAGGCTGAACAATTGCCAGTGAAACAGAAAGAACACTGGTGTGTGTCAGAAGCTTCTTCCATATGTTACCAACTAAAAATCATTTCATCTTTATAATATAAAGATAACTTTCAACAGCTGGTTGAGATCTTCATTCACTTTATCCTTGGGGCTGGGGTGTAAGATAGCCAATTTCTGATCAGTGGATCATGATAATAGCTACAGCAGGAATCCACAGGTGGGAAAGTTAGACCTTGCCTACTTCACACTGTGCTCTGGTTAAAATTCCTCCCCATTTGAAAAATGTCTCTGAAAACCCTGTTGGCTCAGATAAGCTTTCCGCCGTTATGGATCAAAACAATAGACAGAGAAGGACATGGGTGGTTAGAGAGCTGGTTCTTTAATCAGCACAGTTTCAAGGGACATGGGTTTTGCAGAATCCAGCTGTTCTCTGTCTCACTGCACATAGGATTGAGTTTGACATTCAAGGATTCAAAGGTGAGTCAAGTTTTGCTCGTGTACTGCTGTTGACCCCCCCCCGTCACCCCCCCGGGATTTTAACGCTACAAAAACCAGTCAAAATGTTAAGACCAAAGGCTGATTTATATTCTGTGTCAAATCAACGCCATAGCTACGGCGTTGCCACGAACCCTACACAGAGCCTACGCAGATTCCCATGCCATAGCCTGACGCACACCTCTCCCAAAATGTAGCTACGCGTCGTGGCAACGCAGACCGCAACAACTATGATTGGTCCGCTTGGTAGCTTCGCATTGGGCGACTGAAGGGCAGGGAAGGAACTCTGGCTGCAATGCTTTCCATAAAGCTTTACAGACCTCCGAAATTATGGAGGACACATTTTGCTTTTACGGAAAAAGACGCTCGCTTTAAACTTGTTTATCCCGAGAAAGACTACCATAACCATGAAGCCTTGCACTGGCAGGTGTGAGCGCATGCGCGATGTGCCCGAATTGCAGAGCAACCAACGCACAAGTATAAATGCTCACAACACGTGTAGGCCACGCGTAGGTTACGGCGTCCATTTGACGCAGAAGTATAAATCAGCCTTAATTTGCAGACAGATGATATCACTCTACCCTAGGTTAAGCAAAGTCTCCACTCTTAAGATTATGTTCTTTGACACGATGCCCTGCAGGGATAGGCGGGACATTCAATGCTACAGGAAGGGGCACCAAATTTGTAATAAAAATGCTATTTATTTCCATCCCTATAATGGATCTTGTGGCATTTACTCTGTGTGATGATTCTATTGTTTCCTGAACAACTGAGCAAGTACCTAAGTAGGTAAAAGCCCACCTTCTCCAGTCTCCAAACTCCTCGCCTGACCTTCTGGTGTCTTTTATATCATAAATGAAAAAGTATGCAGACATTGGATATATGAAAAAGAAACAAAATTCTAGAAGCACTCAGCAGGCTGGGCATTATCTGTGGAATGTGAAAATACCTAAATGTTTCATTAAGTACATACAGCTTGGACCCAGCTCCTTCAGCCCAACTGCTTTATGCTGGCCTTCTGGTAACTTTCATCTCATAAATGAAAATGAAGTATGCAGATATTAGAAATCTGCATCAAGTATGATAGTTGGGATGACATTTTGCAGTTGTACAAGACATTGGTTAAGCCATACTTCAAATATTATGACAAAAGTGGTAGCATTAGAAAGAGAGCAGAAGCGATTTACCAGGATACTGTGTGGAAGAGGGCTTTTGTTGGGGAAAGGGCCTATTTGTGCTCTACAACCTTGCACAGCAGGTTGAGAACACCTTGAATGTGACTGCACAGATGCATAGACCAGCGAAGAAGGCATTTGGTATGTTTCCCTTCGTAGGTTGCAGTATTGAGTTATATTCAAGGGAATCTTCTGGCACCTTGCGTACTCTTGCATAAACCAGGTTTAATTATTAACTGGGGGGAGAAATTCAACTTTCTCTTACACTATGTTGCCACCTTGTAACCTATTAGACATGGCAGTCCATTTTCTTTTTGAATTGAATGGACTTCATTTCTTACATCCTTCATATAGACGACTAAAAATCTTTACGTTACATCTCCGTCTAAATGTGCAATCATAGTACTTTATAATAAATGTAACATAGAAATACATTCAAATCAGCATGAGTTAATCAGTCTGATGGCCTGGTGGAAGAAGCTGCCCTAGAACCTGTTGGCCCTGGCTTTTATGCTGCAGAACCTTTCTTCCCTATTGTACAACTTGACTATGAATGCCTGCGTTTTCGGTGCAGAAAAATTCACCTCCCCATTCTACCTTCACTCCAGGGATGAAGAAAAAGATTTGGAAAGTTTTGTGACATTCAATATGCAACTTAAAGAGCTCCCTGATACAGGAGTAAGAGACAGACTATGAGAAACGGCAGAAACTAGGAAGCTAAGTAATAACCTCAAACTCCTTGGATAAAGTAGTCAAGGATGTTGTGTGGAATCTGGTTCGCGGGTTCACTGAGTGGGGACAAAGGTCACTATTGGCAAGTTAAATATTTATTTACAGGACAAGACAGACAAGAAATATTTAGTAAACTCTTCAAGCTGCACCCAGTTATGAATACTTATGTACACTGTGCGCTTGGCCCTCTCACTGCAGCACACTTCCACTGTTCCCACAGCATGCGTTGCAACCCAGTCCATGGTGACCAGTGTGGAAGAAACCAGAGGCTTTCAGTGTGCTAGTTTTATACTATACTAGCACCTTGTCATCATCAGCCAGCGATGTAGTGCAGAATGGCAGCCAGTCAAAGGGCTGCAATGTTTCTTAAATGGGCTAATCCCCAGCTAACATGGGGGATGGGCTTTCGTGAACAAGTAAGATTGACACCTACTGCAACATACCACCTCTCGAAAGATGCAACACTGTGACATTCAGCCCAAAGGCTAGTACAATCCCATGTATGAACCACTATACTATATACAAAACATAACACCATGATACCAAGAGTTACCAGCCCACCAGTTGTTACTCAGTATACTGCACTAGTCTACTAACTTCCCAAATTTGCAGAAGGCCACCAGCTACCACCCCGGCCCCACCGCCCTGCGGCATAGCAGTTATGAAGATGGCCTCCCCTACTTTCTTCAGCTTATTTACTGACTACTGGACATGATCAGCCAGGTGAGTAATATTCCCAAATTCGTCAGGGTTTATGTGCAGCACTCCTGACCAATCACAGCACAGGTGCCACCTTTCTCCATGAACAGGTAGTCCAAGTCCTGATTTTGCAAGGACACTATCTGAATAGCCAACATCCCAGCTGACTCCTCTGTATGCTGGAGCACTGTCCCCTTCTCGTTGACCAGCTTCGCCATCAGAAGCCAATGGAATCAGTTCCTGAACAGCCTGGCTACACCATACAGGGGAAAGGCCATCATCCAGAACATCTCTGGCTCTGTGATATGCCACAGGCTGCTCGTGCAAGCTACTGAGGTGGTGTGTGTATGATGCCATGTGCCACTTAGGTTTTGGAGAGTGCCCATCTTCACAGCACCATTCAGAATTGACAGAGTTGACCCAGGATACTGCTACTGCTCAAACCCAGTGCCCCACTGACTGACTGAACCTGCACTCGTTATAGTGCCTGCACCAACCTTCCCTTCCCTGTTGGCAGAGGGCTTACTCTCAGAGTTGGGACCTTGAGGTTAGACATTAGGAAGTACATATTCTACAAGGGTTACTGAGACTCAAAAAAAAGTTTTTTTTTTGGCCATTCCTATACGATGGGGTGAAGTTGGCTGAAATGGATTACACCCTCCGGCTTCCCAAAAAACAGAACACCAAAGCCGTAGAAGCTAGACAAATTCCTGCAACAGGACTGTCCTTCATTAAAGGGGATTGGTATCAGCAGCATCCCCTCTACAACGTGGGTTGGTGCCTTTATGCAGACTCAACTGTCTGAAGCATTGGTGTGGTTCACATAGTTATACGGCATTCATAGGGATGTGTTGCAGGATCTCAGACTGACCACTATCATCACCACTGCCACCACTCTGCAATGTAAGGAGACACAAACACTCATGGCCTCCTGGCTAGTTGCTGGGTACTTGTGAGTGGGACAGGATGGAACCCACTGCCCGAGACCTGCCACCACTGAATGCCTGCCAGGGTCTTTTACAGAGCCTCCAGCGAGGGATATATAGGGAAGCCCAAGTGGAATGTGAGGAATCTTACAGAGGACAGAGGAGACCTTATTGGGGAAGGGTCTGGAGAATGACTCTTCTCTGTTAATGGCCATCCAACCTCTTCCCCCTGGCAGTGCTCCCTCCACATGGTATTGAGGGTGGGAGTGGGAACCTCATTTACCTGATCCCTCAGAACTCCAGTCCTGAGAAATGCCAAAAACATCTTTTTTAACTAGTCACGCGGGGCCCCTTTATGCCCAGACAGCTGTCTAATTTGCACATCCAACTACAGGGACCTTCATCTCTCCAATAATCTGATGGTGGTGTCTATGGTACACCCCATCACTGGTCCTCTTCAGGGAAATACTATTGACTTCAAGTGGGGAGCTGCTGCTTTAACTAAATACTCCACCATGGTTGAGGTTAATCTACGACTCTCTGGTGTGTTGCCACTACGTGATGGATCCCTGCGATCAGACCCCACGGGTGAAGAGCTTTGGTCCCTTCCTCCACTGTGCTCCACTCCTCCCAGGGCTGGATAGATACATCCCAAAGAAGCAGCATTCTAAAGGACACAACCTTGGCTGACATGTGAAGTCAAAGAAAAAAAAAACAAAAAGCAAAAGAGAGGGGGTATAATAGAGCAAAAATTAGTGGGAAGTTTAAAGGATTTGGAAGCTTTTAAGAACCTGCAAAAGGTAACTAAGCCATGAGAGTGGGAAAGATGAAATATGAGGGTAAGCTACATAATAATATCAAAGAGGATCCCAAAAGTTTTTGGAGATGCATAAAAGAATAAAAGGGGTGAGAGTAGATATTGAACCACTGGAAAAGGATATTGGAGAGGAAGTCATAGGGGACAAGGAACCAGTGGATGAACTGTATTTTACAGTAATTTATTTTTAAAAGTATTTTGCATCAGTATTCACTGTGCAAGACACTAGCACGCTGGAAGGTCAAAGAGCATCAGGGGCCAGAAATGAGTGCTGTTGCTATTACTAGGGACAAGCAGCTTAGGAATCTGAAAGGTCTGAAGTCAATGCAAATTTATGATGGGAGTACATACATGTCACCATTCACAACCATGAGATTCATTGTTTTGTGGGCATACTCAATAAATCCATAGAATAACAACCAAAACAGAATCAATGAAAGACAGTAGCAACTTGGGTATTCAACCAGCATGCAAAAGACAACAAACTGTGCAAATACAAAAAGAAATCATAATAAATAAATAGAGACCCTAAGACCAAGAGTCCTTGAAAGTGAATCCATAGGTTGTGGGAACATTTCAATGATGGGGCAAGTGAAGTTGAGTGAATTTATCCCTTTTGATTCAAAAGTCCGATGGTTGAGGGGTAATAACTGTTCCTGAACATGGTGTTGTGAGTTTCAAGGCTCTTGTACATTCTTTCTGATGGCAGCAGCGAGAAGAGAATGTGTTCTGAGAAGTGGGGGCCCCCATGATGCTGGATGCTGCTTTCCTGCAATGTTTCATGTGTAACTGTACAATGGTTGGGAGGACTTTACTCATGATGGACTGGGCCGTATCCACTACTTTTTGGACGATTTTCCATTCAGGGATATTTGTGTTTCCATACCAGTTCACAAACTCTCCATTACACATCTATAGAAGTTTGTCAAAGTTTTAGAGGCAATGCTGAATCTTTGCAGATTCTTAAGGAATTAGAGACGGTGCCCTGCTTTCTTTGTATTTGCTGTGCTGGCCCCAAGGTAGGTCCTCCAAAGTAGCAATACTGAGGAATTTAAAATCTGCTGACCCTCTCCACGTCTGATCCTCCGATGAGGACTGGTTCATGGACAGCCGGCATCCTGCTCCTGAATTCAGTAATCAGCTCCTTGATCTTGCTGACATTGAGTAAGAGGTTATTGTTCTGGCACCACACAGCTAGAGTTTCAATCTCCCTCCTCTATGCCAATACAGCACCTTTGATTCAGGCGACAACAGTAGTGTCATCAGTAAACTTGAATATGGGATCAGAGCTGTGTTTAGCCACCCAATCTTAAGTGTAAAGCGAGTAGAGTAGGAGGCTAAGCATACAGCCTTGTAGTGTACCCGGTGCTGATGGAGACTGGACGACATACAGTCACCAATCCAAAGAGCCAATGAGATGGCATTTGCTGTGGACCTGGTGCTCTGGTAGGCAAATTGGAGCACATACGCCATGATCCAGCTGGATTGCGGATGGTCACAATGGACATGAAGGACTGGAAAGCCTGTTTCTGTATTTTAAGATAAATACCTCATCTTCCATCTAGGCACACAGCATTTGTCTGGTTTCAATTGTCTATCTTTAGGTAACCTATTGTTATTGACTGCATCAGAACCAGCCATTCCTACTGTGATCATGGCTCAGTTTTCTTCCTGAACATGTGAACTTTAACCTGGTGGGCAGGTTCCACAGCCCTGAGATCTGCATCACACAGACAAAAAAAAAATCCTAATCAGCTTTCGGCTGCCCCATTGACATATTTTACCCCCTTCTCCTCCAATTCTACATATTCCCTCATCACATCTGTCCTTCACACACATTCTTTGACAGCTGAAGTTACCATAAAACCATAAGAAACAAGAGCAAAATTGGGCTATTTGGATCACCTTGTCTACATTCAATCATGGTATATTATCCCTCTGAACCCTATTCTCCTGTCTTCTCCCCACAACCTTCGACATCCTTAATAGTCAAGAACCTATCCACATCCACGTTAGATACACCCATTGCCTTGACTATCCTCGACACCAGTAGCTATGAACTCCATAGATTCACCACACTCCGGCTATACAAATTCCTCCTCCTCTCTGTTCTAAAGAGGTGTCCTAGTATTAGATTCTTCCACTATTGGACACATCGTCTCCATGCCCAGTCAATCCAAGTCTTCAAATATTTGATAGATTTCAAAGAGATTTCCTCCCCCCCCCCATTCTTCCAGAGCCATCAACTTCTCCTTATAGAGTAACCCTCTTATTCTCTTGACACCCTCCAAATTCAGCACATATTTTCTCAGATAAGGAGCCCAAAACCTCTCACAATATTCTATGTGTGATCTGATGCTTTAGAAATCCTCAGACATACATTCTTTCTTCTACATTCTAGTGCTCTTGAAAGAGATATTAACATTGGATTTGCCTTCCTCACCTCCAATTCAACCTGCAAGATAACATTTAGAGAACCCTGCACGAGGACTCCCAAATCCCTTTGCTCCTCTTACTTCTGAAATTTCTCCCCATTTAGGAAATAGTCTAGGTCTTTATTCCGTCTACCAGTGCATGACCATACACTTTCCTAAACTATGTTCCATCTGCCGCTTCTTTGCCCATTCCCCTCTGTCCAAGCCCTTTTGCAGATTCTTCTACTTCCTCAACACTACCTGCCCCTCCATCTATCTTCATTTCGTCAGCAAATTGGGCCACAAAGCCATTAATTCCATCAACCTAATCATTGACTTACAACATGAAAAGCAGCTGTCCCAACACCGACCTGTGCAGAAAACCACCAGTCATCAACAGGCAATCAGAAAAGTCCCCATTTATTCCCACTCTTTGCCTCTTTTCAGTCAGCTAGTCTTCTGTCCACGCTAGCACCTTTCCTTAATAGCATGGATTCTTAAATTGTTTAGCTTGTCAAAGGCCTTTTGAAAGTCTAAGGCAACATCCACTGAATCTTTGTCTATCCTGCCTGTTATTTCCTCAAAGAATTTCAACAGATTTGTCAGGCAAGATTTCCCATTAAGGAAACCATGCTGACTTTGGCCTATTTTGTTATAAGTACCCCAAAACTCCAAGTACCCCAAAACTTCACCCTTAATAATGGACTCTAACATTTTGCCAACTGCTAAAGTCAGGCTAACTAGCCTATAATTTCTTAAATTACTTATACTCTTTAATATTAAAGAGTGGAGTAATATTTGCAATTTTGCAGGTCTCTGGAGCCATTCCAGAATCTAGCAAATCTTGAAAGAGTGCCACTAATGCATCCACAGCTACCCCTTTCAGAACCCTGGAATGTAGTACATCTGCTCCAGATGACTTGTCTACCTTCAGAACTTCCAGCTTTCCAAGACATTCTCCTTAGTTATAAGCAACTGCACTCACCTCTGCTCCCTAACACTCTTGAATTTCTGGCATTCTGCTGGTTTCTTCCACAGTGGTGACAGACAAAATCATTATTGCATTCTTCTACCATTTCTTTGTCCTCCTTTACTACCTCTCCAGTTTCAGTTTCCAGTGGTCCAACATCCATTCTTGCCTCTTTTACTCTTTATATACACTGTCTGGAAAAAAAACTTCCAGTATCCCCTTTATTCTCAAGGGGGAATTGTGTCTATTCCTTTGACTATACTATCCTACAACCCCCAATTAAAATTATATTCCTCTTCCATAGACACACCCCCTCTCCAGAATGGCTTGCTGCATCACAGTACAGCAGTTTTGGTTACTATAGCCTCACAGTAAGCACCAGTCCCACACCTGTTGGGAAAGCTAAAGAGCTGAGACCACCCAGCACTTTCTCTTGGATACCCCTACCTACCTCACTTGCAGTCACACTCGCTTTAAGTAGTAAATTTAATGGATGTAACTGCCTCTTGAAACATAGTGTCCAGGTAACTCTTCCCCTCCTTGATGCATCGCAATATTTGAAGCTCAGATTCCACATAATCAACTTTGAGCCCGAGTTCCTCAAGCAGCAACATTTGCTGTAGACATGGTCACCAGAAACCACAGTGGGGTCCACCAGCTCCCACCATTCAGCTAAAGCACATACCTAATCCAGGTTTGTTTTTTTTTTAAAAAAACGAGGTTGAGTTGTTAGCTCGACACTCAACCCAGGCAAGGATGGAGAGCATGCAAGGGAGCTGGCTGGATTCGAACTCGGGACTTCTCACCCCGAAGTCCAGCGCTGATACCACTTCACCACCAGCCAGCCAGAACCTTGCCTCTGAAACCACGGGCATTTCAAAAGTTCAAAACACAAAGTACATATATGTTACTGTACACAATCCTGAGATTAATCTTCTTCTGGTCAATCACAGTAAATACAAGAAACACAATAGAATCAATGAAAGACTGCACCCAGCAGGACAGACAACAACCAATGTGCAAAAAAAAAAGCAAGAAACTGCAAATATAAAAAAGTGAAAAGAAAATTAATAATTCTTTAAAGTACATAAAAGAAACCATACCTTATTATAAAAAAAAGACTGATAGCTTTAGAGTCAGAGCCCCACAACTTGTATAATGATTGAGCCGTTATTACGGATAGAACCATACATAAGAACCTTCTGGATACAATAACACAGTATACACATGCAAGAACAACTAATAAATACAGCCATTCCAAAACACAGACATATAGAAATCAATAAGTGAAAAACACCAGAAATATGCTGAATTAAAAGAGGAAATTTAAAGACTATGGAACATGAACAAGGTATATATTGTCCCAACAGTAATACCTACAACTGATATCATCCCAAAGGCACTACACAATAGCTTAAAACAATTAGGGCTACACAACATCTACAGTGCCAATAAAAACTATTCATCACCCCTCCCCCAGACGTATTCATGTTTTATTTTTTACAACATTGAATCACAGTAGATTTAATTTGTCTCTTTTGACACTGATCAACAGAAAAGATTCTTGTGTCAAAGTGAAAACAAATTTCTACAAATTGGTCTAAACTTATTACAATTATTAAACAAAATAATTGATTACATAATTACTTACCCCCTTCAAGTCAGTATTTTTTAATTGCACCTTTGGCAGCAATTAAAGCCTTGAGTTTGAGAGGGTAGGTTTTTAAATCAGCTTTGCACATCTGGACACTGCAATTTTCCCCCATTCCACATTACAAAACTGCTCAAACTCTGTTAGATTACATGGGGATCATGAGTGAACAGCTATTTTCAAGTCCAACCACAAATTCTCAATTGGAGGTCTGGACTCTGACGTGGTCACTCCAGGACATTAACTTTGTTGTTCTTAAGCCATTCCTGTGTAGCTTTGGCTTTACAGTTGGGGTTACTGTCTTGCTGGGAAAAGAAATCTTCTCCCAAGTCGCAATTCTCTTGCAGACTGCAACAGGTTTTCCTTCAGGATTTCCCTGTATTTACTGCACTCATTTTACCCTTTACCTTCACAAGCCTACCAGGGCCTGCTAGAGTGAAGCATCCCCACAGCATGATGCAGCCACCATCATGCTTCACGGTAGGGATGGTGCATTTTTGATGAAGTGCAGTGTTTGGTTTATGCCAAACATAGCATTTGGTCTGATAGTCAAAAAGCTCAATTCTGGTTTCATTAGGCTTCTTCCAGCTGATTTCAGAGTCTTCCACATGGCTTCTGACAAACTCTAGCCAAGATTTCAAGTGCTTTTTTCAACAGTGGTTTTCCCTTTGCCACTCTCCTATAAAGCTGCAGCTACTGAAGCACCTGGGCAACTATTGCTAACGCAGTCTCTCCCATCTCAGTCACTGAAGTTTGTAACTCCTCCAGAGTTGCCATGGGTCTCTTGGTGGCCTCCCTCACAATTTCCCTTCTTGCACAGTTACTCAGTTTTTGAGGACACCCTGCTCTAGACAGATTTACAGCAGTGTCATATTCTTTCCATTACTTGATGCTGACTTAGCTGTACTCCAAGGGATATTCAGTGACTTGGAAATTTTCTTGTATCCATGTCCTGGCTTGTGCTTTTCAATAACCTTTTTACAGAGTTGATAGGTGTGTTCTTTTGTCTTTATAGTGTAGCTTTTGCCATGATAGAGGTGTATTTTTAATACAATCAATTGAAACACCTGGACTGCACACAGGTGATCACAGTTTAACTAATTATCTGACTTCTAAAACAATTGGCTGCACCAGTGATGATTTGGTGTGTCACATTAAAGGGGGTGAATACTTATGCAATCATTAATTTTGTGTTTTATATTTGCAAATAATTTAGATTTCTTAGTAGAAATCTGTTTTCACTTTGACATGAAATAGTCTTTTTCTGTTGAACAATGTCAAAAAAAGCCTAATTAAATCCATGTGATACAATGTTGTAAACAATAAAACATGAAAATTTTTATGGGCACTGTATGTAAGTCTTCAGAAAACCACAATACTAGACACCACTGGAATTGTTTGAAATTCCCAAGTAAATTGAGAAATGTGAGACCATAAGACTATAAGACAAAGGAGCAGAAGTCAGCCATTCGGCCCATGGAGTCTGCTCCGCTATTTTATCATGAGCTGATCCATTCTCCCATTTAGTCCCACTCCCCTGCCTTCTCATCATAACTTTTGATGCCCTGGCTACTCAGATACCTATCAATCTCTGCCTTAAATACACCCAATGATTTGACCTCCACTGCTGCCCGTGGCAACAAATTCCACAGAGTCACCACCCTCTGGCTAAAAAAATATCTTTGCATCTCTGTTCTGAATGGGCGCCCTTCAATCCTTAAGTCACGCCCTCTCGTACTAGACTCCCCCACCACGGGAAACAACTTTGCCACATCCACTCTGTCCATGCCTTTCAACATTCAAAATGATTCTATGAGGTCCCCCCTCATTCTTCTAAACTCCGAGGAATACAGTCCAAGAGCGGACAAACGTTCCTCATATGTTAACCCTCTCATTCCCGGAATCATTCTAGTGAATCTTCTCTGAACCCTCTCCAACGTCAACACATCCTTTCTTAAATAAGGAGCCCAAAACTGCACACAGTACTCCAAGTGAGGACTTACCAGTGCCCTATAGAGTCTCAACATCACACCCCTGCTCCTATACTCTATTCCTCTAGAAATGAATGCCAACATTGCATTCGCCTTCTTCACCACCGACTCAACCTGGAGGTTAACCTTAAGGGTATCCTGCACGAGGACTCCCAAGTCCCGTTGCATCTCAGAACTTTGAATTCTCTCCCCATTTAAATAATAGTCTGCTTGTTTAGTTCTTCTACCAAAGTGCATAACCATACACTTTCCAACACTGTATTTCAATTGCCACTTCTTTGCCCATTCTCCCAATCTATCTAAGTCTCTCTGCAGACTCTCTGTTTCTTCAGCACTACCGGCCCCTCCACCTGTCTTTGTATCATCAGCAAACTTAGCCACAAAGCCATCTATTCCATAATCCAAATCATTGATGTACAATGTAAAAAGAAGCCGCCCCAATACAGACCCCTGTGGAACACCACTGGTAACCAGCAGCCAACCAGAATGGGATCCCTTTATTCCCACTCTCTGTTTCCTGCCAATCAGCCAACACTCTATCCACGTATGTAACTTTCCTGTAATTCCATGGGCTCTTATCTTGTTTAGCAGCCTCATGCGTGGCACCTTGTCAAAGGCCTTATGAAAATCCAAATACACAACATCCACTGCATCTCCCTTGTCTAGCCCACTTGTAATTTCCTCAAAAAATTGCAATAGGTTTGTCAGGTAGGATTTTCCTTTAAGGAAACCATGCTGAGTTCTGCCTATATTGTCATATGCCTCCAGGTATTCCGTAACCTCATCCTTGACAATTGACTCCAACAACTTCCCAACCACCAATGTCAAGCTAACAGGACTATGATTTCCTTTTTGCTTCCTTGCCCCCTTCTTAAATAGCGGAGTGATATTTGCAACCTTCCAGTCCTCCGGAACCATGCCAGAATCTATCGACTCTTGAAAGATCATTGCTAATGCCTCCGCAATCTCCACAGCTACTTCCTTCAGAACACAAGGGTGTATTCCATCTGGTCCAGGAGATTTATCTACCCTTAGACTATTCAGCTTCCTGAGTACTTTCTCTGTCGTAATTGTGACTGCGCACTCTTCTCTTCCCTGACATCCTTGAGTGCCCGGTACACTGCTGATGTCTTCCTCAGTGAAGGCTGATGCAAAATACTCGTTCAGTTCCTCCGCCATCTCCTTATCTCCCATTACAATTTCTCCAGCATCATTTTCTATCGGTCATATATCTACTCTCACCTGTTTTTTACTCTTTATATACTTGACAAAGCTTTTATTATCCTCTTTGATATTATTTGCTAGCTTCCTTTCATAGTTCATCTTTTCCCTCTTAATGACCTCCTTAGTTTCCTTTTGTAAGCTAAGGGTTCCTTCACCTCAATCTCTCTAATCACCTCCTGTTCATTACACAATACCCAATACAGTACAGCCGATCCCCTAGTGGGCTCAACAACAAGCTGTTCTAAAAAGCCATCTCGTAGACATTCCTCAAATTCTCTCTCTTGAGATCCAGTGCTGACCTGATTTTCCCAATCCACTCACATGTTAAAATCCCCCACAATTATCATAATACTGCCCTTCTGACAAGCCTTTTCCATTTCCTACTGTAATTTGTAGTCCACATCACTGCAGCTGTTAGGAGGCCTGTATATAACTGCCATCAGGGTCCTTTTACCCCTGCGATTTCTCAGCTCAACCCATAAAGATTCTGCACGTTCCGATCCTATGTCACCTCTTTCTAATGATTTAATATCATTTCTTACCAATAAAGCCACACCTCCCCCTCTGCCTACCTTCCTATCCTTCCAATACACCGTGTATCCTTGGACGTTCAACTCCCAGAGACATGCATCCTTTAGCCACGTCTCAGTGATGGCCACAATATCATATCTGCCAATCTGTAGCTGTACAACAAGATCATCCACCTTATTCCTTATGCTGCGTGCATTTAAGTATAACGCCTTAAGACCAGTATTTGGTACTTCTCGCTTTGATTTCACTGCAACTCATCCCAATGGCTACAAATTTGCCCCATCACCTGCCTGTCCTTCCTGACATCTTTACTGCTCACTATCTTAGATTTATTTCTGTTTTCCCCCTCCTCCGCTCTATCATTCCGGTTCCCATCCCCCTGCCAAATTAGTTTAAACCCTCCCTAACAGCTCTATTAAACCTTCCCACCAGGATATTGGTTCCCTTCTGGTTCAGGTGTAACCTGTCCTTTTTGAGCAGGTCGTACTTCCCCCAGAAGAGATTCCAATGATCCACGAATCTGAGGCCCTGCCCCTTGCACCAGTCTCTCAGCCACGCATTCATCTGTCTGATCCTACTATTCTTGCCCTCGCTAGCACGTGGCACAGGTAGCAATCCTGAGATTACTACCCTGGAGGTCCTGCTTCTCAGCTTCTTTCCTAACTCCCAGAAATCTCTCTTCAGGACCTCCTCCTTTGTCCTACCTATGTCATTGGTACCAACATGTACCAAGACAGCTGGCTGCTCGCCCTCTCCCTTCAGAATATTCTGGACCCGATCCGAGACATCCTGTACCCTGGCACCTGGGAGGCAACACACCATGCGGGTATCTCTATCAGGCTCACAGAATCTCCTGTCTGTTCCCCTGACTATGGAATCTCCTATGACTACCGCATTCCTCTTCTTCTTCCTTCCCTCCTGCACAACAGCGGCAGGCTCAGTGCCAGAGACCCGGTCACCGTAGGCGTCCCCTGTCAGGTCATCCCCCTCAACAACATCCAAAACGAGATACTTTTTGCTGAGGGGGGCAGCCACAAGGGTGCTCTCCACTATCCGGGCATTTTCCTTCCTTCTCCTGACAGTCACCCAGTTTTCTGACACCTGTAGCCTAGGGATGACTACCTCCCTGTAGCTCCTGTCTATCATCTCTTCACTTTCCCTGATAAGGACTAGGTCATCAAGCTGCAGCTCCAGATCCCTAACACGGTCTCTGAGGAGCTGCATCTCGGTGCACCTGGCGCAGATGTGGCCATCAGGGAGGCTGGAGGTCTCCCAGGATTCCCACATCTGACACCCTGAACAAAGCACTAACCCTGCAGACATTTTATCTGATTCTACAGGAATGAAACAAGGAAAAATAAGTCTATTCACCCACTTACCTCGCCTGTGCTTGGCTATGCTTGTGTGTGCTTGGCTATGCCCATATCTCAGGTTTTAGCAGCTTGTGCTGAGAATAATAATAATAAATAAGCAATAGATATCCAGAACATGGGATGAATAGTCCTTGAAAATGCGTCTACAGGTTAGGGGAACAGTTCAGTGATGGGCGTGAGATGGTTAATGGGTAATAACTATTCCTGGTGCTGGTGGTACGGGTCCTGAGGCTCCTGTACCTTCTTCCTGATGGCAGCCACAAAAGACAGCATCGCTTGGATGGTGGAGGTCCTTGATAATGGATGCTGCTCTCCTGTAACAGTGCTCCATGTAGGTGTGCTCAAAGCTTGGTAGGGCTCTACTCATGATAGTTTTGCAGCCTTGTCAAAGACCTCCTGAAAATCTAAGTAGATAATATCTACCATCTCTCCTGTGTCTAAACTACTTTATCCCTGAAAGAAATCTAACAGATTTGTCAAAATAAATTTCCTCTTCATGAAGTATTTTATCATATACTTCCCAATACTCTAAAATTTCATACTTAATACTGAACTCTAAAATCTTACCAAACACTGAAGTCAGGCTAACTAGCCTCTAATTTCCTGTCTTTGCTCTCCCCTCCCCTTCTAAAACATGTGATTATGCTTGTAATTTTTGAATCCACTGGAAACCTCCCTTACTCCAGTGATTCTTGAAAGGTCATTATTAATGCCTCCACAGCCTCTTCAGCTACCTCTTTCGGAACTCTAGAGTGTCATCCATCTGGTCCAGGTGATTTATCAAATTTCAAACCTTTCAGCTTCCTCAGTACCTTCTCCTTAGTAATGGTCATGACGTACACCTCTGCTCACTGACGCACTTGAATTTCTAGCATGTTACTGGTGTCTTCCACAGTGAAGTCTGATACAAAGTAACAATTTGATTCTTCCACCAATTTCTTGTTCCTGAGCAGCAATTCCCTTAAAGTTCAAAAACATTTCTCAATAGTTCAGCATCAAGACTGTGACCTCATCAGTCACCCTCCTCATGCTCCGAAAGAGACACTGCCCATGAATTTTACCCCTTTTCTATGGCAGAGGACAAGCTGCATTATGTTCAACTGAAGACTGCTTCAACGTCCATGGACTCAGGGACTTAGACTTTTTTTCTGTATGACTCCATGTTTACTGCTATCTTATATGTGCTGTGTATGACTGTTTGTACCGTGTTTTGCATCTTAGTTCTGGAGTAACCATATTATGTTTGGCTAAATTCATGGGTATCAATGTATGGTAGAGAGGGAATTAAACTTGAACTTGCTCCTTGTAATAGCACAGAACAAATTTTATGTCTAATCCTACTTCAACTACTAGTTATTAGCTGATTTTTTTGTTGTTCATGGATTTATAGAAGGATACAGGGCTGAAAAAGGTTAGTTGGTCTTCCCACTCTGTATTGGGCAAAAGGGCAAACTGGGTGACCGAAACTATACATATTTGTCATGTTGCCTTTAACTGGTCATTCATATTATTCCAATTTGAGATTTCAACTCATATACTTTGCTGGATTCCAATAAGTGGAACCTGACACCTGAGTGACTGGGGCAGGAGGTCAACAGGAGGCAATTCAACCGTACATGAATACTGGATGGAGTTCCAGTTGGTCAGGTTCACTGTCCATAATATGTGGCTCTCACCCCACGGTGGAGTGAGATCCCAAACTGTCAGTGTGTGTGTGTGTGTGTGTGTGTGTGTGTGTGTGTGTGTGCGCGCGTGCGTGTGTGTGTGTGTGCGTGTGTGTGTGTGTGTGTGTGTGTGTCTAAAATTTAAAGCATAAATCAGGTGTATGGGAAGTGATGAGGGAACAAGAGAGGAAATTGGGAAAAGAAGCAAGAGCCAATAAGAGTGAATTTTTATTAGGGAACCTGAGCTCAGCTGGAAAATGTTGGCTGCTGCTGCAGTCTTCAACATCTTTCTATGTCTTGTAGATTAATCCTCTAGACTGTGAATGCAAAAGAGGTTCTGAAGGTCGTGCACTGAATGTGGATGACATTCGCCATGTCCCAAAAATAAAATAAAAATGGAAAATGCTGGAAACACTCAGCTGGTCAGGCAGCATCTGTGGAGAGAAGCAGTTAACATTTTAGGTGACTGAAGTTTTGTCAGTTCTCCACCTGTTAGCTGTCTCACCCTGAACAAGGTGGTGAATGATGTACCAATACAATGCAGTTGCAGTATATGGTCCTTTCTCCACAGGTACCATCGTTCCCATCACAGCACTCTGGATAATGGCATTGAACAAGAATTTTCAGTCTATGATTCAATATCAAATGAGGTCCAAAGTTCACCTAATCCAGTAGATCCAAAAGTCCACGTATATAAACTTTTCTCAAACAGAGCCTATACCAGGTGACAAATATTCATGCTTATTCAGTTGACGCATTTGCACCTTGTCTTCCTGACATCTTTCAACTCAGGCACCATCAGCTTGTGCTGAGTGCTCTTGTTCGCACCATCATTAACACTTTTAAAAGGAGGTGCTTCAGATTTCAAAACCTTCACATCCATTTCTGAGGATACGACCATTCTCCATACTGATAAGTTCAGGCAGAGCACTGGATATGATAAACACACAAAACTACTTGACACCATCCCTGTTGTTGATTCTGGACCTGGTAATTTACATAGCTGGAAATTCATCTGTCAGATTTTCCCAATGGCATTGGACTCTTAACTGGTGCAAAAAATACCATGTCATCACATACACCAAAGTATATAATTTTGTGTAATACCCTTGTTTGATCATTGTCATATAAGTATGAATTGATTTAATTAAAAATCAAGAAAAACTGGAAATCAGAAATCGAAATGGAAAATGCTGGAAACATTTAGTGGGTCAGCAGCATCTTAGAAAGAGAAGCAGATAATGTTACAGGTCAAAGTTATTCCATCAGAATTGACAAAGGGAGAAAATGTGGGAGGTTGGGGAAAGGCAATGGGCGGAAAGAAGGGAATTTCTCTGATGGGGTGAAATAATTTAGCTGCCAATGGCCATTTAATCTTCTTTGTGTAATGCAATGATAATGTTCTGTCTGGGTAATGTTGTAAAGTCTAGTTCACTGGGACATATACAGCAGGCCCCCATGAATCAACTCTGGAATGCTCATCAAACTAGCCGCCAAACAGGGTGCTGAAGTCTGTTGAAGTGACCATGATCTTACTGAGGCCGAATGTCAACTCTCAGACATTCGCTCATACTTCCTCCTGGACCATGACCCTATCAATGAACATCAGGCCATGGCCTCCCACATTGTCATGGACTTCATTTCCTCAGAAGATTGTCCCTACACTGCTTTCAACCTTTAGCGACCCAAACTCACACAGCTATCATCTACCTGCTGCTCAAGATCCATAAACAGGACTGTCCAAAATAATGTTTCAGCCCAATCGTCTCCTAAACTTGCATTTTCCTGTCTTGCTTCCATTCTTTCTCCATAATATCTGTGAAACATCAGACCTGTCTGCCATTTCAACAGTTTCCTATTCTCTGTTTCTAAATGACTGCCATCCAGTGGCACTTACATCCAAGTGTTTTGAGAGGCTGGTGTTGAGGCATATCAGTTCCTGTCTGACAGTGCCTTGGATCCACTCCATTTCACCTACCGAAGCTACAGCTTACAGCAGATGCTATCTCGTTGGCTTTTCACACAACCCTGGAACATCTGGACAGTAAAGATGCATACATCAGGATGCTCTTTATCAATTACAGCTTAGCATTTAACACCATCATCCCCTGACAACTAATCAGTAAACTCCAAGACCTGGGCCTCAATACCCCCTTGTGCAACTGGATCCTGGATTTCCTCACTTGCAGACCCCAGTTAGTTCAAATTGGCAAAAACATCTCCTCCACTACCTCCATCAGCCCAAGAGCTCCACAGGGATGTGTAATTAGCCCCGTGCTCTACTTGCTTTATACCTACAACTGTGTGGCTAAGTACAGCTCCAATACCATATTCAAGTTTGCTGATGACACCACTGTTGTGGGCTGTATCAAAGGTGGTGATGAATCAGCATACAGGAGGAAGATTGAAAACTTGGCTGAGTGGTGTAATAACAACCTCTCATTCAATGTCAATAAGACCAAGGAACAGATTGTAGACTTCAGGAGAGGTAAACCAGAGGTCCTTGGGCCAGTAATCATCAGAGGATCAGAGGTGGGGAGGGTCAGTAACTTTAAATTCCTGGGTGTCACTACCTGTCCTGGACCTATCATATAAATATTATTGTGAAGAAAGCATGACAGCACCTCCACTTTCTCAGGAGTCTGCGGAGGTTTGGCATGACATCAAAAACCTTGGCAGGTTTCTATAGATGTGCAGTGGAAAGTGTGCTGACTGGCTGCATTACAGCCTGGTATGGGAACACCAATGCCTTTGAGCGGAAAATCCTACAAAAGGTAGTGGATTCAGTCCAGTACATCATTAGTAAACCCTCCCAACCACTAAGCACATCTACATGAAACATTGCCATAGAAAAGCAGCATCCATCATCAAAGATCCTCAGCAACCAGGCCATGTGCTTTTCTCACTGCTCCCATCAGGTAGAAGGCACAGGAGCCTCAGGACTCATACCACCAGGTTCGAGAAGAGTTACTACCCCTCAACCATCAGGCACTTGAACAAAAGGGGGTAACTACACTCATTTAAGGACTCCTTTATCCTTTTTATATATATCTGCATTTGCACAATTTGTTTACAATTAACAGTTCCGGGTGTTTACAGTTTATAGTTCCTGTTTTATAGATTTGATAAGTTTGGCCCACAGAAAATGAATCACAGGGTCATATGTGGTGACGTGTGTACTCTGATGATAAATTTTACTTTGAACTTTGAGTTAAATAGTTCATCATTACCATAGATGTATAATCCCTTCACATTTCTGTCAGGAGGGTTGAGGACCTTGCACATCTTCCTTGAACAAGAGGCAAAACCTGTCCCTCAGCATACTCCTCTGTCTAGCTGAACCTGTGCTCACATTAAACAACTACACCATTCACTCCCCTCATATTCTCCAGATCAAAGACTTAGTGATCAGACTCACACAGCCCCAAGCCGTGCACGGATTTATGTAGGAAATGTGGAACATTCATTGTTCCGGTCAGCACGGGCCTCTCCCTACAACTATTTTTCCAGTATGTCCACTACTGCATTGCTGCTGCCTTCAGCAGTCATGTAGAACTCAAAAATTTCATCACATTTACGGTCAATTTCCCCTCTGCTCTCTCATTAACAACACTGACTCTTCATTTCCCTTTCTGTACCTTAGGGTATACACTAGTCACAACACCCACTACTAGCCCACAGATTTCCACGACAACCTTGATTATACCTCCTTTCACCCTGCTCCCTGCAAGTTCTTCACTCAGGTGCGTCTGAAATATCTTCTTTCTTCCTTTATTACACTTCCCCTCAGCCACAGTAGACTGAGCCCATCACCACATCTCATCTACTCCCCCCAACTCTGTTCCCACCCCGTCTCCTCCTGGATAGAGAAAGAACAGAGATCTCCTGGTCCACACCACCAGACAGTCACACAAAATAGAAACAGGCCATTCAGCCCAGCACATCCACACTGATCACTGGGCAATGTTAATCCTATCTTCCAGCACTGGACCTAAGTAATTTTATTGCATAACCAGACATTTCTTAAATCTGTCAGTGACTCAGTTACTCCCTGACGGTTATCTCAGGCAGTGTAAAACCTCCTCTGCGCCAGGGTAAACAGACCAAGACTCACCAGCTCCTCTCATAATTGAACACTCTATCCCAGGCAACTTCCTGGTGCAGCTTAGTTTCACCCTCTCTAGCCCTATCATATCTTTCATATGGTGTGGATGTCTCCACGTTTAGTATATCTTCCACCGCAATTTTCACCAGCCCCAACAAAGTTCTATCGCCAGACTCATTTACCCTCACCATCTTCAGCCTTTTAAAGGGATTATCCCACACTTGACACACTGGTCTGCTCTCCCATCCCTGCCTAATGCTGTCTGCATCTGACACTTTCCCAGCCAACTCCAGGAGATGCAACAGCTGTCCTTTCAACTCATCCCTTCCCATCACCCAAGGACCCAAACAGCCTTTCCAAGTACGGCAGTAATTCACTTGCACGTCTCCCAATCTAGAGTATTACAATCAGTGTTTACTCTGTGGTCTCCACTGTACTGCAGCAACCAAACGGAGAGTGAGTGCCGACTCTATGAAGAACATGTGCAAAGGATTCCTGACTTGAGTCCTACACCAAGTGAATTCCAAACAGAGATCAGCAGTCACACAGAGGAGGGAGGCGGAACCATGGAGTTCATCTGTCCAAGGGAAGGATGGTGAGCATGGAGCTAAAAAAGAACTAGGGAGAAGGAGTGAATTCAGAGCCTCGCAATATTGAGCTTTTCATGGTCTGGGGTCAATTATGTTCCAATACCAGAGAGACTCCCCTTCAAACTGAATGATTGGGTGATTACTCTTTTGTAAAATAAACTTTGTTTTAATATTTCTAAAATATTTATTCCAAATTTTCACAGGGTAATCAAGCAGATAGATGATGACCATGCACGATTTATTAGTGAATTCTAAAAGGAATTGAAAAATTAGCAACAATCTTTTGACAGAACGCATATCTACATCACATGGCACAACACTTGTGGGTTTCTGAGAATTGGATTTATCAGTAATTGAAACAGGATTTCTTTCTCAGAGATTTTGTTACACTTACAGGTATCAGACAGTGAGATGTGCTTACCTTTAACACAATCTCCCATATATAAAAACCTATATTTCTGTGTCATTTTAACGTAACAAATGAGGATTTGGTGATTTACACACATTGATTCCTTAGGTCATCATAGCTTGAGGAGGTAGTTGGGATAAGCTCCAACTACCTATTAAGTGCTCCCAATGGTGTGAATCTCAGATAGCCACTAGCAACCTGGTCACGTTCCAGGTCTTCACGGTTGGTTTAGCTATTAAGCATGGTAGAACAGTTTCTACTGACAGGAGAAGGAGCAAAGCTGGTTATTGGCGCCTTAAAACTAGTTGTTTCAGGGCAGATAGGCTCATCAGCCGTGGTTGGCAGCTCATTCAGGAGAAGGAAAAGTCTGATCACTAACGTCTGCTGCCTTGTGGCTGTACCCACTCATGGGGAAGGCTTTGGGAGCAAACCCCAAGGGATAAATCCGGAGCTGGAGACCCAAAGGCGGTCTTATGTTGAGTTCAATGCTGACTGGCAGTTCCTGCAATGTCACTGGTGACAAACTGTATCGGTCACTGCCATTTCTTTGCATTTATCAGCTGTGTAGAGATGGAGTGCCTGCTGCATAGGCAACAGCTTGCTCTCTATAACATACTGCCTTGCCATTCCCGACCAGCAGAGGGCCTCATTAAACACATTGAATTTAACTTTGTTCATCTGCCGATGTCGGGGTTGTGAATGGTCCCTGGGCCCTGTGAATAAATACTGCCCTCTAATGGCTGTTGTCAGTTCCTACCCTCCCACCGACATGTCAAGTGCAGAGAGCTCACACTCCATTCACAATTAATGAGCGACATTGATATGTTGGGGTGTTATGTTGTTTACTGTCCTCCTGATAAGCAGCATTTGACTTTGATGCTGACAGGTCCAATTGCCCAGAGTAGAGTAGCCATAGCAATCCCTGTTCTGTTTATTATCATTCATAATTAATTACCCCTGAAACCCAAGTAACTTCCCAGGGTCCAGTGACCTACCGGCTGTGTCGGAGGTCAGAATCCACAGTGAAGGGTGAGAAAGAATCACTCAGACAGTAATTGGAAGCCCCACATTTAAACTTTCCTGGTGAGAAATCTGGGAACTTGGGGAAAGATTTGTTCAAAGTCTCCACACTACTCAGTTTTATGTGGGTGGAGTCCTCTGTTGGGCAACAGGGATTAATCACTCTGAGAATTTCTCTTTCCTCTAATCTCGTGTTAAACAATTTGTGCACAGACTGAGAATGAGATGTTTTCAGGACAGACTCTGATACAGAGCATTCCATCTTCACACAAGGACAAATTCTGAGGGTGTTTATCCCAGTCACACTGAGCAGAACAGACAAAGATGATGTGAAAAGAGTTGACTGAGATGGGAAATGCTCGGTATGCAGTGCTCTGAGGATGTAGTGGGTAAAACCCTGGAGGGGAATATATCTGGGACTGTAAACTTCAGTTTGTTCAGAGTTTGTTCCAGCCTAAAACACAAAATAAGGAAATGCTGAAACTTGAAAGGTGCCATGTGTTCATGGTTTGAAAAATACTGTTTTCATGAATACAATATTCCTGTTCAATGTCCTGTCCTCTAGAATATGGAAGGGTGATACACTGGATGCTGAAGGACAAACATCTCATTGACTGGAGGAATCTGTTCATGGGCCTTTGTTCCTGTTCACAGGCGGCTGTTCTTGGGGATTTGGTAAATATTTGTCTTCTGAGTCTTTGTTCGTCTTTTGCTTTCCAACCTGCTGGGAATGTATTCTCACTGTGAAATGAGGAGGGTGATGCACCACTACACTCGGTCTCTGGGTTGATTCTTACTCAGAAACAGAACTGGTCTCTGTTCACAACAGTGCTCTTACAGTTGGCTTAGTGGACACTTGGGAAGGACACTACTGGCCATTTTTGCAACAGACGGAGCAAGTCACCTGTTCCATGGACAGTAGCTAATCGAGACTCCCCTGCTTGCTGTCATGTGACGCCTCAGTGATAGAGGATAGGAAGATTTGGGAGGTTGTGCTGTCTGTGACCTTGCTGTCATGCAGACTGGCATAGAGGAATTTCCTTACTAAAAACATTAGGGTCACAGACCTATAATTACCTGGCCTTTCACTGCAAATCTACTTCAATAGTGGTCCACTATTGCCACATTAAAATCATCTGGTCCTCACATGTGGCTAGCAAGGATTTAGAAATCAAAACTAGATCCCAAGTATTCAAGCAACACACATAAAAGTTGCTGGTGAACGCCGCAGGCCTGGACGAAGGGTCTTGGCCTGAAACGTCGACTGTACCTCTTCCTAGAGATGCTGCCTGGCCTGCTGCGTTCACCAGCAACTTTTATGTGTATTGCTTGAAATTCCAGTGTCTGCAGATTTCCTCCTGTTTCCCAAGTATTCACTTCCTTTGCCTCCCATAGCAACCTGGGATAATATTCACCCATTAAGCACGTAAACACATTGATTACCTCCTCCTTATCTATGGAGATTTGCACGGGAATTTCACCTTCTCATTTGCTGCATCCTCGAAATGTGTGTATTGTGGCTACCAATGATCTCACCTACACATTCTGGCTTTATGCACAGATTGTCCCAGTGGTCCTTAAAGGGCCCTACTCTTTCCCTGGTTATTTCTTTGTCCTGAATATACTAATAAGATATATTTAGGTTTACCTGAATCCAGTCTGCCAGTGATATTTCATGTCCTCTTTTTGCTTTAAGTCCTCCTTATTTCTCTTTATACACTTGTTGAGCATCTCTCTTCATTAGTTCTCTATGCCTGCTATCTACTTCCATTTTCCTCTTTATCCACCTACTCGACATCCCACATTCACTGTGCTTTTTGTTCATAACCTCTACCCATTGGTTCTCATTTGAGAAGCCTTCCAAGGTAGTTTGGATCAGCGCCTATCCCTGTTGGAGCAGAGCAGCTCCATTCATCCGCCAGCCCATGAAAAATTCCCAGACACGACCACCTACCCATATAATTGTGCTCTGCTCTGTGGGATTGGATGGACTTGGACCTGCTGGAAGTTTGCAGTGTTCTCTCTCTGGCTGGCAGTGTGTCAGAGTTCATGGGAAAATGTATCGTTACCTGCATCACATTCACATGAGGGAGAGGGAGCACTTTAGGAATTTCACTCTTGAATGTGGATTATAAGATTGTGTTGAAGGGTTTTGCCAGATAGGTCAAGTCTGCTTGGAATCAGGTGATCCCTGGGGAGGGTATGAAAATGGGATCCAACTGCCCTGCACAGATATCCATAGTGCAGTTTAAATCAATAGGTGGGAGGCACATAGTTTCCCCACCAAGTCTGGAGTCAGCCAAGCCAACCTTTCCCGTCTTTTTGTGTATTGCATAGAAACTTTTGCCACATTAATTAGGAAGGACGAGAGTATAAGAAGGGTGGTGTTGCCAAGCAGTGGAAGCATCCTGGTCAAAACCTCCCTGCAGATGGATAAAGTTGCCGTTTTTCTTCAGATCCACAGTCAATTTCCTGACTGACCAGCATCTACAACTGGTTTGAGTTGGCATCAGGGGCCAGAGTTCAGCGCACTAAGGATGGAGACGTACTTGGCAGCAACTGGCCCGACCGATCCAACATCACCTTCACCATCAGGTCTGAACATGCTGGGGACCTGGTTTGGAGCAGATTGAGAAGGTCAAACAAAATATTAGGTCAGTGGAAATGACACTGTCAATATCGAGGGAGAACTTGGTCGTCAGATGAGCTGTTGCAGGGTTTTGAGAGAAACATTGACAATTTCTTTCCTTCCACAGATGCTGCTTCACCTGCTGAATTCCTCCAGAACAGTGTTTGTTGTTCCAGATTCCAGAATCTATAGTCTCTGGTGTCTCCATATCCAAGAGCACATTCTTGCACCTCGTGAACCGTTGTCGCAAACAAATCTTAAATACTTGTTTGGGAAAAAATTCAAATTTCTTTATCTCTAGCAAGTCTTCTCATAACATAATATGAAATTAACTTGAGAGCCCAATTTCCCCTTGTTCACTATTATAACTTTTGAAAGTGGAAGTCTGCATTTCCTGCACAGACAAATCTCCCCACACTACGCTCCCCCAGGGTTGAAGGAAAGCTTTGTAATGTTTTGAGTCTTTCAGTATGTAGTTTACATGAGCTCTTTGATACAGGAGGGAGAGTCAAACTGTGAGAAGTTCCACTTGAAAACGTCTACAGATTACTGTGGAGAGCATTCTGACAGGCTGTATCTTGGGTACCAGCATCTGTAGTAACCAAGATATCTTCAAGGAGCGGTGCATCAGAAAGGTGGTGTCCATGACTAAGGACCCCCTTCACCCAGAACATGCCCTCTTTTCATTATTACCATCCGGAAGGAGGTACAGAAGCCTGAAGGCACACACTGAGTGATTCAGCAACAGCTTCTTCCCCTCTGCCATATGATTCCTAAATGGACATTGAACCCATGAACACTACATCATTTTTTAAAATATATATTATTTACGTTTTTCTGTCTCACCAACATCATGTACAGCTGTGACATGACATCCTAACACATGATTTTGAAGCCCTCACCAATGAACACATATGTGTCAAATGCCTTATTCACCACTCGGCCCTCCTGTTCCCCTTTTTCAGATAATTACAGTATGTACCTATTCCCTTTGGTTGCTCTTTTTTACAACACTTACCAGGGCCTTACCATTTACTGTAATTCCTGGCCTGGTGTAACTTATCTAAGTGCAATTTCATTTGCCGCAACTGGAACATCTGTCAAGTTGGTCTTTATTTCCTTCAGTACCTTCTTCACCACCGATATTCATGTTGTCAGCAAATTTAAGTACAAAGTTAACAACGCTGTCTTTCAACTTGCTAATACAAATGAAAAGCAACAGTAGACACATCCCTGATTCTTCAGCATACCATTGCTCACAGTCCTTCTACTACCACACTCCACCTACTGCCACCCAGCCCATTTTTCATCCAATTGGCTAGTTCACTGTGGATTCCATGATGTCTAACCTTACAGACCAACCTATCATGTGAAAATTGTCAAAAGACTTGCTAATGTCCAGGTAGATAATCGCTACTGCCCTGCCCACATCAATCCTCTTTGTCAACTCTTCAAAAGAAAACCCATTGTGCGTACACAAAGCCATGTTCACTTTTCCTAATGTTGCTACATCCAATCCCTTAGGATCCACTCCACTGACTTTCCCACCTCTGATGATAACCTCACTGGCCTCTACTTCCCCAGCTTGTCCTTGCAGTTTTTCTTGGACAAGAGTCAAAGATTAGTTCCGTCCAGATTTTCAGTACTGCACCCATGGCTAAGGAAAACACAACTACCTCTACAAGGGCCCTTGCAATTTTTTCACAAACTTCCTTCAGTCTTCTTAGTCTCTGGGGATGTGTCTATGTTAATGTGCTTTAAAACAGCCATCATTTCCAATTTTTGTAATGTAGATATGCTCCAAATCATCACTAACCATATCCCTGATCTTCTCTACACTGAATTGAGATGAGAAACATTCATTATTTAAAACCTCATCCATCTCCTCTGGTTCCACACACAGATGATCACAATGATCATCATGGGTACTTATTTTCTCCCTACAAACCATATTGTTATTATTATACTTGCAGAATCCTTCAGGATTTCCTTTCAACCATATTTACCAGAGCTAGCTCATGTTGGCTTTCTGCATTTCTGATTTTCTGTTTAAGTGTACTCCTATGTCCCTTGCACTCTACAAAGTATTTCCTTGTTTGCAGTTGCCTTTACGTGTTATGTACATCCTTGTTTTTTGTGATCTGACCCTCAATACACGTTGAAATGCAGAGTTCCCGAATCATGCCAGTCTTTCTCTTCAGCCTAAGTGGAACATGCTGTCCCTGAACTCCAAGTATATCCGCTTCAAAATCCAGTAACTTTCCAGCCATCCTTTTCCCTGCAAACAGCCCCAGTCAGTCAATATTTGCAAGCTGACGTCTAATACTTTGAAAATTTGCCTTGCCCTAATCTAGGACTTTAATTTGTAGGTCAATCATAGGTCATAGGAAACCACAGCACAGGAACAGGCCCTTTGGCCCTTCTAGTCCCTGCTGAACAATTTAAACTGCTTTGTCCCATTGACCTGCACCTGGGCCATAGACCTCCATATCCCTCCCATCCATGCACCTATCCAAACTTCCCTTAAATGCTGAAATTGAAATCACATCCATCACTTCCACAAGCAGCTCACTCCATACTCTTATCACCCTCTGAGTGAAGAATTTTCTCCTCATGCTCCCTTCAAATATTTCACCTTTCATTTTTAACTCATGACCTCTAGTTGTAGTCCCACCCAACCTCAGTGGAAAACTCCTGCTTGCAATTACCCTATCTCTACCCCTTATTATCTTGTATACCTCTATGAATTCTAGGAAATAAAGTTCTAACCTATTCAATATTTCCTTATAACTCGTCCTCCAGTCCTGGCCATATCCTTGTAAATTTTATCTGTAATCTTTTAATCTTATTTACATCCTTCCTGTAGGTAGGTGATCAAAACTGCACATTACATCCCCATTCTTGTTGTTATCCGCAACTTTGCTGATCCAGTTAACCACATTATGAAATGTGGTTAAAATGCACGTGATAAAATAGGCTGTAATCAGCACGGTTTCCTCAAGGGAAAATCTTGCCTGACAAATCTGTTGGAATTCTTTGAAGAAATAACAAGCAGGATAGCCAAATGAGAATCTGTTGATGTTGTATTTTCAGAAGGCCTTTGACAAGGTGCCACACATGAGACTGCTTAACAAGCACCAAGTCTATAGTATTATATGAAAGATTCTAGCATAGGTAAAGCAGAGGCTGATTGGCAGAGGGCAAACAGTAGGAATAAAGGGAGCCTTTTCTGGTTGGCCACCAGTCTCTAATGGTGTTCCACAGGAACTGTGTTGGGACAGATTCTTTTTACATCAATGATTTGGATGACGGAATTGGTAGCTTGTTGCAAAGTTTGCAGATGATATGAAGATAGGAGAAGGGACAGGTAGTTTTGAGAAAGTAGAGAGGCTACAGAAGGACTTAGACAGACTATGAGAATGGGCAAAGAAATGGCAGAAGGAATATCGTGTTGGGAAGCCTTGGTAGCAGAAATGAAAGGGTTGACTATTTTCTAAATGGAGAAAAAATACAAAAAGCTGAGGTGCAAAGGAACTTGGGAGTCCTTGTGCAGGATTTCCTCAAGGTTAATCTGCAGGTTGAGTCGGTGGTGAGGAAGGCAAATGCAATGTTAGCATTCATTTCAAGTGGACTAGAATATAAAAGCAAGGATGTAATGTTGAGGCTTTATAAAGCACTGAAGTGGCCTCACTTAGAGTATTGTGAGCAGTTTTCGGCCTCTTCTGTATGTTAGAAAGGATGTGCTGAAACTGGAGAGGGTTCAGAAGGAGGTTCATGAAAATGATTCCAGGATTGAATGGCTTGTCATATGAAGAACATTTGATGCCCCAACTATGTTTGCATCGTCAGCAAACCAGGCCCCAAACCCATCAATTCCGTGATTTTCTGGGCCGTATTCACTACTCTGTCCTTCGTGGAGTGACAGAAGGATATGGGACAGAAAGAAGACATTCAGCCCTTCCTGACCGTGCCAGGTAAACTGGGGTAAACACATCTCTTCCCATTTTTTACCTTGCCACTCTTTCCTGCAGTGGCGTGAGCAGAACTGTGCAGAGTTGTCCAGTTGCAACAACACCTGTCACTCATAGAGCCAGCTTCAGCTTCCAACCACTCATTGCTGGTTCTTGACTACTGAAGTCCAGGGCTGACAGTTCTTCTGATTTTTGTTTGATGAAGTGGAATAGAATTCTTATTTACCCAATGTTATTCACTATTTCACCCATCCTGCAGTAAAATCAGAGAAAGTGGGAAATACTCACAGATCAGCCAGCATCTATGGAGAAAAAAAAGAATTAAAATTTCATTTCAGTTAATTATTGTCAGTACTCCAGCTGTAACCTGTCCCACCTTGATCAGTGTGGTGAATGATCTGCTAATTTCATGCTGTTTCTCCTCATATACTATTGTTCCCATTTCTGCACCTTGGGTGGTTTACATCCAATTGGAAAATGGCATTATAAAACTAGAATTTATAGTTTTAATGTTATTGCCACTTGAGGTCCAAAGTCCACCTGCACCAAGAGATTCAAGAGTTCAAATAGACGTGAAGGATTAATTAACAGGTATTGAAAGGTGAGGTTTGGTGTTATTTGTATAATTTAAGATTTTTTGTTTGTCTTCCATCCCTAAACTCAGATTCTGGCAGTGTATTGCAGATATTTGACATGCTCTTGGTGTAAAAATACTGCCCTCAGACTGGCTCTGAATCTCTTTCCCCATACCACGAATGTACCTCCACTAATCTTATTTCCCTATGATAGAGAAAAGTTTCCCACACTCTACCCCATCTATACAAAGTCCTGCCCAAGCTCCAGCGGGTTTTGATCCTGAGAATTGTGGGTAACTCAAACACATCTGCAGTTTGTAAACGTGTTGGCACACCAAGTTCCCACATGGCAGAATGTAGCTGCAGAGATGAGTTGTCCCGTAGGAAGTGTTAGCCTGATGAATTGGATTAAATTTCAAGATTAGCCTGAGCCTGTCTCCTGGGGATATAGATTCCAAGCAATCTGAGGGGGTACATTTTCACCACATGTCATGAAGTGGAATTTGTGAATTGCACATCAACATGTTAGCTGGAATGTATTCTTCTTGGGTTTGATGTGACAAAGATCCAGTTGGTTTCTAGCACAGTCACCTTCTGTTCTCCATTAGCTGGCAAATCTATCCTGCCTGTCTTCCTGTACATAAATCAGACATTCTTCAGCTGGGAAGGACAATACCTCAATCTTAACCTCTTTCTCTCCAGGGAATACAGACCTACATTTTCCAGTATCTCTTCATACCTGAAATGCCTAAATCCAGGGACCCATCACATGAATTTGCTCTACCCTCTTCACAAGGTCTATCATATCTTTCCTATTGCATGGAAGTTTCCACATTCACTGTATCATTTTTCATAATTTCCACCAGCTCCAACAACGCTCCACCACCAGACACATGTTCCCTCAGTATTTTGAAGGGATTGTCCCACTCTTAATTTCTTGGTCTGCTCTCCTATCCCTGCTTAAAGTTGCCCAAATCTGACATTTCCCCATGCGGCTGCAGGAGGTGCAACATTTTCCCCCTTCACCTCTTCCCTTCCCACCATCCAAGGACCTAAACAGCCTTTCCATATAGGGCAGTAATTCTCTGACACTTCTCCTAATCTAGTGTACTATACTCAGTATTCACAACATAGTCCCCATGATAATGCAGTAACCAAACAGAGATGGGGTGCCTGTTTTGTGCAGGACATGTTCAAAGGATTACTGACATGACTCCTACACCAAGTAAATCCCAAAGGAGACACAAGAGAGTCTGCAGATGCTGGAAATCTTGAGCAACACACACAAAACTCTGGACTAATCTATGTAGGAGAATAAACACTCGGCATTTCTGTCCGTGATCATTATCAGGACTGGAAACAAAGGAGGTAGAAGCCAGAAGAAGAAGGTGGGAGGAGGGGGAGGAGTAAAAGCTGGCAAGTGATAGGTGAGACAAGATGAGGGGGAAAATACGTCACCGGACAGGTGAGATTATGTAAGAGGTGATAGTTTGAAGCTGAAAAGTGGTGAAAAAGAAGAAGGAATCAAATAGGAAAGGACAGAGGTCCATGGAACAAAGGGAAGAAGGAGGGTAAGCAGAGGGAGGTGGGGGAGGAGAAGGGAAGTGGTACTAGTTTATCCAGATGGGGGAGTGGAAAGAGGGAGAAGGACTGGTGGTGGGGCGGGCGGGGGCGGGGGGGAGAGAGTGCGAAAAAGAATGTTCCCAATGGAGGGCAGCAATCACACACAGGAGGGAGGACATAAGTGCTGAAACCCTGGAGATCATATGTCTAGGGGGAGGATGACTGGGGTGGAGTATGAAAAGCACTGAGGGAGGGAGAGTGAATTCAGAGCCTCCCAATATGGAGTAGCTTCTGCTTTTCGTTGCTGGAGGTCTCAGGTCTTCCAAGCCCAGAGAAGAGTAATGAGAGCAACTCCCTTTCAACCTCACCGATAGGAAAGAGTTTATTTATGTGAATAATCTAATGGTGAAATTGTTTGATATTTATTCCAAATCAGTTACTGGATAATGGAGCAGCCAAATGAAAACTATTTGGGACTCGCTAAGGAATTTAAAAAGCATTTAGAAGATGATCAACGTTCCTTTGACAGTGGCGGTTTCTACATCACTTGGTTCAACACTCATGGACGTTTTAAAATTGCATTTATGAAGACGTGAAGCATCATTTCTCTCCTAGAAATTCTGTTACATTTGTAGTTTTCAAACAGTGAGATTTGCTAAACTCTATTCTTATTTTTAACCCTTTCTCCCACCTACAACAATGTGCATTTCTGTGGCATCTTAATACATCGAAATAAGCTCGGGGTGATTTACACACTTTGAATTTAACCCTGCCTACCACTGTTGAGATTTTGAACAACCCCCTGGGCCTTGTGTATAAACACTGCTCCCTAATGGCAATTGTCAGTAGCTACCTCCCACCCAGATGCCTGCTGTGCAGGGAACTCACACTTCATTCACAATTAACTGTGACATTAAGTCCAAGGTGAGGCATTTGTTCCGATTCACCTGCTTATATTTTACATCCACTGTGTACGGCTATGGTCCTGTCCAGGAATGCTGATCAATGACTCCCACCCAAGGTCACCTCTGGTCATCTGGTGCCATATAGTCACTTGTTGTGGGGCTGTGTCTTCCTCTAACTGCCCAGGTGAAATATTTAGGGGAGTCACCTGGTCTTCTATCCTGACCTTAACCAAACATTTGGTCCCAACCCTAACATCCAACTGCCCAGCCTGCAGATGTTCTGTTTAATTAATACCCCCCACCCGAAGCTCAAGTTATGTCCCACTGTACAGTGACCTACCAGTGTGCAGGTGCTCACAAGTCACAGGGGTGGTGACAGGGAATCATTCAGCCAAGTTCCACATTTAACTATTTCTCCTGGGAAATCTGGGAGTTTGGGAATGAGACATCAAGGCAGAGTTATTTGTTGAAAGTCGCCACACTGCACACTTGTACATGTGTGGGGCCCTCCTCTGGGCAACAGGATTAATCAATCTGGGAATTCTGCTTTCCACTATTCTTGCTTTAAACCATTTGTGCATACAGTAGACTGGGAACCAGATTGTTCTCAGTAAAGATACGGTTACAGAGCATCCTATCTTCACAGTGTGGTGGATTCTCTGTGTCTTTACCCTTTCACACTAAGCAGACCAGTAAAAGACAATGTGAAAAGAGCTGAATGAAACTGGGAAGTGTTGGGTGCTCACAGCACTGAGGTTGTGGTTGGTGACATCACGAAGGAGACATATATAGGACAAGAGGCCTCACACTGAGCTGGTTCCAGACTGAGTAAAGAAAGAGTAAGTTAATGCTTAAACTGAAAAGAGACTGTATGGAAACCATTTATAACATATCAGAGCTGTCTCCATCTTCCTCGTTCAATGTCCTGTGCACTGAAATCTAATGGAGTGGAGTGTGATATACTGGGTGCTGCAAGATGAGCTACTCACTGACTGAGGAGCCTCCTCATGGACCATACCTGCTGCTCTAATAGAGATAATACTTTTTTTTCCCCAAGTTGTGACTTTTTTTCCCCCACTGGAAATGTATTCTGACTGTGAAATAAAGAGGGCGATGCATCACAATGTTTGGTCTCCAGGGGTATTCTTACTCATAAACAAGACAGGTCACTAAACACATCACATGCCTCACAGTTATAAGGGCACATAAGAAAATATCTAGATGCTGGAAACCCATAACGACACACACAAAATTCTGGAGGAACTCAACAGGCCAGGCAGCATCTATGGGAACGAGTAAACAGTTGCCATTTCAGGCTGAGACCTTTCCTTAAGGAGTGTCCTGAAGAAAGTCTCAGCCCGAAACGTCGACTGTTTACTCTTTCCCGTATGTGCCACTTCTACTCCTCGGACTAAGTACGCCACTGTGCAACTAGGTGTTGTTCTTCTGCCATGCCTGCGCTAGCCCCGGGCAGCGACTATATCACTCTGTTTTGTAGACATCTCTCCATTTCTAAAGCAAAAGGGTATTGGTTTTTATACCTACAGCCAGACTTTAGTTACAGCTGCCCCTACCATGGAGAACAGATGCTGACCAGAGCACCACCCGATCTGGTACAGACATGTCTAGATTTTATTGTTATTACTGCTGCTGTAATTATTATTATTATTATTATTATGTTCTTTATCTTTTGTGTTGCATCAGATCCGAAGTAACAATTATTTCATCCTCCTTGCACTTGTGTACAGGAAATGACTTTAAACAATTTTGAATTTGGTTAGTTACTGGCTCTGCAAGCGATTGGGAAGACACCTGATCTGTCACCCTTTTCCACACGACTGACATATAAACATCAGAAGGTCTCAATACATTTGAGCACAGCTTTGTAAGATGACACCTCAAAACTATGACTGAAAACTGCTGGTGGTGGCAGCTAGATAGTAGTGGAATTCCTGAAGTACCAAGTGCAAGTTGTGTCCCCGTCCTCAGAATCAGAAACAGGCTTATTATCACTGCCTTATATGACACAAAATTTGTTGTTTTCTGACAGCAGTACAGGGTGAACACATAAACAACTTGGCAGTAATGAGAAGAGGGCACGGCTGAGAAGCTGAGGATCCTTCCTGATGGATGCTGACTTCTTGAGGCACACCTTTTAAAGATGTCCTCAATGGTGAGGAGGGTTGTGTGGGCCATGGTGTTGGCTGAGTCTACAAACATCTGCAGCTTGTTGAGATCCTGTGCATTGGCTCTTCCATACCAGGCAGTGGTGCAAACTGTTAGAATGCTCTCCACTGTACGCCATCTAGAAATATGCAAGAAATTTGCTGCATTTCCCATATTACCCTCAAGAACTCCAGCCAGTGGTGTTCCACCATCTTTTCTGCTAGTGAGCCTTACAATCAACTCTCGGCATCTCTTTCCTCATGTCTGTAATTACCCTTACTCAAATATAAGACAATTACTTTCCTTGTTGTCTACTACCAAACAGATTTCCCCAGTCTCGCCACACATTTTAATCCACTGTGATCACTGTAGCATTGCCTTTCTCACATGTCTTCTATTTCCTTGTGTACTTTGTACCCCACAGCCTGGATACTATTTAGAGCCCTGTATGTAACTCCCATCAGGACTTTTTTGTATTTACAGCTACTCAACTCAAAGATGGCCTTCAGCCCATCTAGTTCATGTTATTCTGCCTAGTCCCATCAACCTGCACCTGCAACATAATCTTCCCATCCATGTACCTATCCATATTACTCTTAAGAGTTGAAATTAAACCAGCATCTTTCTTACTTGATCGTCTTTCACTTTGCAAAGAATTCATGCTGCACTGCCTTTTTAAACTCAAATGTCTTGCTGCGCTTCAATAAGTAGGTAGCCATCTCAGGTTCATTTAAAACTTCTGCGTCACCACTGTTATGTTTTCCAAAACTCCAAAACATTAAGCTTACTGAAAGGAAAACACAGAAGCTGGGTAGATGCTGGCTTAATTTCACCATTTAAGAGTAAAAAAAAACAGAAACAGAAGAATTCATGGGTTCATAAACAGTGAGTACCAGGTGATAATAATCATACAAAAAGCAGAAACGGCTGAATATATGGGAAATATTGATTGGTTTTATTACATAAAAGACACATGGGTACTCTGCTTGGCAGGTGAGACTTGTAGCTGTGAAGACAATCTCAGGTTCTAGGAGCTCCTCTGTGGTGGTTGTAGTTCATTTTGAAACTGCCAGAAGTGATTCTGAACCACTTTCTTCTCCTTCTTCAAGTTTGTGCATCTTGATGTTGGTAAGATGCATTTAGTTCACTGGAGTATTCTGTTATTAATCCTTTTATTGCTCCCTTTATGATCTGAGCTCTCCACTTGGTTTGCTCATCCACAGTACCATCAGACAAATCCTCTGTTTTTGTATCCGCATTGACTTCTTTCTTATTGTCCTTCTACAAACGTATACATTCAGCTGTGCTTCGGGGTTTGCATCTACTTTTACAAGCAGTAATTTATCTCCCATTTGAAATTCATGCAATAACCCTAATGCACACAGAGTAGATTCTGGTTCTTCATACTCACAAAAGCCTGAAGCTTTTTGAACTCCCTTTCAGCTTACAACCAAGCCACATTTTGCAAATAACTGCCTGATTAACATATCAATAGCTTTCTCAGATATGTTGCCTACAAAAACCGATATAGTCGGACCACTGCTTTCATCACTTTCACAATTTCTTTGAGCAGTGTGGTCCTTCCTTGGTCCAATATATTTTCGAACCAGAGGCACAAAGACTGGCACTAGCACCTGTTTGCCCTCTGCTGAGGAATAGTTAATGGTGTACAGCATGGAGACAGTTGTGGTATCATCCCATACCTTTCCTAATTCACTTTCTGTTGGCTCTATTATAAGGGAAGTGGCATGCAAATGTTGGACAGATCTCCAATTATGTTGCAGTTGTCTCAGCCAATCATACCCCACAATGCTGGTCCTCCAGTTTTAACTACATACAAGCTCAATATGGCTTGTTGGTGGTTGTATTTCACTGTTACAAATGTCATTCCGAGAGGAGTTACCTGTTCTCTAATTTAAGATCTCGGTTAGATATCTACCCCCTGAATTTTAGTATCTTTGAAATGCTTTCAAACTCATTTCATGAAATGACTGAAACAGCTGAGTCATGTTAATTAATTTGTCCTTTAATTCTGACGTAAGCCACATTGTTTTGTCTATTGCTAGTTTTCACATTTTAAATATCAAGGCTACAGTCCTGTGTCATTCTCATCATTATCGAATTTGTCATCAACAGCATGCCGATTAGTGCTCCTTTTGAACCGGTCCATTTATTTTTGTCTGCACGACATGCACTTTGTATGTGCCCTACTTTTGCCCTTAAATGTACTGTGGAGAGCATTCTGACAGGCTGCATTATTGTCTGGTATGGGTGGTTGGGTGGTTGGGTGGTGGGTGCAGGGATTCACTAAATGTTACCTCAGATGAGGAGACACTGAAGAGGATATGCCTGCCTCCCTGGAGAGGGGCTAGTCAATAGGGGACTTGACTGAGATATAGTAAAACATGATTGTTAAAGATTGGGCAAACAGATTTTTTATTCATAGAATAAAAAATTCTTTTTGAATTTTTTTTGAGAGCGAGCGAGCGAGAGAGAGAGAACGCAAAAGAGAAAGCGCGAGAGCGACCACAAGAGAGAGCGAGAGCAAGCACGCTCTAGAGAGAGCGCCATGGCAGAGTGTTCCAAAAAAAATATATAAATCGTACGTCACCCCAGACTATGCTAAAGTGTACCCCTGCCTAATAGGGGTCAAAAATAATGACAGTGTTGCTCGCTGCGCTGTTTGCAACAGTGACTTTTCTATTGCCCACGGTGGGTTAAAATGTAAAAGACATGTTGAGGTGAGTTTAACAGGTGTCATTCGTTCATTAGCATAGCTAACGTTATTTAAACTAGCTGGCTGGCTGCTAAGGAGCTACTCAATTGTAGACATCCCACCTCTCTCGGGAGTCTCCCGCAAATTGATGATGCGACCTCCCTGAAATGAGTTTTTGCCGGGTGGGATGTCTGCACTGTGTGGGCAGTGGAATCAGGTTTTCTCACAACATTTTAAGTGTATTTGCATGAGCAACTGAACTATTTGAACAGGGAGACCTGAGTTTATGTTCTCTTCTGCAACCATTACGTCCCTCAAAAACCCCGTTCAATTTCGTTATTTTAATCCCTCGTTTTGTGGTTTGGGGGTGGGGCGTGGCCAACAGCTCGCCCCAGCATTCCTAAAACCAACGCTAATAATTGTCCTGACGAAGGGTCTCGGCCTGAAACGTCGACTGCACCTCTTCCTATAGATGCTGCAACTTTGATGTATGTTGGTTGAATTTCCAGCATCTGCAGAATTCCTGTTGTTTGCTAATAATTGTTCTTGTGTTAGATTATGGCGGGATGTGCAATTCCCCCGTCTGTATGTGACTGATGAGTTCTCTCCTCGGGTCATAGCGCCCGGTTCCTTTTTTAAGCTTGTCGCTATAAAGTTGAGGTAAATTCGCTTTTCTTGTCTGTCATCACCGACTGAATACTCACTACATTGGTGTCAGGAGTGGAATTAGAACTTGTTGACGAGATTGAAGAGCTACAACGTCGAATTGAGCGGCTTGAAACCCGGGGAGTTAAGCGAGGGACTGCGCAGTTGACCCGGAGGGAGGACCTGGGAACCGAGCATCCGCGCCTTCCCAGGGAACCTCGGCGGGTCGAGCCGCGTCTCCCGAACCTGAGGGACACAGCGGTGCACATTACCCACCTCCCTCGCAGCCCGCAACGGGCAACCCTAGGCGCCGCGGCGATGGGAGGACGGGCAACAAGATAGGCACCACCGAAGCCGTCGGAGCAAGAGGAAGAACTATGGGCCACATCATGAACGCCACGAGGTCCATCCTGAAGCTCCCCAGATACGATAGTACCAGCCACCTGGTGCAAGAAACGCCGCATGCTACAGTGTGTGGAGCCCCATCGAGATGCTGTGCATTTTGCCCTGGCGCTGGAGGGAGATGCCCTGTGGGCCCTCCCCGACCTAACGACAGCCGAACAACGTGACTAACAGGGCCCTTATAGCCGCCCTGGAGCGGCCTTTCTGGGCGTTGGAGGGAGCAATGAGGGAAGAACTGGGCAACAGGCGGCGATGTCGTGTGGGAGAAAGCCTGGGGGGCGTTCACAGCAGATCCCCGCCTCTGTGCTCGGCATAGCTACCCCCGGTTTCCTCCCGTGGCCCAGGAAGAGCTCTGTAAAGGCGCTGATGCCCCTGACATCGCTGGCCGAGGCGGAGAGCGCAGAAGTAATCTTACCCCTCCCCACAAGCGTCGTCCCGCACTCGGCGAGCCCAGGCGGACCTACGACCGGTGCCACACCCAGCGACCTCTGCTGCTCTGCCGGCGGTGCGCGACGGGTTGCTGTTCTGGTGCCGGTAGTTTTCCGACGGCGACGGACATCTCCTGCAGCTGCTGGTTCCCCGGGGCCTCCGCGCCAAGGTACCGCGGTCGGTTCGCGGGTTGGTGGGGGCCGGGTTACAACGACTTTGGGCAAGCTGCGCGAACACTTCTACTGGCCTGGGTACGGCAGGGCGCGGAACTGTTCGTGTGCTGCTGCGACGCTTGCACATCCCAGAACTGGCCTGGCCGTCATTGCAGCAGTACATGGTGGTGGTATGGATTTATTGCCATGGTAGGGGCGGTGGTATGGATTTATTGCCATGGTAGGGGCGGTGGTATGGATTTATTGCCATGGTGGGGGTTGGTGTGGATTTATTGCCATGGTGGGGGGTGGTATGGATTTATTGCCATGGTGGGGGTTGGTGTGGATTTATTGCCATGGTGGGGATGGTATGGATTTATTGCCATGGTGAGTGTTGGTATGGATTTATTGCCCTTCATGGAAGAAAGGACTATCCCCCAGAACAGCTGGGGACTTGAGGGAGCTGGCAGGATGAGTAAGGCAGCGCGGAGAGTTTTGGTCAGAGGGGAACTGGATAGTGGCAGTGAGTTAGGGATGGAGGTTGGCCGGAAAGAGGAATGGGGTGGAAAGAGTAAGAAAAGAAAACATGGGTATGAGATGTCAAACTTTGAAGAGTCGGGGTGATCAAAATAGGATAGCAAAACAATAGAAAGAAGATGAGATTGAAGCAATTATAAAACTGAGTGAAGACTTTTGGTGATTGGAACGCAATTCATTTGATGAAGATAATCAACAAGCTTATAGGCGACGTCAAAAGAGCAAAGATTTTACGGAATGGATCGCTTTTATTGATTTGTCGGGACAGTGCTCAGCAAAGCAAAGTGATAAGATTAAGTAAAATAGACGGCAAAGAGGTACAATGCTCAATACCCAACAATAGAAAGTGGACAAGAGGAGTTATTTCGGGGATACCAACAAAAGTTACTACGGATGAGATCAAAAAGAACATAAAAGGATCAAAATTACTGAGGCCAAGCATTTGAAAGTTACAAGAAACGGAAAAAAGTGTGATAGTCTATCGGTTATGATTAACTTCAATGAAGAGTGATTGCCGACTAAAGTTTATTTATGATATATGTGTTATGAGGTCAGAATATATATACCACCGCCTTTAAGATGCTTTAAATGTCAAAAATTTGGGCATATTGCAGTGGTCTGCAGAGGGAAACAAAGATGTGGGAGATGCGCTGGAGAACATGAATACGGGAAATGTGAGGCGGGAGCTAGGCTGAAATGCTGCAATTGTGGCGAGGAGCACAGCGCAGCTTATCGAGCGTGCATTTATTGTAAGAAGGCGGCTGAGATACAATATGTAAAAGTAACTCGAGGGATCAATTATGCAGAGGCAGTGAAAGGATTTGCTGAAAAGGAGAAGGCTGTCAAGCAAACAAATACAGGGAATAATAAACCGGTGAATTGTGAGGGCTGTAATCTGATAACTAAGGATGCACTAATAATGAGTGGAAAGGATTTCGTACTGTTTATGGTAGATGCAATTAATTGTTCAGCGCAAACAAACGAACTGAAAAAATTAAAATAGTCAAGTCTGCAGAAAAGTATTTTGGTATTTATAGGGCTTAGTTGGGAAGTAGTCAAAGAAATGCTGAATGGAGGATCAAACCGTTCACAGGCAGGGAAGGTGGGATATTAATGGCAGTATATCTTTTACAATGGAATGCAAGGAGTCTTATCGCAAGTGGTCAAGAATTTAGGAAATATGTATCAGAACTTGAGGGGAAAAACTCAGATTTTATGTATACAAGAAACATGGTTGAAACCCAGGGTAAATGTGCAAAACTCCAACAACAAATATAAGTACTCAATAAGAACAACTGAGTTGGAAAAGGGATTGGAAAAATGGAGAAACATTAAAAATTTACAAAAGGAAAAGGAATTTTTGCAAAGTGAATTATCTACATTCAGATTATAAAATGAAAACATGGAAACAAATAAAGAAGAACTTCGAGATCTCAGTAAGCAACTCCGATGTGGTATATTGGGTGCGCTTGCCTAAGTAGCGGAGGCAGTCGTACTGCACCGGGACCGGCTGGTACGAGATAGGCCTTTGGCCACCTCCGAGCCAGCGAGACTGAAGGTAGAAAGTGTCACTCTGGGTGCCCTGCCCCTTGCCTCATCAAATAGTGTCTCCCGTGAGCTGGCTGCAGAACACTCCAGGTGGCAGTGTTGACCACCACAGGGCCTTTGGACTTTTATGTGGATTCTGGGGTGACTGGGCTGGCTGACCCCTCAGTTAGAGGGAGTGAGGTGCTCGGGGGGCGTAGTCAATGGCTTGCCCCAGCATTCCTAATGTCCAGCACTATTTATTGTTCTTGTGTTAAAATGCTTTCGTGGGATTATGGTGGGAAGTTCAAGTTTTTTTATTGTTACAGTTTGGCTTGGGTATACACTTATTCGCATGAGTGCTTTGGTCCACGCTGATGGTAACCGGGGTGTGTAATAATCACCTCCTCCATCTGTATGTGACTAAGTGGGTTCTCTCCCCGGGTCCTAGCACCTGGTCTGTTTCTGTCGCAATAAAGATGTCAGTTGAGATAAACTAGCTCTTCTCATCTGTCATCATGGACTGAATGCTCGCTGGTATGTTTCCTTCCATAAACTTATAATTACCATTTTTAATAGCTTTACTTTTTCTCGCAAATGGTCTCCAGAGATATTTTTCCACAGATATTTTCTGATCAGCTGCACGTTAAGAGCAATTTCTGTTTTTGTTTCGTCCAGTTACTCTTTAACTGATTCCAGCCCTCACTGAAAGGCTGACAGTGAGACAGTCATAGCAGGAGAAGCCGCTTCCATAGATACCACCACCAAAAACATTTGTCTTCGTATTGTAAAAGAGGATTTTCAGCGGCAGTTTAACCCATTGTCGTTATTCTAACTTTGAAGCTGGTTTATAAGATGGGTAATATCTGATCAATTGATCATGATCTCTCTATTGAAAATCAGGAGGGACCCACTGTTGGGAAGAACAGACATTGCTTTACACAATCTAATTGCTAAAATTCCATCACATTTTAAAATATGTGTCTGAACATCGTCTGTCGTCATAGCTGGTGTGTTGCTTGAGTTGTGGATGAAAACTATAACAGAAAAGGACGTGGGGCTAGAACCTGGGTATGGTTAGATCTAGAACTGTACTTTCCACTACGCTAAGACCAATTCCATCAATAATCCGCTCACTGCTGATGCCACCTTCAGTCCATTTATATCTCTACTGGGGAACTTGGGCTTCCTCAGAGCGGGCACACCAAGGGTTAATGACTGAAGAGTACAACATAATATTGACAAAAATGTTTTGCAAAAGATATAAGCTGACATCATTCCTAAGCTATAATATTCAAATCGCCTTCAGAAAACAATATAAAAAGGTTTGATCTGTAACACACTGTAAGGTTTCACTGCTAACGTAATGGCTTCTTTGTAATGTTCACTGCTGAGGTAACGGTTTCTCTGTAACAGCAATGTTTGGGTTATGGCTGGAGATAAAGGGATACGTGTTGGCCAATAAGAGATTGTTGCTGTGTCTTGTGAATCAGGAAAGATGTTTTTTTAGCAGTCTTTTGTTGAGGAGAGATGAAGAGGGAAGACGCGTGGGGAGAGAGCTGGTAGACCACCGGACGGAGTGGACTGGGATCTGAGGGTCTGAAGGTCGGCGCTGTTCAGAGGAGTCCGATGGCGGAAGAATGATTACTAAGCGAGTTCCAACGTGGTTTTGACTTGACTTGGCCCTTTTTGTTTTTGTTTATTTTCATTACTAACCCTATATTCAGATTAAGATTCATAAAGTTCAGTCATTTAATTGCATATGGTGTACTGTCTGATGTCTTGCGTTGTGGGTTTGTAACTGGGGGTACATTACACAGCATCCACACAAACGTGATTACTGTGTTTGGCGGGGCTGAAGGCTGTTTCCTCTAGATGAACACGAGCTGGGCGAGCCTGAGGGTTACAGATCTCACGGTTTGAACAGTAGATCCACCTGGAGGTGCCCAGAGTCACTGGGTATATTCAACAGTGATGGGAACAGAGCACAAGATGCTGAGACTCTATGTGACTCTCTCTGTTCTCCTCAGGTTGCAGGAACAGGAGGAAGAGATCTTGTGGAAGAATCGTGCCAGAGCATGATCTGTCATCCAGTCTTGAAAGTATGATGTAAGTACTGTTGGAAATCATCTGAGGTGGATTGAGGGATGATTGGATATTTGTTGTTATGGAGTCATTGGGTCATAAGAGTTGTACGTCATGGAAACAGGCTCTGTGGTCCTGGTAAAATCTTCATCAATCTTTTCTGCACCCTTTCTAACTTAATGACTTCCTTCCCATATCTAGCTGACCAGAGGTGCACATAGCACTGCACACAGATTTCAAGTTTGGTCTCACCAACATCATATACTGCTGTAACATGACATCCCAACACATGGTTTTGATACCCTCTCCAATGAGGGCAAGTGTGTCAAGTTCCTTATTCTCCACTCAGCCAAACTGCGTCTCCATTTTCAGATGACTATAGTATGTAGCTCTTCCCTTTAGTTACCTCTGTTTTACAACACTTACAGTACCAGGGCCTTAACTTTTAATGTAATTCCTGCTCTGGAATCATTTGTCAAAGTGCAGCTTTGTCTGCCTTAATCTGGAACATTTGTTGATTTGGTCTTTATTCCCTTGTATGCTTACTTCACTGCCAATTTTCATGTTGTCAGTAAACTTGTGTACAGTGTTAACAACATTGTCATTCAGATTGTTAATATAAATGAAAGACAACAGGAAACCCAGCCCTGATCCTTTAGCTTACAGGCCTTCTATGACTACACCCTGCCTACTTCCACCAAGCCAATTTTTGTTCATCCAGTTGGCTAGCTCATCCTGGATTTCACATCATCTAACCTTGCAGACCAACCTGTTCTGCTGAAATGTGTTAAAATACTTACTAATATCCACGTAGATCATCTCTACTGCCCTATCCTCATCAATTCTCTTCAAAAAACCTGTTTTGCTTGCATAAAGCCATGCTGACTATTCCTAATCAGTCCTTGCCTTTCTACATACGGCTTGATCCTATCCCTTAGAATCCACCCCTCAGACTTTCCCACCATTTATGATAACCTCTCCCGCTTCTGCTTTCCCAGCTCCCCTCTAGCTTTTATTGGATAAAGACCAAAAATTAGTTGCATCCAGTGTTCCAGTACTGCACCCATGGCTAAGGAAAGCATGAATATCTCTGCCAGGGCCCTTGATGGTGTCCTTCAACCTGTTCAGTCTCTGGGGATTTGTCTGTCTTAATATGCTTTAAAACAGCCAGCACCTCCTGTTTTTGTAATGTAGATATGCTCCAAATCATCACTAAGCATATCTCTTAATTCCTTAGTTTCCAGGATCTTCTCCACACTGAATAGAGATTAGAAACATTTATCATTTAAGAACGCACCCATCTCGTCTGGCTCCACATACAGATGACCACAGTGATCATCACAGGTACTTGTCTCCTGACTAACTGTATTGCTATTATTATACTTGCAGAACCTGTCAATATTTTTCTTCAGCCCTGTCTGCCGGAGCTAGCTCATGTTTACTTTGTGCATTTCTGATTTACCACTCAAGGGATGCTCTACAAGGGATTTCCTTGTTTGCAGGTGCCCCTACATATTACCTATGTCCTTGTTTTTGCTGACCTGAACCTCGATTTATATTGAGAAGCAGGTTTTCCCAATCCTGCTGGTCTTGCTTTTCATACTAACAGCAACCTGCTGTCTAACCTCTAGCCACCTCAGCTTCAAAAGCCAGTCAGTTTCTAGTGATTCTTCATGCTGCAACCTGCCTGTCAATGAACATTTGTAGGTTCATGTCCGATGCTTTCAAAATTTACCTTGCACTAATGTGGAGTTTTATCTTGTGGGTCAGTCAAAGGTCATAAAAAAGTACACCACAAGAACAGGCCATTTGACCCATCTTGTCCCTGCTGAACCATTTAAACTGCCTTGTCCCATTGACCTGCTCTTGGACCAATGCCCTCCATACCCTCCCCCCATCCATGTACCTATCCAGACTTAAACATTGAAATAGAAATTGTATCCACAATTTGCGCTGACAGCTCAGTTTCACACTCTCACCACACTCTGACTGAAGGAGTTTCCACTCATGTTCCCCTTAAACATATTGCTTTTTTTCCTTAACCCATGACCTCTCGTTGTAGCCTCACGCAACCTCTATGGAAAAAGCCGGCTATGATATACCCAGTAAATACCCCTCATAACTTTGTATGCCTCTATCAAATTTTCCCCTCAATCTTCTACGTTTTAAGTGATAAAGATCCAACCTATTCAAATTTCCTTATAACTCAGGTTCTCCAGTCCCAGCAACACCCTTGTAATTTTCTCCATATTCTTTCAATCTTACTGCATCTTCCCTGTAGGTAGGTGACCAAAACTGCACACAATACTCCAAATTAGGCTCACCAACATCTTGTACAACTTCAACATAACATAGCAACTTCTGTACTCAATTTCGATCCATGAAGGCCAATGTATCAAAAGCTTTCTTTACGACTCTTCTCTCTGTGCTTCCACTTTCAATAACTGATTGGACTGTGTTCCCAGATCCCTTTGTTCTTCCGCTGTCCTCAGTGCTCTACCGCTCACTGTGTAAGACCTACCCTGGGTGGTCCTCCCAAAGTGCTTCACCTCACACTTTTTGCCTTAATTTCCATCTTCCATTTTTCAGCCCTTTTTCCCGGCTGGTCCAGATCCTGCTGCAAGCTTTGATTGTCTTACTTGCTATTCACTCCAGCTCCAATCTTGGTGTCATCCACAAATTTGCTGATCCAGTTAACCACATTATCAACCAGATCATTGATATAAATGGCAAACATCAATAGACCAAGCACCAATCCCTGCAGCACTCCACTAGTTACAGGCCTCCAGTCAGAGAGGCAACCATCACTACCACTCTCTGGTCTGTCACCCAAAGCCAGTTTAATCCAATTTACTACCTCATCTTGAATGACAATTGTCGGAACCTTCTTTGCAAACCTCCCATACGGGACCTTGCCAACTGCCTTCCTAAAGTCCATGTAGACAATATCTACTGCCTTGCTTTCATTAACTTTCCTGGTAACTGCCTCAATAAAATCTATATGATTAGTTCGACATGCTGACTATACCTAATCAGTCCTTGTTTATCCAAATACTCATGTCTGGTCCTTTATAATACCTTCCAATAACTTTCCCATTATGGATGCCAGGCTCACTGGCCTAAAATTTCCTCGTTTATTCTTGGAGCCTTTCTTTAACAACAGAGCAATATTAGCTATCCTCCAATTCTCCAGTACCTTGTCAGTTGCTAGGGATGATTTAAACATCTCTTCTAAGGGCTCTGCAATTTCTGCATTTGCCTCCCATAAAGAAGACTTTATCAAACCCTGGGGATTTGTGCACCCTAATTTGCCTCAAGACACCAAGCAAACAGCTCTTTCTCTGTTTTCTGTATAGGGTATATGATGATGCTCCTGCTGTACATCACTTCTATAGACTGTGTCCCTCTCCCAAGTAAATACAGATGCAAAAAATACAGTTAAGATCTCCCCATCTCTTTTTGCACGCATACGTTGATTACCATTCTGATCTTCCAGAGGACCAATTTTGTCTCTTGTTATCCTTTAGCTTTTAATATATCTGTAAAAACCCTTGGGATTCTTCTTCACCCTGTCTGCTAGAGCAACCTCGTATCTTCTTTTAGCTCTTCGATTTGGTTATGTAGTTCTTGTACACTTCTATACCCCAAGAAGAAGGTATTAAAGCTCTGTGCTTCTTTTTCAAAATAGAAATAACCAGTTCTCCTCCAACACCACCCTGCTCTGTCTGGCAGAACTGATCCTCGCCCACTATAATTTTTCCTTCGGCTCCTTTTGCTTTCTCCAGATTCAAGGGGTAGCAGTGGGCAGCCATATGGGCCACATCTATGCCTGCCTTTTTGTTGGCTATGTAGAACAGTCCATTTTGAAACCTTCCCCATGAATGCCCCTCAACTCTTCCTCTACTGCATTGATGACTGTGTTGCTGCTGCTTCATGCACCCACACTGAAGGTTATCAATTTCATCAACTTTGCCTCCAAATTCCACCCTGCCCTTGAATTCACTTGGTCCATTTCTGACACATTCCACCCCTTTCTTGATCTCTCCGTCTCCATCTCTGGAGACAAACTGTCCACTGACATCTTTTATGAGCTATAGATTCCCATGGTTGTCTTGACTACTACTTCCCTCCCTGTCTCCTGTCAGAATGCTATTCCCTTTTCTCATTTCCTTCGTCTCTATTGTATCAGCTCCAAGGATGCAGCTTTCCTTCCCAGGACATCAGAGATGTCCTGCTTCTTCAAAGACTGGTGTTTCCCTTCTTCCACTATATATGCTGCCCTCACCCACATGTCCATTTCCTGAAGTTCTGTGCTCGCCCCATCTTCCCACTGCATTAACAGTGATAGAGGTCCTCTTGTTCTTATCTACCACCCCATGAGCCTCCACATCCAACACATCATCCTCCACAACTTCTGCCATCTCCAAAGCTATTTTACCACCAAACAAATCTTCACATTCCACCCCCCCATTCTCTGCTTTCCGCAGGGATCGCTTCCTCCGTGATTCCATTGTCTATTCGACCCTCCCCACTGATCTCCCTCCTAACTCTTATTGCTGAAATCAGCTACACCTGCCCATACCCATCCTTCCTCACCTCCATCCAGGGCCCCAAACAGTCACTCCAGGTGAGGCAACACTTCACCTGTGAATCTGCTGGGGTTGTCTATAGGGTCCGGTGCTCCCGATGTGTCCTCCTCTACAATGGTGAGACCAGTTGTAAACTGGGGGACAGCTTCTTTGAGCATCTCCTCTCCTTCCACCAAAAGTGGAACTTTCTGATGGCCAAACATTTTAATTTCCATTCCAACATATTGATCTTTGGCCTCCTCTTATGCCAAGATGGTGGAGGAGCAACACCTTGTACTCCATCTGTAGTCTCCATCCTGATGGCATGAATATCAATTTCTCTTTCGGCAAAAAATGTCTCCCTCCCCCTCCCTTCTTGTTCTATTCCCCACTGTGACCTCTTACCTATTCTCACCTGCCTATCAATTCCCCCATGGGTCCTCTCCTTCCCTTTCTCCTATGGTCAACTCTCCTCTCCTATCAGATTCCTTCCTCTCCAGCCCTTTACCTTTCCTAACCACCTGGTTTCACCTGTCGGCTTCTAGGTTTTTCTCCTTCCACTCCCCCCCATCATTATATTTTATCATCTTCCCCCTTCCTTTCCAATCCTGAAGAAGGGTCTTGGCCCAAAATGTCAACTATTTATTCACTTCCATAGATCCTGCCTGACCTGCTGTGTTCCTCCAGCATTTTGTGTGTGTTTCTTTGTTCTAATTTTTTTTTCTAAATCCCCCGGACTGTTGGGGGGCCTATAATTTAGCCCCATTACTTGTTCATGCTGGCCAGTGCTGTGGTAGCATTCGCACTGGACTTCGAAGAGATGGTCCCGGGTTCAAACCCGGCCGGCTCCTTGCACGCTTCCTATCCGTGCTAGGTTGAGCATTGAGCTAGCAACTTGGCCTTGTAAAAAAGAAAAAGACAAAAGGTGCTAAAGAAATGACAAAGTGCCACTAAGTTTGAAAAGGAACAACAATGTGGTCATACCTTTCTTATTCCTCATAATGCCTGACTAGATGAGTTCTCCAGTCTGGCCTGACTGAGCAGTGCTGTGACATTTTCCCTGATTAATAAAGCCACCTCTTCCCCTTTAATCCCTCCTGTGCTATTGCATCTAAAAAATGGAACCTCAGAATACTGAGCTGGTAGTCCTGCCCCTCCTGCAACCAAGTCTCAGTAGTGCTACAATATCATAATTCCATGTGTTGATCCATGTCCTGAGCTCATCTGTCTTTCATACGATACTTCTTGCATTGAAATATATGCAGCTCAGGACAGTAGAGCACCAGACTCAACATTCTGATTCCTGACTTTAAGGTGTTAACAACATCTGCCTCCACAACCTCTCCACTATTTGTTCTGGCACTCTGGTTCCAATCTCCTGCAACTCAAGTTTAACCCCCTCTCCCTGCAGAACTTGCAAACCTTTCTAGGAGGATATTTAGTCACTTAGTAGAGTGAAATATTTAAGGGGAACCTGAGAACGTGGTCTGGATGATGGGTGGGGGAGTCGTTAATGATGGATGCTTCTTTCCTTCGAAGGTGCTCCATATAAGTGTGTTCCGTGATAGGAAGGATTTTACCCGTGAAGGACTAGCATGTATCAATTACTTTCTGTAGGCTTCCCTGTTCAAAGGCATTGGTGTTTCTATACCAGGCTGTGATGCACCAGTCAATATTCCTCTCCACCACACATGTAAAGAAGTTTGTCAAAGTTTTAGATGACATGCCAAATCTTTGCAAACCTATAGGAAAGTAGAAACACTGCCATACTACCTTTGTAATGGCACATATTTGTCAGATCCAGGATAGATCCTCTGAAATGACCATGAATTTAAAGTTTCTGACCTTCTCCAACTCTGATCCATCAATAAGTATTGGCTAATGGTTTCCCCCTTGTAGTCAATAATCAGCTCTTTAGTCTTGCAGACTTAGTGGGCTGATTGATATAATTCTTCTCCTGTGTCTCATGGTGTTATGGTCTCAGTCATTGCAGGGTCTCAAGCAATCCCATTCCCACACCTATTTCCCTTTCATATATTCTCCTGACAACCTGCTGTCAGGGAAACTTCACATCAGTAGTGGGGTCAGAACAGGAGAACATAGAATGAATGGTGTTGGCATAAAATATCAACAGCTTATTGTGACTTCTGGTTTAAGACCATAAGCCACAGGAGCAGAATTAGGCTATTTGGCCCTTTGAGTCTGTTCCACTATTTCATCATGGCTGATCCATTCTTCCCCTCAGCCCCAATTTCCTGCCGCCTTCTGCTTTTTCCTTCATGCCCTAACCAATCAAGAATCTATCAATCTCTGCATTAAATATACATAAAGAGTTGGGCTCCACAGGTGCCTGTGGCAAAGAATTCTCACAGATTCACCACTCTCTGGCTAAAGAAATTCCTCCTCATTTCCTTTCTAAAAGGATGTACCTCTCTTCTGAGGCTGTTTCCTCGGGTCTTTGACTCTCCCTCCATAGGAAACATCATACTCACTCTATCAAGGCCTTTCACCATTTGATAGGGTTCAATGAAGTCACCTCTCATTCTTCTGAATTCTAGTGATACAGGCCCAGAGCCATCAAACGCGCTTCATATGACAAGCCGTTCAAACCTGGAATGATTGTGAATTTCCTTTGAACCCTCTCTGGTTTCAGCACATCCTTTCTAAGATAAGGGTCCTAAAATTGCTCACAATACTGCACGTGAGGGTTCTCTAGTGCTTTATAAATTCTCATCATTATATCCTTGTTTTTACAATATATTCTGTTCCTCTTGAAATGAATGCTAACATTACATTTGCCGCCTTCACCACAGACCCAACCTGAGGAGTTCCCAACGATCAATAAATCTGAACCCCTGCTCCTCAGCTACGCATTCACCTGCCAAATCATTCTATTCTTACCCCACTGGCATGTGACACAGGCAGCAATCCAGAGATTACCACCCTGGAGGCCCTCAGCTTTTCTCAGCTTTTTACCTAGCTCCCTAAAATCTGTCTTCAGGACCTTCTCACCTTGTCTACCTATGCACCAACGCTTCTGGCTGCTCACCGTCATCCTTGAGAATGCCATGGTCCTGATCCAAGACATGCTGATCCTGGCACCAGGGAGGCAGTGTACCATTCAGATGTCTATTGTACCCGCAGAACCTTGTCTCTGTTCCTCTGACAAAGGAATCTCCTATCGACACGGCAGTCCTCTTCACCTCTCCGCTCTTCTGAGTGACAGCACCAGACTCAATGCCAGAGACCTGGTCGCTGTTGCTCCCCCTCCATAGAATCTGAAGTCCTGTACTTATTGAGAGGAATGGCCACACGTATACTCTACAATGGTTGTGCATTTCCCTTCCTCCTGGCAGGCACATAGTTATCTGTCTCCTGCAACCTAGGGATGGCTACCTCCCAGTAGCTCTTGTCTGTCACCACCTCATTCTCCCATATGCGTTGAAAGTCATGGAGGTGTAGCTCCATTTCCTTAATGCGCTCTCGGATGCTGCAGCTCTGTGCGTCTGGTGCAGATGTGTTTATCTGGGAGAATGAAAGTCTGCCAGACTTCCCACATGCCACACAGAGTACAAAACTCGTCTCTCTGTCTTCTCAAACGTCTTCCTGTCCAAGAAGCTGTCAGGTCTCTCCAAGAAGACTGGAAGAAGCTGCAGAAGATCGTGAACATGGCGCAGCACATCACACAAATCAATCTTCCATCCTTGGACTCACTTTACACTGCAAGCTGTCAGAGTAGTGCTGCCAGGATAATCAAGGACACCCAGCCAACACGCTTTTCATCCCATTTCACTCCAGGAGAAGGCTCAGGAGCTTGAAGACTCGTACGGCCAGATTTGGGAACAGCTTCTTTCCAACTGTGATAAGACTGCTGAACGGATCCTGACCCAGATCTGGGCCGTACCCTCCAAATATCCGGACCTGCCTCTCGTTTTTTTTGCACTAACTTACTTTCTATTTTCTATTTATGATTTATAATTTAAATTTTTGATATTTACTATCAATTTGTACTCCAGGGAGCAGGAAGCGCCGAATCAAATATCACTGTGATGATTGTACGTTCCAGTATCAATTGTTTGGCGACAATAAAGTAACGTAAACACTGTCCCAGGAGCCATTCTCACTAATCTACAGATGAGTTCTGAAACAAATAAGGACCAAGAGAGGGTGACTTTCAAGACGATGTTCCTCACCCAAACCTGATCTCACCTAAACCTGATGAGACAAAGCCCCTCTAGACACTGACACATTCCAAAAGAATGACTGCTGCACTTGCCCTTGAATTGTTCTTATTGGCTCTTTCCAATAAATCCCTCTTGCTGATTGATCGCTTCTGAATTCAGAAACTGCCGTGAAACTCCGCTTTTGAAATCTCAAACGCCCTCCTGATTAAAAGGTAGCTCTTTTTACGCAGGCTTGATGTGAATTGTCCAACTTAGAGATTAATGCTGTCAATATAGCGCCAAAATAGCCCTACTCCAAAAAAATTGCAAAAAAAGTTTTATCGTCATTTCTTGTACTTTCCGTGTACTTTCAGAGATACGGAAGAACATATCAAAAGTTGGACAGAAAGGGAGCATGGGAAAGTAAAAAAATCTGATGTTAAAAAATAGCCGCCAATGAAAAGAATCGGACCCATACCTATCTTATTTTGCTATACAGGTATGCATCGCTTAACGTCTACAATGCATTGTGTGAAATCAGACGTTATGTGATTTGGACTTCGTGCAAACGCTATATTATATAATTTTTTTAATACTTTATTTTCAAAATTTTCAAAAAGAAAATGAAATCATTAAGAACATATCAGCTCAGACATGTATAAAAATGAAATAAGCAAAAAAAAAAAGAGACGTAACATTAGAGGGATGCCTATTGTACAAAGTGCTCAAAAATACCAAACATTAAATCTCAAATGAGGGCCGTGAGAAATCAGCTGGGGGGAAATTGCTCATCCGCCCCCGGCCTGGTCCAGGTAGACAAGAAATGGATCCCAGATAGATGAAAATTTTTTAATTGAATTGCTCCTCAAGAACCTAAGTTTCTCCATCTGTATGACTGAGATCATATCAGCCATCCGTCTCCGAAAGGAAGGGGGAGAAGGTGATTTCCATTTCCTCAAGATGTCTTTTGGCAACAATCATCCCCAGCATCAGAGACTGTTGTATGGCTGCAGGGAAACAAATAGATTGCGAGCAGCCAAATATAGCGAGACCAGCTTCCAAGGGGAAGGATCTTTTATAGGCCTTTGAGTACCAGTCGAATGTTTTGGACCAAAACCTAGTCAGTAATGGGCAAAACCAAAAGGTGTGTGACAACGTGGCTTCTGTCCCTTGGCATCTATCACACATTGGCGAGACAGAAGGGTAAATCCTGTGCAATCTAAGTTTAGAGTAATGGAGACGGTGGACAACTTTAAACTGGATCAGTTGGTGCATGCTGTTAACAGAGCAAGGTGGGCACATGGCCAAGTGGTTAAGGCTTTGGACTAGCTACCTGAAGGTCGTGAGTTTGAGCCCCAGCCGAGGCAACGTGTTGTGTCCTTGATCACTTAATCACACATTGCTCTACGACGACACTGGTGCCAAGCTGTAGGGTCCTAATGCCCTTCCCTTGGACAACGTTGGTGTCATGGAGAGGGAAGACTTGCAGCATGGGCAACTGCTGATCTTCTATACAACCTTGCCCAGGCCTGCGCCCTGGAGAGTGAAGACTTTCCAGGTGAATATCCATGGTCTCGCAAGACTAACGGATGCCTTTACTTTATCATGGACAAACACTCATCCCAGGCAGCTTCAGATAATTCAATGCCCAACTCCTCTCTCCAGGCGTCTCTAATCTTCATAGTAAATGCTACAGTGCAATTATCAAACAAACGTACAAACTTAGAAACAAGATGCCTGGAGTCAGCAGGGTTCTTTAAAATATCAAAAAACATATGTTTCCCTGGAAGGATTTCAAAATTACAAATCTTAGATTGAATGTAGTGTCTAATTTGTGAGTAACGAAAAAAAGTGCGAATGAGGCAGCTCAGATTTCTCTTTCAGCAGACTGTCCCTCTACGTACAGGTCTTCAATACAAACTAGACCCTTCTCCCTCCAAGCATGGTAGGTTTTATCTGACCATGAGGGTGGAAAGGAGTGATTGAAACAGATTGGTGTTTGTACAGAGGTCTCTGGTAAATTCAGAATGCTCCTAATCTGATTTAGAATTCTGATGAAATTTTTCAAAACAAAACTCAAACTTTTTGAAGTCCCAGGCTTCTCTAACTTAGAGAACAGCATGGCTGGCAAGGAGGAATTGACAACAGAGTTAGTCTCCATACACAGCCACAAGGAAGCCCCAGGGGCTAGGTTATCCGGAGCCCCCTGTTGCCAAAACATTAAAGCCCTAGCATTGACAGCCAATAATAGTGTCTAAATACAGGTAATCCCAGCCCTTTGTAAATGAATTTTTGAAATCCTTTGGTTCTTATAATTCCAGATATAAGACAATATTATGGAGTCCAATTCTTTAAAGAAAGCTGATGTAAGAAAAATGGGGAGATTTTGACAAAGATAGAGAAACCTAGGAAGGGAAACCATTTTAATTAAATTTATACGACCAATCATGGACAGGTAGGGTTTTCCAACTTTCTATATTCTGTTTAAGTTTTGAAATAAACTCCGTGAGTTTAGTTTGAATATTAATTTAGGATCTTTGGGGATTGTCAAGCCAAGATAAGTAAAATGATCTTTAACTACTTTCAACGGGACACTTTCCAAAAAACCCCGTGTGTAGTCATTGGAGAGGGGCACAGAGTCACTTTTTCTCCAGTTGATTGAGTATCCTGATAGTCTGCCAAAAGAAGTGATAAAATTTAGAAGAAGGGGGACTGACTTTTCTGAGTTTTGTAAGTAGAGTATCACATCGTCAGCGTATAAACTTGTAAGTGTTTCATTCCTCCCACTTTCAAACCCAGAATATTTGGGTGACATCTTATTTTTAAGGCAAGGGGCTCTACTGCGACGGCAAAAAGGGCCGGTAAGAGAGGGCACCCCTGCTGGACTGAACAGTGTAGGGGAATCAGAGTTGACTTGTCACCATTAGTTATAATAGAACACATTGGGCTAGTGTTGATCAGTTTTACCCAAGATACAAATGACTCCCCAAGCCCAAACCTATACAGTGATTCAAACCTGTAAGGCCACTCAATCTGGTCAAAAGCCTTCTGTGCATCAAGGGACAAAATTGCTGCCCCATTAGCTTTCCCATGATCAGCATATATGGTATTAAGGAGGCATCTGACGCTGGAAAAAGAGAACCTACCCGGGACAAATCCTGTCAGATCAGGATGAATGATAGATGACAAATACTTATCTTAGTCGGTTAGCCAGCATTTTAGTAATTACCTTTCTATTGAAATTCTGAAGTGCAATGGGCCTATAGCTGGCTAGGTCTGTTTCCTCTTTACCTTTCTTTAAAATGAGGGAAATGTTAGCCTTGTATAATGTTCTAGGCAAGGCTTTATCTCTCTCAGAGCAAGATATCATTCTGAGGAGAAGTGGGGCAAGGATATCACAAAATTTCTTATAAAATTCACAGCCAAATCCATCCGGCCCAGCAACCTTGCCGGATGGAAATAACTTAATGGCAGAATTTATTTCTTCCAATGTGAAGTCAGAATCTAAGTCCTCCCTAGCAGCGTCACTAAGTTTCAGCATTACAAAAGAATCAAAGAAGTCATTCAAATCAGATTGAGTGGCATTGCATTTAGAGGTGCAGAGTTCGCTGTAAAATTCTTTAAAACAGTCATTTATCCCCTTGGGGTTAGTTAGCAGGGTACCCGCCCTTGATCTAATGCAATGAATTGACCTTAAGGCCTAGGCACACCTGAGCTGCCGCGCCAGGAGCCCCTCAGGCTTCTCCCCCATTTTGAAATGCTTTTATCTTAATTTTAACAGGAGGTTATTTATTTGACTACCCAAGATACAATTGTACTCCTACTTAAACTTCATTATTTTATTATAATCTTCAGAGGATTTCGAAGCCTGGTATGTCACTTCGAGGGTTGGGAGAGTATTCTTAATCTCTAATAATCGCCCTTCTCTCTCCCTCTTAGCATCAGATTCACATGAAATTATATACCCACGAATTACAACTTTTAATGTCTCCCAGAGTGTGGAATCTTGACACCTCCGCCATTATCGTTAATTTTTATAAAATCTTTTAATCTGGTGGTGCTATATTCTATAAATTTCTTATCGACGAGTAGGGAGGGGTTAAAATGCCAGGAATAGATTTGTTTGGAAAGGGAGAGATTTAGGGACATTGTCAAGGGGCTATGGTCAGAAATTAAACTATCATGATATTTTGTATTGGTAACACGAGATATTAAATGAGAATCAACCAAAAAAATAGTCTATTCTACTATAAGATTTGTGTACATGAGAATAATAAGAATAGTCCTTTGTCGGTGGGATGTTGAACTTGCCAAATATCTACTAAATTCCTAGATCTAATCAAGTTATTTAGGACCTGCACTGACACGAGATTTGAGGGTGGGCAGGAGGGCAATCTATCTAAATATGGATCCAGGTAGCAATTCAAGTCACTGCCGATTATTATATTTAAGTACTGGCATCCGGAAGTAAATCAAAAACTTTCTTAAAAAAATTTGGCTTGTCTGTGTTTGGACCATAAATATTATGGAAGGTTAGTGGAAACGAATTAATATTGCCAGAGATCATACACCTGCCAAGAGGATCTGTAGTCATGGAGGTGAGTTGAAATGGAATATTTTTCCTAAAGAGGATAGCCACACCATGGGCATGAGAAGTAAATGGTGACTGGTAAACCTGCGATATCCAGCTAGATCTCAATCTGCGTTGCTCAGTTACTTTGATATGGGTTTCCTGTAGAAAAATCACATCTGCAGGTAGAGATTTGAGATATTTAAAAAGTAACATTCCATGAGACTATTGTAATATCTTTACCCCCCAGCTGCGTTCTACCGCAAGAGCTCTGCATAGGAGAATAAAAAAGAGATTATTAGAGTTGAGCACAAACATAGTGAACAATGCAAAATAACTGGCAGCCTCATAAGAATACAACATCCACCAAAAAAACTTGTCTGAGCTATAAACAGGAACAACACACACTCTAACTCAACCCCCTTCGTGTCGCCCTAAACCAGACACACAGTTCCCCATTTCCATCCCAAGTGGAGCTGCTGGGCAGGTAACTAACATCACACAATTATCACAAACCCCCTCTCCGAGAAAATTTGTAACACAAATTGTATAATACTGTTAAACAGATGCTATTAGGGCTGGGGAGAGCTATCCAATGTCCTCACCTGAAGCTGAATATTCATGACACCAACTCAAATTTAACCTTTATAATAACAAAAATACTTAGAACATTCCCTGCAAATAAATCCCAGTGTGGCATACAGCATTTCAAAACTACATATAACAAGCAAGTCCCTCCCCTTATCCCAACATGGAAATCGGCACAAATATAAGCTGAATAAACAGCGTCAATATATCTACTCCCTTTGAGTGCATTATTCCGTTCCAAGAATTGTGCTGCTTCTATTGTGTCGTCATATTCTTTAGGCGCTCTTCCATCTTGATGATAAATATAGAGCCTAGCCGGATATCGCAGCGTGTGCTTGATTCCTGCATCATGCAGAGTTTGCAGTACATCACGAAAGGCACAACGTTGAGTCATCACCTCTTTAGTATAGTCCGGGAAGATCAGGAACTTATTTCCCTTGTACTCCATGGGTTGTAATCTGCTGCGGCGCAGGATCAGCTCTTTCACTTGAAAGTGATGAATATGTGCCAAGATGGTGCGCAATTTAGCGCCGGCAGCCGGCTTTGGCTGGAGAGAGCGATGCGTGCGATCGACTTTAACTGAATACAGGAAATGCTCTTCCCCGAGCAAATTGGGAATCAGTCTGGAAACAAATTCAGTAGGTTTACCATCCTCCTCACCCTCTTGTATCCTTACAATCTTAATACAGGTGTCCCCCGCTTTTCGAACGTTCACTTTATGAAACCTCACTGTTACGAAAGACCTACATTAGTGCCCTGTTTTCGCTAACAGAAGGTGTTTTCACTGTTATGAAAAAGATCAACGCGCGATAAAAGGCAGCGCACACCCCGAGCAGCTGTTCTCCCCCTGGATTCGGAACGGCATTCTCGCCGGCATTGCTTAAACAGGTTGCATTGAGCAGCCGTTAGCAAGATGAGGTCTAAGGTGTCGGAAAAGCCTGAAAGAGCTTGTAAGGGTGTTAGACTTAGCGTAAAACTAAACATAATTAAGTGTTTTGATTGTGGTGAACGAAGTAAGGACAACGTGAATTTGGCTTGTGGAAGCTGACGAAGATGATGTTGAAGAGGTTATGGCATCCCATGACCAAGAACTGATAGATGAAGAGCTGATGCAATTGGAAGAGGAAAGGATAACAATCAAAACCAAATTCATTAGTGAAATGAACGTGAAGCAACTGCGTGAGATTTTTGCTGCAATGATAAAGTACGACTTTAATTTTGAAAGGGTACGTAGGTTTAGGGGATATTTGCAGGATGGTTTGAGTGCTTACAAAGAATTGTATGATAGAAAAATGCGCGAGGCTCAGCAGTCAAGCAAGCCTTCCACATCAGCCACAGCAGACGACGAACCTCAACCTTCGACATCAAGGTGGGCAGTCATAGGAGAAGATGAGCTGCCTGCTCTAACGGAGACAGACGACGATGAGATGACACCCCAGTGTCCCACCACCCCAACCCCCAGGCCGCGGACAGATACCGATTCGCGAAGAATGCAGCGGTAGCTGGGAGGCACACAGCACATCTTTAAGAAAAAAGCCAAAATAAACATGCTAATTAATTAGGTGCAATTGGCAATCGCCTCTGATCTGGGCCAACAATTACATGTCGGGTGGTACCTAATTAATTAGCATGTTTATTTCGGCTCTTTTCTTAAAAATGTGCTGGGTGCTTCCTGACTACCGCTTGACCCCTGCGTGCTTCGCGGCAATGTATCCGTCGGTGGCCCGGAGGGTGGGGGCCACTGCATCACCCCAACCTGCGACGACTCAGCCTAACACACCATCATCAGTGTGCTCGGCGCTGTCCCGATTCCGGTAAGTGACACTACACTGTACATACATTATTTCTACTTTATATTGGCTGTGTATTTTTATGTGTTAATTGGTACGATTTGGCAGCTTCATAGCTTGAAGGTTACTGTAGAGAGTGTTTCTGCCGAGAGCGCTTGCGTGAGATTTTCTGCTGAGAGCGCTTGCGTGAGATTTTCGTTACAGAGAACGGTGCCGGTAATGATTGTGGATAAGTATTTCTACTTTACATAGGCTGTGTATTTATCATATCATTCCTGCTTTTACTATATGTTACTGTTATTTTAAGTTTTACGTGTTATTTGGCATGAATTGGTAGGTTATTTTTGGGTCTGCGAACGCTCACAAAATCTTCCCATATAAATAAGTGGTAATTGCTTCTTCGCTTTACGACATTTCGGCTTTCGAACCGTTTCATAGGAACGCTCTACCTTCGGATGGCGGGGGAAACCTGTATTAGGTCTCCGGGAACGAGCCCCTAAGTCATGCACTTTAGCTTTAAGCTGGCTATTTTGTCTTATTAGCTCTGAGTACTTAGCTTCAAGCTCTTGCACGCGTGCTTCAAGCTCACTGGTGGTTAGTTCTTGATTAGCCACACGGGCTTGTACGTCAGCCTGGGAGGCCACAAGCGCCTCAAACTTGGTCTCAAAATCATCAAAGCAGTCGTTAATGCCGCGCAGAACTGACTCAGAAATCTCCTGACCTAATTCCTTGCACATGGCGTAAGTTTTATCCGGCAGTATCTCAGACGTGGAGAAGTTCTTTACAGATACGTTGTTAGCACTAAATTCGGTAGTTTGGCACTCGGTGGTCTTGACTTTATTTGCCTTCGGCATTGTCAAACTTTTCCAGACACTTAGTTTAGACGTACACTGTTGACCTATGAATAAAACACGGGATAATAGTAATTTTATCGAGGCGTCGGAGAGGAGCGCCGACCAAACACGTCTAATCCGTACACATGCACACTGTTGCCCCCACCATATTAAATGCTTAATAAACCTATATGGAGTACTGTAGTGTATCTGTATTGACTAAATAGCCAAGAACTTACACTAAAACTGTATAGTGTACACTATGATACATACATCAACACTCACAGATGTACTACTAACTTTCATATTATGCAGCGAAAAATGTTGCTTGAAGCGCTTGAACCACCCAGAGCTAGCACTAAACTCGATATCATAGTCTGGTCCTGCTTTTTCTTTAAGCATTTCAAACAAGCTCCATGCCTTAGCAGTGATTGTCAGCATGCTGAGAGGGATTCTCTTTTGTGTTTGGTCCTCAATCTATATCATTAGCACTGGTTTTCCACCTTCACATTGTTTAATAATGTTCTGTTCCACTTCCAAATCAATATTTTTCCTTTGCCTCTTGCTGCTGCTATCACTCGGAGTGGTCTTGCTGCATTTGGAAGCCATGATGCACTTTACGGTAATATTTTCTAAAGAAAATTAAAGAGAGAGATAACACTACTACACTCAAGAGACGCACAATATACGAGATTGGTTACGTCTGCTATGTCATGTTCTCCGATCGGGACTACGGACATATATGCGATTGGACGTTGTCCAATTAGACGTTAAGCAGCGCACACCTGTATTTCACTCTTTCTAACAATAGTAGTGCCATAATTGTGGTATAAAAGGTGAATGGGAATATCTGCAGGGTGTGTTTTATCGCCAGAACTATGAAATAATAGTTCATGCTGATGGATCAGTGTTTTACACATCAGATTGTTGCTAAAATCATGGAGGATAACCGTGGTTTTCAAGACCAAGTGGAGGAACTTGAGAGACTGTACACACTGATGGAGACGGGCGCAAGTGACTTAGAGTCGTCGTTGAAATCAGATTGCATTCGCAGGATTGACAAAACTGTAACTCTCAAAAAGGATGAACTGGTAGGGACCTCCAAATCCAGCACACTGTGGGTCAACTACCAGTACATGGTAGGGATTGCTAGGGCACTTGTTGCAGCCGATCAAATGGGGTCATGGGAGATGCATCTCAGCTTGCTTGCCAATATTCGCGGCCACTGGCCATCCGAATTATCTGAAGTCGGCTCGTCTCTATCTCCAGAAGGTGCATGCATTAGAGGATGACAACCCTGAGGTTCATCAGAAGTTCCAGTCTGGGTTCCATATAATCAGACGCAACAGCCAATACTGGGCTGGCCTTGGCTCTGATCTTGTGATAGAACAGACACTAATGCACGCACTAATAAGCCAAGGGGGCCTAACACAAGGAAGTGGGATGTCAGAGCACCAGAGAGCAGTTTGAACTATGTCTTCCACTGTGTTATCCAATTACAACCTGGCCATGCAAGAACTGACTGTAAATAGTTACACAGCAGGTGAGAAGTTGTCCAACTCCAGAGTGAGTAGAGATGAGACTTGCCTTGAAAAAGTCGCAGCAAAACTGGACTGTTTCACGCCATTTTCGGATGATAAATCATTGCGCAACATCACAGGGATTTATGCAAATGAGGATGTCAATGTACATGACCTGTTCGCAATAGGAAATGCCATAGTTAGGAAGATGGACGGACACTCTGTTTTCTTGTGTTCGCACAAAAGGAGTTCGAAGGTGAAGACACTAGCATCCAGCAGGGCAGTCAAAGTTGCTGAAGACCGTACTATAGATCCAGCGTTGTTATTCCAGAGGTTCCTAGTTGTGTCACAGAAAGGTGATCTTCGGCTAGATGAAGTGATGAACTATGAACTCTGTCTATATCTGATGTCTTTGTTTGAAGCAAAGAACATCTTGCGCCAGCCGGATAAACCACAACTGGCAGAAGTGAGAAAGAACTATGTCACCTCCAAATCGGACAATGCTGACACACAGTCAGATTGACAGATCACTATGTTCTAGATGGGGGATCACTTCTGCACTGCTTAAAATGGACGGAGGGGTGCACCTACAGTTCAATTACAGATGACTACGCCTCACTCACTGTCAAACACTATGCCAAAGCCACTGTAATGTTTGATGGTTATAGGGTTGGGCCAAGCATAAAGGACTGTACTCATCAGCGTCGAAGTAGAAATTTGAATGCGAACAAGGTGAACATTACAGGGGCGACAAAATTTGTTGAAAGAAAGGACTTCTTGTCGAATGAGGCAAACAAGCAGGTAATTATCCAGCTCATCATGGAACGTTTGCGACAGGGAGGCTGCAAAGTGATTCATACTCAGAGAAGCAGCTTGTAATGATCTATTTTTTTTTTTTCCATGCCTTTACCAGATGCGACTCAACATCCAGAGTATTTGAGATCAGAAAGAAGTCGGGGTTCTGTTCACCAAAGTAAAGTCAGGATGTTGTGGAAACCAATGGCTGTAGGGCAATGGTGGCGTTGTTCAATGGAAATCAGAACAACTCCCTGGCATCTATCAGATACAATATTCTCTGCAAGAAAGCTGCGAGAGCTAAGACTTTCATCACGCCTGAAAGACTGCCACCAACCACCTCGGCCTGTAAATTTCACTCCTTGCAGACTTACTACCAGGTTATGGAGTGGATGGGCTGTACTGATGAAATGGAGCCGTCATAGTGGGGATGGAGGGTAGAAGAGGAAAAACTCGTTGCAGTGATGACAGACAAAAGGCCTTCTCCAGAGGTACTTATTCAGATGATTCACTGCAACTGTTCGGGAGGGTCGAATACGCTAAAGTGTACCTGTAGAAAGCATGGGCTGGAATGCACCAGTGCATGTGGGCATTGCCAAGATGGCAACTGTGGCAATATGACAAATGAGCCCGTGATAGAAGAGGATGATGAACAAGACTGCATCTGAGAAGCCATAAGGTAGCATATTATGTGTCATGATGTCAGTAGTTAATACCAGCGTTGTCCCTTGATTACGTCATTGATGTCATGATGTCAGTTCAAATGCAACTTTCATTCCAGGAACTACTGTTATTTGAAAAACACTGGTGAAAAGAGCATTCCTTAAAACATAGGGTTTTAAAAAACTTTATATTTAAGGTAATTCTCCTCTTGTTTGTATATATGCTCTTTTTAAATCAATAAAAAGATTATTGAAGGAAGAAGAAAAAACTTGCAATTTGATGGTTATCAGTCAGATTTTTGACGTTTTCTGCTGGCGGCCACCTTGTTTTCTGTTGTCATTTTTGGAAACTTTCACGTGTGTCAAAATTGTCCGCCTTTTGATATGTTGTTCTCCACATCAAATAGTACAATAGAAGATCATAAAACGTTTCTTTGCAATTTTTTTGGTGTTATGTGGTGTATTGACAAGCCTAGATGGTGCTACTGACATTGGCTGTACTTCATAAGCAAGAAATACAACAAAATAATTTATTAATAGCACTTTGTGTGTGGTATATTGTCACCACAAACAATGAGGAGGTGAGTGAAGGCGAGGCTGATTTGTGGGTTGAGTCGTGCGGGCGTGATACAAAGTTGGAGTGTTTGAGGAGAAGTTGTCAGACTGAGGTCAAGGCATGTTGAAAATGTAAATGCGTTTGGAGTGAGAGAATCAGAGAGGGGTCGGTGCAGAGGAGTTTCGCAGCCCGTCCACCTAAACCGGGAGCGAGGTTGGATTGATCTAAGTGCTCAGCTGATTTGGAAAGGTCGAGTTCGGCCTCCGGCTGGCTGGTGGGGTACAGGTACAGAGAGATCTCTACGGCAGGGCCCTTGTCCTAGTGTGGGGGACGACCCCATGTTTAGACAAATGAAACGCTGGCCCAGATAGACTGAAAAGGCAGGCGTTGGGACCAGAGGCGAGGATCGGGCTGATTCCATTCCCTCTTCTGCGACATGTACTGTTCTCTCCATGGTGCTAAGTCTTGAGACTGCTCCAACTGCAGCGAGCTTCGTGTCTGTGGGCTTTGCGGTGATTTGCCCCGCTGTGTGATGAACTGAGACTGAAGCTATGGGTCTAATCTGGCTGTTCCGGGCTCCGTGTCGATGGACTCAGTGTGATTCTGAACGCTGTCGCTTGTTCTTATTATTTGCAGGATTTATGTTTTTTTTCTCTCTCTCTCTCTATAGGCATTGAGTGTTAGACTCTTTTTAAAATTGGGTTCTTTCGAGTTTCTTGTTTTGTGGTTGCCTGTAAGCAGACAAATCCCAAGGTTGTATAATTTATCATCATCATCAGGTGCCGTGCCCAGTTTGAGCTTTGACTGCCATGGCCCACGCACTCCTGTTTCGGGTCAAGTGGATCAATTTATTGGTATTCATTTCCAGTTCTCTGGCTGCTGTCTCCGTCGTTATTTGTCTTTGTCTTCCTCTTGCTTTCTTTCCTTCAATCTTTCCCATAATTACTGTGCATTTTAACTCCTCTTTCCTAATCACATGTCCAATGAAGTTACGTTGCCTTTTTATGATCTCATACATTATTTCTCTTTTTGTGTTTGCTCTGTTCATGACTTCCTCGTTAGATATTCACTTCGTCCATGATATTCTTTGCATCCTCCTCAAAAACCACATCTCTGCTGATTCAATTCATTCCCTTATGTTACTAGATATTGTCCAGCATTCTGAGCCATATAACATAACTGGATAAACGTAACATTTCAGCACTCTGAGGCGGGTTGTCATGCCTCGTTTAGTATTTGTCAGTGTACTCTTCATTCTCGTGAAGGTGTCTTTTGCCATACCTAGTCTTCTTTTGATGTCGTAAGTTGCACCTGCCATCTGATGTCACCCAGCTTCCTAAGTAGCAAAAGTTCTGTACTTGTTTTATGTCTTCCGCTTTTATTCTCAGCCTGCCGATAGGATTCTCCTTCTTTTCGGATATCACCATACATTCTGTCTTTTTGCAATTGATAGATAGACCCATTTTTGCACTTCCTTCAACAACAATTATATCAAGCAACACACATCAAAGTTGCTGGTGAACGCAGCAGGCCAGGCAGCATCTCTAGGAAGAGGTACAGTCGATGTTTCGGGCCGAGACATCGACTGTACCTGTTCCTAGAGATGCTGCCTGGCCTGCTGCGTTCACCAGAAACTTTGATGATGTGTGTTGTGTGAATTTCCAGCATCTGCAGAATTCCTCATGTTTGCGAACAATTATATCAATCAAGTTTTGTAGTTCTTCCTCTGTACTTGCAATTAACACAGTGTCATCTGCATATCTGAAATTATTGATGTTTTCACCACCAACTTTGATTCCAAAGATGCTTCTTATTTTTTGCGATATTGTTTCACTGTACACATTAAATAAATCAGGGGAGAAAACACACCCTTGTCTAATGCCTCTCTTGATTTTCATAAACTGACTCACTTCTCCATCTATTCTTACAGCGGCCGTTTGTTCCCAGTACAGATCTCTGACTAGGCGGAGGTCTTTCAAATGTAAAACTATAGTATAATTTATAGATACATGAATAATGAATGTACTATGAGATTTATTCCTCTCTATAAAGGGGCAGTGGAAGTGAACAATCGCATCTCTACCATTCCCAAGGTCACACAGACCCAGGGTTACCATGAAAACCAGTGACTCCTTTAAGCCTCTTCACTTCGTTGTAACACAGCCAATGACCAAGGCTTTTACTAAATACAGAGATGTTGAGGTGTGACCACTCGGGGACAGTTCAAACACTAACAGCACATGGCCATTGTGACACCAGTGGGACACATCACAATGAAATGCGTCATCACAACAGGATTTAAACTCTGGTCACCTGGAGACCAGAGGCAGATTAAAGATTTTTTGTTTGATAGAAAAATTCAAGTTCGGATTGGATCAGAATGATCAAAACAGTACATAGTGGAAAATGGCACACCTCAAGGTAGTGTGATTAGCCCGTTACTTTTCATCATTATGATCAATGATGTCTTCACAAAGGTACCAGTGGATATAGGTAGGTCACTGTTTGCGGATGATGGGGCCTTGTGGAAAAGAGGCAGGAACGTGGACCATATAATCAAGAAACTACAAGAAGCAATTGATGAAGTGGTGGAGTGGGGTTATGATTGGGGATGTAGATTTTCAGTAGATAAAACTCAAACTGTATTTTTTTTTTACCAGGAAAAGGGTTGAGGTAGGGAAGAAGTTAAGGATGTATGGGGTTGAATTAGAAAGGGTTGCATCATTTAAATTTCTGGGAGTTATATTTGATGCGCGATTAACATGGGCAGACCATATCAGGAAAGTTGAGGAGAAATGTAAAAAAATAATAAATGTGATGAGATGTTTGACTGGTAGGGAATGGGGAGCAAGTTGTTCAGCTTTGAAGAGAATGTATGTGGCTTTAGTGAGATCTGTGTTGGACTATGGAAATATAGAATATGGATCAGCAGCTAGGTCTCTTATAAGGAAACTGGATGTAATTCAGGCTCAGGCCTTGAGAGTGTGCAGTGGGGCTTTTAAAACGTCACCAGTGTCAGCCCTACAGGTAGAAATGGGAATAATACCTTTGGAACTAAGAAGGATGCAACTGATGGCAAACTACTGGGCTAACTTGCAGGGGCACAATGATTCTCACCCTACTAAAGGAGTGTTGCAGGAGTGCTGGGAAAATGGGAGGTTTCAGAGGGATGCCTTTAGTCGGGTAGGGAATGATATCGCGAAAGAATGTGGAGTGTTTGATCTGAGGATAAGTCCTTCAGTAGTTTATCCGGTTGTAGCTCCATGGAAGCTTGTATGGCCTGACATAGACTGGCATTTGTTAGAGGTAAAAAGGAAAGAAAGATATAAAACAGATTTGGTAAATGCATTTAACTGTCATGTGATGGAAGAGTATAGTGATTATACTCACATTTATACAGATGGTGCGAAGCAACCTGAAACAGGAGTGACAGGGTTTGGGGTGGTAATACCAGCAAAAGAAATTGGAATCAGCAGAAGAACATCTAATAAGTTAGGGGTGTTTACAGTGGAGATGCTGGCAGTGTTGGTTGCGTTGCAATGGGTGCAGAAAGCCAGACAAGCCAAAGCATTGATATGTTCAGATTCGTCCTCAGTTCTAGCAAGTTCAAGGTCTTTTCACACAAACAGTCGGCAAGATGTACTTTATGAAGTCCTTCAGTTAGTTACAAGAATTGCAAATCAGGGAGATCAGGTAAAATTTCTATGGGTTCCAGCACATGTAGGGGTGAAGGGGAATGAGAGGGTGGATGAGTTGGCAAAGAGGGCGTTAAAGAAAGAAAATGTGGAAATGCGCATTAGTATCAGTAAAGCAGAGGTTAAGCGTGTAATCTGGGAAAAAGTCAACCAAATGTGGCAAGAAAAATGGGACGGGGGGGGGGAAAGGGAGGCATTTATATCAAATACAAGAGAGTGTTGCAGGTACTAGGGTAGGTAATGGAAACAGAAGAGAGGAAACTGTGTGGACTAGGTTAAGGCTGGGGCATTGTGCATTAAACAAAACATTGAAAATGATAGGGAAACACCAGACAGGATTGTGTGAGGAATGTCAGGAAGAGGAGTCAGTAGAACATGTAGTTTTGTGTTGCAGGAAGTATGGGAGACAGAGAGAGATGATGAGAATTAAATTAAGGGAGTTGGGGGTGCAGGAATTCACATTAAAAGGGTTGCTGGGCATGGGTGAGAGAGCACAAGTCCAGGTATTTTTAGCGTTTTTAAGGGGTACAAGGGTTTTTTATAGGATATGACGGATAATCAGGAATAGGGTACTAGGATGGTCAAAGATGGGAGGGTGAAGTGTGTGTGTGTGTGTGTGTGTGCGCGCGTGCGCGATTGAGTGAAGGGATTTAGAATATATGTCTAGTGCACATTCCGGAGCAGAGGGTGGCGGTAATGCACCATTAAGCTGGATGCCAACCGCCGTAAAACAAGATACAGACAGACCAGAGGCAGATATAAGCAAGGGAGATATTCTGGATTCAGACATACCTGCATGGGTGTTCAACAGACAGAGGGTTAAAGTACAGAGTTCTGTGTAAGTGGTGACAGAAGTAGACAGGGTAACGAAGCAGATGGGGACGGGTTCTCATGCTGTGTGTATCTGTGACTCGAAGTGTAAGTGGTCCTGTTATTGTCTAGTTGTTTGCCAGTGAGTAACCTTTTTCTTTCTTCTGCCAGAGGGACAAGACTTCCAAAAACCATGGCATCAGAGTGCGTCCTTGTCTGAAACCAGCTGGCTCTGAGATGACTCTGCCCACCCATACCAGGATCAGACTGATTCACCTAAGTGCTGATAGTTGCAGCTAGTGTGCCCTTCACTAGGGGCACACATCATGCTCTCTGTTGGCACCTACCCAGCCCGGAACCCTGGTTTCCAGTTGGCATCAGCTCATTTGGGGGTGGAAGACAAAAGATGGTTGGACCATTGTTGGGAAAGATGGTAAGAGCAACACCCCTGTTGATGACAATCCCCAGCCCTCCCCTTCCGCTAGCACTAACTGTAAATATGTTGCTGGACAAAGAAATGCATGCAATGCTCACAATAAAACTCGAAATACTAAAAAAGACAGTGCTCGCAAGGATATCAGTAAAAGTAACGGGATTTAAATTGCTATCATTAATTACCGCAGTATAAAAGGAAAATTGGCTGTGATTAATTCACTTATTGAAACTGAAAATGCTGACATTTTAATCGGGACTGAATCTTGGCTTGATCCTTTAATTAAATCTGCTGCCCAGTTTTATTTTCAGTGGGTGAAAGAGTTGAAGTAAGACCAGATGGTGGATTCCCAAAGTGGTTGTTTGGAACAGCAGATTGGGATAAATTCCAGAAGTTGAGTGAAGAGGTATTGACAAAGGTTGACATTTCTGCAAATATAGATGAATTAAACAATCAGGTGACTTCAACAATTATTATGGCAGCAAAACGATCTATACCCAGGAGTAAAAATAGGGCGAATAGAAAACTAGTATCATAGTGGGCAGAGGAATATTGTCAAACTGTGAAAAACAGAAATAGAACATTCAGGCTAGTTACAAGAACCCATAATATGCAGCATTTTGTTCAATATAAGAAGGCACAGGCAGTGGTGAAAAAAACTATAAGTCAAGCTAAAAGGGCAAGTTGGAGGAGTTTTTGCAACAAAGTAGGAAGAACAACACCTGTGGGAGAGGTATGGGGAATGATTAAGAGGATGGGTGGAGATAGAAGGGAATTGGAATATCCAGTAATGATATCTGAGGAGGGAACAGCAGTCTCCAGTAGGGATAAGGCTGAGATCATGGCCAAGTGGTTTGTAGATGTACACAGTTCAGAAAATTTGTCTGAAGAAGGGAGAAGGAGAAGGGAAAGAACAATGAATCAACACATAGGTGTGTTAAACAGGAGGGAAGAAACAGATGATACAATTGATGATCCATCCATGTTGGGAGAAATGGTGAGAGCAATAAAAAGCTCGAGACCAATATCCCCAGGGAATGACTTCCAGAAATCGTGGCATCTTGAGTGAGTCCTTGTCTGGTACTAGCTGGCTGTAAGATGACTCTGCCCACCCATACCAGGATCAGGCTGGTTCACCTAAGTGCCGACGGTTATAGCTGGTGTGCCCTTCACTAGGAGCACACATCATGCTCTCTGTTAGCACCTACCCAGCCCCAGAACCCTGGTTTCCAGTTGGCATCAGCTCATTTGGGGGAGGAAGACAAAAGATGGACCATTATTGGGAAAGATGGTAAGAGTAACACCCCAGTTGATGACAATCCCAGCCCTCCCCTTCCACTAGCACGAACTGTAAATATGTTGATGGACAAAGAAATGCATGCAATGCTCACAATAAAACTTGAAATACTAAAAAAGTCAGTACTCGAAAGGATATTAGTAAAAGTAACGGGATTAAAATTGCTATCATTAATTGCCGCAGTATAAAAGGAAAATTGGCTGTGATTAATTCATTTATTGAAACCGAAAAACCGAAAATCCTGACATTTTAATCGGGACTGAATCTTGGCTTGATCCTTCAGTTAAATCTGCTGAGATATTCCCTCCTCATTTTCAAATTTTTAGAAAGGACAGAAACTCTCAAGGAGGCAGTGTTTTTATCGGTGTGAACAATACTATTCCTTGTTTTGAAAGAACTGGCTTACGGAGTGACTCTGAGAAAATTTGGTGTCAAGCTACACTTCAGGGACAAATGGTGCGGATCGAGAGTTTTTACCATCCACCTGATGCGAAGTCTGGGCCTCTTTTAGACCTTGAATCCAGCATTTCCAAAATAAACACCTCGTGGCGCTCTATTATCTTTGGGGGGTGATTTTAATGTCCCGGGTGTCGATTGGACTGACGGCACACAAAGTGAACCAAAAGGTGCTCTTCAGGAAGCCCTGGCTGATTTGATTCTGAAAAGTCATCTGTTTCAGAAAGTTACTTTTCCTACCAGACGTGATGATACAGGTGGCGCCGAAAACACCTTAGATTTATTGCTGACTTTGCTTTCAGATTTAATTTCGGAGGTTTCACCCAGTGCTGGAATCAGTGATCATTTTAGTATTGAAGGAAAACTGCACACAAAGATTAAAGATCCCCCTAAACCATCTCGTAAAGTTCCACTTTTGAGAAAGGTGAACAGTGAGGAATTCAAAGACTTAGCAAAACAACTTGAGAGAGACTTCTTTAACTTACAACCAGACAAAAGATCTGTTGAAGACAACTGGATGTGGCTGAGAGACTCATTAAATGTTATTGTTACGAATCATGTTCCTCATAAATTTATTAAGGACCATATGCATTCTCCTTGGCTTTCAGCGAAATTAAAACATCTCAGTAGTAAAAAAAGAGAAATCTTACATGCGTGCCAAAAAATAGTGGTACAAGACTGGATTGGGGCAAGTTCACCAGAGTGTGGAAGCAAGTCGACCATCCCATTAGGAGTGCTCATAAACAACATGTTTCTTCAATTCTTGAGGGAGAGCATCCTAAGGATCTTTGGAGATATGTGAAATCGAGATGGACAGACAACACTGGTGTCCAGATGCTAAAGATGAACAACTGTCTAATCACTGAGGACCAGGAGAAAGCAGAATCTCTTGCAAACCAATTTCAAAATGTTTTTACCCGGAAAGATACAGAACATTCACCTTTCTGAGGTCATCCTCAGCTTTTCTCAGCTTCTTACCTTGCTCCCTAAAATCTCTCTTCAGGACCTTCTCACCTTATGTGCCTATGCACCAATGCTTCTGGCTGCTCACCCACATCATTGAGAATGCCATGGTCCTGATCCAAGACATCCTGATCCTGGCACCAGGGAGGCAATTTACCAGCCAGATGTCTGTTGCACTCGCCGAACTTCATCTCTGTTCCTCTGACTAAGGAATCTCCAATCAACATGGCAGTCCTCTTCACCTCTCTGCTCTTCTGAGACTCAATGCCAGAGATCCGGTCACTGTTGCTACCCCCACCATTTTGTCCTCCCCCTTCATAGAATCTGAAGTCTTGTACTTATTGAGGGGAATGGCCACAGGTGTACTTCACAATGGTTGTGCATTTCCCTTACCCCGGCAGGCACGCAGTTATCTGTCTCCTGCAACCTAGTGATGGATAACAGATGAGCTATGAACAAATAAGGACCAAGAGAGAGTGACTTTCAAGACGATGTACCTCACCCAAACCTGATCTGACCTAAATCTGACGAGACTTTATAACCAGAAAAATTACTAAGTTGAGCCAACAAAGATAAAATAACAGGAATTGATTTCTCAGGATTAGAGATATATAATAACAAATCAGCTGCATATAATGATAATTTATGTATCTCATTTCCGCGGATAATACCAAAAATATTGGGCGAGTCTCGGATAGCGATTGCTAAAGGTTCAAGGGCAATATTAAATAATAAAGGACTAAGAGGACATCCTTGCCTAGTACCGCGAGATAGACGAAAAAAGGGAGATCTTTGATTATTAGTACAAAGCGAAGCTACAGGGGTATGATATAACAATCCAGAATATTAATATCAGACTAAAATTAAATTTCTCAAACACACTACTTATGGCCATTCAACTCTATCAAAAGCTTTCCCAGCATCTAATGAAATAATACATTCCGGAGTGTTAAGTGAAGGGGTATAAACAATATTCATTAACCTCCTGATATTAAAAGATGAATAACGGTTTTTAATAAATCCTGTTTGGTCCACAGAGATAATTTGAGGTAATACCTTCTCTAGCCTAGTTGCTAAAATTTTTGAAAAATTTTTTGAATCTACATTCAAAAGAGATATCGGCCTATATGATGCACAATCAGTAGGATCCTTATTCTTTTTAAGAATTAAAGAAATAGAAGCTTCATAAAATGATTGTGGTAATCTAGCTAAACTGATTGCTTCTTTGAATATTCTAGACAGCCAAGGAGAGAGAACAGAGGAAAAAGACTTAAAAAATTCCACTGTAAAACCATCTGGACCAGTCGCTTTACCGGAATTCATTGGTGAGATTACAGCTGTTATTTCTTCTGAGTTTCTGATATTAAACAGTCTTCGGGTGATAATTTTGGAAAATTCAATTTTCTTAGAAGATCATGCATGATGTTAAAATCATGAGGAAAGTCAGAATGGTAGAAAGAGATATAAAATTCTTGAAAGGTTTTGTTTATCTCTTCATGATCAACTGTCAAAGTATCATCATATTTACGGATCTTAGTAATTTGACGTTTAACCAAAGTAGATTTCAATTGATTGGCTAATAATTTACCCGATTTATCACTATGAATATAAAACTCACTTCTAGTTTTCATTAATTGATTTTTTAATCAAGGATGTTAATATTAAACTATGTTCCATTTGGAGTTCAACTCTCTGTTTATAAAGCTCCTTGCTAGGAGCAATAGCATATTTTTTATCAATTTCTTTAATTTTATCAGCCAACGAAAGTATTTCATTCTTAGTACGTTTTTCCAAACCAACAGAGTAGGAAATAATCTGTCTGCGAATATAAGCTTTAAAAGCATTCCATACTGTTCCGTTGGAAAATTCTTCCGTAATATTAGTTGAAAAGAAGAAATCAATTGGTTCCTTCATAAACTTAACAAAGTCCAAGTCTTGAAGCGAATTAGAATTAAATCGCCATTGTCTATTAGTAGAAAATGTATCCATTAATTTAATAGAAAGTTTCATTGGAGCATGATCTGAAATGGCGATAATGTCATAATTGCAATCAATTACAGATGGAATTAATCAAGAGTCAATAAAAAAGTAGTCAATTTGAGAATAAGAATGATGAACATGTGAAAAGAATGAAAATTATTTGTCCTTTGGGTGTAGCAATCTCCAAATTTCTGAGATCCCAGAATCAGTCATAAAAGAGTTGGTAAGAGTAGCCGACTTATTCGGTAGTTCGGTAATACCTTAATAAGAGTGAATTATTTCCCCGAAATAAGCGGGTTCCTATTTATGGATGTTTACCATTTAAATTGGTTACTGACTCTTTTATATATTTAGGGCTTGAAATCACAAAAAAGCATAAAGATTTATTTAAAGCTAATTTTTTACCTTTAATTGATCAGATTAAACTTTTGTTTACTAAATGGTTACCAATGTCTTTGGCACTGATCTGTCTGATCAATGCTATCAAGATGATTATTTTGCCTAAATTTTTATATCTATTTCAATCGGTACCAATTTTTATTCCAAAATCTTTTTTTGATAATGTTGATTCAAAAATTTCCTCATATATATGGCAGAACAAAACCCTAGGTTAAGTAAAAGGCATTTACAGAAATCTAAAAAAGAGACGGGGGGGGGCGGGTGGTGGTGTTAAGCGCTCCCAAATTTTAGATTTTACTATTGGGCAATTAATATTCGATACTTAAAATTTTGGTTTCGGGACTTGGATGTAATTTAGATTGGAAAATGAAAGGTAAAGTATGATTTTGTGATCTGTTTTTGGATAATTGTTTTATGTCCATTGAACAACTATCTAATAAATATAATTTACCTAGATCTCACTTTGTTAGGTATTTACAGGTTAGAAACTTGTTAATTACTATTTCTCCTAATTTTCCACATTTATATCCAATGGATATTTTGGAAAAAATTTCAGATTTCAATCTTTTTGAGAAAGTTGTGGGAGCAATGATTTATAAAATAATTATGAATTTATATCCTGATGTATCTAATAAAATTAAAACTGATTGGGAAAGAGAATTTAAGATTACTGTACCGATTGAAAAATGTGAAAAAATTCTTCAATTAGTTAACTCATCCTCTATATGTGCTAAACATGCGTTGATACAGTTTAAAGTAGTGCACAGGGCTCATATGTCCAAAAATAAATTATCTTGTTATTACTCTTATATAAATCCTATATGTGATAGATGTCATTCCGAGATAGCTTCTTTAACTCACATGTTTTGGTCATGTCCTTTGTTGAAAAAAATATTGGAAAGATATTTTTGATATTATTTCAACGGTTTTGAATATAGACTTACAGCCTCACCCAATTACTGCTATTTTTGGGTTACCAATGATAGAATCAAATCACTTAACCTCTTCAGCTCATCGGATGATTGTATTTCTTTTTTTAATGGCTAGAAGATCCATTTTGCTGAATTGGAAAGAGATTAATCCTGCTACCACATTTCATTGGTTTTCTCAAACTATGTTGTGTTTAAATTTGGAAAAAATTAGAAGTGTTTATGACCCCTCTATTCAATTCGAAAAGACTTGGAGGCCATTTATTCAACATTCTCATATAATGTAATTTGATCATTTCCAAACTTATTTTACTTCTTTGTAATGTTGATTGAGAGGAATGGAGTTGTCGACACTAAGGTTTTCTTTTTTCTCTTTTTATTTAACGATGTTACAAAACAGCCCATGTCTTTTTTATTTAGTTTAGTTGATTAATTCTGTTTAGATTATTTCTTTTCGGGGCGGGTTATTATTTTTTTTCCTTTGTCATGATTTTTTTTAGATATTTTTCTTTGTTTTATATTATTCATTTGTATCCTATATGATTGGGAGTTTTATCATTTAAGTGTTATCTGGCTTTATAATCACTTACGTTAATTATAACAATGTATTCCCAATAATTTTGTACTACTGCCATGGTATGTTTATTGTTATGAAACTAATAAGATTGAAAAAGAAAAGTAAATGATGAGACAAAGCCCCTCTAAACACTGACACATTCCAAAAGAATGGCTGCTGCACTTGCCCTTGAATTGTTCTTATAGCCTCTTTCCAATAAATCCCTCTTGCTGATTGATCGCTTCTGAACTCAAGAGGAACTGCTGTGAAACTCTGCCTTTGAAATCTCAATCGCCATCCTGTTTAAAATGTAGCTCTTTTTACACAGGCTTGATGTGAATTGTCCAATTTAGAGATTAATGCTGTCAATATAGCGCCAAAATACCCCAGCCCCAAAAAACTGCAAAAAAAAAAGTTTTATGGTCATTTCTTGTACTCTCAGACATATGGAAGAACATATTGAAAGTTGGACAGAAACGGAGCACGGGAAAGTAAAAAAAAAAATCTGACGTTAAAAAGTGGCCGCCAATGAAAAGAATCTGACCCATACCTGTCTTATTTTGCTATACAGTTATGCGTTGCTTAACGTCCACGATAAGTTCTGTGAAATCGGATGTTATGTGATTTGGGCGTTGTGCGAACACCATATTTTATACTTAACAAACCTATATGGAGTACTGTATTGTACCTGTATTGACGAAATAGCCAAGAACTTACACTAAACCTGTATAGTGTACACTGTAATACATACATCAGCACTCACAGACTCACCACTAACTTTCACATTACGCAGCGAAAAATGTTGCTTGAAGTGCTTGACCCACCCAGACTTAGCACTAAACTCAATATCGTAGTCTGGTCCTGCTTTCTTTAAGCATTTCGAACAAGCTCCGTGCTTTAGCGGTAATCGTCAACATGCTGAGAGGGATTCACTTTTGTGTTTGGTCCTTAATCCATGTCATTAGCACTGGTTTTCCACCTTCACATTGTTTAATAACCTTTTGTTTCACTTCCAAATAAATACTTTTCCTTTGCTCCTTGCTGCTGCTATCATGAGGAGTGATTTTGCTGTGTTTGGAAGCCATGATGCACTTTACGGTAATATTTTCTAAAGAAAATTAATCAGATAACACTACTACACTCAAGAGACACGCGATACACAAGATTGGTTACGTTCACTAGGGCACGTTCTCCAATCAGGACTACGGACGTATATGCGATCGGACGTTGTCCGAATGGACGTTAAGTGGCGCACACCTGTATTTCACTCTTTCTAACAATGGTAGTGCCATAATTGTGGTACAAAATGTGAATGGGAATACCTGCAAGGTGTGTTTTATCGCCAGAACTATGTACTATTATTTCATGATGTCATGCTGGTGTATCAGATTGTTGCTAAAAACATGGAGGATGACCCTGGTTTTCGAGACCAAGTGGAGGAACTTGAGAGACTTTACACACTGATGGAGACTGGTGCAAGTGACTTGGAGTCGTCATTGAAATCAGATTGCATTCGCAGGATTGACAAAACTGTAACTCTCAAAAAGGATGAACTGGCAGGGAGCTCCAAAACCAGCACACTGTGGGTCAGCTACCAGCACATGGTAGGGATTGCTAGGGCACTTGTTGCAGCTGATCAAATGGGGTCATGGGAGATGCATCTCAGCTTGCTTGCCAATATTCGCGGCCACTGGCCATCCGAATTATCTGAAGTCGGCTCGTCTCTATCTCCAGAAGATGCATGCATTAGAAGATGACAACCCTGAGGTTCATTAGAAGTTCCATTGTGGATTCCATGTAATTAGAAGCAGCAGCCAATACTGGGCTGGCCTTGGCTCTGATCTTGTGATAGAACAGAGACTAATGTGCTCACTAAAAAGCCAAGGGCAAGGCACAAGGAAGTGAGATGTCCAAGAAATACCTAAGAAATAGTGGATGCATTAGTGATAATTTTTCAAAACTCTTTAGATTCTGGATTAGTTCCTGAGGATTGGAGGGTGGCTAATGTAACCCTACCTTTTAAAAAAGTAGAGAGAGAGAAACCGGGGAATTATAGACCGGTAAGCCTGACATCGGTGGTGGGGAAAATGCTAGTCAGTTATCAAAGATGTGATAACAGCACATTTGGAAAGCGGTGAAATCATCGGACAAAGTCAGCATGGATTTGTGAAAGGAGATGTCTGACAAATCTTATAAAATCTTTTGAGGATGTAACTAGTACAGTGGATAGGGGAGAACCAGTGGATGTGGTATATTTGGATTTTCAAAAGGCTTTTGAAAAGGTCCCACACAGGAGATTAGTGTGCAAACTTAAAGCACACGGTATTGGGGGTATGGTATTGATGTGGATAGAGAATTGGTTGCAGACAGGAAGCAAAGCGTGGGAATAAACGGGACCTTTTCAGAATGGCAGGCAGTGACTAGTGGGGTACCGCAAGGCTCAGTGCTGGGACCTCAGTTGTTTACAATATATATTAATGACTTAGACGAGGGAATTAAATGCAGCATCTCAAAGTTTGCGGATGACACGAAGCTGGGCTGCAGTGTTAGCTGTGAGGAGGATGCTAAGAGGATGCAGGGTGACTTGGATAAGTAAGGTGAATGGGCAAATTCATGGCAGATGCAATTTAATGTGGATAAATGCGAGGTTATCCACTTTGGTGGCAAGAACAGGAAAACAGATTATTATGTGAATGGTGGCCGATAAAGAAAAGGGGAAGTGCAATGAGACCTGGGTGTCATTGTACACCAGTCATTGAAAGTGGGCATGCAGGTACAGCTGGTGGTGAAAAAGGCGAATGGTATGCTGGCATTCATAGCAAGAGGATTCGAGTACAGAAGCATGGAGTTACTACTGCAGTTGTACAAGACCTTGGTGAGACCACACCTGGAGTATTGTGTGCAGTTTTGGTCCCCTAATCTGAGGAATGACATTCTTGTCATAGAGGGAGTACAAAGAAGGTTCACCAGATTGATTCCTGGGATGGCAGGACTTTCATATGATGAAAGACTGGATCGACTAGGCTTATACTCTCTGGAATTTAGAAGATTGAGGGGGGATCTTATTCAAACGTATAAAATTCCAAAGGGATTGCACAGGCTAGATTTAGGAAGATTGTTCTTGATATTGGGGAAGTCCAGAATGAGGGGTCACCGTTTGAGGATAAAGGGGCAGCCTTTTAGGACGGAGGTGAGGAAAAACTTCTTCCGACAGAGAGTGGTGAATCTGTGGAATTCTCGGCCACAGGAAACAGTTGAGGCTAGTTAATTGGCTATATTTAAGAGGGAGTTAGATATGGCCCTTGTGGCTAAAGGGATCTGGGGGTATGGAGAGAAGGCAGGTGCAGGGTGCTGAGTTGGATGATCAGCCATGATCATACTGAATGGTGGTGCAGGCTCGAAGGGCCGAATGGCCTACTCCTGCACCTATTTTCTATGTTTCTATGTCAGAGCACCCGAGAGCAGTTTGGACTATGTCTTCCACTGTGTCATCCTCTTACAACCTTGCCATGCAAGAACTGGCCACGAATAGTTACACAACAGGTGAACAACATAAGGAATTGTCCACCTCCAGAGTGAGTAGAGATGAGACTGACCTTGGAAAAAGTCGCAGCAAAACTGGCCTGTTTCACGCCATTTTCGGATGATAAATCATTGCACAACATCATCACTGGGTTGATGCAAATGAGGATGTCAATGTACATGACCTGTTCGCAATAGGAAATGCCAGAGTTAGGGAGATGGACAGACACTCTGTTTTCTTGTATTTGCACAAAAGGAGTTCAAAAGTCAAGACACCAGCATCCAGCAGGGCAGTCAAAGTTGCTGAAGACTGTACCATAGATCCAGCGTTGTTATTCTATATCTGATGTCTTACTTTGAAGTGAAGATCATCTTGCGCCAGCCGGATAAGCCACAACTGGCAGAAGTGATAAAAAAAAACTATGTCACCTCCAAATCGGACAATGCTGTCACACAGACGATCGCAGTGACAGATCACTATGTTCTAGATGGAGGATCACATCTGCACTGCTTAAAATGGACAGAGGGGTGCACCTACAGTTCAATTTCAGATGACTACGCCTTACTCACTGTCAAACACTATGCCCGAACCACTGTAGTGTTTGCTGGTTATGGGGTTGGGCCAAGCATAAAGGACTGTACTCATCAGCGTCAAAGTAGAAATTTGAATGCGAATAAGGTGAACATTACAGGGGCGACAAAATTTGTTGGAAAAAAAGGAGGACTTCTTGTTGAATGAGGCAAACGAGCAGGTAATTATCCAGCTCATCATGGAACGTTTGTGACAGAGAAGCTGCAAAGTGATTCAAGGTGAAGGAGATGCGACATTGAGATTGCAAAAGCAGCTGTCACACTTTCTGCTTTCAAATCTACCACCCTCGTTGGAGATGACACAGATCTCCTCGTAGTCTTGCTCTACCATGTACTGGTAACAAACTGCACTGAACTCTATTTCCGCTCGGATAAGGCGAAATCAAATGCCTATAATATCATGCTCTTTAAGCAGATACTTGGAGAAGCAGCTTGTAATGATCTGTTGTTTCTCCATGCCTTTACTGGATGCGACTCAACGTCCAGAGTATTTGGGATCGGAAAGAAGTCGGGGTTCCAAAGAATCATCAAGAAAGAAAAGGGAATCAGAGATTGTTCGAAAGCATTCTGTTCACCCAAGCAAAGTCAGTATGTTGTGGAAAGCAATGGCTGTAGGACAATGGAGGCATTGTTCAATGGATATCAGAACGAATCCCTGGCATCTATCAGATACGATATTCTCTGCAAGAAAGGTGCGAGAGCTGAAACTTTCGTCACGCCTGAAAGACTGCCACCAACCACCTCGTGCTGTAAGTTTCACTCCCTGCGGACTTACTACCAGGTTGTGGAATGGATGGGCTGTACTGATGAAATGGAGCCGTCTGAGTGAGGATGGAGGGTAGAAGGGGAAAAACTCATTCCAGTGATGACAGACAAAAGGCCTTCTCCAGAGGTACTTATTCAGATGATTCACTGCAACTGTTCGGGAGGGTGCAATATACTCAAGTGTACCTGCAGAAAGCATGGGCTGGAATGCACCAGTGCATGTGGGCATTGCCAAGATGGCAACAGTGACAATATGACAAATGAGCCCGTGATAGAAGAGGATGATGAACAAGACTGCATCTGAGAAGCCATAAGGTAGCATATTATGTGTCATGATGTCAGTACTTAATACCAGCAGTGTCCCTTGATTATGTCATTGCTGACATCATGATGTCAGAACAAATGCAACTTTCATTCCAGGAACTACTGTTAATTGAAAAACATTGGTGAATAGAGCATTCATTAAAACATCAGGTTTAAGAAACTTGCAATTTGATGGTTATCAGTCAGATTTTTGATGCTTTTCTGCTAGCGGCCATCTTGTTTTAAGATGTCATTTTTGGAAACTTTCCCGTATGTCAAAATTGTACAACTTTTGATTTGTTGTTCTCTACATCGAATAGTACAATAAACGATCATAAAACGTTTCTTTCTTTTTCAATCTTTTTAATACTTTCATAATGATACACATAGCATAGTAATGGTACAAAGTTATTGGGAATGCGTTGTTATAATTGGCATAGTTAATTATAAAGCCAGTTGACACATAAATGATAAAACTCCCAATCATATAAGATACAGATGAACAATACAAAAGAAAGAAAAATATCTCAAAAGTCATGAAAAAGGAAATAAAAATACAACTGTAACGCCCCCAAAAAGCTAATCTAAACAGTATTAATCAACTAAACTAAAAAAAAAAGACGTGGGCTGTTATGCAACATCATAAAAAAAGGAAACCTCAGTGTTGAGGACTCCGTTCCTCTCAACCAATATTACAAAGTAAGCGGAACAAGTGCTACACATGCCTTTACACTTCCTCCCTTACCACCATTCAGGGCCCCAAACAGTCCTTCCAGGTGAGGCATCACTTCACCTGTGAGTCGACTAGGGTGATATACTGCGTCCGGTGCTCCCGATGTGGCCTTTTATATATTGGTGAGACCCGACGCAGACTGGGAGACCGCTTTGCTGAACATCTACGCTCTGTCCGCCAGAGAAAGCAGGATCTCCCAGTGGCCACACATTTTAATTCCACATCCCATTCCCATTCTGACATGTCTATCCACGGCCTCCTCTACTGTAAAGATGAAGCCACACTCAGGTTGGAGGAACAACACCTTATATTCCGTATGGGTAGCCTCCAACCTGATGGCATGAACATTGACTTCTCTAACTTCCGCTAGGCCCCACCTCCCCCTCGTACCCCATCTGTTACTCTTTTTTATGCACACATTCTTTCTCTCACTCTCCTTTTTCTCCCTCTGTCCCTCTGAATATACCTCTTGCCCATCCTCTGGGTCACCCCCCCCCCCGTCTTTCTTCCCGGACCTCCTGTCCCATGATCCTCTCGTATCCCCTTCTGCCTATCACCTGTCCAGCTCTCGGCTCTATCCCTCCCCCTCCTGTCTTCTCCTATCATTTTGCATCTCCCCCTCCCCCTCCAGCTTTCAAATCCCTTACTCACTCTTCCTTCAGTTAGTCCTGACGAAGGGTCTCGGCCTGAAACGTCGACTGCGCCTCTTCCTATAGATGCTGCTTGGCCTGCTGCGTTCACCAGCAACTTTGATGTGTGTTGCTTACAAAGAAATAAAATAAGTTTGGAAAAGGTCAAATTACATCATATGAAAATGTTGAATAAATGGCCTCCAGATCTTTTAGAATTTAATAGAGGGATCATAAAACATTTCTTTGCAATTTTTTTGGGGTTATGTAGTATATTGACCCGCCTAGATGGTGCTACTGACATTGGCCGTATTTCATAGGCAAGAAATACAACAAAATAATTTATTAATTACTCTTTATCTGTGGTAAATTGACACCACTAACAATGAGTTGAGTGAAGGCGAGGCTGACTTGTGGGTTGAGCCATGGGGATGTGATACAAAGTTGGAGTGTTTGAGGAGAAGTTGTCAGAGGCATTTTCGAAATGTAGATGTGTTTGGAGCGAGAGAATCAGAGAGGAGTCGGTGCAGAGGAGTTTCGGAGCCCGTCCACCTAAACCGGGAGCAAGGTTGGATTGATCTAAGCACTCTGAACGCTGTCGCTTGTTCTTATTGTTTGCAGGATTTGTATTTTTTCTGTCTCTTTCTACATGCTCGTGGTGATAGTCTCTTTTCAAAATTGGGTTCTTTCGGGTTTCTTGTTTTGTGGCTGCCTGTGAACAGACGAATTGCAAGGTTGTATAATTTGTCATCATCATCAGGTGCCATGCCCAGTTTGAGCTTTGACTGCTATGGCCCACACACTCCTGTTTCGGGTCAATTCATTGATATTCATTTCCAGTTCTCTGGCTGCTGTCTCCAGGGTGTCTGATCCTTGGAGGGTCAGACACCCTGAGCCAATAGGCTGGTCCTGGACTTATTTCCTGGCATAATTTACGTATTACTGTTTAACTATTTATTGTTTTATTACTATTTAATTATTTATGTTGCAACTGTAAGGAAAACCAGTTTCCCCCGGGATCAATAAAGTATGACTATGACTATGATCATCATTTGTCTTTGTCTTCCTCTTGCTTTCTTCCCTTCAATCTTTCCCATAATTACCGTGCATTCTAACTCCTCTTTCCGAATCACGTCCGATGAAGTTACGTTGCCTTTTCATGATCACATTCACTATTTCTCTTTTTGTGTTTGCTCTGTTCATGACATACTTGTTAGATATTGGTTTCGTCCATGATATTCTTTGCATCCTTCTCAAAAAGCACATCTCTGCTGATTCAATTCATTACCTTATGTTACTAGATATTGTCTAACATTCTAAGCCATATAACATAACTGGATAAACGTAACATTTCCATACTCTGAGGTGGATTATCATGCCTAGTTTAGTATTGGTCTTCATTCTGGTAAAGGTGTCTTTTGCCATCCCTATTCTTCTTTTGATGTCCAGGTCGCACCTGCCATCTGATGTCACCCAGCTTCCTAAGTAGCAAAAGTTCTGTACTTGTTTTATCTCTTCCTTGTTTATTCTCAGCCTGCAGATACGATTCTCCTTTTTGGATATCACCATACATTCTGTCTTTTTGCAATTGATAGGTAGACCCCCATTTTTGCACTGTCTGCTATAGTTATATCTATTAGGTTTTGTAGTTCTTCCTCCGTACTTGCAATTAACACAGTGTCATCTGCATACCTGAAATTATTGATGTTTTCACCGTCAACTTTGATTCCCAAGATGTCTCCTATTTTTTTGCAATATTGCTTCACTGTACACATTAAATTAATCAGGGGAGAAAACACACCCTTGTCGAATGCCTCTCTTGATTTTTGTAAACTGACTCACTTCTCCATCTATTCTTATAGCGGCAGTTTGTTCCCAGTACAGATCTCTGACTAGGCGGAGGTCTTTCAAATGTAGAACTACAGTATAATTTATAGATACGTGAATAATAAATGTACTTGAGATGTATTCCTCTCCATAAGGCGACAGTGGAAGTGAATAATCGCATCTCAAACAATAATCACACAGACCCAGGGTTACCATGAAAACCAGTGTCTCCTTTAAGCCTCTTCACTTCGTTGTAACACAGCCAATGACCAAGGCTTTTACTAAATACAGAGATGTTGAGGTGTGACCACTCGGGGACAGTTCAAACACTAACAGCACATGGCCATTGTGACACCAGTGGGACACATCACAATGAAATGCGTCATCACAACAGGATTTAAACTCTGGTTGCCTGGAGACCAGAGACAGATATAAGCAAGGGAGATGTTCTGGATTCAGACATACCTACATGGGTGTTCAACAGACGGAGGGTTAAAGTACCGAGTTCTGTGTAAGTGGTGACAGAGGTAGACAGGCTAATGAAGCAGGTGGGAACAGGTTGTCATGCTGTGTAAATCTGTGTCTCGAAGTGTAAGTGGTCCAGTCATTGTCTAGCTGTTTGCCAGTGAAATAACTTTTTCTTTCTTCTGCCAGAGGGACAAGACTTCCAGAAACCGTGGCATCTGAGTGAGTCCTTGTCTGGTAATAGCTGGCTCTGAGATGACTCTGCCCATCCATACCAGGATAAGGCTGGTTCACCAAAGTGCTGACAGTCACAGCTGGTGTGCCCTTCATTAGCGGCACACATCATGGTCTCTGTTGGCACCAACCCAGCCCGGAACCCTGGTTTCCAGTTGGCATCAGCTCATTTGGGGGAGGAAGACAAAAGATGGTTGGACTATTGTTGGGAAAGATGGTAAGAGCAACACCCCTGTTGATGACAATCCCCAGCCCTCCCCTTCCACTAGCACTAACTGTAAATATGTTGATGGAGAAAGAAGTGCACGCAATGCTCACAATAAAACTCGAAATACTAAAAAAGACAGTGCTCGCAAGGATATTAGTAAAAGTAATGGGATTAAAATTGCTATCATTGTTTGCCACAGTAGAAAAGGAAAATCGGCTGTGATTAATTCACTTATTGAAACTGAAAATCCTGACATTTTAATCGGGACTGAATCTTGACTTGATCTTTCAATTAAATCTGCTACCCAGTTTTATTTTCAGTGGGTGAAAGAGTTGAAGTAAGACCAGGTGGTGGATTCCCAAAGTGGGTGTTTGGAAAAGCAGATTGGGATAAGTTCCAGAAGTTGAATGAAGAGGCATTGACAAAGATTGATATTTCTGCAAATATAGATGAATTAAACAGGTGATTTCAGCAATCATTATGGCAGCAGAAGGATCTATACCCAGGGGTAAAAATAGGACGAATAGAAAACTTGTACCATGGTGGACAGAGGAATGTTGTCAAGCTGTTAAAAACAGATATAGAACATCCAGGCTTGTTAAAAGAACGCATAATATGCAGCATTTGATTCAATACAGCAAGGCACAGGCAGTGGTGAAAAGAACTATAAGTCAACTAAAAGGGCAAGTTGGAGGAGTTTTTGCAACAAAATAGGAAGAACAACACCTGTGGGAGAGGTACGGGGAATGATTAAGAGGATGGGTGGGGATAGAAGGGAATGGGAATATCCAGTAATGATATCTGAGGAGGGAACAGCAGTCTCCGGTAGGGATAAGGCTGATATCATGGCCAAGTCGTTTGTTCAGATTCACAGTTCAGATAATTTGACTGAAGAAGGGAGATGGAGAAGGGAAAGAACAATGAATCAGCACATAGGTGTGTTAAACAGGAGGGAAGAAACAGATGATACAATTGATGATCCATTCATGTTCGGAGAAATGGTGAGAGCAATAATGAGGTCAAGACCAACATCCCCAGGGAAAGACCTGATGTGCGATGTTCTGCTAAAAAATCTAGGAGAAGGAGCTTTCTTGAGGTTGCTGCATTTTTATAACAGTGTGGGAGGAGGGAAGATTCTCAAGTGCATGGAAAGAAGCAGTAGTAATTCCGATAAGGAAACCTGGCAAGGATCCGTCAAAACCCACTAGCTACAGACCAATGGGATTAACATCAAATCTATGTAAGATGATGGAAAGGGTGATAACAGAAAGGTTACCGTATGAGCTTGCGAAGAGAGGAATGCTGGCAAGTTACCAGAGTGGTTTTAGGAAGGGAAGGAATTCCATAGACTCAGTGCTAAGGTTAGAGACTGAAATAAGAAAGGCCCAGGCAAATAAAGACTCAGTAGTTGCAGTATTTTTTGACATTGAAAAAGCCTATGATATGATGTGGAAGGAGGTATTGTTAATTAAAATGCACATGATGGAGGTTGGTGGGAGTGTTTTTAATTGGATTAAAGATTTTTTGTTTGATAGAAATATTCAAGTTCGGATTGGATTAGAATTATCAAAACAGTACCTAGTGGGAAATGGCACACCTCAAGGTAGTGAGATTAGCCAGTTATTTTCCATTATTATGACCAATAATGTCTTCACAAAGGTACCAGTGGATATAGGAAGGTTACTGTTTGTGGATGATAGGGCCTTGTGGAAAAGAGGCAGGAACATGGAGCATAGAGTCAGGAAAATACAAGGAGCAATTGATGAAGTGGTGGAGTGGGGTTATGATTGGGTATGTAAGTTTTCAGTAGAAAAAACTCGGTGTATTTTTCACCAGGAAAAATATTGAGGTAGGGAAGAGGTTAAGGATGTATGGGATCGAATTAGAAAGGGTTGGATCATTTACATTTTTGGGAGTTACATTTGATTCACGATTAACATGGGCAGAACAAATCAGGAAAGTTGAGGAGAAATGTAAAAAAGTAATAAATGTGATGAGATGTTTGACTGGTAGGGAATGGGGAGAAAGTTGTTTAGCGTTGAAGAGAATGTATGTGGCTTTAGTAAGATCTGTGTTGGACTATGGGAATATGGCATATGGATCAGCAGCTAGGTCTCTAATAAGGAAATTGGATGTGATTGATGCTCAGGGTTTGAGAGTGTGCAGTGGGGCTTTTAAAACATTACCAGTATCAGCCCTAGGGGTGGAAATGGGAGTAATGCCTTTGGAACTAAGAAGGATGCAGTTGATGGCAAACTACTGGGTTAATTTGCAGGGACCCAATGATTCTCAACCTGGAAAAGGAGTGTTGCAGGAGTGCTGGGAAAACGGGGAATTTCAGAGGGATAACTTTAGTGGGGTAGGGAATGATATTGCTACAGAATGTGGAGTGTTTGATCTTAGGATAAGTCCTTCAGTAGTTTATCCGATTGTAGCTCCATGGAAGCTTGTATGGCCTAACGTAAGCTTGTATGGCCTAACGTAGACTAGCATTTGTTAGAGGTAAAAAGGTAAGGAAAATATGAAACTCATTTGGTCAGTGCATTTAACTGTCATATGATGAAAAAATATCGTGATTAGACTCAGATTTATACGGATGGTGCTAAGGAACCTGAAACAGGAGTGACAGGGTTTGGGGTGGCTATACCAGCAAAAGAAATTGGAATCAGCAGAAGAACATCTAATAAATTAGGGGTGTATACAGTGGAGATGCTGGCAGTATTGGTTGCGTTACGATGGGTGGAGAAAGCTAGACAAATCAAAGTGTTAATATGCTCAGATTCATCCTCAATTCTAGCAAGTTTAAGGTCTTTTCACTCAAACAGTCGGCAGGATGTGCTTTAGGATGTCCCTCAGTCAGTCTCAAGAATTGCAAATCAGGGAGGTCAGGTAAAATTTTTATGGGTTCCAGCACATGTAGGGGTGAAGGGGAATGAGAGGGTGGATGAGTTGGCAAAGTTAGGAAAGGAAATATAGAAATGCACATTAATATCAGTAAAGCAGAGGTTAAGTGTGTAATCTGGGAAAAAATCAACCAAATGTGGCAAGAAAGATGGGACAGGGAGGGGAAAGGCAGGCATTGATATCAAATACAAAAAAAGAGTTGCAGGTACAAGGGTAGGTAGTGGATACAGAAGAGAGGAGACTTTGTGGACTAGGTTAAGGCTGGGGCACTGTACGTTAAACAAAACATTGAAAATGTTAGGGGAACACCAGACAGGATTGTGTGAGGAATGTCAGGAAGAGGAGTCAGTAAAACATGTCGTTCTGAGTTGCAGGAAGTATGGGATTTAGAGAGAGATGATGGTAATCAATCGAAGGGAATTGGGAATGCAGGAATTCACATTAAAAGGGTTGCTGGACATGGGTGAGAGGGCACAGGTCAGGGTATTTTTAGATTTCTTAAGGGGTACAGGGTTTTTTTTATAGGATATGATGAAAAAGCAAGAAGAGAGTACTAGGGTGGTCAAAGATGGGAGGATAAAATGTAGGTTAGGATATGCGTATGTGTATGATTGGGTGAAGGAATTTGGAACGTAAGTCTATTGCACACTCTGGAGCAGAAGGTGGCAGTAATGCACCATTAAGCTGGGTGCAAACCACCGTAAAACAAGAAGACGTAAAAGAAGACCAGAGGCAGATATAGGCAAGGGAGATATTCTCGATTCAGACATATCTACGGAGTTCAACAGACGGAGGGTTAAAGTACTGATTTCAGTGTATGATGTGACAGAGGTAGACAAGGTAATGAAGCAGGTGGGGATAGGTTCTGATGCTGTGTAAATCTGTGACTTGAAGTGTAAGTGGTCCTGTCATTGACTAGTTGTTTGCCAGTGAATTAACTTTATCTTTCTTCTGCCAGAGGGACAGCACTTCCAGAAACCGTGGCATCAGAGTGAGTCCTTGTCTGAAACCAGCTGGCTCTGAGATGACTGCCCACCTGTACCAGGATCAGGCTGGTTCACCTAAGTGCTGACAGTTATAACTGGTGTGCCCTTCACTAGGGGGACACATCATTCTCTCTGGTGGCACCTACCCGGCCCCGGAACCCTGGTTTCCAGTTGGCATCAGCCCATTTGGGGGAGGAAGACAAAAGAAGGTTGGACCATTGTTGGGAAAGATGGTAAGAGCAACACCCCCGTTGATGACAATCCCTAGCCCTCCCCTCCGCTAGCACTAACTGTAAATGTGTTGATGGACAAAGAGATGCATGCAATGCTCACATTAAAACTCGAAATACTAAAAAAGACCGTGCTCGCAACGATATTAGTAAAAGTAGTGGGTTTAAAGTTGCTATCATTAATTGCCGCAGTATAAAAGGAAAATTGGCTGTGATTAATTCGTTTATTGAAACCGAAAATCCTGACATTTTAATCGGGACTGAATCTTGGCTTGATCTTTCAATTAAATCTGCTGAGATATTCCCTGCTCATTTTCAAATTTTTATGAAGGACAGAAGCTCTCAAGGAGGTAGTGCTTTAATTGGTGTGAACAATACTATTCCTTGTTTTGAAAGAACTGACTTAGGCAGTGACTGTGAGCAAATTTGGTGTCAAGCTACACTTCAGGAACAAATGGTGTAGATCGGGAGTTTTTACCGTCCACATGATGCTGAGTCCAGGCCTCTTTAGACCTTGAATCAAGCATTTCCAAAATAAACACCTCGTGGCACTCCCTGTTTATTATCCTGGGGGGTGATTTTAATGTCACAGGTGTATATTGGACTGACGGCACACAAAGTGAACCAAAAGGTGCTCTTCAGGAAACCCTGGCTGATTTGATTCTGAAAAGTCATCTGTTTCAGAAAGTTACTTTTCCTACCAGACGTGATGATACAGGTGGCGCCGAAAACATCTTAGATTTATTGCTGACTTCGCATCCAGATTTAATTTTGGAGGTTTCACCCAGTGCTGGAATCAGTGATCGTTTTATTATTCAAGCAAAACTGCACACAAGGATTAAACTTCCCCCTAAGCCACCTCGTAAAATTCCGCTTTGGAGAAAAGTGAACAGTGAGGTATTCAAGGACTTAGCAAAACAACTTGAGAGAGACTTCTTTAACTTGCAACCAGACAATTGATCTTTTGAAGTCAACTGGATGTGGCTGAGAGACTCATTGAATGATATTGTTCCGAATCATGTTTCTCATAAATTCATTAAGGACCAGACGAGTTCTCCTTGCTTTTCAGCGAAATTAAAACATCTCAGCAGTGAAAAAGAGAAATCTTACATCCATGCCAAAAAATAGTGGTACAAGACTGGATTGGGACAAGTTCACCAGAGTGCGGAAGCAAGTCGACCGTACCATTAGTAGTGCTCATAAACAACATGTTTCTCCAGTTCTTGAGGGAGAGCATCCTGAGGATTTTTGGAGCTATGTGAAATGCAGTCGGACAGACAACACTGGTGTCCACATGCTAAAGGTGAAAAACTGTCTGATCACTGAGGAACAGGAGAAAACAGAAGCTCTTGCAAACCAATTTCAAAATGATTTTACCTGGGAAGATATGGAACCTTCATCTTTCTGTGTTCATCCTCAGCTTTTCTCAGCTTCTTACCTAGCTCCCTAAAATCTCTCTTCATGACCTTCTCACATTGTCTGATATGCACCAATGCTTCTGGCTGCTCACCCTCATCCTTGAGAATGCCATGGTCCTGATCCAAGACATCCCTGATCCTGGCAACAGGGAGGCAATGTACCATCCAGATGTCTGTTGCTCCCGCAGAACCTCGTCTCTGTTCCTCTGACAAAGGAATCTCCTATTGACATGGCAGTCCTCTTCACCTCTCTGCTCTTCTGAGCTGCAGCATTAGACTCAATGCCAGCGACCCGGTCACTGTTGCTACCCTCCCCCCAATTAGGTCACCCCCTCCGTAGAATCTGAAGTCCTGTACTTATTGAGGGGAATGGCCACAGGTGTACTTCACAATGTTTGTACATTTCCCCTCCTCCTTGCAGGCACACAGTTATCTGTCTCCTGCAGCCTTAGGATGGCTACCTCCCGGTAGCTCTTGTCTATCACCACCTTATTTTCCCATATGTGTTGAAAGTCATGGAGCTGTAGCTCCATTTCCTTAATGTGCTCTCTCAGGTGCTACAACTCTGTGCGTCTGGTGCAGATGTGTTTATCTGGGAGAATTTATGTCTCCGAGACTAACCACATGCCACACAGAGTACAAAACTTTGCTCCTTGAGCCATTCTCACTTTCAAGATGATGTACCTCACCCAAACCTGATCTGACCTAAATCTGACGAGACTTTTTAACCAGAAAAATTACTAAATTGAGCCAACAAAAATAAAATAATAGGAATTGATTTCTCCGGATTAGAGATATATAATAACAAATCATCTGCATTGAATGATAATTTATGTATTTCATTTCCACGGGTAATACCAGAAATGTTGGACGTGTCTCGGATAGCAATTGCTTAAGGTTCAAGGGCAATATTAAATAATAAAGGACTAAGAGGGCATCCTTGCCTAGTACCGCGAGATAAACGAAAAAAGGGAGATCTTTGATTATTAGTATAAACCGAAGCTACAGGGGTATGATATAACAATTTAATCCAGGATATACAGATCGGACTAAAATTAAATTTCTCGAACACACGAAATAAATATGGCCATTCAACTCTATCAAAAGCTTTCTCAGCATCTAATGAAATAATATATTCTGGCGGTTTAAGTGAAGTGGTAGAAACAATGTTAATTAACCTCTTGATATTAAAGGATGAATAACGGTTTTTAATAAATCCTGTTTGGTCCACAGAGATAATTTGAGGTAATACCTTCTCTAGCCTAGTTGCTAAAATTTTTGAAAAAATTTTTGAATCTACATTCAAAAGAGATATCCGTCTATATGATGCGCAATCAGTAGGATCTTTATTCTTTTTAAGAATTAAAGAAATAGAGGCTTCATAGAACGATCGTGGTAATTTACCTAAACTGATTGCTTTTTTGAATATTCTAGACAACCAAAGAGAGAGAATAGAGGAAAAAGACTTAAAAAAAAAATTCCAGGGTTAAACCATCCGGATCAGGTGCTTTACTGGAATTCATTGGTGAGATTACAGCTGTTATTTCTTCCTCTGTAATAGGAGTTTCTAATATTAAACAGTCTTCGGGTGATAATTTCGGAAAATTCAATTTTCTTAGAAAATCATGCATGATGTTAAAATCATGAGGAAAGTGAGAATGATAGAAAGAGGTATAAAATTCTTGCAAGGTTTTATTTAACTCGTCATGATCAACTGTCAAAGTATCATCATGTTTACGGATCTTAGTAATTTGACATTTAACCGGAGTAGATTTCAATTGATTAGCTAATAATTTACCCGATTTATCACTTTGAATATTAAACTCACTTCTAATTTTCATTAATTGAATGTTAATTGAGGATGTTAATAGTAAACTATGTTCCATTTGGAGTTCAACTCTCTGTTTCTGATGCTCCTTGCTAGGAGCAATAGCATATTTTTTATCAATTTCTTTAATTTTATCAACCAACAAAAGTATTGCAATCTTAGTACGTTTTTTCAAACCAACAGAGTAGGAAGTAATCTGTCCGCGAATATAAGCTTTAAAAGCAACCCATATTGTTCTGTTGGAAAATTCTTCTGTAATATTAGTTGAAAAGAAGAAATCAATCTGTTCCTTCATAAACTTAACAAAGTCCAAGTCTTGAAGCAAATTAGAATTAAATCGCCATTGTCTATTTGTAGAAAAAGTATCCATTAACTTAATAGAAAGTTTCATTGGATCATGATCCGAAATTGTGATAATGTTACAATTGCAATCACTTAGCGATGGAATTAATCGAGAGTCAATAAAAAAAAGTAGTCAATTCGAGAATAAGGATGATAAACATGTAAAAAGAATGAAAATTCTTTGTCCTTTGGTTGTAGAAATCTCCAAATTTCTGAGATCCCAGAATCAGTCATAAAAGAGTTGATAAGACTAGCCGACTTATTCGGTAATTAGGTAATACCTTAATAAGAGTGAATTATTTCTCCTAAATAAACAGGTTCCTATTTATGGATGTTTACCATTTAGATTGGTTACTGTCTCTTTTATATATTCAGGGGTTAAAATCACGATAAAGCCTAGAGATTTATTTAAAGCTAATTTTTTACCTTTAATTGATCAGATTAAACTTTTGTTTACTAAATGGTTACCAATGTCTTTGGCACTGATCTGTCTGATCAATGCTATCAAGATGATTATTTTGCCTAAATTTTTATATCTATTTCAATCGGTACCAATTTTTATTCCAAAATCTTTTTTTGATAATGTTGATTCAAAAATTTCCTCATATATATGGCAGAACAAAAACCCTAGGTTAGGTAAAAGGTATTTACAGAAATCCAAAAAAGAGGGGGGCGGTTAGCGCTCCGGAACTCTAGATTTTACTACTGGGCAATTAACATTCGATACTTAAAATTTTGGTTTTGGGACTTGGATGTAATTTCAAGTTCACATTGGGTAAATCTTGAATGTAATTCTTTACAAGGGTTTTCATTGGGTTCTGTTTTAGGGAATTTGCTTCCTTTTATTCTTTCTAAATTGTATAAACAAATGTATAACCCAATAGTTAAACATACTTTACGTATATGATTTCACTTTCGAAATTTTTTTGAGTTAAACCAATTTATTTTAGCAAGTCCTATTATATTTAATTTCTTTTTTCAACCTTCCACTATGGATCAAGCTTATTTAGATTGGAAAATCAAAGGTATAGTAAGATTTTGCAATTTGTTTTTGGATAATTGTTTTATGTCCTTTGAACAACTATCTAATAAATATAATTTATGGATTAAGGAACGTGAAACAGGAGTGACAGGGTTTGGGGCGGCTAAACCAGCAAAAGAAATTGGAATCAGCAGAAGATCATCTAATAAATTAGCGGTGTATACAGTGGAGATGCTGGCAGTGTTGGTTGCGTTGCGATGGGTGGAGGAAGCTAGACAAGTCAATTGTTACTATGCTCAGATTCATCCTCAATTCTAGAAAGTTTAAGATCTTTTCACTCAAATAGTCGGCAAGATGTGCTTTAGGATGTCCTTCAGTCAGTCACAAGAACTGCAAATCAGGGAGGTCAGGTAAAATTTTCATGGGTTCCAGCATATGTAGGGGTGAAGGGGAATGAGAGGGTGTTTGAGTTGGCAAAGATGGCATTTAGGAACGGAAATACAGAAATGCACATTAATATTATTAAAGCAGATGTTTAGTGTGTGATCTGGGAAAAAAATCAACCAAATGTGGCAAGAAAGATGGGACAGGGAGGGGAAAGGAAGGTATTTATATCAAATACAAAACAGTGTTGCAGGTACTAGGGTAGTGTAGCCCCCCTGGCCACCCTCAGGGTCGCTCGACTCGCTGTCGTCTAGGGAAACAGCCTCGGCCCTGCCAAACTGGGTAATTCGTTTGTGTGGATGCTGTGTGAGGTACCCCACCCCGCCCAAATAACAGACAATACACCAGATGCAATTAAATGATTTATAGTTTATAGATATTACTGGAACTATATAATTAAAAGAGAATAAAATATAAAAGGAAAATAAAAGGCGCCACACTTATCAAAGTTCAATCTCTTCATGCACAACAACCGTTGGAGCTCAAGGACCTTCTTCTTCACCCTGCGACCCCTTCGGACCACCTCGACTGGCCGCCTGGGACCAACAACGGTGGTCGACCAGACGCTCCACACGAGTCCGTCTCCGTCTCCTCGCCGAACGTCCCGCTCGGGGTCCGACCCCGTTAGCGGACTCACAGTACTCTCTTATCAGACTCTAAAGCAAAAACAAGCTGCTAGTGCAAACTTTCTCAGCGTTTAACACAATAAAGCCGCATTTTAGATTAACATAACAAAGACGCCATTTTAATTAGCCTCCGCAGTAACATAAAAATCGAAACCCCCTTACAGTAGGTAGTGGATACAGAAGAGAGGAGACTCTGTGGACCAGGTTAAGGCTGGGGCACTGTACGTTAAACCAAACATTGAAAATGATAGGGGAACACCAGACAGGATTGTGTGAGGAATGTCAGGTTGAGGAGTCAGTAGAGCATGTAGTTCTGAGTTGCAGGAAGTATGAGATTCAGAGAGAGATGATGATAATCAATCTGAAGGAATTGGGGGTGCAGGAATTCACATCAAAAGGGTTGCTGGACATGGGTGAGAGAGCACAGGTCAGGGTATTTTTAGATTTCTTAAGGGGTACAGGTTTTTTTTTAGAGGATATGATGAAAAAGCAAGAAGAGAGTACTAGGGTGGTCAAAGATGGGAGGATAAAATGTAGGTTAGGATATGCGTGTGTGTATGATTGGGTGAAGGAATTTGGACTGTAAGTCTATTGCACACTCTGGAGCAGAAGGTGGCGGTAATGCACCATTAAGCTGGGTGCAAACCACCGTAAAAGAAGAAGAAGAAAAGGAGGACCAGAGGCAGATATAAGCAAGGGAGATATTCTGGATTCAGACATATCTAAATTGGTGTTGAACAGACGGAGGGTTTAAAGTACAGAGCTCTCTGTAAGATGTGACAGAGGTAGACAGGGTAATGAAGCAGGTGGGGACAGGTTCTAATGCTATGTAAATGTATGACTCGAAGTGTATATGGTCCTGTCATTGTCTAATTGTTTACCAGTGAATTAACTTTTTCTTTCTTCTGCCAGAGGGACAGGACTTCCAGAAACTGTGGCATCTTGAGTGAGTCCTTGTCTGGTACTAGTTGGCTCTGAGATGACTCTGCCCACCCGTACCAGAATCAGGCTGGTTCACCTAAGTGCTGACAGTTACAGCTGGTGTGCCCCTTCACTAGGAGCACACATCATGCTCTCTGGTGGCACCTACCCGGCCCCGAAACCCTGGTTTCCAGTTGGCATCAGCAGCTCGGCCCTAGCAATCCCTACCATGTGCTGGTAGTTGACCCACAGTGTGCTGGTTTTGGAGCTCCCTGCCAGTTCATCCTTTTTGACAGTTACAGTTTTGTCAATCCTGCGAATGCAATCTGATTTCAATGACGACTCTAAGTCACTTGCACCAGTCTCCATCAGTGTGTAAAGTCTCTCAAGTTCCTCCACTTGGTCTTGAAAACCAGGGTCATCCTCCATGATTTTAGCAACAATCTGATACACCAGCATGACATCATGAAATAATAGTACATAGTTCTGGCGATAAAACACACCTTGCAGGTATTCCCATTCACATTTTGTACCACAATTATGGCACTACCATTGTTAGAAAGAGTGAAATACAGGTGTGCGCCACTTAACGTCCATTGGACAATGTCTGATCGCATATACGTCCATAGTCCCGATCGGAGAACGTGCCCTAGTGGACATAACCAATCTCGTGTTTCGCGCGTCTCCTGATTGTAGTAGCGTTATCTGATTAATTTTCTTCAGAAAATATTACCGTAAAGTACATCATGGCTTCCAAACGCAGCAAAACCACTCCTAGTGATAGCAGCAGCAAGAAGCAAAGGAAAAGTCTTGATTTGGAAGTGAAACAAAAGGTTATTAAACAATGTGAAGGTGGAAAACCAGTGCTAATGACATGGATTGAGGACCAAACACAAAAGAGACTCCCTCTCAGCATGTTGACGATCACTGCTAAGGCATGGAGCTTCTTCGAAATGCTTAAAGAAAAAGCAGGACCAGACTACGATATCGAGTTTAGTACTAGCTCTGGGTGGTTCAAGCACTTCAAGCAACATTTTTCGCTGCACAACGTGAAAGTTAGTGGTGAGTCTGTGAGTTCTGATGTATGTCTTATAGTGCAGACTATACAGTTTTAATGTAAGTTCTTGGCGATTTACTCAATACAGGTACACTACAGCAGAGGTCCCCAACCACCGGGCCGCAAAGCATGTGCTACCCGGGTGCGAGGAAACAGTATGATTTGGCGATATGAAACAATATGAGTCAGCTGCAACTTTCCTCATTCCCTGTCATGCCCACTGTTGAACTTGAACGCACGCGAGGTCATTTCATCAGTCGGTCATTAACCTGCAACAACTCGATGAGTAAAAAACAAACGTCGCTTGAGAGTTTCTTTAGAAGAGATGGTAGGGGACATAAAAGGCCTAACGATGATGATAATGCAGAGACAGCTGAGGCTGAGACTGCAAAAAAAAAAGAAAGCTTCTTTCAACAGAAAATACAAGTCGTACAAAAAATACGGCTTTATTGCGACCAGTGACTCACACGCTTCAAGCCCCCTGTGTGTGATATGTGGAGACAAGCTGTCTAATGAGGCAATGAATCCCTCAAAACTGCTTCGGAACCTTGAGTCCAAGCATGCTGCACTTAAAGACAAACCCGTTGAGTTTTTTGAGCGGAAAAATGCGAGCAAGCGGATAGAAGCAAGTGCTGAGAGCCACCACCTCCACAAATGCTGCTGCTCTAAGAACGTCGTACTTAGTGGCTAGCCGTATTGCGAAGGCTAAGAAGTCTATCACTGTTGGTGAAGAATTGATTCTGCCTGCTGCCAAGGACATGTGCCATGTCTTCTCCTATCATTTTGCATCTCCCCCTCCCCCTCCAGCTTTCAAATCCCTTACTCACTCTTCCTTCAGTTAGTCCTGACGAAGGGTCTCGGCCTGAAACGTCGACTGCGCCTCTTCCTATAGATGCTGCTTGGCCTGCTGCGTTCACCAGCAACTTTGATGTATGTTGCTTGAATTTCCAGCATCTGCAGAATTCCTGTTGTTTTCATGTGCCATGAACTGATTGGGAGAAGCTGCAGCTAAGAAGATGGCACAGGTTTCTCTTTCAGCCACCACAGTTTCAAGGAGAATCGATGACATAGCGGAGGACATTGAAGCACAGCTGTTGGAATGGCTTAACCAGTCTGGCTTCACTACCCGAGTCAAAGAGGTTGCTCCTGAATGCCAGTCTACACACTGTGTCACACACAGGGAAATGTTGGCTAGCCAAAAATGTCACTTGATCTTAATAGCATGTTGAGTGATGTGGTTGAAGTTATCTATCACATCAAAGCAAAAGCCCTGAACTCACATCTGTTTGAGCAGCTTTGCGAGGAAATGCATGCAGAGCACAACGCCTTCTCTTAAATACCAAAGTCAGGTGGCTATCAAGGGGGAGAGACCGGCCAGGGTTTTTGAGATAAGAGCTACAGCGATTACTTTCAAGAAAAAAGTCAGCACTGGCAGCACACGTCAGTGATGAGGAGTGGACAGCAAAACTCGCTTATCTGTGTGACATCTTCAACCTGCTCAATGAACTCAGTTTGTCACTTCAGGGGAGAATGATGACTGCCTTCAAGTTGGCAGATAAAGTGTCTGCTTTCACAGCCAAACTGGAACTGTGGGGATGGCGAGTGCACAGGGGCATATTTGACATGTTCCCAACATTAGCTGGGATGTTGGGAGAGACTGAGGCTGCACCATCCTTCTCACAGATGGTGCGCGATCATCTATCTTCGCTGTCAACAGAATTCGAACATTACTTCCCAACCGCAAATGTGGGACGAGCAAAGGAATGGGTCCGTGACCCATTTGTGAATGTCCCCGGTGAATAATCCATGTCAGCGCGGGAAGAAGATCAACTCCTCGAGCTCGCAAATGACGGTGGGCTGAAAAGTATTTTTTCCATAACATCTCTGCCGGCATTCCGGATCAAAGACAAGGCTGAATATCCTGAGACAGCCACGAAAGCACTGAAAACGTTGCTTGCATTTCCAACATCATATCTCTGCGAAGCGGAGTTTTCTGCAATGAATGCAACGAAAACTAAATTGCGGAATAGATTGGACATAATGAACCCTATTATAATTGACTTATCACTATATTCATGCGAGGAAAATATGCACTGTGTGTTTAATATTAAATTCATTAGATAATCCCTTTTAGAAACAAAATTGAGTGTACAAGCCACTGATAAGTGACTTAAGGTTGACTTATCACCTATACTCCGGTTGTGATTAACACCGCGCCCCCCCTTCCCCATCGGCTGGTCCCCAAGAATATTGTCAATATTAAACCAGTCTGTGGTGCAAAAAAGGTTGGGGACCCCTGCACTACAGTATTCCATATAGCTTTGTTAAGTATAAAATATGGTGTTCGCACAACGTCCAAATCACATAACGTCCGATTTCACAGAACATATCGTGGACGTTAAGCAACGCATAACTGTATAGCAAAATAAGACAGGTATGGGTCAGATTCTTTTCATTGGCGGCCATTTTTTAACGTCAGATGTTTTTACTTTCCCGTGTTCCGTTTCTGTCCAACTTTTGATATGTTTTTCCGTGTGTCTGAAAGTACAAGAAATGACCATAGAACTTCTTTTTGCAATTTTTTTGGGGCAGGGGTATTTTGGCGCTATATTGACAGCATTAATCTCTAAATTGGACAATTCACATCAAGCCTGCGTAAAAAGAGCTATATTTTAATCAGGAGGGCGACTGAGATTTCAAAGACAGAGTTTCACAGCAGTTCTTCTGAGTTCAGAAGCGATCAATCAGCAAGAGGGATTTATTGGAAAGAGCCAATAAGAACAATTCAAGGGCAAGTGCAGCAGCCATTCTTTTGGAATGTGTCAGTGTTTAGAGGGGCTTTGTCTCGTCAGATTTACCTTTCTTTTTCAATCTTTTTATTAGTTTCATAAAACCAAACATACCATGGTAGTAGTACAAAGTTATTGGGAATACATTGTTATAATTAACAGAAGTGATTATAAAGCCAGGTAACACTTAAATGATCAAACTCCCAATCATATAGGATATAAATGAATAACATAAAACAAAAAAAATCTAAAAAAAAATCATGAAAAAGGAAAAAAAAACCCTCCAAAAAAAAACTAATCTAAACAGAACTAATCAACTAAACTAAAAAAGACATGGGCTGTTTTGTAACGTTGTGAAAAAAAGAGAAAAAAGAAAACCTTGGTGTCAACGACACCGTTCCTCTCCACCAACATTACAAAGAAGTAAAATAAGTTTGGAAATGGTCAAATTACATCATATGAAAATATCAAATACATGGCCTCCAAGTCTTTTCGAATTTAATAGAGGGGTCATAATCACTTCTAATTTTTTTCAAATTTAAACACAACATAGTTTGAGAAAACCAATGAAATGTGGTAGGAGGATTAATCCCTTTACGATTCAGTAAAAAGGATCTTCTAGCCATTAAAAAGGGGAAAAAAATAACAACCCTCCCCCCAAAAAAACTAATCAATTAGGAAAAGGGGAGGTGTAACAAGACCTGGGTGTTATTGTACACCAGTCATTGAAAGTGGGCATGCAGGTACAGCAGGCGGTGAAAAAGGAGAATGGTATGCTGGCACTCATAGCAAGAGGATTCGAGTACAGGAGCAGGGAGGTACTACTGCAGTTGTACAAGGCCTTGGTGAGACCACACCTGGAGTATTGTGTGCAGTTTTGGTCCCCTAATCTGAGGAAAGACAGTCTTGCCATAGAGGGAGTACAAAGAAGGTTCACCAGATTGATTCCTGGGATGGCAGGACTTTCATATGATGAAAGACTGGATCAGCTAGGCTTATACTCTCTGGAATTTAGAAGATTGAGGGGGGATCTGATTGAAACATATAAAATCCTTAAGGGATTGGACAGGATAGATGCAGGAAGATTGTTCCCGATGTTGGGGAAGTCCAGAACGAGGGGTCACAGTTTGAGGATAAAGGGGAAGCCTTTTAGGACCGAGATTAGGAAAAATTTCTTCACACAGAGAGTGGTGAATCTGTGGAATTCTTTGCCACAGGAAACAGTTGAGGCCAGTTCATTGGCTATATTTAAGAGGGAGTTAGATATGGCCCTTGTGGCTAAAGGGATCGGGGGTATGGTGAGAAGGCAGGTACAGGGTTCTGAGTTGGATGATCAGCCATGATCGTACTGAATGGTGGTGCAGGCTTGAAGGGCTGAATGGCCTACTCCTGCACCTATTTTCTATGTTTCTATGCAAACAGAATTAATCAATTAAAATAAAAAAAAGACATGGGCTGTTTTGTAACATCGTTAAAAAAAAGAGACGACTCTGTTCCTCTCAACCAACATTACAATGAAGTAAAATAAGTTTGGAAATGGTCAAATTACATCATATGAAAACGTTGAATTAATGGCCTCCAAGTCTTTTCGAATTTAATAGAGGGGTCATAAACAACACTTCTAATCTTTTCCAAATTTAAACACAGCACAGTTTGAGAAAACCAATGAAATGTGGTAGGAGGATTAATCTCTTTTCAATTCAGCAAAAAGGATCTTCTAGCCATTAAAGTAAGAAATGCAATCATCCGACAAGCTGAAGAGGTTAAATGATTTGATTCTATCATTGGCAACCCAAATATAGCAGTAATTGGGTGAGGTTGTAAGTCTATATTCAAAAACCGTTGAAATAATATCAAAAATATCTTTCCAATATTTTTTCAACAAAGGACATGACCAAAACATGTGAATTAAAGAAGCTATCTCGGAATGACATCTATCACATACAGGATTTATATAAGAGTAATAACGAGATAATTTATCTTCGGACATATGAGCCCTGTGCACTGCTTTAAACTGTATCAACGCATGTTTAGCACATATAGAGGATGAATTAACGTATTGAAGAATTTTTTCCCATTTTTCAATCGGTACTGTAATCTTAAGTTCTCTTTCCCAATCAGTTTTAATTTTATTAGATATATCAGGACATAAATTCATAAATATATTATAAATAATTGCTACAACACCTTTCTGAAAAAGATTTAAATCTAAAATTTTTTCCAAAATATCCATTGGATTTAAATGTGGAAAATTAGTAGAAACAGTTATTAAAAAGTTTCTAACCTGTAAATATCTAAAAAAAGTGTAAATTATATTTATTAGATAGGTGTTCAAAGGACATAAAACAATTATCCAAAAATAAATCACAAAATCGTGCTATATCTTTGATTTTCCAATCTAAATAACCTTGATCCATAGTGAAGGCTGAAAAAAGAAATTAGATATAATACGACTTGCTAAAATAAATTGGTTCAACCCAAAAAATTTTCAAAATTGAAACCATATACGTAAAGTATGTTTAACTACTGGGTTATTCATTTGTTAATACAATTTAGAAAGAATAAAAGGAAGCAAAGTCCCTAAAACAGAACCCATGAAAAACCTTGTAAAGAAATACATTCAAGATTTACCCAATTGTGGACTTGAAATTACATCCATGTCCGTAACCAAAATTTTAAGTACCGAATGTTAATGCTTTTAAACGTTATATTCCCGGACAGATTATTTTCTACTCTGTTGGTTTGAAAAAACATACTAAAAATGCAGTACTTTTGTTGGTTGATAAAATTTTAAAAATTGATAAAAAAATAGGCTATTGCTCCTAGCAAGGAGCTTCATAAACAGAGAGTTGAACTCCAAATGGAACATAGTTTACTATTAACATCCTCGATTGAAAATCAATTAATGAAAACTAGAAATGAATTTTATATTTACAGTGATAAATCAGGTAAATTATTAGCTAATCAACTGAAATCTACTTCGGTTAAACGTCAAATTACTAAAATCCGTAAATATGATGATACTTTGACAGTTGATCATGACGAGATAAACAAAACCTTACAAGAATTTTATACCTCTTTATACCATTCTGACATTCCTCATGATTTTAACATCATACATGATTTTCTAAGAAAATTGAATTTTCCGAAATTATCACCCGAAGACTATTTAATATTAGAAACTCCTATTACAGAGGAAAAAAATAACAGCTGTAATCTCACCAATGAATTCCGGTAAAGCACCTGGTCTGGATGGTTTTACATGGAATTTTTTAACTCTTTTTCCTCTATTCTCTCTCATTGGTTGTTTAGAATATTCAAAGAAGCAATCAGTTTAGGTAGATTACCCACAATCATTTTATGAAGCTTCTATTTATTTAATTCTTAAAAAGAATAAAGATCCTACTGATTGTGCATCATATAGTCTGCTATCTCTTTTGAATGTAGATTCAAAAATTTTTGCAACTAGGCTAGAGAAGGTATTACCTCAAATTATCTCTGTGGACCAAACAGGATTTATTAAAAACCGTTATTCATCTTTTAATATCAGGAGGTTAATGAATATTGTTTATACTCCTTCACTTGACACTCTGGAATGTATTATATCATTAGATGCTGGGAAAGCTTTTGATAGAGTTAAATGGCCATATTTATTTAGTGTGTTCGAAAAATTTAATTTTAGTCCGATATTTATATCCTGGATTAAATTGTTATATCATACCCCTGTAGCTTCGCTTTGTACTAATAATCGAAGATCTCCCATTTTTCGTCTATCTCACGGTACTAGGCAAGGATGCCCTCTTAGTACTTTATTATTTAATATTGCCCTTGAACCTTTAGCAATTGCTATCCGAGACTCGCCCAACATTTTTGTTATTACCCGCGGACATGAAATACATAAATTATCATTATATGCAGCTGATTTGTTATTATATATCTCTAATCTGGATAAATCAATTCTTGTTACTTTTTCTTTCTTGGCTCAATTTAGTAATTTTTCTGATTATAAAGTCTAGTCATATTTAGGTGAGATCAGGTTTGGGCGAGGTAAATCTTCTTGAAAGTCACTCTCTCTTGGTCCTTATTTGTTCATAGCTCATCTGTTAGGGCATAGTAGATAAGTGAGAATGGCTCCAGGGGCAATGTTTTGTACTCTGCGTGGCATGTGGGTAGTCTGGGAGACTTTCATTCTCCCAGATAAACACAACTGCACCAGACGCACAGAGTTGCAGCATCCGAGAGCGCGCATTAAAAAAATGGAACTATAGCTCCATGACTTTCAACACATATGTGAGAATGAGGTGGTGATAGACAAGAGCTACCGGGAGGTAGCCATCCCTAGGTTGCAGGAGCCAGATAACTGTGTGCCTGCCAGGAGGAAGGGAAATGCACAACCATTGCGAAGTACACCTGTGGCCATTCCCCTCAATGAGTACAGGACTTTAGATTCTATGGACGGGGAGGACATAATGGGGGGGTAGCAACAGTGACCAGGTCTCTGGCATTGAGTCTGGTGCTGTAGCTCAGAAGAGCAGAGAGTTGAAGAGGACTGCCGTGTTGATAGGAGATTCCTCAGTCAGAGGAACAGAGACGAGGTTCTGCAGGTGCAACAGACATCTGGATGGTACATTGCCCCCCTGGTGCCAGGATCAGGGACGTCTTGGATCAGGACCATGGCATTCTCCAGGATGTGGGTGAGCAGCCAGAAGCATTGGTGCATAAGCAGACAAGGTGAGAAGGTCCAGAAAAGAGATTTTAGGGAGCTAGGTAAGAAGCTGAGAAAAGCTGAGGATGACCTCAGAAAGATGAAGGTTCCGTATCTTCCCGGGTAAAAACATTTTGAAATTAGTTTGCAAGAGCTTCTACCTTCTCCTGGTCCTCAGTGATCAGACAGTTGTTCACCTTTAGCATTTGGACACCAGTGTTGTCTGTCCGTCTGGATTTCACATTTCTCCAAAAATCCTTAGGACGCTCTCCCTCAAGAACTGAAGAAACACGTTGTTTATGAGCACTCCTAATGGTACGGTCGACTTGCTTCTGCACTCTGGTGAACTTGTCCCAATCCAGTCTTGTACCACTACATTTTTTGGCACGGATGTAAAATTTCTCTTTTTTACTACTGAGATGTTTTAATTTCACTGAAAACCAAGGAGAACACATATGGTCCTTAATAAATTTATGAGAAACATGATTCAGAACAATATCATTTAGTGAGTCTCTCAGCCACATCCAGTTGTCTGCAACAGATTTTTTGTCTGGTTGTAAGTTAAAGAAGTCTCTCTCAAGTTGTTTTGCCAAGTCCTTGAATTCCTCACTGTTCACCTTTCTCCAAAGCAGATTTTTACGAGGTGGTTTAGGGGGAACTTTAATCTTTGTGTGCAGTTTTGCTTGAATAATAAAATAATCACTGATTCCAGCACTGGGTGAAACCTCCATAATTAAACCTGGAAGTGAAATCAGCAATAAATCTAAGGTGTTTTCGGCGCCACCTGTATCATCACGTCTGGTAGGAAAAGTAACTTTCTGAGACAGATGATATTTCAGAATCAAATCAGCCAGGGCTTCCCGAAGAGCAGCTTTTGGTTCACTTTGTGTGCCGTCAGTCCAATCTACACCTGTGACATTAAAATCACCCCCCAAGATAATAAACAGGGAGCGCCACAAGTCGTTTATTTTGGAAATGCTGGATTCAAGGTCTAAAGAGGCCCAAGCTCAGCATCAGGTGGACGGTAAAAACTCCGGATCTGCACTATTTGTGCCTGAAAAGCAGTTTGACACCAAATTTGCTCAGAGTCGTTGCCTAAGTCAGTTCTTTCAAAGCAAGGAATAGTATTGTTCACACCAATAAAAACACCGCCTCCTTGAGAGTTTCTGTCCTTTCCAAAAATTTGAAAGTGAGGAGGGAATATCTCAGCAGATTTAATTGAAGGATGAAGCCAAGATTCAGTCCCGATTAAAATGACAGGATTTTCGGTTTCAATAAATGAATTAATCACAGCCGATTTTCCTTTTATACTGCGGCAATTAATGATAGCAATTTTAATCCCATTACTTTCACTAATATCCTTGCGAGTACTGTCTTTTTTAGTGGTTCGAGTTTCATTGTAAGCATTGCGTGCATTTCTTTGTCCATCAACAAATTTACAGTTAGTGCTTGCGGAAGGGGTGGGCTGGGGATTGTCATCAACAGGGGTGTTGCTCTTACCATCTTTCCCGACAATGGTCCAACCACCTTTTGTCTTCCTCCCCCAATGGGATCATGGGAGATGCATCTCATCTTGCTTTCCAATAGTCGCTGCCGCTGGCCATCCAAATTATCTGAAGTCGGCTCGTCTCTATCTCCAGAAGATGCATGCATTAGAGGATGACAACCCTGAGGTTCATCAGCAGTTCCAGTCTGGGTTCCATATAATCAGATGCAGCAGCCAATACTGGGCTGGCCTTGGCTCTTATCTTGTGATAGAACGGACTAATGCGCTTACTAAAAAGCCAAGGGGGCCTAACAGAAGGATGTCCAAGAAATACCCAAGGAATAGTGGATGCATTAGTGATAGTTTTTCAAAACTCTTTAGATTCTGGATTAGTTCCTGAGGATTGGAGGGTGGCGAATGTAACCCCGCTTTTTAAAAAAGTAGAGAGAGAGAAACCGGGGAATTATAGACCGGTAAGCCTAACATCGGTGGTGGGGAAAATGCTAGAGTCAGATTTCAAAGATGTGATAACAGCACATTTGGAAAGCTGTCAAATCATCGGACAAAGTCAACATGGATTTGTGAAAGCAAATGTCTGACGAATCTCATAGAATTTTTTGAGGATGTAACTAGTAGAGTGGATAGGGGATAACCAGTGGATGTGGTATATTTGGATTTTCAAAAGGCTTTTGACAAGGTACCACACAGGAGATTAGTGTGCAAACTTAAAGCACATGGTATTGGGGGTATAGTATTGATGTGGATAGAGAATTGATTATGTGAATGTTGGCCGATTAGGAAGAGGGGAGGTGCAACAAGACCTGGGTGTCATTGTACACCAGTCATTGAAAGTGGGCATGCAGGTACAGCAGGCGGTGAAAAAGGCGAATGGTATGCTAGCATTCATAGCAAGAGGATTTGAGTACAGGAGCAGGGAGGTACTACTGCAGTTGTACAAGGCCTTGGTGAGACCATGCCTGGAGTATTGTATGCGGATTTGATCCCCAAATCTGAGGAAAGACATTCTTGCCATAGAGGGAGTACAAAGAAGGTTCACCAGATTGATTCCTGGGATGGCAGGGCTTTCATATGATGAAAGACTGGATCGACTAGGCTTATACTCTCTGGAATTGAGAAGATTGAGGGGGGGATCTCATTGAAAGGTATTAAATTCTAAAGGGATTGGACAGGCGAGGTGTAGGAAGATTGTTCCCGATGTTGGGGAAGTCCAGAAAGAGGGGTCACAGTTTGAGGATAAAGGGGAAGCCTTTTAGGACAGAGAAGGAAAAACTTCTTCCAACAGAGAGTGGTGAATCTCTGGAATTCTCTGCCACAGGAAACAGTTGAGGCCAGTTTATTAGCTATATTTAAGAGGGAGTTAGATATAGCCCTTATGGCTAAAGGAATCAGGGAGTATGGAGAGAAGGCAGATACAGGGTTCTGAGTTGGATGATCAGCCATGATCATACTGAATGGCGGTGCAGGCTCGAGGGGCCGAATGGCCTGATCCTGCACCTATTTTCTATGTTTCTATGTCTCTATGTCAGAGCACCAGAGAGCAGTTTGGACTATATCTTCCACTGTGTCATCCTCTTACAACCTTGCCATGCAAGAACTGATCGCGAATAGTTACACAACAGGTAAACAACATAAGGAGCTGTCCACCTCCAGAGTGAGAAGAACTGAGACTGACCTTGGAAAAGTCGCAGCAAAACTGGACTGTTTCACGCCATTTTCGGATGATAAATCATTGCACAACATCATCACTGGGTTGATGCAAATGAGGATGTCAATGTACATGACCTGTTCGCAATAGGAAATGCCACAGTTATGAAGGTGGACGGACACTCTGTTTTCTTGTATTTGCACAAAAGCAGTTCGAAGGTCAAGACACCAGCATCCAGCAAGGCAGTCAAAGTTGCTGAAGACCGTACCATAGATTCAGCGTTGTTATTCCAGAGGTTCCAAGTTGTGTCACAGACAGGTGATCTTCGGCTAGACGAAGTGATGAACTATGAACTCTGCCCATATCTGATGTCTTACTTTGAAGCAAAGATCATCGTGCGCCAGCTGGATAAGCCACAACTGGCAGAAGCGATAAAGAACTATGTCACCTCCAAATCAGACAAAGCTGTCACACAGACGGTCCCAGTGAGAGATCACTATGTTCTAGATGGGGGATCACTTCTGCACTGCTTAAAATGGACGGAGGGGTGCACCTACAGTTCAATTTCAGATGACTATGCCTCACTCACTGTCAAACACTATGCCAGAGCCACTGTAGTGTTTGATGGTTATGCGATTGGGCCAAGCATAAAGGATTGTACTCATCAGCGTCAAAGTAGAAATTTGAATGCGAACAAGGTGAACATTACAGAGGTGACAAAATTTGTTGGAAAAAAAGGAAGACTTCTTGTCAAATGAGGCAAACAAGCACGTAATTATCCAGCTCATCATGGAAAGTTTGTGACAGGCTGCGAAGTGATTCAAGCTGAAGGAGATGCCGATGTTGAGATCGCAAAAGCAGCCATCACAATGTCTGCTTTCACATCTACCACTCCCGTTAGAGAAGGCACAGATCTCCTCGTACTCTTGCTCTACCATGTAGTGGTAACAAACTGCACTGAACTCTATTTCCACTTGGATAAGGTGAAATCAAATGCCTATAATATCAAGCTCCTTCATGAGATACTCGGAGAAGCAGCTTGTAATGATCTGTTGTTTCTCCATGCCTTTACCGGATGCGACTCAACCTCCAGAGTATTTGGGATCAGACAGAAGTCGGGGTTCCAAAGAATCATCAAGAAAGAAAAGGGAGCTAGAGACTGTACCGAAGCGTTCTGTTCACCAAAAGCAAAGTCAGGATGTTGTGGAAACCAATAGCTGTAGGGCAATGGTGGCATTATTCATTGGAAATCAGAATGACTCCCTGGCATCTATCAGATACAATATTCTCTGCAAGAAAGTTGCGAGAGCTAAAACTTTCATCTGAAATATCTGAATATCTGAAAAACATCATGAAAAAGAAAAAAAATAAAACTGTAACCCCCCCCCCCAAAAAAGCTAATCTAAACAGTATTAATCAACTAAACTAAAAAAAAGACATGCGCTGTTATGCAGCATCGTAAAAAAAAGTAAACCTTAGTTTCGACGACTCTGTTCCTCTCAACCAATATTACAAAGAAATAAGTTTGGAAAAGGTCAAATTACTTCATATGGAAATGTTGAATAAATGGTCTCCAAGTCTTTTTGAATTTAATAGAGGGATCATAAAACGTTTCTCTGCAATTTTTTGGGGGTTATGTAGTATATTGACCCACCTAGATGGTGCTACTGACATTGGCCCTATTTCATAGGCAAGAAATACAACAAAATAATTTATTAATAGCACTTTATCTGTGGTAAATTGACACCACTAACAATGAGTTGAGTGAAGGTGCGTCTGAATTGCGGGTTGAGCCATGGGGGTGTGATACAAAGTTGGAGTGTTTGAGGAGATGTTGTCAGAGTGAGGTTGAAGCATTTTCGAAACGTAGACGTGTTTGGAGTGAGAGAATCAGAGCGGAGTCAGTTCAGAGCAGTTTCGGAACCCGTCCACCTAAACCGAGAGCGAGGTTGGATTGATCTAGGCGCTTTGAACGCTGTCGCTTGTTCTTATTGTTTGCAGGATTTGTATTTTTTATCTTTCTCTCTACATGCTTTGGGTGTTAGTCTCTTTTTAAAATTGGGTTCTTTCGGGTTTCTTGTTTTGTGGCTGCCTGTAAGCAGACGAATGCCAAGGTTGTATAATTCATCATCATCATCAGGTGCCCTGCCCAGTTTGAGCTTTGACTGCCATGGCCCACACACTCCTGTTTCGGGTCAATTCATTGGTATTCATTTCCAGTTCTCTGGCTGTTGTCTCCATCATCATTTGTCTTTGTTTTCCTCTTGCTTTCTTCCCTTCAATCTTTCCTATAATTGCCGTGCATTCTAACTCCTCTTTCCGAATCACGTCCAATGAAGTTACGTTGCCTTTTCATGATCTCATACACTATTTCTCTTTTTGTGTTTGCTCTGTTCATAACATACTTGTTAGATATTCATTTCATCCATGATATTCTTTGCATCCTCTTCAAAAACCACATCTCTGCTGCATCAATTCATTCCCTTATGTTACTAGATATTGTCCAACATTCTGAGCCATATAACATAACTGGATAAACGTAACATTTCAGTACCCTGAGGCGGATTGTTATGCCTAGTTTAGTATTGGCACCTTAGTTCAGTACCTTTATCAGAATGTACTCTTCATTCTGGTGAAGGTGTCTTTTGCCATCCCTATTCTTCTTTTGATGTCCAAGTAGCACCTGCCATCTGATGTCACCCAGCTTCCTAAGTAGCAAAAATTCTGTACTTGCTTTATGTCTTCCCTGTTTATTCTCAACCTGTAGGTAGGATTCTCCTTCTTTTTGGATATCACCATGCATTCTGTCTTTTTGCAATTGATAGATAGACCCCGATTTTTGCAGTTTCTTCAATAGTTATATCAATTAAGTTTTGTAGTTCTTCCTCCATACTTGCAATTAACAGTGTCATCTGCATATCTGAAGTTATTGATGTTTTCACCGCCAGCTTTGATTCCAAAGATGTCTCTTATTTTTTGCAATATTGTTTCACTGTACACATTAATTAAGTTATTGGAGAAAACACACCCTTGTCTAATGTCTCTCTTGATTTTCGTAAACTGACTCTCCTCTCCATCTATTCTTACAGCGGCAGTTTGTTCCCAGTACAGATCTCTGACTAGGCAGAGGTCTTTCAAATGTAGAACTATACTATAATTTATAGATTCCTTAATAATAAATGTAATTTGAGATTTATTCCTCTCTATAAAGGGACAGTGGAAGTGAACAATAGCATCTCTACCATTCCCAAGGTCACACAGACCCAGGGTTACCATGAAAACCAGTGACTCCTTTCAGCCTCTTCACATCGTTTTAACACAGCCAATGACCAAGGTTTTTACTAAAGACAGAGATGTTGAGATGTGACCACTCGGGGACAGATCAAATACTAACAGCACATGGCCATTGTGATACCAGTGGGACACATCACAATGAAATGCATCATCACAACAGGATTTAAACTCTGGTCGCCTGGAGACCAGAAGCAGATGTAAGCAAGGGAGATATTCTGGATTCAGACATACCTACATAGGTGTTCAACAGACGGAGGGGTAAAGTACAGAGTTGTGTGTAAGTGGTGACAGAGGTAGACAGGGTAATAAAGCAGGTGGGAACGGGTTCTCATGCTTGTGTAAGTGGCCCTGTCATTGTCTAATTATTTGCCAGTGAATTAACTTTTTCTTTCTTCTGCCAGAGGGACAAGACTTCCAGAAACTGTGGCATCTGAGTGAGTCCTTGTCTGGTATTAGCTGGCTCTGAGATGACTCTACCCATCCATACCCAGATCAGGCTGGTTCAGCGAAGTGCTGACAGTTACAGCTGGTGTGCCCTTCACTAGGGGCACACATCATGCTCGCTGTTGGTACCAACCCAGCCCCAGAACCCTGGTTTCCAGTTGGCATCAGCTCATTTGTGGGAGGAAGACAAAAGATGGTTGGACCATTGTTGGGAAAGATGGTAAGAGTAACACCCCGTTGATGACAATCCCCCGTCCTCCCCTTCCGCTAGCACTAACTGTAAATATGTTGATGGAGAAAGAGATGCACGCAATGCTCACAAAGTCTCCCAGACTTCCCACATGCCGCGTTGAGTACAAAACACTGCCCCCGGAGTCATTCTCACTAATTTACTATGCCCTAACAGATGAGCTATGAACAAATTAGGACCGAGAGAGAGTGACTTTCAAGATGATGTACCTCACCCAAACCTGATCTCACCTAAACCTTATGAGACAAAGCCCCTCTAATCACTTATACATTCCAAAGGAATGGCTGCTGCACTTGCCCTTGAATTGTTCTTATTGGCTCTTTCCAATAAATCCCTCTTGCTGATTGATCGCTTCTGAACTCAAAGAAACTGCCGCGAAACTCTCTTTTTGAAATCTCAATCTCCCTCCTGATTAAAAAGTAGCTCTTTTTACACAGGCTTGATGTGAATTGTCCAACTTAGAGATTGATGCTGTCAATATAGCGCGAAAATACCCCTACCCCAAAAAAATTGCAAAGGAAGTTTTATGGTTATTTCTTGTACTTTCAGACATACGGAAGAACATATCAAAAGTTGGACAGAAACGGAGCATGGGGAAGTAAAAAAATCTGACGTTAAAAAATGGCCGCCAATGAAAAGAATCTGACCCATACGTATCTTATTTTGCTATACAGGTATGCGTCACTTTACGTCCACGATACGTTCTGTGAAATCGGATGTTATGTGATTTGGACATTGTGCGAACACCATATTATATACAATGTGTCCCCCGCTTTTCGAACATTTGCTTTTCGAAACCTCACTGTTACGAAAGACCTACATTAGTACCCTGTTTTCGCTTTCAGAAGGTGTTTTCACTGTTACGAAGAAAGGCAGCACGCGATAAAAAAATCACGCGTTAAAAGGCAGTGTGCGCCCCGAGCAGCCGCTCTGCCCTGGATTCGGAACGGCATTGCTTAAACACGTTGCATTGAGCCCCCATCAGCAAGATGAGTTCTAAGGTGTTGGAAAAGCCTGAAAGAGTAAGGGTGTTACACCTAGCCTAAAACTAGACATAATTAAGCGTTTCGATCGTAGTGAACGAAGCAAGGACAAAGTGAGTTTGGCTTGTGGAAGTTGACAAAGATGATGTTGAAGAGGTTTTGGCATCCCATGACCAAGAACTGATAGATGAAGAGCTGATGCAATTGGAAGAGGAAAGGATAACAATCAAAACCGAATGCAGAAAGTGAGCAACTGCGTGAGATTTTCACTGCAATGATGAAGTCCGACTTTAATTTTGAAAGGGTACGTAGGTTTAGGGGATATTTGCAGGGTGGTTTGAGTGCTTACAAACAACTATGATAGAAAAATGCGCGAGGCTCAGCAGACAAGCAAGCCTTTCACATCAGCCACAGCAGACGATGAACCTCGACCTTCGACATCGAGGCGGGCAGTCATAGGAGAAGATGAGCTGCCTGCCCTGATCGACGATGAGATGACACCCCTGGGCCCCACCACCCCAACACTCGGGCCCCGGACAGATACTGTACCGATTCGCGAAGAACGCAGTTAGCCGGGAGGCACACAGCACATCTTTAAGAAAAAAGCCGAAATAAACATGCTAATTAATTAGATGCTGCCTAGCACGTAATTGGCGGCCCAGATCAGAGGCGATGCATTCGGCAATCGCCTCTGATCTGCGCCGACATTTACGTGCCGGGCAGCACCTAATTAATTATCATGTTTATTTGGGCTTTTTTCTTAACGATGTGCTGTGTGCCTCCCGGCTACCGCTGCATGCTTTGTGGGAATGTATCGGGTCGGCGGCCCGGAGGATGGGGGCCACTGCACCACCCAGTCTGCGACGACTCAGTCTAACACACCATCATCAGTGTGCTCGGCGCTGTTTTCCCAATTCCGGTAAGTGATACTACACTGTACATACATTATTTCTACTTTATATAGGCTGTGCATTTTTATGTGTTACTTGGTAGATTTGGCAGCTTCATAGTTTAAAGGTTACTGGAGAGCGTGTTTATGCCAACAGCGCTTGCGTGAGATTTTCTGCCGAGAGCACTTGCGTGAGATTTTCGCTATGGAGATATGTGCAGACAATCGTTGTAGAGAAGTATTTCTACTTTATATAGGCTGTGTATTTATCATATCATTCCTGCTTTTACTATATGTTACTGTTATTTTAGGTTTTATGTGTTATTTGGCATGATTTGGTAGGTTGCTTTTGGGTCTGCGAACGCTCACAAAATTTTCCCATATAAATAAATGGTAATTGCTTCTTCGCTTTACGACATTTCAGCTTACGAACCGTTTCATAGGAACGCTCTACCTTCGAATGGCAGGGGAAACCTGTACTTAACAAACCTATATGGAGTATTGTAGTGTACCTGTATTGATTAACCAGCCAAGAACTTGTACTAAAACTGTATAGTCCACAGTATAATACATACAACAGCACTCACAGACTCACCACTAACTTTCACATTATGCAGTGGAAATTGTTGCTTGAAGCGCTTGAACCACCCAGAGCTATCACTAAACTCGATATCGTAGTCTGGACCTGCTTTTTCTTTAAGCATTTCGAATAAGCTCTGTGCCTTAGCAGTGATCGTCAACGTGCTGAGAGGGATGCTTTTTTGTGTTTCGTACTCAATCCATATCATTAGCACTGGTTTTCCACCTTCACATTGTTTAATAACCTTTTGTTTCACTTCCAAATCAATACTTTTCCTTTGCTTCTTGCTGCTGCTATCACTAGGAGTGGTTTTGCTGCGTTTGGAAGGCATGATGCACTTTACGGTAATATTTTCTAAAGAAAATTAAACAGATAATGCTGCTACACTGGAAACGTGTGATACACGAGATTGGTTACATCCGCTACGTCACGTTCTCCGATCGGGACTATGGACATTGTCCGAATGGACGTTAAGCCGCGCACACCTGTATTTCACTCTTTCTAACAATGGTAGTGCCATAATTGTGGTCTAAAATGTGAATGGGAATACCCGTAGGGTATGTTTTATCGCCGGAACTATGAACTATTATTTCATGACATCATGCTGGTGGATCGATTTCTTACACTTCAGATTGTTGCTAAAATTATGGAGGATGACCCTGGTTTTCAAGACCAAGTGGAGGAACTTGAGAGACTGTACACACTGATGGAGATTTGAGTCATTGTTGAAATCAGTTTGCATTCACAGGATTGACAAAACTGTGACTCTCAGAAAGGATGAACTGACAGGGACCTTCAAAACCAGCACACTGTGGGTCAACTACCAGCACATGGTAGGAATTGCTAGGGCACTTGTTGCGGCCGATCGAATGGGGTCATGGGAGATGCATCTCAGCTTGCTTGCCGATATTTGCGACTGCTGGCCATCCAAATTAGTTGAAGTCGGCTCGTCTCTATCTCCAGAAGATGCATGCACTGGAGGATGACAACCCTGAAGTTCATCAGAAGTTCCAGTCTGGGTCTCGTATAATCAGTCGCAGCAGCCAATACTGGACTGGCCTTGGCTCTGATCTTGTGATAGAACAGACCCTAATGCGCTTACTAAAAAGCCAAAGGGGCCTAATGCAAGGAAGTGGGATGGAAGAGCACCAGAGAGCAGTTTGGACTATGTCTTCCACTGTGTCATCCTCTTACAACCTTGCCATGCAAGAACTGACTGCAAATAGTTACACAACAGGTGAACAACATAAGGAGTTGTCCACTTCCAGAGTGAATAGAGATGAGACTGACCTTGAAAAATTAGCAGCAAAACTGGACTGCTTCACCCTATTTTTGGATAATAAATCATTGCGCAACATCATCACAGGGGTTTATGCAAATGAGGATGTCAATGTACATGACCTGTTCGCAACAGGAAATGCCACAGTTCGAAAGGTGGATGGACACTCTGATTTCTTGTATTTGCACAAAAGGAGTTCGAAGGTCAAGACACTAGCATCCAGCAGGGCAGTCAAAGCTGCTGAAGACCGTACCATAGATCCAGCATTGTTATTCCAGAGGTTCCTAGTTGTGTCACAGACGGGTGATCTCCGGCTGGACGAAGTGATGAACTATGAACTCTGTCCATATCCGATGTCTTTGTTTGAAGCAAAGAACATCTTGCACCAGCTGGATAAGCCACAACTGGCAGAAGCGATAAAGAATTATGTCATCTCCAAATTGGACAATGTTGTCACACAGACGGTCCCAGTGACAGATCAATATATTCTAGATGAGGGAATCACTTCTGCACCGCTTAAAATGGACTGAGGGGTGCACCTACAGTTCAATTTCAGATGACTACGCCTCATTCACTGTCAAACACTATGCCTGAGCCACTATAGTGTTTGATGGTTGTGAGGTTGGGCCATGCATAAAGGATTGTACTGATCAGCGTCGAAGTAGAAATTTGAATGCGAACAAGGTGAACATTACAGGGGCGACAAAATTTGTTGATAAAAAGGAGGACCTCTTGTCAAATGAGTCAAACAAGCAGGTAATTATCCAGCTCACCATGGAACGTTTGCAACAGAGAGGCTGCGAAGTGATTCAAGCTGAAGGAGATGCCGACGTTGAGATTGCAAAAGCAGCCGTCGCAATGTCTGCTTTCAAATCTACCACCCTCGTTGGAGAAGACACAGATCTCCTCGTACTCTTATCTACTAAGTAGTGGTAACAAACTGCACTGAACTCTATTTCCGCTCGGACAAGGCGAAATCGACTGCATATAATATCAAGGTCCTTAAGCAGATACTCGGAGAAGTGGCTTGTAATGATCTGTTGTTTCTCCATGCCTTTACTGGATGCGACTCAACGTCCAGAGTATTTGGGATCAGAAAGAAGTCAGGGTTCCGAAGAATCATCAAGAAAGAAAAGGGAATTAGAGACTGTTGGAAAGTGTTCTGTTCACCAAAGCAAAGTCAGGATATTGTGGAAACCAATGGCTGTAGGGCAATGGTGGCATTGTTCAGTGGAAATCAGAATGACTCCCTGGCATCTATCAGATACAATATGCTCTGCAAGAATGTTGTGAGAGCTAAGACTTTCGTCATGCCTGAAAGACTGCCACCAACCACCTTGGCCTGTAAATTTCACTCCCTGCATACTTACTACCAGGTTATGGAGTGGATGGGGTATAGTGATGAAATGGAGCTGTCTGAGTGGGGATGGAGGATAGAAGGGGAATAACTCATTCCAATGATGACAGACAAAAGGCCTGCTCCAGAGGTACTTATTCAGATGATTCACTGCAATTGTTCAGAAGGGTGCAATACGCTAAAGTGTACCTGCAGAAAACATGGGCTGGAATGCACCAGTGCATGTGGGCATTGCCAAGATGGCAACTGTGACAGTATGACAAATAAGCTAGTGATAGAAGATGATGAACAAGACTGCATCTGACAAGCCATAAGGTAGCATATTATGTGTCATGAGGTCAGTACTTAATACCAGCGTTGTCCCTTGATTACGTCATTGATGACATCATTACATCATTGATGACCTCATTACGTCAGTACAATTGCAACTTCCATTTGAGGAACTACTTTTAATTGAAAAACATTGGTGAATAGAGCATTCATTAAAACATCAGGTTTAGAAAACTTCTTATTTGAGATAATTCTGTTGTTTGTATATATGCTCTTTTTAAATCAATAAAAAGATTAATAAAGAAAGAAGTAAAAAACTTGCAATTTTTGAAGTTTTTCTGCTGGCAGCCATCTTGTTTTATGATGCCATTTTTGGAAACTTTCCCGTGTGTCAAACTTGTCCAACTTTTGATATATTGTTCTTCACATTAAAAAGTACAATAAACGATCATTAAACGTTTCTTTGCAATTTTTGGGGGGGTTAGATGGTATATTGACCTGCCTAGATGGTGGTACTGACATTGGTCGTATTTCACAGGCAAGAAATACAATGAAATAATTTATTAATAGCACTTTGTCTGTGGTAAGTTGTCACCACAAACAATGAGGAGGTGAGTGCAGGCGAGACTGACTTGCGTGTTGAGCCGTGCGGGCGTGATACAAAGTTGGAGTGTTCGAGAAGAAGTTGTCAGAGTGAGGTCGAGGCATTTTCGAAACGTAGACGCATTTGGAGCAAGAGAATCAGAGAGGAGTCGGTGCAGAGGAGTTTCGGAGCCCGTCCACCTAAACTGGGAGCGAGGTTGGATTGATCTAAGCGCTCAGCTGATTTGGAAAGGTCGAGTTCGGCCTCCAGCTGGTTGGTGGTGTACAGGCACAGAGTGATCTCTATGGCAGGGCCCTTGTCCTAGTGTGGGGGACAACCCCATGTTTGGACAATTTAAATGCTGGCCCAGATAGACTGAAAAGGCAGGCATTGGGACCAGAGGCGAGGATTGGGCTGATTCCACTCCCTCTTCTGCGATATGTACTGCTCTCTCCTTGGTGCAGAGTCTTGAGACTGCTCCAGCTGCAGCGAGCTTCGTGTCTGTGGGCTTTGCGATGATTTGCTCCGCTGTGCCCCAGAGTGCATCACTGATTACATCAACTTCTGTGTGGACTGAAGGCCGTGTGGACAGGGCCAATGAACTTAACCTGTTCTTTAACAGATTTGACATTGTGGCCCCTGCCCATCCCCCACATGAGCCATCTGTTGTCGGCCCCCAACCAACACATATTCCACTCTCCCCTCCTACCCCTCCTCACAGTCCCCCACCCTGCTCTCATTACTATACCCCTTCCCCACACGAAACCACCATGGTGGGCTTCACAGCTGAACAAGTGAGAAGACAGCTGAAACGTCTCAACCCAAGCAAGGCTGCAGGACCGGATGGTATCAGTACCAGGGTGCTCAAAGCCTGTGCTCCTCAGCTATGTGGAGTACTTCGCCATGTATTCAACCTGAGCCTGAGGCTCCGGAGGGTTCCTGTACTGTGGAAGACGTCCTGCCTCGTCCCTGTGCCGAAGACGCTGCGCCCCAGCGGCCTCAGTGACTACAGACCGGTGGCATTGACCTCCCACATCATGAAGACCCTGGAGAGACTTGTTCTGGAGCTGCTCCGGCCTATGGTCAGGCCACACTTAGATCACCTCCAGTTCGCCTACCAGCCCCGACTAGGAGTTGAGGATGCCATCATCTACCTGCTGAACCATGTCTACGCCCACCTGGACAAGCCAGCGAGCACGGTGAGGGTCATGTTTTTTGACTTCTCCAGTGCGTTCAACACCATCCGCCCTGCACTGCTGGGGGAGAAGCTGACAGTGATGCAGGTGGATGCTTCCCTGGTATCCTGGATTCTTGATTACCTGACTGGCAGACCACAGTACGCGTGCTTGCAACATTGTGTGTCCGACAGAGTGATCAGCAGCACTGGGGCTCCACAGGGGACTGTCTTGTCTCCCTTTCTCTTCACCATTTACACCTCAGACTTCAACTACTGCACAGTCTTGTCATCTTCAGAAGTTTTCTGATGACTCTGCCATAGTTGGATGCATCAGCAAGGGAGATGAGGCTGAGTACAGGGCTACGGTAGGAAACTTTGTCACATGGTGTGAGCAGAATTATCTGCAGCCTAATGTGTAAAAGGGTAAGGAGCTGGTGGTAGACCTGAGGAGAGCTAAGGTACCGGTGACCCCTGTTTCCATCCAGGGGGTCAGTGTGGACATGGTGGAGGATTACAAAGACCTGGGGATACGAATTGACAATAAACTGGACTAGTCAAAGAACACTGAGGCTGTCTACAAGAAGGGTCAGAGCCGTCTCTATTTCCGGAGGAGACTGAGGTTCTTTAACATCTGCCGGACGATGCTGAGGATGTTCTATGAGTCTGTGGTGGCCAGTGCTATCATGTTTGCTGTTGTGTGCTGGGGCAGCAGGCTGAGGGTAGCAGACACCAACAGAATCAACAAACTCATTCGTAAGGCCAGTGATGTTGTGGGGATGGAACTGGACTCTCTCACGGTGGTGTCTGAAAAGACGATGCTGTCTAAGTTGCATGCTATCTTGGTCAATGTCTCCCATCCACTACATAATGCACTGGGTGGGCACAGGAGTACATTCAGCCAGAGATTCATTCCACCGAGATGCAATACAGAGCATCTTAGGAAGTCATTCCTGCCTGTGGCCATCAAACTTTACAACTCCTCCCTTGGAGGGTCAGACACCCTGAGCCAATAGGCTGGTCCTGGATTTATTTCATAATTTACTGGCATAATTTATATATTACTATTTAATTATTTATGCTTCTATTACTATTTATTATTTATGGTGCAACTGTAACGAAAACCAATTTCGCCCGGTATCAATAAATTATGACTACTACTACTATGTGTGATTAACTGAGACTGAGGCTATGGGTCTAATCTGGCTGTTCCGGGCTCCGTGTCGATGGACTCAGTGTGATTCTGAACACTGTCGCTTTCTCTTATTATTTGCAGGATTTTTGTTGTTTTTTCTCTCTCTCTACATGCTTTGGGTGTTAGCCTCTTTTTAAAATTGGGTTCTTTCGGGTTTCTTGTTTTGTGGCTGCCTGTAAGCAGAAGAATCCCAAGGTTGTATAATTTTTAGATACCTTAATAATAAATGTACTTTGAGATTTATTCCTCTCCATAAAGGGACATGGAAAGTGAATAATCGCATCTCTACCATTCCCAAGGTCACACAGACCCAGGGTTACCATGAAAACCAGTTACCACTTTCAGCCTCCTCACATCGTTGTAACACAGCCAGTGACCAAGGCTTTTGCTAAATACGGAGACGTTGAGGTGTGACCACTCGGGGACAGTTCAAACACTAACAGCACATGGCCATTGTGACTCCAGTGGGACACATCACAATGAAATACATCATCACAACAGGATTTAAACTCTGGTCGCCTGGAGACCAGAGGCAGATATAGGCAAGGGAGATATTCTGGATTCAGACATACCTACATGGCTATTCAACAGATGGAGGGTTAAAGTACAGAGTTCTGTGTAAGTGGAGACAGAGGTAGACAGGGTAATGAAGCAGGTGGGAACGGGTTCTCATGCTGTGTAAATCTGTGACGAAGTGTAAGTGGTCCTGTCATTGTCTAGTTGTTTGCCAGTGAATTAACTTTTTCTTTCTTCTGCCTGAGGATCAAAACTTCCAGAAACTGTGGCATCAGAGTGAGTCCTTGTCTGGTACTAGCTGGCTCTAAGATGACTGCCCACCGGTACCAGGATCAGGCTGCTTCACCTAGTGCTGATAGTTACAGCTGGTGTGCCCTTCACTAGGGGCACACATCGTGCTCTCTGGTGGCACCTACCCAGCCCCGGAACCCTGGTTTCCAGTTGGCATCAGCTCCTTTGGGGGAGGAAGACAAAAGATGGTTGGAGCATTGTTGAGAAAGATGGTGAGAGCAACACTCCTGTTGATGACAATCCCCAGCCCTCCCCTTCCGCAAGCACTAACTGTAAATATGTTGCTGGACAAAGAAATGCACGCAATGCTCACAATAAAACTCGAAATACTAAAAAAGACAGTGCTCGCATTGATAATAGTAAAAGTAATGGGATTAAAATTGCTATCATTAATTGCCGCAGTAGAAAAGAATATCGGCTGTGATTAATTCACTTTTGAAACCGAAAATCCTGACATTTTAATCGGGACTGAATCTTGGCTTGATCCTTCAATTAAATCTGCTGAGATATTGCCTCATTTTCAAATTTTTAGAAAGGACAGAAACTCTCAAGGTGGTGTGTTTATTGGTGTGAACAACACTATTCCTTGTGTTGAAAGAACTGACTTAGGCAGCAACTCTGAGCAAATCTGAGCACTTCAGGGACAAATGGTGCAGACCGGGATTCTTTACCTTCCACCTGATGCTAAGTCCAGGCCTCTTTTAGACCTTGAATCAAGCATTTCCAAAATAAATGCCTCGTCGCGCTCTCCGTTTATTATCCTGGGATTGATTTTAATGTCCCAGGTGTAGATTGGACTGACGGCACACAAAGTGAACCAAAAGGTGCTCTTCAGGAAACCCTGGCTGATTTGATTTTGAAAAATCTTCTGTCTCAGAAAGTTACTTTTTCTACCAGATGTGATGATACAGATGGCACCGAAAACACCTTAGATTTATTGCTGACTTCGCATCCAGATTTAATTTCAGAGGTTTCTCCCAGTGCTGGAATCAGTGATCATTTTATTACAGGTGTCCCCCCGCTTTTCGAACATTCACATTACAAAACCTCGCTGTTACAAAAGACTTATATTAGTTACCTGTTTTCAGGAACAGAAGGTGTTTTCACTGTTACGAGAAAAGGCAGTGTGCGCTCCAAGCAGCCAAGCTCCTTCCCCGGAACGGCATTCTAGCCGGCATTGCTTAAACATGTGCCTGTGAGCATCCATTAGCAAGGTGAGTTCTAAGGAATCAGAAAAGCCTAAAAAAGCTTGTAAGGGTGTTAGACTTAGCCTAAAACTAGACATAATTAAGCGTTTCGATCGTGGTGAACGAAGTAAGGACAAAGTGAGTTTGGCTTGTGGAAGTTGACGAAGATGATGTTGAAGAGGTTTTGGCGTCCCATGACCAAGAACTGATGGATGAAGAGCTGATGCAATTGGAAGAGGAAAGCATAACAATCGAAACCAAATGCAGTTACGAACGGACCGAAAGTGAAGTCGTCCAGGAACTGAATGTGAAGCATGAGATTTTCGCTGCAATATTTGCAGAAAAGTATGACCTTAATTTTTAAAGGGTACGTGGTTTAGGGCATATTTGCAGGATGGTTTGAGTGCTTACAAAGAGCTTTTGTTCACCTTATTATAATGAGTAAGAGTGAGAAGAGTTGGCTCACTCAGGTTCACCAATTAAGTACATAAGGTATCGAGTCGCAGCAGTTTGGTGTTTGAGTACTAGCCAAGCAATGATCGGGATTGATTGGTAAGGACAAATTAAAACAAAGCAGGGGTAAGAGGAATGGTATATGATGGAGTAACCATTGTTGGAAAGGACAATGTTAGAGTGGTTTAATGGTGTAGCTCTTTGAGGCTTAAAGTGAGAGGTGAAAAGCTGGAAGTAGATTTTTTTTTTCTTTGCCCCCCAGGTTATTTATTTTCCGTCATTATACTTGGACAGTTAGAACAGTAGAGATGCCAGGCAGGATAGTTGAATGCTCCTTTCGCGGGATGTGGGAAGGCAGGGAGACCTCCAGTGCTCCTGACGGCTTCACCTGGCAGAAGTGCATCTAACCCTTTATATCAAGGAGTTGGAGCCAAAAGAGGTTGTGAAGACTGATGTTAAGATCTCAGACAAAGTAAAGAATCAAAAGGTTGATCATGGTGTGACTAACGTTCTGAGGTGCATATATTTTAATGGAAAAAGTGTTGTAGGACAGACAGATGAGCTCTGGGCACGGATTAACACATGGAATAATGATATGGTAGCTGTAAATGAGATTGGTTTCAGGAGGGGCAGGACTGCCAGCTCAATAAACCAGGGTTCTGTTGTTTTCGGTGCAGCAGAGCAGGCGGGATTAAAGGGGAAAGGGTGGGGGAAATGCTACTGCATTTCTCAGCCAGGACAGACTGAAGAACTCGTCTATTGAGGCAGTATGGGTGTAACTGAGGAATAAGAAAGTTATGATCATGTTAATGGGCTACATAATAGATGACCCAACAGTCCATGGGATTCGGAGGATAAATTTGTAGAGATTGTAGAGTGTTGCTAGAAATATTAGGTTTTTATTGGTGGTGATTTTAATTTTAAACATTTTGACTGAGACTCCAATACTGTAAAAGGACTAAGTGGGATAGAGTTTGTCAAATGTATTTAGCGAAGCTTCCTTAATCAGTACAATGAATTCCCAATGAGAGAGTGTGCGATACTTAATCTGCTGTTAGGGAATAAGACAGGACAGGTGACAGAAGTTTGTCTGGGGAAACATTTTCCATTGCTTCTACTGATCATAATGGCATCAGTTTCAAAGTGAATATGGAAAAAGATAGGTCTGGCCCATGGGTTGAGATTCTAAGTTGGTGAAAGGCCAATTTTGATCATATCAGAAATGATCTGGCAGTTGTGGATTGGCTCAGGTTATTTTTTTGGCAAAGGTCTACTTGGTAAGTGGGAGGCATTCAAAAGTGAAATTCTGAGAGTAGAAAGCTTATATATGCCTGTCAGAGTAAAAGGTAAAAATAACAGGTTTAGGGAACCTTGGTTCTCAAGAAATATTGAAGCCCTGGTTAAGAAGATTCATTGCAGGTATAGGGAGGTAGGAGCAAAGGAGGTACTTATGAGGCATAAGAAATGCAAGAGAACACTTGAGAAAGAAATCAGGAGGGCTAAAAGTAAGCATGAGGGTGAAGGAGAATCCTAAGGGATTCTGAAAAACGTGTTGAGAGCAAAAGGATTGGAAGGGACAAAATTGGTCTGTTGGAAGATCAGAATGGTCATCTGAAATGGGGAAATCTTACATGGATTTTTTACATCTGTATTTACTTGGGAAACGGACATGGAGTCTATAGAGGTGAAAAGAAACAGCAGCGACGTCATGGACCCTACAGAGATTACAGAGGAGGTAGTGTTTACTGTCTTGACACAAATTAGGGTGGATAAATCCTTAGGACCTGATAAAGTATTCCCTCAGACCCTTTGGGAGGCAAGTACAGAAATTGCAACTGCCCTAGCAGAGATATTTAAATCATCTTTAGTGACCAGTGAGGTACTGGAGGATTGGGGTATGGTTAATGTTCTGCATTTAAGAAAGGCTTTAAAAATAAACCAGGAAATTATAGGCCAGTGAGCCTGACAACAGTAATGGGAAAGTTACTTGGAAGGTGTCTAAGGGACCAGGTATCTGATTATTTAGATAGTCAGCATGGCTTTGTGTGTGGTAGGTTATGCCAAAGCAATCTTCGAGTTTTTTGAGGAAGTTGCCAGGAAAGTTGATGAAGGCAAGGCAGTAGATATTGCCTACGTGGTCTTAAGCAAGGCATTTGACAAGGTCAAGCATGGGAGGTTAGTCAAGAGTATTCAGTGGCTTGGCATGCAAGATGAGGTAGTAAATTGGATTAGACATTGGCTTTGTGGGAGAAGCTAGAGTGTGGTTTATAGATGGTTGCCTCTCTGACTGGAGGGCTTTAACTAGTCGAGTGCCACAGGGATTGCTGCAGGGTCCGTGGGTGGTTGTTTATCATCTGTGTCAATGATCTGGATGATCATATGGTTAACTGGATCAGCAAATTTGCGAATAACGTCAAGATTGGAGGTGTAGTGGACAGCGAGGAAGACTTATCAAAGCTTGCAGCATGATCTCAACCAGCTGGATAAAATGGGCTGGCAAATGGAATTTAATGTAGACAAGCACGAGGTGATGCATTTGGATAGGACCATCTAGGGCAGATCTTGTATGGTGAACGGTAGGAGTGCAGTATAATGGAGTATACAGTTCCATATTTCATTGAAAGTGGAAACAAGCTAGATAGGGTTATAAAGAATGCTTCTGGAAAAATTGGCCTTCAGAAATCGAATGGTGGTGTAGTGGCATCTGCGCTAGACTTCGGGGCGAGAGGTCCCAAGTTTAACTCCGGCCGGCTTCCTTGCACGCTCTCCATCCGTGCCTGGGTTGAGTGTCGAGCTGACAACTCGACCTTGTTTTAAAAAAAAACCTGGAGAGGGATGGGCTGAGCCAGGTTTAAGATGCCCAAGACACGCCGTACGGTGAGCATACCAAAAAGCTTGTCATGACAGCATCCCGACGTCTCCACCAGGAGTTAAGGGTACACACACACACACACACACACACACAGAAGGATTGCCTACAGGAGATGAGATGTTATGTTGAAGTTGTATAAGACACTGGTGTGGCCTATTTGGAGTATTGTGTGCAGTTTTGGTTACCTACCTATAGTAAGGATGTAATAAAGACAAGCTGCATCACTATCTGGTATGGAGGGGCTACTGCACAGGACCAAAAGTAGCTGCAGAAAGTTGTAAATGTAGTCAGCTCCATCTTTGGCACCAGCCTACAAATTACCCAGGACATCTTCAGGGAGCAGTGTCTCAGAAAGCCAGCGTCCATTATTAAGGACCTCCAGCACCCAGGGCATGCCCTTTTCTCATTTTCTCAGGTAGGAGGTACAGAAGCTTGAATGCGCACACTCAGTGATTCAGGAACAGCTTCTTCCCCTCTGCCATCCAATTCCTAAATGGACATTGAATCTTTGGACACTACCTCACTTTTTTTTTAATATACAGTATTTCTGTTTTGGCACGTTTTTAAAATATCTTGGATGTATGTATACTGTAAATGATTTAGTTGTTTATTTTTATTTTATTTTATTTTCTGCTAGATTATGTACTATATTGCACTGCTGCTACTAAAACAAATTTCACGTCACATGCTGGTGATGATAAACCTGATTCTGAACAAGGTTTAAAGAGTATAGTGGAAATTTACGAGGATGTTGCAGGGACTGGAGTACCTGAGTGATAAAATTGAATGGATCTGAACTTTATTCCTTGAAACAGAAGATTGAGTGGGGATTTGATAGAGGTATTAAAAAATTATGAGGAAAAGATCGGGTAAATGCTAGCAGTTTTTTTTTCTCCTGAGGTTGGGTGGCAAATCTGTTGGAATTTTTTTTGTGGAAGTAGCAGGCAAGGTAGACAAAGGAGAGTCAGTGGATGTTATTTCCTTGGATTTTCAGATGGTCTTTGACAAGGTGCTACTGCTTAACAATACAGGAGCTCATGGTCAGGAAGGAGACTAGCATTGCTAGAAGATTGGCTGACTGGCAAAAGGCAAAGAGTTGGTCTAATGTGGGTTTATTCTCATTGGCTGTCAGTAGCTGGTGTTGTTCGGTAGGGGTTGGTATTGGGACTGCTCATTTTCATGTTGTCAGTGATTTTGGATGACAAAATTGATTTTTGTAGCCAAGTTTGCAGATGATACAAAGATAGGTGAAGGGGCAGGTAGATTAGAGCAAGCAGGGAGTCTGCAGGAAGACAATGGAAAGATTGAGAAAATAGTCAAAAGAGTAGCAGATGGAATATAGTTTAGGGGAGTGCATAGTTCATGGCTATGCACTTTGGAAGGATTAATGGTGTCGATTATTTTCTAAATGGAGAGGAAATTAAAAAAAAATAAGAGATGCAAAGGAACTTGGGAGCCCTTGTGCAGGATTCCCTAAAGGTTAACTTCAAGGCTGAGTTGATTGTAAGAAAGGCAAATGCAATGTTGGCATTCATTTTGAGAGGACTAGAATATAAAAGCAAGATGTAATGCTGAGGCTTTGTAGGGCATCAGTCAAACTACATTTGGATATTGTGAGCAGTTTTGGGCCACTTCCCTGAGGAAAAAATGTGGTGGCATTACAGAGGTCCAGAGAAGTTGTACAAGAATAATTCCAGGAATGAAAGGTTAAAATATGAGGAGCGTTTGATGGCTCCAGGCTTATACTCGCTGAATTTGGAAGAATGAGTGTGGATCTCATTTAAACCTATCAAATATTGAAAGGACTAAATGGAGTGGATGTGAAGAGGATTTATGGTATAGTATGTGAGTCTAGGACCAGAGGACATGGCCTCAGAATAAATTTCAAGCAATTTTCAAAGAATGAAAATCCCAAGTAAATTTAGAACAGAGATGAGGAATTTCTTTAGCCAGAGGGTGGGTAATCTGTGGTAATTTTGGCCATGGATGGCTGTGGAGGCCAAGTCATTCAGTATACTTAAAAAGGGAGTTGATCGGTTCCTGGTTAGTCAGAGTGTTAAAGGTTACACAGAGAAGACAGGAGAATAGGTTAAGTTATTAACCCAGAGGGTGGTCCATATATGGAACAAGCTGCAAAAGGAAGTGATCGAGGCAGGTATGCACATTAACAACATTTAAAAGACGCTGACACAGGAACATGGATAGGAAAAGTTTTGAGGGATATAGGCCAAGTGCAGGCAGATGGGACTGGCTCAGGTGAGAATCTCTGCAATCCCCTCCCTCCTCCTCCCTCCCCCTCCTCCCCCCTCCCCTCCTCCCCCCTCCCCTCCTCCCCCCTCCCCCTCCTCCCCCCTCCCCCTCCTCCTCCTCCCCCCTCCCCCTCCTCCTCCCCCCCTCCCCCTCCTCCTCCCCCCCTCCTCCTCCTCCTCCCCCCTCCCCCCTCCTCCTCCTCCCCCCTCCCCCCTCCTCCTCCATTACCTCAGTATCTGCAGGTCATCCAAACCAGTTAACACCATTGGCTCACGGATATCAACAGGTTGTCCAAATGAAGTTCCCCGATTGGTTTCAGGACCTATCATCAACCCACCTTCCAGACTGGTCTTTGTGATTGACCCCAAGACGATGACAACACTGACTTCCCTGACCAAGCCCTTGGCTGTCATTGGTCCCAGGACACCTTCATCTCCAACAGGTCCTGCAGCAATGGCACCTGCGAATGACTCTGGGGTTGTTCCCATGGTGGTGATTGGCTCCAGAGCTTTGAGGTAATCGTGCAGTCCATCCAATTTGACTTGTGATGGATTCAACCTGCAATCCCATTGGTTCCTGGCCTGTTGGTGGTGCTTGTCTCAACCCCTGTGATCCAGCGACGGGCTCCTCTCTAGCCTTCACCTGAGTCTCATCAGTGGTCCTTCACCAACAGCATCAACTATTAGCTCCAGTGGATTATCATCCATTGGCTCACCTCTTTCATCATCACTGATTGTCTCGTACCAAGTAACTCAGCTGATTGGCCCACATTAAAGTCCCCACTGAGTGAACTCATTGGACGGAACATCATTGGAAAGCAACCCAACAGCTTCATATAGAAACAACAGTGAGCTCATCAAGACTCCAATGGAACAGCCCTGATTGCCAGAACATCAGCTCTGATTGGCTTGTCGACTAAGTTCAGTGTGGCCATTACAATTGGATTCTCCAGTGACTCATTGAGGACACCAATGGCTCATGAATGATTTGACTAAGGCGGCACTGATTGACTCTTCCAATGACTCAAGCACAGCGCCATCATTGACTTATCCAGTGGGCCAGGCTAGTCCATTGAACTGGCCCAATAACTCAAATCTGGGACCAGTCTTCCACAAATTCACCACTCTCTGGCTGAAGAAGTTCCTCAGCACCTCCATTCTAAATGGACGTCCCTCTATCATGAGGCTGTGCTCTCTGGTCTTGGAATTCCCTACCAGAAGAATCATCCTTTTCGCATCCGCTTTATTAAGGCCTTTCAATGCTTGATGAGTTTCAATGAGATTCCCACACCTGCCCCTACACCTCCTCCCTCACTACCATTCAGGGCACCGAACACTCCTGCAAACTGAGACAACACTTCACCTGTGAGTCTACTGGGGGTCTTCAGCTGCATCTTGTGCACCTGGTGTGGCTTCCTGTATATCAGTGAGACCCAACATAGATTGGGAGACCGCTTCGCTGGGCACCTATACTCCACCAGAAAAAACGGGATCCCAGTGGCCTCCTTTACTGTCATGATGAAACCACGCTCAGGTTGAAGGAGCAGCACCTATTCCATCTGAGAAGCCTCCAACCTCCTCGTATAAGCATCAATTTCTCAAACCTCTGGTAATTGCATCACCCCCTCCTTCACCATTCCCCATTCCTGTGTGTGTGTCTCTCTCACCTTATTGCCTTACCTGCCCATCACCTCCCTCTGATACTTAGTTCCTTTTCATCCATGGTCTTCTACCCTCTCCTTTCAGATTTCCGGGCCCTTTATCTCTTTCTTCAATCAGTTTCCCAGCTCTTTACTTCACGCACACCACCTCACCCTGTTTCACCTATCACCTACCTACCGCCTTGTACTTCTTCTTCCTCTTGCCCCACCTTCTTGCACTGACTTCTTATCTTTTTCCAGTCCTGATGAAGGGTCTCAGCCCAAAACATCGACTGTTTACTCTTTTCCATAGATGCTGCCTGGCCTGTTGAGTACCTACAGCGTTTTGTGTGTTTTGCTTTTGATGAGATCCCCTCGCATTCATCTGAATTCCAGTGAGTAGAGGCCCATAGCCATCAAACAATCCTCATATGATAAGCCTTTCAATCCTGGAAACATTTTTGTGAACCTCATTCAAGCCTTCTCCAATGCCTGCCCATCCTTTCTCAGACAAGGTGCCAAAAATTGCTTACAGTACTCCAAGTGATGCCTCACTAGTGCCCTATAAAGCCTTAACATTACATCCTTGTTAGTCTACGCTTTTATTTCTTCAACCAAAGTGCATGACCGTACACTTCCTGACACTGTATTCCATCTGCCACTTCTTTGCCCAATCTCCAAATCTGTCTAAATCCTTCTGTATCCTGTATACTTCCTCAGCACTATCAGCTCCTCTACCTACCTTCATGTCATCTGCAAAATTTGTCACAAAGCTGTCAATTCCACCATCTAAATCATCGACCTATAATGGAAACCATGCTGTCCCAACACAGACCCCTGTGGATTACCTCTAGTCATTGGCAGCCAACCAGAAAAGGCTCCCTTTATTTCTGCCTATCAGCAAATATTCTATCCATGTTACTATCTTCCCTCTAATACCATAGACTCTTAATTTGTTGAGCATTGTCATGTGTAGCAGCGTGTCAAAGGCCTTTTGAAATTCCAAGTACACAACATTCAGTGATTCTCCTTTGCCTGTCCTGCTTGTTATTTCTTCAAAGAATTCCAACAGATTTGTCAGGCAAGAATTTCCCTGAAGGAATCCATGCTAACTTCGGCCTGTTTTATCATGTGCCTCCAAGTAGCCCGAAATCACATACTTAACCATTGACTCCAACATCTTCCCAACCACTGAGATCAGACTAACTGGCCGAAAATTTCCTTCCTTCTGCCTCTCTCCTTTCTAGAAGAGAGGAGTGACATTTGCAATTTTCCAGTCCTCCAGAACCATCAGTGATTCTTGAAAGATCATTACTAATGCCTCCACAATTTCTTCATCCACCTCTTTTAGAACCCTAAGGTGTAGACCATCTGGTCCAGGTGACTCATCAACCTTCAGACCTTTCAGTTCCCCAAGCACGTCCCACCTGGTAATGGCAACTTCACTCACTTCTGCTCCCTGACACTCTCGAATTTCTGCCATACTGCTAGTGTCTTCCACAGTGAAGACTGATGTAAAATACTTATATAGTTCATCTGTCATTTCCTTGTCCCCCATTACTATCTCTCCAGCTTCATTTTCCATTGGTCCAATTGTTACTGTCGCCTCTCTTACATTTTATATATCGGAAGAAACTTCAGGTATCCTCTTTGATATTACAGGCTAACTTATCTTCATATTCTATCTTTTCCTTCTTTATGACATTTTTAGTTGCATTTTATTGGTTTTTAAAACTTCCCCAATCCACTAACTTCCCATTAGTTTTTGCTCTATTATATGCCTTCTCTTTGGCCTTGATGTTGGCTTTGACTTCTTTTGTTATTCTGAGTTTAGAATGGGATGTATCTGTACTGCACCTTCCAAATTCATCTGAGAAACTCCAGCCATTGTCGCTGTGTCATCATCACTGCAAGTACTTCCTTCCAAACAATGTAGGCCAGATACTCTCTCATGTCTCTGTAATTCCCTTTACACTACTGTAATATTAATACATCTGACTTCAGTTTCTCCTTCTCAAATTTCAGAGTAAACTTGATCATATTATGATCACTGGTCTCAAGGGTTCCTTTACTTTAAGCTCTCTAATCAATTCCAACTCATTGCACAACACCCAATTTAGAATAACTGATCCCCTGGTGGGCTCAACTACAAGCTGCTCTATAAAGCCATCTTGTAGGCATTCTAGAAATTCCCCGTCTTGGGATCCAGCATCAACCTGATTTTCCCTTTCTATCAACATATTGAAATGCACCATTTTATGGGGGGTTTTTGACATGCATTTTCAATCTCTGGTTGTAACCTGTTGACCACATCTTTGCAGCTGTTCAGAAGTCTGTATGTAACTCCATGAGGATCTTTTTACACTTGTAGTTTCTTAATCACCCACAATCATTCTTGACTTTCCAATCCTATGTGTCCAGTCTCTAATGATTTGATTTTAATTTTTTACTAACAGAGCCACTGCATCCCCTCTACCTGCCTGCCTGTCCTTTTGATACAACGTGTATCTTTGGCTATTAAGCTCCCAGCTATAATCTTTTTTCAGCCTCAATTGAATGATGCCCAGAACATCATGCATACCAATCTGTAACTGTGCTACAACTTCACCTACTTTAATTCATGTACTGTGTGTATTCAAATGTAACACCTTCAGCCTGTATTTATCACCCTTCTTCACTTTGTCCCCCTTTTACAATGCAGTTCATCCCATTAACTGCAATTTTGCACTATCATCAGACTCTCCTTGTTTGCAGTCTCAATGCACACTGCCTCTTTGTAAACCAACTACCTCATCCACTGCTCTGTCACTCTGTTTCCCCTCCACCTTCCCAAGTTAGTTTAAACCCACCTGAACAGCTCTAGCTAACATTCCCACAAGGATATTGGTCCCCTTCAGGTTCAGGTGTAACTCACTCTTTTTGTACAGGTCATACCTTCCCCAGAAGAGATCGTAATGGTCCAGAAATCAGTGGTCAAGATGGCCCCTGCATACAATGCTCCTTTGGTTAACATCTTCTGGGTAGGTCATGAAACCATATATTTTACTTCTTTTATGTCTTTCAGGTTTGTTTTTCACCTTGAATGTGATTCTGGAACCGTTGGAGCCCCGATTTACAGTTTGGAGATCGTTTGGGTATTTCAGCGCTCTGAAGTCTCTGAGTGGATTTCGGAGGGCAGAGGCAACGTGTGTGAACTTCATAGCGAGAATGCTGAGTTCCAGTGTTCGTCTCCATTTCACCGATTTAAAACTTCCATTGTTCACTGATTAAAGTAATGAAGGAGATTGAAACATTGAGGCGAATGCAGAAGGTGAGTGCCAGCTGCCTGCCTTTTGATCACTAGTGGGATTGCTCTGCTATGGAGAGGGGAGACTGCCTTTTGATTGCTGGTGGGATCGCTCTGCTACAGAGAAGGGAGACTGCCTTTTGTTCGCTAATGAGATTGCTCTGCTACAGAGAGGGGAGACTGCCTTTTGTTCGCTAATGACATTGCTCTGCTACAGAGAGGGGAGACTGCCTTTTGATCATTGGTGGGATCGCTCTGCTACGGAGAGGGGGAGACTGCCTTTTGATCGCTCGTGAGATTGCTCTGCTACAGAGAGGGGAGACTGCCTTTTGATCGTTGGTGGGATGGCTCTGCTACATAGAGAGGGGGACTGCCTTTTGATCGCTAGTGAGATTGCTGTACTACAGAGAGGGAAAGGCCTGCCACTGTACCCAGAGAATGCTACCCAGGTTTTCTCTGCTTTGGATATGGACTTGGACTATAGACTTTTTTTTCAGAATTATATTTTTTTATATTCTGTGTTTTTCCACCCAGTCTTCCTCATTTTTTTATGCATGGGGGAGGGGATATTGGGATTGATGTGCCTGTTCTGTTTTTGTTCGTCTTTTGTGCGGGGAGGAGGGATTTGGGGGTTAATGATTGTACTGCTGTTCTTTCCTTTCTTGGTTTTGTGGTTATTTGGAGAAGAGCAATTTCAGAGTTGTATACTTTGATAATAAATGAACCTTTGAACAATTGAAACATGAAGCCCTTACCCCTGCAATGCATTCACCTACCAAATCGTCCTTTTCCTACCCTCATTGGCACATGCCACACACAGCAATCCAGAGATAACTACCCTGGAGGTCCTGATATTCAGCTTTCTACCTATTTCCCTGAAAACTCTCATCAGAACCTCACCTTTCCTACCCCATGTCATTGATGCCAATAAGTACTGAGACTTCTGTATGCTCACCCTCCCTCTTTAGAATGCCGTAGACCTGAGTTCATCTGCCTTTCCTACCATACTTCTTGCATTGAAATATTTGCAGGTCAGGACATGAGTCACCCCATGCTCAACCTTCTGATTACTGACTTTGTTGGAGGTCTTAACATCTGTCTCCATAACGTCTCTCTTACCTGCTCTGCTTCCCATCCCCCTGCAACTCTAGTTTAATGTCCTTCCCACCCTGTGTAACAACAGCAAACTTCTTGCTAGGACACAAGTCTGCTCTAGTTCTTGTGCAAGTTGTCTCCTCTGTACTGATCCCACCTTCCCTGGAAGAGATCCCAGTGTTCCAAAAATCTGATGTTCTTCCTCCTACCTGGAGATTCTGTGCTTGAACTCAGTACCTAACTCCCTGAATTCACTTTGCAGAACCTTGTCATTCTTACTACCTATCTCATTGGTACCTACAAGGATCATGACCTCTGGCTGCGCACACTCCCTTTTAAGAATGCTGAGGAGAGGATCAGAGATGTCCCAGACCCTGGCACCTGGGAAGGAACATACCATCTGGGAATCTTGTTCTCATCCACAGACCTCCGTTCTATTTCCCTGATGTGCGAATCCCCTATCATCACAGCTCATCTCTTCCCTCTCCTTCCCTTCTGAGTCACAGAGCCGGACTCAGTGCCAGAGACAAGTTGTTAAGAGGGATGTCCACAAGAGTACTCTGCACCGGTGGTTTAACTCCATTCCCTGATTGACACCTGGTCTGCTGTATCCTGAGAGTGGGACAGAACCAGGCAAACTTCAACTAGCCTGACCCATCTCAGTGAGAGAGGGACAGACCCAGGTAGACATTCCCCAACATGCCCATTCCCAGTGAGACTGGGACATATGCAAGCCTTTCCCTCTTTAGAATGCCGTAGACCTGATCTGAGACATCCCTGACCCTGGCACTTGGGAGGCAGCATACCATCCGGATGTCTCAATGGCATCCACAAAATCTTGTCTCTATTCCTGTAACTGGAATCTCCTATCACTACTGCAGTTCTTTTCAGCTATTCTGAGCCACAGTGCCAGAGACCCAGTCACCGCCGCTCAACCCCCCCGCCCCCAGCTAGGTCATTCCCCCTCCAATAGTATCCAAAGTGGTATACTTATTATTCAGGGTAATGGCCACAGGTATACTCTGGTTGCCCATTTCCCTTCCTTCTGACAGCCACTCAGCTGCCTGCCTGCTGCAACCTAGGGGCGACCACCTCCCTATAACTCTGATCTGTCATTTCCTCAGTTTCCTGTATGAGCCAAAGGTCATCAAGTTGCAGACTATATGTCCCCTGGGATTTTTCCAGTTCAAAAGGATGCCCCAGGGCATCTTGGGAGCTCCTGCAACCTTTCAGCTGGCCATAGAGAAGATGGTGGGGGATATGAACTTGCTTGAGGTATTGGTATATCTGGATGACCTCAGTGTATTTGAACCCACCTTGGAAGGATATGAAGCAAGGCTGCTGAAGGTGCTCGGCTGCCTGAAAGCTGAATGGTTAAAACTTTCCCGGGACAAGTGCCAGTTTTGCCAAACGTTTGTTAGCTATGTTGGGCACATAGTCTCACGGGATGGGGTAGCTAAAGACTAAGATCGAAGTGGTTACCACTTGGCCAGAAACCTAGACTGTGAGCGCACTGCGCTCGTTCCTTGGGTTCTGTGGTTACTATCGGAGGTTTGTGAAAGGCTCCACGAAAGTGAGTCACCCTTTGATCAGCTTCTGTGCAGTTAGCCTCCCTTGGGGAAGAAAGGGAGGATGGCAAAAGGAAAGGAGGGTAATGAGTATCTTAGCCCGTCGGAGTCCTTTGGACCGAGGTGGGATGCAAAATGTGAGGAGGCTTTCAGTCGCTGAAGGAGCTGCTGGCCCAGGCGCCGGTGCTAGCTTTTGCAGACCACCGATTACCGTATGTACTGTACACAGATGCCAGCCGAGAGGGTTTAGGGGGCATCCTGAATCAGGAATTGGGCTCCGGTTTGAGGCCCATCATGTTTGTCAGCCGGAGTCGGTTGCCCTCCGAGGAAAACTATTCCACACGCAAGTTGGAATTTCTGGCGTTGAAATGGGTAGTGGTGGATAAGCTGAGTGAATACCTCTGTGGGGCCAAGTTTGAGGTGAGGATGGACAACAACCCCCTAACTTATATCCTGACCTCAGCGAAACTGGTTGGCGGCATTGTCTGCCTATGATTTCAGCCTGAAGTACTGGCCGGGAAGCAGGAACATGAATGCTGATGCTTTGTCCCAAGGGGCGCATGAAAGACTGGTCAGGGGTGAGGAGTGGGAGAGCGTTCCTGCTCCTGGAGTGAAGGCCCTGTGTCAGTTTGCCATCACTGTGAAGGCAGAGGAAAAGGAGGGGCAGGAGTGAGCGGTGGATCAACTGGGGGCTTCTGATGACGCCATCCCTCAAGTTTACTGTAACCTGACTGCTCAGAAGACAAATCAGCTGCCGGAATTGAGTTCTGGGGAAGTGGCAGCTGCTCGGCGAGATGATCCGGGCATTGGTACTATTTGGGCGGCAGTCGAAAAGGGAGACATGGCTCAGGCAGAGAGGACGAAATGCATGGTGCCTCCTTTACTACAAGAATGGCCTCGGTTGGATTTGAAGAACCGGATCTTATACCGGGTCATATCACCTCCGGACCAACCCCGGCGTTGCCAGCTGGTTCTGCCCAAGAGTATTGGAGGATGGTGTTGAAATCACTTCATGATGATTCTAGACATTTGGGGGTGGAAAAGACCTATGGATTGCTCAGAGACCAGTTTTACTGGCCCCGAATGAAGTCGAAGGTCGAAGAATACTGCAAGTCATGCATTCAATGCATATGGCAGAAGACACTGCCCACACGGGCAACTCCCTTGTCCCACCTTCAGAGTGCAGGGCCTCTGGACCTGGTGTGTATGGATTTCCTGTCAATAGAACCCGATGCCAGCAACACGGTGAATGTCTTAGTCATCACGGACCACTACCCTAGATATGCTCAGGCTTTTCCTACCAAGGACCAGAGGGCATCTACGGTGGCAAAGGTGTTATGGGAGAAGTATTTCATTTATTATGGCCTTCATAGGTGAATAAATAGTGATCAGGGATGGGATTTTGAGAGCAAGACTCATCCGTGAGTTACTGGGCATGTTTGGAGGCAAAAAGTCGAGGACCACACCATATCACCCACAGGGTGATCCCCAGCCAGAGAGGTTTAACTGGACCTTGCTAGACATGTTTGGGACCCTAGAGATCAGCAAGAAGAGCAGGTGGAGTCAACATATTGGGCATCTGATTCACAGTTATAATTGTACGCGAAATGAAGCTACTGGGTACTCACCATATTATCTGATGTTTGGGCGCGAGGCAAGGTTGCCCGTTGACCTTTGTTTTGGGAATGACGAGGGTGACTTACCACCGAAGACTTACCTAAAGTATGTGTCTGACATGAGAAGAGAGTTGAAAAGGGCTTATGAATTAGCTGAGGTTGCGGCTGCCCAGCAGAATCAAGGGAATAAGAGAAGGTATAATCAAAAGGTGAGGTTCTCCCAACTCCTGCTGGGAGACAAAGTCCTCATAAGGAATTTGGGGCTACCTGGAAAGCATAAGTTAGCTGACCACTGGGCGGCTATGCCCTATGTGGTAGAGAGTCAGATACCAAACCTACCAGTTTTCCGGGTGAGACCAGAGGAGGGGAAAGGGCCTATCAAGATTCTCCATCGGAACCACCTGTTGCCCCCTGGACAAGAGGTACAGGTAGACCCAGAGCCCAACTTGGAGCCTACACCTAGTAAGAGGACTCTGGGGAAACGCGGGGTGACTACTGGGCCCCCAATAGGCGAGGTTAGGCTGGCCCCCACCCCTGAGAGGGATACTGATTCCGAGGATGAGGACCTGGATGTATGGTATGTGCTGCCTTTCACTAACTTCCTATCGATTGAGGAAGAGACTCCTAGCTCTTCTCCCATTGAGTCAGGTGAAGTTGTGGGGGGGGGGTGCTATCTGTGGGCAGCCTGGGTTGCAACGGGACTCTGCAGGGAAGGAAGTGGGGTTTGGTTACGGAACAGAGGACTCCGAGTTGCAGGTGGGCACGAGTGATAGATTAGGGGAGGCCTCGCCAGGTAGACTGGAAGTATCCCCAGTAGTGTTGGAATCTGAAGAGTTAGATGATGGCGTGTGGAAGTCTCAGAGAATTGGAAGACCACCGGGTAGGTTGGCCTATGTAGCACCAGGGGAACAGAGTGTGACCCCTACTGTGTTGTGGAGCTATGTCACTGCCTTTTATACCTGTATTGGGCTTTGTGTTTTACAGGAAGGGTTGGCAAATAGTGTCAACGTCATAAGGACATGACTAAATTTGGTGGGGGGAGAGTGTAACATGCTGTTGAGTTTCACTGCTGTGTAACATGCTGTAAGGTTTCACTGATAATGTAATCGTTTCTCTGTAGCAGCAAAGTTTGGGTTATGACTAGAGATAACGGGGGTAGGAATGCTGTTGTTCTTTCTAGTGAGCTGGAAGAGAGATTTTCGCGGTCTTTTGCCAGGGGGAGAGATGAGAGAAGACGCAAATGGAGAGAGTTAGTAGACTGCCGGGTGGGGTGGACTTGGAGCGAGGGTCCGAAGGGCAGTGACGATCAGAGGAGGTCGATGGTGAACTATTGACTTATCAGTGAGGTCCAACATTGCGCAACTGACTATTTAATAAGATTGAGCCCTTTTTATTTTCTTGTTTCGTTTCTTTACTAACCACATAGTCAAAGTAAGAATTATAAATCTTAATCATTTAATTGCATATTGTGTATTGTTCGTTATTTCAGGGTACTAATTTATAACAGGGGACCTACCGCGCAGCATCCACCCAAACGAGATTTCTTAAGTTTGGCTGGGCCGGGGGCTATCACCCCCTACATTAAGCTGCTAGCCGAAGCGAGAGTTACACAAGTTAAGTCAGGGAATTGATAATAGAGAAGTTGGAGAAGGGTACAAGAGCTGGAGAAGAATAGCTGCAGAAGTCAGAGGCTGCAACTGGAGATGAACTGGAGCGACCATGGCTTCAAACAGAGTCATAGAAAAATACAGCACAGAAATAAGCCCTTCAGTCTATCTAGTCCATGGCAAACCATTTAAACTGCCTAGACCTGTTGACCTACACCCAGACCATAGCCTTCCATACCCCTTCTATCCATGTACCTATCCAAACTTCTCTTCAATATTGAAATCAAGCTCGCATACACTACCTGTGCTGACAGCTCATTTCACACTCTCATGACCCCGTGAGAGGAGAAATGAAGAAAATTGATGTTCTTGAGTGGCCCAGTCAGAGTCCTGATCTTAATCCTATTGAACATCTCTGGAAAGAACTTGATTGTTTTCCACTACCGCTTTCCAATTAACCTAGCACAGCTTGAGCAATTTTGCAAGGGGGAATAGGCAAAGCTTGCTTCATCACGTTGTGCAAAGCTAATAGAGATTTATCCAAAATGTTTCTGGCTGTAATAGCTGTGAGAGGTGGATCAAATAAGAAATGAGCAATTGTTCATATGTGGGCGATCATGGTCTTTTCATGACCCTGACTGATTTTTACAAATCTTTGTACCAAAATGGTTTTTCATTTTCTTCTGGGCAGTGTATTTACGATACAGGTGACCACAGCCTTTACTAATGTTGGATCTCGGGTATTTTTCTGATCCATAGGGTGCTTCTGTGGTTCAAGAATGGTGAGGAATTAAAACCATTTAATTCTTATCGTTTATTTCAATGTTTAAACAAACAGACAAATATTTGAAAGGACGTGAAGAGATGAGAAGCAAAGCAGAGATTCAACATAAAGCAAAGATGGAGAAGATAAAAAGATAATGAAGATGGCGTCTCTGAAAAATCCATCACCTTTAATAATACAGATAATAGAAAATTCCTCAGTTAATGTCAGAGAATTTTTAAAATAAAGCTCAATACCAGGCTTCAAGTGGTGAATCTTTTAATTTAGCAAGATATCATGGTGAGTTCAAGTGAGCAAAACCACTCTCTCCCTCCAAGACAGAGAGTTAATTTGTAGTTCATCCATCTACTATTTGTGCAGCTGTGTTGTCACTTTAATGAGAAATTTGGCCAAAACTATAATTTTGGGAATGCAGACTAGAAACTTTAATTATAAAAGTCGGATGTTCTCAAGGACACCAAGCCCTTAGCAATAGATGCAAATCTTTTAACCATACATTCAAAATTTTCTTCCATAATTCTTTCCTTTTTAATTGGAAGATCAACTCTATGGATTGGTGTCTGCAAAAGGGGCCTCATACACTGGGGGTAATGGTTGCAGTTTTAAATATTCTTGTGCATCATAACTATTTTCTTCCTCACTGTTTTCCATATTCAGAAATCTCATATGAAGTAAAGTGGGAGTCTCTCTTGTCTTTGACTGGGAAAGGGTACAAGTCAGACAAATGCACAGTTGCAAGATGCAGTGAATGACTACAGCCAAGCAAATCAGGGCAATAGGTCCATGGAAGAGGGCTGTAACCAGACAGACATCTCTTCCCCAAGTGCTGATTTAATCCGCCTAAAGAAATCCCAAACTTTAGAAGAAGTCTTAGAATTTACAGTAGCCTCTATATTTCACAAACGCAAAATAATCTGCAGATGCTGGGGTCAAAGCAACACTCACAACATGCTGGAGGAACTCAGCAGGTCGGGCAGCATCCGTGGAAAAGATCGGTCGACGTTTTGGGCCAGAACCCTTTGTCAGGACTGTAGGGGGAAGGGGCAGAGGCCCTATAAAGAAGGTAGGGGGAGGGTGGGAAGGAGAAGGCTGGTAGGTTCAGGTGAAAAACCAGTAAGGGGAAAGATAAAGGGGTGGGGGAGGGGAGGCAGGGAGGTGATAGGCAGGAAAGTTGAAGAAAGAATAGGGGAAAACACAATGGGTAGTAGAAGGAGGCAGAACCAAAAGGGAGGTGGTAGGCAGCTGGGGGACAAAGGGATAGGGGGAGGGAATTATCGGAAGTTGGAGAATTCTATGTTCATACCAAGCCAGAAGTTGGCGAATTCTATGTTCATACCAAACCAGAAGTTGGAGAATATGAATATGAGTCACTAGTTAAATAAATCACATACTGTACCTGCTATCTCCATTTTCTAACCATACCTTGTCAGCAGGGGAGCCTAGCGGTACCAGCAGCTCTCCTAGCAAGGGAGCTTCGTCACACCAGTGGCTCTCCCAGGGATTTCTTCACTCGTTCAACCTTCTGATGCTTCTTTCTCGTTTTCTTCATTAGCTTTAGAGGGAACTCTCTAGCCATATTTCTCTTATCATACTTCCCACCCTCCTTCAATCTACTTATCTGGTCCTGTAACGAAAAATACATTCAGTCGCCAGCACAAATGCACGCAGAGTGTGGGGCTTGCCTATCCCGTCTTTCCTGCCAGATCTTGTTCCAGGGTAAGGTGGGGGGGTGGGGGGCTCAAAGCGATCATGCAACGAAGGGGCTTACTCTAGGTTACCTTGATGCAGTCATTCCTACCTAGTCTTGTCGGTCCCACCTTTTCTACCTGATCAGGGCCAGCATCAGAGGGGCTCAAAGCAGATCATGCAACGGGTGTGCTCACTCAAAGTTGTCGTTGTGACCCTAAGTTACTTCTTTTTCCACTGACTTTTAATGGTGGTTGGCAGTCCAAATTGAAGGTGCATTACCGCCACCAACTGGATTGGAGTGTGGTCTGGAGAGTTGGGAAATAAAACTGTTACTGTTTGTTTATCAAATGAAAACTAAGTTACCCCCAAAAGCCCTATAGATTGTAAATAATGAAAGACAATATTGTGAATTAAATTAAAATCACTTCCATAACTTGGTAAAGATTTTAATGAAAACTGTCAATCCCCAAAGCTAGTAGTGAAGCCTGCATTTGCTTTCTTTCAACTTTATATGCTTCACAGTGTAAAATAATGTGTTCTACTGTTTCATAATGATGACAAAACCTACACACGCCAGAGTTATGTGTTCCAACAAAATATAAGGAATAGTTATGCCCAATTCTAAGTCGAGTCAATATAATTCCTTCCCTTCATGTCTTACCCTTTTCTCCCATAAACCCAGCAGTTTTCTGTATTCTGTAAAGTGTCTCCCCTCATGCCCATTATCCCACAGGTCTTGCCTTAATCCCCTGATTCTTAGCCTCAGCAACCCCTTAGCTTCTGATTTGCTAAGTGGAAAGTCTATATCCATAGATGAACTTTTTGGCCAAAAATCAACCCGCTCATTCCCTTCAACACCTCTATATGCAAAGACCCATAAAAAGAGGACATATAGACCAATACTTTGAATATGAAATATTCCAGCAGCTTCCGGCAGTAAATTTGACCTACTTGTAACATGCTGTAAGGTTTCACAGCTAATGTAATGGCCTCTCTGTAATGTTTCACTGCTAAGGTTAAGGTAATGGTTTCTCTATAGCAGCAACGTTTGGGTTATGACTAGAGATAACGGGGATTTTGGAATGTATGTTAGCCAATGAGAGGGGTGTTCTTTCTTGTGGGTCTGCAAGAGGGATTTTCACGGTCTTTTGTCGGTGAGAGATGCAGAAGGAAGACGCAAGTGGAGAGAGTTGGTAGACCACCGGACAGAGCAGACTGGCAGCGAGGGACCAAAGATGGTTGCCAAATGGCTGTATCAGTGAGCTCCAATGTGCACTTTTGACTTGTTCCTTGAAATGGCCCCTTTTTTTCTTTACTAACCCTATATTCAGATTAAGATTTATAAAGTTCAAACATTTAATTGCATATGGTGTACTGTCTGATATTTTGCAGTGCAGATTTGTAACCAGGCAACACATCACACAGCATCCACACAAATGAGATTTCTCAGTTGGCGGGGCCAGAGGCCGTCTTCCCCTAGACAAACACGTGCCTGATAAGCCTGAGGGTTACATACTGTTAGAATGACCTGTTTTAAGACTAGTCAAAACAGACAAAGAATTTGAACAAATTATAACTTGGCAAGGACAGATTTCCTCCAGCCACTGTAAGCCCAAGTATATTCTGATAAATGGTTAGTAAGAAGTTTCTTTATTGTTACCTGTAATTCAGCCACAAAAACAACCACACTGACATTCCCTGTTAAATTATCTTTTGATCCATCAGTAAAAGTGGTTAACATATCACAATGATTTTCCTTAACATGTTGATGAACCAACAGACTCTCAGTCATTTCAGGATCCTTGGACTTCATTAAATCATGCAACCTAAAATCAAACTAAAGTCATTGGGAAAACCAAGGTGGGGTTACTGAATAAACCACAGTGGGACATATTGCACAATCCAGCGAACTCATATTTATAGTATGATAAGAACTCAGCCACCCAAAACTAAAAACATTCTTCTTGTGATGTTCCCAGCAGCCTTCCAACACACTTTTAACAGGATGAATATTCCTCTGCCCCCTCAACTTTATCCAGTATGTTAACAACAACTTCCACCTTCACAACTATAAAGGTAATTATCCCATTTCAACCAGTAAAGTTGAAATGGGACGACTTTGCTGCACTACAACGCAGTCTTAAAACATGTTCTTGTTTCATGTCCAAATATTTTAAATCTGAAGATGAAGCTGATCCATAAGCCACACAGCCATAATCGAATACAGATCAAATTAAACAGACATAAGTGGTCAACAGAGATTTTTGTGTTGCACCCCAAGCTTGCCCACATAGACATATGAGGTTTAATGCCCCTTTACATTTGTTAATTATCTTACTGATATGGTGCTTCCATGTCAGTTTATTATCCAGCCACAGGCCAAGAAATCTTCCCGCAGTTTCTTCATTGTTCGATCCTGTTTTGTAGGGATCCTGATCGACTGTGCCAATTTGTCAGGAAATTTTAAAAATAAAGCACGAATTCAGACTTCAAATGTCGAATCTCTTAATTTAGCATGATATGGAGAGTTCAAGTGTGAACTCTGAGGTATAAAGAGAAAGCTTGTCTTTATATCAAGTAGCAAACAAGTGAGCAAAACCACCACCCACCACCCACCACCACCACCCCCTCCCCCGCCCATCAGCAAGACAAAGAATTGATTCGTGGATCATCCACCTACTATTTGTGCAGCTTTAATTATCACTTTAATGAGGGATTTGGCCAAATCTATATTCTCTGGTATGCAGATGAGAAACTTTAATTAATCCTTTTCTCAGGGACACAAAGCCGTTAGCAGTAGATGCAGCTCTTTTAACTCTTTACTGGAAATAGTCTTACACCGAAACAAATAAAACAATAAAAGGTTGCGTAGCAGTATCCAGTGGGTTTTGTGATAATACTTAGCCAGTGAAAAACAAGGCAGGTGATAACCTGCTGCATGGACTGCTATATCACTTTCTGCCAGTAAGCGGGGAGAAACCGTCACCACGTACCGTGAACAATACATTAGTTCGTTAAAAATGTACAAATGATTAAACTACAACTTTGGTCTTGCATTAATTCATCGAATATCTTATTACAATATTTTAAAAAGCAGTGGTTTCCGACGATTTTCTTCAGAGATTGCCTGGTATGAGTGATCGCCTAACCAGGACTTGTGATATGCGCCAGCTGATCATACAGCCATCTCCCACCGGCTCCCGTGGCTTCACGTGATCACGGGGAGGCAGGGGCTGAGGCTAAGCAGATACTACACCCTGCCCAATGGTGACCAGCAGGCTAGCAGACGGAAGGTACACCTTACACCTCCTTCGGTAACAATGCATCTCCACCCCACCACCTGCTGTGGAAAAAAAAGGAGCATGTGATCCATAAATAGAAATTATCATATTAATTTATCAAAACCCCTGATTGTAATAATTTATGTGAATTAGGGGTTGGTTGCTGAATACTTTTACAAGGCTCTGCCTGTATTTTGATTTCTTCCCTGGATTGAAGCAGACTAGTCTTTTTAACTTCCCTTCTCACCTCCGGAATATCAAAACTCTAGAATATTGAACAGGTCTGAAATTATCACAAAAAAACATGGTTCCATTGCTGATCCGTGCATTAAATTCCTCACCCATACTCTACTTACTCCTTGCACTGAAGAAGGGAGAGAGGCATATGAAAGGAAATTGTAGGGCAGTTAGCCTGACCTCAGTAGTTGGAGTCAATTGTAAAGAAGTATGTTACCATTTCCTTGACCTTTTTGAAAGCCACCTCACACACAGCTTTGTCCATTGTAATTTCTTACCAGTTTACTTTAATGAATTCAAAGGTGGAGCCCAGTAGCCAGGTTTGGCAAGAACCTATTATATTTATCGACAAATCCTAAAGAGGACCACAACTGTGACACATCCTTTGTCTTTGGGGCATCTACCACTGCTTGACTTTTCTCAGCACACTTGTGTAATGCTTGTGTGTCAGTAGCGTGACCGCAGTAAGTGATGTTTGGTTTAAAGAATTCATACTGTCACATCATACTCTGAGCCCATAATCTTCCAATCTTTTTAATACTACCTTGAGGTTTTGGAGATGTTCCTTGTCATTCTTACTAGTAACAGTGACGCCACCCAGGTAACACGGAGTGCCTGAGCAACCTTGCAACACCTGGTCCATAGCTTTCTGCCAGAGTGCAGGTGCAGATGCTGCTGCAAAAATAAGCCCATCATAGCGATAAGGCCCTTTGTGAGTGTTATGGTAGAAGCACTTTGGACTCTCCTTCCATCTTGATCTGTATGTAGGCCTCAACTAAGTCCACTTTGCTGAAATGTTTTTGTCCAGAAAGGTTTGCAAAGTTACCCTCTATCCTGGGCAGAAGGTATTAATCTATTTTAAGTACTGGGTTAATGGTAGCCTTAAAATCACCACAGATCCTCAGAGACCCACTCTTCTTGGCTACTGGAGCCACTGGTGTTGCCCATTGGGTTTCACAGAATCACCTGTCTGACCCCTAACTATAGAGTCCCCAATTACTGCTGCCATCCTCTTCCTTTCCCTACCCTTCTGAGCCACAGGGCTAGACACTGTGCCAGAGGCACAGCCACTGTTGCTTCCCGTGGGTAGGTCATTTCCCCCCCCCCAACAGTACTCAAACAGGAGTACTTACTCTTAAGGGGGACAGCCACAGGGGTACTGTGTAGTGTCTGACCCTTGCCCTTCCCTCTCCTGACTGTTACCCATTTATCTGTCTCCTGAAGCACCGGTGAGACTACTTGCCTATAGCCCCTCTCTATCATCTCCTTACTTACCCTGACCAGATGAAAGTCATCGAGCTGCATCTCCAGTTCCCTAACGTGGTCCCTAAAGAACTGCAGCTCGACACACCCGCCTCAGATGTGGCCATCCAGGAGGCTGGGATTCTCCTGGGCATCCCACATCTGACACCCAGTACAGAACACCGGCCTCGCAGACATACTTCCTATTCCTATTCTTCACAAGTAACTTACCTCACCTCAACCCGTTGAACCAAAACCCTCCTACTCTGACTCCCTCTGCTCCAGAGCCCACTCGATAAACCTGACATCTTTTTTAATTCTTCCTGCTGGTCTAACTCTCTGATGACCACGCGCTTGCACAGTCGTGCTTTGATCAAACCGCTGAAGAAAAAATGCACTCCTTTCAAATTCTTCCCGCCGTTCTTACCTGCTGATGATAACACATCTGCTCAGTCAGGCCTTGATTCGCCAAAGCCAGCAGTGCCTTCAGGGGCTTGCGAAAATGTCCATGGAAGTACCAGTAGCTATGTCTGTCTACAAAAATCCAGGTGTACATGGCTGCCATCATCACAACACTGCTATACAATTCTGAAACCTAGGTCTTGTAACAGAAGCAAATCTGTTCTACACACCTGATAACATTGAACAGAGACAAAGAAGAATAAACAGTTTTCAAATACTCCTGTTAACCCATTTCACCTTGTTTCACAGAAAAGAATATATTCCATGTGTGCAAAACCTACTTCCTTTCACCTTCTCTACAACATAAAACTGCCTTTCTTTTAATTGTTTTCCCAAATCCGATTTAAGGTCTTTGACCTCAATGCCTAATGTTATTGAGGTTCTGGTCAGGATATTTTATTTATTTATTGAGCTACAATGCACCATAGGCCCTTCCAGCCCTTTGAGCCGTGCGACCTACAAGTCCCCACTTCAATCCCAGATTAATCACAGGACAATTTGCAATGCTCAATTAACCCACCAATGGGTACATCTGTGGGAGGAAACCCACACAGTCATGTAGTGTACTCCTTACAGGTAGTGGTGGGAATTGAACCTGGGTCACCTGTAGACTAAAGTTCTGTGCTAACCACTATGTTACTGTGCTGCCCCAAAATAAAACAGATACAGGCACCTGGGATCAAACAAATGACTCCAGGAGTAACTCAAGAATGAAATCAGACATCAAAAAGAGGAATGAGATAGCTTTGGCAGAGAAGATTAAGGAGAAATCAAGGAGATTTTGTAAAAACAAGAAGGGTAAAAGTAACCACAGGTTGATTAGGACCACTCAAAGATCAAATGAACATCCACTTGTGAAGCGGCAGGAAATGGTGAGATCCTTTATGAATGTTTCTCCTCTATTTTTACTGCAAGGGAAGATCTGATGACTTTGGAACTCTAGTTCGTCGATGAGGATGTCTTGAGGATTATCTGTATTACAGCAGAGAAGATGCTGGATGTCTTAAAATGTATGAAGGTGGATAAATCTCCAAGGTTCGGTAAGGTATATACAAGGACACTGGGGATGCTGGGGAAAAAAAAGCACTTTGGGAGCCTTGGCTGAGATAAGCTGTTCACATTATTATTAAGCACAGCTAAGGTGTCAGCTGATGGTGTTGTCGCATCAGCACCGGACTTCAAGGCAGGCGGTCCTGAGTTCAAACACAGCCAGGTCGCAACCTGGGCAGCAGCAGTATCTGTGGGGAAGAAAGGCCTGGCAATCTACTTTTGTATCTTGTCATGAAAACCCTATGGACCCTATGGTCCAGGAGATCACGAAGAGTTGGACTCGACTTAATGACTGAAGAACAACAAGGTGCCAAAGGACTGGAGGTGGCCAGTGTTTGCCCTTATGTAAGAAGAGCTGCAAAGAAAAACTTTGTTTATAGACCAGTAAGAATAACAGCAATGTTTTGTAACTCCAAATTATAAAACTAATTGGAAGAAAAACAGGGAGACCAGAATGAAGGTAACGTTGTCTTTACTGTAAGCGAGGCACACAATTATCAGGTGGTAGCATCGTGATGTATGCGATTCATTTATTATTTACATAAATAAGAATGTTCAATTAAACAATATATATTTACCTCCATTTTACAAAATCACACAAATCCAACTGAAATATTAAATATACCACACTAACAATTGAGGTACTTAAGTTACTGGAAGAGATTCAAAGTGATAAGCATTTGGAAAGACAGTGATTGTTCAGGGATAGTCCATGTAGATTTGTGCATGAGAAATTATGTCGCATGAATTTGTATTTTCTGAAGAAATAACCAAGCAGGGCATTGAGGTCCAGGTGGCACACATGGTGTGTGGGGACCTCACTGAGGTTTTTGATAAGGTTCTGTGTAGTAGACTAGTATGGGAAGTTAGATTGCATGGAATCCAGATAGAAATAGCTTGGTTGATACAGAATTGTTTTAATGGTCGGTTGATACAGAATTGTTTTAATGGTAGGTGTTATGCTTTGTAGTTTCAAGACTTTAAACTAATTCAAAGGAAGACATGGGAGTCCAAACTATGAGTCTAAGTTTGTGTTTACATCAAGTGAGGTGCACTCATATCATGTGGTAGTGTAATGACATCTGCAGTTCATGTATTTATATACATAACCCATAATGAATTATTTAAACAAATCAGAATACTTCATCGAACAAGATACAAGGGGTGATTGATAAGTTTGTGGCCTAAAGTAGAAGGAGTCAATTTTAGAAAACCTGGCACATTTATTTTTCCTACATTTACACACTTAGTGCAGCGGTGGTGGAACATACGAATCCCTTCTTTGTAGAAGTTGGCGTCTTGGACCTCCAGAGGTTGTCCACAGCAGGGGTGATTGATAAGTTTGTGGCCTAAGATAGAAAGAGATGAGGAGAAACTTCAAACTCTCTACATTTTCACTCAAAGAGTTGGTCTGCAAATGCATGTAACGAGAGCTGTATAACTCATCTCCTTCTACCTTAGGCCATGAACTTATCAATCACCCCTGCTGTGGACAGCTTCTACAAAGAAGGGATCCATCTGCTCCACGACCGTTGGATTAAGTGTGTACATGTAGGAGGGAACTATGTTGAAAAATAAATGTGCTAGGTTTTCTAAAATTGACTCTTTCTACCTTAGGCCACAAACTTATCAATCACCCCTCGTATATATACAAGATTGCTCAAAGACTACTGAAATATTAAATACACAACAGTAGGAAGAGCAGACGATGACAGTGAAAGATTGTCTTTTGCACTGAAGGTCAGTGCCGGTAGTGTTTGTCAGGGGTCAGAATAAGGACCATTGCATCCAGACAATGGTTGTACAGCAAATAAACATCCAGTGTATGTACTTGAAGCAGGTACATGAACAACATATAAAAAATTATTGGGCATGTACAGTATATAGATGGGAAAGGTTCAAAGGAATATGAAGCTAACATTGGCAAATCTATCACAACACGAAACAGTGGGCTGAAGGTATCATGTTCCATACTGTATGTGAGTCTTTGTCTTTATGACATGAATTATTTTGTTAATTTCACTTTCCACAGATACTGCCTGGTCAGCTTAATGTTTCAAGAATTTTGCTTATCTTTCTCAGATTTCCAACATCTGCATATTTTATTTTTATTTATGAGATAAGAGATACCAGAAGGTCCAGTGTGGAGGTTGGTGACTGGAGAAAGCGGGTCTGTACCTGCTCAAGTACTTGTCCCAATTGAACAGACATCAATGGAATCAGCACATAGAGAGTTAATTCCATCAAGTCCATCACAGTGACGGAACATAACAGCATTTCCATAAGATTCTTACCTGTTCTTTCCTCTGGCATCAAATGTCCCTGAATGCAAATCCTGGATCAAAATGTATCTTTATAAAGAGGGTGAATTTCCTTAACCCTGGAGTAGTGATATCACCTGTCAATTCATTTTGACATTTTCGCCACTTTTTGCTTTGATTTATTTGCACCATATTTTCCATCATTAAAATTCTAAATAACCTGAACAACAGTACACATGCAAAACCTGTCTCATCTCTAAATAATGAGGCAAAGAACAGCCAGACTCAGCAAACTATGTCCCTTGAAACTGTGCTGATATAGGAGCAGCATTTCAACTGCCTTCTTTGGCTGCTCCGTGATGTGTCTTTCAACAACGCAAGTGTTCCTTGACTGTGTTGCCTAATGAATTTCAAAGCACAACTGCTCTTAGTTTCCAAACTTCTCCCACTTCCCACATTTTGTTTCTCACTCCTGCATCACAGAGCTCATGTAAATCACATATTGAAAGTGACAAAACATCATAAACCTTTCCTTCAGTCCTTGCAGAAAGTAATATGGGGAGATTTGGCTGTGCTTTGAGCACAGACATTCATTTTGAAATCTTATAAAAGTGAACAATGGAAAATAGAGCTGTCAGATTAATTACAAACTAAGTTAAAATAAGACAGCATAGTGTCAGAGAAAAGTAAAATTACCGCACCCACCCCCCCTCCCGGCCCCAGCAAGTTATTGAGATTTACTTTGTGCAACAATGCAAAAGGTATGAGAATGTGCTCTTGGATATGGAGACACCGGAGACTGTAGATACAGGAATCTGGAACAGCAAACACTGTTCTGGAGGAACTCAGCACTCAAGTATACATAACAAGGTAAATGAGCTACAGTGCAGATTGAAAATTTTGGGAACTTCGTTGAGGGCTTCATGGAGACATGGCTCAAAGAGCATTAGAGCAGGGAGCTAGATATCCAAGGATGTACATTCTGTCAAAAAGACAGGGAAGTGGGCAGAATGTTGGGATGGGCCTGTTGGTAAAATGAACGAGAACAATTCAATAGTAAGGAGATAGATCAGAAGAAGTGGAATATTTGTGGGTAAATTTGAGGAATATTAAAATGAAAAGGTCCTCATGGCAGTAACATATCAGCCTCTGAATTGTAGACAGGCTGTGAGATACAAAATACACCAGGAGACTGAGAATACTTTGAGAAAGGCAATATTACAGTGATCACAGTGGGCTACAATACACAGGTAGAGTGGGAAAACTAGTTTGGAAGTAAAGGAAATATTCAAGACCCGTAGCCTCTCCATCAAGCCTATCATCAGACACACCTCCATCTGTTTTGTTTGTATGTTGCATAGGAATTCATGAGGAAGGTCGAAAGCTTGAAAAAGGTGGTGTTGTTACCCAGGTCAAAATATTCCTGTACACGGATGATGTTGGTGCCTTTTCTTCGATTCCACAGTCATTTTGCAGATTGTTCAGCATCTGCAGCCAGTCGAAGTTGGCATTAGTGGCCAGAGTCAAGCACACTAAGAGCAAGGCCATGCTTGTTGGCAGTGGCCTGACCAATCCAGCATCCCCTTCACCGTCAGGTCTCACTACCTGAAATAGTGGTTCAGAGGTTCTGAGAGAAGTTGCAAGGATTGATTGGAGCAGATTGAGACGGCAGACAACATATTGGCACTGTTGAAACAATGAAGCCTCACTGGAGGATGCCAACGGCAGCAGGATCCAGACTTACAGGACAGGGCAGGTGACGCTCTGCTTCGGTAGACAACAGTACAGGTGGAGTTCTTCCTGGCTGAAGTGGTTAGACCTTCGCTCGGTTCGGATTTCCTGGGTGCCCAAGGACTGTTAATTAATCTTAAGAATTGCCGGCTTGTGGATGTCAAGGACCTTGGGTTGTTATCCTGCTCCCTCAGTAAGTTCCACACAACGACTCCATCAAGTGCATGCACCACCGCATGTGAATTATTTAAATAAATCATAATGCTTAATCTAGCTATGTACATATATATATATATGCAAGGTTACTCAAATATTACTGAAATATTAAATACACAACAGTAGGAAGAGCAGACGATGATAGTGCAAGATTGTATTTTGCACTACTGGTCAGTGCCAGTAGTGTTTGTCAGGGGTCAGAATAAGGACCATTGCACCCAGAAGATGTCTGTACATTGAATAAACCATCAAAGTATGTGCTTGAGGCCAGATTCATGAGCATGTACAGTATATAGATAGGAAAGGATCAGAGGGGTTTGGACCAAATGTGGGCAGATCTATAGACAACATGAAACAGTGGGCTGAAGGATCATGGTACACGTTATATGTTTCTCTTTGTCTTTATGACCGGATTCACTTTGGTAGTTTTACTTTCCACAGGTACTTCCTGCCCTGCTGAGTGCTTCAAGAATTTTGTGCATCTTTCTACAATTTCCAACATCTGCATATTTTATTTTCATTTATGAGATAAGAGATAGCAGAAGTACAGTGACTGGAGAAAGTGGGTCTGTACCTGCTCACGTACTTGTCCCAATTGAACAGACATCAATGGAATCAGCACAGAGTTAATTCCGCCCTCCATCAGAGCAATGGGATGCAGCAGTATTTCCATAACATTCTTGTTTGTTCTTTCTTCTGGCGTCAAATGTCCCCACATGCAGGACACTGGATCGCACATTATTTTTTATAAATTGGTTAATTTTCTTAACCCTGTGGCAGAGTGATATCACCTGTCAATTCATCGTGACAGTTTGGCTGGTTTTTGCTTTGCTTTATTTGCATCTTATTTTATCTTATTTCATCTTATCAGTGAACACACTGATGAGGGAGAGGGAGAAGTGAGGAGTCTGTCATCGTGCCCGACAGTGGCCCCGCAGGCCTGAGTCGATGTAGTAGTAGTAGTTCCATCACACAATTTCTAAATAAACTGAATGACAGTACACATGCAATACCTGTCTCATCTCTGAATAACGAAGCAAAGAACAACAAAATCTCTGCAAACCATGTTCCTTGAAACTGTGCTGTTACAGGACCAGCATTTCAACTGCCTTCTTTGTCTGCTGGGTGATGTGTCTTTTGATGTTGTGAGTCTACCTTGACTGTGTTGCCTAATGAATTTCAAAGCACAATTGCTCTTAGTTTCCCAATTTCTGACACTTCTCACATTTTATCTCTTACTCCTGCATCAGAGAGCTCATGTAAATAACATATTGAAAATCACAAAATTTTATAAACCTTTGCTTCAGACCTGGTGGAAATTAGTATGGAGAGATTTGTCTGTGTTTCCAGCACAGATATTAATTTTGAAATTAAAAGTGAACAAGGGGAAATTTGGCTATCTGAGTAATTACAACTTAACAGCACTGTGTTACAGAAAAATGAATTTCCCCCATTAAGTAATTAATATTTACTTTGTGCAACAGTGCACAAGGTACGAGAACGTGCTCTTGAATATAGAGACACAAGAGACTGGATGCTGGAATCTGGAACAGCAAACACTGTGCTGGAGAGTGTCAGCAGGTCAAACAGCATCTGTGGAAGGAAAGGAATTGCCGATATTTCTCTCAGAATCCGGTATCGTCTCCTGACGACATAGTTCTTTCCCATTATGGACAGAGAAAGCTGCCTCAACAGAGCCTATATTTTGTTTGCCTTCTTAATCTGCTCCAATCAATCCTTGTAACTCACCTCAGAACCTCTGAACCACTACTTCGGATAGTGAGACCTGATGGTGAAGGGGATGTTGGATTGGTCGGGCCACTGCCAACAGCATAGCCTTGTTCTTAGTGTGCTTGACTCTGGCCACTAATGCCAACTTAGACTGACTGGCAGATGCTGATCAATCTGCAAAGTGACTGTGGATTCGAAGAAAAGGCCACAACATCATCCATGTACAGAGATATTTTAACCTGGGTGACAACACCTCATACAGCTTTTGTTCTTCCTGATGAACTCCAATGGAACACACAAATGAAACTGAGGGAAGTGTACCTGACTGAAGACTTTCTGCTGGTCCAATCTAATCAGACTGGCACCCACCCATCTGACCTGCACATGGACAATGATATCCCTGAGCAGCACAAGGCTGTCAGAGGTTTTCCAATTGGTTTGTGATTCTAACTTCATCACATACTAACTAGCACAGAGCTAACAAGATTAGAGGTGGATGTCTGGCTTAAAGACTGGTGTAGGAGAAGTGGGTTTGAATGCATTGGTCATTGGCACCAGTGATGGGGAAGGTCAGAGATGTACTCATGGGATGGACTCGGCCTGAATTATGCCGGGACTGGAGTCCTGGTGAATCGCAGAGTGAGTTTTAAACTAAACAGTTGGTGGGCGAGTTGTTTCAAAGTCATGGAATATTGAGAAAGTGGTCAAAGGGAAAGAGAGCACAGGAAAAGTTATTAAACACACCAGAATAAAAAGTAGGACAATATTTCAAAATGCCCAGGAATCTACTTTCCAGTAACATGAAGATGACTTTGAGAGGGGGAGCGATGAATATGGGACTGAGGTTGGGGTATTTCATTGCATGCAGTATATGAAACAAGGTAAAGGAGCAGTTCTGGATTTGATGTTCTGAAGTGAGGCAGATTTGATCCAGGAGCTTAAGATGAGACAACCATTAGGAGGCAATGATCATATTATCACTGAATGAACATTTCAGTTTAAAAGTGAGTCAGGATGCATGAAAGATGAGCTGGGCCAAATTGATTGGAAGTCAACCCTAGCAGAGTAATCAGTTGAGCAGCAACAAAAGAGCTTCTGGAAGTACAGGAGTTGGGTCCCTGGACTCACAGCACCAAATTTAGGAACAGCTGCTACCCCTCAACCATCAGGCTCTTGAACCAAAGGGGATAACATCACTCAACCTCGCTTGCTCCATCATCAGTGATATTTTCCCATAAACACCGAACTCACTTTCAAGGACTTTTCATCTCATGTTCTCAATACTTACTGCTTTTTTTTCCAGTTATTTATGTCGCAAATTTTTATAGATGTACGGTGTAAAGCATTCTAACTGGTTGTATCACTACCTGTTCTGATGGCTCCAGTGCACAGGATTTCAAGAGGCTACAGAACAATATAGACACAGCTGATTTGAAGCATGTGGGGGTGTGCCAATCATGATGAATGCTTTGAACGACTGGAAATTGTACATTTCAAAAAATTCCATTCCTGCCAGATTGGATCCAGTACTCACCAATATGCACATTCGCAGAACCACGTTACAACAGATGTCATTGCATCTGACATGCACCTGGGTCCTGACACACCTAGAAAACAAGGACATTTTATGTCAGAATATTGTTTCTAGATTTCAGTTTGGCATGCAACACCATTGTCTCACAAGCCTTGATGAACAAACTCCTACTCCTCAGTCTAAACATACCACGGTGCAACTTGGTGTTGGACTTCCTAACCAACGGACCTTGTATCATCAGGGTGCACAACCACTCCTCCCTCCCAATGATCCTCACACAGGTGACCACCAGGGATGACTGTGGAACCAATTGTTGTACACTCTGCTCTCGAATGACTACGTGGCCTAACATCTGAGTAATCATATTGTCAAGTTCACCGATGATATGTCAATGGTGGGACTCTTCACCAACAACAATGAGAGGAGGTGGAAGAGCTCGAGGTCTGGTGCCAGGCAAATAACTTCCCTCTCAAAGTTAACAAGACCAAGGATATGGTTATCAACTTTAGGAGAACCCGCATCCCTCACACCCTAGTTTACATCGGCGATACAACACTGGAAAATACCAGGATTTCTGAAGAAGGGTCACACTCGAAATATTGACACTTTACTCTTTTCCATAGATGCTGTATGACCTGTTGAGTTCTTCCAGAATTTTGTGTGTGTTCCTTTGGATTTCCAACATCTGCAGATTTTTTTCCTGTAAGGAATTTCAAACTCGTGGGAGTGCATCTCACACGACCTCTCACGGTCTCAGAACACGTTCCACACATTCACGAAACCCCACCAATGCCTTTAATTCCCGATGAGACTGAAAAGCCCTGGACTATGTACGTCGATGCTCGTCTTTCTGCAGATCTGAGTCATTCTACAAATGTGCAGTAATGTGCTGTATAACCTCATGGTATGGAAAACACAGCGACAGGCAGGAAGGGTAGTCAAAACTGCCAGAGACATCACTGACACCAGCCAACCCACCATCATCTACGTATATATAGAGAAGCAACATCATGAAAGTTTCCAGCCACCCTGCCCATGGACTGTTTGTCCCACTCCTATCTCGGACAAGGCTACGTACCTTCCATGCCAGGACCACCAGACCAAAAATAGATCCTTTCCCTAAGCAGTAAGACTGCTCAACACCTCCACCACACACTGCTTCATTAGTCCCCATCAGCCGCCTTATGTACAGATGCCAGCGTCACTTTATAGACATACAACCAATCTATGTACATAAGCTATCTTATGTATTTATATTTGCTGCTTTTAATTATTGTGTTCTTTAACTTAGAATGACTAGTTAATTAAACTATAGAAGGATTCTCTATTATGAATCAGTAAATGCAAAAACTCTGATTAGTCACTTTGCAAAACAGGGTTACCCTGGACTTTGTCTAAGCAGAAGAAGGTGGGGTTGGTGCACTAGTTGAGAAAGATGGTTGCACATAAGAGTGCAGCATATACCAGATGTTTCAAAAACATTGACTCATCTATTGGAACATATAACTCAACTACAAGATGAATTACAGAGGCCACTCTAAATTCTCAGGCTTCTCCTAAGGGTGGGATTTCTTTAGCTGGATTAAATCAACACTTGAGGAAGAGATGTCTGCCTTCTTTCATGGACTTATTGCCCTAATTTGCTTGGCAGTAGTTATTCACTCCATCTTGCAACTGTATATTTGTCTGACATGCATCGGCGGCCTTAGCTATGTTTCACCCGTTTCAACTGAAATGGGCCGCGCCCTCCCAGGGGCCCCCAACTGACATGCAAAAATTTAATGCACAGCTCCCAGACACCACAATATTCTCTTGCTATTGCCAGCCGAACCATCAGACTGACATCTGAGAAAATACATTTAAATATTTACTTCACTTGTAAACATTGCTCCTAGCAAAGAAGGCTACTTTTCAATGAGAGGAAAATGAAACGCTCCTATCCTAGTGGTGCTGAAAAACGGAAAATATTAGACAACAAAACAAAACATTCTAAATAGTCTCCCAAAAGTTACATCTTTCTTTGGTCCAGCATCTGTAAAAGGCCCGCCGACTGCAGTTGCTGCTGCACCATCGTCACAGCATGGGGCTGCAGTGCCAAATGACAGTGTAAGCGATACAGGAAATGTTGATAATCAGAGCAATGAAAATGAGAAGAACAATTCTACTCAAACAGATGGTGATAACGATGACCAAACTTTGTTTGATGAACAAGCACCACAGCACGATGAGAGTCCTACAACTGAGACAGGTGAGGGAGATACCGCCACCAGCACACCAGACAGAGAGAAAGCCCCACTAACATTCACAGAGACCAATCCGGCACGTTGGCCAACGCATATTACCAGTTACCAACTGATCGACATTATTAGGAGAGGTCCCGTTCAGTTAGAGGACATTAACTTTCCACAGAGCCAATCACGTCGTCGTTTTACCAAGGATAAATATCTTATGAAGATGAAAAATGGAGAAACCATTCTTAGGTCATGGTTAGTGTACTCAGAATCATCTCATTCAATCTTCTGTTTCTGCTTTACCCTTTTTGACAAGCGAAATCACAGTCTCACTTGCGGAGGTTTCAGAGTGTGGGAGCGACTCACTCTCACACTCCATGATCATGAGAAGTGAAATGCGCACCGTGCCAACATGGATAGCTGGCGTGAGCTGGAAACACACTTAAGAACGCACAGTGTCCTTGACAGCACGTACCAAGAAATGCAAATGTTGGAAAAAAAACACTGGAATGATGTCATGAAGAGGTTCATTGCCATAGTCTGTCACCTTGCAGAACGAAACCTTGCTTTCCGTGTCCACAATTCCACCCTACATGAACCAAATAATGGGAACTTTCTAGGTCTGGTGGAGCTGATTGCCGAGTTCGACCCAGTGATGAGCGAATGTGTCAGACAAGCAGAGAAAAAAGAGATTGCTGACCACTACATGGGGAAAATCATACAAAATTAGTTAATCACACTTACTGGAGACAAGACACTGGAAGCGATCACAGAGAGAGTGAACAATCATGTTACAACTTGGTGATGATGGACTGCACCACTGATGCTGCACATATAGAGCAGCTCTCTGTGACACTGCGCATTGTCACATGCCAAGTAAATGTTGGAGCTACCGTTAGTGAGCATTTTGTCAGTTTCCTACCAGTGCTTGACACAACAGGCACAGGCCTAACCGACGTTTTCTTAACGCATATGGAGAAGTTAGGATTAGATATCTCAAAATGCACGGGGCAGGCATATGATAACGGGAGCAATATGCGGGGGAAAATAGCGGGGTGCAGAAGAGGGTGCTAGATATTAACAAATAAGCACTGTTCATGCCATGCGCCAGCCACAGCCTAAACCTAGTCATTGTCGATGCTGCAAAATCAACAGTGGAGTCTGTGAGCTTCATTGGGGTACTGCAACATCTATACACACTATTCAGTTCATCGACACAGAGATGGGAGCTTTTCAAGGAGAACGTGCCACAGATGACCCTCAAGGCCATATCCAACATGCGATGGGAGTGCCGCGTGGAAAGTGTGAAAGTCCTGCGCTACCAGCTTCCCGATGTTGGCAATGCACTCCTGTCACTGATTGAAAATGCCACACAGAAAGGTGACAGTGAAACCACATCTGCAGCCAGAGGCCTAGAACAGGAGATCATGTCATGGAAATTCCTGCTGACTGTTATCATCCAGTACAACATTTTACATGAAGTGAATGGTGCCAGCAAGCTGCTCCGGAGCCCACAAGTGGGAATCGATGTGCTACAGCGCGAGGTGGAATATGTTCCGAAATTTCTCAAGGAATACAGAGAGAACAGCCTTTCATCCACCCAAACAGATGCCAGAGACATAGCTGAAGAGATAGGGATGCCAATGGTCTTTCCTACAGCATGAATCAGAAAACCAAAACACCAGTTCCAGTAAAAGTCCCAAAGTGCAGATCCTTCCCTAACAGTGGCACCCGAGGAACGGTACAAGAGAGAAGTTTTCCTTCCACTAGTGGACTCTGCCATCACAGGCATTAGTGAGCACTTCAAGCTGATGGAGTCATTTTACAGTCTGTTTGGCTTCATTTATGGAAGAGAGGAAATGAAAAAAGCCACCCAAAGTTGCACACTGAAAGACAGCTGTGTAAACATGGAGAGGACACTTGGTGATGTGGATGCTGAGGACCTTTTGTGTGGGGTGTCAGCTGCTGTCAGTGCAGTGCCTGCAAAAGAAACCACTGGCCTGCAGATTCTGAGCTACATTTACAGCAACAATCTGGTTGAACTGTATCCTAACCTCACCGTTGCTCTAAGACTCATGCTGACAGTGCCTGTGACTGTAGCGAGTGGAGAGAAGTTTTTCAAGGCTAAAGCTCATCAAAACGCATCTGAGGACAACCATGCTCTAGGAGCATCTGTCAGCTCTTGCTCAGATATCAATTGAGCATGAAATAACAAGATCACTGGACAAAAATGAGCTCATTAAAGCATTCTCAGCACTCAAGCACAGGGGTGTGGTGAAGTTCTAGTGGTAAGTATTTTAACACATTTTTAGCTGAAATAAAGTTCATAATTAAAATAATAAAATAAACCACGTATTTCACTCAAAATGTGTGTAGGCGATTAGGTGGCGTTTCTACAAATCGTAATTTCTCTCTCCCGCTTGCATCCTCTCCCTCTCTCACTCTCCTCCTGTTCACTCTCCAGGCCTTACGTGAGCTGTCTGTGGTGCTGAAAGAGTGCGAGACACAGCTTGTTCTAAACTTCCAGTAGTTAACTTTCAGACACTGTTCATTGAATAAATAAAGTGTGAATTTTCATTAAATATGACAATGCTTTTGTTATTAATTTAATTAGAGGGAAATTGTTTAAGCTGTTCTTATGTCAGCTGATACCTAACACATAGTGCCATTCAATGCAGACTAGTTGCTGAAAAGAGCGAGGCTTCTCACTCCAAAGCAAAAAATGTCGTTGTTTCAGTTTTTAATTAAGAGAGTTGTTTGGATTATGTTGAGCTGTCTGTCCATTATGTTGAAAGTGCATATAATGCATCAACGTTTATGTCCGAAATTATACCATTATTGATGCAAACCAACTTGAATATTCACTTTTTTTCTTTCTTTTTTTTGGGAAGCTGGGGTAACACCCCACATTAACTCTTGAAATGGGCCCCCAAATGCTTAAGGCCACCTGTGCTGATGTATACCCTTTCCCAGTGAAAGACAAGACAAGAGAGACTCTTGCTTTATTTCATATGAGGTCTCTGAATAACTGTCTCTGAAAACAGTGTGGAAGAAGATAATTATGATGCACAAGAATGTTTAAAAATGCGACTGCTACCTCTAGTGTATGAGGCCCCTTTTGCAGACACCAATCTATAGACTGATCTTCCAATCAAAAAGGAGGGAATTGTGGAAGAGAGATTTTAATGGAGGGTTAAAAGAACTTCATCTATTGGTATGGGTTTGGTGTCCTTGAGAACATCCTGTTTTTATGTAATTAAAGTGTCTCGCCTGCATAGCCAAGATTATAGTTTTGGCCAAATTTCTCATTAAAGTGATAACACAGCTGCACAAGTGGCAGATGAATGAACTACAAACTAACTCTCTGTCTTGCAAACGGGGCGGGGGGGGCGCAGGGGTTGGTTTTGTACACTTGTCTGTTACTACCATTCTACCTTAGAATTCATGCTTGAACTCTCCATGATATGTTGCTAAATAGAAGATTCAACACTTGAAGTCCGGTATCAAGCTTTTTTTAAAAATCCTCTGATAGTAACTGAGGAATTTTCTGTCAACTGGATTATTAAAGGTGGTGGATTTTTCACAGATGCCATCTTCATCATCTTTTTATCTTCTCCATCTTTGCTTTTTGTTGAATCGCTGCTTTGCTTCCCAGCTCTTCACATCGTTTTAAATGTTTGTTTGTTTAAACGTTGAAATAAACAATAGATGAAAATTAAAGATCCTCACCATTCTTGACCAAACGGAAGAACCTTAAGGATCAGAAAAATAACCAAGATTCAGCAGTGTTGAGAATGACTGTCGTCACCTGTATCATAAATACACTGCCCAGAAGAAGCAAATGGCAAACCATTTCAGTACAATGATTTGCAAAGATCAATCAGGGTCACGAAAAGACCATGATCACTCACGTCATATGGCATGGCACATACAAACAATTGCTTAGTACTTAGTTGATCCTCCTCTCGCAGACGTTACAGCCAGTCGACATTTTGGATAAGTCTCTACTGGCTTAGCTCTGATAGAGCAAGCTTTGCTCATTCCTCCTTGAAAAATTGGTCAAGCTGTGCCAGGTTAGTTGGGGAGTGGCAGTGGCCAACAATATTGAGGTCTTCCCAGGGATGTTCAATGGGATTAAGAATAAGACTTTGACTGGGCCACTCAAGAACATCAATTTTCTTCATCTATTCATCTTTCACAGGGTTATGAGAGTGTGGAATGAGCTGTCAGCGCAAGTAGTGTATGCAAGCTTGATTTCAGTACTGAAGAGAAGTTTAGATAGGTACATGGATAGTAGGGATATGGAAGGTTGAAGGGACTAGGCAATTTAAATGGTTTTCCATGGATTAGATAGGCCAAATGGCCTGTTTCTGTGCTGTATTTTCTATGATTCTATTTGAAGCCATGGTCGCTCCAGTTCATCTCCAGTTGCAGCCACTGACTTCTGCAGCTCACTCTGAGTGACTGTTGGCATCACAGTAACCTTTCTTACAAGTGCCAATCTTCTTTGGTTCTTGTACCCTTCAACGCACACAAAATGCTGGAGGAATTCAACAGGCCAGGCAGCATCTATGGAAAAGAGTATAGCTAATGTATCAGGCCGAGGCCCTTCTCCAGATTTGTGCTTCTGTATTATCATTTCCATGACTTAACTTGAATGCTCTGTTCTCTTCATTTTGGTTTGGTCTGTAGAAAATCTAGCATACTGTTGGACCTTACAGAGAGAAGGGGTACTTATTCTGATGAATGTATTGATCTTCTACATCAGTAGATTGGGTGAGTTGGTAAGGTAATATACTGCATCTGAGGGAAGATAGTACAGTAATACAAAAGGGATGAACATTTTTTCAGTCTCACTATTTTGGTTTTTAACTTTTAACAAATTGTTGGCAGGTTTTGGAATTTTTCCTTTAATTTGACATGATGCACAATGTTTTGTAGATTAGCACAAAAATTCTACTTCAGTATATTTTAAATTTAGAAAATGGCACAGTAAAATACTTTTTCAAGGAACTATATGTCACCATATCCTACCTTAAGATTCATTTACTTGAAGTAATTTAAAAGAAAATGAAGAAATGCAGCAGTATTTATGAAAAACTATAAATAAATGCCTACAAACAACCAAAGTGCAAAAGATAACGTGCAAAATAATAATGCTGAGAACATGAATTGTGAAGAGTTCTCCAATGTCAGCAGATCCATTCTTTGATAAGGAGACCAAATTGCTCACAATACTCCAAGTATTCCGAAACATCGTCCTTAATAATGTACTGCAGCATCTTACCAATCACTGAAGAGAGGCTAACTGGTCTATAATTTCCTGTTTTTTACTTCTCTCCATTTTTACAAGTGGAGTGAATTTTGCAATGTTCCAATCCTCCAAAACCATCCCAGAATCTAATGATTATGAAGGATCATGACTCAAACCTCCACAAGCTCTTTCAGTACCCTGGGGAGTAGCCCATCTGGTCCAGGTGACTTATCAACCTTCAGTCCTTTAAGCTTCCCGAGCACCTTTGCCTTAGTAATAGATCAGTACTAATGCCTCAATGTCAATCCTTCTCCTGCGGGACTCTGCACACTCTCCTTCCCCCTGCCAGGACCCTGCAGACCTTCATCTCCTTCCCTGGACCATGTGGTCCCCCTCTTGTTCCGACCAGCTGCACAACATCACCAGTGGTGGCAGCAGCTCATCGTCTGAATCAGTGCCACGGATGCCATCATCCTCTCACTGTACTGCTGCACCTTCTTCAACCCCGTCAGTGAGCAGAGTCCAGAGAGCTGGACTGAAGTTGGATTGCCGTGCAGGTCTGGCACTGTTCATGGGTGGGATGGAGGCAGAGAGATTGTTGGTGAAAACAGACCTGCCTGGTTCTGTCCCAGTGTCACTGGGGAATGGTTAGCATGGGGATGGTGAAAACAGAATACATGGAATTAGGAAGGAAGCTGAGAAGCAGGACCTCAATGGTAGTAATCGTGGGATTGCTGCGTGTGCTGCATGACAGTAAGGATAGAAATAGAATAAGATGGCAGATCAATGCGTGGCTGAGGAATTGCAGCAGGGGGGCAAGGATTCAGATTTCTGGGGCAGGTGAGACCTGTACAAATGGGACAGGTTGCACTTGAATCAGATGGGCCCTGATATTCTTTTGGGCAGTTTTACTGGAGCTGTTGGGAGTGGTTTACACTGATACAGAAGGGGGATGGGAACCAGTATGATCGAGCTGAGCATGAGCCAACAGGTCTACAAGTAGACGACGGGTGTAACATGAATGTAAGGAAGGACAAGCCAACAAGTGCAGACAGAGCAAAGGGTTAAGTTGGACTACAGAGGGAAAATTCAAAGGGCAATGAATGCAGGACTGAAGGTGTTGTATTTAAATGTATGTAGCTTTTGGAATAAGATGGACAAAATCATGACACGATTAGAGATTGTTTGGTAAGACATTGTGGGCATTACTGAGTGGTAGCTGAAAGAAGGCCATAGTTAAGAGCTTAACATCAAAGGATATACTTTGTATCCAAAGGACAAGTGGAACGGCATATGTAGTGGTGTGGCTCTGTTTGTAAGAGATGAAATTACATCTTTAGAAAGAGGCGACATAGGGTCAAAGAATGTTGAATCTTTCTGCAGATCTTATCAGGGAGCTTAATGTAGAGGGGCCCTTGGAGATGGAGATCACAATATAATTGAATTCATACTGCAATTTAAGAGGGAGAAGCACAAGTCAGATGAATCTGTATCGTAACAGAATAAAGGAAATTACAGAGGCATGAGAGAGAAGCTTGCCCAGTTGGATTGCAGGAAGATACTGGCAGGGTGTATGGCAGAGCAGAGATGGCTGAAGTTTCTGGGAATAGTTCACAGGTTCACAGAAGAAGAAATACTCAAATGGCAGGGGTAGGCAACCGTGGCTGACAAGGGAAGTAAAGGACTGCATAAAAGTCAAGGAAAAGGCATGTCAGGTAGCAAAAGTAAATGAGAAGTTGGGTGATTAGGAAGCTTTTAAAATCCAACAAAAGGCAACTAGAAAAGCTATAAGAATAGAAAAGATGAAAAATGGAGGGCAAACTAGTCAATAATATAAAGCAGGATACTAAAAGTTTTTTTTCACTTATATAGAGAGTAAAAGGGAGGTGAGAGTTAATATTGGATTACCGGAAGATTATGCTGATGAGGTAGTAATGGGGGACAAAGAAATAGCAGATACACTTAATGGGAACTTTGCTTCAGTCTTCACCGTGGAAGACACTAGCAGTGTGCCAGAGCTCTGTGATTCTCAGAGAGCAGGAGCCTGTGCCACTGTTATAACGAAGGGAAAAAGTGCTAAGCAAACACAAAGGTCTTAAAGTCGATAAGTTCAATAAGTCACCTGATCAGATGGACTACAGCCCAGAGTCCTGAAAGAGGTTGCTGAATAGATAACAGATGCATTGGTCATGATCTTTCATGAACTGGCATAATGCCAGAAGACTGAAAAATTGTGCGTGTCACTCCACTTTTTAAGAAGGGAGGAAATTATAGGCCAGTTAGCCTATAAATATAAGGCTATCAGACAGGAACTTAGAAGCATAAATTGGAAACAGATGTTCTCAGGGAAATGTACAGAATAAATGTCGCAAATGTTCAGAGGATATTAGAGTGGAGTTCTGCATTGGTATGTTCCAATGAGACAGGGAAAGGATGGTAAAGTACAGGAACCTTGGTGTACAAAGGCTGTTGTAAATCTAGTCAAGAAGAAAAGAAGAACTTACGAAAGGTTCAAAAAAACTAGGTAGCGGTAGAGATCTAGAAGATTATAAGGCTTGCAGGAAGGAGCTTAAGAATGAAGTTAAAAGAGCCAGATGGGGCATGAGAAGGCCTTTGGTGGACAGGAATAACGAAAACCCCAAAAAATTCTACAGGTATGTGAAGAGCAAGAGGATAGGATGTGAGAGAATAGGACCAATCAAGTGTGACAGTGGAAAAGTGTACATGGAACTGGAGAAGATGGCAGAGGTACTTAATGAATACTTTGCTTCAGTATTCACTACAGAAAAGGATCTTGGCAATTGTAGGAATGACTTACAACAGACTGAAAAGCTTAAGCATGTAGGTATTAAGGAAGAGGATGTGCTGGAGCTCTTGGAAAGCATCAAGTTGGATAAGTCACTGGCACCAAACGAGATGTACCCCAGGCTACAGTGGGAGGCAAGGGAGGAGATTGCTGAGCCTCTAGATGACCTGGATGAGGAAGTGGAGGGATGAGTTAGCAAATTTGCTGATGACACAAAGGTTGGGGGTGTTGTGGGTAGTGTGCAGGGCTGTCAGAGGTTACAGCAGGACATCGATAGGATGCAAAAATGGACTGAGAAGTGATATATGGAGTTCAACCCAGATAAGTTTGAGGTGGTTCATTTTGATAAGTCAAATATGATGGCCAAATAAAGTATTAGTGGTAAGACTCTTGGCAGTGAGCAGGATCAGAGCAATATTGGGATACAAGTCCATAGGACACACAAAGCTGCTGCGCAGGTTGATTCTGTGGTTAAGAAAGCATACGATACATTGGCCTTCATTAATCGTGGAATTGAGTGTAGGAGCCGAGACGTAAAGTTGCAGCTATATAGGATCCTGGTCAGATCCCACTTGGAGTACTGTGCTTAGTTCTGGTCGCCTCACTACAGGAAGGATGTGGAAACCATAGAAAGGGTGCAGAGGAGACTTACAAGGATGTTGCCTGGATTGGGGAGCATGCCTTATGAGAATAGGTTGAGTGAACTTGGAGTTTTCTCCTTGGAGGACAGAGGGTGAGAGGTGACCTGATAGAGGTGTACAAGATGATAAAAGGAATTGATCATGTGGATAGTCAGAGGCTTTTTCCCAGGGCTGAGATGGCTAGCACGAGAGGGCACAGTTTTAAGGTGCTTAGAAGTCGGTACAGAGAAGCTGTCAGGGGTAAGTTTTGTAAGCAGAGAGTGGTGAGTGCATGGAATGGGCTGCTGGCGACGGTGTTGGAGGTGGATACAATAGGGTCTTTGAAGAGACTTTTAGATAGATACATAGTGCTTAGAAAAATAGAAGGCTACGGGTAAACCCTAGGTAATTTCTAAGGAAAGGAAATGTTCTGCACAGCTTTGTGGTCCGAAGAGCCTGTATTGTACTGTAGGCTGTCTGCGTTTCCATATTTCTAACCTCAGTGGTTGGGACCGTGTTGGTGTCCATTATTAAGGATGAGATTTCAGGGTACTTGGAGACTAATGATAAAATAAGTCAAAGTTAGCATAGTTTTTGTAATGGGAAATCATGCCTGACAAATCTGTTAGAGTTCTTTGAGGAAATAACAAGGAGGGTAGACAAAGGAGAGGCAGTGGATATCACTTACTTGGATCTTCAGAAGGCCTTTGATAAGGTGCCACACATAAGGCTGCTTACTAAGATAAAATCCTATGGTGTTACAAGAAAGATATTGGCATAGATAGAGGAATGGCTGAAGTGCAGGAGGCAAGGAGCGGGAATAAATGGAACCTTTTCTGTTTGGCTGCCAGTGAGTAGTGCTGTTCCACAGAGATCAATATTGGGACTGCCACTTTTCACATTATTTGTCAATGACTTAGATAGATAGCTTTGTGGTAAAGTTTGAAGATGATACAAAAGTAGGTGGAGGTGCAGATAATACTAAGAAAGCAATGTGATTACAGCAGGACCTAGACCAGTTGGAATAATGAGCAAAAAAGTGGCAAATCAAAAACAGTGTTGGGAAATGTATGATAATGCATTTTGCTAAAAAGAACAGTAGTATTATCGAAATGGGGAGAAAGTTCAAACATCAGAGGTGCAGAGGGACTTAGGAGTCCTTGTGCAATATTCCCAGAAGATAATTTGCAGGTTGAGTCTGTGGTAAAGAAGGCAAATGCAATGTTGGCATTTATTTCAAGGGGCATAGAATATAAAAAGAAGAAGATAATGCTGAAGCTTTCTGAGACACTAGTCAGGCTGCTGCTGGAGTACTGTCTACAGTTTTGGGCCCCATATCTCAGAAAGAATGTGTAGTCATTGGAGAGAGTCCAGAGGAGGTTCAGGAGGATAATTCTGGGAATGAAGTGGACCGTTCAGCTGATTTGGGCCTGTTCTCACTAGAACTTAGCAGAACGTGGGGGGATCTCATTGAAACCTACCAAATGTTGAACAGCCAAGATAAGGTGGATGTGGAGAAGATTTTTCCTATGGGGGGGGGATGGGGGTGTTGGTATTCAGCCCTAGAGGACACAGTCTCAAAATTGACGGGTGACCTTTTAGAACAGAGTATAGGAGGAATTTTGTTCACCGGAGAGTAGTGAATCTGTGGAATGCTTTGCCACAGACCGCAGAGGAGGCCAGGTCTATGGGTATATTTAAAGCGGAAGTTGATAGTTTCCTGATTTGTCAGGGCATCAAAGAATATGGCGAGAAGCAGGTGTATTGGATTGAGTGGGATTTGGAATCAGCCATGATGGAATGGCAGAGCAGATTTGATGGGCTGAATGGCCTAATTCTGCTCCTATGTCTTATGTCTTATAGTCTTTGAATCCTTAAGAGATTACTGGCTCATGTATACTGAAGCAAATGAAATAGCCAATGATGAATGAGTACCAGTTTTGCTGAGCACAATGGGATTAAAGACATTCAGTTTGCTATGACATTTGACTGCTCCAACCAAACCAGCAGAAATTAGCTTTGCTGATATTGTAAAAGTAATGCAGGAACATTTGGAACCAAAACCACTATCAATTGCAGAACACTTTAAGTTTAATATGTATAATCAAAAGAAAGAGGAACCCATTTTAGCATATCTGACTGAATTGAAGATATTGAACATTGTCAGTTCAATGATGGGCTTAATGATGCACTAAGCGATCATTTAATTTCTGGAATTTTACAAGAAATCATTTAAAAACACCTTCTAACAAAAACACAGCTTACATTTAAAGGAGCAGTTGAAATCACTGTCTTAATAGAAGCAGCAGATAAAGAGGCATTAAGTCGCAGTTAGTTATGGAAATGAGCGTGGACAAAATTGCAGCATCGAAACAGAAGTTAGTCAGGCCATACAAATTGTGTTAACATTGTGGCACAGTCTCACATATAACAGACCAATGGAGGTTTAAAAGCAAAACTCGCAAAAAACGCAGCAAAGTACATCTCATACAAAGTGGATGTCAGGCGGACAAACATAAATGGACAGTACAGGGAAGAGGAAAAGAAATAAAAAGGCAAATTTCCGTTTCAAAAAGAGCACTACTCTGCATGCTGTTGATGACCAAACTGGCAATGATGAGAGCGACACAGGAGTGTGTAGTTTTGATATTTAAAATGTGAAAACTAGCAACAGACAAACAGTGTGGTTTATGCCAGAAGTGAAAGGTAAATTAATTAAAATGGGTAGGACCCCAGCTCAGCTGTTTCCGGCATTTCACAAAGTGAGTTTGAATGGCATTTCAAAGATACTAAAATTCACCATGCAGAATTTGAGTGAACTTGGCCTTTTCTCCTTGGAGCGACGGAGTATGAGAAGTGACCTGATAGAGGTGTATAAGATGATGAGAGGCACTAATAATGTGGATAGCCAGAGGCTTTTTCCCAGGGCTGAAATGGCTGACACGAGAGGACACAGTTTTAAGTTGCTTAGAAGTAGGTACAAGAGGGAAGTCAGAGGTAAGTTTTTCACACAGGAAGTGGTGGATGTGTGAAATGCACTGCAGTGATGGTGGTAGAGGCGACTACAATAGGGTCTTTTAAGAGACTCTTAGGTATGTGGATATTAGAAAAATAGAGGGCTGCACTAGGGAAATTCTTCGCAGCTTCTAGAGTACGTTACATGGTTGAGACAACATTGTGGGCCGAAGGGCCTGTAATGTGCTGTAGATTTTCTATGTTTCTATGTTTCTAGATATCCAACTAAAAGCTTAAACTGTAGAAAAAGTATATCCTGTCAGAGTGACATTCGTAACAGTGAAATTTAACAACCATCAAGCCATATTCAGCTTGTATTGTGGAGGTGTGATTGTACTGTGGGGGGGGTATATGGTTGAGTGAAATTTAACAGCCATCAAGCCATATTCAGCCAGCATTGTGGAAGTGTGATTGGCTAAGGCAACTACAACTCAACTGGAAATCTTTCCAACATTTGCATACCACATGCCCTGTAATAGAGAGAACAGAAAACGATTTGGGAAAGGTACGGGATGATGCCACAACTGTCTCCATGCTGCACACCATAAACTGTTCCCCAGCAGAGGGCAAATAGATGTTGGTGCAAACCTCTGTGCCTCTGGCTGGAAAGCACATTGGACCAAGGAAAGACCATGCTGCTCAAAGAAACAGTGAAAGTGGCAGAATCAATGGTTTGGCCCAATAGTTTTTGCAGGCAACTTATCTGAGAAAGCTAATGAGGCAGTTACTTGCGAAATGTGACTTGGTTTTAAGCTGGACAGGAGTTTGAAAGGCTTCAAGAAAGTTGCAAGTATTCAGCTTATGTAAGTAAAAAGAACCAGATTCTACTCTGCGTGCGTTAAGATTATTGCATGAATTTCATGTGGGAGACAAGAAGCTGCTTGTAAAAGTAGATGCAAGACCAAAGTTCAGCTGGACGAATGGAAGGCCAATAGGAAAGGAATCAGAATCAGATCAGAATCAGAATCAGGTTTATTATCACCGGCCTGTGACGTGAAATTTGTTAACTTAGCAGCAGCAGTTCAATGCAATACATAATCTAGCAGAGAGAATAATAATAATAATAAATAAAATAATAATAATAATAAATAAGCAAGTAAATCAATTACAGTATACATACATTGAATAGATTTTCAAAAAGCTATTCCTGAATCAGTGAGTGTGTGCCTTCAGGCTTCTGTATCTCCTACCTGATGGTAACAGTGAGAAAAGGACATACCCTGGGTGCTGGAGTTCCTTAATAATAGACGCTGCCTTTCTGAGACACCGCTCCCTGAAGGTGTCCTGGGTACTTTGTAGGTTAGTGCCCAGGATGGAGCTGACTAGATTTACAACCTTTTGCAGCTTCTTTCGGTCCTGTGCAGTACCCCCTCCATACCAGACAGTGATGTAGCCTGTCAGAATGCTCTCCATGGTACATCTATAGAAATTTTATAGAAGTGTATGGGCATACCAAATCTCTTCAAACTCCTAATGAAGTATAACCGCTGTGTTGCGTTCTTTATGACTGCATCGATATGTTGGGACCAGGTTATATCCTCAGAGATCTTGACACCCAGGAACTTGAAACTGTTCACTCTCTCCACTTCTGATCCCTCTATGAGGATTGGTATGTGTTCCTTTGTCTTACCCTTCCTGAAGTCCACAATCAGCTCTTTTGTTTTACTGACATTGAGTGCCAGCACTCCACTAGTTGGCATATCTCACTCCTGTAGGTTCTCTCGTCACCATCTGAGATTCTACCAACAATGGTTGTATTGTCAGCAAATTTATAGATGGTATTTGTGCTATGCCTAGCCATACAGTCATGTGTATATAGAGAGTAGAGCAGTGGGCTAAGCACACACCCATGAGGTGCGCCAGTGTTGGTCGCCAGCGAGGAGGATATTTTATCACCAATCCGCATAGTTTGGGGTCTTCTGGTTAGGAGGTCGAGGATCCCATTGCAGAGGGAGGTACAGAGTCCCAGGTTCTGCAACTTCTCAATCAGGATTGTGGGAATGATGGTATTAAATGCTGAGCTATAATTGATGAACAGCATCCTGATGCAGGTGTTTGTGTTGTCCAGGTGATCTAAAGCCATGTGGAGAGCCATTGAGATTGCATCTGCCATTGACCTATTGTGGCGATGTGTAAATTGCAATGGGTCCAGGTCCATGCTGAGGCAGAAGTTCAGTCTAGTCATGACCAACCTCTCAAAGCATTTCATCACTGTCAATGTGAGTGCTACCAGGTGATAGTCATTAAGGCAGCTCACTTTAATCTTCTTAGACACTGGTATAATTGTTGCTTCTTTGAAGCAATTGGGAGCTTCCACCCGTAGCAGAGAAAGGTTGAAAATGTCCTTGAACACTCTCACTAGTTGGTTGACACAGGTTTTCAGAGCCGTACCAGGTACTCCATTGGAACCTTCCACCTTGCGAATGTTCGCTCTCTTACTAACATCAGCCTCTGAGACGGAGATCACAGGGACATCAGGTGCAGCAGGGATCTTCACAGCTGTAGTGGTGTTCTCCCTTTCAAAACGTGTATAGAAGGCATTAAGTTCATCTGGTAGTGAAGCATCGCTGCCATTCATGTTTTGGAGGAAGTAGTGCTTTGCAGACCCTGCCAGAGTTGCCGTGCATCTGATATTGCCTACAACCTCATTCGAAATTGTCTCTTTGCCCTTGAAATAGCCCTTGGAAAATCATACCCTGTTTTCTGGTACAGGCCTGGGTTGCCAGACTTGAATGCCACAGATCTAGCCTTCAGCAGACAATGTACCTCCTGGTTCATCCACAGCTTTTGGTTTGGGAATGTACAGTAAGTCTTTGTGAGCACACACTCATCCACACAAGTTTTAATGAATTCAGTAACGACTGCTGCATCCTCATCCAGGTTCAAAGATGCTTCCCTGAATACAGACGAATCCACCAATTCAAAGCAGTCCTGTAGGCACTCCTGTGCTTCCCTTGTCTGTACCTTCTTGGTCCTCACTGCTGGTGGAGTCAATGGAGATATGAAAACAGACAATTTGTCAGATAATATTGTGGATGAGGAAACCAAGAGGAGAGTTCAGATTATAAAGGGAGCAATAGAAGGATGAATAAGAGAATACTCACATGAATTGTGATATTCTGTGAAGATGAGATTAGTCTCACAGTCACAAGTCTCACCCACCTGCCAAGCAGAGTGACCATGTTCCTTTTGTGTAATAAACATATCAATATTTCTATAAGACCATAAGACATCGGAGCAGATTTAGGCCATTTGGCACATTGAGTCTGCTCCGCCATTCAATCATGGCTGATCCTTTTTTTTCTCCTCCTCAACCCCATTTCCCGCTCTTCTGCCCGAAACCTTTGATGCCATACCCAATCAAGAACCTATCACTCTGCCTTAAATACACCCAACAACCTGGTATCCACAGCTGCCTGTGCATCAAATTCCACAAATTCACCACCCTCTGGCTAAAGACATTTCTTCACATCTCTATTTTGAATGGTCACCCGTCTATCCTGTGGCTGTGCCCTCTTGTCCTAGACTCTCCCCCACCCCCATGGGAAACATTCTTTCCACATCTACTCAGTCTAGGCCTTTCAACAGTAAAAAGATTTCAATGAGATGCCCCCCATTATAAATTCCAGTGAGTACAGAACCAGAGCCAACAAACTTTCCTCGTATGATAACACTGGACACCAAAGATTTTGCTTCCTGAATACCTTTAGGTGTATCTGATGAATTTTGGGCTACTGATCATGAAAATCACCATGAAATTTCCCTGTTATGCACCATTTTTGAATAAACTTATGTTTATTATTTCAATTCATATTTCAAGTCAATTAAAATGTTGCCTACAATGTAAGCTGGAAAGTTTCCTATCTTGTTCTGCTATGCCTGGGCATGCTTAGGCAGCGCGACTGCTGCATGGCAGGACAGGTTTTGCTAATAATTATTGGGTTCAGGACTGTAAGGATGGAATTTGCTATCACCAGGCACAAAAATTTCTATGAAGGATTTTGATATTTGAGACAGGTGCTTCCCAGAATAACTGATGCCAAGATTAAGGAAGGCAATTTTGTTGGTCCACAAATCAAACAAGTCATCAATGACAGGCAATTTGAAGAATTTCTAGTGGGACTAGAGAAAATCACAAGGAAGGCATTCAAGGAAGTTGTTGAAATTTTTCTCGGCATCTACAGAGCACCAAACTACATGCATCTGGTTTAAAGCATACTTCAAGCATATAAAACCATGAAATGCAACATGTCACTAAAGATTCATTTTCTGCATTCCCATTTAGACATCTTCCCTGTAAATCTTGGTGCTGTTACTGACGAGCATGGTGAAAGGTTTCACCAGGACACTACGGTCATGGAGAAAAGATACCAGGGCAACTGGAATCCATCAATGCTGGCGAATTATTGTTGGACACTTAAGCAAGAAGCCTCAGACACTGAGTACAAATGAAAATCATTAACAAAAAATTTTAACTTAGTTGAACTATTGCAAAGCATCAGCACCATTATGCAATTAAACACATTATATTCAATAAAAGTTAATTTGTAGTTTCTCCAAATTCTTACATGATACAAGTAGTCTGAAATTATATTTGTGTTCATCTTCAAGCAGTCTATCATAAACAAAAATCATTCTGAGGAAGCAACACTCTTGAAAAAATTTTTTGTCCAGTGTAACCCTTTCATTCCTGGAATCATCCTTGTGTACCTCCCCTGGACCCACTCCAATGCCAACACATCTCTTCGAAGATGAGGAGCCCAAAACTGTTCACAATACTCAAGGTGAGACCTCTCCAGTGCCTTATAAAGCCTCAGCATCACATCCCTGCTCTTGTATTCTGGACCTCTTGAAATGAATGATAACATTGCATTTGCCTTCCTCACCACTGACTCAACCTGCAGGTTAACCTTTAGGGTGTTCAGCACAAGGACTCCCAAGTCCCTCTGCATCTCAGATTTTTGGATTTCCTCCTCATTTAGAAAATAGTCCGCACATTTATTTCTACTACCAAAGTGCATGAACATGCATTTTCCAACATTATATTTCGTTTGCCACTCTCTTGCCCATTCTCTAAGTCCTTCTGCATCCAACCTGTTTCCTCAACACTACCTGCCCCTCCACCAATCTTCGTATCATCTGCAAACTTGGGAACAAAGCCATTATTTTATCATCTAAGTCATTTATATACTGCATAAAAAGAAGTGGTCCCAACACCCATCCCTGCCGAACATCACTAGTCACTGGCAGCCAACTGGACAAGGATCCTTTTATTCCCACTTGCTGCCTCCTTCCAATCACCCAATGCTGTAACCATGATAGTAACTTCCCTGTAATACCATGGGCTCTTATCTTGGTAAGCAGCCTCATATGTGGCACCTTGTCAAAGTCCTTCTGAAAGTCCAAATATGCAACATCCACTGCATCCCCTTTTTATCTATCCTACTTGTAACCTCCTCAAAAAATTCTAACAGGTTCGTCAGGCAAAATTTTCCTTGAAGGAAACCATGCTGACTTTGTAGTATCTTGTCCTGTGTCACCAAGTACTCCATCACCTCAACCTTAACAATTTACTCTAACATCTTCCCAACCACCGAGGTCAGGCTAACGTCTATAATTTCCTTTCTGCTGACTCCCTTCTTTCTTAAAGAGTGGCGTGACATTTGCAATTTTCCAGTCCTCTGGCACCATGCCAGAGTCCAATGATTTTTGAAAGATCGTTGCTAATACAGCCACAATCTCTAATGTTACCTCTTTCAGAACCCTAAGGTGCAGTTCATCTGGTCTGGGTGACTTATGTACCTCTAAGTCTTTCAGCGTTTTGAGCACTTTCTCCCTTGTAATAGTAACTGTACTCACTTCTCTTCCTTCACAACATCCGGCGCACTGCTAGTGTCTTCCACAGTGAAGACTGATGCAAAATACTTACTTAGTTCATCTGCCATCTCCTTGACCCCCGTTATTATTTCTCCTGCCTCATTTCTAGCAGTCTTATGTCTACTCTCATCTATCTTTTATTTTTTACATACTTGAAAAAGCTTTAACTATCTACTTTGCCATTATTTGCTAGCTTGCTTTCATATTTCATCTTTTCCCTTCTAACGATTCTGTTAGTTGCTCTCTGTAGGTTTTTAAAAACCTCCCAATCCTCTATTTTCCCATTAATCTTTGCTTTGTTGCTCTTTTGTTTTCACATTAGCTTTGACTTCCCTTGTCAGCCATAGTTTACTATTTTGCCATTTGAATATTTCTTCATTTTTGGAATACACATGCCCTGCACCTTCTCATTTTCCCCAGAAACGCACGCCATTGCTGCTCTGCTGACAACCCTGCCAGCAGCTCCTTCCAATTTACTTTGACCAATTCCTCTCTCATACCACTGTAATTTCCCTTACTCCACTGAAATACTACTACAACAGTCTGTACTTTCTCCCTGTCAAATTTCAAGTTGAACTCAATCATATTGTGATCGCTGGTTCCTAAAGGTTCCTTTACCTTAAGCTCCCTAAGCACCTCGGTTCATTACATAATGCCCAATCCAGTAATGATGATCCTTCTGTACCTTCCTTCTGATGGCAGCAGTGAGCAGAGAGGATATCTTGGGTGCTGGGGGTCCCGAATGATGGAATCCACAACAGAGTTTCATGTAGATCTACTCAGTGGAAGGGAGGGCCTTATCCGTGATGGACTGGGCTATATCTACTATTTTTGTAAGGTTTTCCATGTTAAGCGCATTTGTGCTATTACTTCAACTATACCCCAAATGAGCAAGTTCTATCTTCTTACCATACTCCAAGTGAAGATGTTCCTTCTGAACAGCCTATTGGATTTATTGGAAACATCCTTAAGTTTATGGCCTTTAGTTCAGGCAGCTCTGGGAAGTAGATTGTGCAATGGGTCCATCAAGTGCTTCAAAGACCTGAAGTCTTTCCATTAGCTTGCTTTGCCTCAGGCAGTTGAATTTTCCCTCTGCTCTAAACAACCTGCTCAGGGAGCACAACGGATTGAGCAGCATCTGTGGGGGAAGAGAAAATGTGGATGTTTCAGAGCTGAACCTTGCATCAGAAACTGGATCGTTGACAATTCCTTTTCCCCACAGGTACAGCTCGATCTGCTGAGGTCCTCCAGCAGATTCTGGCTTCTGCAGTCTCTTCTGTCTCTGTTGAACAGGTACAATCTTTCATGTCTCACACCATTCTTACAGGAGTTTATTTGCATCTTCTCCACCGCTTTTATCATTCATTTTACAATAGAAACCAGAACTGAGTACTTAAATAACACTTCAGATTATAACCTAGAATAAACCGTCAGATTCAGAATCAGGCTTATTATCACTAACATATTGTACATCACAAAATTGATTGTTTTTTGGCAGCAGTACGGTGCAATACATAAATATACTATAAATTACAATTAGAAATATATAAGAATTAAATAAATAGTCCTAAAAGAGAGCAAAAGTAGTGAGAGAGAATTCATGGGTTTATTTACCATTCAGACACATGGTGGCAGAGGGGATGGTAGTAATGAGAAGAGGGCATATCCTGGGTTCTTGATTAAGAATACTGACTTTTTGAAACACTGTCTTTTGACGATGTCCTCGATACTGCAGAGGCTAGTGCCCTTGATGGAGCTGGCTGAGTTTACAGACCTCTGCATCTTTTTACATTCTGCTTATATACCAGACAGTGATGCAAACAGTGAGAATTCTCTCCCAAATACACCCATACAATTTGCTCAAGTGTTTGGTAACATACCAAATAGGGCAGCAGATACATTAGGTTAGCGGATACAATAGGGTCTTTTAAGAACCTCTTAGATAGGTAAATGGAGCTTAGAGAAATAGAGGGCTCTGCGCTAGGGAAATTCTGGGCAGTCTCTAGAGTAGGTTACATGGTCGGCACAACATTGTGGGCCGAAGGGCTTGTAATATGCTGTAGATTTCTATGTTCTATATTCTATCCCCTGGTAGGCTCAATGACAAACTGCTCTGAAAAGCCATCTCTTAGGCATTCAACAAACTCACTCTCTTGAGATCCATTACCAACCTGATTTTCCCAATTGATCTGCATGTTAAAATCTCCCATGACTATCATAATATTGCCCTTTTGACACACTTTCCTATTGCCTGTTGTAATTTGCGGTCCACCTCCCAGCCACTGTTGGCAGGCTTGTATATAACTGCCATCAGGGTCCTTTTAGCCTTGCAGTTTCCTAACTCTTCCCACAAGGATTCAACATCTTCCGATCCTATGTCACATCTTTCTACTGATTTGATGCCATTCTTTACCAGAAAAGCCACTCCTCCCCCTCTGCCGACCTTCCTATTCCTCTGATACAACGTGTAACCTTGGACATTCAGCTCCCAGCTACAACCATCCTTCAGCCATGATTCAGTGATGGCCACAACATCATACCTGGCAATCTGTAATAGTGCAACAAGATCATCCAGCTTATTTCAATACTCCACACATTGAGATACAACACCTTGAGTACCACATTTGCTACCCTTTTTGATTTTGCATCCCTAATGTACTGATTCTCACCCTGTCAGCTGCAACTATGTCCCATCACCTGCCTGCCCTTCCTGACAGTCTGACTGCTTCTCCGCTTTCTGCCCAACTCTCTAAAATCTCTTTTCAGGACCTCTTTGCTTTTCCTTCCTATGTCATTGGTGCCAATATGTACCAAGACATCTGGCTGCTCTCTCTCCCTCTCCAAAATTTGTGGATATGATCTGAGACGTCCCTGACCCTGGCACCCGGGAGGCAACATACCATCCGGGTGTCCCTTTCACGTCCACAGATTCCCCTTTCTGTTCCCCTCACTATTGAGTCCCCTATCAGTACCGCTCCCTTCTTCTCCCTCTTTCCCTTCTGCACCACAAACTCATGCTCAGTGCCTGTAACCCGGTCGCCATGGCATTCCCTCGGGAGGTCATCCCCAAAGCAATATACTTATTTTTGAGGGGAATGACCACGGGTGTGCTCTCCTCTAACTGCTATTTACATTTCCATTCCTCCTGACTGTCACCCAGCTAATCTCCTCCTGCAACTTCGCAGTGACTACCTCTCTGTAACTCTGATCAATTATCTCTTCATTCTCCCGTAGAAGCCGAAGGTCATCCAGCTGCTGATCCAGATCCTTAACACAGCCTTCAAGGAGCTGCAGCCGGATGCATTTCACGCAGATGTAGTTCCCTGGTAGAATCTGGGTCTCAAAGGACTCCAACATCCAGCATGAAGAACACACAACAGCCACTTACCATACCAGGTTCAGTAAGAGAAAAATTAAAAGGAAACCTTAACAGAAGCTTACCCGGAGCCAACGGCTCTTCCGAGCCGAAGCCTCCTTTGAGCCAAAGCCTGACTCTTCTACTCTCGCTACTGGCCTACTCCAGACAATGGCTGCCCCGCTCGTCCCTCCTGTACTTTATTTAGTTTGCAGTGCTCCGCTCCTGCCACTGACTGGGCCTCTGTGTGTAGCCAGCTATTTCTGCTTTTTTAATGATGATTATCACCTGGTACACACTGATAATGAATTCCGTCATTTTCTGCCTTTTTTTTACTTGATCATCTTTCCTTTTGTGAAGAAAACATGTTGCTCTGCTTTTTGTTAAACTGGAACGTTTCGCTGTGCTTCAACAGGTAGGTAGTCATCTCGGGTTCTTTTAAAACTTCCTCACTGCACCTGTTATATTTGTAATTTGAAAACATTAAACAAATTGAAAGGAAATTAACCATAATCATAAATGTAACCCTCAGGCTTGCCCAGCTTGCGTTCGTCTAGGGGAATCAATCTTCGGCCCCGCCAAACTGGGTAATCACGTTTGTGTGGATGCTGTGTAATCTACTCCCAGTTACAAACCCACAACGCAAAATATCAGACAGTACACCATATGCAATTAAATGATAGAACTTCATGAATCTTAATCTGAATATAGGGTTAGTAATGAAAATAAACAAAACCAAAAAAAGGGCCCAAGTCAAGTCAAAGCCACGTTGGAACTCGCTTAGTAATCATTCTTCCACCATCGGTCTCCTCTGAACATCGCCGACCTTCTGACCCTTAGATCCCAGTCCACACCATCCGGTGGTCTACCAGCTCTCTCCACACACGTCTGTCCTCTTCATCTCTTCTCGACAAAAGACCACGAAAAACCCAGCTCCCAGACATACAAGAAAGAACAACATTTCTCCCATTGGATGGCCACTGAATTCCAAAGTCCCGTTATCTCTAGTCATAACCCAAACATTGGTGCTACAGAGAAACCATTACCTTAACAGTGGAATATTACATAGAAACCATTACATTAGCCTTAGCAGTGAAACCTTACAGTGTGGTTACACTCTCCCGCCACCGAATTTAGTCATGTCCTCATGACGTTGAGATAATTCGCCAACCTTTCCTGCCAAACACAAAGCCCAATCCAGGTGCAAAGGGCAGTGACATAGCTCCCCAAAACAGTAGAGATCACACCCTGTTCCCTAGGTGCTACGTAGGCCAACCTATCTGGTAGTCTCCTAATTCTCTGAGATCTCCACACCTCCTCATCTTACTCTTCAGGCTCAGGTGCTACTGGGGATACTTTGGGTCTACTTGGTGAGTCCTCCCCTGATCTATCGGTCATGTCCCCCGCAACTCAGACCCCCTGTCCCATGTCCAGGCCCTGCTTCCTCTCCTTCAGGGTCCTGCTGTAACCCAGGCTGCCCACAGATAGCACCCCCAACTTCACCTGACTCAGTGGGAGAAGGGCCAGAGGTCTCTTCCTCAATCAATGGGGAGTTAGCGAAAGGCAGCATATACCACACATCCAGGTCCTCATGCTCAGAATGAGTATCCCAGTCATGGGCGGGGCCCAGCCCAGCCTCTCCTGCTGTGGGCCCTGCAGTCGCCATGTGATTTCGCAGAGTCTTCTTACTAGGTGTAGGCTCCAAGTTGGGCTCTGGGTCTACCTGCACCTCTTGTCCCTGGGCAACAGGTGGTTCCGATGGAGAATCTTGACAGGCCCATTCCCCTCTTCTGGTTTCACCCAGAAAACTGGTATTTTTGGTATCTGACTCTCCACCACACAGGGTGTGGCCGCCCAGCGGTCAGCCAACTTGTGCTTTGCAGGTAGCCCCAAATTCCTTATGAGGACTCGGTCTCCCGGCAGGAGTTGGGAAAACCTCACCTTCTGATTATACCTCCTCTTATTTCCATCATTCTGCTTGGCGGCCGTGACCCCAGCCAATTCAAGCCCTTTTCAGCTCTCTCCTCAGATCAGACATACTTCAGATAAGGCTTCAGTGGTAAGTCACCCTCGTCAGTTCCAAAACAAAGGTCCATGGATAACCTCGCCTTGCGCCCGAGCATCAGATAATATGGCAAATACCCAGTAGCTTAATTTCGTGTATAGTTGTAACAATGAACCAGATGCCCAATATGTTGACTCCACCTGCTCTTCTTGCTGATCTCCAGGATCCCCAGTATGTCTAACAAGGTCTGATTAAACCTCTCAGCTGGGGATCACCCTGCGGGTGATAGGGTGTAGTCCTCAATTTCTCAACTCCAAGCATGCCCAGTAACTCATAGATGAATCTGCTCTCGAAGCCCCGTCCCTGGTCACTACGTATCTGCCTGGGAAGGCCATAATAAACAAAATATTTCTCCCATAACACTTTTGCCACCGTAGTCACCCTCTGGTCCTTGGTAGGAAAAGCCTGAGCATATCTGGTGTAGTGGTCCGTGATAACTATGACATTCGCCGTGTTGCTGGAATCGGGTTCTATTGACAGGAAATCCATACACACCAGGTCCAGAGGCCCTGCACTCTGCAAGCGTGACAAAGGAGCCTCTCGCGTAGGCAGTGTCTTCCACCGTATGCAGCGAATGCATGACTTGCAGTATTCTTCAACCTTCAACTTCATTCAGGGCCAGTAAAACCTGTCTCTGAGAAATCCATAGGTTTTTTCCACCCCCAAATTCCTAGAGTCATCATGGAGTGACTTCAACGCAATCCTCCGATACTTCTCGGGCAGAACCAGCTGGCAACGCTGAGGTCGGTCCGGGGGTGACGTGACCCAGTATAAGATCTGGTTCTTCAACTCCAACTGAGGCCATTCTTTCAGTAATGAAGACATCGAAGCATGTTTTGTCTTCTCTGCCTGAGCCATGTCCACATTTTCATCCGCATACCAAATAGTGCCAATGCCCCGGTCATCTCGCTGAGCAGTTGCCACTTACCCAGGACTCAATTCTGGCAGCTGGTTTGTCTTCAGAGCAGTCAGGTTACAGTAAACTTGGGGGATGGCGTCATCAGAAGCTCCCAATGGGTCCACTGCTCGATCCTGCCCCTCCTTTTCCTCTGCCTTCATGGTGATGGCACACTGACACAGGACCTTCACCCCAGGGGCAGGAACGCTCTCCCACTCCTCTTCCATGTCCAGTCCCTCATGCACCCATCGGAACAAAGCACCCGCATCAATGTTCCAGCTCCCCGGCCGGTACTTCAGGCTGAAATCATAGGCACACAACGCTGCCAACCACCAATGGCCTGTGGCATCCAGTTTCACCAAGGTCAGGATATAAGTTAGGGGGTTGTTGTCCTTCCTCACCTCAAACTTGGCCCCGTAGAGGTAGTCACTCGGCTTATCCACCATGGCCCATTTCAACACCAGAAATTTCAACTTGTGCGTGGGATAGTTCCTCTCGGATAGCGACAAACTCTGACTGACAAATGCCACAGGCCTAAATCCGGTGCCCTGATCCTGATACGGGTTGCCCCCTAAACCTGTCGGCTGGCATCTGTGTGCGGCACATATGGCAATCGGAGGTCTGCAAAAGCCAGCACCGGTGCCTGGGTCAGCAACTCCTTCAGCAACTGAAAAGCCTCCTCACATTTTACATCCCACCTCTGTCCAAAGGGCTCCAACGGTTTTAGATATTCTCCACCCTCCTGTCCTTTTTCCCCCTCCCTTTCTTCCCCAAGGGAGGGTAACCACACAGAAGCTGATTCAAGGGGTGACTCACTTTGGCGTAGCCCTTCACCAATCTCTGATAATAACCACAGAACCGAAGGATTGAGCGCAGAGCATTCACAGTCTGGGGCCTTGGCCAAGTGGTCACTGCTTCTATTTTAGCCGGGTCTGTAGCTACTCTAATCCATGAGATTATATGTCCAACATAGCTAACAGACGTTTTGCAGAACTGGCACTTGTCCAGGGAAAGTTTTAACCCTTCAGCTTTCAGGCAGCTGAGCACCTTCAGTAGCCTCGCTTCATGTTCTTCCAAGGTGGATCCAAATACTATGAGGTCATCCAAATACACCAACACCTCAAGCAAGTTCATATCCCCCACCATCTTCTCTATGACCCGCTGGAAAGTTGCAGGGGCTCCTGATATGCCCTGGGGCATCCTTTCAAACTAGAAGAATCCCAGGGGACATATAAATGCCGTCTTCTCTTTGCCAGCCTCACTCATCGGGATCTGGTAATATCCACTCCTCAAATCCAGCACACTAAACCACTTCACATCACTCAGACAGGCCAGCACGTCTTCAACCCTCGGGACCCAATACTGGTTAGGGATGGTGCACCTGTTCAGAGTCCTATAGTCCACACACATGCGTACCTTCCCGTTCTTCTTCTGGGCCACTACTATTGGGGACGCATAAGAGCTTCGGGACTCAGTGATGATCCCAGCTTCCTTCAACTTACGCAAGTGCTGCTGCGCATCTTCCACGTCTGCAGGGGCCAGTCGCCGCGACCTCTCTCTAAACTGGATCCTCTCTAAGTTTCCCGACACCTCTCCCTGCTTCGATACCCCTGAGCTCGCTCTCCGAGGGGCTTCCTGCCACTCACATTCCCGCTGGAAGTGTCCCTCTTCCCCACAGTTATAGCACACGCTACCGGCCTCCCCTCTTCTCGTGGAACCCCGGCCACCCGCAGCCCTCTGTGTAGTCCATCCCCTTGGGGGGAAGGGGGCCCTCTCTACCAGTCCTATTATACGGAGGGTCCACACCCACTGTTAACACCCGGGACATCTCGGTTCTCAGCTCTGCCACCATCTCCTTTACCATTTCCCGGGTTGGGCTGGCCCCGGTCACTTCACCACAAGGGGCTACCACTGAGGTCTGTACCCTGCTGACGGAGTCCTCTTGCGGCCCCAATGCGTTCTCCTCCTCCCGCACCTCTCTGATCAGCTGAACAAATGAGGGATGGGACACATTTTACGGGACTACCGGAGACCCCAGGCAATCATGTCCTGGGGCTGAGCGCCCTTACACCCTTGGCTATCTGGCCCATCCTAAACTGATCCACCTCAGCCGCCTGAATGACCCTCCAGCGCCGCAAACAATTTGGCTGTCTCTCCAGCTGTAAAAGGTATGCGGAAAGCTTCTCCCCCTTCTCCTGACACATGTTTTGAAACCTCCCCCCCCCCAGGAGATCCAGTGGACTCCCTGTCATACCAAAAGCACTCTCTAATGCGTCTAGATACTCAGCAAGGGGAGCAGAGGGTTGGTTAATTGTCATGCCTCTTACTACATCAGCCACCAACCCCTTTAAACTTTCAACCAATCTCTGTCGCTTTTCATCATCAGAGCACTGCCACTCATCTAACAACTGAGAAGTCCGCTCCACCTACATCTCATAATCCACCTCCCCCTCGGGGGTGGGTGTTATTCCAGAGAATATTCTTAGTTTCCGGCGGGGACCCGCTGCCTGTGCACTGGGCCACCTATTCGCCAGGGAGGTAACGGCTGATGCCAGCTCAGAACGTTCACTCTTCACTGGGGGACGGGGACTAATTAAACTTTCCAAATCCGACCACTCTTTCCCCTCACTCCTTAGAAACGATAGAACCTAGTCTCTGAAATCTCTGCCCCCAACTGCGGGCAACTCAACCTGTGACCCAGCCTGCTGGGCTCCCTTCTCCTCCTCCCTGACAGTATGGACAAGCCATGGCCCCAGCTCACCTAGGGCACCGATAGATGCTGGCTGTCCCACCACCGTTACGTCAGCTCTCGTCTGAACTAAAACAAGGTTTGAGCCCGCCATTTTATCAAACTTTCATGTTATGATTTGAACTTTGCCAACAGCTTTAACCTTACTCAAAAATTGAATTAACAATTCATCCGGGGTAGAAATATCCACCCCACTCAACATGCATGCATTAATTACTGGCAATCCCACAGAGGCACACCAGCGCTCCACCCCAGCAGCATCCATACCAGCACTGGTTTAAACAGGGCAATCACATAGCATCCAACGGAATCAATCCCGAACGTAGCCCCAACAATTGTAATCCTCAGCTCACCCAGCTCGTGTTCGTCTAGGGGAAACAGACTTTGGCCCCACCAGACAGGGTAATCATGTTTGTGTGGATGCTGTGTAATGTACCCCCAGTTACAAACCCACAACGCAAAATATCAGACAGTACACCATATGCAATTAATTGATAGAATTTTATGAATCTTATTCTGAATATAGCGTTAGTAATGAAAATAAACAAAACCAAAGAAAGGGCCCAAGTCAAAGTCAAAGTCAAGTTGGAGCTCCCTCAGTAGTCATTCTTCCACCATCGGTCTCCTCCAAACGTCACCGACCTTCAGACCCTCAGATCCCAGTCCACACTGTCCGGTAGTCTACCAGCTCTCTCAACACGCGTCTGTCCTCTTCATCTCTTCTCGACAAAAGATCACGAAAAACTCGGCTCCCAGACACACAAGAAAGAACAACATTTCTCCCATTGGATAGCCACTGAAACCAAAGTCCCGTTATCTCTAGTCATAGCCCAAACATTGCTGCTACAGAGAAACCATTACCTTAACAGTGGAACATTACATAGAAGCCATTACATTAGCCTTAACAATGAAACCTTACAGTGTGTTACATAAAAAAATCACAATACATATAAATCCAGAACAAAAGATAGCCTACATATAAAGATTGACTGAATGTCCATGAAGTCTCAATAGGCTGTACATAAGGAGATTGACAGAAAATAATAAAATAGTTGGTGGATTTGATGGGCAGAGGTGCTGCTGAGCCGGCTTGGGGAAAGGAGCTGTGTTCGAGTCTGCTGGTCCTGGGGTGGATGCTACGTAGCCTCCTCCCTGATGAGAAACCCCCACCGGCACTACAGAATTAAGAGTTTGAGGAGATTCGGTGTGTCGCTAAGGACCCCATCACCCAGTTCATGCCTTGTTCTCATTGCTACCGTTAGGACGGAGGTGCAGAAGTGAGAAGACACACACTCAACGATGTAGGAACAGATCGTTCCCTTCTGTCATCGGTTTTCTGAATGGGCGTTGAACCCATGAAAACTACCTCACTACTTTTTAACTTCTATTTTCGCTCTACTCATCTAATTTAAATCTTTGTATATATATATACATGTATGTATTTAATGTAATTCATTTTTTTCTGTTATTATGTATTGCATTGTACTGCTGCTGCAAAGACAACGTATTTCACAACATGTTGATGATATTAAATCTGATTCTGATCCTCATGTGCGTGGGACAAGCAGTCCATGAACAGGGTGTGTGAGCTCCTTCATGATGTTACTGGCCCTTTTCCGGCACCTATCAACATATATATCCTTGGTGGTGGATAAGCTGGTGCCAGTGATGCATTGGGCAATTTTGACTGTCCGTTTTAGAGCCTTCCTGCCCATTGCAGGACATTTCTGTACCAAGCAGTAATGCAGCTTGTTCAGATGCTCTCTATTAGGCATCTATAGAATGACATGAGTATGATGTGCAAAGTCCAGCTCTCTTCAGCCTCCTAGAGGCACTGGTGAGCTTTATTGATGGTGTAGGAGGAGTTCTGTGACCATGAAAGGTTGTGTGTGATGTGCACTCCCAGGAGTTTGAAACTGCTTGTAGTTTCCACTGCTGTCCTGCCAATGTGAAGTGGGATGTGAGCTGTGCAAGTTCTTGTGAAGTTGACAATTATCTCCTTTTTCTTGTTGGCATTAAAGAAGAGGTTATTTGCTTGACACCAGGCCTTGAACTCCTCCATCTCCTCCCTTCAAACCATCTCATCATTGCTGGTGACGAGCCCCACCACTGTCATGTCATTTGTGAACTTGACAATGTGATGACTTGGGTGTTCAGTCATGCAGTAGTGTGTGAGCAGTGTGTACAGCAACGGGCTCAGCACACAGACCTGGGGGGGGGGGCACCATGTTGACGATGGTGGGGAGAGAGGACTGTTAGTGCATCCTGACTATCTGAGGTCTGTTGCTTAGGAAGTCTAAAACCTAGTTGCACAATGGTGCATTTAGACCAAGGAGTAGGAGTTTGTTCACCAGTTCCTGTAGGACAATAGTGATCAATGCCGACATGAAATCCAGAAAAAGGATTCTGACATGAGTGTGTCAACAAGCACAAAATGCTGGAATATCTCAACAGGTCAGGTGGAATTTGAGGTGTCCTGAAGAAGGGTCTTGGCCTGAAACGTTGCTTTTTCACTCTTTCCCATCGATGCAACCTGGCCTGCTGTTTTCATCCAGCGTTTTATGAGTGTTCTCCTTTAAGTGTCCTTGTAACTGTGAGGCATGTGATGTGATCAGTGACCTGTCTTGTTCATGAGTAAGAATATATCCAGAGAGCCAGTGTTGTGATGCATCACCCTCTTTATTTCACAGTGAGAATACATTCCCAGCAGGTTGGAAAAAACAGATAAAGGCTCTGGAAGCAACAAACTACTATCTCCATGAGAGCATCTGAATACGAAAGGGCCGTGAACAGCAGTACTGATGAGGAAACTCATCAGTCAGTGAGGAGCCCATCTTACAGCACCCAGTATATCACACTCCCCATTTCATTATATTTCAGAGGACTGGAAACTGAATGAGGACATCGGTAACAGTTCGGATATTTTAGAAATGGTTTCCATACAACCTCTTTTCAGTTTAAGCATTAACTTACTCTTCTTCACTCAGTCTAGAACCAGGTCAAAGTGGTCCTACAGTCCTATATATGTCTCCTTCATGATATCACCCTCCACAACCTTAGTGCTCTGTGCGCCCAACACTTCCCAGTTTCAATCAGCTCTTTTCACATTTTCATTGGTCTCAGTGAGAAAGGGGTAAAGACAACAGAAACCATCCCACTATGAAGATAGAATGCTATATCTGTGTCTTTACTGAGAATCATCTGTACAACTGTGCAGTGTGGAGACTTTCAACAAAAATCTTTGCCTTGATATCTCATTCCCAAACTCCCAGATTCCCCAGAAGATATGTTTAAATGTGGAACTTGGCTGAACGATTCCCTGTCACTGTCCCCTGTGGCTTTGACCACCTGCACATTGGTAAGTCACTGTGCAGTGGGATATAACTTGGGATTCAGGGGCTTTGTTAATTAAACAGAACATATGCAAGTTGGGACAGTTGGATCTGACATGATTGGGACTTAAGGTCAGGATGGAAGAACAGGTGACCCCCAAAATATTTCGCCTGGGGACTTACAGGAAGACAGCTCCATAACAAGGGACTATTGTGCACCAGATAATCAAAGGTGATCTCGGGTAGGAGTCATTGATCAATACCCCCGAACAGGCCAAAGCCGTGAATAGTGGAGGCAAAATATAAACAGGTGAATCGGGAAGAAAGCCTCACCTTGGTGTTAATGTTGCTGATAAATTGCGGGTGGGAAGTAGGAACTGGCGACTGCCATTGGGGAGCAGTGTTCATACACAGGGACCAAGCATTCATTCAATATTCTAATAGCAGCAGAGAGACAGGGTTAAACTCAATGTGTGTAAATCACCTGAGCTTATTTTGATGGAATAAGATGCCACAGATTTGCACAGGTTTGTAGGCGGAAGAAAGAGTTGAAAGTTAAGAACTTAGCAAATCTCACTGAAAACTACAAATGTAACAGAACTTCTTGGGGAGAAACTATGCGTCATTTCTTAATAAAGTTAATTTTAATATGTCCACGCTTGTTGAACCATGTGATGTAGAAGCCGTCACTGTAAAAGGAACGTTGGTCATCTTCTAAGTGTCTTTTTAAATCATTCGCGAGCTTGAAATAGTCTTCATTTTTCTGTTCCGTTATCCAGTAACTATTTTGGAATAAATATTAAACAATTTCACCATTAAAATAAACTCTTATCCTATCCGTAAGGTTGAAAGGGAGCTGCTCTCATTATTCTCTGGGCTTGGAAGACCGGAGACCTCCAGCAATGAAAAACAGAAGCTACTCCACATTGGGAGGCTCTGAATTCACTCTCCCTCCCTCAGTCCTTTTCATGCTCCACCTCATCATTCTTCCTTTAGAGAGATGATACGGGTTTCAACACTCATGTCTTCCCTCCTCTGTGTGATTGCTGCCCTCTGTTGGGAACATTTTTTCTTTTTTTCCCAGGGTCCCACACTCCCCTACCCCACCAGTCCTTATCTCTCTTTCCACTCCCCCATCTGGATATACTATCACCACTCCCCTTCTCCTCACCCACCATTTTGCCATGCCCATCACCTTCCTCCAGTTCCTGACCCACCCTCCTTCCTTTTATTCCATGGACCTCTTTCCTCTCCTATCTGATTCCGCCTTCCTCTTCTTCTTCTTCATCATTTAACCGCTTCAAACTATCATTTCTTGGATTCTTACATCATCTCATCTATCCAGCCACACACCTTCCCCTCATCTTGTCTCACCTATCACTTGCCAGCTTTTACTCCTCCCCCTCCTTCTGCCTTTTTATCTGGCTTCTGCCTCCTTTGTTTCCAATCCTGCTGAATGGTCACAGACAGAAACATGGACCTAATTTTTTTTTTTCATAGGTTCTGCCTGATTTTGATCCAGAACTTTGTGTGTGCTGTTCATGATTTCCAGCATCTGCAGAATCTCTCCTGTCTCCTTTGGATTTATTAGTTGAGGACTCGTGGCGGGATCCTTTGCACAACATAGAACAATACAGCACATTACAGGCCCTTCGGCCCACAATGTTGTGCCAACTCTCAAACCCTGCCTTCCATATAGCCCCCCCACCTTAAATTCCTCCATATATCTGTCTAGTAGTCTCTTAAACTTCACGAGTGTATCTGCCTCCACCACTGACTCAGGCAGTGCATTCCACGCACCAACCACTCTCTGAGTAAAAATCCTTCCTCTAATATCCCCTTTGAACTTCCCAACCCTTACCTTAAAGCCATGTCCTCTTGTATTGAGCAGTGTTGTCCTGGGGAAGAGGTGCTGACTATCCATTCTATCTATTCCTCTTATTATTTTGTACACCTCTATCATGTCTCCTCTCATCCTCCTTCTCTCCAAAGAGTAAAGCCCTAGCTCCCTTAATCTCTGATCATAATCCATACTCTCTAAACCAGGCAGCATCCTGGTAAATCTCCTCTGTACCCTTTCCAATGCTTCCACATCCTTCCTATAGTGAGGTGACCAGAACTGGACACAGTACTCCAAGTGTGGCCTAACCAGAGTTTTATAGAGCTGCATCATTACATCGCGACTCTTAAACTCTATCCCTCGACTTATGAAAGCTAACACCCCATAAGCTTTCTTAACTACCCTATCTACCTGTGAGGCAACTTTCAGTGATCTGTGGACATGTACCCCCAGATCCCTCTGCTCCTCCACACTACCAAGTATCCTCCACACTACAAGTACTGCACAAAACAGGCACCCCATCTCCGTTTGTTGCTGCATTGCAGTGGAGACCACCTTGTAAATACTGAGTGCAGTATACCAGATTGGGAGAAGTGTCAGAGAATTACTGCCTATATGGAAAGGCTGTTTGGGTCCTTGGACAGTGGGAAGGGAAGAGAAGAGATGAAGGGGGCAAATGTTATACCTCCTGTAGTTGTGTGGGAAAGTGTCAAATATGACAACTGTAGGCAGGAACGAGAGAGTAGACCAGAGAGTTGAGAGTGAGACAATTCCTTCAAAATACTGAAGGATAAAATCAGCACTGATGCTGATTAATACAGATAAAAGTAAGGTGTCTCTCCCTCCCCAGATTAATGTTACAAATGAGGTCCTCTATTTGGGTATTAAAGTTAATACTCCCCTATCGTCTGTGGCTAAAACAAATTACTCTTTAATTTTGAAAAAATAGAAGATATTAATAGATGGAGACACCTGCTAGCATCAGTCCAGCCCGTATATTGGTCACTAAAATGAACATCTTACCCCGCATTAATTTTATCAGCTCAACTTGCGCCTCCAGCAGGACATTGACAAAAACTGGACTCCTTACTACGATGCTATGTTTGGAACAGTAAACGACCCAATATAAATTGGTCAGCTCTACAATTCAAAAAGTCGGATGGGGGTTCGGCATGTCCAAATTTTATACTGTATCACTGGGCATTTGCATTAAAAAGTCTTAGCTATTGGATGGAGGAGGATAAAGTTTGTCGTGGAAAAATATAGAACAAGAGCTAATAGCACCAATAAGGTTGAAGGACTTGCTCCTTATAGGTATGTCTACTAAAAAGTGTGATTTGTATTACTGTCCAATTTTAACCCATATGCTACAAGTGTTTAGAGTAGCAGAAAAATTCCTAAAATTTAAAAGCGTATGGTGCAAATCATCTCCATTATGGAACAATAATCATCTTCTATCTGGGGGAAAGCCATTCACTAACAGAACTTGGGAGGATAAAGGTATTACTACTCTTCAAGATATTAATCCGGACCTGCCTCTCGGTTTTTTTTGCACTACCTTACTTTACCTTTTCTACTTTCTATTTATGATTTATTGTTCAAATTTTTAATATTTACTATCGATTTGTAATCCAGGGAGTGCGAAGCGCAGAATCAAATACCACTGTGATGATTGTACGCTCTAGTATCATTAGTTTGGCGACGATAAAGTAAAGTAATGGGGCAAGTACTATCCTTAGCTTTCAAGAACTGGTATCTCGATATAACATTGATAAACACTCTCTTTTCTTCTACTTTAGAGTAAGATCAGCTTGTAAAACCTATGGGGTTCGTTGGGGGTCAGATTTAAAGGACCATCCTATTTTAAGTTGGATACAGAGTGCTCCAGGACAGATAGTGTCATATATCTATGATAAATTAAACTCCCAGAAATATATGCCCACATCAAGAATGAAAGCCTGGGAAAGGGACATATCTGAATTGGGACAAGACTTAGACTGGGATGCGGTTTGGGATAATGCTGCCGGTGCTTCGAAAAACTCAAATCATCGGAATATACACTTGAAATTTTGTCATACAGCATATTTAATACTGAGAATTAGACATCAAATGGGACTGGTTCCTGACCCATATTGCTCATTTTGCCCCCACGGAACAGTTGGCTCTTTTACACATGTTGTATGGGAATGTCCAGGGGTTTTTGATTTGTGGGGGAAGGTTAACAGTACTCTTACAGATCTAACGGGGTTACAATTACCAATGGACCTCACTGTACATCTTCTAAATGATGACTCCCACCTTTCCCTTACATAAATTCTGGCTGGCAGGCCTGACTGCAGCTAAGAAGATTGTAGTCCAGCGTTGGAAACCGCCCCGTGATATTTCAAGTACTCACTGGCTTCGGAGATTTTTGGACATTTGTTACCTGGAACTATTATCAGCAAGAGTAAATGATGCACGACTAAACACAGTCTTAATGCGGACAAATTTGATAGCTAACTTAAAAGATCTTTTGTTAAAATAGGTATGCTCTGTCTGTGTATGCACTACTATTCAGTTGGTTGGTGGAGAGGAGAGCGGTGGAGTGGAGAGAGGGGTGGGGATGAGGATGAGGGGTGGAGGAGGGTTTGCGATGAGGGTTGGGGGTGGCTGGGTTAAGCAGTCAAATTGTAATCAGCAACTGGTTGTTAGGTTAAAGCATCCATTAGTCTTGCGAGACCATGGATCTGCGCCTGGAAAGTCTTCACTCTTCAGGGCGCAGGCCTGGGCAAGGTTGTATGGAAGACCAGCAGTTGCCCATGCTGCAAGTCTCCCCTCTCCACGACACCAATGTTGTCCAAGGGAAGGGCATTAGGACCCATACAGCTGGTTGCATTGAATGTAATTTGTTGGTGTCGCAATAAAAAATTAGTGAAAAAAGATGCTGAAGGAGGTGGAGAGGGAAAATGTGTCTGGTGGTGGAACGTTGTTGGAGGTGGTGGAAGCTATGAAGAATGATACATTGAATGTGGAGATATCCACACAGTAGGAAAGATATGATAGACCTAGTGAAGGTAGTAGAGCAAATTCATGTGATGGGTCTCTGGATTTAGGCATTTCCAATGTGAGGAGATACTGGAAAATGTAAGTCTCTATTCCCTGGAGAGGAGAAGGTTAAGAGGGAATATGAATGAGGTATTATCCTTTCCAGCTGAAAGATGGCTGACTTATGTGCAAGCCATTTGGGAGACAGGCAGGATGGAATTTCCAGCTGTTGCAGGGTTGAAGTTGACAGTCTTGAAACCAGCCAGAACTTGGCCCTAAGAACACTTTCCAGCTAGCATGTTGATATGAATTTCATGAATTCCATCTCACGACATGCATGAAAACGTACCTACTCAGATTGCTCTGTATCTAAAACCCCGGGGGACAGGCTCAGGCTAATGGTGAAATTTAAACAAATTCCTCAGGCTAACAATTCCTACGGGGCAACTCACCCTTGCAGGTACGTTCTTCCATGTGGGACCCTGGTGTGCAACCACGTTTACAACCTGCTTAGTTTACCCACAATTCTCAGGATCAGAACCCTGCAGGAACTTGGGCACATTTTCCACTTGCGATAAGATAAAAGAGATTTAGAGTTGGTCTGAGGGGTATATTTTTACACCCAGAGCACATTGAGTATCTGCAGTTCTCTACCAGAATCCGAGTTTAGAGATGGAAGACAGTCCAAAATTGTTAAATAGTCTAAATGAGTACAAATCTCACCTTTCATAAATTGCTAATTGAGGCGAAATGTTCATTTGAACTCTTGGATCTCTTGGTTCTGGTGGACTTTGGACCTCAAGTGGCAATGAAATATAAAATGTAAAATTTGGTTTTGCTACGTATGCCATTTGCCAGTTGATGTAAACCGACCAAGGTGCAGAGATAAGAACAAGGGTATCTGTGGAGAAAGAGATATTTACAGTAACAGCATTATATTAGCAGATCATTAGCAGACCACACTGATCAAGATGGGCCAGGTTACAGCCGGAGTACTGACAAAACTTCACTGAATATTAATTCTGTTTTTCTCCACAGATGCTGGCTGATCTATGAATATTTTCAGCTTTCTCTAATTTTACTGCAGGGTGGGGGGAAATGGCAAATTACTCTGTGTTTTGTAAGAATTCCATCCCACTTCATCAAACAAAAATCAGAGGAGCTGACGGCCGCTGGGCTTCAGTTGTCAGAAACCAGCACTGAATGGTTGGAAGCTGAAGCTTGCTCTGTATGAGTGAGAAATGCTGTTGCAACTGGACAAATCTGCACAGTTCTGCTCAACCCACTGCAGGGAGAAGTGACCCGGTGAAAAATGGGAAGAGTTTACCCCTCTTTGCCCAGCATTGTCAAGAAGGGCGAAATCTCTTCTTTCTGTCCCATAACCTTCTGTCACTCCATCAAGTACAGAGTAGTGGATCAGGACCAGTCCATCATGGGATTGATGACTTTGTGGCCAAATTTGCTGATGATAGGAAGATAGGTGGAGGTGCAGGCAGTGTTGAGGAAGAAGGGAGTCTGCAGAAGGACTTGGACAGATTAAGACTATTAAGCAATGGCAGAAAGAATAGAGGGCCATGAAGTGTATGGTCATGCACTTTGATAGAATGAATAAAAGCATAGACTATTTTCTTTAGAACTGGGGAAGCATTTCAAAAATTCGAGATGCAAAGGGATTTGAGTATCCTCGTGCAGACTTCCCAAAAGGCTAACTTGCAAGTTGAGTCAGTGGTGAGGAAGGTAAATTCAATATTAGTATTCATTTCAAGAGGATGAGAATGTAAAAACAAGGATGTAATGCTAAGGTTTTATAAGGCACTTGAAGGCATCACTTGCAGTATTGTGAGGGCCTCTTATCTAAGAAAGGATGTGCTGTCATGACAGGGGATTCTGGGAAAGAAAGGCTTGTCATATGAGGAGTGTTTGATGATTCTGGGTTTGTACTCACTGGAATAGAGATGAAGGGGGTGGGTTCTCATTGAAACCTATCAAATGTTGAAAGGCCTTGACAGAATGGATGTGGGGAGGATGTTTCCTATAATGAAGGGAGTACTGGACCAGAGGGCCCAACATTAGAAGAGAGACATCTATTCAGAAAGGCGTTTAGGAGGAATGTCTTTTGCCAGACAGTGGTAAATCTGTGGCATTCATTGCCACAGGAGGCACTGGAAGCCAGGTCACTGGGTGTATTTAAGACAGCGGTTGATAGATTCTTCATAACTCTAAAGGTTATAGGAAGAGGGCAGGAGAATGGGGTTGAGAGGGAAGTGGAGAATTCATGATCAAATGGCAGAGCAGACAAAATGAGTCAAATGTCCTAATTTAGCTGTGTCCTATGGTCTTATGGGTAAGTCTCCCCAGCTACATGGAGCGCTGTCACAGGAAAGCAGCATCCATCATCAAGGACCCCCACCACTCAGGTCCTGCTCGCTTCGTGCATTGTCATCAGGGAAAAGGTACAGGAGCCTCAGGACTCACAGCGCCAGGTTCAGGAACTGTTGTTATCCCTCAGACATCAGGCTCTTGAAGCAGTGGGGATAACTTCACTCAACTTCCCTTGCCCCATCCCTGAGCTGTGTCCATAACCTCTGGATTCACTTTCATGCTCTCGATATCTATCTATCTGTCTATTCTCTTTTTCGTTTCCATTTGCATTGCTTGCTGTCTTTTGCACATTTGTTGTTTTTCCATCCTGTTAGGCATGGTCTTTCATAGATTCTATTATGGTTCATGGATTTACTGAGTATTCCCACATGAAAACAGATCCCAGGGGTGTATGCATATGGTGAATAGATATACTTTGGTAATAAATCTATTTTTAACTTTGAAAACCACCCGATAACTAAACATGGATCAAGTCTGTCTGCTTGGACACTAGTTTGAAATAAGACGAGTCACACATTGAGACACAAGAAATGTTCTGTTACATTGAAGAAACATCTCACACACCAGCAGCATTATTAAAATATGAATAATCTAACAATCTGTCCAGTGCGATTTTTGTTGCAGTCTCTAAATCCGTTCCATTCACAGATGTATGAAGCCAATGAAGGGACGGGAGCTCTACCTCTTCCTACTCCTGTGGCAATGAAAGAAAACAGATGTGTCACAGGAACATTGGGAAAGCACATGGGCATTATCTGTGTTGGAGCCATCAGGTAATATCCTCATGATGTTGTGACTATGATGAATTCCTAAAAGAATTTGCTGAATTTAAAGGAACTGATGTTCATTGAATAGTTTTACTTTCCAATCATTTTTAACCCCTTCAAATAAACTGGGTGAAAGACTCTGCTCTCGGCAGCAGTGCTCCACTGAGGGCTGAGTTTAAGGATTCTGAGCTCATTCACTGGAGGGAATAGGGACTGTACCCACAACCAGAAAACATGGAACAGAGTTAGGAATGAGATGCTGTTGGACCCCTGACCATACTGTCCAAACAGTTGTCTCTGGTTTTGTTCCCCCAACTCTTCATCCATTGCTATTACCCTGCCTGCCTCAGAGGAGGGAGGCTGACGGATGCTCCTATAGAGGCTTATAAAATCATAACTGGTCACAGCAGGTACTGTATGGTTGTTAAACCAGCATCAGAAAGTTTCAGTACATTTTTGTTCTTTGCTTTGATCAAAGATGCAAATCTATTAGTGAAAGCAAAACCTGGTGTAGCTATTTACATGAAAGAACTATAGAAACTAGTAGGGTCAACTACATATTTGGACTCCAAATATAGAGGCAAACATGCTGAAAGTTGGAAACTTTGGACTTCCCATGTTGCCTGCTGAATGACTGAAGAATCAATGAGGGAGCACTTTGGGACCAGTGACTGTAACATTCATGGAAAAAGATAAATTTAAACTGCGGCCAGTCAGAGATTGGGAGTAAGAGAAGAGGTGACCCACACAGGTTAGTGAAAGTGCATTCACTTTGCGGGAGTCTTGGCTTTTAAAAAGCTGCTAATCAGTGATTGGGAGCAACAGGATATGTGGCTCACACGGGTCGGCGAGTGTCTGTTAATGCGCTTCATGGAAACTTCAGTGTTTGAACAGCGGCCAATCAGAGATCGGGATTCATTAGCAAGGGGAAATATAAATAAGGCAGGAGCAAACAGAGCAGCTTTTGTTGGAGTGGACAGTATCAAAGTGGGGATTTGAGGCTTGAGGTCGTCGAGGCTTCATTGATGAGAGGCTTGTGTGAGAGAAGGCAAAAGCTGTAGGTAGGTTTTTTTCTTTTTAGTTTATTTATTTATTTGCACAGTTGAGTAGGACAGATGACAGGCAGAATAGCTGAATGCTCCTTTTTCGGGATGTGGGAAGGCAGGGAGACCTCCAGTGTCCCTGACAACTTCACCTGCAAGAAGTGCACCAGCTGGATCTTCTAACTCTAGATCAGTTGAGAGGTTGAGGGGATGATAGGCAGGACATGTAGAAATGTAGTTACACCCAAGGTGTCAGACACAGGAAACTGGGTGACATTCAGGAGGGTGAAAAGGATTAAGCAGTCCACGCAGAGTAGCACTGTGGCCACCCACCTCAGCAAAGGGCAGACCATTTTGCCTACTGTTTGGATGGGGGGGGATGACCTTGCAGAGGAAGGTCTCTGGCACTGCAACTGCCTCTGTGGCTCAGAAGGGAGAAAAGGTGAGCTATAGTGACATGGGATTTGTTAATTAGGGGAACAGAAAGGAGGTTCTGTGGATGAGATCGAGGTTCCCAGATGGGATGTTGCCTCCTGGGTGCCAGGGTCCAGAACATCTCAGATCAAACCCTCAGCATTTTTGAAGTGGGTAGGTGTGCAGCCAGAGGTCGTAGTCCTGACACAGGTAGGAAGAGCAATCAGCTGCTGAAAACTGAGTTCAGGGAGTTAGTTGCTGAGTTAAGGAACAGGGCCTTCATGTTTGTGATCTCATCATTGCTACCTGTGCCATGTGCTAGTTCGGCCAAAAATATGAAGATCATACTGTTTAACTTGCGGCTAGGTAGTTAGTGTAGGGGGAAGCCTTCAGATTTTTCGGACATTGGGCACTCTTCCAGGGAAGATGGGACCCAGACAGAAGAGAGGGCTTGCACCTAAGCTGCAGGGGAAAGGTTTGCTAGTACAACACAAGATGGAAATGTCCAAAATAAAGAAGACAAACAGTTCCAACACTGGGCACAGTACTTTGATGAGTTTCTGAACAGACCACCTCCTCTGGAATCTCCTTTAATTCCAGAAGCACCATCAGACTTAGGTGTCAACTGCGCCAAGCCATCAAAGAAGGAAATTTTACAGACAATCAAGAGACTAAAGTCAGGAAAAGCAACCGGCCCAGACAGCATACAACCAGGGACATTGAAGGCAGACCCTAAACTGTCAGCAGATATGCTTGACATTTTGTTCTACAACATCTGGGACAAAGAAGAGATGCCACAAAATTGGAAGGAAAGTCCCATAATGAAGCTTCCAAAGAAAGGTGACTCATGAGACTTTAATACAGAGGTGTATTCTTTATGTCTGTGGTCAGAAAGGTGCTAAACAGAATTATTCTGCAACACCTTCAAAAGTAGTTGTCACAATATTAAGGAACCAACAAGTAGAATTTAGGAAAGATCACTCCTGCACAGACCAGATAGCTACCGTAAGAATAATCATAGAAGAATCAATCAAATGGAATATTTCTTTCTACATCAACTTCACTGACTATGTGAAAGCCTTCGATAGTTTAAACAGAAACACCCTGTAGAAATATATGAAACATTATGGACGACCTCAGAAATTTATCAAGATCATCAGAATCTCCTACAACGACACGTCATACATACAAGAAAACGGTCAGAAAATTTCATTGTCTACACTGGTTGAAGCAGGGATGTGTGTTGCCTCATTTTTTGTTCCTGTTTTCGATAGACTGGATTATGAAATGGACAAGTGAAAAATGAAATGGAATCCAGTGGATTATATGACAGCAAATTGATGACCTGTACTTTGCAGATGACATTGCCCTTCTGTCTAGCTCTAACCAACAGATGCAAGAGAAATCAACACTCTTGACTGCTAACTCCACCATGCTGGGTCTGAGATTAAATGTAGATAAAACAAAGTGATGAAGATGAACTGCACCCACAATTGACCCATAGTGATGAGAGATACAACCTTGGAAGAAGTGACTTCCTTCGTCTGTCTTGAAAGCATTGTGAGCATATATGGTGGAATGCATGAGGATGTCAAAGCCAGGATTTACGAAGCTCAAGCAGATTTCAACATCTTGAAGAAAATGTGGACATCCAGTGTCATACCAAGAAAAGCTAAAATCAGAATCTTCAACTCAAATGCTAAAATAGTGTTCCTATATGGCTCTGAAACCTGGAGAACAATCAAGAAGACACTACAAAACCTGTAGGCTTTTATCAGCCAGTGCCGGAGAAGGATCCTAAACATCAGATAGACTGACAAAGTAATCAGCCATAGACTGTGGGAAAATACCAACCAGGAACCTATAGAGATACAAATATGCAAATGGAAATGGAGATGGATTGGCCATTCCTTATGGAAGCCGACTAACAACATCACCAGGCAGGCATTGAAATGGAATCCCTAAGGCACACTTTGAAAGCATTGGGCATGGACTCACAAACGTTGACTGACAGGGGCAGTTTGTAGGGAAAAGAATGGCCAGAAAGTGACAGACTTTTGAAGTTGAGATACTTGGAGTTCAGGGCAACATGTTCCTGTTAATCTGAAAAGGAAGGTTGGCAGGATTAGGGAACCCTGCATTTTAATATATATCGAGGATCAGGGCAGGAAAAGCAAGGATTTCGTAACATGTAAATGCAACTACAAATAAGCAAGTTCCTTGCAGAACATAAGGGATATAAGAGTAAAGTAGAAAATTAGAAAAGCACAAAGAGAACAAGAGCTAGCTCTGGCAAATGTGGTTGAAGGAAAATCCTGAAAGATTCTCCAAGTATAATAACAACAACAGGGAGACAATATGCACCTATGATGATCATTGTGGTCATCTGTCTGTGGAACCAGAGGAGATGGACAAGGTTTTCAATGATGAATGTTTCTCATCTCTGTTTAGTTTGGAGAAGATCATGGAAAGTAAGGAAATAAGGGATATGGTTAGTGATGATTTAGAGCATATCCACATTAGAAGAATAGGAGGTGCTGGCAGTTTAAAAGCATGTTAAGATAGACAGATCCCCAGAGGTAAGTTGAAGGAACGAGTGAAAACACTGCAAGGGCTTTGGCAGAGATATTCGTGTTTTGCTTAGTCGTGGGTGCAGTACTGGAACACAGAACACAACGACTTCTTGGTCTTTAACCTAGAAAAGCTCCAAGAAAAAGCTGGGGAAATAGAGGCCAGTGAGGTTATCATCAGTGGTGGGAAAGTCTGAGGAGTGGATCCTAATGGACAGATTTAGCATCATTTGGAAAGGCAAGGACGGATTAGAAATAATAAGTATGGCTTTGTGCATGCAAAATGGTGTTTCCTTTGAAGAGTTGTCAAAGAGGATTGATGAGGGAAGGATAGTAGAGGTGATCTACATGGACATTAGCAAGTTTTTTGACAAGTTTCAGCATGAGAGTTTAGTCTGTAAGGTTAGATGTCATGGAATCCAGAGTGAGCTAGCCCGTTGGATGAAAAATAGGCTTTGTGGAAGTAGGCAGAGTGTGGTAGTAGAAGGCCTGTGAGCAATGGTGTGCTGAAGGGTCAGGGCTGGGTCTACTGTTGTTTTCAGTTATACTAACAAACTGAATTGCAATGTTGTTAACATGGCATGTAAGTTTGCTGACATCATGAAAATTGGTGGTGCGGGAAGCTTAGGAGTGTCAATGGCACCTAACGGCAACTACTTTGCTTGTATCTTTGGAAAGAGCTCTACTTCTATCTTTAATATCTCTATTTTTCCCTTTCAGGGTCCTTTTGAAGATCCTGACCTTGAGTTACAAGCTGACTTCTGTTCTTTGTGGGAATGGGACCGACCCTCGGGATTTCACAACTGGCTATTATTTGACATGCCAAGGACACGGCTTAAGTGCTTTGCTCGCCTACGGAAGTCTGAGATTTTGTTGCTCTGGAGACAGACGGATCGAAGGTTGGTGTCACGGCAGGAGATCAGTGTGTCATCGTGGGAGTTGGAAGATCCACGGCAGTGTGCCCAGAGACCTGAGATCTTTGGGTACGGAGCTCGAAAAAGTGATACAACAGGCTTTTAACATCGTAAACCAGTGAATTGTTTGTTATGTCTCCCCTCTCGCTGTGAAACGGAGACACCTCTTTCTCCCTATTAGGGAGAGAGAGTGCCTGTGGTATATCGAATACCAGGTGAATCAGTAGTCTTTGGGGTACTGCATGTCTGTGATTTTGCTGTTGCTTTGCTGCACGCTTGCGTGCTCGGTGGTGGGCGTCGATGCTTTTTTTTGGTGAGGGAAGTGGGGTAGTGCTTGCTGCCACTTACGTGTGGGAGGGAGGGGAGCTTGGGGGGGACCTTGGGGTTCTAATAGTTAACTGTTATTCATTCTTTGGGGCACTCCTCTGTTTAGATGGATGGTTGTGAAGAAAATGCATTTCAGGATGTATATTATATACATTTCTCTGACATTAAATCTACCTTTGAAACTATTGAAAGAATGTATACAAGGGATATACATATATTCTCTGGTCAGCTAGAGATAGGAAGAATGTCATTAAGCTGGAAAGGGATCAGACAAGATTGATGAGGATTTTACCGGGGCAGCAGAACCTGTTTTAATGATGTACAACTCTATGACCCGATGATTCCATAACAAGAAATATAGAACCTTCCCACAGAATGCCTTTGCTGATTCCCAACAGTACTTACATCATACACAGCGACTCTCGTGATCGGATAACAGATAATGCTCTGGCACGATTCTTCCACAAGATCTCTTCCTCCTGTTCCTGTGACCTGTAGCCTGAGGAGAACAGAGAGAGTTACACAGAGTCTCAGCATCTTGTGCTCGGTTCCCATCACTGTCGAATGCACCCAGTGACTCTTGGCACCTCCAAGCCTGCTGTTTGAGCCATGAGATCAAACCTTTTTATATTGTTTTCTGAAGGTGATTTGAATATTACAGCTTAGGAATGATGTCAGCTTATATATAAAGCCAAGGTGATGTTGTACCCTTCAGTCATTAACCCTTGGAGTGCTGACTCCCAGGAAGCCTGAGTTTCCACAACAGACATTTAAATGGATGGTGAAGTCTGGGGAAGGTGGAGTCAGCAGTGTGGCAAGTGGGGTTCTTGATGCACCTGCATGCAAGTTCCACTCCTACGCCCTTCTCTGTTATATTATTTTTTATCCACAACATAGCCAAAACACTTGCTATGAGAGTAGATAATGTTCAGATGCATAGTTGAAAATGGGAAGGAATTCTAGCAGGTAGATAGTGTAAAACCATGTGTGTTCTTCCCAACAGTGGCTCCCTCCTGATTTCCACTGGAGAGATCGTCACGATCAATTGATCATATGTTGCCCATTTTGCATACCAGCCCCCAAGTTAGAATATCGACAATGGGTTAAACTGAAGTTGAAATTTGTCTTTTACATTGTGGTTTTGGTGGTGTAACCTGTGGAATAGGCTTCTCCTGCAATGACAGTCTCAGTGGCAATTGGTCAGTCTTACAGTGAGGGCTGGAATCAGTTAAAGAGTAACAGAATCAAACAAAAACAGAAATTGCTCTTAACATGCAGCTGATCAGGGCATATTTCTGGAAAAAGATAATTTTTCAGATCAGAGACTATTTGTGAGAAAAAGAAAAGACAGATAAAAATGGTGCTTATACGTCTTCTGAAGTGAAACATGCTGTAAGATTTAGGAAGATGAAGCTGAACAGGGCCTTTAAGGAACATAATGTTTGGAGGAGAGCACATAAACCCAGGTCTACCTGTGCAGGAGTTGGTGATTCATTTGCTCATGTAAATACACTTAAAATATTGTGAGAATACCTGCTTGCACCAGCCACACAGAATGGAACAAACTTCTGGGTGAAAATATTCCTCCATAGATACTCTGTAAATCATTTAACCCTTTAAAATAAACCTATGTTCTCTGGTTTTAGACACCACTCTTGGAATGGTTGCTGAAAAAAAACCCGTCTTTCTCTGAAATTAACGTTGCCAGTTGAACACAGCACAGAACAAAATGCACCAGACAATCTCTTCGCCTCACTTCTATGAATTAGGCCAACATTAGGCTCACCTGAGGACTGGGAGAAATTCAGAGTTCAGCAGAGGAGGACAAAGGGCTTAATTAGGAAGGGGAAAAAAGATTATGAGAGAAAACTGGCAGGGAACATAAAAACGGACTGTAAAAGCTTTTATAGATATGTAAAAAGGAAAAGACTGGTAAAGACAAATGTAGTTCCCCTGCAGACAGAAACAGGTGAATTGATTATGGGGAGCAAGGACATGGCAGACCAATTGAATAATTACTTTGGTTCTGTCTTCACTAAGGAGGACATAAATAATCTTCCAGAAATAGTAGGGGACAGAGGGTCCAGTGAGATGGAGGAACTGAGCGAAATACATGTTAGTAGGGAAGTGGTGTTAGGTAAATTGAAGGGATTGAAGGCAGATAAATCCCCAGGGCCAGATGGTCTGCATCCTAGAGTGCTTAAGGAAGTAGCCCGAGAAATAGTGGATGCATTAGTGATAATTTTTCAAAACTCGTTAGATTCTGGACTAGTTCCTGAGGATTGGAGGGTGGCTAATGTAACCGCACTTTTTAAAAAAGGAGGGAGAGAAAAATCAGGGAGTTATAGACCGGTTAGCCTAACGTCGGTGGTGGGGAAACTGCTGGAGTCAGTTATCAAGGATGTGATAACAGCACATTTGGAAAGCGGTGAAATCATCGGACAAAGTCAGCATGGATTTGTGAAAGGAAAGTCATGTCTGACGAATCTCATAGAATTTTTTGAGGATGTAACCAGTAGAGTGGATAGGGGAGAACCAGTGGATGTGGATTTTCAAAAGGCTTTTGACAAGGTCCCACACAGGAGATTAGTGTGCAAACTTAAAGCACACGGTATTGGGGGTAAGGTATTGGTGTGGGTGGAGAATTGGTTAGCAGACAGGAAGCAAAGAGTGGGAATAAACGGGACCTTTTCAGAATGGCAGGCGGTGACTAGTGGGGTACCGTAAGGCTCAGTACTGGGACCCCAGTTGTTTACAATATACATTAATGCCTTGGATGAGGGAATTGAATGCAGCATCTCCAAGTTTGCGGATGACACGAAGCTGGGTGGCAGTGTTAGCTGTGAGGAGGATGCTAAGAGGATGCAGGGTGACTTGGATAGGTTGGGTGAGTGGGCAAATTCATGGCAGATGCAATTTAATGTGGATAAATGTGAAGTTATCCACTTTGGTGGCAAAAATAGGAAAACAGATTATTATCTGAATGGTGGCCGATTAGGAAAAGGGGAGGTGCAACGAGACCTGGGTGTCATTATACACCAGTCATTGAAAGTGGGCATGCAGGTACAGCAGGCGGTGAAAAAGGCGAATGGTATGCTGGCATTTATAGCGAGAGGATTCGAGTACAGGAGCAGGGAGGTACTACTGCAGTTGTACAAGGCCTTGGTGAGACCACACCTGGAGTATTGTGTGCAGTTTTGGTCCCCTAATCTGAGGAAAGACATCCTTGCCATAGAGGGAGTACAAAGAAGGTTCACCAGATTGATTCCTGGGATGGCAGGACTTTCATATGAAGAAAGACTAGATGAACTGGGCTTGTACTCGTTGGAATTTAGAAGATTGAGGGGGGATCTGATTGAAACGTATAAAATCCTAAAGGGATTGGACAGGCTAGATGCAGGAAGTTTGTTTCCAATGTTGGGGAAGTCCAGAACGAGGGGCCACAGTTTGAGGATAGAGGGGAAGCCTTTTAGGACCGAGATTAGGAAAAACTTCTTCACAGAGAGAGTGGTGAATCTGTGGAATTCTCTGCCACAGGAAACAGTTGAGGCCAGTTCATTGGCTATATTTAAGAGGGAGTTAGATATGGCCCTTGTGGCTATGGGGGTCAGGGGGTATGGAGGGAAGGCTGGGGTGGGGTTCTGAGTTGGATGATCAGCCATGATCATAATAAATGGCGGTGCAGGCTCGAAGGGCCAAATGGCCTACTCCTGCACGTATTTTCTATGTTTTCTATGTTTCTATTATACTGAGTCACTGTTGCTGGTCATCTCGTAAACCATCATTTTATACATTTCTTCACACAACTCCCACACTTTTCTCAGTTCTTTGTTGCCCTCATACAGCCTTAACTCCAGTCCTTGTCCATACATGTTGGTTTCCCTAACTTCGTCAAGCTAGTGCCATTTATAATTATTTTCACCATTTAGTTCCTAATCTTTTTTATTTGAATGATTCATTGAATCAAATAGTACTTTTCCACAGGATATCAGGCTCCAAACACCCCATCTGCTTGTTCTGTCTCTCAGGGAGCTCACAATGGGATAGCCCACAGAGCTGTAAAACCAGCTCAGCTGTGGTCTTACCTGATACTGACTGGTTATTGATTCCATAAACTCTTTTCACTGTGCCACTTTATCTGTGGTCTCCAATGTCTCTTCCCAGGCAGTAGATAGCCTCCTGAACATTGATGGGATACCTGACATCACTCTGGATGTTACACTGCAACACTCTTTCTAAACTCCTGATAGCCCCTCTATCAAGTCTAGAGTCAGGCACACTTCCCTCTGTTTGTTAGTAGGTTGCATTGAAATTGATCAGGAAGCCTAAGAGCTTTATAGGGTTGGTGTTGTCACCCAGGTCAAAATATTCTTGTACATGGATGATGTTGTTGCCATTTCTTCAAAACCACAGTCATTTTGCAGGCTGATCAGCATCTGCAGCCAGTCTACGTTGGCATTAGTGGCCAGAATCGAGCACATTAAGTGTAAGGACATAATTGTTGGCAGTGGCTCGACGAATCCAACATCCCCTTCACCATCAGGTCTCACTACCTGAAGCGGTGGCTCGGAGGTTCTGAGGTGGGTTCACAAACAAGAGGAAATCTGCAGAACTCGAAATCTGAGCAACGCACACAAATTGCTACAGGAACATAGCAGGCCAGGCAGCATCTATGGAAAAAAGTACAATCAACAATTCTGGCCGAAACCCTTCGGCAGGACTGGAGAAAGAAAAGCTGGGGTGAGTTACAATGATTGATTGGAGCAGATTGAGAAGCTCAAAGAGCCAGGGCATAAAAAGGTTTGAGGAGAAGGCAGGGGAGTGGGGATGACTGGAAGAATTGGATCAGCCCATGATTGATGGTGGTTCAGACTCGATGGGCCGAATGGCCTAATTCTGCTCTGATATCTTACGGTCTTATAAACAGAATACTGGGTCTGTTGAAGCAGCATTCTCTGTCCATAACAGGAAAGAACTATGTCATCAGGTGACTTGATGAAGGGTTCTGAGAGAAATATTGATGATTCTTTTCCTTCCAAAGATGCTGCTTGATCTGCTGACACTCTCCAGCACAATGTTTTTAGTTCCAGATTCCAGCATCCAGTCCCTTGTGTCGCTATATTCAAGAGCACACTCTTGTACCCTCTGCACTGTTGCACAAAGTAAATCTTAATTATTTGCTGGATGGAAAATTCACTTTTTTGCCAACACTTTGCTCTCTTCTTGTAATGTAATTTTCATTAACCTGGCAACCTAATTCCCCTTTGTTCACATTTATCTGATTTGAAAATGAATGCGTGAGTTAAAAGTACAGAAGATCTCCCCTATTACTTACCACCAGTGCTAAAGGAAAGAATTACAAAGTTTTATGACTTTCCATACGTGATTTACATAAGCTCTCTGATGCAGGAGTGAGAAGTGTCAGAAGTTTGGAAACTGAGAGTAATTCTGCTTTGTTGTTGTGATGGGAGATTTTAACTTCCCTAATATTGATTGGAATCTCCTTAGCACAAGGGGTTTAGATGGGGTGGAGTTTGTTAGGTCTGTTTGGGATGGTTTCCTGACACAATATATAGATAAACCAACTAGAGGAGAGGCTGTAGTTGATCTGGTATTGGGAAATGAACCTGGTCAGGTGATAGATCTCTCAGTGGGAGAGCATTTTGGAGGTAGTGACCACAACAATATCTCCTTCACCATAGCTCTAGAGAGGGATAGGAGCAGACAATTTGGGAAAAAAGTTAATTGGGGTAAGGGGAAATATGATGCTAATAGACAGGAACTTGAGAGCAGACATTCTCAGGGAAATGCACAGCAGAAATGTGGCAAATGTTCAGGGTACAGTTGCTTGCAGTTCTGCATAGGTATGTTCCACTGAGGCAGGGAAAGAATGGTAGAGTTAAAGAACCATGGTGTATAAAGTATGTAGAAAATCTAGTTAAGAAGAAAAGAAAAGCTTACGAAAGGATCAAGCAATGAGGTACTGTTAGAGATCTAGAAAATTATAAGTTGCTAGGAAGGAGCTTAAGAATGGAATTAGGAGAGCCAGAAGAGGGCATGAGAAGGCCTTGGTGAGCAGGATTAAGGAAAACCCCAAGGCATTCTACAAGTATGTGAAGAACAGGAGGATGAGTCGTGTAAGAATAGGAGCAATCAGGTGCGATAGTGAAAACATGTGCATGGAGTCAGAGGAGATAGAGGAGGTATTTAATGAATACTTTGCCCTCTCATGTTAGCCATTTCAGACTTGGGGAAATGCCTCTGGTTATCCACACGATCAATGCCCCTCATCATCTTATACACCTCTATCAGGTCACCTCCCATCCTCTGTTGCTCCAAAGAGGAAAGGCCAAGTACACTCAAACTATTCTCATAAGGTTCTCCTTCCAATCCAGGCAACATCCTTGTAAATCTCCTCTGCAGTATCTCTATAGTATACACATCTTTCCTGTAGTGAGGTGACCAGAACTGAACACAGTACTCCAAGTGGGGTCTTACCAAGTTCTTCTATAGCCATAACATGACCTCATGGCTCTTGAACTCAATCCCACGGTTGATGAATGCCAACATATCAAATGCCTTCTTAACAACACTGTCAACCTGCACAGCAGCTATGAATGTCCTATCGACACAGACCCCAAGATCTTTCAGATTCTCCCACTGCCAAGAGTCTTACCATTTATATTATATTCTATTTTCAAATTGGACCTACTAAAATGATCCACTTCACACTTATCTGGGTTGAAGTCCATCTGCCACTTCTCAGCTCAGTTCTGCATCCTATCAGTGACCCACTATAACCTCTGACAACCCTCCACACTATCCACAACACCCCCAACCTTTGTGTCATCAGCAAACTTACTAACCCACCTTTCTACTTCTTCAGCAAGGTCATTTATAAAAATCACAAAGGGAAAGGGTCCGAGAATAGATCCCTGCAGAACACCACTGGATTGGTTCATGTGTATCACTTGTCCCAAAGTAGACTCAACCTTTGAGTCAATGGCCTTAGACAAATGTGGACAATGACATTCACTTTCACCTCCCGTGCAACCTTTATCATCTGTGGAAATGTATTTGAAGATCAACATCTCAAAATTGGACGTCGGACTGTGGGGCAACAATAATTTCATGTTTCCATCTGAGAAGCAGACAACTTATCTAGTGGAGAGATACCACGAGTTCTGTCTACCACAGCCCTGAAAATGCCGGTAAGTCCCTGACAATCTGATCCATCACCTCAGGACTCAGCGTATTCCATTGGGAAGAGTTCAAACTCAAGCCTGAGTGGCTGCCTGAGAAGATGCTCCAGTACTCCATTGTTCCGATTTCCTTCAACGTCCCTCAGTAAATCCACCAAACAAAATCTCATCAATGTTTTGAAATGCCCATTGGTCTCATTTCTTGGGGAAGTGTCCTGAGCTGTACAACCGTGGGCAGTGGATTGCTGATTACAACTTTTTTTTAATGTAACTCCCAGCTGAGGGCAGCAGACACACACAGGAGGGTCAGGAGAGTTGTAATCCAGGAGTTTACCTGTTTGAGGGGAGGATAATGAGAATAGAGAGAAAAAAGGACTGAGGGAGGGAGAGTGAATTCAGAGGCACACAGTGGGAAACAACCTCTGCTTTTCATTGACTAGTCTGGTGAGATCTCCAAAGCAGGAGAAGGAGCAGAACACTGAGGCAACTGTTTTGACTAACGGGAGACCAAGCAGCAGATAAAAGAAAGACAAGGTGTTGCAGAGCAGCCATTGTTGGAGTAAGCCAGTGTGTGACTGGGGAGGCTTTGGCTCAAGGGGCTTCACCATGCAATGGTGGAGAAAGTGGGTCAGGTCATTAGTTTAATTTAAGCAATATTAATTAGACAATAATAATATATATATAAATATGGTGGCAAAGAGGAAATGATATCTACAGTAAAGATGCAGGGCCAGGTGATGTGCAGTAGCTGCCTGATCTGAGAGTAAGTAGATATTTTGTGGTTCCCGAGGACCTGTAGCAAGTGTTAATTGTTTCAGGAAATATGGTTCAAAAGAAATGAATTGGAAAACGACCTTGAAATACATCAGGGAGTGGGTAGAATTACCTGGATGCTTTGTTTCCAGAACTAGTCAACACACCTTGGATTACCTGCCTCAGATTTGGTGATGGTCAGTGCCAGGAGTCTGTGACTGAGAATGAGGCAGGAATAGGCATCAGGAGATGGTGCTGAAGGAGCATCATCTTTGAAATTGTCTCAGTGGTGTGTGATTCTATCACCCCCACATACTAAGTGCCACAGAGCTGGCAAGATTAGAGGTGGACATCTGCCTCAAAGATTAGTGTGAGAGAAATGGGTCTGAATTAATTGCTTATTAGCCTCCATTCCAGAGAAGGAGGGAGTGTTCCAATGGGATGGGCTCGATCTGAATTGAGCTGGTGGGTCGCATAAAAAGGGCTGCAGATTGGGTTTTAAACTAAACAGCTCATGGGGGAGTGGTTTCAAAGTCATATAATAGTGAGAAAGTGGTCAAAGGGAAGGAGAGCACAGGAGAGGTTACTAAACACTCCAGAATATAAAGTGGGAGCGTATTTCAGAAAGCCCATGAATCTACCTTCTAGCAACATGAAGACAACTTTGGGAGAGGAAGCAATGAATGCAGGACTGGGGGTGTTGTATTTGATTGTATGCAGTATACATAGTAAGGAAAATGAGTTCCAGTGCAGACTGAAAATTTTGGGAATATAGTTGTGGGCATCAGGGAGACTTGGTTAAAAGAGAACCAGAGCTGGGAGCTGGATATCCAAGGATACGTGTTGTATCAAAAAGACAGAGAAGTGGACAGAAGGATGGGATGGCCCTGTTGGTTAAAAAAAACAAAATCAAGACAATACCAAGGAGATAGATCAGAAGAAGTGGAATATTCATGGGTAATTTTGAGGAACCATAAAATGAAAAGGTTCTGAGAGCAGTGACAATCAGACCTCTGAAGAGCAGTCATACTGTGGTGTACAAAGTGCCACCAGGAGACAGAATACATTGAGAAATTCACAGTGATCACAGCTGCAACAATATGTGGGCAGACAGGGAAAATCAGTTTGTAGGTGTCATGGTCCGGTCCATGAAATCCACATTCTGGTTCACGGTCCTGTCCATGAATTCTGGACTCTGGGTCTTCTGGCTGTCCCTTGTTTCAGTTGGGCTTAATCATAGGCATCTGATGCTCATCTTGGGGCTGGGAATATAAGTGGCCCTGGGATTGAGTGTGGTGTCTGGTTTGTCTTGTCAGTATCCCCTTGGAGTAACCTGTTGATCGAAGGCTAGAGCAGCCAGTCGTGATCTTGAGGCCTGGTTGGAGGACCACTGCTTCATGGAGCCTGGTTGTCTCTAGTTGGAGCAGTCATCATGGTATGGATTTGGCTGTTTCTGGGGCCTGCTGAGTGGCTGTCTGCCACTCTGAGCTAGATATGGATTTGGCTGTTTTTGTAGCCAGCCAAGCTTGCTGGCTGCCCTGAGACTTGGAGCTGCCCCAAGACTCGAAGCCACCCTGGATTGAGCTCCCTTCCTGTCCTTGTGTCTGCTGGGTAAGCCAGGCTGTTCTTGCTTTTACCCTGTGGTTGGATCTGCCCTTCCTGTCCTTGCCTCTGTTGGGTAAGTCAGGCTGTCTTTGCTGTTACACTGAGGCTGTTCTGTTCCCTTCCCCTCTCCATCTGAATCCCTGAGAGTTTCCTTGGTGGTTTACCTTGGCAGTCATCCCGGTCCCAGATCCTAGTAAGCATCCCAGCTGGGTGTCCAAGGAGGGGGCCTGGCCCTGTATTCCAAGAAGGAGTAGCTTGTCCTGCCCAGGAAAGCCTCGAAGAATCCAAGCCTCGTCCAGACCTGTAGCCACATCATGTCTTTGTCTAGTTCCGGAGTCTGAGCCTGAGTCAAGTCCCAGGTTCTGGGTCCTTGCTCAGTCTCTGTCTCAGAGTCCATACCCAAGCCTCGCCTGGTCCTGTAGCGAAGCCTCGCCTGGTCCTGTAGCGAAGCTTCTCCTGGTCCTGTAATGAAGCCTTGAAGAACCCAAGCCATGTCCAGTCCTGTAACCATGTCATGTCCTCGCCAAGTTCCAGGGTCCAAGCCCCAGTCAAGACCCAGGTTCTGGGTCCTTGTCCAGTCTCTGGCTCGGAGTCCAAACCCAGGCTCCTTGTTCCCAGTTCCTTGTCCTGGTCCTGTTTTCCCAGCCAAAGTCCTGGCCCAAGTCTGTGTTCCTGTCCCAGCTCCTAGACTGTGTCCAGTCCCGTCCCTAACTCTAGTCCAGTCCAGTTCCCAGTACTTTAGTGTCTGTGTCTTGAATTTGGGTCTGCCTTCAACACCCACCCTATGACAGTAGGTGGAATGAAAGGAAATAAATTTGTCTGAGAGGGCTTTTTAAAGCAATCTGAGGTAGAGCCCAGTAGGGAACAAGTAATTCTGGATTTGGTGTTGTAAAGAGAGGGAGACTTGATCAAGTTTAAGGTGAAGACACCCTCAGGAGACAACGATCATGTGAAGATGGAATCAACATTTTAGTTTGAAAGAGAGAAATTGAAATCAGCTATAATTGTTACATTTGAGTCAGGATGCATGAGAGACAAACGAGGTGGAATTGACTGGAAGTGGGACCTACCAGAGTAGTCTGTGAAACAGCAATGTAAGGAGCTTCTGGGAGTACAGGAGCCTCAGGACTCACACCACCAGGTTCAGGAACATTTATTACCTCTCAACCATCAGACTCTTGAACTATAGGGGATAACTTGACTCAACCTCACTTTCCCCAGCCAATGTTCCCACAACCAATGGACTCACAACTCAAGACTCATCATCTCATGTTCTCAATATTTATTTACTCACTTGTTTATCATTATTTATTTTGCACCCTGTTTGAAGGTGTCCATGGACACCTTTAGATCACTGCAAATTGGAGATTGCTGAGACCATAGAGCAGTTGCCGACTCCAGTGTACGATCTGACAGCAAAGATATAATGAGGCCATCTTGGATTTATCAGACTGAAAGACTGTGTGCTAGAGCTCAAAGACAAAGGCACATTGAGTTAGAAAGCCTTTGCAACTACCAGGACTGGCATCATAACACTGGGGAGCAGGGATCCTGGGTTCTTTAGTTGGCACATTTGCAGGTGGTACAGCCCCAAGAAACAGAACAGTGCAGGCATTGGAGTTGCACTAGGACAAGGATGTTGAGGAATGCACGGGTCTAACTACTGAAGAGACTCTGCTAACAGCACCCACAAGCTGCTGAAGTTGTTCTTGATATGCTCCAAGCAAGATTCCCTGCTTAGCAACAGCAGCGCAGAGCTGTTCCATTTCTGCTGCATCCACCTTAATGGCTCGTTCTTGCTGTCACACTTCTTCAGCTTTAACGTCCTTCACACAGAACAGCGGTGAACCCAATTGCAGAGACAATTCACTGCTCAAAATTAGAAGAAAAAATCCAAGAAGTCTTCACTGGATTCCTTAGCAGGCAAGGTACAGGCAGAGGGTCCAATAAAAAAGCTCATAGGCAAAGTCAAAGTCCCCAAAGCAACTTTAACTAGAGTTTCAAAACCAGATTTCTACAAACAAAAGCAAGACTTCATTTAGGCAGTTGAAAAAGAAGGGGTTGACCTTGTCATCTCTGCCTCCCTCTGGTGGCCAGTTTGAAGTGAGACAGTAACTGCATCAGTCCTCAGAACCATCTCATTCTCAGTCTGTGCACAAATTGTTTAAAGCAAGATTCAACTAAAGGGACTAAATTTGAAGAGTGATTAATTCCTGTTGCTCAGTGGAGGCCCCTATCCACGTACAACTGTGCATGGGGACTTTCAGCAAATCTCTGCTTGATGGCTCTCTAACTACACTGCCTGATTTCTCATCAGAGGAATTTAAATGTGAAGCTTCCTGTTAGGGGCTGAGTGCTTCTCTCTCACTGTCCAGTGTTGTTTCTGATCATCTACAGAAGTGGGAGGTCATTGGGCTCATGGAAATAACTTGGTATTCAGGGGATAGTTAGTTTTAAACATATTAAATCTATATCAATGATCTGGATGATAACATAGTAAACTAGATCAGCAGAGGAGGCCACATTGTGAACACTGAGTATAATACACTAGATTGGGAGAAGTGCAAGCAAATTGGTGCCCTATGTGGAAAGGTGGTTTGGCCCTTGGACAATGGGAAGTGAAGAGGTGAAGGGACAGGTGTTTCACTTCCTGCAGTTGCAAGGGAAGTCCCTGACATGGGCAGCTGTAAGTGGGATGGGAGAGCAGACCAGAGGATCCACAATGCTGAAGGAGGTGGTGAGTGAACATATGTGTAGTGGAGGAATCTTTTTTGGAGGAGGCAGAAACTTGGAACAATGTTACACTGAATCTGGATATATCAACAGCATGGGAAGGGTATGGTTGTGCTTGTTAGGGTGAAGAACAGATCACCAGGACTTTCAGTGGGTTTGAGATCATGTGGGGTATTGCCTGTAATGAGTGATCTTGACATCTAAAAATGCCAGTGGGGTCTGTTGAAGCTTATGGCAAGTTTGAGATTGGTTTATTAGCCAAATGACAAAAGACAATAAAAAGAAGTTAGTTTTAAACAGAATGGCCATTGTTGGAGTAGTCATGGCATGAGTGGTCAGAGTTGGATTGGGCAGGTTGAGACTTTGGTTCGAGGCTTCGGACAAGAGAGATGGAGGCTCAGGTAATTTACTGGTATGTTTCCTTCTTTCTTATTGCACATTCCAAGCAGTGGGAATGAGTGTTAAAACAGTGGAATGCTCCTCTTGTGAGATGTGGGAGGGCAGGGAGACCTCCAGTGTTTATGTTGCCTGCACCTGCAAGAAGTGCATACAACTACAGTTTCTTACAAAGTTTGGTAGGGAACTGGAGCTGGAGTTGGTTGAACTCCAGATCATTTGGGGGGGGGGCGGGGAGGTTGATTGTTAGGATATACAGGGAGGTAGTTACATCTAAAGTGCAGGACACAGGTAACTGGGTGACTATTAGGAGGGGGGAAGGTTTTAACTCTCCAGCGCATAGTATACATGTGGCCTTTCCCCTCCCATTTATGAAGTACACCTTTGCCAGCAAACAACCTGTCCCAATCCACTGTTGCCAGATCCTTTCTAATACCATCAAAATTAGCCTTTCTCCAATATATAACCTAAACTAAAGGACCAGACCCATACTCGCCAGAATTATCTTGAAACTAATGGAATTTTGAACACTAGATCCAAAGTGTGCCCCTACAAACAATTCTTTCACCTGCCCTATATTGTTCCCCATTAGGAGAACCAGTATCGCACTCTCTAGTTGGGACCTCTATAAACTGTTTAAAGAAACTTTCCTGAACGCATTTGACAAACTCTATCCCATCTAGCCCTTTTACAGTATGGGAGTCCCAGTCAATATGTAGAAAGTTAAAATCACCTACTGTCACAACCTTACAGTCTGTTTCATGCAACTGCCTGCAATCTCTTTACATATACTGTATGCTCCTTGAAATCCCACTGAGTATTGGGTGGTCTATCTATTTAACCTGCTCACCCCTTTCTTATTTTCTGTTCCACCCATATAGCTTCAGAAGAGCCCTCCAGTCTGTTCTGTCTGAGCATTGCTGACATTTTCTCCAATTAGTAATGCACTCATCCCCCTTCAATCCTTCCCTCTTGATCACGTCTAAAACAATGGACCTCCAGAACTTTGAATGGCATTCCTGCCCCTTCTGCAGCCATGTCTCACTAATAACTACATTGTCATAATTCCAGGACATGACCCATGCTCTAAGCCCATCTGCCTTACCTACAATGCTCCTTGCATTGAAATAGATGCAACTCAGAACATTGTACCCACCATGCTTCACCTTCCAACTCCTGTCTTTGTATGTAGGCTTAACCTATTCCTTCCTCATGACCAGTCCACTATCTTCCAGGACTCTGGTTCCCAACTCCCTGCAACTCTAGTTTAAGTGTTTCTGTTGATCATTGACAAAAAAAGCCAAATTAATTCCACTGTGATTCAATGTTGTAAAACAATAAAGCATGAAAACTTTTGGGGGGGGGTGGTGAATACTTTTTATAGGCACTGTAACATGACTGAATTCTGTGATTGTTAGTGATTAATTAAAGAAGTTAAAGATAATATCAGACCTAAAAGGAAGAAATGTTGCAAAGGCAACTGGCAGATCAGAAGTAAAAACAGTAAAATTCCATGCACTCAGTACATCAGGCAGCATCTGTGAAGAAAGAAATTAAGATAACATTTCACGTTAATAACTTTTCATCAAAACTGAAAAGTGAGAAAACTGCTGTGGTTTAAATTGCAGAAAGGAGAGAAGTAGAAAAGACAAAGGGAATGACGTGACCGGAGATAAAAACAGTTGAGTTTACATAATTATTTTTAATGTTGTGTCAAGTCATAAAGTTAAGTTTGTAATCAAATTGTCAATAATAGATTATAGAGAAAGAAGAAACAAATGAACACAATTAAACTTTGAGTTACAGAACATAGCAGTTGTGCAATCCTACAAGAAAGCATTCAAAAATGGCACCCATTGGAAGCACAAGTTAGATTTAAAAGAGCCGTTGAGATCTCTGTAATGTAAACAGCAGATAGAGACATAATTAAGTTGCACTCGGAAATGAAAGTGAACATGAACGAAAGTCCAATGACCAAAGTGAAACCAGCCTGGCAGAACAAATTGTGTTACAGTCATGGCAGAGGCTCACATACTCCACACCATTGCAGGTTTGAAGGTGAAACTTGTAGAAAATGCAACAAAGTTGGACACATGCAATGAGTACATTGGGCAGACAAAAATTAGTGGACTGCCACAGAGAAGAGCAAAAAATAAAAAGTCAAATTGGAGTTTCAAACAGAGCATTAATCTGCATGCTATTGATGAAAACTTTGATAATAATGAGAGTGCCACAGGAGTGGGTAGCTTTGAGATTTATATTTTCAAAACTAATAATAGACAAGGTAAGGCAGGGTGGGGCAAGGTGAGGTGAGGTGCCACTGGGAGAATATGCAAACTCAACAAGGGCAGCAACCTGAGGTCAGATTTTACCTGTTTATGGAACTGTGATGTACCATGGTTGTTTTACTTGCGCATGAGAAATTGGGCCTCTCAAAGTCATTGTCTGTTACGTGGTTGCTCACAGCTTCTTTCCCATGCTTGGAAGTGTCAGCTCTTACTGGCTGGTATGACAGCAGAGCAGAGAAGGTTGACGTTTCTGGGAATAGTTCACAAAGCACAGGATAGATATGTCCCACAGAAGAAGTAGTTCTCAAATGGCAGGGGCGGGCATCATGGCTGACAAGAGAAGTTGAGACTGCATAAAAGCCAAGGAAAGGGCATACAAGGTAGCAAAAGTGAGAAAACCCAACAAAAGGCAACTAAAAAAGCTATAAGAAGGAAATGAAATCTGAGGGCAAACTAGCCAATAATATAAAGTGGGATACTAAAAGTTTTTTTCAGTTATGTAACGAGTAAAAGGGAGTTGAGGGTTGATATTGGACCACAGGAGGTTCACAAGGATGATTCCAAGAATGAAGGGGTTAACATATGAGGAGCGGTTGGTGGCTTTGGGCCTGTACTCACTGGAATTTAGAAGAATGCAGGGGGATCTCATTGAAATGTTGGAAGGACTAGATATGGTGGATGTGGAGAGAATGCTTCCTATGGTGGGGGTATCAGAACTAGGAATGCACAGCCTCCAAACCTTTTAGAATAGAAGGGAGGAGGTCTTTTTTTAAGCTGGAGAGTGGTGAATCTGTTGAATGTTCTGCCACAGACCGCAATGGAGGCCAAGTCCGTGGATATATTTAAGGTGGAAGTTGATAGTTTCCTAATCAGTCAGGGCATTAAAGCAGTGGCCCCCAACCTCCGGACCGTGGACTGATACATTGCCACGAAGAATGCAGTGGTACAGCAGTAGTTGGAACGCAGCCAGCACATCTTTAAGAAAAAAGCTGAAATAAGCAATCTAATCAGTCAGGGCATTAAGGGATATGGCAAGAAGACAGGTGTTATGGGATTGAGTGGAATCCAGGATCTGCCATGATGGAATGGCAGAGCACACTCGATGGGCTGAATGGCCTAATTTTGCTCCTATATCTTACGGTCTTATCTTTAACAGAATCTATTGGTGTCTGCAAACTGATAAACTTGAAGCACAGAAAGTCAAACAAGTTGTGTGGAGTTTACACATAGAATCTTCACTGACTAGCTCTGCAACTTCCTATAGCAGCCTTGGGTCTCAGAGAGCAGCTGGTCACAGCTCCAGTGTGATGGCCTTAAATTAGCAATCTTTGTTTGGAGTCAATATTATTGCACTGCACTCCAAATAAGAGGGCTGGGAGTGGACATCATGACAGATGATCTCATTTGGGTAACCATCATCAAAAGACAATTTCGGTCCAGTTCTCATAATATTAATTCAGATAGAGTTTGGCCTTATCAGATTGTACCAATTATATTATTGCTATTCACCGGTAGGTCTTGACCCTAGAGCAGTGATTTCCAATGGGGGCGGTTCCGTGTCCCAAGGGAGCGTTGGGGGAGATAGCAGTCGTTGTTAGAGGGTAGGTGGTAAGCAGCACCCTAACGTGAGGCACGAGACGTGACTATTGGTAAAACAAATAAAAAAAGATGAGGCACTGGAACCCAGGAAGAACCACAGCTCTGCAGGCGGTGAGCACTCGTTGTCACAACGCGTCTGAAACTCGGCAATCTCATCTGACTTTACCAACCAAACAGACATTATTGAAGATGCATAAATTAGCAACCAGAGTGCCAAACAGTTCCCCTTGACTCATGGCACGGAACGAGTTCATGCAATTTAACAGTTGGTAAGTCAAGTACACCCTCTCAACTTTCTGTACAGATCTACAGAAAACAGGCCGTGCAACGATACAGTGCTGGCTGGAACCAAAAAGTGAAATAGAGCAAATCAGTGAACCTGCTGACCCCAAGGTTTCCTCTTGTGTTCAAAGCAGCCTTGGCTTCATATCAAGAGCCATCTTTAGGGATTATGAGATCAAGCATATTTGGTTAATTGCATTAATTGGAATGGTATAAAGGTAGCTTGCCACACACCAGCTCTATCCCGACTAACATTCAGATTCCAACCTGAACCCTTGTCGATGTAATTTTCACTGTTGTGATCATCTTTGCCTGGCTGTTCCTTTTGCGTGCCGCTATCATCGTTCCACTGGTGTCAACTCGCTACTGTTGTCAACATCGGATAGGCATTCCCCGTTTGTGTTAATTTTTTATTTTAATTAAACCCCATTAATGAGGGATAAATGAGATCTGAGTCTGAAGGCAGTGACACCTTGAATTCTAATCCTGCTAAGAAATAGAAACTACAGAAAGTGCATCAATACAATGTTACATACTTAGAGTATGGTTTTATTCTGTACCTATCAGATCAGTGACAACACTTATTTATAATACTGACTAATTAAGCCATGAAACCATCAAGATTGCAGGAACACTTCCATAAAAGGCACCCTGAAAAGGCTACTAATTGTATTACTCAGAAAATGAAAGAAGCATTTGGAAAGCATTGTATAGTCGCAACGAAGTGACAATAAGTACGAACCTGAATGTCAGAAAATATCGCAAACTGCACTGACAATTACGGGATGGAACAGCGAGAGTTAAACAGCACGAGAGAGCCGAAGGACATGTGAGTAAAGGTGAAAGACACCTGAATTTAAAGTCAAAATATCATGAAAATGGCTTCAGTCAGAAAAGTTGATGAACTTGATAGCGCTAATGAAAGCTGAGCGTTGTATATCGAGATGGTTGAACTGTATTGTAATGCGAACGATGTGGAGGAGCAAAAGAAGTTACCCACACTTCTTAGCTTAATGGGTGCGAGGGCATACGGTCCCTTACGCAACCTAGTAACCCCTGAAAAGCCAGCAAACAAGAAGTTCGACGAAATTGTTACAATTGCACAAAATCACTTGGGCCTTAAACCGCTAGCAATAACTGAGACTTCGATTTTACAAAAGGAACCAGTCAAAAGATGAAAGCATTTCTGAATATATTGCAGAACTGCGCAAACTTTTCGAGTACTGTGCCTTTAGAGATGGACTTTCTGATGCATTAAGGGACAGGCCTGTACGTGGCATGTATAGTCAATGCACTCAAATGTGGCCACTGTCTAAAAGAGACCTAACATTAGAATGAGTATTGACCATTGCAATATCATTAGAGACTGCACCAAAGGATGCAATGCAGCGGAACTACAGAAAAGGAGGTTAGAATGTGAAATGCACAAAATGTCCCTGAATGGTGCAAAAAGCCGAAGATATTTGTGATGTGTCAAATCCTTCCACGATGCAAATAACTGTTGGTTCAAAGAAAAAGTCTGCGGGTAAGGTCACATAGAGAGAATGTGCAAGCCAGACAAAAAGCACAGCCCAGTGAAAAGTCTCAAACACAAAACTAAACAAGTGCTTAAAGTTAACAGAATGTAAAATATAAGATTGTAAAACAGAATCAGACAACAGTCTGACAAAGGTGAACTGTCAAGTCACTTTTTATTGTCATTTCAACCATAACTGCTGGTACAGTACACAGTAAATACAAGACGACGTTTTTCAGGACCATGGTGCTACATGAAACAATACAAAAACTACACTGAACTATGTAAAACAATACAAAATCTACACTAGACTAGAGACCTACACAGGACTGCATAAAGTGCACAAGACAGTGCAGGCATTGCAATAAATAATAAACAAGACAATAGGCACAGTAGAGGGCAGTAGGTTGGTGTTAGTCCAGGCTCTGGGTATTGAGGAGTCTGAAGGTTTGGGGGAAGAAACTGTTACATAGTCTGGTCATGCCTGCAACTGCATAGTATTATTGAAGCAGATCACCCAAAGACAAACTGAAAATGAACACATGGAGGCCAAACACAGCAGTTAAAATTTTATGTATTGACCTGTGGAGAGCAAGCATTTTTTGGATGTGAATGGTTGAGAAAAATCCAATTAGACTGCCATTTATTCAAAGCTGTGTGTGGCTTCAACAGGCAACAGCAGCCCAAGTAGTAGAATTAACCAGAGACTGGCACACTGCTTAATGCTAATTGATTGAGAAGGTGATTGGGAAACTCAAAGGCATGAAGGCCGGAATTGAACTGAATGAAGCAGCATCACCAAGATTCCATGATGCACAGGCTGAGCGAGTACGGTCTGTGTGCAAAGAGCGAAATGTGAGTTTTTCAAGAATAGAATCTCATATTGTGGCCATGTAATTGACACACATGGCTTTCATAAGTCACAAGAGAAGATTGTGTCACCCAAACTGGAAAATGTGTTGCAACTCAGGTCATACTTGGGCTTGGTAAACTACCACCACTGGATTCTCCCAAACATTGCGACAGCGCTGCACCCATGGAACACACTGTTACAGACAGGAGCAAAGAGGGAATGGTCAGAAAGTTGTGAAAAAACATTCAAGGAAACAGACTCAAAAATATCTGATGAACTGCTCACCCATTATAACCCATCCCTGCCCATCAGACTGGTGTGTGATGCGTCCCCTTGTGGCATTGGAGTCATTTTGTCACACATTATGAAGGATGGACCTGAACCTTTGATAGCATTTGCTTCAAGATCATTAATGCGTGCAGAATGTAACTAGGCACAGAAGCCCCTAGCCTAGTATGGGGAATAAAGAAGTTCCACCACTACCTCTGTGGACAAAAGTTTACACTGGAGACAGATCCCCAGCCCCTTGTGTCTATTTTCAGTCCTGGTGATGACTGCTACCCAGCTACGATGCTGGGCACTATTCCCAGGAGCACATTGTTGTGACATAGAGTAAACAACACAGCAACGCTGATGACTTGCCACATCTTCCACTATTGGCAACTGAAGAAGAAAAGTCTTCATACTGTGACCCAGCAGAAGTGTTCCACACAGCTTTGGTGGACCAGTTGCCGGTAACAAATTCTGAAATATAAAGGGAAGCAAGGAATGCCAAAGTCCATGAAATCGCCATGCAAGGATGGCCAGCTCATGAAAGCCCTATGTTTCCAGAGCTCTCAGCAAGACAAAGCCAACTGTCTGGATGTCAAAGAATGCTGACATGTGGATCTTGTGGTTTCTTCTAAACTGGACAGTTGAGTGTTAGAAAATCTGCATGAAGGACAACTGGCTACAGTCAAGATGAAGAGTCTTGGAGCTATGTGTAGTGGTCAGGAATAGGTATACAGGTTGAAGCCTTGGCCAAAAGCTGTTTGGGATGCCAAAAAGTTCAAGATGCACCCCCACAGGCACTGTAACACCCAGGGGAGTTGCCATCATCAAGTACATACTGACTTTGCTGGACCATTCATGGACTCCATGTTTCTGATTGCTGTGGATGCTCATTTGAAGTGGCCGGAGGTTATACCAATGAACTCAACCACCTCAGCAAAGACTGTCTCCGCTCTGAGGACTATCTTCACCAGAAATGGCTTCTCAGAACAAATAGTGAGTGGCAACAGACCACAATACACGTCAGAAAAATTCCAACTGTTCATGAAGAAAAATAGCTGACATTCCAGTCAGCTCCTCACTGCCCAGTAATGAATGGGCTAGCTACAAGGTTTATCCAAACCTTCAAGAAGTCCACTAAAGCAGTGGACATGGAGTACATTTCTCTACAGCACAAGGCAGACAATTTCCTTTTTGTGTATCGGAACTCTGTTCATGTGATGACAAATCAAACACCTGCAGTGCTGTTCATGAGCAGGAATCTGAGATCTCGCATTGACCTCCTGAAACCAGATCTACTGAGGGAAGTGCAGAATAAACAGTTCCGCCAGTTGCCAAGTGAATTAACAAGGAGCTTCGAGATTGGACAGGAAATCCTAGTGTGTGATTACCGAGAAGACAGGTGAATACCTGGTAGGATAGCTACAAGAACTGGTTAACTGATGTACAAAGTGGATTTTGGAGATCAGACATGGAGACGTGATGTGGACTAGTTTCTGGATGCAAAATGGAAAAACACACCTGAGGCAATTGCATTGAACAAGATGAACACAGTACAGTCATCGGACTTGCCTCTCAGTGATGATGGTGTCACAGCAACACTGCATGGGAAATCAAGAACATTGTCTTAGAAAAGACACCCACCAAACTTGATGCCTCTCCACAGCTCCAGAGTTGTTATCCCGAAAGAAACAGGGCACCACCCAGAGACTGAAACTTTAGAACTGTGAAGTTAATTATGGACTGTTATTGTGAAAGCATGTTTATTTGGAATATGGGTTTATGAAAGGGGAATTGAATGTTTTGTACATATACAATTTATGTTGCATTAATCTAAAGGGGAGGAAGTGTAATCTATGGATCTATTTATTTTAAAGCAATGACCCCCCGCCAGCACTATATATTGATCTGATGTCTATGCGCGCACATTGTTCTCTCACCCCCTACTCTGCAATGTGTATATTGTGCCTAAGGGGCAATGGCAAGTATGAAGGTGCTTTCGTGGGGCATTGGGCTAATAAAAAACAGAAACAAAGCCATGTCGCAGCATGGTGATCTGGGAACGTAATTGAATTTGGAAATAGTACAAAACCAATCTCTCACTAAAGTGCAAAAATTATTTGAGAGTCATACTGTCCATAGTACAGAAACAAGCTCTTGGGTGCAACAAATTTATCTTGACCATGAAATCCCTGTCTATACCAATCCTATTTACCAGCACTTGACCTATAGCCTTGGTGGATTAAATGCTGGTCCAGATGGATAGTCACCGAATACTGTTTAACTCCTGCTCCTTAGGGAAGGATGTTTGCTGGGATCTCGCCTGGGTCTGGGCTACATTAGATTCCAACCGTGATGACTCCAGACCATTCTTGAGGCAGCCCATTGAGTAGTTCAATAGACAGACAATAAATGGTCTTGTGCCTAAACACATGAGGTTCTGCAGATGCTGGAAGTCCAGAGTAACACACACAAAATGCCGGAGCAACTCAGCGTCCATTGACAGGAATAAGTAGTTGACATTTCAGGCTGAGACCCTTTTGTCAGGATATGAGTGTCATTTATCAGAGGATGAGCACAGAGGTTTGCTAGTGACTGGCCTATTCTAGGTGTGCTTGTGTGGGACTTTGTGATTCTCTAGCACCCATTTTTTCATTTAACTAAATGAAAAATATGAATTGATTAGGAGCAAGACATAAGGCACCTGCTCTTCAAAGATACAAATTCCCTAAATTTCATAATGTATTAACAACGTTGCCACTTTGTGTGGATATGGGAGTACTGGGCTTGTCCAAGGACTCTAGCTGGGTTGCTGACTCAATGTGTCTACTTTTCTTCACACTCGATAATGATGCACTAACCCACCAGTCACGCGAAAGTAATAGAATGCAAGTTGAGTTTCAGACGATCTAATAAACAACTTGTGCTTCAATTCCAAAGGTAACTATAACCTTTCCTCATCTTATTTATTGCATTGCAAACTTCAGATTTTTAAGTACTTGGAACTTCAATGTTTTTCCTACTTTCTGGTTTTTTCGCCTCGATCATCTTCAAACAATTCCTGAATATACTCAGTCCATCTGTTCATAATCTCATCTTTTTCCATGATGATGGTACCGTCCTTTGCTTCCAAACATCCACCTGAAGAACCGAGGAGCTTTTTACCAGTGATATTCCTGATTTGGTGATGTAACATTTTTGGATCAGTAATAGAGATTCTTTCTAATTGCTCACATTCCTGGTTTAACCATTCTTCTTTGGCTTTTTGACATAAGCTTTTAACTTTTTTATCTAAGGACCTGCATTCTATAGGATTTGCTTTTTTCTGTCTCCTTTCTTCCATTAGATTTTTGATTTCATCTGTCATCCATTTATTTTTTGTGCTTCTTTCTTTTTTAGGAATCACTGACTTTGCTGATTCTACCAAGGCATCCTTAAGAGAGTTAAATTTCACCTCTACATGATTGCTATCATCTTCAACAGATTCTATTTCGAGACTTTGAAATCTATTCCTTACTTCAATTGTAAATTTTTGTCTTAAGTTTTCTTCTTTAATTAATTGCAAGTAGTCAAGGGATTGTTCAGGTTTTTGCATCTTTAGTTTTTTTAGTTTTACTTTTACATGACATACTACTGGGTTATGGTCACTATTACAGTCTGCACCTGGATATGTTTTGCATTGAGTCACTGAGTTTCTAAGTCTATGGAAGATCCCATACTAACGGAGTAGGAATTCGTATGGATGAAAACATGGCAAAAAGTGTTTTAGGACATTGGGAATATCAGAAAGAGTGTTCCTTGTTAGATTCAGAGGACAACCATTTGATTTAGCAATTGTACAGGTATATGCACTAAATCTGAAGTTCGTAATGCAATAAATAAGATGAAGAAAGGAAAGGCAGCAGGTCCTGATGGATTAGTAATAAAACAAATTATCACCCTTGAAGATTATGGAATTGAAAAACTTACTGATTTAATCAATGACATTTATGAGACTGGAATAATACCAGAAGAAATGAGAAAAAACAGTATTTATCACTCTTCCTAAGAAAGCTGGAGCAATAGAATGTGAATTACATAGGACTATGAGTTTAATGAGTCACATCACCAAGATGCTTCTAAGAATTTTGATGACAAGAGCTAAAAGTAAGATACAAGCTGAAATAGGCAAAGAACAATGTGGTTTTCTGAAAGACAAAGGTACAAGAAATGCAATATTGAATTTAAAGATACTATCAGAGCGAGATATTCAAGTGCAAAAAGATTTGTTTGTTTTATCGACTGCACAAAAGCATTTGATAAAGTGAAACACAATAAGTTATTTGAAATACTACAGAAAACTCTAGATCTAGATTCGAAAGACCTCCGCCTCATCAGAAATCTGTACTGGAAACAAACTGCTGCTGTAAGAATAGATGGAGAAGTGAGTCAGTTTACAAAAATCAAGAGAGGCATTAGACAAGGGTGTGTTTTCTCCCCTGACTTATTTAATGTGTACAGTGAAACAACATTACAAAAAATAAAAGGCATCTTGGGAATCAAAGTTGGCGGTGAAAACATCAATAACTTCAGATATGCAGATGACACTGTGTTAATTGCAAGTATGGAGGAAGAACTACAAAACTTAATTGATATATTTGTTGAAGAAAGTGCAAAAATGGGTCTATCTATCAATTGCAAAAAGACAGAATGTATGGTGATATCTAAAAAGAAGGAGAATCCTATCTGCAGGCTGAGAATAAACGTGGAAGACATAAAACAAGTACAGAAATTTTGCTACTTAGGAAGCTGGGTGACATCAGATGGCAGGTGCGACTTGGACATCAAAAGAAGAATAGGGATGGCAAAAGACACCTTTACCAGAATGAAGTGTATACTGACCAATACTAAACTAGGCATGACAACCCACCTCAGAGTACTGAAATTTTACGTATGTCCAGTTATGTTATATGGCTCAGAATGTTGGACAATATCTAGGAAATTGAGGAAGCGAATTGCAGCAGCAGAGATGTGGTTTTTGAGGAGGATGCAAAGAGTATCATGGACAAAACGAATATCTAACGAGGATATCATGAATAGAGCAAACAGAAAAAGAGAAATAACGTATGAGATCGTGAGAAGGCACCGTAACTTCATTGGACATGTGATTAGGAAAGAGGAGTTAGAATGCATGGTAATTATGGGAAAGATTGAAGGGAAGAAAGCAAGAGAAAGACAAAGACAAATGATGATGGAGACAGCAGGCAGAGAACGGGAAATGAATACCAATGAATTGATCCACATGACCCAAAACAGGAGTGTGTGGGCCATGGTAGTCAAAGCTCAAACTGGACGTGGCACCTGATGATGATGAACTATAAGCATTGATGCTAGTTTTGTTGGTTCCCCCATATACCTGTCTAGTAGTCTCTTAAATTTCACTTGTGTATCTGCCTCCACCACTGACTCAGGCAGTGCATTCCATGCACCAACCACTCTTTGAGTAAAAAGCCTTCCTCTAATATCCCCCCCTGAACTTCCCACCCCTTACCTCAAAGCCATGTCCTCTTGTATTGAGCAGTGGTGCCCTGGGGAAGAGGCGCTGGCTGTCCACTCTATCTATTACTCTTAATATCTTGTATCATGTCTCCTCTCATCCTCCTTCTCTCCAAAGAGTTAAGCCCCAGCTCCCTTAATCTCTGATCATAATCCATACTCTCTAAACCAGGCAGCATCCTGGTAAGTCTCCTCTGAACCCTTTCCAATGTTTCCACATCTTTCCTATAGTGAGGCGACCAGAACAGGACACAGTACTCCAAGTGTGGCCTAATCAGAGTTTTATAGAGCTGCATCATTACCCGCGACTCTTAAACTCTATCCCTCGACTTATGAAAGCTAACACCGCATAAGCTTTCTTAACTACCCTATCTACCTGTGAGGCAACTTTCAGGGATCTGTGGACATCTACCCCCAGATCCCTCTGCTCCTCCACACTACCAAGTATCCTGCCATTTACTTTGTACTCTGCCTTGGAGTTTGTCCTTCCAAAGTGTACCTCCTCACACTTCTCCAGGTTGAACTCCATCTGCCACTTCTCAGCCCACTTCTGTATCCTATCAATGTCTCTCTGCAATCTTTGACAATCCTCTACACTATCTACAACACCACCAACCTTTGTGTCGTATGCAAACTTGCCAACTCATCCTTCTACCCCCACATCCAGGTCTTTAATAAAAATCACAAAAAGTAGAGGTCCCAGAACTGATCGTTGTGGGACACCACTAGTCACAACCCTCTAATCTGAATGTACTCCCTCCACCACGACCCTCTGCTTTCTGCAGGCAAGCCAATTCTGAATCCAGCTGGCCAAGCTTCCCTGGATCCCATGCCTTCTGACTTTCTGAATAAGCCTACCATGTGGAACCTTGTCAAATGCCTTTCTAAAATCCATATAGATCACATCCACTGCACTACCCTCGTCTACATGTCTGGTCACCTCCTCAAAGAACTCTATCAGGCTTGTTAGACACGACCTGCCCTTCACAAAGCCATGCTGACTGTCCCTGATCAGACCATGATTCTCTAAATGCCCAGAGATCCTATCTCTAAGAATCTTTTCCAACAGCTTTCCCACCACAGACGTAAGGCTCACTGGTCTATAATTACCCGGTCTATCCCTGCTACCTTTTTTGAACAAGGGGACAACATTCACCTCCCTCCAATCCTCCGGTACCATTCCTGTAGACAATGAGGACATAAAGATCCTAGCCAGAGGTTCAGCAATCTCTTCCCTCACCTCATGGAGCAGGCCGGGGAATATTCCGTCAGGCCCCGGGGACTTATCTGTCCTAATGTGTTTAATAACTCCAACACCTCCTCTGCCATAATATCAACATGCTCCAGAATATCAACCCCACTCATATTGTCCTCACCGTCATCAAGTTCCCTCTCATTGGTGAATACCAAACAGAAGTATTCATTGAGGACCTCGCTCACTTCCACAGCCTCTAGGCACATCTTCCCACCTTTATCTCTAATCAGTCCTACCTTCACTCCTGTCATCCTTTTGTTCTTCACATAATTGAAGAATGCCTTGGGGTTTTCCTTTTCCCTGCTCGCCAAGGCCTTCTCATGCCCCCTTCTTGCTTTTCTCAGCCCCTTCTTAAGCTCCTTTCTTGCTAACCTATACTCCTCAATAGACCCATCTGATCCTTGCTTCCTAAACCTCATGTATGCTGCCTTCTTCCACCTGATTAGATTTTCCACCTCATTTGTCACCCATGGTTCCTTTACCCTACCATTCTTTATCTTCCTCACCGGGACAAATTTATCCCTAACATCCTGCAGAAGATCTCTAAACATCGACCACATGTCCATAGTACATTTCCCTGCAAAAATATCATCCCAAATCACACCCGCGAGTTCTAGCCTTATAGCCTCATAATTTGCTCTTCCCCAATTAAAAATTTTCCTGTCCTCTCTGATTCTATCCTTTTCCATGATAATGCTGAAGGCCAGGGAGTGGTGGTCACTGTCCCCCAGATGCTCACCCACTGAGAGATCTATGACCTGACCCAGTTCGTTATCTAATACTAGATCTAGTATGACATTCCCCCTAGTCGGCCTGTCAACATACTGTGACAGGGATCCGTCCTGGACACAGTTAACAAACTCTGCCCTGTCTAAACCATTGGAACTAATCAGGTGCCAATCAATATTAGGGAAGTTAAAGTCACCCATGATAACAACCCTGTTATTTTTGCATCTTTCCAAAATCTGACTCCCAATCTGCTCCTCAGTATCTCTGCTGCTACCAGGGGGCCTATAGAATACTCCCAGTAGAGTAACTGCTCCCTTCCTGTTCCTGACTTCCACTCATACTGACTCAAAAGAGGATCCTGCTACACTACCCACCCTTACTGTACCTGTAATAGTATCCCTGACCAGTAATACCACCACTCCCCCCACTATCCCTTTTAAAGCACTGAAATCCATGAATATTGAGAATCCATTCCTGCCCTGGTGCCAGCCAAGTCTCTGTAATGGCCACTACATCATAATTCCACGTATGTATCCAAGCTCTTAGTTCATCACCTATGTTCCTGATGCTTCTTGCATTGAAATACATGCACTTTAGCCCTTCTACCTTCCTACCTTTACACCCTTTATTTTACTTCTCTTTCCTCAAAGCCTCTCTGTATGTTAGATCTGGCTTTACTCCATGCACTTCTTTCACTGCTCTATCGCTCCAGGTCCCATCCCCTTTGCAAATTAGTTCAAACCCTCCCGAACCATGCTAGCAAACCTACCTACAAAGATATTGCTCCCCCTCGAGTTCAGGTGCAACCCATCCAATCTGTACAGCTCCCACCTTCCCCAGAAGAGATCCCAATGATCCAAAAATCTAAAACCCTGCTCCCTGCACCAACTCCTCAGCCACGCATTCAATTGCCAACTCCTCCAATTCTTACCATCACTATCACGTAGAACTGGCAGCAATCCTGAGAATGCCACCCTGGAGGTCCTGTTCTTCTGCCTAGTTCCTGAAACTCTCATTGGTACCAACGTGTATCATGACTTCTGGTTGTTTTCACTCTCGTACCAGGATGTTGTGCACCCGGTCAGAGACATCCCGGACCCTGGCACCTGGGAGGCAACAAACCATGCGGGTGTCCTTCTCACGTCCACAAAATCTCCTGTCTGCTCCCCTGACTATAGAGTCTCCAATGACGACAGTTCTCCCCTTCTCCATCCCACCCTTCTGCACCACAGGGTCAGACTCAGTGCCAGAGACCCTGCCACCGTGGCTCACACCTGGTCGGTCATGCCCACCAACAGTATCCAGGACAGTAAAATTATTATTCAGCGGAATGGCTACAGGGGTGCTCTGCACTACCTGTCTGTTCACCTTCGCTTTCCCCCCTCTGACTGTCACCCAATGACCTGCTTCCGACAGCCTAGGTGTGACTACCTCCCTGTAGCTCTCATCTATGACTGCCTCATTCTCCCTTATGAGTCAAAGGTCATCCAGCTGCTGCTCCAGATTCCTTACATGGTAAACCAGATCGCCCAGCCATATGCACTTCAGGCAGATGAGACTCTGCGGGAGAGGGCATTTCCCCCAAGACTGCCATATCTCACATGAGAGGCACATCTCCGTCTCAGGAGGCATTGTAAAGACTAACTGGGAACAAGCTCGTCCTCTGCCTCTTCTCGTCGAAGCCTTTTAGTCAAAGCCTCAAAGCTCCAGTCCTTCACTGGCCCACTCACTCAATGGCCGCTTTCCACTGCCTGTAACTCATTTTGAATTGTTCTGAGTTATGCAGGGTCTGAATCAAACAAAAAATGTAACAGCCTTCTGGACTCAACACTGAATTACTTGAATGGCCAAATGACCTAATTCTGCTCCTATAGCTTGTGGTCTTATGATCTTAATATCTTCCTGATATCTGATGGGATATCTTACATGAATGGAACATCACACAAAGAGTTAGTTCCAAAATGCCATCACAGGAATGGAACTAAAAAGCATTTCCATAACATTTCAGCTGTCCTTTCCTCCAACATTGAATGTAGGACACTGGATTAAAAAAAACATCTTCATGGAGATTTGCTTCACCTAGAGTACAGTGATACAATCTGTCTGTAGATTAGTCTTAACAATTTGACGAAAGTTCGATAGTCTTAACAATTTGACGAAAGTTCGATGTGCTAAAAATTTATGTTCCAGCATTCAAATTCAATGTAAATTCAACAGCAGCACACATGCAAAGTGTTTCTTTGAATTTCAACCTCAATCCTCTGAGCAGCAGGACAGAGAACAGATAAGTTCTGCAAACTCATGTCTTTTGAAGCCGTGCCAGGTAAAAGACCAGCACTCCAACTGCCTTCTTTGAGTTCATTGTGATGTGATGTCCTTTGACTTTATAAGCGATCCTTTACTGCTTTGCCTCATGAACTTAAAATCACAATACCTCATAGTTTCCTATTTTCTGCCCTTTCTCACTGCATGATTCTGCATCAGAGTAATCATATAAACTGCATAGTGAAGTCACAAAACTTTATAAAGCTTTCCTTCAGCCATGGGGTAAGAAGTATAGGGAGATCTACAGTTTCTGTGTTAGAAATGTTGACGCTCATTTTGAGAAGTTACGATTGTGAGCAAGGGAAAATTGGGCTGTTAGACATGGCTGGGTTAGAAAAAGGGAACTTCTCACCAAAGAAATAATGAATATTGCTTGATACAACTGTGCACAAGGTATGAGAATGTGCTCTTGGATATGGAAACACCAAAGACTGTGGATGCTGGAACCTGGAGCAACTAACACCCAGAGTAATTCAGCAGGTGAAGTAGGATCTTTAGGAGGAAAGGAATTGTCAATATTTCTTTCAAAATCTTGCATGCCGTCACCTGCTGACCAAGATCTCCCCATTATTAATGAATAATGCCATTAACATAGGCCCAATATTTTATTTGACTTTCTGTTAACCTCAATAATTTTTTACTTGTTTCATCCCCTCCAAAACCTGACCACCAGCATGATCAGCTCATCAGAAGGGGATCTGGATCAGAAGAGGTGAAGTGAGTAATCAGAATTGAGTGGAGCAGAAAGAAATGAAGAGAACTTTAAATCTGTCAGGGTTGTTATGGAAAAACACAGCCTCGTCTCAATGTCAATACAAACTGGTTGCAGATGCTGATTAGTCTGCAAACTGACCAAGGACCTGAAGAAAGGAAAGCAACATCTTCTATATGTAGGTAGCTTTGATCTGGGTGCCTCCGCTGCCTGACAACACCACCCTACACCACTTATCAATCCAGAAGGGTTTGATAAAGATTTCTATGCAAGAGTAAAAAGACCCAAATGGGAGTTGTATACAGGCCCCAAAACAGTAGCCAAGATGTGAGATATAAATTTCTAAGAGAAAGAGAAAAGTGATGTAATAAGCGCAATGTTATGATATTTGTGCGGATTTCAATATGTTGCTAGATTGGAAAATTGAATTTGGTGCTGGATACCAAGAGAAGAAATTTGTAGAATGCTTACAAGATGGCTTGTTAAAGCAACTTATGGTTCAGCCTGCTGGGGGGAAGACAATTCTGGACTGGGTGTTGTGTAATGAACCAGATTTGATTAGAGATTTAAAAGCAATGGAACACTTTGGAGGGAGAGATCATAATTTGATAGAATTTACCCTGCAGTTTGAGTGGAAGAAGATAAAGCCAGGAATATCAGGAATAAATTGGAGTAAACAGAATCACAGAGAAATCAGTTATGAGATGGCAGAAGTTAATTTGAAATGGACACTGGCACGGCTGATGGCGGAACAGCAATGCTAGGTGTTTGTTGTGGAAATTCAGAAGGTGCAGGGTCAATACATCACAAACAAGAAGCATTCTGAAGAAAGGATGAGGCAACTGTAGGTGCCAAGGGAAGTCAAAGGCAGAATAAAATCAAAAGAGAGGACTTATAATCTAGCACAAAATTGGTGGAAATTTAGGGTATTGGGAAGTTTGTAAAAACCAATAGAAGGCAACTATGAATACCATCAGGAGAAAAAGATGAAATATAAAGTTAAGCTAGCTAAAAATAACAAATAGGATACCAAAGGTATTTTCAGATGTATAAAGAGTGAAAAAAAGAGGTGAGAGTGGATATTGGACCTTTGGAAAACTACTCTGGAGAAGTTATAATGTATAATAAAGACAAACCTATTAAGTATTTTGCATTTAATTTCATTAAAGACACTGGCAGAATACTAGAATTGTGAGAGTGTCAGCGGGCAGAAGCAATTGTCATTTCTAATACTAAGGATTATTTACTTCGGAAGCTGGAAAGTTTGACAATCAATAATTCACCGGAACTAGATGGAGTACACCCTTTGGTTCTGAAAGAGGTAGCTGAAGAAATTTTGGAAGTTTTAGTAATGATCTTGCAAGCAGCTGTTGAAAGGTAAATTGAAATCCAGAAACAGGATTCTGACTTAAGTGCCCTTGTTTCCTATGTGTGTCGGCCCAGGTGAACGATAGATGCTATACACTTATTGTTCAGCAGTTTTGTTGGTAAGCATATTGGTGAGTGTCCAATGTGGGAGGAATAGAGATTCTGATATGTGCCATTACAGCCATTCAAAGCACTTCATGATGATTGACGTCAGTACCAGTAGACAGTTGTCATTTGCTCCTGAATCTGTAGAGCTCCTTGGTGCAGGGATGATGGTGGCTGATTTGAAGCCTTGATAGGTCAAGTGTGGAAGGTGTCTGTGAAAATGTCAGTGAGCTGGTGTGCACGCTACCTGAGACCTCAGCCTGGGATGTTGTCTGGTCTGGCTGTCTTACGGGGATTTGCCCTCTGCAGATTCCTTCTCATGTCTGGTGCTGTTACAGGCAGTGGCTGCTCACCTGGTGGTGGTTAACTTTCTTGGCTGGTGTTGCGTTGCATGCCCTGAAGTTGTTTGGAGCATTGGGCAGGAGGAGACACTGGCACGGTTGATGTTGTTTTACCATGTGCAGTCAGTAATGACCTTGATGCCCAGTCACATACACTGGGGATTGCTATCAGACTGATGTTCTTGCATTTTTGTCTGTAGGTTGTCTGCGTGGATGAGGCAAAAACTGTTGGAACCACTCAGTAGTTTCAGCAGCAGAGAGTCATTGCATTATACAGCACGGAGGCTGTCCCTTCAGCACAACTGGTCCATGCTGACTAAGCTGCTCCATTCAAACTAGTTCCTATTGCTGGCATTTGGCCCATAACCTTCTGAAACTTTCCTATCGAGGAACATGTCTACCTGTCTTTAAAAAGTTGTTATTGTAGCTGCCTCAAACAATTCCTCTGGCAGCATCTATTAATTTGGTTCACTACAAGGAATCATTTAATGATGAAGAAGATGGAAATTCAATTCATTTGGAAGAATCTGCTGGAGGAACTCAGCAAGCTGAGCAGCATCTACGGAGGGAAAGGAATTGTCAGCATTTTGAGTCAAAACTCGAGATGAAGTCTAAGAGTAGAGAGGAAAGGTAGACAATATTACTAGTGGAGGGGAAGGGGGTGCAGAGATCGGACACTACCCCCTCCCATTCTTAAGCACAAGTGATTGTAACAAAAATATACTAGCTTCTGTTTTACAGAGACTCTCATGTTCCTATCAATTTGTATTTTTGTGTAAACACTTAATTGTTGCACCCAAAGGACAATGTTATTTCACTGTCATTTCTGCTATTCGATTTTTGAATGAACTTTTATCTTTCAGTTGGAGTGATGAATGCCACACTTCTGATGACGTCAGCCTCACCCCAGAGCTCTGTCTTGGTGACATTTTCCATACTAGTGCCTGGTGAATTAAGATTATTGTGAGGAACTGATCACAGGGAGCATCAGAGATGTGCACAGTCACTTTCTCAGCTAAGGTTCACCAGCGCATCCTTTCAGTGAAGATTACTACACAACAGGTGTCAAAGTGCATCATCTCCATGGTTGTTTTGAATTGTTATGTTATTGAATCAGGAACAACAAGACAGAAGTTGACCATTCACTGTGTGCTCTGTCAACTGCTGCATGGCTGATATTTTCCAGAACTTCGTTGTTCTGTCATCCTTCAATGTTCCTCATCCAACAAAATTCCAGTCTTGAATTTGTTTGAAAGAAAAAGATCCAGCCCTTTGAGGTGAGTTCAGGATTGGCATAAGTTTTTTTTTGTGGGGAGCTATAAGAGACTGCAGAATCTGGAATTGGAAGCTGAATAACAAACTGCTGGAAGAACCATAGCAGGTCAGGCAGCATCTGTGGAAGGAAACCAATCGCTGACTTTTCTTTCAGCATCTTTTTTTAGTCCAGATTTTTTTTTCGAGGTACAGCATGGAATAGTCCCTTCTGGTCCTTCGAGTCTCACTACCCAGTAACCCCGGACAACTCCGATCCTAACCTAGTCACAGGACAATGACCAACTAACCTAACAGGTATTGGACTGTGGGAGTAAACCAACCGACCCAGAGTCAAACCACACATTCCATGGCAGGGTGCGGGGGGACCTATTGACTCCTTACAAATGACGCCAGGATTGATATCCAAAATCCAACATCCTGAGCAGTCACGTTGCGCCAACACAGTGCTACCATGTGACCCAAAACATTGGCCTGCCATTGAACTCTATATGTGAGATTAGCCTGCTGACTTCAGTCCTAAGAGAGTTCTTCTATCTAAAATTTGTACAGTACTGGTGCAAAGGATTCCTGATATGGTAGGTAGTTCACTGTGAAATTTTGTTCTGCCTATTTAAGGAAAGAAAGTATTTCACTGGAGATGATTTAGAGGGAACACACTAGGATGATCCCAGGTGGAGGGATTATCCTATAAATTTGAACCAATTGTATTAAACACTAGTGTCCACTCATTGGAGTTCAGAAGAATGAAAGGCAATTTCCCTGAAAGAAAAGCAATTCGTTGTGAGATAGAATGGATAGTATTGTGCAAAGATTTTAGGCTCATGTGAAAAGAATACCAATTCCAATTGCAGAAATGCAGCTCCAGACCTTCAGTGAACCGCCACCATGCTTCACTGTTGGATGCAGACACTCATGCATGTAGTACTCTCTAGCTCTTCTACAGACAAACCGCCTCCTCTTTCAGCCAAAAATTTAAAAAGTTGACTATCAGTCCAGAGCAATGGCAGAGCATGCTGGGGAAAAAAGCCAAAAGCACCCGAGTTCTTTTTATAACTCACAATGTGTCACCAACGAATGCCCACTCGTGCTGATAGCCACCTACAGAGCAAAAAGCTCAAAAGCACCCGAGCTCCTTTTAACCCTCACGCTGCATCACCAATCAATGGCTTCTTGCTCTGTATCATCAGTGAATGACCTCTAGTGCTGATTAACGGCCGCCGAGAAAAACTTTTCAACTTCTCTCCAGGAACATCCTGGTAAATCCTCTCAGCGTTCTTTACTGTTTAATGACATATTTCACATAGAAGGGAATCTGAATCAGAATCAGGTTTAAAATCACTGGAAAATTCCTTAGTGGCAGCTGTACAAAGCAATACATGATAAATAAAGGAAAAAAAACAACTGAATTACACACAATAAGTATGTATATGTATAGTAAATAGTTAAATTTAAAAATAGTAGTGCAAAAACAGAAATAATAAAAAAATGATGTTGTATTCATGGGTTCAATGTCCATTGGGAAATCAGATGGCAAAGGGGAAAATCCTGTTCCTGAATCGCTGAGTGTGTGCCTTCAGGTTTCTGTAACTCCTTCCTAATGATACCAATGAGACGAGGGCATGTCCTGGGTGATAGGAGTTCTTAGTAACGGGCGATGTCTTTCTGAGGCACCACTCCTTGAGGATGTCTTAGATACTACGAAGGCTAGTACTCATGATGGAGCTGACCAATTTTACAACTTTCTGTAACTTCTTTCGATCCTGTGCGGGAGCTGTCCCCCACCCCCTCCATACCTGACAGTGATGCAGCCAGTCAGAATGCTCACAATCGTACTGAATGAGATTTACTTTGGAATTTTGAATTGTTCTTACTCATGTAAATATTTTGTACATATTGCTATTTTTTAAAGAAACTTACCTCTGGAAGTGTGCATTTTCTGTTCAATGCCTCCTACCAATACCTAGAGCTTCTGATGACTTTCTAGCACTTAATGTAGTACTATGTAATTTGATTTTCCAATAGAGAGTGCATCGACCAGTCACACGAGATAAGACAAGCGCTACACTGGTGTTACACCACAATCATCTCTTTTGTCTTATTTACATTGAATGCAAGATTGTAGATGTGACACCACTCAACTAGCTGGTATATCTAGCTCGTGTATGTTCTCTTGTCTCCGAGGCTGTCCAAAATTGAACATAATATTCTAAATGTGTCCTCACCAGCAACATGTGAAAAAGAATAACATTTCAACTTCCGTACACTTTGCCAAGACTGATGAAAGCCTGCATACCTAATGCATTATTTGCCACTCTGTTTACCTGCAATGGTGCTTTCAGGGAACCATTCACTTGAGTTCTGAGGTCCATCTGTTCTACAACAATTCTCTGGACCGAGGAATTGACTGTGAATATCCTACCATGATCTTTCCAGAAAGCTACTCATTGTGCATATCTCAGTTAAACTCAATTTGCCTTTTTTTTCTGTCCAATGAACCAGCTTAAAAAAATTACTGTGTAAATCTTGATAACCATCTTCACTAATACCAACACCACCTATTAGATGTCAACTGCAAAATTACTAACCTTGCATTGTGTTGAGCATACTCTGGTCTTAAGGTGTATAGCAAAATATGAACTTCAGCAACTAACTCCAGGCACCAATTTTTGGATATCAACATGGACTGCAGATTAAATTTAAAATACAGCTCTGGACAATAGGTTTCAAGAGCTATTAATTGAAAAACTAGACAATGCAGATTGTCTGGAGAGTGGGTGTGAAGAAAGAGATATGAAAGTTATATGTATTCAAAGGAAGCATTGTAAATATAGAATTGTCCTTTGATGTTTAGCTTACAAAATGTTATGTAATATTGGGTTGAGTATGCCTCTTCCTCCAAAAGGGTCTCAATATGATTCCTGCTGTATCCCACTTTGACAAACAAAAAAACTACTTCATTTCTACTAGCTGTGTCTCTCTGGTGACTTTGCTCACACTGCAATATTTGGGGGCTCATCTGGGATGCCTTTGCGACCCATTGTGTGGCCAAAGATCTCAGCAGTCTAAGTAGGTGAATATTTTTAAAATTAGCAATCATACTTGAACCTGTTTGGGTCGGTGGCTATGGGATCACAGAAAGATGAACTAGTACTTATACAAGTAGTGCGGTGTGTGTGCATGCATGCGTGTTAATGCAAGAGACTAAACTTGGTGTGTAAGTTTAGTGAGACAGGCCACCAGTTGCAAAGTGTGGTTATTGAAGGTTTGGAGTGTCAGTGGGGTGTGAATACTCATTCCTGAATCTGTATTTTTAGCTTACACATGAAACCCCTTTTCACTGGGCATCTCTGGAAATGTAGCTCATCAGACCCCTCGTTATCAGCCACTGGATTCCACGACGAGAACTCATCTTTCTCCAGCTTCATGCGTCTGGGGAGTATATGACTTTGGTCCCTTCATATCCATGGGTTTGGGATGTCTCACCCACCCAGACCCCAGTTTGTGTGAATGCTGAGTAACTTCCTGCCTCTGCAGTCGTCCACTGGCATGGGCAGATTGCACACTGCACACAGTTATAAGGAAGTATATTTATGGACATTAATTTAACTGATGAGTTAATAAAGAAAAGAAAGAAAAAAGTCCAAAAAAGGCCCAATTTAATTAAACAGTCAAATGTGAATAGGTTGGAGCCATACAGTGAACAGCCAAATTCATTGATCCTTGATAGATCTCCGTGCCTTGATCCTATCAACTCATATTTTCTCACAGGATCAAATCCTATGACTGGTTTCCTCCAGTGTCTTCTCTCTTCATCTCCCGCCGAACAAAAGACCAAGCCCAACCTTAGTGTCTCTCACAAAACCTCTCCCCCACACCATTCTCCAAAGCCTTCTCCCAGTTCCACCATCCTAACTGGATAACACACATTCCTCAGCATCCCTTATCTTCAACAATACGCCAGACAGGCTGCTCTTACAGACTGCTGAAGTGCAATACTTACAGCATAGAAGTAAAATCATGAACCAGGGCATTACATGCATTTGCACGTGTGTTTCTGTTTTAACAAAACATCTGTAACTGTAATGTAACAGTCAGATGCAAAGGAATACAACAGGCATTAGGAGTTCAGAGGCAGATACAGTAAGGAGCAGATTGCAGAATACATACTCTGTGGTTTTACGTGTGTACTGTTTAACTTGTATCTGTCATTTATATTTTGAAGTAGTGTGAGAATTAGCTTGGTGATATTTCATCCTGATCTATCTCTCAGGATGGTACCGATTGAGGTCAAGCAATGTCAAGTCGAGAACCTTGATATAAGTCGAGAACCAGGCCATTCAGTGTGTTCATCATAGGAATCAACGTTTTTCAAGTTGTAGAAAGATTTTGGGGATTTGAGTCGGGAAGTTGGAGGAGAATGTTCAATGAGTTTATGAACTGGAATGTTGTTAGGCATATTTTGGATAGGTTTGTAGAATTTTGGGGAAGCTGCTATTCCACTTGCTGTTGGGAGCCATTGGACAGGTGAGGATTCAGGGCTCCTGAGATTATTCTCATAGAAGTATGGAGCTGTGTATTGATGATGTTTGTATGAGCACTTCTCTCCCAAGTGGGTGCAGAATATTTGGCGACTGAGAAATATAGTAGTGGGTCAAATGACTGTAGCGAAATATAGGGAAATCCTGGAGGAAAACCTGATGCAGTCTGCAAAAGAACTGCTGCTTGGGAGAAGGTAGTGGGAGCTTGGCTCCATTACCAGCCCCAGTTATCACAACTTTGACAACAACAGTACATATGCGAAATTTGCCTTTTCTCAAAAATTCCACCACAATCCTCAGAGCAGTGAAACTCAGCAAACCCATGTCCTTTAATGCCACGCCAATTAAAAGATCAGCATTCCAACTGCCTTCTTCGACTACACTGTGACGTGTCCTTTCACTTTGCCAATGCACATTGACTACATTGCCCAGGGAATCCAAAAGCACAATAAGTCTTAGTTTCTTCATTTTTACACTGGTTTGCCACTTCTCACAGTTTGTTTTTCATTCCTGCATCAGACAGCTCATGTAAACTTCATACAATAAGCTGAAAGACAGAAACATTTTTAAAGTTCTCCTTCAAAACCAGGGGAAGGTAGCACAGGGAGAGTTATTACTTTCAAATGTTACCATAGTGAACAAGGAGAAATTGGATGTCAGGTTAATTATATATTATGCTACAAGAAGACAGCATAGTGTTTGAGAAAATTGAACTTCCCCCCCAAGAAATAATTAAGATTTGATTTGTCCAACAATGCATAGAAACATAGAAACATAGAAAACAGGTGCAGGTGTAGGCTATTCGGCCCTTTGAGCCTGCACCGCCATTCAGTATGAACATGGCTGATCATCCAACTCAGGACCCTGTACCAGCCTTCCCTCCATACCCCCTGATCCCTTTAGCCACAAGGGCCATATCTAACTCCCTCTTAAATATAGCCAATGAACTGGCCTCAACTGTTTCCTGTGGCAGAGAATTCCACAGGCTCACCACTCTCTGTGTGAAGAAGTTCTTCCTAATCTCGGTCCTAAAAGGCTTCCCCTTTATCCTCAAACTGTGACCCCTCGTTCTGACTTCCCCAACATCGGGAACAGTCTTCCTGCATCTAGCCTGTCCAATCCCTTTAGGATTTTATACACTTCAATAAGGTCCCCCCTCAATCTTGAGATATGGAGACACAAGAAACTATGATGCTGTAATCTGAAGCAGTAAACAATCTTCTGGAGAAACACAATAGGTCCGGCAGCATGTGATGGAGGAAATTTAATTGCCATGTTCAAAAGTTTAAAGTTCAAAATACATTTAATATCATAGTATATATAATGCATACAACCTTGAAATTTGTCTTCTCACAGGCAGCCACAGTACAAAGAAAACTAAAAGAACCCATTTTTAAAAAATGTTAAACACACAATGTGCAGAAAGAAAAAAAAATTGTGCAAACAATAAAAGTAAGCAAGTAACATTCAGAACTGAAGTTCATGGATGTGAGTCCACAGCAACAAAGCCAGTCATTACCACAGCCGACTCAGGAGCCCATTAACTGCAGGTCACACCCTCAGTTCAGTGCCAAGACAAGAAAAATATCACGGAGCAGCGAGCTGAACACCAGCCCTTGCCTCCAGCGCTGACACCCTATACTTTTAGCTGGCACTTTAATTAGTCAATTATAGAGGTGTACAAGGTGATGAGAGGCATTGATCATGTGGATAAACAGAGTTTTTTTCCCAGGGCTGAAATGGCTAGCATGACAGGGCACAGTTTTAAGGTGCTTTGAAGTAGGTACAGAGGAGATATCAGGGGTAAGTTTTTTTACACAAAGTGTGGTGAGTGCGTGGAATGGGCCGCCATCGACGGTGGTGGAGGCGGATATGATAGGGTCTTTTAAGAGACTCCTGTACAGGTATATGGAGCTTAGAAAAATAAAAGGCTATGCGTAATCCTAGGTAATTTCTCAGTTAGCTGCCTAATATCTTCAATATTAATCCCTCTATCATCTCTTCACCACCTCTTTCAGGACTCTGGGTTGTACACCATCTGCAGCAGGTGACTTATCCATCTCTAAAAATTTCAGTTTCTCAAGAGCCTTCTCCCTAGTAATGGTAACTTCACACACATCATGCGCCAGCCACCTAGAGTATCCACCAAACTGTTTATGTCTTCCATAGAGAAGACTTTCACAAAATTCTTATTCAGTTCATCCACGATTTCATTTTCTGCCATTACTACCCTCTCCAGCATCGTTTTCCAGTGGTCTGATATCCACTCTCACCTCTATTTTACACTTTATGTATATGAAGAAACTTTTGGTGTCCTCTTTAATATTATTGGATAGCTTGCTTCTTTATTCCATTTTGACCTTCTTAATAACTTTTTCAATTGCCTGCTGTTGGTTTTTAAAACCTTCCCAATCCTCTAACTTTCAACAAATTTTTTCTCTGTTATATGCCCTCTCTTTGGCTTTTATGTTGGCTTTGATTTCTCTTATTGCTCATGGTTGTGTCATCTTTCCTTTCAAATACATCTTCCTCTGTGGGATGTGTATATCATGTCTGTAACACCTGTGCTTGTCTTGTATCATGTGAGTGGTCATCACACCCTTTTCAGAAAATGAAATTACATAGTACTCCACTTGGTGCTAGTGGGCCTTCAGAAGCTCTAGGTATGGGAACCAGGCAGTTGCTGGAAAAGACACACTTCTGCAGGTAAGTTTGATTATAAAAATAACAACATATACAAAATATTTAGATGAAAAAGAACAATTCAAATCTCCAACATTCTGTCTTAGGTTCCCAATATCAGAATTCAAACAAAAAACAAAATTCTGTTTAGTTGGAATCAGTGAGAATCATTAGATTAAAACAACAGGAATTCTGCAGATGCTGGAAATTCAAGCAACACACATCAAAGTTGCTGGTGAACACAGCAGGCCAGGCAGCATCTCTAGGAAGAGGTACAGTCAACGTTTCAGGCCGAGACCCTTCGTCAGGACTAACTGAAGGAAGAGTCAGTAAGAGATTTGAAAGTGGGAGGGGGAGATCCAAAATGATAGGAGAAGACAGGAGGGGGAGGGATGGAGCCAAGAGCTGGACAGGTGATTGGCAAAGGGGATATGAGAGGATCATGGGACAGGAGGTCCGGGGAGAAAGACAAGGGGGGGGGGAACCAGAGGATGGGCAAGGGGTATAGTCAGAGGGACAGAGGGAGAAAAAGGAGAGTGAGAGAAAGAATGTGTGTATAAAAATAAATAACGGATGGGGTACGAGGGGGAGGTGGGGCATTAGCGGAAGTTAGAGAAGTCGATGTTCATGCCATCAGGTTCGAGGCTACCCAGACGGAATATAAGGTGTTGTTCCTCCAACCTGAGTGTGGCTTCATCTTTACAGTAGAGGAGGCCGTGGATAGACATGTCAGAATGGGAATGGGATGTGGAATTAAAATGTGTGGCCACTGGGAGATCCTGCTTTCTCTGGCGGACAGAGCGTAGGTGTTCAGCAAAGCGGTCTCCCAGTCTGCGTCGGGTCTCGCCAATATATAGAAGGCCACATCAGGAGCACTGGACGCAGTATATCACCCCAGCCCACTCACAGGTGAAGTGTCACCTCACCTGGAAGGACTGTCTGGGGCCCTGAATGGTGGTAAGTGAGGAAGTGTAAGGGCCTACACAATGCCTTTATTACTCCAATTTCTCTAACTAATTAGGTTATGTCATTCCTTATTTTAGATTATGAGGACACGCAGTCCTCTTTTATTGTCACTTAATAATGCATGCATTAAGAAATGATACAATGTTTCTCCAGAATGATATCACAGAAACACAAGACAAACTGACTGAAAAACTGACAAAAACCACATAATTATAACATATAGTTACAACAGTGCAAAGCAATACCGTAATTTGATAAAGAACAGACCATAGGCATGGTAAAAAGTCTCAAAGTCTCTCGTAAGTCCCATCATCTCATGCAGACGGTGAACCTCCAGGGCCGCAAACTTGCCGATGAAGCATCCTGGAAGCATCCGACCACAGTCCGAATCCGAGTCCGTCTGAAAACTCCGAGCCTCCGACCACCTCTCTGACACCAAGCACCGAGAACCATCTCTGCCAAGCACTTTGACCCCGGCCCCAGCAACAGGCAACAGGCAAAGCTAAGGATTTGGGGCCTTCCCCTCCAGAGATTCTCGATCACACAGTAGCAACAGCAGCGAAGCGGGCATTTCAGAAGTTTCTCCAGGTGTTCCTCCGTGCTTCTCATTCCTGTCTCCATCAAATCAGGATTGTGCACGGTCCCTAGTTACACATACGATATCATTCGGAACAGCTGCGCGTGCTGCGTCGTGCCGCCATCTTCTCCTCCCTACCTTTAAAGGGGAACCTTTCCTTTTTATTTATTCCTTGTTATTTAGAAACTAATTGAATTCCTATTCTTAAGTATTTATGGTTAAGTTCAGTTTCAGTTCTGGTCAATATGACTGAAAATTCAGATTCGTCCGCAAATAAACAGGCTTCACAAACCTGCTTACAACATTATACCTGTCGATCTATAACTGTGCTACAATTTCATCCTACAAACTTGGCTGAGACAAGAGGTCCACACCAACAGAAAGTCAAAAGGAGTGGAATGTAACAGAGCACAAATTAGAAAAACAGAAACACAGAAACATAGAAAACCTACAACACAATACAGGCCCTTCAGCCCACAGAGTTGTGCCGAACATGTCCCTACCTTAGAAATTACTGGGCTTACCTATAGCCCTCTATTTTATTAAGCTCCATGTACCTAAAAGTCTCTTAAAAGACCCTATCGTATCTGCCTCCACCACAATTGCTGGCAGCCCATTCCACGCACTCACCATTCTCTGAGTAAAAAATTTACCCGTGACATCTCCTCTGTACCTATTCCCCAGCAACTTAAACCTGTGTCCTCTTGTGGCAACTATTTCAGCCCTGGGAAAAAGTCTCTGATTATCAACATGACCAATGCCTCTCATTGTCTTATACACCTCTATCAGGTCATCTCTCATCCTCCGTCACCCAAAGGAGAAAAGGCCGAGTTCACTCAACCTATTCTCATAAGGCATGCTCCCCAATCCAGGCAACATCCTTGCAGATCTCCTCTGCACCCTTTCTATGGTTTCTACATCCTTCCTGTAGTGAGGCGACCAGAGCTGAGCACAGTACTCCAAGTGTGGTCTGACCAGGGTCCTATATAGCTTCAACATTACCACTCAGCTCCTAAATTCAATTCCACGATTGATGAAGGCCAATACGCCATATGCCCTCTCAACCACAGAGTCAACCAGCGCAACTCCTATGGAGTTGGACCCTCAAGATACCTCTGATCCTCCACACTGCCAAGAGTCTTACCATTAATACTATATTCTGCCATCATATTTGACCTACCAAAATGAACCACTTCACACTTATCTGGGTTGAAATCCATCTGCCCCTTCTCAGCCCAGTTTTGTATCCTATCAATGCCCACTGTAACTTTTGACAGCCCTCTCCACTGTCCAGAGCACCTCCAACCTTTGTGTCATCAGCAAACTTACTAACCTATCCCTCCATTTCCTCATCCAGGTCACTTGTAAAAATCAGGAAGAGTAAGGGTCCCAGAACAGATCCCTGAGGCACTCCACTGGTGACTGAACTCTATGCAAAATATGTCCCGTCTACAACCACTCTTTGCCTTCTGTGGGCAAGCCAGTTCTGGATCCACAAAGCAATGTCCCCTTGGATCCCATGCCTCCTTACTTTCTCAATAAGCCTTGTATGGGGTATCTTATCAAATGCCTTGCTGAAATCCATATATATTGTACTACATCTACCGCTCTTCCTTCACCAATGTGTTTAATCACATCCTCATAAAATTCAATTAGGCTCGTAAGGCATGACCTGCCCTTGACAAAGCCATGCTGACTACTCCTACTCATATTATAACTCCCTGAATGTTCATAAATCCTGCCTCTCAGGATCTTCTCCATCAACATACCAACCACAGAGGCAAGAATCACTGGTCTATAATTTCCTGGGCTATCTCTACTCCCTTTCTTGAATAAAGGAACATCTGCAACCCTCCAATCCTCCGGAACCTCTCCCATCCCCATTGATGATGTAAGTATCATCGCCAGAGGCTCAGCAATCTCCTCTCTCGACTCCCACAGTAGCCTGGGGTACACTTCATTCGGTCCCGGCGACTTATCCAACTTGATGCTTTCCAAAAGCTCCAGCACATCCTCTTTCTTAATACCTACATACTCAATCTTTTCAGTCTGCTGCAAGTCATCACTATAATCACCAAGATCCTTTTCCATAGTGAATACAGAAGTAAAGTATTCATAAGACCCTCCGCTATTTCCCCCAGTTCCACACACACTTTCCCACTGTCACACTTGACAGGTCCTATTCTTCCACGTCTTATCCTCTTGCTCTTCACATACTTGTAGAATGCCTTGGGGTTTTCCTTTATCCTGCCCGCCAAGGCCTTCTCATGGCCCCTTCTGGCTTTTCTAATTTCCTTCTTAAGATCATTCCTATTAGCCTTATAATCTTCAAGATCTCTAACATTACCTAGCTCTCTGAACCTTTTGTAAGATTTCCTTTTCTTCTTGACTAGATTTGGCCTTTGTACACCACGGTTCCTGTACCCTACGATAACTTCCCTGTTTCATTGGAATCTACCTAAGCAGAACTCCACACAAATATCCCCTGAACATTTGCCACATTTCTTCCATACTTTTCCTTGAGAATATCTCTTTCTAATTTAACCCTCTAATTTCCTGCATGATAGCCTCTTAATTTCCCTTACTCCAATTAAATGCTTTTCTAACTTGTCTGTTCCTATCTCTCTCCAATGATATTGTAAAGGAGATAGAATCATGATCACTATCTCCAAAATGCTCTCCCACTGAGAGATCTGACACCTGACCAGGTTCATTTCCAAATACCAAATCAAGTACAGCCTCTCCTCTTGTAGGCTTATCTACATACTATGTCAAGAAACCTTCCTGAACACACCTAACAAAGTCCACCCTTCTAAACCCCTTGCTCTAGGGAGATGCCATTCGATATTTGGGAAATTAAAATCTCCCATCACAACAACTCTGCTATTATTACACCTTTCCAAGATCTGTTCCCTATCTTTCCTCGATATCCCTGTTACTATCGGGGGGCCTATAAAAAACACCCAGTAAAGTTATTGACTCCTGTTCCTAACTTCCACCCACAGAGACTCTGTAGACAATCCCTCCATGGCATCCACCTTTTCTGTAGCTGTGACACTATCTCTGATCAACAGTGCCACGATCTCAATAGCCTTCTCAAACATCCCCAACAGGGCATGTGTCCCCCTGGGATTCAAGTGCCACCTGTCCTTTTTGTACAGGTCACACCTGCCCCAAAAGAGGTCCCAATGATCCAGAAATCTGAATCTCTGCCCCCTGCTCCAATCCCTCAGCCACGCATTTATCCTCCATCTCATGCTATTCCTATACTCACTGTCGCGTGGCACAGGCAGTAACCCCAAGATTACTACCTTTGTGGTCCTGTTTCTCAACTTCCTTCCTAACTCCCTGTAGTCTTTTTTCAGGACCTCTTCCCTTTTCCTACCTATGTCATTGGTACCAATATGTACCACGACTTCTGACTGTTCTCCCTTCCACTGCGGGATATCTTGGACGCGATCTGAAACATCCCAGACCCTGGCACCTGGGAGGCAAACTACCATCCAAGTTTCTTTCCTGCATCCACAGAATCGCTTGTCTGACCCCCTAACTATGGAGTCCCCTATCACTGCTGCCATCCTCTTCCTTTCCCTACCCTTCTGAACCAGAGGAACAGACTCTGTGCCAGAGGCACGGCCACTGTTGTTTCTCCCAGGCAGGCCATCCCCTCCCCCCCCCAACAGTACTTAAACAGGAGTACTTTTTGTCAAGGGGTACAGCCACAGGGGTACTCTCTAGTACCTGACTCTTCCACTTCCCCCTCCTGACTGTGACCCACTTGTCTGTCTCCCATGGACCAGGTGTGACCACCTGCCCATAACTCCTTTCTATCACCTTCTCGCTCTCCCTGACAAGGTGAAGATCATTGAGCTGCATCTCCAGTTCCCTAACTCGATGCCTTAGGAGCTGCGGCTCGACACACCTGGTGCACATATGGCCGTCTAGGAGGCTGGGAGACTCCAGGACCTCCCACATCTGACACCAAGCACAGAAAACTGTCCAGATAAACCTACCCCACCTCATCCCGTTACAGCCTAAGCCCATTGAGCCGAAGCCCGGTCACGCTGCCTGCTCCGAAAGCTGCCCGCTAGATATGGCGGTCTTCTTTTTAAACCTTTCGCACTCTACTGGCTGACGTCACACGCCTGCACAGTCTCGCCTATCTTTTACCCCCAAGTAGTGAAAAACTCCCTTTGCTCTGAAAAATCAGCCGTTCACTCGCAGCCTTCTTGCTCTAAAAATCAGTGGGAAGCTCGAGGACTGGGAAGCTTTGAAAAGCCAACAGAAGGCAACTAAAAAAGTGCTGAAGGAGGAAAAGGTGACCTGGCCAGTAATATTAAAAAGCATTCTGAAATTATTTTGCAATGGTCTTCACTGTGGGCAGAAGTGCGTGTAGTTGCCATCCCTAGGGAGAAGAAGGTTGAGGAACTGAAAGGTGTGAAGGTAAGAGCATGGTAGTGGAGTGGTTACACAACACTGAACATGGTCCATGTCAATAAATAAAGCAGTTTCTTGGACCAGATTGTCTACACTTCTGGGTGACTGAAGAGATTGTGCAGGCATTGCTAATGATCTTTTCAGAATGAATTGATTCTGGCATGGTTCCGTAGGACCGGAAAATTACAAAAGTCATTCCACTATTCAAGAAGGGAGGGAGGCAGAATGAAGGAAATGATTGGCCGGTTAGTCTGATCTCAGTGGCTGGGAAGATGTTGGAGTTGATTTTTAAGGATGTGGTATCAGAGTACTTGGAGGCTCATGATAAAATAGGCTGAAGTCAGCATGGTTTCATTAAGGGGAAATTTTGCCTGACTTATCTGTCAGAATTCTTTGAAGAAATAAAAAGCAGGATAGACAAAGGAGATTCAGTGGGTGTTGTGTAAATGGAATTTCAGAAGGCCTTTAACAAGGCACCACACATGTGGTTGCTTAACAAGTTAAGAGACTGTAGTATTACAGGAAAGACACGAACATGGATAGAGCATTGACTGATTGGCAGGAAGTAGAGTGGGAATAAAGAGAGTATTTTCTGATTGGGTGCCGGTGACTAGAGATGTTCCTCATGGTCCGTGTTGGGACTACTTTTTATTTTATATGTCAATGATTTGGACAATGGAAATGATTGGTTGGTGCCCATGTTTGAGAAGATGCAAAGGTAGATGCATGGACAGGTAGTTTTGAGGAAGTAGAGAGGCTACAGAAGCCTAGCTTTGAGTATTGTGAGCATTTTTGGGACCCTTATCTTAGCAATGACATGTTGACATTGTAGAGTGTCCAGAGGAAGTTCAGAATAATGATTCTGGGATTGAAAGGCTTATGATATGAGAAGCATTTGATGACACTGGGCTTTAATCACTGGAATTCAGAAGAATGAGAGAGGATCTCATTGAGACCTATCAAGTGTTGAAAAGACTCAACAGTATATGTGGAGAGAATGTTTGCTATGGTGGGGGAAGTCTAAGAACAGAGACCACACAGTCAGAATAGAGGGACGTCCATTTGGAATGGCAATGAGGAGGAAAATCTTCAGCTAGAGAGTGGTGAAACTGTAGTAACTTTGTCACAGGCAGTTGTGGAGGCCAAGTCTTCATGTATATTTAAGGCAGAGATTGATAGATTCTTGATTGGTCAGTGCATGAAGGGATATAGGGAGAAGGCAGGAGATTGGGGTTGAGGGAAATGACGAAATGGAGGAGCAGACATGATGGGACAAATGACCTAATCCTGCTCCTATACTTGATTGTCTTGTGGTCTTAATATCTTCCTGATATCTTATGGGATATCTTACAGGAATGAAATCATCACACAGAGAGTTAAATCCAAAAGGCCATCACAGGAATGCAACTAAAAAGCAATTCCATAACATTTCAACTTTCCTTTCCTCCAGCGTCGAATGCTTCTGCTTCTAGGACATAGAATTAAAAATCACCTTCATGGGAGAGTTAAATTTGCTCCCCTCGAGTACAGTGATATAACCTGTCCATTGATTAGTCTCAACAATTTGGCAAGATCTTGATTTGCTGAACACATTATGTTCCAGCATTAAAATTCCATGTAAATTCAACAGCAGCACACATGCAAAATTTGTCTCTGAATTTCAACCTCAATCCTCTGAGCAGTGGGACAGAGAACAGCTAGGTACAAACCCATATCCTTTGAAGCCGTGCCAGTTAAAAGACAGCACTCCAAATGCCTTTTTTGACAAATTACTTTGGTGCTGGATGCAAAGAGATGGAATTTGCAGAATGCCTACGAGATGGTTTGTTAAGCAGCTTATAGTTCAGCCCATTGGGGGAAAGGCAATTCTGGATTGAGTGTTGTGTCACTAAACAGATTTGAGTAGGAATCCGAAGGCAATGGGACCCTTGGGAGGCAGTGATCATAATAGAAACAGAAACCTACAGCACAATACAGGCTCTTTGGCCCACAAAGCTGTGCCGAACATGTCCTTACCTTAGAAATTACCTTGGATTACCCATAGCCCTCTATTTTTTAAGCTACATGTACCTATCCAGGAGTCTCTTAAAAGACCCTATCATATCCACCTCCACCACCATCACCGGCATCACTTTCCAAGCACTCACCCCACCTCTGCATAAAAAATTTACCCCTGACATCTCCTCTGTATCTCCTTCCAAGCACCTTAAAACTGCGCTCTCTCGTGCTAACCATTTCAGCCCTGGGAAAAAGCCAACACACCATCTTTAAAACTGCATTAATTCTCTCTGATACACCACTGTGCAATTTTACAGGAAAATAGACTAGTAGGTTTTTCCAAATATCTTGGAGAACTTTTTGACAGTTCTTCTGCAGACCTTGGCTGTCTTGCTTGCTGCTGACCATCCTGGTAATCCTAGATAGCCTTGATGATCCAGAGGTCAGAACACTGTAGCGGACATTGCATCTGTTGTAGTACTCCTTGTTGTTGTATTACTGAAGTAAGTTCTTGATGACTTTGGACGTGTGTTTGGAGTAATTGACGTGCTGCAGAATGAAATTCGGACTGGTCAAATGCTGCCTGGATTATATTACATAATGGATGACAATCTGCTTGTAAACCTCAGCATTGAGGATTTCCTTAGTTTTGGCCATTTCACAAACCCCATTTGGAGATTGCAGCCCCAAACCTGCAGGCAACCTCCACCATGCTTCACTATTGGCTCCAGATACACATCCATGTACTGCTCTCTAGCTGTTTGAGCTGTGACCAGTGACCAATTCGGACATATTTTGATGGTGTTAGAAAGGATCTGGTAAGTGTGGATTGGGACAGGTTGTTTTCTGGTAAAGGTGTACATCATAGGTGGGAGGGGAAAGGCCACATGTATACGCTGTGCTGGCCAGTTAAAATCTACTCACCTCCTAATAGTCACCCAGTTACCTGTGTCCTGCACTTTAGATGTAACTACCTCCCTGTGTATTCTAACAACCTATCTCTCCCCCTCCCAAATGATCTGGAGTTCAAACAACTCCAGCTCCAGTTCCCTACCATGCTTTGTAAGAAACTGCAGTTGTATGCACTGCTTGCACTTCTTGTGTCACTCTTCAAATCTCCCTTTCCTCGAATTTTGCTTTAAACAATTTGTGCACAGACTGAGAGTGAGATGGTTCTGAGGACAGACGCAATTACTGTCACACCTCAGAATGGTCACCAGAGGGAGGCAGAGATGACAAGGTCAACCCCCATCTTGTTCAACTGCCAAAATCAAGAGTTGCTTTTGTTTGTAGAAATCCCTGTTTTTGAAACTCCAGTTAAAGTTTCTCTGGGGATTTTGACTTTGCTTGTGAGCTTTTTCTTGACCCTCTGCCTTTAGCTTGCCTGCTAGGGAATCCTGTAAAGAGTTGTTGGATTTTTTCCTCTAATTTTGAGCAGTGAATTGTCTCTGCAATTGGGTTCACCGCTGTTCTGTGTGAAGGAAGTTAAAGCTGAAGAAGTGTGACAGCAAGGATGAGCCTTTAAGGTGGACGCAGCAGAAATGGAACAGCTCTGCGCTGCTGTTGCTAAGCAGGGAATCTTGCTTGGAATATATCAAGACAGTGTGTGAGGGAGGATAGGCAGGTGATAGAGAAGGGACGTGCTCAGACCGACGGTTTGAGATGTGTCTATTTTAATGCAAGGAGTATTGTCAACAAAGAGCTTAGAGCATGGATCAGTACTTGGAGCTATGATGTGGTGGCCATTACAGAGACTTGGATGGCTCAGGGACAGGAACAGTTACTTCAAGTGCTGGGTTTTAGATGTTTCAGAAAGGACAGCGAGGGAGGCAAAAGAGATGGGGGCGTGGCACTGTTGATCAGAGATACTGTCAGGGCTGCAGAAAAGGTGGACGTCATGGAGGGATTGTCTAAGGAGTCTCTGTGGGTGGAGGTTAGTAACAGCAAGGGGTCAATAACTTTAGAGGGTGTTTTTTATAGGCCGCCCAATAGTAACATGGATATCGAGGAGCAGATAGGGAAACAGATCCCGGAAAGATGTAATAATAAAGAGGTGTAATAAGAATAATAATAAAGAGGTGTCACGATGGGAGATTTTAATTTCCCAAATATTGATTGGCATCTCCCTAGAGCAAGAGGTTTAGATGGGGAGGAGTTTGTTAGGTGTGTTCTGAAAGGTTTCTAGACACAATACGCAAATAAGCCTACAAGAGGAGAGGCTGTACTTGATTTGGTATTGGGAAACAAACATGGTCAGGTGTCAGATCTCTCAGTGGGAGATCATTTTGGAGATAGTGATCATAATTCTATCTCCTTTACAATAGCATTGGAGAGATATAGGGACAAAAGTTAGAAAAGCTTTTAATTGGAGTAAGGGGAATTATGAGGCTATCAGGCAGGAAATTGGAATCTTAAATTGGGATCAGATTTTTGCAGGGAAAAGTATGGAACAAATGTGGCATATGTTCAGGGGATATTTAGAAACATAGAAACATAGAAACATAGAAAATAGGTGCAGGAGTAGGCCATTCGGCCCTTCGAGCCTGCACCGCCATTTATTATGATCATGGCTGATCATCCAACTCAGAACCCCACCCCAGCCTTCCCTCCATACCCCCTGACCCCTGTAGCCACAAGGGCCATATCTAACTCCCTCTTAAACATAGCCAATGAACTGGCCTCAACAGTTTGCTGTGGCAGAGAATTCCACAGATTCACCACTCTCTGTGTGAAGAAGTTTTTCCTAATCTCGGTCCTAAAAGGCTTCCCCTCTATCCTCAAACTGTGACCCCTCGTTCTGGACCTCCCCAACATCGGGAACAATCTTCCCGCATCTAGCCTGTCCAATCCCTTTAGGATCTTATACGTTTCAATCAGATCCCCCCTCAATCTTCTAAATTCCAATGAGTACAAACCCAGTTCATCCAGTCTTTCTTCATATGAAAGTCCTGCCATCCCAGGAATCAATCTGGTGAACCTTCTTTGTACTCCCTCTATGGCAAAGATGTCTTTCCTCAGATTAGGGGACCAAAACTGCACACAATACTCCAGGTGTGGTCTCACCAAGGCCTTGTACAACTGCAGTAGTACCTCCCTGCTCCTGTACTCGAATCCTCTCGCTATAAATGCCAGCATACCATTCGCCTTTTTCATCGCCTGCTGTACCTGCATGCCCACTTTCAATGACTGGTGTATAATGACACCCAGGTCTCGTTGCACCTTCCCTTTTCCTAATTTGTCTGGAGTTCTGCATAGGTGTGTTCAAATGAGACAGGGAAGTTATGGTAGGGTACAGGAACCGTGGTTTACAGAGGCTGTAATAAATCTAGTCAAGAAGAAAAGAAAAGCTTACAAAAGGTTCAGAGCAACACACATCAAAGTTGCTGGTGAACACAGCAGGCCAGGCAGCATCCCTAGGGAGAGGTACAGTGGACGTTTCAGGCTGAAATCCTTGAGAGCTAAGTAATGTTAGAGATCTAGAAGATTATAAGGCTAAGAGGGAAGGAGTTTAAGAAGGAAATTAGGAGATCCAGAAGGGGCCATGAGAAGGTCTTGGCAGGCAGGATTAAGGAAAGCCCCAAGGCATTCTACAAGTATGTGAAGAGCAAGAGGATAAGACGTTAAAGAATAGGACCTATCAAGGGTGATAGTGGGAAATTGTGTATGGAACTGGAGGAAATAGCAGAGGGTCTTATGAATACTTTACTTCAGTATACACTATGGAAAAGGATCTTGGTGATTATAGTGATGACTTGCAGTGCACTGAAAAGCTTGAGCATATAGCTATTAAGAAAGGGGATATGCTGGAGCTTTTGGAAAGTATCAAGTTGGATAAGTCGCCTGGACCGGATAAGGGGTATCCCCGGCTACTGTGGGAGGCGAAGGAGGATATTGCTGAGCCTCTGGCGATGATCTTTTGCATCATCAGTTGGAACGGGAGAGGTTCCAGAGGATTGGAGGGTTGCGGATGTTGTTCCTTTATTCAAGGAAGGGAGTAGAGATAGCCCAGGAAATTATAGACCAGTGAGTCTTACTTCAGTGGTTGGTAAGTTGATGGAGGAGATCCTGAAAGGCAGGATTTATGAACATTTGGAGAGGTATAATATGATTAGGAATAGTCAGCATGGCTTTGTCAAGGGCAGGTCGCGCCTTACAAACCTGATTGAATTTTTTGAGGATGTGACTAAACACACTGATGAAGGAAGAGCAGTAGACGTAGTTACTGTATATGGATCTCAGCAGGCATTTGATAAGGTACCCCATACAAGGCTTATTGAGAAAGTAAGGAGGCATGGGATCCAAGAGGACATTGCTTTGTGGATCCTGAACTGGCTTGCCCACAGGAGCCAAAGTGTGGTGGCAAATGGGTCATATTCTGCATGGAGGTCGGTGACCAGTGGTGTGCCTGAGGGATCTGTTCTGGGACCCCTACTCTTCGTGATTTTTATAAATGACCTGGATAAGGAGGTGGGGGGATGGGTTAGTAAGTTTGCTGATGACACAAAGGTTGGAGGTGTGGTGGATAGTGTGGAGAGCTGTCAAAGGTCACAGCGGGACATTGATAGGATGCAAAACTGGGCTGAGGAGTGGCAGATGGAGTTCAACCCAGATAAGTGTGAAGTGGTTCATTTTGGCAGGTCAAATATGATTGCAGACTATAGTATTAATGGTAAGACTCTTGGCAGTGTGGAGGATCAGAGGGATCATGGGATCCGAGTCCATAGGACACTCAAAGCAGCTGCGCTGGTTGACTCTGTGGTTAAGAAGGCATACGGTGTATTGGCCATCATCAATCGTGGAATTGAATTTAGCAGCCAAGAGGTAATGATGCAGCTATATAGGACCCTGTTCAGACCCCAGTGGAGTACTGTGCTCATTTCTGGTCCCCTCACTAGAGGAAGGATGTGGAAACTATAGAAAGGGTGCAGAGGAGATTTACAAGGATGTTGCCTGGATTGGGGAGCATGTCTTATGAAAACGGGTTCAGTGAACTCGGCTTTTTCTCCTTGGTGTGACGGAGGATGAGAGGTGACCTGATAGAGATGTATAAGGTGATGAGAGGCATTGATTGCGTTGATAATCAGAGGCTTTTTCCCAGGGCTGAAATGGTTGCCATAAGAGGACTCAGGTAAAGGTGCTGGAGGGTAGGTACAGAGGAGATGTCAGGTGTAATTTTTTTTATGTAGAGAGTGGTGAGTGCCTGGAATGTGCTGCTGGCAACGGTGGTGGAGGCGGATAGGATAGCGTCTTTTAAAAGACTTTTGGATAAGTACACGGAGCTTGGAAAAATAGAGGGCTGTGGGTAAGCCTAGTAATTTCTAATGTAGGGTCATGTTCGGCACAACTTTGTGGGCCGAAGGGCCTGTATTCTGCTGTAGGTTTTCTATGTTTCTATGTAATGACTTCAGCAGCTTGTGGGTGCTGTTAGCAGAATCTCTTCAGTAGTTAGACCTGTGCATTCCTCAAGATCCTTGTCCTAGTGCAACTCCAATGCCTGCACTGTTCTGCTTCTTGGGTCTGTACCACCTGCAAATGTGCCAGCTAAAGAACCCAGGATCCCTGCTCCCCAGTGTTATGATGCCAGTCCTGGTAGTTGCAAAGGCTTTCTGACTCAATGTGCCTTTGTCTTTGAGCTCTAGCACACAGTCTTTCAGTCTGATAAATCCAAGATGGCCTCATTATATCTTTGCTGTCAGATGGTACACTCGAGTCGGCAACTGCTCTATGGTCTCAGCAATCTCCAATTTGCAGTGATCTAAAGGTGTCCATGGACACCTTCAAACAGGGTGCAAAATAAATAATGATAAACAAATGAGCAATAAATATTGAGAACATGAGATGATGAGTCCTTGAGTTGTGAGTCCATTGGTTGTGGGAATGTTGGCTGGGGAAAGTGAGGTTGAGCCAAATTATTAGATTAGATTAGATTATGAGGACACTCAGTCCTCGTTTATTGTCATTTAGAAATGCATACATTAAATAATGATACAATGTTCCTCTGGTATGGTATTACAGAAACACAGGTCAAACCAAGACTAAAACTCACAAAACCACATAATTATAACATATAGTTACAACAGTGAAAAACAATACTGTAATTTGATAAAGGGCAGACCATGGGCATGGATAAAAAAAGTCTCAAGTTCCGATAGCCCCATCATCTCATGCAGACGGTAGAAGGGAGAAACTCTCCCTGCCATGAACCTCCAGCGCTGCAAACTCGCCGATGCATTGGAAACACCTGACTGTAGCCAAGTTATCCCCTTTAGTTCAAGAGCCTCATGTCTAAGGGGTAATAAATGTTTCTGAACCTGGTGGTGTGAGTCCTGAGGCTCCTGTCCTCCCAGAAACTACTTACATTACTGCTTCACAGACTACTCTGCTAGGTTCCACTTCCAATCAATTCCACCCTGCTTGTATCTCATGCATCCTGACTCAAATGTAACAATTTTGTCTGATTTTAACTTCTCTTTCAAACTAAAATGTTGATTCCATCTTAATATGATCATTGTCTCTTGCGGGTGCCTTCACCTTAAACTTGATCTTCTCCCTTTCTTTACAACACCGAATCCAGAATTGCTTATTCCCTACTGGGCTCTAGCTCAGGCTGCTTTGAAAAACCCTCTCATAGACAAATTTATTTCCTTTCATTCCACCTACAAACTGATTTTCCTTGTCTGCCCACATATTGTTACTGCTGTGATCACCGTGAATTTCTCAATGTATTCTCTGTCTCCTGGTGGCATTTTGTACACCACAACTTGAATGCCATTGACTCTCGGAACTCTTCAGAGGCCTGAATGCCACAGCTCTCAGAACTTTTTCATTTTATGGTTCCTCAAAATTACCCACAAATATTCCACTTCTTCTGATCTATCTCCTTGGTATTATGTTGATTTTTTTTTACCAACAGGGCCATCCCATCTTTTTGCCCACTTCTCTGTCTTTTTGATACAGTACGTATCCTTGGATATCCAGCTCCCAGCTCTGGTTCTATTTTAAACAAGTCTCCATGATGCCCACAACAATATTCCTAAAATTTTCAATCTGCACTGGAACTCATTTTCCTTGTTATGTATACTGCATACAATCAAATACAACACCCCCAGTCCCTCATTCATCGCTTTCCCTCCCAAAGCTGTCTTCATGTTGCTAGAAGGTAGATTCATGGGCCTTTTGAAATACGCTCCCACTTTATATTCTAGAGTATTTAATAACCTTTCCTGTGCTCTCCCTGCTTTTGACCACTTTCTCACTGTTATATGACTTTGAAATCACTCCCCCATCAGCTGTTTAGTTTAAAACCCAATCTGCAGCCCAGATTATGCCACCCACCAGGACCCCAGTGGATTCAGATCGAGCCCATCCCATTGGAACACTCCCTCCTTCTCTGGAATGGAGGCTAATAAGCAATTAATTCAGACTCATTTCTCCCACACTAATCTTTGAGGCAGATGTCCACCTCTAATCTTGCCAGCTCTGAGGCACTTAGTATGTGGGGGTGTTAGAATCACACACCACTGAGACAATTTCAAAGATGATGCTCCTTCAACACCATCTCCTGATGCCTATTCCTGCCTCATTCTCAGTCACAGACTGCTGGCACTGACCATCACCAAATCTGAGGCAGGTAATCCAAGGTGTGTTGACTGGTCCTGGAAACAAAGCATCCAGGTAATTCTACCGCCTCCCTGATGTATTTGAAGATCCTTTTCCAATTCATTTCTTTTGAACCATATTTCCTAAAACAATTAACACTTGCTACAGGTGTGGTCCTCAGGAACCACAAAATATCTACTTACTCTCAGATCAAGCAGCTAGAACACATCACCTGGCCCTGCATCGTTACTGTAGATATCATTTCCTCTTTGCCACAATATTTATATATATTTTATTATTGTCTAATTAATATTGCTTACACTAAACTAATGACTACTACATGACCTGACCCACTTTCTCCACCATTGCATGGTGAAGCCCCTTGAGCCAAAGCCTCCCCAGTCACACACTGGCTTACTCCAACAATGGCTGCTCTGCAACACCTTGTCTTTCTTTTATCTGCTGCTTGGTCTCCCGTTAGTCAAAACAGTTGCCTCAGTGTTCTGCTCCTTCTCCTGCTTTGGAGATCTCACCAGACTAGTCAATGAAAAGCAGAGGTTGTTTCCCACTGTGTGCCTCTGAATTCACTCTCCCTCCCTCAGTCCTTTTTTCTCTCTACTCTCATTATCCTCCCCTCAAACAGGTAAACTCCAGGATTACAACTCTCCCGACCCTCCTGTGTGTGACTGCTGCCCTCAGCTGGGAGTTACATTAAAAAAAAGTTGTAATCAGCAATCCACTGCCCACGGTTGTACAGATCAGGACACTTCCCCAAGAAATGAGACCAATGGGCATTTCAAAACATCGATGAGATTTTGTTTGGTGGATTTACTGAGGGACGTTGAAGGAAATCGGAACAATGGAGTACTGGAGCATCTTCTCAGGCAGCCACTCAGGCTTGAGGTTGAACTCTTCCCAATGGAATACGCTGAATCCTGAGGTGATGGATCAGATTGTCTGGGACTTACAGGCATGTCCAGGGCTGTGGTAGAAAATGCCCTTGCATGTGTTTGGCTGAAGAATTTATTAGTTTCTACCCACCATCTCCATTCCATTTGTCCCAGACGTGGATGTGCTTCTCTCCTTGCTATAAACTCGACCCTTTTTGTCAATTCACTTGTTCATCAATTGCTGTATCAGATCTTGGAATAGAGTGTCTATGACTGGAGCATGGTGCCAGACACATGAAATTCATAGTCAGCCCATTGGAGTTGGATTAGTGTATTGAGGATCTCAAACGCTGGGAATGTTGTTCTGGGAGGTGATGTTGACGTTGGCTCCTACAGATGAATCGTTGCCGAGATAGAACTTGTGGTATCATTCCAGGATAAATGTGTCTGCTTCTCAGATGGAAACATAAAATTATTGTTGCCCCACAGTCCCATGTCCAGTTTTGAGATGTTGATCTTCAAATGCATTTCCACAGATGATAAAGGTTGCACTAGAGGTGAAAGTGAATATCATTGTCCACATTTGTCTAAGGCCATTGACTCAAAGGTTGAGTCTGCTTTGGGACAAGTGATACACATGGACCAATCCAGTGGTATTCCACACGGATCTGTTCTGGGACCCTTTCTCTTTGTGATTTTTATAAATAACCTGGATGAAGAAATAGGAAGATGGGTTAGTAAGTTTGCTGATGACACAAAAGTTGGGGGTGTTGTGGATAGTGTGCAGGGCTGTCAGAGGTTATAGCAGGATGCTGATATGATGCAGAACTGAGCTGAGAAGTTGCAGATGGACTTCAACCCAGATAAATGTGAAATGGCTTATTTTAGTATATCGAATTTGAAAACAGAATATAATATAAATGGTAAGACTCTTGGCAGTGGGAGAATCTGAGAGATCTTGGGGTTCGTGTTGATAGGACACTCATAGCTGCTGCACAGGTTGACAGTGTTGTTAAGAAGGCATTTGATATGTTGGCATTCATCAACCGTGGGCTTGAGTTCAAGAGCCGTGAGGTAATGTTATGGCTATATAAGACAAGGATGTTGCCTGGGTTGGAAGGCGTACCTTATGAGAATAGTTTCAGTGAACTTGGCCTTTCTTCCTTGGAGCAACAGAGGATGAGAGGCGACCTGATAGAGGTGTATAAGATGATGAGGGGCATTGATCGTGTGGATAGCCATAAGCATTTCCCCAAGGCTGAAATGGCTAACATGAGAGGGCAAAGTATTCATTCAGTACCTCTTCTACCCTCTGACTCCATGCACACGTTTCCACTATCGCACCTGATTGGTCCTATTCTCACACGACTCATCCTCCTGTTCTTCACATACTTGTAGAATACTTGGGGATTTCCTTAATCCTGCTCACCAAGGCCTTCTCATTCCCCCTTCTGGCTCTCCTAATTCCATTCTTAAGCTCCTTCCTAGCAACTTATAATTTTCTAGATCTCTAACAGTACCTCATTTCTTGAACCTTTCGTAAGCTTTTCTTTTCTTCTTAACTAGATTTTCCACATACTTTGTACACCATGGTTCTTTAACTCTACCATTCTTTCCCTGTCTCAGTGGAACATACCTATGCAGAACTGCAAGCAACTGTTCCCTGAACATTTGCCATATTTCTGCTGAGCATTTCCCTGAGAATGTCTGCTCTCAAGTTCCAGCCTATAGCATCATATTTCCCCTTACCCCAATTAAATCTTTTCCCAAATTGTCTGCTCCTATCCCTCTCTAGAGCTATGTTGAAGGAGATAGAGTTGTGGTCACTACCTCCAAAATGCTCTCCCACTGAGAGATCTATCACCTGACCAGGTTCATTTCCCAATACCAGATCAACTACAGCCTCTCCTCTAGTTGGTTTATCTATATATTGTGTCAAGAAACCTTCCCGAATACACCTAACAAACTCCACCCCATCTAAACCCTTTGCGCCAAAGAGATTCCAATCAATACTAGGGAAGTTAAAATCTCCCATCACAACAACAAAGCAAAATTACTCTCAGTTTCCAAACTTCTGACACTTCTCACTTCTGCATCAGAGAGCTCATGTAAATCACGTATTGAAAGTCACAAAACTTCATAATCCTTTCCTTTAGCCCTGGTGGTAAGTAATGGGGGAGATTTTCTGTATTTTTAACACAGGCATTCATTTTCAAATCAGATAAATGTGAACAAAGGGGTATTGGGTTGCCAGGTTAATTACAAATTACATTACAAGAAGAGAGCATAGCGTTTGCAAAAAGTGAATTTTCCATCCAGCAAATAATTAAGATTTACTTTGTGCAACAGTGCAGAAGGTACAAGAGTGTGCTCTTGAATATAGCGACACAAGGGACTGGATGCTGGAATCTGGAACTAAAAACACTGTGCTGGAGAGTGTCAGCAGATCAAGCAGCATCTTTGGAAGGAAAAGAATTGTTAATATTTCTCTAAGGATCCTTCATCAAGTCACCTGATGACATAGTTCTTTCCTGTTATGGACAGAGAAAGCTGTTTCAACAGACCCAGTATTCTGTTTATAAGACCGTAAGATATCAGAGCAGAATTAGGCCATTCGGCCCATCCAGTCTGACCCACTATCATGGGCTGATCCAATTCTTCCAGTCATCCCCAGTCCCTTGCCTTCTCCTCATACCTTTTTATGCCCTGGCTCTTTGAGCTTCTCAGTCTGCACCAATCAATTATTGTAACTCACCCCAGCTTTTTTTTCTCCAGTCCTGCTGAAGGGTTTTGGCCAGAATTGTTGATTGTACTTTTTTCCATAGATGCTGCCTGACCTGCTATGTTCCTGTAGCAATTTGTGTGCGTTGCTCAGATTTCGAGTTCTGCAGATTTCCTCTTGTTTGTGAACCCACCTCAGAACCTCCGAGCCACCGCTTCAGGTAGTGAGACCTGATGGTGAAGGGGATGTTGGATTCGTCGAGCCACTGCCAACAATTATGTCCTTACACTTAATGTGCTCAATTCTGGCCACTAATGCCAACGTAGACTGGCTGCAGATGCTGATCAGCCTGCAAAATGACTGTGGATTCAAAGAAATGGCAACAACATCATCCATGTACAGGAATATTTTGACCTGGGTGACGACACCAACCCTATAAAGCTCTTAGCCTTCCTGATCAATTTCAATGCAACCTACTAACAAACAGAGGGAAGTGTGCCTGACTCTAGACTTGATAGAGGGGCTATCAGGAGTTTAGAATGAATGTTGCAGTGTAACATCCAGAGTGATGTCAGGTATCCCATCAATGTTCAGGAGGATATCTACTGCCTGGGAAGAGACATTGGAGACCACAGATAAAGTGGCACAGTGAAAGGAGTTTATGGAATCAATAACCAGTCAGTATCAGGTGAGACCATAGCTGAGCTAGTTTTACAGCTCTGTGGGCTATCCCATTGTGAGCTCCCTGAGAGACAGAACAAGTAGATGGAGTGTTCAGAACCTGATATCCTATGGAAAAGTACTATTTGATTGATTGCAACATTCAAATAAAAAAGATTAGGGACTAAATGGAGAAAACAATTATAAATGGCAGAAGTGAGAGCTTGACGAAGTTAGGGAAACCACACATGTATGGGCAAGGACTGGAGTTAAGGCTGTATGAGGGCAACAAAGAACTGAGAAAAGTGTGGGAATTGTGTGAGGAAATGTATAAAATGATGTTTTATGAGATGACCAGAAACAGTGACTCAGTATAATGTTGGCCTAATTCATAGAAGTGAGGCAAAGAAATTGTCTGGTGCATTTTGTTATGTGCTGTGTTCAACTGGCAACATTAATTTCAGAGAAAGACGGGGTTTTCTTCAGCAACCATTCCAAGAGTGGTGTCTAAAACCAGAGGACATAGGTTTATTTTAAAGGGTTAAATGATATAGAGAGTATCTGTGGAGGAATATTTTCACCCAGAAGTTTGTTCCATTCTGTGTGGCTGGTGCAAGCAGGTATTCTCACAACATTTTAAGTGTGTTGCGTGATGTAGCGCGCCAAGGTTTAAAAAGCAGACCACCATATACAGCGGCCATCGTTGTAGCGGCCATCGTCGGAGTGGACTGAGTCAGAGTGGGACGGCTTTGGCTCAAATAGGCAGAGGCCAGGGTAGGTTCCGGTAAGTTTTTTGTTCAGATTGTTTAGTGCAGTGAGAATGCCAGGCAGGATGTTGGAATGCTCCTCTTGCAGGATGTGGGAAGTCAGGGAGCCCTCCGGTGTCCCTGACAACGACACCTGCAGGAAGTGCATCCAGCTGCAGCTCCTGACAAACCGCATTAGGGAACTGGAGCAGGAGCTGGATGACTTGCGGATCATTCGGGAGAATGAGGAGATTATAGATCGTAGCTACAGGGAGGTAGTTACGCCAAAGGAGCAGAGGACAGGTAATTGGGTCACTGTCAGGCGAGGGAAGGGGAAAGGGCAGGCAGAGCAGGGTTCCCCTGTAGCCATTCCCCTCAACAACAAGTATACCGCATTGGATACTGTTGGGGAGATGACTTACCTGGGACAAGCTGCAGTAGCCGGATCACTGGCACTGGGTCTGGCTCTGCAGTGCAGAAGGGAGGGGGGAGAAAGAGGAGAGCGGTAGTAATAGGGGACTCGATAGTTAGAGGTACAGTTAGGAGGTTCTGTGGTCGTGACAGAGAATCCAGGATGGTTTGTTGCCTCCCAGGTGCCAGGGTCAAGGATGTCTCTGATCGATTGCATGACATTCTGAAGTGGGAGGGTGACCAGCCAGATGTCGTGGTGCACATCAGTACCAATGACATAGCAAGAAAGAGTGAAGAGGTCCTGGACAGTGAGTATAGAGAGCTTGGTAGGAAGTTGAAAAGCAGGACCTCAAGGGTGGTAATCTCAGGATTGCTACCTGTGCTAGGTGCCAGTGAGGGTAGGAATAGGATGCTCTGGAGGAGGAACAAGTGGCTGAGGAACTGGTGTAGGGGGCAGGGTTTCAGATTTCAGGATCATTGGGACCTCTTCTGGGGCAGGTGGGACCTGTACAAGAGAGATGGGTTACACTTGAACCACAGGGGGACCAATATCCTTTCAGGGAGGTTTGTTAGTGTTATTGGGGAGGCTTTAAACTAGATTTGCAGGGGGATGGGAACCAGAGTGCCAGAGCTGACAGTGTGGCTGGGGTGAAAATAAATGATGTTGAAAGTTTAAGCAAATCCGCTGATAGAAAGGTTGTGAGTGGTGGTAAAAATCTTCTGAGGTGTATATATTTCAATGCCTGGAGTATTGCGGGGAAGGCGGATGAGTTGAGGGCATGGATTGACACGTGGAATTATGATGTTGTAGCAATTAGTGAAACTTGGCTACAGGAGGGGCAGGACTGGCAGCTTAATATTCCAGGGTTCCGATGTCACAGATGTGATCGAGGCAGAGGAATGAAAGGTGGGGGAGTAGCATTGCTTGCTAAGGAAAATATTACAGCAGTGCTCAGGCAGGACAGATTAGAGGCTTGTCTATTGAGTCCTTATGGGTGGAGCTGAGAAACAGGAAAGGTATGGCCACATTAGTGGGATAGTATTACAGACCACCCAATAGTCAACGAGACTTGGAAGAGCAAATCTGCAGAGAGATAACAGGCAACTGCAGGAAACATAAAGTTGTGGTGGTAGGGGATTTTAATTTTCCATACATAGATTGGGACTCCCATACTGTTAGGGGTCTAGATGGTTTAGAGTTTGTAAAATGTGTTCAGGAAAGTTTTCTAAATCAATATATAGAGGGACCAACTAGAGGGGATGCAATATTGGATCTCCTGTTAGGTAACGAATTAGGGCAAGTGACAGAAGTCTGTGTAGGGGAGCACTTTGGTTCCAGTGATCATAACACCATTAGTTTCAATTTGATCATGGACAAGGATAGATCTGGTCCTAGGGTTGAGGTTCTGAACTGGAAGAAGGCCAAATTTGAAGAAATGAGAAAGGATCTAAAAAGCGCGGATTGGGACAGGTTGTTCTCTAGCAAAGATGTGATTGGTAGGTGGGAAGCCTTCAAAGGGGAAATTTTGAGAGTGCAGAGTTTGTATGTTCCTGTCAGGATTAAAGGCAAATTGAATAGGAATAAGGAACCTTGGTCCTCAAGGGATATTGCAACTCTGATAAAGAAGAAGAGGGAGATGTATGAAATGTATAGGAAACAGGGGGTAAATCAGGTGCTTGAGGAGTATAAGAAGTGCAAGAAAATACTTAAGAAAGAAATAAGGAGGGCAAAAAGAAGACATGAGGTTGCCTTGGCAGTCAAAGTGAAGGATAATCCAAAGAGCTTTTACAAGTATATTAAGAGCAAAAGGATTGTAAGGGATAAAATTGGTCCTCTTGAAGATCAGAGTGGTCAGCTTTGTGCGGAACCAAAGGAAATGGAGGAGACCTTAAATAGTTTTTTTGCGTCTGTATTTACTAAGGAAGCTGGCATGAAATCTATGGAATTGAGGGAATCAAGTAGTGAGACCATGGAAACTGTACAGATTGAAAAGGAGGAGGTGCTTGCTGTCTTGAGGAAAATTAAAGTGGATAAATCCCGGGACCTGACAGGGTGTTCCCTCGGACCTTGAAGGAGACTAGTGTTGAAATTGCGGGGGCCCTGGCAGAAATATTTAAAATGTCGCTGTCTACGGGTGAAGTGCCGAAGGGTTGGAGAGTGGCTCATGTTGTTCCATTGTTTAAAAAAGGATCGAAAAGTAATCCGGGAAATTATAGGCTGGTGAGTTTAACATCAGTAGTAGGTAAGTTATTGGAAGGAGTACTAAGAGACAGAATCTACAAGCATTTGGATAGACAGGGGCTTATTAGGGAGAGTCAACATGGCTTTGTGCGTGGTAGGTCATGTTTGACCAATCTATTGGAGTTTTTCGAGGAGGTTACCAGGAAAGTGGATGAAGGGAAGGCAGTGGATATTGTCTACATGGACTTCAGTAAGGCCTTTGACAAGGTCCCGCATGGGAGGTTAGTTAGGAAAATTCAGTCGCTAGGTATACATGGAGAGGTGGTAAATTGGATTAGACATTGGCTCGATGAAAGAAGCCAGAGAGTGGTGGTAGAGAATTGCTTCTCTGAGTGGAGGCCTGTGACTAGTGGTGTGCCACAGGGATCAGTACTGGATCCATTGTTATTTGTCATCTATATCAATGATCTGGATGATAATATGGTAAATTGGATCAGCAAGTTTGCTGATGATACAAAGATTGGAGGTGTAGTAGACAGTGAGGAAGGTTTTCAGAGCCTGCAGAGGGACTTGGACCATCTGGAAAAATGGGCTAAAAAATGGCAGATGGAGTTTAATACTGACAAGTGTGAGGTATTGCACATTGGAAGGACAAACCAACGTAGAACATACAGGGTTAATGGTAAGGCACTGAGGAGTGCAGTGGAACAGAGGGATCTGGGAATACAGATACAAAATTCCCTAAAAGTGTCATCACAGGTAGACAGGGTCGTAAAGTGAGCTTTTGGTACATTGGCCTTTATTAATCGAAGTATTGAGTATAAGAGCTGGAATGTTATGATGAGGTTGTATAAGGCATTGGTGAGGCCGAATCTGGAGTATTGTGTTCAGTTTTGGTCACCAAATTACAGGAAGGCTATAAATAAGGTTGAAAGAGCGCAGAGAAGGTTTACAAGGATGTTGCCAGGACTTGAGAAACTCAGTTACAGAGAAAGGTTGAATAGGTTAGGACTTTATTCCCTGGAGTGTAGAAGAATGAGGGGAGATTTGATAGAGGTATATAAAATTATGATGGGTATAGATAGAGTGAATGCAAGCAGGCTTTTTCCGCTGAGGAAAGGGGAGAAAAAAACCAGAGGACATGGGTTAAAGGTGAGGGGGGAAAAGTTTAAAGGGAACATTAGGGGGGGCTTCTTCACACTAAGAGTGGTGGGAGTATGGAATGAGCTGCCAGACGAGGTGGTAAATGCGGGTTCTTTTTTAACATTTAAGAATAAATTGGACAGATACATGGATGGGAGGTGTATGGAGGGATATGGTCCGTGTGCAGGTCAGTGGGACTAGGCAGAAAATGGTTTGGCACAGCCAAGAAGGGCCAAAAGGCCTGTTTCTGTGCTGTAGTTTCTATGGTTCTATGGTATTTACATGAGCAAATGAATCACCAACTCCTGCACAGGTAGACCTGGGTTTATGTGCTCTCCTCCAAACGTTATGTTCCTTAAAGGCCCTGTTCAGCTTCATCTTCCTAAATCTTACAGCATGTTTCACTTCAGAAGACGTATAAGCACCATTTTTATCTGTCTTTTCTTTTTCTCACAAATAGTCTCTGACCTGAAAAATTATCTTTTTCCAGAAATATGCCCTGATCAGCTGCATTTTAAGAGCAATTTTTGTGTTTGTTTGATTCTGTTACTCTTTAACTGATTCCAGCCCTCACTGTAAGACTGACCCATTGCCACTGAGACTTTCATTGCAGGAGAAGCCTATTCCACAGATTACACCACCAAAACCACAATGTAAAAGACAAATTTTAACTTCAGTTTAACCCATTGTCGATATTCTAACTTGGGGGCTGGTATGCAAAATGGGCAACATATGATCAATTGATCGTGACGATCTCTCCAGTGGAAATCAGGAGGGAGCCACTGTTGGGAAGAACACACATGGTTTTACACTATCTACCTGCTGGAATTCCTTCCCATTTTCAACTATGCATCTGAACATTATCTACTCTCATAGCAAGTGTGTTGGCTGTGTTGTGGATAAAAAATAATATAACAGAGAAGGGCGTAGGAGTGGAACTTGCATGCAGGTGCATCAAGAACCCCACTTGCCACACTGCTGACTCCACCTTCCCCAGACTTCACCATCCATTTAAATGTCTGTTGTGGAAACTCAGGCTTCCTGGGAGTCAGCACTCCAAGGGTTAATGACTGAAGGGTACAACATCGTCTTGGCATTATATATAAGCTGACATCATTCCTAAGCTGTAATATTCAAATCACCTTCAGAAAACAATATAAAAAGGTTTGATCTCACGGCTCAAACAGCAGGCTTGGAGGTGCCAAGAGTCACTGGGTGCATTCGACAGTGATGGGAACCGAGCACAAGATGCTGAGACTCTGTGTAACTCTCTCTGTTCTCCTCAGGCTACAGGTCGCAGTAACAGGAGGAAGAGATCCTGTGGAAGAATTGTGCCGGAGCATGATCTGTTATCCGATCACGATGTAAGTACTGTTGGGAATCAGCAGAGGTATTCTGTGGGAAGGTTCTATATTTCTTGTTATGGAATCATCGGGTCATAGAGTTGTACATCATCAAAACAGGTTCTGCTGCCCCGGTAAAATCCTCATCAATCTTTTCTGATCCCTTTCCAGCTTAATGACATTCTAAATCACAGACATGCAGTACCCCAAAGACGACTGATTCACCTGGTATTCGATATACCACAGGCACTCTCTCTCCCTAATAAGGGAGAGAGAGATCTCTCCGTTTCACAGCGAGAGGGGAGACATAACAAAGAATTCACTGGTTTATGATGTTAAAAGCCTGTTGCATCACTTTTTCGAGCTCCGTACCCAAAGATCTCAGGTCTCTGGGCACACTGCCGTGGATCTTCCAACTCCCACGATGACACACTGATCGCCTGCCGTTACCCCAACCTTCAATTCGTCTGTCTCCAGAGCCGCAAAATCTTGGACTTCCGTAGGCGAGCGAAGCACTTAAGCCACGCCCTTGGCATGTCGAATAATAGCCAGTTGTGCAACCCCGAGGGTGGGTCCCATTCCCACAAAGAACAGAAATCAGCTTGTAACTCCAGGTCAGGATCTTCAAAAGAACCCTGAAAGGGAAAAATAGAGATATTAAAGATAGAAGTAGAGCTGTTTCCAAAGGTGCAAGCAAAGTAGTTGCCATTAGGTGCCACTGACTCTCCTAAGCTTCCCGCACCACCGATTTTCATGATGTCAGCAAACTTACATGCCGTGTTAACAACATTGCAATTCAGTTTGTTAGTATAACTGAAAGCAACAGTAGACCCAGCCCTGATCCTTCAGCACACCATTGCTCACAGGCCTTCTACTACCACACTCTGCCTACTTCCACAAAGCCTATTTTTCATCCAATGGGCTAGCTCACTCTGGATTCCATGACATCTAACCTTACAGACTAAACTCTCATGCTGAAACTTGTCAAAAAACTTGCTAATATCCATGTAGATCACCTCTACTGTCCTTCCCTTATCAATCCTCTTCGACAACTCTTCAAAGGAAACACCATTTTGCATGCACAAGCCATACTTATTATTTCTAATCTGTCCTTGCCTTTCCAAATGATGCTAAATCTATCCATTAGGATCCACTCCTCAGACTTCCCCACCACTGATGATAACCTCACTGGCCTCTATTTCCCCAGCTTTTTCTTGGAGCTTTTTTTGGTTAAAGACCAAGAAGTCATTGCGTTCTGTGTTCCAGTACTGCACCCACGACTAAGCAAAACACGAATATCTCTGCCAAAGCCCTTGCAATGTCTTCACTAGCTTCCTTCAACCTCTCGAGACCCTGGTGATCTGTCTATCTTAATATGCTTTTAAACTGCCAGCACCTCCTATTCTTCTAATGTGGATATGCTCTAAATCATCACTAACCATATCCCTTAATTCCTTACTTTCCATGATCTTCTCCAAACTAAACAGAGATGAGAAACATTCATCATTGAAAACCTTGTCCATCTCCTCTGGTTCCACAGACAGATGACCACAATGTTCATCATAGGTGCATATTCTCTCCCTGTTGTTGTTATTATACTTGGAGAATCTTTCAGGATTTTCCTTCAACCACATTTGCCAGAGCTAGCTCTTGTTCTCTTTGTGCTTTTCTAATTATCCACTTTACTCTTATATCCCTTATGCTCTGCAAGGAACTTGCTTATTTGTAGTTGCATTTACATGTTATGAAATCCTTGCTTTTCCTGCCCTGATCCTCGATATATATTAAAATGTAGGGTTCCCTAATCCTGCCAATCTTCCTTTTCAGATTAACAGGAACATGTTACCCCTGAACTCCAAGTATCTCAATTTCAAAAGTCTGTCACTTTCTGGCCATTCTTTTCCCTACAAACTGCCCCTGTCAGTCAACGTTTGTGAGTCCATGCCCAATGCTTTCAAAATGTGCCTTAGGGATTCCATTTTAATGCCTGCCTGGTGATGTTGTTAGTCGGCTTCCATAAGGTGTGGCCAATCCATCTCCATTTCCATTTGCATATTTGTATCTCTATAGGTTCCTGGTTGGTATTTTCCCACAGTCTATGGCTGATTACTTTGTCAGTCTCTCTGATGTTTAGGATCCTTCTCCGGCACTGGCTGATAAAAGCCTACAGGTTTTGTAGTGTCTTCTTGACAGTTCTCCAGGTTTCAGATCCATATAGGAACACTATTTTAGCATTTGAGTTGAAGATTCTGATTTTAGTTTTTCTTGGTATGACACTGGGTGTCCACATTTTCTTCAAGATGTTGAAATCTGCTCGAGCTTTGTAAATCCTGACTTTGACATCCTCATCCATTCCACCATATATACTCACAATGCTTTCAAGATAGACAAAGGAAGTCACTTCTTCCAAGGTTGTATCTCTCATCACTATGGGTCAATTGTGGGTGCAGTTCATCTTCATCACTTTCTTTTATCTATATTTAATCTTAGACCCAGCATGGTGGAGTTAGCAGTCAAGAGTGTTGATTTCTCTTGCATCTGTTGGTTAGAGCTAGACAGCAGGGCAATGTCATCTGCAAAGTACAAGTCATCAATTTGCTGTCATATAGTCCACTGGATTCCATTTCATTTTTCACTTGTCCATTTCATAATCCAGTCTATTGAAAACAGGAATAGAAAATGAGGCAACACATAACCCTGCTTCAACCAGTGTTGACAATGAAGTTTTCTGATAGTTTTCTTGTATGTAGGACGTGTTGTTGTAGGAGTTTCTGATGATCTTGATAAATTTCTGAGATCGTCCATAATGTTGCATGTATTTCTACAGGGTGTTTCCGTCTAAACTATCGAAGGCTTTCTCAAAGTCAGTGAAGTTGATGTAGAAAGAAGTATTCCATTTGATTGACTCTTCTATGATTATTTTTAAGGTAGCTATCTGGTCTGTGCAGGAGTGATCTTTCCTAAATTCTACTTGTTGGTTCCTTAACATTGTGTCAACAACTTTTGAAGGTGTTGCAGAATAATTCTGTTTAGCACCTTTCTGACCACAGACATAAAGAATACACCTCTGTATTAAATACTCGTGGGTCACCTTTCTTTGGAAGCGTCATTATGGGACTTTCCTTCCACTCTTGTGGTATCTCTTCTTTGTCCCAGATGTTGTAGAACAAAATGTCAAGCATATCTGCTGAAAGTTTAGGGTCTGCCTTCAATGTCCCTGGTTGTATGCTGTCTGGGCCGGTTGCTTTTCCTGACTTTAGTCTCTTGATTGTCTGTAAAATTTCCTTCTTTGATGGCTTGGCGCAGTTGACACCTAAGTCTGATGGTGCTTCTGGAATTAAAGGAGATTCCAGAGGAGGTGGTCTGTTCAGAAACTCATCAAAGTACTGTGCCCAGTGTTGGAACTGTTTGTCTTCTTTATTTTGGACATTTCCATCTTGTGTTGTACCAGCAAACCTTCCCCCTGCAGCTTAGGTGCAAGCCCTCTCTTCTGTCTGGGTCCCATCTTCCCTGGAAGAGTGCCCAATGTCCGAAAAATCTGAAGGCTTCCCCCTACACTAACTACCTAGCCGCAAGTTAAACAGTATGATCTTCATATCTTTGGCCGAACTAGCACATGGCACAGGTAGCAATGATGAGATCACAATCATGAAGGCCCTGTTCCTTAACTCAGCAACTAACTCCCTGAACTCAGTTTTCAGCAGCTGATTGCTCTTCCTACCTGTGTCAGGACTACGACCTCTGGCTGCACACCCACCCACTTTAAAAATGCTGAGGGTCTGATCTGAGATGTTCTGGACCCTGGCACCCAGGAGGCAACATCCCATCTGGGAACCCGGATCTCATCCACAGAACCTCCTTTCTGTTCCCCTAATTAACAAATCCCATGTCACTATAGCTCACCTTTTCTCCCTTCTGAGCCACAGAGGCAGCGTCAGTGCCAGAGACCTTCCTCTGCAAGGTCATCCCCCCCCATCCAAACAGTAGGCAAAATGGTCTGCCCTTTGCTGAGGTGGGTGGCCACAGTGCTACTCTGCGTGGACTGCTTAATCCTTTTCACCCTCCTGAATGTCACCCAGTTTCCTGTGTCCGACACCTTGGGTGTAACTACATTTCTACATGTCCTGCCTATCATCCCCTCAACCTCTCAACTGATCTAGAGTTAGAAGATCCAGCTGGTGCACTTCTTGCAGGTGAAGTTGTCAGGGACACTGGAGGTCTCCCTGCCTTCCCACATCCCGAAAAAGGAGCATTCAGCTATTCTGCCTGTCATCTGTCCTACTCAACTGTGCAAATAAATAAATAAACTAGAAAGAAAAAAACCTACCTACAGCTTTTGCCTTCTCTCACACAAGTCTCTCATCAATGAAGCCTCGACGACCTCAAGCCTCAAATCCCCACTTTGATACTGTCCACTCCAACAAAAGCTGCTCTGTTTGCTCCTGCCTTATTTATATTTCCCCTTGCTAATGAATCCCGATCTCTGATTGGCCGCTGTTCAAACACTGAAGTTTCCATGAAGCGCATTAACAGACACTGGCCGACCCATGTGAGCCACATATCCTGTTGCTCCCAATCACTGATTAGCAGCTTTTTAAAAGCCAAGACTCCCGCAAAGTGAATGCACTTTCACTAACCTGTGTGGGTCACCTCTTCTCTTACTCCCAATCTCTGATTGGCCGCAGTTTAAATTTATCTTTTTCCATGAATGTTACAGTCACTGGTCCCAAAGTGCTCCCTCATTGATTCTTCAGTCACTCAGCAGGCAACATGGGAAGTCCAAAGTTTCCCACTTTCAGCAAGTTTGCCTCTATATTTGGAGTCCAAATATGTAGTTGACCCTACTAGTTTCTATAGTTCTTTCATGTAAATAACTCCACCAGGTTTTGCTTTCACTAATAGATTTGCATCTTTGATCAAAGCCAAGAACAAAAATGTAGTGAAACTTTCTGATGCTGGTTCAACAACCATACAGTGCCTGCTGTGACCAGTTATGATTTTATAAGCCTCTATAGGAGCATCCGTCAGACTCCCTCCTCTGAGGCAGGCAGGGTAATAGCAATGGATGAAGAGTTGGGGGAACAAAACCAGGGAGAACTGTTTGGACAGTATGGTCAGGGGTCCAACAGCATCTCATTCCTAACTCTGTTCCATGTTTTCTGGTTGTGGGTACAGTCCTTATTCCCTCCGGTGAATGAGCTCAGAATCCTTAAACTCAGCCCTCAGTGGAGCACTGCTGCCGAGAGCAGAGTCTTTCACCCAGTTTATTTGAAGGGGTTAAAAATGATTGGAAAGTAAAATTATTCAATGAACATCAGTTCCTTTAAATTCAGCAAATTCTTTCAGGAATTCATCATAGTCACAACATCATGAGGCTATTACCTGATGGCTCCAACACAGATAATGCCCATGTGCTTTCCCAATGTTCCTGTGACACATCTGTTTTCTTTCATTGCCACAGGAGTACGAAGAGGTAGAGCTCCCGTCCCTTCATTGGCTTCATACATCTGTGAATGGAACGGATTTAGAGACTGCAACAAAAATCGCACTGGACAGATTGTTAGATTATTCATATTTTAATAATGCTGCTGGTATGTGAGCTGTTTCTTCAATGTAACAGAACATTTCTTGTGTCTCAATGTGTGACTTGTCTTATTTCAAACTAGTGTCCAGGCAGACAGACTTGATCCATGTTTAGTTATCGGGTGGTTTTCAAAGTTAAAAATAGATTTATTACCAAAGTATATCTATTCACCGTATGCATACACCCCGGGATCTGTTTTCCTGTGGGCATACTCAGTAAATTCATGAACCATAATAGAATCTATGAAAGACCATGCCCAACAGGATGGAAAAACAACAAATGTGCAAAAGACAGCAAGCAATGCAAATGGAAATGAAAAAGAGAATAGGCAGATAGATAGATAGATATCGAGAGCATGAAAGTGAATCTAGAGGTTATGGACACAGCTCAGTGATGGGGCAAGGGAAGTTGAGTGAAGTTATCCCCACCGCTTCAAGAGCCTGATGTCTGAGGGATAACAACAGTTCCTGAACCTGGCGCTGTGAGTCCTGAGGCTCCTGTACCTTTTCCCTGATGACAATGCACGAAGAGAGCAGGACCTGAATGGTGGGGGTCCTTGATGATGGATGCTGCTTTCCTGTGACAGCGCTCCATATAGGTGGGGAGACTTTACCCATAAGACCATAGGACACAGCTAAATTAGGACATTTGACTCATTTTGTCTGCTCTGCCATTTGATCATGAATTCTCCACTTCCCTCTCAACCCCATTCTCCTGTCCTCTTCCTATAACCTTTCGAATTATCAAGAACCTATCAATCGCTAACTTAAATACACCCAGTGACCTGGCCTCCAGTGCCTCCTGTGGCAATGAATGCCACAGATTTACCACTGTCTGGCAAAAGACATTCCTCCTAAACGCCTTTCTGAATAGATGTCTCTCTTCTGATGTTGGGCCCTCTGGTCCAATAATCCCTTCATTATAGGAAACATCCTCCCCACATCCATTCTGTCAAGGCCTTTCAACATTTGATAGGTTTCAATGAGAACCCACCCCCTTCATCTCTATTCCAGTGAGTACAAACCCAGAATCATCAAACACTCCTCATATGACAAGCCTTTCTTTCCCAGAATCCCCTGTCATGACAGCACATCCTTTCTTAGATAAGAGGCCCTCACAATACTGCAAGTGATGCCTTCAAGTGCCTTATAAAACCTTAGCATGACATCCTTGTTTTTACATTCTCATCCTCTTGAAATGAATGCTAATATTGAAATTGCCTTCCTCACCACTGACTCAACATGCAGGTTAGCCTTTTGGGAAGTCTGCACGAGGATACTCAAGTCCCTTTGCATCTCGAATTTTTGAAATACCGCCCCCCCCCAATTCTAAAGAAAATAGTCTATGCTTTTATTCCTTCTATCAAAGTGCATGACCATACACTTCATGGCCCTCTATTCTTTCTGCCATTGCTTAATAGTCTTAATCCGTCCAAGTACTTCTGCAGACTCCCTTCTTCCTCAACACTGCCTGCACCTCCACCTATCTTCCTATCATCAGCAAATTTGGCCACAAAGTCATCAATCCCATGATGGACTGGTCCTTATCCACTACTCTGTACTTGATGGAGTGACAGAAGGTTATGGGACAGAAAGAAGCCATTTGGCCCTTCTTGACAATGCTGGGCAAAGAGGGGTAAACTCTTCCCATTTTTCACCAGGTCACTTCTCCCTGCAGTGGGTTGAGCAGAACTGTGTAGAGTTGTCCAGTTGCAACAGCATTTCTCACTCATACAGAGCAAGCTTCAGCTTCCAACCATTCAGTGCTGGTTTCTGACGACTGAAGCCCAGTGGCCGTCAGCTCCTCTGATTTTTGTTTGATGAAGTGGGATGGAATTCTTACAAAACACAGAGTAATTTGCCATTTCCCCCCACCCTGCCGTAAAATTAGAGAAAGCTGAAAATATTCATAGATCAGCCAGCATCTGTGGAGAAAAACAGAATTAATATTCAGTGAAGTTTTGTCAGTACTCCGGCTGTAACCTGGCCCATCTTGATCAGTGTGGTCTGCTAATGATCTGCTAATATAATGCTGTTACTGTAAATATCTCTTTCTCCACAGATACCCTTGTTCCTATCGCTGCACCTTGGTCGGTTTACATCAACTGGCAAATGGCATACGTAGCAAAACCAGAGTTTACATTTTATATTTCATTGCCACTTGAGGTCCAAAGTCCACCAGAACCAAGAGATCCAAGAGTTCAAATGAACATTTCACCTCAATTAGCAATTTATGAAAGGTGAGATTTGTACTCATTTAGACTATTTAACAATTTGAACCATCTTCCATCTCTAAACTCAGATTCTGGTAAAGGACTGCAGATATTCGATGTGCTCTGGGTGTAAAAATATACCCCTCAGACCAACTCTAAATCTCTTTTATCTTACCGCAAGGGGAAAATGTGCCCAAGTTCCTGCAGGGTTCTGATCCTGAGAATTGTGGGTAAACTAAGCAGGTTGTAAACGTGGTTGCACACCAGGGTCCCACATGGAAAAATGTACCTGCAGGAGTGAGTTGCCCCATAGGAATTGTTAGTCTGTGGAATTTGTTTAAATTTCACGATTAGCCCGAGCCTGTCCCCCGGGGTTTTAGATACAGAGCAATCTGAGTACGTGCGTTTTCATGCATGTCATGAGATAGAATTCGTGAAATTCATATCAACATGCTAGCTGGAAAGTGTTCTTAGGGCCAAGTTCTGGCTGGTTTCAAGACTGTCAACTTCAGCCCTGCAACAGCTGGAAATTCCATCCTGCCTGTCTCCCAAATGGCTTGCATGTAAGTCAGCCATCTTTCAGCTGGAAAGGATAATACCTCATTCATATTCCCTCTTAACCTTCTCCTCTCCAGGGAATAGAGACTTACATTTTCCAGTATCTCCTCACATCGGAAATGCCTAAATCCAGAGACCCATCACATGAATTTGCTCTACTACCTTCACTAGGTCTATCATATCTTTCCTACTGTGTGGATATCTCTACATTCAATGTATCATTCTTCATAGCTTCCACCAATTCCAACAACGTTCCACCACCAGACACATTTTCCCTCTCCACCTCCTTCAGCATCTTTTTTCACTAATTTTTTATTGCGACACCAACAAATTACATTCAATGCAACCAGCTGTATGGGTCCTAATGCCCTTCCCTTGGACAACATTGGTGTCGTGGAGAGGGGAGACTTGCAGCATGGGCAACTGCTGGTCTTCCATACAACCTTGCCCAGGCCTGCGCCCTGAAGAGTGAAGACTTTCCAGGCGCAGATCCATGGTCTCGCAAGACTAACGGATGCCTTAACCTAACAACCAGTTGCCGATTACATTTTGACTGCTTAATCCAGCCACCCCCAACCCTCATCGCAAACCCTCCTCCACCCGTCATCCTCATCCCCACCCCTCTCTCCACCCCACCGCTCTCCTCTCCACCAACCAACTGAATAGTAGTGCATACACAGACAGAGCATACCTATTTTAACAAAGATCTTTTAAGTTAGATATCAAATTTGTCCACATTAAGATTGTGTTTGGTCGTGCATCATTTACTCTTGCTGATGATAGTTCCAGGTAACAAATGTCCAAAAATCTCCGAAGCCAGTGAATACTTGAAATATCACAGGGCGGTTTCCAACGCTGGACTACAATCTTCTTTGCTGCTGTCAGGCCTGCCAGCCAGACTTTGCATGTTTTTTTCCATAAGGGAAAGGTGGGAGTCATCATTTAGAAGATGTACAGTGAGGTCCATTGGTAATTGTACCCCCGTTAGATCTGTAAGAGTACTGATAACCTTCCCCCACAAATCAAAAACCCCTGGACATTCCCATACAACATGTGTAAAAGAGCCAACTGTTCCGTGGGGGCAAAATGAGCAATATGGGTCAGGAACTGGAGGAAGGTGATGGGCATGGCAAAATGGTGGGTGAGGAGAAGGGGAGTGGTAATAGTATATCCAGATGGGGGAGTGGAAAGAGAGATAAGGACTGGTGGGGTGGGGGAGTGTGGGACTGTGGGAAAAGAAGAAAAAATGTTCCTAACAGAGGGCAGCAATCACACAGAGGAGGGAAGACATGAGTGTTGAAACCCGGATCATCTCTCCAAAGGAAGAATGATGAGGTGGAGCATGAAAAGGACTGAGGGAGGGAGAGTGAATTCAGAGCCTCCCAATGTGGAGTAGCTTCTGTTTTTCATTGCTGGAGGTCTCAGGTATTCCAAGCCCAGAGAGAGTAATGCGAGCAGCTCCCTTTCAACCTCAGCGATAGGAATGGAGTTTATTTTAATGGTGAAATTGTTTAATATTTATTCCAAACTAGTTACTTGATAATGGAGCAGAATAATGAAGACTATTTCAAGCTCGCGAATGATTTAAAAAGACGCTTAGAAGATGACCAACGTTCCTTTTACAGTGACGGTTTCTTCATCACATGGTTCAACACTCGTGGACATATTAAAATTATATTTGTGAAGAAGTGATGCACAATTTCTCCCCAAGAAGTTTGTTACATTTGCAATTTTGTGAGATTTGCTAAGTTCTTAACTTTTAACTCTTTCTCCTGCCTACAAACCTGTGCAAATCTGTGGCATCTTAATACATCAAAACAAGCTTGGGTGATTTACACAAATTGAGTTTAACCCTGTCTCTCTGATGCTATTAGAATATTGAATGAATGCTTGGCCCCTGTGTATGAACACTGCTCCCTAATGGCAGTTGCCAGTTCCTACTTCCCACCCACAATTTATCAGCAACATTAACTCAAGGTGAGGCTTTCTTCCCGATTCACCTGTTTATATTTCACATCCACTATTCACGGCTTTGGCCTGTTCGGGGGTATTGATCAATGACTCCTACCCGAGATCTCCTTTGATTATCTGGTGCACAATAGTCCCTTGTTATGGAGCTGTCTTCCTGTAAGTCCACAGGTGAAATATTTTGGGGGTCACCTGTTCTTCCATCCTGACCTTAACCATGCATTCAGTCCTAATCCTGTCAGATCCAACTGTCCTAACTTGCATACATTCTGTTTAATTAACAAAGCCCCTGAATCCCAAGTTATATCCCACTACACAGTGACTTACCAGTGTGCAGGTGGCCAAAGCCACAGGGGACAGTGACAGGGAATCGTTCAGCCATGTTCCACATTTAAACATATCTTCTGGGAAATCTGGGAGTTTGGGAATGAGATATCAAGGCAGAGATTTTGGTTGAAAGTCTCCACACTACACAGTTGTACAGATGATTCTCAGTAAAGACACAGATATAGTGACACTATCTTCATAGTGGGATGGTTTCTGTGTGTCTTTACCCCTTTCACACTGAGACCAGTGAAAATGTGAAAAGAGCTGATTGAAACTGGGAAGTGTTGGGTGCACAGAGCACTAAGGCTGTGGAGGGTGATATCATGAAGGAGACATATATAGGACTGTAGGACCACTTTGACCTGGTTCTAGACTGAGTGAAGAAGAGTAAGTTAATGCTTAAACTGAAAAGAGGTTGCATGGAAACCATTTCTAAAATATCCGAAATGTTACTGATGTCCTCATTCAGTGTCCAGTCCTCTGAAATATAATGAAATGGGGAGTGTGATATACTGGGTGCTGTAAGATGGGCTCCTCACTGACTGATGAGTCTCCTCATGAATTAGTACTGCTGTTCACGGCCCTTTCGCATTCAGATGCTCTCATGGAGATAGTAGTTTGTTGCTTCTAGAGCCTTTGTCTGTTTTTTCCAACCTGCTGGGAATGTATTCTCACTGTGAAATAAAGAGGATGATGCATCACAACACTGGCTCTCTGGATATATTCTTACTCATGAACAAGACAGGTCACTGATCACATCACATGCCTCACAGTTACAAGGACACTTAAAGGAGAAAATCTGCAGATGCTGGAAATCTAAAGCAACACTCAGAAAACGCTGGATGAACACAGCAGGCCAGGTTGCATCTATGGGAAAAAGTGAAAAAACAATGTTTCAGGCCAAGACCCTTCTTCAGGACACTTCAAATGCCACCTGGCCTGCTGAGATCTTCCAGCATTTTGTGTTTGTTGACACACTCATGTCAGAATCCTTTTTCTGGATTTCAGTTTGACATTGATCACTATTGTCGTGCAGAAACTGGTGAACAAACTAATACTCCTTAGTCTAAATGCACCATTGTGCAACTAGGTGTTGGACTTCCTAACCAACAGACCTCGGACAGTCAGGATGCACTAACAGTCCTGTCTCCCCACCATCGTCAACAGGGTGCCCCCCCCCCCAGGTCTGTGTGCTGAGCCCATTGCTGTACACGCTGCTCACACACTACTGCATGACTGAACACCCAAGTCATCACATTGTCAAGTTCGCTGGTGACATGACACTGTGGGGTTCGTGACTGGCAACACTGAGGTGACTCAAAGTGAGGAGTAGGAAGAGCTCACGGCCTCGTGACAGGCCTCTTCTTAATGTTGGAAATCCAAAGCAACACACATGAAATGCTGGAGGAACACAGCAGGCCAGGCAGCATCTATGGGAATGAGTAATCAGTCGATGTCTCAGGCTGTGATCTTTCCTTAAGGAGTGTCCTGAAGAAGGTCTTGGCCTGAAACATCGACTGTTTACTCTTTCACATAGATGTCGCCTGGCCTGCTGAGTTCCTCCAGCACTTTTGTGTGTGTTGACAAGGACATTTACGTCAGAATGGTGTTCTGGATTTCACTTTGCTATTCATCACTACTGTCTCACAGAGGTTGGTGAACAAACTGAACTTCCTAACCAATGGACCTCAAACAGTCAGAGCAGAACTGCTCGCCCCTCCCCATCCTCAACACGCGTGCCCCCGAGGGCTGAGTGCTGACCCCATTACTGTACACTCTGCTCACACATAACTTCAAGACAAACAAACAGCCAAGTAATCACATTGTCAAGTTCACAAATGACATGACAGTGGTGGGGCTCGTCACCAACAATGATGAGACGGTTTGAAGGGAGGAGATGGAGGAGTTCAAGGCCTGGTGCCAAGCAAATAACCTCTTCTTTAATGCCAACAAGAAAAAAGAGATAATTGTCAACTTCAGAAGAACTTGCACAGCTCACATCCCACTTCACACTGGCAGGACGGCAGTGGAAACTACAAGGAGTTTCAAACTCCTGGGAGTGCACGTCACACACAACCTTTCATGGTCACAGAACTCCTCCTACACCATCAAGAAAGCTCACCAGTGCCTCTAGGAGGCTGAAGAGAGCTGGACTTTGCACATCATACTCATGTCATTCTATCGATGCCTAATAGAGAGCATCTGAACAAGCTCCATTACGGTACAGAAATGTCCTGCAATGGGCAGGAAGGCTCTAAAACGGACAGTCAAAACTGCCCAATGCATCACTGGCACCAGCTTACCCACCACCAAGGACACATATGTTGATAGGTGCTGGAAAAGGGCCAGTAATGTCATGAAGGAGCTCACACACCCTGTTCATGGACTGCTTGTCCCACGCACATCAGGATCAGAATCAGATATATATAAAAGATTTAAATTAGATGAGTAGTGCGAAAATAGAAGTTAAAAAGTAGTGAGGTAGTTTTCATGGGATCAACGCCCATTCAGAAAACGGATGACAGAAGGGAACGATCTGTTCCTACATCGTTGAGTGTGTGTCTTCTCACTTCTGCACCTCCGTCCTAACGGTAGCAATGAGAACAAGGCATGAACTGGGTGATGGGGTCCTTAGCGACACACCAAATCTCCTCAAACTCTTAATTCTGTAGTGCCGGTGGGGGTTTCTCATCAGGGAGGAGGCTACGTAGCATCCACCCCAGGACCAGCAGACTCGAACACAGCTCCTTTCCCCAAGCCGGATCAGCAGCACCTCTGCCCACCAAATCCACCAACTATTTTATTATTTTCTGTCAGTCTCCTTATGTACAGCCTATTGAGACTTCATGGACGTTCAGTCAATCTTTATATGTAGGCTATCTTTTGTTCTGGATTTATATGTATTGTGATTTTTTTTTATGATTATGGTTATTAGTATCATTATTGTGTTCTTTATTGTTTGAGTTATTTTCTGTGCTGCATCTGATCCAGAGTAACAATTATTTCATTCTACTTACACTTATACACAGGAAATCACATTAAACAGTCTTGAATTTGGTTAGTTACTGGCTCTGCAAACAATGGGAATCACTCTTTTCCACTCGACTGACATATAAACATCAGAAGCTCTCAATACATTTTGAGTACTGCTTTGTAAGACCACACCTCAAAACTATGACTGAAAACTACTGGTGGTGTCAGCACGAAAGAAGTACAGAGAGCAGTGGAATTCCTGAAGTACCAAGTGCAAGTTGGTAAGTTGTGTCCCCGTCCTCAGAATCAGAAACAGGCTTATTATCACTGCCTTATATGACACAAAATTTGTTGTTTTCTGACAGCAGTACAGGGTGAACATACAAACGACTCCAAATTACAATGCAAATAAATTATGCAAAAGAAAGAAAGAGTGGGCTAGTGTCCATGGGTTTATGGACCTTTGAGAAATCTAATAACGAAAGGAAATAATCTGTTTCGGAATGGTTGAGTGCTGGTCTTCAGATTCAGATTCTTGTTGAAGTGGGAGGAGAAGATGGCGGCGCGACGCAGCGCGCGCGGCCTCTCCGGCGATGAATATCTGTTACCTGTCAAGTAGGATGCCATGCACAATTCTGATTTGATGGAGGCAGACGTGAGAGCACAGAGGAAGATCTGGTGAAACTTCTAAAATGCCTGCTTCACTGCCGCTGCTACGGTGTGCTCTGAAATCTCTGGAGGGGAAGGCCCTGAATCCTCGGCTTTGCCTGTTGCTTGGCGGCCGGGGCCGGGGTCGAAGCACTCGGCAGAGATGGTGCTCGGTGCTCGGTGTCGGAGGGCTGGTCGGAGGCTCAAAGTTTTTGGACGGACTCAGAGTCGGACTGTGGTCAGGTGCTTCCAGGATGCTGCATTGGCAAGTTTGCAGCACTGGAAGTTCATGGCAGGGAGAGTTTTTCTCCCTTCTACTGTCTGCGTGAGATGTTGGTGCTACCGGGACTTTGAGACTTTTTTTTTAACCGTGCCCATGGTCTGCTCTTATCAAATTACGTATTGCTTTGTACTGTTGTAACTATGTGTTATAATTATGTGGTTTTTGTCAGTTTTAGTCTTGGTCTGTCTTGTGTTTCTGTGATATCATACTAGAGGAACATTGTATCATTTTTTAATGTATACATTTCTAAATGACAATAAACGAGGACGGAGTGTCCTCATAACCTAATCTAATCCTCCCCAGTCAGCAATAAGGAGAAGAGGGCATGACCAAGAAGGTAAGGCTCATTGGTGATGGATGCTGACTTCTTGTGGCAGCACCTTTTGAAGAAGTCCTGAATAGTGAGGAGGGTTGTATGGGTCATGCAGCTAGCTAAGTCCAAAACCACCTGTGGTCTGTTGCAGTCCTATGCATTGGAGCCTCCATACCAGGCAGTGGTGCAAACTGTTAGAATGCTCTCCACTGCACACCTATAGAAATATGCAAGAAATTTGCTGCATCGCCCATATCACCCTCAAAACCTCCAGCCAATGGTGCTCCACCATCTTTTTTGCTCGTGTGCCTTCCAATCAACCCCAGCCAACCCTTTCCTTAAGCCTGTAACTACCCTTACTCAAATGTAAGACAATTGCTTTCCTCATCCAGTACCAAACTGATTTTCCCAGTCTAGCCACATGTTGTTGTCCACAGTGATCTCTGTGACCTCTGTAACATTGTTCTTTCTCACATGTCTTCTGTTTTCTGGTGTATTTTGTACCCCATAACCTGACTACTATTTAGAACCCTGGACGTAACTACCATCAAGACCTTTTTTTATATTTACAGTTACTCAACTCCACCGACAAATATACATCTTCTCATATTGTCAAAAACACTACTGTACAGAAAGAGGTCCTGCAGCCCATCTTGTCCATGTTGAACTATTATGCTGCCTAGTCCTATCAACCTGCACCTGCAACATAATCCTCCCATCCATGTACCTTTACAAATTTCTCTTAAATGGTGAAATTGAACCCACGTCCTCCTATTTTGCTGGCAGTTCATTCCACATGCTTCCTTACTTCTGAGTGCAGAAGATCCCCCTCATGTTTCCCTTGAGCATTTGAGCTTTCACCTTTTGCTGTATATTTAATATTCGAGTCATATTTTAAATATATTGCTAGATTAAACATTCTTTGTTGTCCACATTGCGGGTTATATGTAGAAGTACATAGATGGCATACATCATTATGCCAGCAGGTCTTGCTTAAAGTAAAAAAAGACAAAGATAAGATAGACTTAAACAAATGAAGTTGTGCTTACAACTCTGCTTCCTTGATTTCCTTTCAATTTGTTTAATGTTTTCGAATTACAAATATAACAGGTGAGGAAGTTTTAGAAGAACCCGAGATGACTACCTACCTGTTGAAGCACATTGAAACGTTCCAGTTTAACAAAAAGCAGAGCAGCATGTTTACTTCACAAAAGGAAAGACGATCAAGTAAAAAAAGGCAGAAAATGACGGAATTCATTATCAGTGTGTACCAGGTGATAATCATCATTAAAAAAGCAGCAATAGCTGGCTACACACAGAGGCCCAGTCAGTGGCAGGAGCGGAGCACTGCAAACTAAATAAAGTGCAGGAGGGATGAGCAGGGCAGCCATTGTCTGGAGTAGGCCAGTAGCGAGAGTAGAAGAGTCAGGCTTTGGCTCAAAGGAGGCTTCGGCTTGGAAGAGCCGTTGGCTCCGGGTAAGCTTCCGTTAAGGTTTCCTTTTAATTTTTCTCTTACTGAACCTGGTATGGTAAGTGGCGGTTGTGTGTTCTTCATGCTGGATGTTGGAGTCCTTTGAGACCCAGATTCTACCAGGGAACTACATCTGCGTGAAATGCATCCGGCTGCAGCTCCTTGAAGACTGTGTTAAGGATCAGGATCAGCAGCTGGATGACCTTCGGCTTCTACGGGAGAATGAAGAGATAATTGATCAGAGTTACAGAGAGGTAGTCACTGCGAAGTTGCAGGAGGAGATTAGCTGGGTGACAGTCAGGAGGAATGGAAATGTAAATAGCAATTAGAGGAGAGCACACCCGTGGTCATTCCCCTCAAAAATAAGTATATTGCTTTGGGGATGACCTCCCGAGGGAATGCCATGGCGACCGGGTTACAGGCGCTGAGCATGAGTTTGTGGTGCAGAAGGGAAAGAGGGAGAAGAAGGGAGCGGTACTGATAGGGGACTCAATAGTGAAGGGAACAGAAAGGGGATTCTGTGGACCTGAACGGGACAGCCGGATGGTATGTTGCCTCCCGGGTGCCAGGGTCAGGGACGTCTCAGATCACATCCACAAATTTTGTAGAGGGAGGCAGAGCAGCCAGATGTCTTGGTACATATTGGCACCAATGACATAGGAAGGAAAAGCAAAGAGGTCCTGAAAAGAGATTTTAGAGGACTGGGTAGAAAGCTGAGAAGCAGGACCTCCAGGGTAGTAGTTTCTGAACTGCTGCCTGTGCCATGCACCAGTGAGGGTAGAAACAGGATAATTTGGCAGATCAGTGTGTGACTGAGAAGCTGGTGTAGGGGGCAGGGCTTCAGGTTCATGGATCACTGGGATCTCTTCTGGGGGAGGTATGACCTGTTCAAAAGTGATGGGTTGCACCTGAACCTGAGAGGACGAATATTCTTGTGGGCAGGTTTGTTAGAGCTGTTGGGGAGGGTTTAAACTAATTTGGCAGGGGGGTGGGAATCGGAGTGATGGGACTCAGGATAGGACGGATGATAAAAAAGTAAAGATAGCGTGCAGTCAGACTGTCAGGAAGGGCAGGCAGGTGATGGGAGATAGTCGCAGCTGACAGGGTGAGTATCAGTACATTAGGGATGCAAAATCAAAAATGGTAGCAAATACATTGCTCAAGGTGTTGTATCTCAATGCGTGGAGTATTGAAATAAGCTGGAGATCTTGTTGCACTATTACAGATTGCCAGGTATGATGTTGTGGCTATCACTGAATCATGGCTGAAGGATGGTTGTAGCTGGGAGCTGAATGTCCAAGGTTACACGTTGTATCAGAGGGATAGGAAGGTCGACAGAGGGGGAGGAGTGGCTTTTCTGGTAAAGAATGGCATCAAATCAGTAGAAAGATGTGACATAGGATCAGAAGATGTTGAATCCTTGTGGGCTGAGTTAAGAAACTGCACGGGTAGAGGGATTCTGATGGCAGTTATATACAAGCCTCCCAACAGTGGCTGGGAGGTGGACCGCAGATTACAACAAGCAATAGAAAAGGTGTGTCAAAAGGGCAATATTATGACAGTCATGGGAGATTTTAACATGTAGGTCGATTGGGAAAATCAGGTTGGCAATGGATCTCAAGAGAGAGAGTTTGTTGAATGCCAAAGAGATGGCTTTTTAGAGCAGTTTGTCATTGAGCCTACCAGGGGATCATCTATACTGGATTAGGTGTTATGTAATGAACCGGAAGCGATTAGGGAGCTTAAGATAAAAGAATCAGCGATCACAATATGATTGAGTTCAACTTGAAATTTGTCAGGGAGAAAGTACAGACTGTTGTAGTAGTATTTCAGTGGAGTAAGGGAAATTACAGTGGTATGAGAGAGGAACTGGTCAAAGTAAATTGGAAGGAGCTGCTGGCAGGGTTGTCAGCAGAGCAGCAATGGCGTGCATTTCTGGGAAAAATGAGAAGGTGCAGGGCATGTGTATTCCAAAAATGAAGACATATTCAAATGGCAAAATAGTAAACTATGGCTGACAAGGGAAGTCAAAGCTAATGTGAAAACAAAAGAGCAACAAATCAAAAATTAGTGGGAAGATAGAGGATTGGGAAGTTTTTAAATACCTACAGAGAGCAACTAAAAGAATCATTAGAAGGGAAAAGATGAAATATTAAAGCAAGCTAGCAAATAATATCAAAGTAGATAGTAAAAGCTTTTTCAAGTATGTAAAAAATAAAAGAGAGATGAGAGTGGACATAAGACTGCTAGAAAATGAGGCAGGAGAAATAATAACGGGGGTCAAGGAGATGGCAGATGAACTAAATAAGTATCTTGCATCAGTCTTCACTGTGGAAGACACTAGCAGTGCGCCGGATGTTGTGAAGGAAGAGAAGTGAGTACAGTTACTATTACAAGGGAGAAAGTGCTCAAAACGCTGAAAGACTTAGAGGTACATAAGTCACCCAGACCAGATGAACTGCACCTTAGGGTTCAGAAAGAGGTAACATTAGAGATTGTGGCTGTATTAGCAATGATCTTTCAAAAATCATTGGACTCTGGCATGGTGCCAGAGGACTGGAAAATTGCAAATGTCACTCCACTCTTTAAGAAAGAAGGGAGTCAGCAGAAAGGAAATTATAGACGTTAGCCTGACCTCAGTGGTTGGGAAGATGTTAGAGTAAATTGTTAAGGTTGAGGTGATGGAGTACTTGGTGACACAGGACAAGATACTACAAAGTCAGCATGGTTTCCTTCAGGGAAAATCCTGCCTGACGAACCTGTTAGAATTTTTGAGGAGATTACAAGTAGGATAGATAAAAGGGGATGCAGTGGATGTTGCATATTTGGACTTTCAGAAGGACTTTGATAAGGAGCCACACATGAGGCTGCTTACCAAGTTAAGAGCCCGTGGTATTACAGGAAAGTTACTAACATTGTTAGAGCATTGGGTGATTGGAAGGAGGCAGCGAGCGGGAATAAAAGGATCCTTGTCCATTTGGCTGCCAGTGACTAGTGATGTTTAGCAGGGGTTGGTGTTGGGACCACTTCTTTTTATGCTGTATACAAATGACTTAGATGATGAAATAATGGCTATGTACCCAAGTTTGCAGATGATAGGAAGATTGGTGGAGGAGCAGGTAGTGTTGAGGAAACATTGGATGCAGAAGGACTTAGAGAATGGGCAAGAAGTTGGCAAATAAAATATAATGTTGGAAAATGCATGGTCATGCACTTTGCTAGTAGAAATAAATGTGCAGACTATTTTTTAAACAAGGAGAAAATCCAAAAATCTGAGATGCAAAGGGACTTGGGAATCCCTGTGCTGAACACCCTAAATATTAACTTGCAGGTTGAGTTGGTGGTGAGGAAGGCAAATGCAATGTTGGCATTCATTTCAAGAGGTCCAGAATAAAAGAGCAGGCACAGGTGAGGCCTCACCCTGAGTATTGTGAACAGTTTTGGGCTCCTCATCTTAGAAGAGATGAGTTGGCATTGGGGAGGGTCCAGCGGAGGTACACAAGGATGATTCCAGGAATGAAAGGGTTATCATATGAGGAACGTTTGTTGGCTCTGGTTCTGCACTCGCAGGAATTTAGAAGGATGTCGGGGGGGGGGGATATCATTGAAATCTTTTTACTGTTGAAAGGCCTAGACAGAGTAGATGTGGAAAGGATGTTTCCCATGGGGGTGGGGGAGAGCCTAGGACAAGAGGGCACAGCCACAGGATAGAGGGGTGACCATTCAAAACAGAGATGTGAAGAAATGTCTTTAGCCAGAGGGTGGTGAATTTGTGGAATTTATTTCCACAGGCAGCTGTGGAGACCAGGTTGTTGGGTGTATTTAAGGCAGAGTGATAGGTTCTTGATTGGATATGGCATCAAAGGTTTCGGGCAGAAGACCGGGAAATGGGGTTGAGGAGGAGGGAAAAAAAGGATCAGCCATGATTGAATGGCGGAGCAGACTCAATGGGCCAAATGGCCTAATTCTGCTCCGATGTCTTATGGTCTTATGGAAATATTGATAAGTTTATTACACAAAAGGAACATGGTCACTCTGCTTGGCAGGTGGGTGAGACTTGAGACTGTGAAACTAATCTCATCTTCACAGAATATCACAATTCATGTGAGTATTCTCTTATTCATCCTTCTATTGCTCCCTTTATAATCTGAGCTCTCCTCTTTGTTTCCTCATCCACAATATTATCTGACAAATCGTCTGTTTTCATATCTCCATTGACTCCAACAGCAGTGAGGACCAAGGAGGTACGGACAAGGGAAGCACAGGAGTGCCTATAGGACTGCTTTGAATTGGTGGATTCGTCTGTGTTCAGGGATTCATCTTTGAACCTGGATGAGGATGCAGCAGTCGTTACTGAATTCATTAAAACTTGTGTGGATGAGTATGTGCTCACAAAGACTTACTGTGCATTCCCAAACCAAAAGCCGTGGATGAACCAGGAGGTACATTGTCTGCTGAAGGCTAGATCTGTGGCATTCAAGTCTGGCAACCCAGGCCTGTACCAGAAAACAGGGTATGATTTTCTGAGGGCTATTTCAAGGGCAAAGAGACAATTTCGAATGAGGTTGTAGGCAATATCAAATGCACGGCAACTCTGGCAGGGTCTGCAAAACACTACTTCCTCCAAAACATGAATGGCAGCGATGCTTCACTACCAGATGAACTTAATGCCTTCTATACACGTTTTGAAAGGGAGAACACCACTACAGCTGTGAAGATCCCTGCTGCACCTGATGTCCCTGTGATCTCCGTCTCAGAGGCTGGTGTTAGTAAGAGAGTGAACATTCGCAAGGTGGAAGGTCCCAATGGAGTACCTGGTACGGCTCTGAAAACCTGTGTCAACCAACTAGTGAGAGTGTTCAAGGACATTTTCAACCTTTCTCTGCTACGGGTGGAAGCTCCCAATTGCTTCAAAGAAGCAACAATTATACCAGTGTCTAAGAAGAATAATGTGAGCTGCCTTAATGACTATCACCTGGTAGCACTCACATGGACAGTGATGAAATGCTTTCAGAGGTTGGTCATGACTAGACTGAACTCCTGCCTCAGCAAGGACCTGGACCCATTGCAATTTACACATTGCCACAATAGGTCAATGGCAGATGCAATCTCAATGGCTCTCCACACGGCTTTAGACCACCTGGATAACACAAACACCTGCATCAGGATGCTGTTCATCAATTATAGCTCAGCATTTAATACCATCATTCCCACAATCCTGATTGAGAAGTTGCAGAACCTGGGACTCTGTACCTCCCTCTGCAATGGGATCCTCGACCTCCTAACCAGAAAACCACAATCTATGCGGATTGGTGATTAAATATCCTCCTCGCTGGCGACCAACACTGGCGCACCTCAGGGGTGTGTGCTTAGCCCACTGTTCTACTCTCTATATACACATGACTGTGTGGTTAGGCGTAGCTCAAATACCATCTATAAATTTGCTGACAATACAACCATTGTTGGTAGAATCTCAGATGGTGACGAGAGAACCTACAGGAGTGAGATATGCCAACTAGTGGAGTGCTGGCACTCAACGTCAGTAAGACAAAACAGCTGATTGTGGACTTCAGGAAGGGTAAGACGAAGGAACACATACCAATCCTCATAGAGGGATCAGAAGTGGAGAGAGTGAGCAGTTTCAAGTTCCTGGGTGTCAAGATCTACGAGGATCTGACCTGGTCCCAATATATCAATGCAGTCATAAAGAACACAAGACAGCAGCTATACTTCATTCGGAGTTTGAAGAGATTTGGTCTGCCAATACACTCAAAAACTTCTATAGATGTAGAGCATTCTGACAGGCTACATCACTGTCTGGTATGCGGGACAGGCTACTGCACAGAACCGAAAGAAGCAGCAGAAGGTTGTAAATCTAAGTCAGCTCCATTTTAGCTACTAGCCTACAAAGTACCCAGGACATCTTCGGGGAGCCGTGTCTCAGAAAGGTAGCGTCCATTAGTAAGGACATCCAGCACCCAGGGTATGCCCTTTTCTCACTGTTACCATCAGGTAGGAGGTACAGAAGCCTGACGGCACACACTCAGTGATTCAGGAACAGCTTCTTCCCCTCTGCCATCCAATTCTTAAATGGACATTGAATCTTTGGACACTACCTCACTTTTTTTTAAATATATGGCATTTCTGTTTTTGCATGTTTTTTAAAATCTATTCAATATATGTATACTGTAATTTATTTACTTGTTTATTATTATTATTTTTATTTTATTTATTATTATTATTTTTCTCTCTGCATTATGTATTACATTGAACTGCTGCTGCTAAGTTAACAAATTTCACGTCACAGGCCGATGATAATAAACCTGATTCTGATTCTGATTCCTTTCCTTTTGACCTTCCATTCGTCCAGCTGAACTTTGGTCTTGCATCTACTTTTACAAGCAGCTTCTTGTCTCCCACATGAAATTCATGCAATAATCTTAACGCACGCAGAGTAGATTCTGGTTCTTTTTACTTACATAAGCTGAATACTTGCAACTTTCCTGAAGCTTTTCAAACTCCCGTCCAGCTTAAAACCAAGTCACATTTCGCAAGTAACTGCCTCATTAGCTTTCTCAGATAAGTTGCCTGCAAAAACTATTGGGGGTCAATCCATTGATTCTGCCACTTTTACGATTTCTTTGAGCAGCATGGTCCTTTCTTAGTCCAAAGTGCTTTCCAACCAGAGGCACAGAGGTTTGCACCAACCCGTACCTTTCCTAAATCGTTTTCTGTTCTCTCTATTACAGGGCATGTGGTATGCAAATGTTGGAAAGATTTCCAATCAAGTTGTAGTTGCCTCAGCCAATCACACTTCCACAATGCTGGCTGAATATGGCTTGATGGCTGTTAAATTTCACTCAACCACACACACCCCCACAATACAATCACACCTTCAAAATACAAGCTGAATATGGCTTGATGGTTGTTAAATTTCACTGTTACAAATGTCATTCTGACAGGGTATACTTTTTCTACAGTTTAAGCTTTTAGTTGGATATCTAGAAACAGAAAATCTACAGCACATTACAGGCCCTTCGGCCCACAATGTTGTCCCAATCATGTAACCTACTCTAGAAGCTGCAAAGAATTTCCCTAGCGCATAGCCCTCTGTTTTTCTAACATCCACGTATCTATCTAAGAGACTCTTAAAAGACCCTATTGTAGTCGCCTCTACCACCATCACTGGCAGTGCATTACACGCATCCACCACTCCCTGTGTGAAAAACTTACCTTGTACCTACTTCTAAGCAACTTAAAACTGTGTCCTCTCGTGTCAACCAATTCAGCCCTGGGAAAAAGCCTCTGGCTATCCACATTATTAATGCCTTTCATCATCTTAAACAGCTCTATCAGGTCACTTCTCATCCTCTGTTGCCCCAAGGAGAAAAGGCCAAGTTCACTCAAATTCTGCATGGTGAATTTTAGTATCTTTGAAATGCCATTCAAACTCACTTTGTGAAATGCCGGAAACAGCTGAGCCGGGGTCCTACCCATTTTAATTAATTTACCTTTCACTTCTGGCATAAACCACACTGTTTGTTGCTAGATTTCACATTTTAAATATAAAAACTACACACTCCTGTGTTGCTCTCATCATTGCCAGTTTGGTCATCAACAGCATGCAGAGTAGTGCTCTTTTTGAAACTGAAATTTACCTTTTTATTTCTTTTCCTCTTCCCTGTACTGTCCATTTAGTTTTGTTCGCCTGACATACACTTTGTATATGTCGTACTGTTGCAGTTTTTGCAAGTTTTGCTTTTAAACCTCCATTGGTCTGTTATATGTGAGACTGTGCCACAATGTTAACACAATTTGTATGGCATGACTAACTTCTGTTTCGATGCTGCAATTTTGTCCGTGCTTATTTCCATTACTAACTGCGACTTATTGCCTCTTTATCTGCTGCTTCCATTAAGACAGTGATTTCAACTGCTCCTTTAAATATAAGCTGTGTTTTTTGTTAGAAGGCGTTTATAAATGCTTTCTTGTAAAATTCCAGAAATTAAGTGATCTCTTAGTACATCATTAAGCCCATCATTGAAGTGACAATGCTCAATCTCTTCAATTCAGCCACTTATGCTCAAATGGATTCCTCTTCCTTTTGATTCTGCATATGAAACTTAAAATGTTCTGCAATTGTTAGTGGTTTCGCTTCCAAATGTTCCTGCATTACTTTCACAAAATCAGCAAAGCTAACTTCTGCTGGTTTGGTTGGAGCAGTCAAATGTAATAGCAAACTGTATGTCTTTAAACCCAATGTGCTCAGCAAAATTGGTACTCATTCGTCATTGCCTATTTCATTTGCTTCAGTATACATGAGCCAGTTATCTCTTAAGGATTCAAAGACCATAAGACATAAGACATAGGAGCAGAATTAGGCCATTCAGCTCATCAAATCTGCTCTGCCATTCCATCATGGCTGATTCCAAATCCCACTCAATCCAATACACCTGCTTCTCGCCATATTCTTTGATGCCCTGACAAATCAGGAAACTATCAACTTCCGCTTTAAATATACCCATGGACCTGGCCTCCTCTGCAGTCTGTGGCAAAGCATTCCACAGATTCACTACTCTCCGGTGAACAAAATTCCTCCTTAACTCTGTTCTAAAAGGTCATCCGTCAATTTTGAGACTGTCCCCTCTAGGGCTGAATATCAACTCCCTGCACCCCCCCCCCCACCCGCAATAGGAAGAATCGTCTCCACATCCACCTTATCTTGGCTGTTCAACATTTGGTAGGTTTCAATGAGATCCCCCCACATTCTTCTAAGTTCTAGTGAGAACAGGCCCAAATCAGCTGAACGGTCCACTTCATTCCCAGAATTATCCTCCTGAACCTCCTCTGGAGACTCTTCAATGACAACACATTCTTTCTGAGATATGGGGCCCAAAACTGTAGACAGTACTCTAGCAGCAGCCTGACTAGTGTCTCAGAAAGCTTCAGCATTATCTCCTTGCTTTTATATTCTATGCCCCTTGAAATAAATGCCAACATTGCATTTGCCTTCTTTCCCACAGACTCAACCTGCAAATTATCTTCTGGGAATATTGCACAAGGACTCCTAAGTCCCTCTGCACCTCTGATGTTTGAACTTTCTCCCCATTTCGATAATACTACTGTTCTTTTTAGCAAAATGCATTATCATACATTTCCCAACACTGTATTCGATTTGCCACTCTTTTGACCATTCTTCCAACTTGTCTAGGTCCTGCTGTAATCACATTGCTTTCTTTTGCTTTTTAAATCTTTTTATTGAATTAGTATACACAAGGTAAAACATATAGCAACCAATACATTGTTACGATATACAAGAAATATTAATACAAAAAAAAACAATGCAAACAAAGTAGGTTGGTTATAAAATAACAAGGTAATATAATAGTATACTAGTTTTCCATTTAAAATGATAAAAGAGTAAAAAACCCCGAAACCACCCCCTAAAAAAAACTACCGTGCCACTAAGCTACAAAGCAAAGCAATGGGCTAACTAGGTAAATAGTAGACTTAAACAGATTAAACAATTACATCCTCAAACCCGATCTCCACTAATAGCAGATAAAATCCACGAAGGGAGTGTATATATGATCAGAGAGAAAAAAATAGTTACATTAAATGAAAATATTGAATATAAGATCTCCAGGTCTGTTCAAATTTAACTGAAGTGTCATAAAGATTATTTCTGATTTTTTCCAAATTTAGACACAGTATCGTTTGAGAGAACCAAAAAAACATAGTTGGGGTATTAATCTCCTTCCAATGTTGTAAAATACACCTTTTCGCCATTAATGCAATCACTCTACGCGCTGAGGGGGATAAATTACTAGAAGTTTTAGGTAATCCAAAGATAACAGTAATAGGATGGGGAGAAATATCACTGTTCAAAACCTTTGAAATAATATTAAAAATGTCTTTCCAAAAAGTTTCCAGAGTAGGACAAGACCAAAACATATGGGTCAAGGAAGCTATCTCCCCATGACACCTATCACAAAGAGGGTTAATATGAGAATAAAAACGAGCTAATTTATCTTTAGCCATGTCTGCTCTATGGACAACTTTAAATTGAATTAAGGAGTGTTTGGAACAGATAGGGGAAGAATTGGCTAATTGTAAAATATGAGCCCAATCATCCGCCGGGATAGTAAGGCCCAATTCCTTTTCCCAGTCAGTCCTAATCTTATCGAATGGAGCTATCCTAAGTTTCATGATAGTATTATAAATAATAGCCGTTACACCTTTCTGACAGGGGTTGAGGTTAATGATAGTGTCTAAAATATTTGTAGGGGGTAGCGCCGGAAGGGAAGAAAATATGGTATTTAGGAAATTTCTAACTTGCAAATATCTAAAAAATGCATTCTTGGTAAATTGTATTTAATAGATAACTGTTCAAAAGACATAAGGGAACCATCTGAAAATAAGTCCAAAAACCGTGATATACCATTAGTCTTCCAAATTTGAAAGGCACGGTGCGTAGAGGAGGGGAGAAAAAATATATTGCGAATAATAGGAATTGCTAGCACAAGTTGATCAAGATCGAAAAATTTTCGGAATTGAAACCAAATGCGTAAGGTATGTTTAACTATCAGGTTGCAAACCTGTTTATAGCATATCAAATCGGAAGGAAGAGAAGAACCTAATATAGAGCCAAGTGCATAGCCTTGAACAGAATGTAATTCCAAAACTACCCATTTAGGAATGGATAGTATATCTTGGTCAAGTAACCAAAATTTCATGTGTCGAATATTAATTGTCCAATAATAAAATCTAAAGTTAGGTAATGCCAAGCCTCCATCTCTCTTAGCTTTCTGTAGATGCATTCTACCCAATCTCGGGTTTTTATTTTGCCAAATAAATGAAGAGATTTTAGAGTCTACTTTATCAAAAAAGGATTTTGGAACAAAAATCTGTAATGCCTGAAATATATACAAGAATTTTGGCAAAATAAACATCTTAACAGCATTAATACGACCAGTCAAAGTTAAATAAAGTAGAGACCATTTAAAGGAAAGTTGTGTATGTGGTCAATTAAGGGTAAGAAATTAGTCTTAAATAAATCCTTATGTTTACAGGCAATTTTAATTCCAAGATATGAAAAATGATTATTAACCAATCTGAACGGCAGGTTCTGATATAAGGGAACTTGCTTATTAATAGGGAAAAGTTCACTCTTATTAAGATTTAATTTGTATCCTGAAAAAAGCATAAATTGTGCTAATAAATCTAAAGCTGCTGGAATAGATTTTTGAGGATTAGAAATATATAAAAGTAAATCATCAGCATAAAGTGATACTTTATGAGAATTTAACCCATGAGTTACACCAATAATGTTAGGAGATTCTCAAATAGCAATTGCAAAAGGTTCTAATTCTATATCAAATAATAGAGGGCTAAGAGGACAACTTTGTCTGGTACCTCGAAAAAGAGGAAAAAAAGGTGAATTTAGAGTGTTAGTATGAACTGAGGCCATAGGAGAATGGTATAACAATTTGATCCAGGATATAGATTTCAGGCTGAAGTTAAACATTTCAAGCACCTTAAATAAGTAGGGCCATTCGACCCTATCAAAGGCTTTTTCAGCGTCTAGGGAAATGACGCATTCAGGATCATTTTGTGACAGGGTATAGACAATATTTAAAAGTGTACGAATATTATAAAAAGAGTAGCGATTCTTAATAAAACCTGTTTGGTCTTCCGAAATAATATAAGGAAGTGCTTTTTCTAGTCTATTTGGTAATAATTTAGAAAAAATCTTCGAGTCAACATTTAACAAGGATATTGGTCTATAAGATGCACATTGAGCAGGGTCTTTATCCTTCTTTAATATTAAAGAGATCGATGCTCTATAAAATGATTCTGGTAGTTTACCAAGTTTTAATGAGGCCTCCAGAACCCTGGATAACCAGGGGACTAATGAGGGTGCAAAAGATTTTTAAAATTCCACGGTAAACCCATCAGGGCCAGGAGCTTTCCCCGAGTTCATAGAAAAAATAACATTCTTAATCTCATCAGTAGTAAAGGAAGTTTCTAACATAGAAGATGTATCGTGTGTAATCTTAGGGAAGTCTAGATTATCTAAAAAGTCACACATATGTTTAGAATCTCATGGAGATTCTGATTGATATAAAGAGGAATAAAAATCAAAGAAGAATTGATTAATCTCAGCTTGATCAAATGTCAGTTGATCTTTTTGATTATAAATCTGATTAATTTGAAATTTAATGGAGTTAGTCTTCAATTGATTAGCCAAAAGTTTAACATAGAACATAGAACATAGAATAGTACAGCACAGTACAGGCCCTTTGGCCCACAATGTTGTGCCGACCCTCAAACCCTGCCTCCCATATAAGCCCCCACCTTAGATTCCTCCATATACCTGTCTAGTAGTCTCTTGACAGGGAAGTGGGCAGAATGTTGGGATGGGCCTGTTGGTAAAATGAACAAGAACAATTCAATAGTAAGGAGATAGATCAATGTACACCCTTGGATATCTAGCTCCCAGCTCTAATGCTCTTTGAGCCATGTCTCCATGAAGCCCTCAACAAAGTTCCCAAAACTTTCAATCTGCACTGTAGCTCATTTACCGTGTTATGTACACTTTGTGCAATCAAATACAACACCGTCAATGTGGCTCTGCTCAGGGATATAGTTGCTAATGAGCAAGTTAATGGGTGGATGTCATTCTGGTTAGCCTGGCCCAGCAGAAGTCCTTCAAATGATTTCACACACATATATAATAGAGATTAGTTTTGAGGAAGGGATCAGAAAGTGAATCCAACTGCTTCACACAGATATCTGTCATCAAGTGGAAGATTGATTGGAGCAGATTGAGAAGGCAAACAAAATATTGTCTCTGTTGAAACAGTTTTCTCTATTCATAACAGGAAAGAACTTGGTCAGCAGCTGTCCTGATCAGATTTTTGAGAGAAATGTTGACAATTCCTTTACTGCCATAGATACTGCTTCACCTGCTGAGTTCCTCCAGAACAGTGTTTGCTGTTCCAGATACCTGTACCTACAGTCTCCGGTGTCTCCATATCCAAGAGCACATTCTCATACCTTGTGCACTGTTGCACAAAGTAAATCTCAATAATTTGCTGGGATGGTGGGGAGGGGATGCTGTAATTTTACTTTTCTCTGACACTATGCTGTCTTATTTTAACCTAATTTGTAATTAATCTGACAGCTCCATTTCCCATTGTTCACTTTTATTAGATTTCAAAATGAATGTTGCTCAAAGCACAGCCAAATCTCCCCATACTACTTTCTGCAAGGACTGAAGGAAAGGTTTATGATGTTTTGTCACTTTCAATATGTGATTTACATGAGCTGTCTGATGCAGGAGTGAGAAACAAAATGTGGGAAGTGGGGGAAGTTTGGAAACTAAGAGCAGTTGTGCTTTGAAATTCATTAGGCAACACAGTCAAGGTACACTTGCGTCATTAAAAGACACATCACGGAGCAGCCAAAGAAGGCAGTTGAAATGCTGCTCCTGTATCAGCACAGTTTCAAGGGACATAGTTTGCTGAGTCTGGCTGTTCTTTGCCTCATTATTCAGAGATGAGACAGGTTTTGCATGTGTACTGTTGTTCAGGTTGTTTAGAATTTTAATGGTGGAAAATATGGTGCAAATAAAGCAAAGCAAAAAGTGGCCAAAATGTCAAAATGAATTGACAGGTGATATCACTACTCCAGGGTTAAGGAAATTCACCCTCTTTATAAAGATACATTTTGATCCAGGATTTGCATTCGGGGACATTTGATGCCAGAGGAAAGAACAGGTAAGAATCTTATGGAAATGCTGTTATGTTCCGTCACTGTGATGGACTTGATGGAATTAACTCTCTATGTGCTGATTCCATTGATGTCTGTTCAATTGGGACAAGTACTTGAGCAGGTACAGACCCGCTTTCTCCAGTCACCAACCTCCACACTGGACCTTCTGGTATCTCTTATCTCATAAATAAAAATAAAATATGCAGATGTTGGAAATCTGAGAAAGATAAGCAAAATTCTTGAAACATTAAGCTGACCAGGCAGTATCTGTGGAAAGTGAAATTAACAAAATAATTCATGTCATAAAGACAAAGACTCATACAGTATGGAACATGATACCTTCAGCCCACTGTTTCGTGTTGTGATAGATTTGCCAATGTTAGCTCCGTATTCCTCTGAACCATTCCCATCTATATACCGTACATGCCCAATAAACTTTTATATGTTGTTCATATACCTGCTTCAAGTAGATACTCTGGATGTTTATTCAATGTACAAACATTGTCTGGATGCAATGGTCCTTATTCTGACCCCTGACAAACACTACTGGCACTGACCTTTAGTGCAAAAGACAATCTTGCACTGTCATCATCTGCTCTTCTTATTCTTGTGTATTTAATATTTCAGAGTCTTTGAGCAATCTTGCATATATACGAGGAGCGATTGATAAGTTTGTGGCCTAAGGTAGAAAGAGTCAATTTTAGAAAACCTAGCATATTTACTTTTCAACATAGTTCCCTCCTACATGTACACACTTAGTCCAGTGGTCGTGGAGCAGATGGATCCCTTCTTTGTAGAAGTGGTCCACAGCAGGGGTGATTGATAAGTTCATGGCCTAAGGTAGACGGGAATGAGTTATACAGCTCTCATTACATGCATTTGCAGTCCAACTCTTTGAGTGAAAATGTAGAGAGTTTGAAGTTTCTGCTCATCTCCTTCTATCTTAGGCCATGAACTTATCAATCACCCCTGGAGGTCCAATACGCTGAATTCCACAAAGAAGGGATCCGTATGCTCCACGACCACTTCACTAAGTGTGTAAATGTAGGAAAAATAAATGTGCTAGGTTTTCTAAAATTGACTCCTTCTACTTTAGGCCACAAACTTATCAATCACCCCTCGTATATTGCTTGATGAAACATTCTGATTTGTTTAAATAATTCATTATGGGTTATGTATATAAATACATGAATTGCAGATGTCGTTACACTACCTCATGATATGAACGCGCCTCACTTGATGTAAACACAAACTTAGACTCATAGTTTGGACTCCCATGTCTTCCTTTGAATTAGTTTAAAGTTTTGAAACTATAAAGCATAACACCTACTATTAAAACAATTCTGTATCAACCAAGCTATTTCTATCTGGGTTCTATGCAATCTAATTTCCCATACTACACAGAACCTTATCAAAAGCCTCAGTGAGGTCCTCACACACCACGTGTACCACCCGGACCTCAATGCCCTGCTTGGTTATTTCTTCAGAAAACACAAATTCATGCGACACAATTTCCCATGCACAAATCCACACGGACTATCCCTGAACAATCACTGTCTTTCCAAATGCTTATCACTTTGAATCTCCTCCAGTAACTTAAGTACCTCAATTGTTAGTGTGGTATATTTAACATTTCAGTTGGATTTGTGCGATTTTGTAAAATGGAGGTAAATATATATTGTTTAATTGAACATTCTTATTTATGTAAATAATAAATGAATGCATACATCACGATGCTACCACCTGATAATTGTATGCCTCGCTTACAGTAAAGACAACGTTACCTGTATTCTGGTCCCCCTGTTTTTCTTCCAATTAGTTTTTTAATTTGGAGTTACAAAACATTGCTGTTATTCTTACTGGTCTATAAACAAAGTTTTTCTTTGCAGCTCTTCTTACATAAGGGCAAACACTGGCCACCTCCAGTCCTTTGGCACCTTGTTGTTCTTCAGTCATTAAGTCGAGTCCAACTCTTCGTGATCTCCTGGACCATAGGGTCCATAGGGTTTTCATGACAAGATACAAAAGTAGATTGCCAGGCCTTTCTTCCCCACAGATACTGCTGCTGCCCAGGTTGTGACCTGGCTGTGTTTGAACTCAGGACCGTCTGCCTTGAAGTCCAGTGCTGATGCGACAACACCATCAGCTGACACTTTAGCTGTGCTTAATAATAATGTGAACAGCTTATCTCAGCCAAGGCTCCCAAAGTGCTTTTTTTTCCCCAGCATCCCCGGTGTCCTTGTATATACCTTACTGAACCTTGGAGATTTATCCACCTTCATACATTTTAAGACATCCACCATCTTCTCTGCTGTAATACAGATAATCCTCAAGACATCCTCATCGACTAACTAGAGTTCCAAAGTCATCAGATCTTCCCTTGCTGTAAAAATAGAGGAGAAACATTCATAAAGGATCTCACCATTTCCTGCGGCTCACAAGTGGATGTTCATTTGAACCTTGAGTGGTCCTAATCAACCTGTAGTTACTTTTACCCTTCTTGTTTTTACAAAATCTCCTTGGTTTCTCCTTCATCTTCTCTGCCAAAGCTATCTCATTCCTCTTTTTGATGTTCTGATTTCACTCTTGAGTATACTCGTGCCCTATACTCCTGGAGTCATTTATTTGATCCCAGCTGCCTGTATCTGACCATGTCTCTTTCATTTTGGGGCAACACAGTAACATAGTGGTTAGCACAGAACTTTAGTCTACAGGTGACCCAGGTACAATTCCCACCACTACCTGTAAGGAGTAAACTCCATGACTGTGTGGGTTTCCTCCCACAGATGTACCCATTGGTGGGTTAATTGATCATTGCAAATTGTCCTGCGATTAATCTGGGATTAAAGTGGGGAATTGTAGGTGGCACGGCTCAAAGGGCTGGAAGGGCCTATGGTGCATTGTAGCTCAATAAATAAATAAAATATCCTGACCAGAACCTCAATAACCTTAGGCATTGAGATCAAAGACCCTAAATCGGATTTGGGAAAACAATTTTTAAAAAAAGGCAGTTTTATGTTGTAGAGAAGGTGAAAGGAAGTAGGTTTTGCACACATGGAATATATGTTTTTGTGTGAAACAAGGTAAAATGGGTTAACAGGAGTATTTGAAAAGTGTTTATTCTTCTTTGTCTCTGTTCAATGTTATCAGGTGTGTAGAACATGTTCAGATTTGTTTCTGTTACAAGACCTCGGTTTCAGAATTGTATAGCAGTGGTGTGATGATGGCAGCCCTGTACACCTGGATTTCTGTAGACAGACGCAGCTGCTGGTACTTCCATGGATGTTTTCGCAAGCTCTTGAAGGCACTGCTGGCTTTGGCGAATCAAGGCCTGACTGAGCAGATGCATTGTCATCAGCGGGTAAGAACGGTCGGAAGAATTTGAAAGGAGTGTATTTTTTCTTCAGCGGTTTGATCGAAGCACAACTGCGCAAGCGCGTGGTCATCAGAGAGTTAGACCAGCAGGAAGAATTTAAAAAGATGTCAGGTTTATAGAGTGGGCTCTGGAGTAGAGGGAGTCAGAGTAGGAGGGCTTTGGCTCAATGGGTTGAGGTGAGGTAAGTTACTTGTGAAGAGTAGGAATAGGAAGTATGTCTGCGAGGCTGGTGTTCTGTACTGGGTGTCAGATGTGGGATGTCCAGGAGAATTCCAGCATCCTGGATGGCCGCATCTGAGGCAGGTGCGTCGAGCTGCAGCTCCTTAGGGACCGTGTTAGGGAACTGGAGATGCAGCTCGATGACTATCATCTGGTCAGGGTAAGAGAGGAGGTGATAGAGAGGAGCTATAGGCAAGCAGTCTCACCGGTGCTTTGGGAGACAGATAACTGGGTGACAGTCAAGAGAGAGAAGGGCAAGGGTCAGACACTAGACAGTACCACTGTGGCTGTCCCCTTTAACAACAAGTACTCCTGTTTGAGTGCTGTTGGGGGCAGGGGGGGATGACCTACCTGTGGGAAGCAACTGTGGCCGTGTCTCTGGCACAGGGTCTGGCCCTGTGGCTCAGAAGGGTAGGGAAAGGAAGAGGATGGCAGCAGTGATTGGGGACTCCATAGTTAGGGGGTCAGACAGGTGATTCTGTGGATGCAGGAAAGAAACATGGATAGTAGTTTGCCTCCCAGGTGCCAGGGTCCAGAATGTTTCTGATCGCATCCATGATATCCTTAAGTGGGAAAGTGAATAGCCAGAGGTTGTGGTACATATTGGTAACAATGACGTAGGAAAATGGAAACAGACTACAGGGAGCTACAGGAAGTTGGGAAGGAGGACCTCAAAAGTAGTAATCTTAGGATTACTGCCTGTGCCACGTGACAGTGAGTATAGGAATAGAGTGAGGTGGAGGATAGATGTGTGGCTGAGAGATTGGAGCAGGGGGCAAGGATTCAGATTTCTGGATCATTGGGACCTCCTTTGGGGCAGGCATGACTTGTACAAAAAGGAGGGGTTACACTTGGATCTGAGGGGAACCAATATCCTGGCAGGGAGGTTTGATAAGGCTACTGGGGAGAGTTTAAACTAGAATTGCTGCGGGGGTGGGGGGGCGGTGGGAACCAAACTCAAGAGATGGTGGAAGGGGCAGCTTGCTCACAAATCGAGAAAACTTGGAGACAGTGTGAGAGGAAGGATAGACAGGTGATAGATAAGGGATGTATTCAGACTGATGTTTTGAGATGTTTCTATTTTAATGCAAGGAGTATCATGAACAAAGCGGATGAGCTTAGAGTGTGCATCAGTACTTGGAGCTATGATGTTCTGGCCATTACTGAGACTTGGATGGCTCAGGAGCAGGAATGGCTACTTAGAGTGCCAGGCTTTAGATGTTTCAGAAAGGACAAGGAGGGAAGCAAAAGAGATGAGGGTGTGGTACTGCTGATCAGATGTAGTGTCACAGTTGCAGAAAAAGAGGAAGACATGGAGGGATTGTATACTGAGTCTTTGTGGGTGGAAGTTAAAACAGGAAGGAGTCAATAACTCTACTGGGTATTTTGATGGACCACCCAATAGTAACAGGGAAATCGAGGAGCAGATAGGGAGACAGATTCTGGAATGGTGCAGTAATAATAGGGTTGTCATGACGGGGGATTTTAATTTCCCTGATATTGATTAGCATCTCCCTACAGAAAGGGGTTTGGATGAGGTAGAGTTTGTGAGGTATGTTCAGAAGATTGCTGAGCCTCTGGTAATGATCTTTGCATCATCAATGGGGATGGGAGGGGTTCCGGAGGATTGGAAGGTGGTAGATGTTGTTTCCTTATTCAAGAAGGAGAGTAGAGATAGCCCAGGAAATTATAGACCAGTGAGTCTTACTTAAGTGTTTGGTAAGTTGTTGGAGAAGATCCTGAGAGGCAGGATTTATGAATATTTGGAGAGGCATAATATGATTAGAAATGATCAGCATGGCTTTGTCAAAGGCAGGTTGTGCCTGACGAGTCCGACTGAATTTATTGAGGATGTGACTAAACACATTGATGAAGGTAGAGCAGTAGATATAGTGTATATGGATATCAGCAAGGCATTTGATAAGGTACCCCATGCAAGGCTTATTGAGAAGGTAAGGAGGCATGGGATCCAAGGGGACATGGCTTTGTGGATCCAGAACTGGCTTGCTCACAGAAGGCAAAGAGTGGTTGTAGATGGGTAAGATTCTGCATGGATGTCGGTGACCAGTGGAGTGCCTCAGGGATCTGTTCTGGGACCCCTTCTCTTTGTGATTTTTATAAATGATCTGGATGAGGAAGTGGAGGGATCAGTTAGTAAATTTGCTGATGACACAATGGTTGGAGGTGTTGTGGATAGTGTGGAGGGCTGTCAGAGTTACAGCGGGACATTGATAGGATACAAAACTGTGCTGAGAAGTGGCAGATGGAGTTCAACCCAGATAAGTGTATGGTGGTTCATTTTGGTAGGTGAAATATGATGGAAGAATATAATATTAATGGCAAGACACTTGGCAGTGTGGAGGATCAGAGGGATCTTGGGGTCCGAGTCCATAGGACACTCAAAGCTGCTGCGCAGGTTGACTCTGTGGTTAGGAAAGCATAAGGTGTATTGGCCTTCATGAATCATGGGATTGAGTTTAAGAGCCAAGAGGTAATGTTGCAGCTGTATAGGACCCTGGTCAGACCCCACTTGGAGAACTGTGCTCAGTTCTGGTCGCCTTATTATAGGAAGGATGTGGAAACCATAGAAAGTGTGCAGAGGAGACTTACAAGGATGTTGCCTGGATTAGGGACCATGCCTTATGAGAATTGATTGAGTGAACCCAGCCTTTTTTCTTTGGAACGATGGAGGATGAGAAGTAACCTGATAGAGGTGTCTAAGATGATGAGAGGCATTGATCGTGTGGATAGTCAGAGGCTTTTTTCCCAGGGCTGAAATAGCTAGCATGAAAGGGCACAGTATGTACAGAGGAGATGTCAGGGGTAAGTTTTTTACGTAGAGAGTGCTGAGTGCGTGGAATAGGCCGCCGGCGATGGTGGTGGTGGCGGCAGATACGTTAGGGTCTTTTAAGAGGCTCCTGGACAGGTACATGGAGCTCAGACAAATAGAGGGCTATGGGTAACCCTAGGTAATTTCTAAAGTGGGGACATGTTTGGCACAGCTTTGTGGGCTGCAGGCCTGTATTCTGCTGTAGGTTTTCTATATTTCTATAACTGAAAACTTTCAACAGGATATTACACACACATGGGCGTGCTCTCCAGAAGGGTTTTCTGGAGTGAATCAGAACCAACATTCAACTACTCTACATCAATATCTGTGGTACAGTTTAAGCCATTAGATGGAAGATATTTTGCATCTCCTTCAAGTCTAGGGAAGGTTGTGCACTCTGCACTGCTGTGTTGCTGTGTTGAATAGGAATCTATTAGGAAGGATGAGAGCATAAGAGAGGCACCCAGGTCACAAACATCCATGACAGTAACATCTTTTCTTTGGTTCCACAGACAGTTCGCAGATTGATCCGCATCTGTAACCAGTTTCAGTTGGTATCAGTGGCCAAAGTCAACCGGACTTAGTGCAAAGCCATACTCATTGGCACGTGATGACCACTCCAACGTCCCCTTTACCATCAGGCCTGTCAACAAGAAGTTCCTAGGGATTTGGTTCAGGGGGGCTGAGTTAAATCATAAGAACTGAGTGGAGCAGATTGAGAAGACCATTGAAAATACTCTATCCATGGAAATGGTGCTCTCTGTCAATAACTGGGAAGAATTTAGTTATTAGGATACCTGATACAGGATTTTGAAAGAAATATTACTGCATTAATCACATTTCTTTTTTGCATAATATTAATGGAATCAATAGCCTATAGCTTCCCTTTCAAGGTTAAGCTTCTGAACCACCAGTATGAGCTGGCATTTTTTGAGCTGTGAACTGAAGTGTTAAAGGTGCAGGACAGTTGCAGTGTAGCATGTATGGGCTGAATTGAGGTGTTGGGGCCCATTGTTCATTGCTAGCATGGATATAGAGGTGATACGATGCGGCAGAACCAAGGGAAGGGGAGGCAGAGTCAAGGCAGCAGGGACCCAGCCTCAGCCTGAGAGTGAAGGGAGAAACAGTTTTGACCAATTTAAGCAGCAGGCCAAATTGGAAATGTCGGGTATGGGCTGAATCAAGGCAATGGTTTCCAGGCCCAAGAGCATATCAGAGAGGGATGGCTTGAGACTGACAGCAAGGAACAACCCTAGGTTTAGAAGCATAGAAGAAAACCTGAAGCACCATACAGGCGCTTCGGCCCACAAAGCTGTGCTGAACATGTCCTTACCTGAGAAATTACCTTGGGGTACCCATAGCCCTTTATTTTTCTGAGCTCCATGTACCTGTCCAGGAGTCTCTTAAAAGATCCTATCGTATCCGCCTCCACCACCACCACCGTCCACGCACTTACTACTCTTTGCGTAAAAAAAACTTACCCCTGATATCTCCTCTGTACCTACTTCAAAGCACCTTAAAACTGTGCCCTCTCATGCTAGCCATTTCAGCCCTGGGAAAAAGCCTCTGCCTATCCACATGATCAATGCCTCTCATCATCTTGTACACCTCTATAATTGACTAATTAAAGCACCAGGCCAGCTAAAAGTATAGGGTGTCAGCGCTGGAGGCAAGGGCTGGTGTTCAGCTCGCTGCTCCGTGATATTTTTCTTGTCTTAGCGCTGAACTGAGGGTGTGACCTGCCGCTAACGGGCTCCTGAGTTGGCTGTGGTAATGACTGGCTTTGCTGCTGTGAACTCACTTTCATGAACTTCAGTTCTGAATGTTACTTGCTTACTTTTATTGCTTGCACAATTTTTTTTCTTTCTGCACGTTGTGTGTTTGACATTTTTAAAAAACGGGTTCTTTTAGTTTTCTTTGTACTGTGGCTTGCCTGTAAGGAGACAAATCTCAAGGTTGTATATAATATACATACTATGACATTAAATGTATTTTGAACTTTAAACTTTTGAACATGGCAATGAATTTTCCTCCATCAGATGCTGCCTGACCTAATGTGTTTCTCCAGAAGATTGTTTACTGCTCCAGCTTACAGCATCATAGTCTCGCAACATACATCAAAGTTGCTGGTGAACGCAGCAGGCCAGGCAGCATCTATAGGAAGAGGCGCAGTCGACGTTTCAGGCCGAGACCCTTCGTCAGGACTAACTGAAGGAAGAGTGAGTAAGGGATTTGAAAGCTGGAGGGGGAGGGGGAGATGCAAAACTTTGCATCTCCCCCTCCCCCTCCAGCTTTCAAATCCCTTACTCACTCTTCCTTCAGTTAGTCCTGACGAAGGGTCTCGGCCTGAAACGTCGACTGCGCCTCTTCCTATAGATGCTGCCTGGCCTGCTGCGTTCACCAGCAACTTTGATGTATGTTGCTTGAATTTCCAGCATCTGCAGAATTCCTGTTGTTAGCATCATAGTCTGTTGTGTTTCCATATCTCATGCATTGTTGGACAAATCAAATCTTAATTATTTGTTGGGGGGAAGTTCAATTTTCTCAAACACTATGCTGTCTTCTTGTAGCATAATATATAATTAACCTAACACCTAATTTCTCCTTGTTCACTATTGTAACGTTTGAAAATAATAACTCTCCTCATGCTACCTTCCCCTGGTTTTGAAGGAAAGCTTTATAAATGTTTGTGTCTTCCAGTTTATTGTATGAAGTTTACTTGAGCTGTCTGATGCAGGAATGAAAAACAAACTGTGGCAAACTAGTGTAAAAATGAAGAAACTAAGAGTTATTGTGTTTTTGGATTCCCTGGGCAATGTAGTCAATGTGCATTTGCAAAGTGAAAGGACACGTCACAGTGTAGTCAAAGAAGGCAGTTGGAATGCTGCTCTTTTAACTGGCGTGGCGTCAAAGGACATGGGTTTGCCGAGTAAAGCTGCCTCTGTTTCACTGCTCTGAGGATTGTGGTGGAATTTTTGAGAAAAGACAAATTTTGCATGTGTACTGTTGTTGTTAAAGTTGTGATAACTGGGGCTGGTAATGGGGGCAAGCTCCCACTACCTTCTCCCAAGCGGCAGTTCTTTTGCAGACTGCATCAGGTTTTCCTCCAGGATTTCCCTGTATTTCGCTACATTCATTCGACCCTCTACTATATTTCTCAGTCGCCAAATATTCTGCACCCACTTGGGAGAGAAGTGCTCATACAAACATCATCAATAGACAGCTCCATACTTCTATGAGAATAATCTCAGGAGCCCTGAATCCTCACCTGTCCAATGGCTCCCAACAGCGAGTGGAATAACAGCTTCCCCAGAATTCTACAAGCCTATCCAAAATATGCCTAACAACATTCCAGTTCATAATCTTATTGAACATTCTCCTCCAACTTCCCGACTCAAATCCCCAAAGCCTTTCTACAACTTGATAAACATTGATTCCTGTGATGAACACACTGAATGGCCTGGGTCATCAAGTTTCTCGACTTGACATTGCTTGATCTCAATCGGTACCATCCTGACAGATATATCAGGATGAAATATCACCAAGCTAATTCTCACACTACTTTAAAATATAAATGACAGATACAAGTTAAACAGTACACACTTAAAACCACAGAGTATGTATTCTGCAATCTGCTCCTTACTGTACCTGCTTCTGAACTCCTAATGCCTGTTGTATTCCTTTGCATCTAACTGTTACACCAACGTTACAGATGTTTTGTTAAAGCACAAACACACGTGCAAATGCATGTAATGCCCCGGTTAATGTTTTTACTTCTATGCTGTAAGTATTGCACTTCAGCAGTCTGTAAGAGCAGTCTGTTCTGCTTTCAGCCTGTTCGGGTTATTGATGAAGACGAGGGATGTTGAGGAATGTGTGTTATCCAATTAGGATGGTGGAACTGGGAGAAGGCTTTGGAGAATGCTGTGGGGGAGAGGTTTTGTGAGGGACACTAAGGTTGGGCTTGGTCTTTTGTTTGGCGGGAGATGAAGAGAAAAGACACTGGAGGGAACCAGTCATAGGATTTGATCTGGTGAGAAAATGTGAGTTGATAGGATCAAGGCACAGAGGTCTACCAAGGATCAGTGAATCTGGCTGTTCACCGTATGTCTCCAACCTATGCACATTTGACTGTTTAATTAAATTGGGCCTTTTTTGACCTTTTTTTTCTTTTCTTCAGTTAAGTTATGTCCATAAATATAATTCTTTATAACTGTGTGCAGTGTGCAATCTGCCCATGCCAGTGGACGACTGCAGAGGCAGGAAGTTACTCAGCATTCACACAAACTGGGGTCTGGGTGGGCGAGACATCCCAAATCCACAGATATGAAGGGACCAAAGTCATATACTCCCCAGACGCATGAAGCTGGAGAAAGATGAGTTCTCGTCGTGGAATCCAGTGGCTGATAACGAGGGGTCTGATGAGCTACATTTCCAGAGATGCCCAGTGAAAAGGGGTTTCATGTGTTGTTACATACTTCATGGATATCTTCTGATTGTCTTATGAGGATGATGTAATGGTCTTGTGGAGGTCACATGGCATAATTTTCCCGCCGATGTGAGGTCACATGATGACCTATTCTCACCAGCTATATAAGCGTAGACCTCTGGTGACGCAGTTAGTTTTCAGTTAGATCGTCAGTCAGATACTCCACTACGCCGCGTATTGGTCTTACGATGCAGTTTAACTTTAAAACGGAGTTTTACTGTCTATTGTAAGGTACAGCAGTGTTGGGCCGGCAGTTTCACCAATAGCTGCCAGATTTGTTGATGTACCTTTTCAGTAATATTGGAGAGTGAAGACGGGGACCTGAAGGAGTCGTTTGGTGGTTTTGGGGAGGATCGACCATTGTTGAATTCGTTCAAGTAACAATAATATGCATGAGATAACCTCTGCTAAAAGAAGCAGAAAAGGTTGTGCAGTATCTAGTCTATTCTACAGAGAAAAAAATCAGTGCCTTTAAACCGTTTTATTTCCGTTGTCATGAATCCTGCGGACAAGGCAGGTTCCGGCTGGGATTGACAGCAACGTTGTGTCTTTGAGGAATTCTTTACTTCAGGAAAGTTTCTCCTAATTGACTGTATAAATCTCTTGGACTTTCAAATTTACCATTCGAAGAACTGTATTTGAATTTACCACTTTAAGACTGTTTTCGCACTTACTGCTTTAAGAACTAGTACTGAGTTTAGCAGTTTGTTAAATGGCAGCTTAGGAGTTTACTTCCGGTTTATCTTTTTACTAATTTTGAGCTGAGTTTAATAAATATTTATCTGTTTATAAAACCTGACTCAATTCTATATTCATTGTTGCCAGTCACATGACAGTATAAGCTAAAAATACAGTTTCAGGAATGAGTATTCACACTCTACTGGCATTTCAAACCTTCAATAACCACGCTTTTCAACTGTTGGCCTGTCTCAATAAATTTACACACCAAGTTTAGTCTCTTGCATTAACACGCATGCATGCACACACACCGCACTACTTGTATAAGTACCAGTTCATCTTTCTGTGATCCCATAGCCACTGACCCAAACAGGTTCAAAGTATGATGGCTAATTTTAAAAATATTCACCCACTTAGACTGCTGAGATCTTTGGCCACATGATGGGTCGCAAAGGCATCGCAGATGAATCCCCAAATATTGCAGTTTGAGCAAAGTCACCAGAGAGACACAGCTAGTAGAGATGAAGTAGTTTTTTGTTTGTCAAAGTGAGATACAGCAGGAATCATATTAAGGCCCTCTTGGAGGAAGAGGCATGGTCAACCCAACATTACGTGACATTTTATAAGCTAAACATCAAAGGACAATTCTATATTTACAATGCTTCCTTTGAATACATCTAACTTTCATATCTCCTTCTTCACACTCACTCTCCAGACAACCAAAATGGATGTTAATCTGCATTGTCTGGTTTTTCAATTAATAGCTCTTGAAACTGATTGTCCAGAGCTGCTTTTTAAATTTAATCTGCAGTCCATGTTGAGATCTAAAGATTGGTGCCTGGTTAGTTGCTGAAGTTCATAGTTTGCTATATACCTCAAGTCCAGAGTATGCTCAACACAATGCAAGGTTAGTAATTTTGCAGTTGACTCCTAATAGGTGGTGTTGGTATTAGTGAAGATGGTTATCAAGATTTACACAGAAATTTTTTTAAGCTGGTTAATTGGACAGGAAAAAAAGGCAAATGGAGCTTAACCGAGATATGCACAATGAGTAGCCTTCTGGAAAGATTATGGTAGGATACTCACAGGCAATTCCTGGGTCCTGAGAATTGTTGTAGAACAGATGGACCTCAGAATTCAAGTGTATGGTTCCCTGAAAGCACCATCGCAGGTAAATACAGTGGCAAATAAGGCTTTCATCAGTCTTGACAACGTGTACAGAAGTTGAGATGTTATTCTTTTGCACGTGATGCTGGTGAGGACACATTTAGAATATTATGTTCAATTTTGGACAGCCTCGGAGACAAGAGGACATACATGAGCCAGATATACCATCTAGTTGAGTGGTGTCGCATCTACAATCTTGCATTCAATGTCAATAAAACAAAAGAGATGATTGTGGTGTAACACTAGTGTAGCGCTTGTCTTATCTCGTGTGACTGGTCGATGCACTCTCTATTGGAAAATCACATTACGTAGTACTACACTAGGTGCTAGAAAGTCATCAGAAGCTCTAGGTATTGGTAGGAGGCATTGAACAGAAAATGCACACTTCCAGAGGTAAGTTTCTTTAAAAAATAGCAATATGTACAAAATATTTACATGAGTAAGAACAATTAAAAATTCCAAAGTAAATCTCATTCAGTACGATTGTGAGCATTCTGACTGGCTGCATCACTGTCAGGTATGGAGGGGGTGGGGGACAGCTTTTGCACAGGATCGAAAGAAGTTACAGAAAGTTGTAAAATTGGTCAGCTCCATCATGAGTACTAACCTTCGTAGTATCCAAGACATCCTCAAGGAGTGGTGCCTCAGAAAGACATCGCCCATTACTAAGAACTCCTATCACCCAGGACATGCCCTCGTCTCATTGGTATCATCAGGAAGGAGTTACAGAAACCTGAAGGCACACACTCAGCGATTCAGGAACAGGATTTTCCCCTTTGCCATCTGATTTCCCAATGGACATTGAACCCATAAATACTGCATCATTTTTTTATTATTTCTGTTTTTGCACTACTATTTTTAAATTTAACTATTTAATATACGTATATATACTTACTCTATGTAATTTAGTTGTTTTTTTTTCTTTATTTATCATGTATTGCATTGTACTGCTGCCGCTTAGGAATTTTATGGTGATATTAAACCTGATTCTGATTCAGATTCCCTTCTATGTGAAATATGTCATTAAACAGGAAAGAACACTGAGAGGATTTACCAGGATGTTCCTGGAGAGAAGTTGAAAAGTTTTTCTCGGCGGCCGTTAATCAGCACTAGAGGTCATTCACTGATGATGCAGAGCAAGAAGCCGTTGATTGGTGATGCAGCGTGAGGGTTAAAAGGAGCTCGGGTGCTTTTGAGCTTTTTGCTCTGCAGGTGGCTATCAGCACGAGTGGGCATTCGTTGGTGACACAGTGCGAGTTTTAAAAAGAACTCGGGTGCTTGCTCTGCCATTCCTCTGGACTGATAGTCAACATTTTAAATTTTTGGCTGAAAGAGGAGGCGGTTTGTCTGTAGAAGAGCTAGAGAGTACTACATGCATGAGTGTCTGCATCCAACAGTGAAGCATGGTGGAGGTTCTAGAGCTGCATTTCTGCAATTGGAATTGTATTTTTTTCACATGAGCCTAAAATCTTTGCACAATGCTATCCATTCTATCTCACGAAGAATCACATTTCTTTCAGGGAGATTGCCTTTCATTCCTCTAAACTCCAATGAGTGGACACTAGTGTTTAATACAAGCGGTTCAAATTCATAAGATAATCCCTCCACCTGAGACCATCCTAGTGTGTTCCCTCTAAATCATCTCCAGTGAAATAATTTCTTTCCTTTAATAGACAGAACAAAATTTCACAATGAACTACCTACCATATCAGGAAGCCTTTGCACCAGTACTGTACAAATTTTATATAGAAGAACTCACTTAGGACTGAAGTCAGCAGGCTAATCTCACATAAAGAGTTCAATGGAAGGCCAATGTTTTGGGTCACATGGTAGCACTGTGTTGGGGCGACGCTATTAATTACTGCTCAGGATGTTGGATTTCAGATATCAATTCTGGCGTCATTTGTAAGGAGTCAGTAGGTCCTGCCCATGGAATGTGTGGTTTGACTCTGGGTCAGTTGGTTTAGTCCCACAGTCCAATACCGGTTAGGTTAGTTGGTCATTGTCCTGTGATTAGGTTAGGATCGGAGTTGTCCGGGGTTACTGGGTAGTGAGACTCAAAGGGCCAGAAGGGGCTATTCCATGCTGTACCTCAAAAAAAAAAAATCTGGACTAAAGAAAGGTGCTGAAAGAAAAGCCAGCGATTGGTTTCCTTCCACAGATGCTGCCTGACCCACTGTGGTTCTTCCAGCAGTTCGTTATTCAGCTTCAGATTCCAGATTCTGCAGTCTCTTAAGACTCCCCACAAAAAAAAGACTACTGGAAATCCTGAACTCACCTCAAAGGGCTGGATCTTCTTCTTTCAAACAAATTCAAGACTGGAATTTTGTTGGATGAGGAACATTGAAGGATGACAGAACAACGGAGTTCTGGAAAATATCAGCCATGCACCAGTTGACAGAGCACACAGTGAATGGTCAACTTCTGTCTTGTTGTTCCTGATTCAATAACATAACAATTCAAAACAACCATGGAGATGGTGCACTTTGACACCTGTTGTGTAGTAATCTTCACTGAAAGGGTGCGCTGGTGAACCTTAGCTGAGAAAGTGACTGTGCACATCTCTGATGCTCCCTGTGATCAGTTCCTCACAATAATCTTAATTCACCAGGCACTAGTGTGGAAAATGTCACCAAGACAGAGCTCTGGGGTGAGGCTGACGTCATCAGAAGTGTGGCATTCATCACTCCAACTGAAAGATAAAAGTTCATTCAAAAATCGAATAGCAGAAATGACAGTGAAATAACATTGTCCTTTGGGTGCAACAAGGAAGTGTTTACACAAAAATAGAAATTGTTAGGAACATGAGAGTCTCTGTATTGTGCTGTAAGTTTTCTATGTTTCTATGTTTTGTTACGTACCCCGTAACTGTGTTGCCAAACCAGCAGAATGGACCACTTAGTTGGAGTCTGGTTTAACAGAAGCTAATGAAGTTTTATTAAAGAAATAAGTAACACAGTACTCTAAACGCAAGGATATAAATGCAACAGGTTGGCAATGATAAAACACACATGTACACAGAACTAGGGTAATAGGAATCAACCAAGCCCTATCGCAGTCTAGGGGTGAAATGATCAGTCTCAAGTGATGCAGAGTTCAGTTCAGCTTAGTACAGTTCGCAGTAATCGCTGTTGTGCCGTTGGAGAGAGAGAGAGAGAGATAGAGATATTCAAATCTGATTCAGCAGACCTTTGATGTTCTTCTCAGTTAGCTCTCGGGCAGACCTTTTGTTATGTCTTCTGTGGTCACCGATTGTGACCCCTCCACTCCGGATACGACCGTTCTTCCGCAGTGAACCCGGCACCCAGGCAAGGGCGGACGCACAAACCAGGTTCCCGCCGATCGTACCCTTTCACCCTGTGCGTCTATGGTCGGTTCCCGCGAACAGACCTCCAAACTCCCACCAACTTGTGGGGGCACACCGCTCTTCCAGGGTCTTGTTATCTCGTGATCTCGTGGTGTGTCGTGCCCTAGCGAACCTGTTCTTTTTATCCCCCTGCTGGGGTATCGCCTGTCCATCAAACTTCAAACAGTTCAGGTTCAAAGCAACCGGTCTGTCAATACTCTTAATTGTGTTTCTCTTCCGTTATCTCTCTCCTCTCTCATTAACATTTTGAACGCTTCTCCATTGTCTCCCTTATCTCTCTTATCAGTATTAATCTTCTGATAACTTGGTTTGTCGTCACATTAGGAACATGAGAGTCTCTGTAAAACAGAAGCTAGTATATTTTTGTTACAATCACCTGTGTTTATGAATGGGAGGGGGTATTGTCTGATCTCTGCACCCCCTTCCCCTCCACTAGTAATATTGTCTACCTTTCCTCTCTCCTCTTAGACCTCATCTCGAGTTTTGACTCAAAATGCTGACAATTCCTTTCCCTCCGTAGATGCTGCTCAATTTGCTGAGTTCCTCCAGCAGTTTGTTTGTTCCAAATGAATTGAATTTCCACCTTCTTCATCATTAAATGATTCCTTGTAGTAGAACCAAATTAATAGAGATTCTGCCAGAGGAATTGTTTGAGGCAGCTACAATAACAACTTTTTAAAGACAGGTAGACATGTTCCTCGATAGGAAAGGTTCAGAAGGTTATGGGCCAAATGCCAGCAATAGGAACTAGTTTGAATGGAGCAGTTTAGTCAGCATGGACCAGTTGTGCTGAAGAGACAGCCTCCGTGCTGTATAATGCGATGACTCTCTGCTGCTGAAACTACTGAGTGGTTCCAACAGTTTTTGCCTCATCTACACAGACAACCTACACACAAAAATGCAAGAACATCAGTCTGATAGCAATCCCCAGTGTATGTGACTGGGCATCAAGATCATTACTGACTGCACATGGTAAAATAACATCAACTGTACCAGTGTCTCCTCCTGCCCAATGCTCCAAACAACTTCAGGGCATGCAACGCAACACCAGCTGTGACAAGAGAACCAGTTTTCAGAAGATTGATGCCGATAAGAGGACAATGGGGGAACATGCAAGGTGCTAATAAGAGAGAGACGAGAGAGATTACCGAAAGGAGACACCGTTCCGAGTATTGTCAGAGACCGGTGGCTTTGAACCCTGAACTGTTTGAAGTTTGATGGACAGGCGATACCCCAGCAGGGGGATAAAAAGAACAGGTTCGCTAAGGCAACAGACACACGACACCACGAGGTAACGAGACCCTGGAAGCCGTGTGCTCCCACAAGTTGCTGGGAGTTTTTGGAGGTCTGGTCACGGGACCAGCCATAGACGCACAGGGTAGAAAGATACGGTCGGGCGGGAACCTGGTGTGTGTGTCCGCCCTTGCCTGGGTGCCGGGTTCACCGCAGAAGAACGATCGTATCTGGAACGGAGGGATCACAGTCGGTGACCTCAGAAGACATTACAAAGGGCTCGCCCGAAAGCTAACTGCGAGGAATATCGAAGGTCTGTGTGGAATCCGTTTTGAATATTCATTCGCTTTCGCTCTCTCTCTTCTCCCCGCACCAACGGCACAACAGCGATTACTGCGAACTGAACTGAACTAAATTGAACTGAACTTTGTGTCACTTGAAACTGATCATTTACCCCTAGACTGCAATAGAGCTTGATTGATCCTATTATCCTAGTTCTGTGTACACGTGTGTTTTATCATTGCTAAACTGTTGCATTTATATCCTTTTGATTAGAGTACTGTGTTGCTTATTTCTTTAATAAAACTTTCTTAGTTCCAGTAATCCAGACTCCAACTAAGTGGTCCATTTCTGCTGGTTTGGCAACCCAGTTACGGGGTACATAACACCAGCCAAGAAAGTTAACCACCACCAGGTGAGCAGCCACTGCCTGTAACAGCAGCAGACATGAGAAGGAATCTACAGAGGTCAAACCCCTATAAGGCCAGACCAAACAACATTCCAGGCTGAGGTCTCAGGTAGCGTGCACACCAGCTCACTGACATTTTCACAGACACCTTCCACACTTCACTCATCCAGGCTTCAAATCAGCCACCATCATCCCTGCACCAAGGAGCTCTGCAGATTCAGAAGCAAATGACAACCGTCCACTGGTACTGACGTCAATCATCATGAAGTGCTTTGAATGGCTGTAATGGCACATATCAGAATCTCTATTCCTCCCACATTGGACACTCACCAATATGCTTACCAGCAGAACTGCTGAACAACAAGTGTATAGCATCTATCTTTCTCCTGGGCCAACACACATAGGAAATAAGGACACTTAAGTCAGAATCCTGTTTCTGGATTTCAATTTACTTTTCAACAGTATTGCTCTACAGACCTCAGCAAACAAACTTCTGCTCCTCGGTCTAAATACACTGCTGTGAATCTGGGTGTTGGACTTCCTAACCAACAGGATACACAGTCTCTCCTCCCTGCACATCATCCTCAAGATGCGTGCCCACCAGAGCTCTGTACTGAGCCTATTGCTATACACTCTGCCTGCACGTGACTGCACGGCTGAACACCCAATCAATCACATTATCAAATTCACTGATGACATGACTGGGGTGGGGCTCATCCCTAACAATGATCAGATGGCAGTTAGAGAAGAAGTGAAGAACTTGAGGACTGGTGTCAGGCAAATAAACTTTTCCTCAATGTCAACAAGGCCAAGGAGATGGTTATCTACTTTAGGAGAACTCACACCACCTACAACCCCTTTTATACTGGTGGCACAGCAGTAGAAACCATGCTAATTTTGGCCTACTTTATCATACACATCCAACTATTCCAAAACCTCATCCTTACGACTGGACTACAACATCTTCCTTACCATTGACATCTGGCTAAGTTCCATAACTTCCTCTCTGCAGCCTCCCACCCTTTGTCAAGAGTGGAGTGGCATTTGCAATTTTCCAGTCCTCTGGAACCATACCAGAATCTAGTGATTCTTGTAAGATCATTACTAAAACTTCCAAAATTTCTTCAGCCACCTCTTTCAGAACCTAACGGTGTACTCCATCTAGTTCCGGTGAATTATTGATTGTCAAACTTTCCAGCTTCCAAAGCAAATTATCCTCAGAATTAGAAATGACAATTGCTTCTGCCCGCTGACACTCTCACAATTCTAGTATTCTGGCAGTGTCTTCCAGAGTGAAAACAAATGCAAAATACTTAATAGGTTTCTTCATTACACGTTATGACTTCTCCAGAATAATTTTCCAAGGGCCCAATATCCACTCTCACCTCTTTTTTTTTACTCTTTATACATCTGAAAATACCTTTGGTATCCTATTTGTTATTTTTAGCTAGCTTAACTTTATATTTCATCTTTTTTTCCTGATGGTATTTATAGTTGCCTTCTATTGGTTTTTAAAAACTTTCCAATTCCCTAAATTTTGTGCTAGATTGTTGGTCCTCTCTTTTGATTTTATTCTGCCTTTGACTTCCCTTGGCACCTACAGTTGCCTCATCCTTTCTTCAGAATGCTTCTTGTGTGTGATGTATCAACCCTGCACCTTCTGAATTTCCACAAGAAACACCTGGTATTGCTGTTCCGCCATCATCCCTGCTAGTGTCCATTTCAAATTAACTTCTGCTATCTCATAACTGATGCCTCAGTAATTCTGTTTACTCCAATGTATTCCTGATATACCTGGCTTTATCTTCTTCCACTTAAACTGCAGGGTAAATTCTATCAAATTATGATCTCTGCCTCCCAAGGGTTCCATTGCCTTTAAATCTCTAATCAAATCTGGTTCATTACACAACACCCAATCCAGAATTGACTTTCCCCCAGTAGGCTGAACCATAAGCTGCTTTAACAAGCCATCTTATAAGCATTCTACAAATTTCTTCTCTTCGTATCCAGCACCAAATTCAATTTTCCAATCTAGCAACATACTGAAATCCACACGAGTATCATAACATTGCCCTTATTGCATCACCTTTCTATTTCTCTTAGAAATTTATATCTCACATCTTGGCTACTGTTTTGGGACCTGTATACAACTCCCATTCGGGTCTTTTTACCTTTGCATAGAAATCTTTATCAAACCCTTCTGGATTGATAAGTGGTGTAGGGAGGTGTTGTCAGGCAGCAGAGGCACCCAGATCAAAGCTACCTACATATAGAAGATGTTGCTTTCCTTTCTTCAGATCTATGGTCAGTTTGCAGACTAATCAGCATCTGCAACCAGTTTGTATTGACATTGAGACGAGGCTGTGTTTTTCCATAACAACCCTGACTGATTTAACATTCCCTTCATTTCTTTCTGCTCCACTCAATTCTGATTACTCACCTCTTCTAATCCAGATCCCCTTCTGATGAGCTGAACATGCTGCTGGTCAGGTTTTGGTGCGCAAATAATTGAGTGAAGCAGATTGAGAAAGTCAAATAAAATATTGGGCCTATGTTAACGGCATTATTCATCAATAACGGGGAGATCTTGGTCATCTGGTGATGTCATGCAAGATTTTGAAAGAAATATTGACAATTCCTTTCCTCCTACAGATGCTACTTCACCTGCTAAATTACTCCAGGTGTTAGTTGCTCCAGATTCTAGCATCCACAGTCTTTGGAATTTCCATATCCAAGAGCACATTCTCATCCCTTGTGCACAGTTGTATCAAGCAATATTAATTATTTCTTTCGTGAGAAGTTCACTTTTTTCTAACCTGACCATGTCTAACAGCCCAATTTTCCCTTGCTCACAACCGTAACTTCTCAAAATGAGTGTCAGCATTTCTAACACAGAAACTGTAGATCTCCCTGTACTTCTTTCCCCATGGCTGAAGGAAAGCTTTATAAAGTTTTGTGACTTCAACATGCAGTTTATATGATGTCTCTGATGCAGAATCATGCAGTGAGAAAGGACAGAAAATAGGAAACTATGAGGTATTAAGCTTTTAAGTTCATGAGACAAAGCAGTAAAGAAATGCTTATAAAGTCAAAGGACATCACATCACAATGAACGCAAAGAAGGCAGTTGGAGTGCTGGTCTTTTACCTGGCACAGCTTCAAAAGACATGAGTTTACCTGGTCCATTTCCGACACCTCCCTCCCCTTTCTAGATCTTTCTGTCTCTGTCTCTGGAGACAGCTTATCCACTGATGTCTACTATAAGCCTACTGACTCTCACAGCTATCTGGACTATTCCTCTTCTCACCCTGTCTCTTGCAAAAACGCCATCCCCTTCTCGCAATTCCTCCGTCTCCGCCACATCTGCTCTCAGGATGAGGCTTTTCATTCTGGGACGAGGGAGATGTCTTCATTTTTTAAAGAAAGGGGCTTCCCTTCCTCCACTATCAACTCTGCTCTTAAACGCATCTCCCCCATTTCACGTACATCTGCTCTCACTCCATCCTCCCACCACCCCACTAGGAATAGGGTTCCCCTGGTCCTCACCTACCACCCCACCAGCCTCCGGGTCCAACATATTATTCTCCGTAACTTCTGCCACCTCCAACTAAGCACATCTTTCCCTCCCCCCACCTCTGCATTCCGCAGGGATCGCTCCCTACGCGACTCCCTTGTCCATTCGTCCCCCCCATCCCTCCCCACTGATCTCCCCCCTGGCACTTATCCGTGTAAGCGGAACAAGTGCTACACATGCCCTTACACTTCCTCCCTTACCACCACTCAGGGCCCCAAACAGTCCTTCCAGGTGAGGCATCACTTCACCTGTGAGTCGACTGGGGTGATATACTGCGTCCGGTGCTCCCGATGTGGCCTTTTATATATTGGTGAGACCCGACGCAGACTGGGAGACCGCTTTGCTGAACATCTACGCTCTGTCCGCCAGAGAAAGCAGGATCTCCCAGTGGCAGCACATTTTAATTCCACATCCCATTCCCATTCTGACATGTCTATCCATGGCCTCCTCTACTGTAAAGATGAAGCCACACTCAGGTTGGAGGAACAACACCTTATATTCCGTCTGGGTAGCCTCCAACCTGACGGCATGAACATTGACTTCTCTGACTTCCGCTAGGCCCCACCTCCCCCTCGTACCCCATCTGTTACTCATTTTTATGCACACATTCTTTCTCTCACTCTCCTTTTTCTCCCTCTGTCCCTCTGAATATACCTCTTGCCCATCCTCTGGGTCACCCCCCCCCCTTGTCTTTCTTCCCGGACTTCCTGTCCCATGATCCTCTCGTATCCCCTTTTGCCTATCACCTGCCCAGCTCTCGGCTCTATCCCTCCTCCTCCTGTCTTCTCCTATCATTTTGCATCTCCCCCTCCCCCTCCAGCTTTCAAATCCCTTACTCACTCTTCCTTCAGTTAGTCCTGACGAAGGGTCTCGGCCTGAAACGTCGACTGCACCTCTTCCTATAGATGCTGCTTGGCCTGCTGCGTTCACCAGCAGCTTTGATGTATGTTGCTTGAATTTCCAGCATCTGCAGAATTCCTGTTGTTTGAGTTTGCAGAACTTATCTGTTTTCTGTCCTGCTGCTCAGAGGATTGAGCATGAAATTCAAAGAAACACTTTGCATGTGTGCTGCTGTTGAATTTACGTTGAATTTGAATGCTGGAACATAAAGAGTTCAACACATCGAACTCTTGTCAAATTGTTAAGACAGAGTATATCACTATACTCTAGGTGAAGCAAATTTCCATAAAGATGTTCTTTTAAAATCCAGAGTCCTACATTTGATGCTGAAGGAAAGGACAGCTGAAATGTTATGGAAATGCTTTTTAGTTCAATTCCTGTGATGGCTTTTTGGAATTAACTCTTTGAGTGATGATTCCATTCATGTAAGATATCCCATCAGATATCAGGAAGATATTAATATTATAAGACCACAAGCTATAGGAGCAGAATTAGGTCATTTGGCCATTCAAGTCTGCTCAGCCATTTCATCATGGCTGATTGAATTTTCCTCTCTGCCCCAATCTCTTGCCTTCTCCCCGTATCCCTTCCTGCCCTGACCAATCAAGAATCTATCAACCTTTGCATTAAATATATATTAAAACTTGGCCTCCAGACCTGCATGTGGTGAAACAATTCTGCAGATTCACCACTCTCTGGCTAAATAAATTTCTCCTCACCTCCATAAAAAATGGACGTCCCTCTATTCTGCTGCTGTGTTCTCTGTTCTAAGAGTTCCTCCACCCTAGGAAACATTTTCTCCATATATATTCGTTGAGGCCTTTCAATATTTGAGAGGTTTCAATAAGATCCTCTCTCATTCTTCTGAATTCCAGTAAATAGAGCCCAGAGCCATCAAACGCTCCTCATATCATAAGCCTTTCAATCCCAGAATCATTACTGTGAACCTCCTTTCAATATGCTGCAGTGTCAGCATATCATTTCTTAGATAAGGAACCCAAAACTGCTCACAATGCTCTAAGCAAGGCCTCTGTAGCTTCTCTACTTTCTCAAAACTACCCCTCCTTCTACCTATCTTCGCAATGTCTGCAGACTTGACCACAAAACGATTAATTCCATCATCCAATTCATTCACATATAGAATAAAAGTAGTCCCAACATGGACAATGTGGAACACCTCTAGTCACTGGCAGTCAACCAGAAAATATTCCCTTTATTCCCACTCTACCTCCTGCCAATCAGACAAAGCTCTATCCATGTTAGTATCTTTCCTGTCATACTATGGTCTCTTAACGTGTTAACCAACCTCATGTGTGGCACCTTGTCAAAGGCCTTCTGAAAATCCATGTACACAACACCCACTGTTTCTCATTTGTCTATCCTGCTTGTTATTTCTTCAAAGAATTCCAACAGATATGTCAGGCAAAATTTTCCATTAAGGAAACCATGCTGACTGCAGCCTATTTTATCATGTGCCTCCATGCACACCGAAATTACATCCTTAAAAATTGACTCCAACATCTTCCCAGCCAATGATCTCAGATTAACTGGCCTATCATTTCCTTCCTTCTGCCTCTCTCCCTTCTTGAAGAGTGGAATGACATCTGCAATTTTCCAGTCTTATAGAATCATGCAAGAATCAATTCTTTCTTAAAAGGTCATTACCAATGCCTACACAATCTCTTCAGCCATCCTGGGGGGTTTACCTTCTGTCCAGGTAACTGATTTATTTATTAACATGGACCATGGAAAAGGCTGTTCTGGCCCTTCAAGCCACACTGCATAGCAATCCCACAAATTAATCCGGGACTAATTCAGGGACAATTTACAACAACCAGTTAACCTGCCAATCTTTGGACTGTGGGAGGAAACTAAAGTACCTGTTACAGGCAGCAGTGGGAACTGAACCCAAGTCACTGATATTGTGAAGCATTGTGTAACAACTCCACTACCATGCTATTATCTTCACACCTTTCAGTATTTCAAGCGTTTTCTCCCTTGTGATGGCAACTACATTCACTTTTGTCCACATCGAAGACTGTAGCAAAAATTATCTTGGATCCTCTTTAATTTTGCCGGCTAGATTACCTTTTCCTTCTTTATCTCTTCTATGGTTGCGTTATGTTGGCTTTTTAAAGCTTCCCAATTCTCTAACTTTCTACTATTTTTTGCTCTATTACATTCCCCCTCTTTTGCATTTCAGTTGGCGTGGACTTCTCTTGTCACCCCAGGTTGTATTATCCTGCTTTTAGAACACCAGTTCTTCGGTATGTATCTATCCAGCACCTTCTACAATCGTCTTTCAGCAATGACTCCTGTTGATCTGTAACTGTGCTCCAAGTTCACCTACCTTATTCCATGTACTGCAAGCATAAGCTGTACCGATTTTTTTTAAAAAGAACTTGTGAAAAAAAAATCAAGGTCTTATGGAGCAATGACTGAGGAAGCCACAGCAAGAGCTCAGGTCACTGCTGAAACTCTGTGGGGTCAGAAGATGGGGTGACCAACAGGCTCATCTGAGCAATTTTGTCTTCCTCGTAATGACAGAGGGCACGTGTGGACCTGGCGGTCATGTATCTCCCAGCTTTGATTTATATTTTCTCACTGTGGTGAGATATTTAGGACCGATATGCTGGAGTTTCTGACAGTAGAATTGAGACAAGGACGGGGTTCTAAACTAGACACCAGACGAGAATCCACAGTAGAGCTGATGACTGAGCGCTCAACCTCAAATCAGGTGCTCTTTAAATATTAAAATCATGGAGACAAAACATGGCTGCCAATTAACGGGGTAGGCCTGAATCTTTAATAGTACCACACCTGTTATCCATGTTCTGGAGAGTCAGAGCGTCTCAGCACCAGAAACTGGTGAGGTTGGGTGCGTAACGTACAAAATGTTGAAACAAATTTCCAGACTGGTGATATCATTCCAGTGCAGTTTCAACAAACTTAACCCCTATGTTAAGTTATTCATCATCCAGTGCCCTGCAGACAAATGAAAGGACAGTTGATGTAATGACGGCCTCCACAGCTGACTGTGGCAACAAATTCCACAGATTCCTCGCTCTCTGCTGAAAGAAATTCCTCCTCATCTCCACTCTAAAAGGGCAGTTGTTTTCTGGTGGAAATATTGTTTAGTTCCATATCTGTCATAGACTGAGTGGAATGAGCTCTCTGTGTTGAATCTAGTGATGTCTAACAACTGAGTCAATTCCTTTGGCCAAAACAGACCAATTATACCCAGTCACTAAACTCCTCAGTGGACTTTTTAAAAATCTCTTTCCTCATAAATGTAAATTTAGAAAATATTGATGATGGAAAACTGAATTTCAACCATGAAGTTTGTGCAAACACTGAACAGGCCAGGTGATATCTGTGGGAAGGGAAAATATCAGAATGTTTCAGGTAAATGACCATCTCTGAGAACTGGCAAGAGAGAAAATAGGGGACCATTTTAAGTTGCAGAGAAGTTGGAATGGGGTATGGTTTGGACATGGGGAATATCAGTGATAGGGTGAGACCATGTGAAGAGGGTTACTGGAATATTTTGAGAGCTAGTATCCTTACACATCTCCATTACGTATTGCTCTTTCCAATATTTTTATTAGTTTCTACATAGAATACAGAGTACAAGAAAGTATATATAAAAGGTCTAAAAAGATTAAAAAACTACCAATTACATTATATCTATCCATAATAACAATCTTATTACCCTATATTCATGTAAGTTAATCAATATTTATAATGAAATATACTAATTTATTACAAAAAAATCTAACCCCTACCAAGACCAAAGCTATTTATTAAGGAGAAAAAGGTAAAATACCTTCTTATATAATAAAAAATAATAATAGCCAACATCTGAATTTAAACAATGAATTGAAGGTTTTGAAAATAATTCAAAAAAGGTCCCCACAATGTTTGAAAGTCTTAGGAAAACAGATTATTATCTGAATGGTGGCCGATTAGGAAAAGGGGAGGTGCAACGAGACCTGGGTGTCATTATACACCAGTCATTGAAAGTGGGCATGCAGGTACAGCAGGCGGTGAAAAAGGCGAACGGTATGCTGGCATTTATAGCGAGAGGATTCGAGTACAGGAGCAGAGAGGTACTACTGCAGTTGTACAAGGCCTTGGTGAGACCACACCTGGAGTATTGTGTGCAGTTTTGGTCCCCTAATCTGAGGAAAGACATCTTTGCCATAGAGGGAGTACAAAGAAGGTTCACCAGATTGATCCCTGGGATGGCAGGTCTTTCATATGAAGAAAGACTGGATGAACTGGGCTTGTACTCGTTGGAATTTAGAAGATTGAGGGGGGATCTGATTGAAACGTATAAGATCCTAAAGGGATTGGACAGGCTAGATGCGGGAAGATTGTTCCCGATGTTGGGGAGGTCTAGAACGAGGGGTCACAGTTTGAGGATAGAGGGGAAGCCTTTTAGGACCGAGGTTAGGAAAAACTTCTTCACACAGAGAGTGGTGAATCTGTGGAATTCTCTGCCACAGCAAACTGTTGAGGCCAGTTCATTAGCTATGTTTAAAAGGAAGTTAGATATGGCCCTTGTGGCTACAGGGGTCAGGGGGTATGGAGGGAAGGCTGGGTTCTGAGTTGGATGATCAGCCATGATCATAATAAATGGCGGTGCAGGCTCGAAGGGCCGAATGGCCTACTCCTGCACCTATTTTCTATGTTTCTATGTTTCTATGTCTTGACGAGATTCAGAAATTGAACAACGAATCTTCTCTAAATCTAAGCATGACATAACGTCATATAACCACTGCATATGAGTAGGAGGAAAAACATCTTTCCATTTAAACAAAAGCGCCTTCCTAGCTATAAGAGAGCTAAAGGCCGAAATATGTAAATCAGATGTCTTCAGCTTGATATCTTGTCTGGCAACAATACCAAATAGGGCCGTCAGAGGATTAGGCTTAAAATGGACTTTGAAAAGTAAAGAAAAAGTTTGAAAAACTTCCTTCCAATATTTTTCAAGACTCGGACAAGTCCAAAACATATGAATTAATGAAGCTTCTCCATTATTTCATCTGTCACCAGAGGGAGATATATCCGAATAAAAACAAGATAGCTTATCCTTAGTCATATGAGCTCTATGTACCACCTTAAATTGTATGAGGGAATGGCGAGCACATAACAATGAAGTATTAACCAGTTTAAAAATTTCATTACGCAAACAACAGGAATTCTGCAGATGCTGGAAATTCAAGCAACACACATCAAGGTTGCTGGTGAACGCAGCAGGCCAGGCAGCATCTCTAGGAAGAGGTACATTCGATGTTTCAGGCCGAGACCCTTCGTCAGGACTAACTGAAGGAAGAGTTAGTAAAAGATTTGAAAGTGGGAGGGGGAGGGGGAGATCCAAAATGATAGGAGAAGACAGGAGGGGGAGGGATGGAGTCAAGAGCTGGACAGGTGATTGGCAAAGGGGATATGAGAGGATCATGGAACAGGAGGTCCGGGGAGAAAGACAGGGGGGGGAGGATGGGCAAGGGGTATAGTCAGAGGGACAGAGGGAGAAAAAGGAAAGTGAGAGAAAGAATGTGTGTATAAAAATAAATAACGGATGGGGTACGAGGGGAAAGTGGGGCATTAGCGGAAGTTAGAGAAGTCGATGTTCATGCCATCAGGTTGGAGGCTACCCAGATGGAATATAAGGTGTTGTTCCTCCAACCTGAGTGTGGCTTCATCTTTACAGCAGAGGAGGCCGTGGATAGACATGTCAGAATGGGAATGGGATGTGGAATTAAAATGTGTGGCCACTGGGAGATCCTGCTTTCTCTGGCGGACAGAGCGTAGGTGCTCAACAAATCGGTCTCCCAGTCTGCGTCGGGTCTCGCCAATATATAGAAGGCCACACCGGGAGCACTGGACGCAGTATATCACCCCAGCTGACTCACAGGTGAAGTGTCGCCTCACCTGGACAACTGCTACACATGCGCCTACACTTCCTCCCTTACCACCATTCAGGGCCCCAGACAGTCCTTCTGGGGCCCTGAATGGTGGAAAATATCCAGAAGGTTTGGCTGTATGAATCAGGGCAGAGAAACTGAGCCAATATCACAGATAGATGACTCAGAGCAAAATGGCCAGTCCTAATACAGAGAGATAAATGAGTTATTTCATGCTGGGGGATTCAGTGTTGAGTCCAGAAGGCTGTTACATTTTTTGTTTGATTCAGATCCTACATAACTCAGAACAATTGAAAATGAGTTGGGGATAACATGAGTGTCAGGGGTAGCTTTTGCCATTGTTTACGCCAACAAAACCATTCATCGTGATAATGTAAAAGATAGGCTTCATCAGCAGTTCAGCTCTGTCATTATTTTTAATCTTTGGTGCTGGTGTGCGAAGCCTAGTCATCTCTCCAATGAAAATTAGTAAGCAAGATGGGATATTGTCTGCACTATGCTCTAGTTAAAATTCCTTCTCCAATTGAAAAATGTCTCTGAAAATCCTGTGCAGTTTCATTAAGTGAGTTGGCCCATGTTGGGGTCCAAAACCAGATACAGAGACCTCAGTAGAACTTAAATGCTGATGTTTGAGGAACCCACTCCCCACCACTCTCAAACCAATTTTATCTGAGACCGCCTCACTGTAGAGTCCACCTTTCCCAGATATCTCCAACCAACAATGGCTTGCACATCTGTCCGTTTAGTGAGATGGTCTGAGTGATCACAGAAAGTGTGATGTGCTGAGCTGAGCTATGTCCACAATTCTCTGCAGTTTCTTGCAGTCACCATACTACACCATTATGTATACAGACTAAATGCTTTCTATGGTTCAGGAATAAAAATATTGAAATGGATGTGCTGAATTTCTTTAGCCTCCTGAGGAAGCAGAGGTGTTAGTCAGCTTTCTGGTCCATGAATTTACTTGACTGGACCAGGGCAGACTATTAGTGATGGTCACATCTAAGAACTTGAAGTTCTCAATGCCCTCAGCCCCAATACCTTTGAAGCAAACAGGAGCATGTGTACTGACCCCCTTTCTGAAGTCAATGACAACCTTTTGTTTCATTGACATTGAGGGAAAGTTTGTTATCATGACACCATGTTACCAAGCACTCACACTCTTTCTTGTCCTCTGACTCATTGCTTTTTGAGATGTTCTTACCAACTGATGGGGGTGTTCTAAGACATTTTCAGTCTCTTCTTGTTAGATTTGTAAGTTCCTATCTGCTTCAAAAGGGCAACAATTATATCAGTATCCAAGAAGACCAGAGTGAGCTGTTTTAATGTCTATCATCCAGCAGCACTACATCTACAGTGATGAAGTGCTTTGAGAGGTTGGTTATGGCTAGAATTAACTCCTGTCTCACAAAGGAGTTGGACCCCCTGCAAGTTACCCATGGCCATAATAGGTCTATGGCAGATGTGACCGCACTGGCTCTTCACACAGCCTTGAATCACCTAGATAATACAAACACTTACGTCAGGATGCTGTTTATTGAGTACAGCACAGCATTTAGCACAATCATTCTTGCAGTTCTGATCAAAAAGCTCCAGAGCCTGGGCTTCTGCACCTACCTCTGCAACTGGGTCCTTGACTTCCAAACCAGAAGTCCACAATCTGTGCAGATTGGAAATAACATCTCCACCTCGCTGGCAATCAACACTGGGGCACCTCAGGAATGTGTGCTTAACCCACAGCTCTACTCTCTCTACACTCATGACTTTGCAGCTAGGCACAGTTCAAATACCATCTATAAATTTGCTGACAGTATAACTACTGTCGGCAGAATTTCAGCTGGTGACAAGAGGACATACAGGAGTGAGAGATATCAGTGAGTTGAATGATATGGTAGCAACAACTTTGCACTCAACATCAGTAAGATCAAAACAACTGATTGTGGTCTTCTGAAAGAGTAAGATGAGGGAACACACACACAAGAGGGATCAGAAATGGAAAGAGTGAGCAATGTCATTTTCCTGGGTACTATATCTCTGGGGAATTTACCTGGATCCAACATATCGATGTAGCTACAAAGAAGGCATAACAGCAGCTGTATTTCATTCTGACTTTGAGAAGATTTGGAATGTCTCCAAAAACACTGGACAATTTCTACAGATGTACTGTGGAGATCATTCTGTCTGGCCACATCACCACCTGCTATGGGAAAGCTACCGCACAGGATCAAAGTTAGCTGCAGAGAGTTGTAAACTTAGTCACTCCATCATGGGCACTAGCCTCCATAATACCCCGGACACCTTCAAGGAGCGATGCCTCAAAAAGGTGCTGTTCATCATTAAGGACACCAATCGCCCAGGTCATGCCTGGACGGAAGTAATGAAGCATGAAGGCACACACTCAATGATTCAGAAATAGTTTCTTCCCCTCTGCCATCTGATTTCTGAATGAACATTGAATCCATGAACACTACCTCACTACTTTTTTAATTTCTATTTTTGCTCCACATAATAAGTTTAACTGATTATATATATATCTTACCATAATTCACAGATTTTCCCTCCTTTATTGTGTATTTCACTGTACTGCTGCTGCAAAGTCAGCAAATTTCATGACATATATTGGTGATATTAAAGGGGATTTTGATTAGGGGTTCAATATCAAATTCTCCAAAACAAACAACATGAAATGATGAAGAACTCAGCAGGTCAGGCAGCATCTATGGAAATGGATAAACAATCAATGTTTTGGGCTGAGCCCCTTCATCAGAACTGGAAAGAAAGTGGGGGGCGGGGGGAGATCATGAACTGTTTATCTTCTGGAAACCCACTATCACTCTTGCATCAAGTTGGTCATTTCTGCTGTAGCTCATTCACCGGTGATTATGGATCAGTGTTCTTTCTCCCCATGTGAACTCTGACCTGTTGGGCACGTTCCACAGCCCTGCAACTTGCAATACATCAAACAGGCAAAAAAATTGTAGTCACACTTCATCTGCCACATAATCGCTTCTCCTCCAGTCCCACACTTTCCTCGGTTTAGCTATCTCCCTCACATGTTCCCTGAAACAAAGTTACCATAAAGCCATAGGATATAGGAGCAGTATTAGGCCATTCAGCTCATGAACTGTGCTCCCACGTTGAACATTGATTAATTTCTATTTTTAACCTCATTCACTCACCTTCTCCCCATAACCCCTAACCCGTTTACTAGTTAAAAAAACCAAAAAACCTCTGTCTAATTACATGGAATGACTTGGCCTTCACAGCCCTACAGGGCAACATACTTCACTGATTCACATATGAATGAGCATGAAGTGCTCCTCATGTATTTTGCCTTTCATTATGGGAACTACTTTTGTAAACTTCCTCTGGACCCTATCCAGTCTGAGCATATCTTTCCTTAGATACCAGACCCAAATTTCTCATTATATTGCAAAAGAGGGCTGACCAATATCTAAATGAAGGCTCAGCAGCACATTGATGCTTTTATATCCTAGTCCCCTCAAAATGAATGAAAACCCAAGGGTGGAACTTGGATGCTGGTGTACCGGGAACACCACTCTCCACTACTCACAAACAGATTTCAGTAATGACCACCCTCACTGCTGACTCCACCTTCCTCACACCTCACCATCCATTGGTAGTTAACACACCAGTCCATTTAATGCTTCCTTCAGAGGAAAGAAGTATCAGCATTGATGACGGAGCAAAGGCATTGATACAGAGCCTTCAGACTGACCGTCTGTCAGTCAGATGATAGATCTGCTCTAGATTTGGTCCCTGTGACCGTCATAACCCTTGTTTGCCCTGAAATCATCATCAGCCTCAAACCTATCGTCCCCAGGGAATCTGATGTATTTGGCATACATAATTATTTCATCCTCCTGATCTCCAGCGAAGAACCCAGCCTGGTTCTACCATATGTAATAAAATTTAATACCAGGAAACAATCCAGTGAACCTTCCCCGAACATTCTACAAGACACAAAGATTCTTCCTTGCAACAGAGAAACAAAATAGTCCACAGTCGTCCGGGTGAGGTCTTACCAAACTGCTGTGTAGTTATGGGCAAAGTTGGCTTTCTAGCAAAGTTTGCGGATGATACAAAGAGAGTTGGAGGGGTAGGTAATGCTGAGGGAGTGATGTGATGGCAGCAGGACTTAGACAAATTTGAAGAATGGGCAAAGTGGCAAATGAAATAGTGTTGGAAAATGTACGGGAATGCATTTTGGTAAAATGAACAATACTGTGGACTATTATCTAAACTGGGAAAAGGTTCAAATATCAGAAGTGCATAAGGACTTAAGAGTTTTCGTGCAAGACACCCAGAAGGTTAATTTACACTTCATGCCTCTGACTCCTGGAACTTCACCAACTTTTTTGCCGTCCCCCATCAGTACCTCTCCAGCATCATTTTCCAGCGGTCTGATATCCACCCTCACCTCTTTATTTACACTTTATGTATCTGAAGAAACTTTTGGTGTCCATCTTAATATTATTGGCTAGCTAACTTTCGTATTCCATTTTTACCTTCTTAATGACCTTTTCATTGCCTTCTGTTGGTTTTTAAAATCTTCCCAATCCGCTAACTTTCCACTGATTTTTGCTCCATTATATGTTCCTCTCTTTGGCTTTGACCTCTTATTGGTCACGATTGTGTCATCTTTCCTTTAGAATGCTTCTTCCTCTTTGGGATGTATATATCCTGTGCTGTCTTATCTTAAGTGACTGGTCGCCACACCCTTTATGAGAAAATCAAATTACATAGTAATACACTAGGTGCTAGTAGGCCAGCAGAAACTCTAGGCATCAGAAGGAGGCAGTGACTGGAAAACACACACTTCTGAAGGTAAGATTTTTTATAGAAATAACAATACATACAAAATATTTACATGAATAAGAACAATTCAAAATTCCAACATTCCGTCTCAGATATCAAATGAAAACCAAATTCCTGTTTAGTGAGGATGAGTGAGATTCATTAGATTAACCTTTATTACTCCAATTTACCTAACTAATTAGATCTAATGAGACTCCCTATTTAAAGGTTTACAGACTAACTTTTCCTTTTTATTCATCCCAAGTTAGTTAGAAACGAATTGAATTCCTATTTTTAAGTATTATGGTTAAATTCAGTTCCAGTTCAGGTCAATATGTCCACAAATTCAACTTCAATAGAGATTAAAGTTGCTGGTGAACGCAGCAGGTCAAGCAGCATCTATAGGAAGAGGCGCAGTCGACGTTTCAGGCCGAGACCCTTCGTCAGGACTAACTGAAGGGAGAGTGAGTAAGGGATTTGAAAGCTGGAGGGGGAGGGGGAGATGCAAAATGATAGGAGAAGACAGGAGGGGGAGGGATAGAGCCAAGAGCTGGACAGGTGATAGGCAAAAGGGGATACGAGAGGATCATGGGACAGGAGGTCCGGGAAGAAAGTCGGGGGGGGGTGACCCAGAGGATGGGCAAGAGGTATATTCAGAGGGACAGAGGGAGAAAAAGGAGAGTGAGAGAAAGAATGTGTGCATAAAAATGAGTAACAGATGGGGTACGAGGGGGAGGTGGGGCCTAGCGGAAGTTAGAGAAGTCAATGTCCTCATTTTTATGCACACATTCTTTCTCTCACTCTCCTTTTTCTCCCTCTGTCCCTCTGAATATACCTCTTGCCCATCCTCTGGGTCACCCCCCCCCCCTTGTCTTTCTTCCCGGACCTCCTGTCCCATGATCCTCTCGAATCCCCTTTTGCCTATCACCTGTCCAGCTCTCGGCTCTATCCCTCCCCCTCCTGTCTTCTCCTATCATTTTGCATCTCCCCCTCCCCCTCCAGCTTTCAAATCCCTTACTCACTCTTCCTTCAGTTAGTCCTGACGAAGGGTCTCGGCCTGAAACGTCGACTGCGCCTCTTCCTATAGATGCTGCTTGGCCTGCTGCGTTCACCAGCAACTTTGATGTGTGTTGCTTCAATTTCCAGCATCTGCAGAATTCCTGTTGTTTGCGTTTAAATTCAATAGAGATTAACTCCTTTCAGAACAAATTCTCCAACATTACGACTTTAAGCAAAGTAAATCTCTTTCAGTCACTTATGAAAGTATTTGCAAAAATAATCAGGTCTTCCAGAATATCAAATTCAGATCTTTCAAATGAAAAATAATCTGATCCAATGGTAAAAACTCCTCTGTGTCTTGAAACATTTTGTTCCTGCGCTCGTTCTTCAATTTGGGTGGCTTGCCATCTTGCTTCTTGATTTGTTGAATGAAATAGTGGCAAAAGCCCTGTTAACTTTCTAATTACATGCTGTAGCTGCATACTAACTTGTGTATCTTCTTTTAGTATTTCACTGAACCATATGGAATGGGCAGCCAATTTGATAGAGGAATTGTACACTACAGGCACATCGAGCAAACTTGAGGTGTAGGTCTGCCAAAGGCAGTTGCCTTCTACCGAAGATGAGGAAGGTGCTTCAGGAGAGAGATTGAATAGCAACATGTAGAACAAGCCATTCCTGGCACTTCTCCTCTGGTATTACTCCACTGGGAAGTTTTCAGCCTCGTGGAGAGAGCTTATTCATGTAAATAAAATCTGCTGTGAGGACCGATGCTCTCTCAGAGTTAGCACTCTGAGGGTTAATGATTGCAAATTACAACATAAGCTTCAAACAAAACAGTATTTGCAATGATCTATAGGATGACTTCATTCCTCAACCACATTATCTGAATTATCTTTGGAAACAATATGAATATGTTTGAATTCACGGCTTCAACAGCAGATCTACCTGTAGGTGCCTAGAGTCACTGCATCCATCAGTGACCAGAGGGGAGTCGAAGATGCTGAGACTCTGTGTCACTCTCTCTGTCCTCTTTGGTCTGCAGGTCGCAAGAGCAGATGATCGTTTGGCGGAAGTGTGCAAGAGTTTGATCTGTTTTTCATTTGAACATGTCATTGTGCATAATGTAAGTATTGTTGGGAATCAGCAGAACTAGATAGTGAGGTAGATTGAACATGTGCTCTTTAACACTAGTCTCTGGTTACAATTTCTCAATGGTTTAAAGCATGTAAGCCCAGACCTGGTTAACCCATCAGAATTGATTTGCTTTTATGCAGGGAAGACTTGAGTCTGTTCTTTCAAAGGGAGGTGCAGGAGATCCTCTGTGAGGTGAAGTTTTATTCAACATGGTCTTGTCAATCACCATGTTCAGGATATCTTTCTTAAAGGAAGCTTGTGTTCCATGTTGCCCATAAACTCAGCAGTATATTCACATAGCCATGTGCTCTATTGTACACTGCCATAGCTCGTGTTGTATCTAGAAAGATCTATCTGTCTCCCTGTCAGCATCCCCTCCTTCTGAACTGGTTATACCATAGACAGCGGCAGAATGAAGTCCAAATGCAGGACCACATCTGATGGAGCAGTCACTGCCCCACCAGTAAGACTCCATTCCTAGTCCATTCCAGCTTTTCTGTACGTCACTTTAGACCCTCAGGCTCATTCACCATTGGATCTGTGCTGCTGAGAGGAGTTTTTCACCCCAGAACAAATCACCCTCTGCGTTTTATAGAAAAGTTTAAAAATAATCTGAAAGCAATATTTTTCATCAACAGCAATTACCTTAAATTCAACAACTTTCCTCAATAGTTCAGTCCTGCGTGAAGACTGTCACTTCAACAGACACCCAGCACATGGCTACAACACAGATGCCGACCATGAACTTTACTCCTTTTCCATGTCTTATCTGTTACCTTCAGCATCTGTGACACATTGGAGCTGGTATCAGGGGCCAGAATTAACAGCATGAAGTGTGAAGGCATGCTCTTCGGCAACTGACCTGGGCCAGTGTCACCTTCACTGTCAGGTCTGATTGCCTGAGGGAGCTGTTGATCTGGTTTGGAGCAGACAAGGCATGCAACAAGAATTGGCCGGAGCAGGTTAGGAAGATAAAACAGAAATCGAGACTGTGGGGAGGTAATTCCTTCTTGATATCTAGGAAGAACTTGGTCATCAGCTGTTCTCAGGGCTACTATGCTTGGCGCCCGTATGGCCTATCGTCTTCTCCTCCAGCTTGGGAATCACCCGAGTTGATTTCATATTCACCTGGGGAGCAGATCAAACTGGTAACAATGCACAAGTCCCTCGACAACAGAGGCAAAAATGTACCCAATGTTGCCCTCATCTTGATCACTACCTTCATTTTTGGCTGCATCAGGCTCTGTACCACAACTTGTCAAGGTTCTAACTCTCCGCCAGTGTTGCAAAGGATCGATCTATCCCCATTAACACTCAGTGGCCCTGTCAGCTGGGCATTGCCACACTCTGCTGGCATTTGTGGAAAAGTACCAACATCTTTACCACAAGTTCATCAGTGAGTGGTCAGCATGGAGGGAGGAGAAGATGGCAGCGCGCCATGCGTGCGCAGCCCTCCAGTGAAAAATGATATTATATCTGTTAAATAGGGGCCGTGGACAATTCTGATTTGATGGAGAATGGACGTGAAAGCACAGAGGAACATCTGGATAAATTTTTGAAACGCCCGTTCGCTGCTGTCATTACTGTGTGGTCGTGAATTTTTCGGAGGGTAGGTCTCAAAATTCCCGGCCTTGCCTGCTTTTGGCAACCGAGAAGGAGGTCGAATCGTTCGGACAGAGATGGCACTCAGTACTCGGTGTCAGAGAGCTGATCAGAGCTCGAAGTTTTCGATGACTCTGAGTCGGATTGTGGTCGGCGTGGCAGGGAGAGTTTTTCTTCCTTCTTCCGTCTGCATGAGATGTGGGACATTTGAGAAACTTTGAACTTTACTGCGATCACGGACTTCTTCATCAGGTTATGGTATTGTTACACTGTTTGTAACTATATGTTATAATTATGTGGTTTTGTCAGTTTTTTAAGTCTTGGTTTGTCCTGTGTTTTGTGATATCACATCGGAGGAAATAATGTATCATTTCTTAATGCATGAATTACTAAATGACAATAAGAGAGGACTGCGTGTCTTCATAATCATAAAAATGTTCAGTGTATTCTTCAGGCAAAGGACTCAATCAACACAGTGCGGTGATTCCCTGACCAGATAGTCCAGACCATCTTGCAGAATGCTTCATTGCCCGACCTCTCCAACAGGCAGCAAGACTTTGCCTGGCTGCCGGTGATAAGGGCTCTCCCAGTCAGATCTTTCTGCATACACAGAGCATTACTCACACTGTGTGCTGCCTGCAGCATGACTGTAATGGTGTCAACATGGTTGTTCACCACTTCGCAGACATCGAGGCGTCAGTGGGGGAATTTTACCTTCTGATGTATTCCAGGCTGCAGGAGAATGTGATGAGGGATGCTCTGAAGGTTGGTGTAGCCAGCAAGGGCTCAGTAGAGGAAGGACCATAGTATTGGGTTTCTCTGCTACTGGAGAGAGAGGGTCTGGGCTGGGAGAGGAAACCCCACAATCATTGCAGTAATATCCCACACCAGGGGCCACATGAGTGGCAGCAGTTGTATCCATGTGTAGGAATGTAATGCAACAGTACTGAAAACATTGACTATGAATGTTAAGAATGAAAAATCATTGCACAATTTATTCTTGAGAATATTTCCATTATGAATATTTTGATATAAAAATCTGTTATCATTGTTCTAGGACTATGAAGAGTTCCATATCCCAGGCCGACAAGTCCTTTATACAGTTGTTGATGGAATAGATTTGAAGAATGCAACAAACATCACCTTGAAGAAATTTTTCCATTATTCACATTTTAATAATACTGCAGGTACGTGAGATGGTTCAGTGTAACAGCACAGAACAAATCTTGTGTCAAATCTTATTTCAAACCACTAGTGGTGAGAGAACAAGAGTGGAAATTGGGAAAAGGATCAAGAGGTAATTAGAGTGAATTTTATCAGGGAAACTGAGCAAAGCTGGAGAGTGCTGTCTGTTGCTGCAGTCTTCAATAGCTTTCTATATCCTGTATATTTATCTCCTAGACTGCAAATGCAAAAGAGATTTCTGAAAGTCGTTTGCCACGTCCTACAATGAAATAAAGATAGAAAAACTACAATTATGCAGCTGGTCAGGCAGTATCTGTGGAGAGAAACAGTTAACACTTTAGGTGACTGAAGTTTTGTCAGTTCTCCACCTGTTAGCTGTCCCACTCTGAACAACATGGTGAATGATGTACCAATACAATGCAGTTACAGTATATGGTTCTTTCTCCACAGGTACCATCGTCCCCATCACAGCACTGTGGGTGGTTTTCATCCCATTCAAAAATGGCATGATGACACGACCATTTTCATTTTTTATTGTAATACCAAATGAGGTCCAAGATCCACCTAATCCAATAGATCCAACAGTCCATTATTTTAAAAATATACCAACAGAATCTATAGCAGGTGAGAACTATTCTTGTTTATTCTGTCGAAGCATTTTTCACTTTGTCTTCCTGACAGTTTTCAATTCCAGTACTGTCAGCTTGTGGTGAGAGATCCAGTTCACACAGGTAGGGATTTTGACCATCATTAATAGTTTTTAATAATGAGATGGTTCTGGTCTCACAACCCTCACTACCATTTCTGAGCAAATTGCCTCTTTCCACACTGACAATTTTGGGCAGAGCACTGGATGTGATCAACACACAAAATCACCAGGCACCATTCCTGTTGTTGATCCTGGACCAGGTAATTAAAATTTCATGGGACTCGGCTGAAACATCGACTGTTTACTCTGTTCATAGATGGTGTCTGTATTTTCAGCATCTGCAAACATTCTCATGCTGGTAATTAACATCGTTGTCAATTCATCTATCAGATTTTCCCAAAGTTATTGGACTCCTAACTGGAGCAGAAAATACGCTGGATCACGCTGTAACATATACCCATGTATGTAATTGTGTATAATACCCTTGTTCGATCATTGTCACAAAAGCATGACTTTATTTCAATGAAAATCATGAAAAGCTGGAAGTCTGAAATTAAAACAGAAAATGCTAGAAATGCAAACACGAGGAAATCTGCAGATGTTGAAAATTCAAGCAACACACGCAAAATGCTGGTGGAACGCAGCAGGCCAGACAGCATCCATAGGAAGAAGCACAGTCGACGTTTCGGGCCAAGACGCTTCATCAGGACTAACTGAAAGAAGAGATAGTAAGAGATTTGAAAGTGGGAGGGGGAGGGGGAGATCCGAAATGATAGGAGAAGACAGGAGGGGGAGGGATAGAGCTAAGAGTTGGAAAGTTGATTGGCAAAACGGATATGAGGCTGGAGAAGGGAGAGGATCATGGGACGGGAGGCCTAGGAAGAAAGAAAGGGGAGGTTGAGCACCAGAGGAAGATGGAGAGCAGGCAAGGAGTTATTGTGACAGGGACAGAGAGAGAAAGGGTGGGGGGGGGAGAGAGAGATAGATAGCTAGATAGATAGATAGATAGATAGATAGATAGATAGATAGATAAATAAATAGATAAATAAATAAATAAATAAATAAATGAGGGAATGGGGTAATAAAGGGAGGAGGGGCATTAACGGAAGTTAGAGTAGTCAATGTTCATGCCATCAGGTTGGAGGCTACCCAGACGTGTTCAGCGAAATGGTCTCCCAGTAAGCGGAACAAGTGCTACACATGCCCTTACACTTCCTCACTTACCACCATTCAGGGCCCCAGACAGTCCTTCCAGGTGAGGCAACACTTCACCTGTGAGTCGGTTGGGGTGATATACTGCGTCCGGTGCTCTCGATGCAGCCTTCTATATATTGGTGAGACCCGACACAGACTGGGAGATTGTTTCGCTAAACACTTATCTGTCCGTCAGAGAAAGCAGGATCTCCCTGTGGCCACACATTTTAATTCCACATCCCATTCCCATTCTGATATGTCTATCCATGGCCTCCTCTACTGTCAAGATGAAGCCACACTCAGGTTGGAGGAACAACACCTTATATTCCGTCTGGGTAGCCTCCAGCCCGATGGCATGAACATTGAGCTTTCTAACTTCCACTAATGCCCCTCCTCCCCTTCTTACCACATCACTTATCTATTTATTTATTTGTTTGTTTGTTTGTTTGTTTGTTTGATTGATTGATTGATTGACTGGCTGATTGATTGTTTGTTTGCTCACGTATTTATTTATTTTCCCTTTTTTTTCTCTCTCTGTCCCTCTCACAATAACTCCTTGCCTGCTCTCCATCTTCCTCTGGTGCTCTCCTCCCCCTTTCTTTCTCCCTAGGTCTCCCATCCCATGATCCTCTCCCTTCTCCAGCCTTGTATCTTATTAGCCAATCAACTGTCCAGCTCTTGGCTCCATCCCTCCCACTCCTGTCTTCTCCTATCATTTTGGATCTCCCCCTCCCCCTCCCACTTTCAAATCTCTTACTATCTCTTCTTTCAGTTAGTCCTGACAAAGGGTCTCGGCCCGAAACGTCGACCGTGCTTCTTCCTATGGATGCTGTCTGGCCTGCTGCATTCCACCAGCATTTTGTGTGAAATGCTAGAAACACATAGGGGTCAACAATATCTTTGGAAAGAGTTACAGATGATGAATAAACTCTTCCAGCCATGTATAGGTATCAATTATACCTGCCGCTGCTACTGTGTAGTAACCGGAATCTCCGGAGCAGAAGGCCCCGAAATCCTCAGCTTTGCGTGTTTCAGCGGCCGGGGCGAGGTCGAAGGCGCTCGGCAGAGGATGGCGCTTGGGAGGCTGCATCAGAGAGGATGGTCGAAGGCCTGAAGTTTTCGGATGGATGGACTCAGTGTCGGCTGTGGTCAGCTGCTTCCAAGGCATCGGCAAGTTGACGGTGCCTGGAGGTTTATGGCAGGGAGTTTCTCCCTTTTGCCACCTGCTATCGGGGACTCGGGAGTCGATCGACTCGGGGACTTTTGAGACTTTATTTACCATGCCCATGGTTTGTTCTTCATCAAATTATGGTATTGCTTTGCACTGCTGTAACTATATGTTATAATTATGTGGTTCTGTCAGCGTTAGTCTTTGGTGTGTCCTGTTTTCTGTGATAGCACTTCGGAGAAACATTGTATCATTTCTTAATGCATGTATGCATTTCTAAATGGCAATAAAAGAGGACTGAGTGTTCTCATTATCTAATCTAATTTATGACCTTTGGTTGTAGTCCCACCCAACCTCAATGGAAAAAGCCTGCTTGCAATTATCCTCTCTATACCCCTCAATTTTGTATACTTTTCTCAAATTTCCCCTCAATATTCTACATTCTAAAGAATGTAGTACTGGCCTATACAATCTTTCTCATAACTCGGGTCCTCAAGACACAGCAATATCCTTGTAAATTTTCTCTGTACTCCTGCAATCTCATTTACATCTTTCCTGTCAGAAGATGACCAAAGATGCACACAATACACCAAATTAGGCCTCACTAACATCTTATACAACTTCAACATAACATCCCATCGTCTAGACTCAATATATTGATTTATGAAGGCCAAGGTGCCAAAAGCTTTCTTTACAACCCTGTGGCACTTTTTTCAACAAATTATGGACCTATATTCCCAGATCCATTTGGTCTACCACACTCCCAGTGCCCTACTGTTCATTGTGTAAGATCTAACTTGGGTGGTCCTACCAAAATGCAAAACATTGCACCTGTCTACATTAAATTCCATCTGCCATTTTTCAGCCCATTTTCCCAACTGATGCAGATCCCTCTGCAAGCCATGATAGCCCTTCTCACTGTCCACTACACTCCTACGCTTGGTGTCATCCATAAATTTGCTGATCCAGTTAACCACATTACCATCTAGATCATTGCTATTAATGATAATCAACAAAGGACCCTGGTCTGAATGCTTCAGCACACCACTAGTCACAGGTCTCCAGTCAGAGAGGCAACACTCATTCACCACTCTCTGGCTTCTGCCACAGAGCCAATATCTAGTCTAATTTACTACCTCATCCTAATTGCCCAGCAACTGAACTTTCTTGACCAGCCTCCCATGCATGACCATAACACCATAAGTCCATAAGACATTGGAGCAGAATTAGGCCATTCAGCCTATCAAGTCTGCTCCACCATTCCATCATGGCTGATCCCGGATCCCAGTCAATCTCATACACCTGCCTTCTCGCCATATACTTTGATGCTGTGACCGATTAGGAAACTATCAACTTACACCATAAATATTCCCACGGACTTGGCCTCCACTGCAGTCTGTGGCAAAGCATTCCACAGATTCACTAGTCTGGCTAAAGAAATCTCTCCTTACCCATGTTCTGAAAGGTCTCCCCTCAATTTTCAGCATGTGCCCACTAGTTCTGGATACCTTCACCACAGGAAACATCCTCTTCACATCCACCTTATCCAGTCCTTGTAATGCAGTTGCTCAGAGCGAACCTCAATGAAGACCAATGCCTTCCTCTCCAGACATTCCTGGCCAACCCAGTGATGAGGTAACTGACTGTCCAACTTGTACTGCAGCCACCTCTGGGACAGTAGGTGGTGATCTTGGAAGAATATAATAGAGGGCCCCTTCTCACCAACAGCCATGCAACAACACCTTAGTGCTTGTTTGAAAGTTCAAGTAATGAGCCATTATCTCAAATGAATGGAGTCTGCTTGGGGAGCCATCTGACAGATACACAGTCTCCTCCCACAGGGCCTCCAGAACATTCTATGCTGAACACTGCATGATTGACTTTTGTCAAAGAGTTTTTTTTCCCCTCAGAAGCTTTCTACAGAGTACAAGTGGTGCAGAAAAGTCCAGCTGAATAGAACGTTGCATGGCAATGAAACCAGGCCCAACCTCTGCAATACTGGGGGCAGGTGCTGACACTAGGTGTGTACACAGTTAATACAGATATCAGACATGGCAGTTAGAATAAGAACCAGGGTTACTATGGGCTTGGTACTACACATTAGCTAAACAGGGGGAAGCAACCCTCCCTTACTCCAGCTCTGGTGGGGAATTTCTGTGTTTTCTACTCCTCAATTTGGGCTTGGTTACTGACATCTGTGTAGAGAAATTGGATCAAAACCCTGATTCCCTCTCTGAAGCCCATTTGGGAAAGAACATTCAATCCATCGTGTGTGTGTGTGTGTGTGTGTGTGTGTGTGTGTGTGATATCCTATCAAAGGTCTTCTCCCAGTCTGAGCTGACCAGACGGGCGTCCACCACAACCTTGTAATGTAAAGAATGGTATCCCAGAGTGGCACAAGATTGTCAGAGATATTCCTGTTTTCCCACCAGATTCAGCACTGCTAAGTACAAGTGGTTCATCTGTTACGGAACACGACTTGAGAGACAAGATAGCCTGGGCATATTTTCCCCTAGAGTGAGAAAGGCTAGAGAGTAACATTATAAAAACATGAGGGGCATAGATAAAGTGTATGATCATAGTCTTTTCACCAGGATAGGGGTGTCTAAACGTAGAGGGCATAGTAAAAGGGTGAGAGGAAAAAGATGTAAGGAGGATCTGAAAGGCTACTTTTTTCCACATAAAAGGTGGTGAGGAAATGGAGTGAAGTGGTTGAGGCAGGTAGAATGATGACATTCTGAAGGGTACAGGGATGGAGGGCCATGGGTCTTTGGGAACTAGCTCAAGGCAGTACCTTGTCAGGATGGACTGGGTGATCTGAAGGGCCTATTTCCTATGCTGCACGAATCCATGACACGAGCTCCATGCACATTCAACAATGAGAGGGGTCACCAATTGCTAACCTCACCCCTCTGCTTGGAGATGAGGGTACTGGTAACCTTCCTCAGATTCTATTGTATCAGGTGTTGTGTTGTAAACTTATAGCAGGCCCAGGCCATCCAGCCCCTCAGGGCTGAGTCAACTCTACCAGTAAACTGCCATAATCAAGAGATTTATTCTACCCAAGAGATCATCTGGAGACTGTCTGTTCCTCCAGGGCAAGTCCAGACTCTCCCAACTCTAAGATCTCAGGGATAGAGGAGAGAAGCTCATCTTATCATCAGGAATATTCAGGGATTTGTCTTTGAATCAAATGAATAAGCCACAGTTTTCAGCAACTTCATCAGGACCTGAGTGGATGAGTATGTGCCTTCAAGAACATACTGGACGCACCCAATCCAAAAGCCGTGGATGAACCAGGAGATTCATAGTCTGATGAGGGCTAAAGCTGTGATACTAAGACCAGTGATCCAGAACTATACACAAAGTCCAGGTACAACCCATAGGCATTTTAAGAGTGAAAAAATTGAGGAGAGAGATGGAATCAGATGCACATCAACTCCGGCAGATTTTGCATATTCAGAGACAAACTTCGCATGTGTGCTGCAGTTGAATGAATGTTGTATTTTAATGCTGGAACATAATATGTTCAGCAAATCAAACTCTTGCCAAATTGTTGAGACTAATCTACAGACAGGTTATATCACTGTACTCTAGGTGAAGCAAATTTAACCTCCTTATAAAGATGTTTTTTAATCCAGTGCCCTACTTTGTCAAAACTACCTGCCCCTGCATCTACCTTTACATCGTCTGCAAACCTGGCCACAAAGAAATCAATTCTATCATCCAAATTATTCACATATGATATAAAAAGTAGTCCAAACATGGACCCTCTGTAACACCTTTAGTCGCCGGCAGCCAACCAGAAAATATTCCCGTTATTCCCACTCTACCTCCTGCCAATCAGTCAATGCTATATTCATGCTAGTATCTTTCCTGTCATACTATGGTCTTGTTAACCAACCTCATGTGTGGTGCCTTGTCAAAGGCCTTCTGAAAATCCATATACACAACACCCACTGATTCTCCCTTTTTCTATCCTGATTGTTATTTCTTCAAAGAATTCCAACAGATAAGTCAGGCAAAATTTTCCCTTAAGGAAACCATGCTGACTTCAGCCTATTTTATCATGAGCCTCCAAATACCTTGAAACTACATCCTTAAAAATCAACTCCGACCTCTTCCCAACCACTGATGTCAGACTAACTGGCCAATCATTTCCTTCCTTCTGCCTCCCTCCTTTCTTGAATAGAGGAGTGATATTTGCAATTTTCCAGTCCTGCAGAACCATGCCAGAATCAATTCATTCTGAAAAGATCATTAGCAATGCAGCGTACAGAGCGGGCAGCAGATTGAGAGGCGGCAGAGTGACCGGGCATTGGTTCAACAGGCTTAGGTTTGCGGAAATATGTATGTGTGAGACCAGATTTCTGTGCTTGGTGTCGGATGTGGGAGGTCCTGGAGTCTCCCAGCCTCACGGATGGCTATATCTGCACCAGGTGTGTTGAGCTGCATTCCTAAGGGATAGAGTTAGGGAACTGGAGATGCAGCTCAATGACCTTCGCCTGGTCAGGGAGAGCAAAGAGGTGTTAGAAAGGAGTTATAGGCAGGTAGTCACAATGGGACCATGGGAGACAGACAAGTGGATCACAGTCAGGAGGGGGAAGGGGAAGAATGAGGTACTAGAGTATCCCTGTGGCTGTACCCCTTGACAATAAGTACTCCTGTTTGAGTACTGTTGGGGGGGGATAGCCTACCTGGGGGAAGAAACAGTGGCTGTGCCTCTGGCATAGAGTCTGGCCCTGTGGCTCAGAAGGGCAGGGAAAGGAAGAGGATGGCAGCAGTGATAGGGGACTCTATACTTAGGGGGTCAGGTAGGCAATTCTGTGGACGCAGGAAAGAAACTCAGATGGTAGTTTGCCTCCCAGGTGCCTGGGTCTGGGATGTTTCAGATCGCGTCAAGATATCTCGCAGTGGGAGGAGAACAGCCAGAGGTCGTGGTACATATTGGTACCAATGACATAGGTAGGAAAAGGGAAGAGGTCCTGAAGCAGGGCTGCAGGGAGTTAGGAAGGAAGTTGAGAAGCAGGACCGTAAAGGTAGTAATCCTGGGATTACTGCCTGTGCCATGTGACAGTGAGAATAGGAATAGAATGAGGTGAAGGATAAATGTGTGGCTGAGGGATTGGAGCAGGGGGCAGGGATTCAGATTTCTGCATCATTGGGACCTCTTTTGGGGCCTGGGCAATCTGTACAAAAATGATGGGTTGCACTTGAATCCCAAGGGGACCAATATCAAAGACACGTATGTAAGGCTCCTTTTCATTGATTACAGCTCTGCCTTTAATATCATCATTCCAAATAAACTGATTCCTAACCACACTGAACAACTGCACATGGGTGGGGGCCTCCTCTGGGCAACAGGATCAATTACTCTGGGAATTCCCCTTTCCTTGAACCTTGCTTTAAACAATTTGTGCACAGTCTGAGAATGTGATCGTTTTGAGGACAGACACTGTTACAGAGCATTCTATCCCCACACTAGGACCACTTCTATGTGTGTTTCACCCAGTCACTCTGAGCAGAACAGATAAAGATAATGTGAAGAGATCTGATTGAAACTGCTAAATGATGGGTGCACAGAGCACTTGTGATGTAGTGCATGAAATCCTGGAGTGAAACAGATTAGGGACTGCAGACCTCACCTTGAACTTGTTATTGTCTAAAATACAAAATAAGGAAATGTTGAATCCTCAAAGAGTCAAGTCCGCATCAATTGCCCCAATCAGATCACTCAGAAACATTGAAAAAGAGTAACCAGAATCCAAAAGCACATGCAATATGATCCTTATATTCCGTCAACACAAGACCACAGTGACAAGCCACGCTGATCAATCCTTGCAACATTGACACCAACACTCCTGTTCTCTCCTCTGACAGCAGGTATTGCGAGTGGTACTAAGACCATTCAAATACAGGGAGAGAGTGCCAAACATGCTACTGTCTTCTGCTCTTATTTTTGTTGACTTCAGCCTTGCTTATCGCCTCAGTTGGAGAGAATCGATGGAGTTGATCATTGTCTCATGCTCTGTTTCCAGCCATCCAGGCCTCCAGGCCTCATGCTCCACTCTCAACCTCTCCAAACTCCCTGGGAGACAGCAAAGTATCAGATTACTCAATCTGCCCAAAAACACATCAGCAAAATGTAAATCATAGGTTCCAATCACACAGCTTAGTAGCAGAATCAAATTTGAAAAGAGAGAAGTGAAAGAGCTAGTTTTGGAAATTGTCTGCAGGGTGGCACCATTAATCACATAGTTTGCTAGCACCATCTTGAAAGATAGTTTATGGCTTGAAAAATATTGTTTTCTTGAGTTCAATATTCCTGTTCAATGTCCTGTCCTCTATAAGATGGCAAGTGTGATACTCTGGGTGTTGAAGGACAAACAACTGATTGACTAATTGCAAAGTGCTTGGAATACAGACTAATCTTACTCCAATTGTATATGGCTTTGTTGAAGCCACTCCTTTTGCTCTTCATATATAAGCATGTCCTCAACAACTTGTTCCATAGTCCATGTTTGCTACACCCGAACATGCAACTGCTGAACCAAGCAGTGGGTCCCATATGGATGCTAATCACAGGCAGTGGAAATCTAAAAGAAAAACATCCCTCACCATGCCAATTTTGAATCTGATTATACTAAGTCTCTTTTAATCTTCTAGACCAATTGATCATAAAGAACCTTATCAAAGGTTCTACTGAAGTCCATGTGTAGATCCACACAGGGATGTGATAGCTGGCACGGATGCAACAACCATTGACCCACCCTCATCAATCATCTTTATCATTTCCTCAAAATCTCTGTTAGGTTTGTAAAATGCGACCTTCTCCAGACAAAGCCATTCCGACTATCTCTAAAAGTCCATGATTTTCCAAATGTGAATGGATCCTAACTTTTAGAATCTTCTCCAATAATTTCTTTACAATTGAAATAAGTTTCACTGTCCTGCAATATATTGGTTAGTCTCCTTTGCCCTTCTTGAATGTAAAAACACGTATTAGCTTTTCTCCAGTCCGCAGGAAAATGCCCGTGGCTAAATAAGATAAAGTTCTCTTTCAAAACCCCAACAAATCCCTACCTTCTCTCCCTCTATAACCTGCTATAGATATGATCAGGCCCTGAGGACATCCTCCTTAATGCTCTTTTAGAGCCCCAACATCTCCTTGATAGGAGCATTAACACATCTTGTTCTTCCTGTCCTCTATGAATAGCGATATGAAATACGCATTCAGTACAAACAAATGAAAATCTGCAGATACTGGAAATCCAAGCAACAGACGCATAGCACTGGACGAATTCAGCAGGCCAGGCAGCATATAGGAAAAAAGTACATTTGACGCTTCTGGCTGTAACCCTTCGGTAGGATTGTCCGAAGTGTTTTGGCCTAAAACATTGACTGTAGTCTTTTCCTGGATGCTGCCCAGCCTGCTGAGTTCCTCCAGCAAATTGTGTTTGATTTTACCCATTCAGTATTTTGCCAACTCTTCTTGGTTCCAGGTATGAATTTCCTCTTCTGGTACCTAAAATGGATGTACTCCCTCCCCCTCTCCTCAGTTACCCTTTGTTTTTAATGAGGTGGCTCTTCTTCCCTGATCCTATACTCTTATGGCCATGCGAGGAGTCATTTCTGAGCAAAAGTCTGAGGCAAACTGCACTTTTGATGTAAAATTTTGATTTAGATGTTAATTTTCTGTCTTCTCAATTGGAGCTCAGGAGAAAAGAAGTTTTAGATTTTCAAACATTCTTCAAAAAAAACGAGATGTTTTTGCACTTTATTAAAAAAAGTTTAACAAAAGTTTTTCAATTAACAACTTGATGACATTGTAGGCACTGTACTGTATATCGTCTGGACAGAACCATGTAGAAACATTCTGGGACCAATACAGTGGCGTAGTGGTTACGACAGCACATTACAGTAAAAGTGAACAACAGGAATTCTGCAGATGCTGGAAATACAAGCAACACACATCCTGACGAAGGGTCTCGGCCAGAAACGTCGACTGTACCTCTTCCTAGAGATGCTGCCTGGCCTGCTGCGTTCACCAGCAACTTTGATGTGTGTTGCTACAGTAAAAGTGACCTGGATTCAATTCCCAATGTCATCTGTAAGGTGTTTGTACATTCTTCCTGTGACTGTATGGGTTTCCTCCAAGTGCTCCAGTTTCCTCCCACAGTCCAAACACATCGCGGTTGGTAGGTTAATTAGTCATTGTTTGCATCATACACCAGGGTGCTCTTTTCACTTACCTGATGAAGTAACCGTAGCCTTTGGCCTGAAGCAGATGTTGTCAGGTGGTGCCCAACCTTCATAGACTGTTTTGACCCTCAACCACTGCACTCTCCAGTTGGCGGGTCAGCAGTGCAGGCCAAGCCACTGCCCATTTGCTCCTGACTTCCAGCTCAACTTCTCACACCTGCAAGAGGAAGAAGCTCTTTCTGCTTCCTCCCCCATCCTGTGAGCTCCTTGTTTCTTGCTCTTTCTGTCTAGTATAGACAGCAGACTGCATACCAACCTTGCCAGTAACCCTGCACAGTCAATCTCCTCAGGGAATAGCCATGTCTGATGTCCTTTGTCCCTGCACTCCTGGACTATGGACTGGTAATTTAGGGCTGTCCACTCGTGCGTCTCCTCACATCCTTCCACCCATGGTACTGTGAGCTCCACCAGGATGATTTTTTTGTCTTCAGTAGACCACAGTATGATATACAGTCCAAGTGTGGTTTGCACCACATCCAGGAACTGCAGCTTCCTCCTTACATTGACACTCATCTCCCGTTATTTGCAGTTTGCAGCAGATTGAATTTAGGTCTCGTTGATTTAACTGGCAAGGCCCTCTCCTTCATGAAAATGTGTGCCCCTGTTTGCCTCTCTGCCATCTGGTCTCTTTTTACATTCCTCCCACTCGAGTGTGTCAGGAAGGGATAGCAGCACCTTGTCATGGTGCCACCGGTACCATCCTTGTGTTAAAGCTGTTCTGCATCCTGGCAGTATGTGTGCCAGTGAACCCCACTCAGCACGGTGTTTGCAGTTGGGATCCTCTCTCAGCCTGCATGTGTGCAGCTGTGATGGTGTAGGTAGAGTGTCATACACAGATTCAGGAGGAAAGAAATGCAGAAGGGCTTCGTTTTCAATGGTTTACTCAACTGATCTTGCACTTAGGAAGGTCCTATTTCATCCAGGCACACTGTGATCCCAACTCCACTGCCTTTGATAAACACCTGGTCTATGGCCGAATTGGCGGCCCACTTTGGCACGATCTTGTTGTGACACCTACTTGGTTTATTACCTTGTAATCTGATCTCCTCAGTGTTAACACAACTCTATCCTTTACCACCTTGAACTCCTCCACTACCGATGACAAAGGGAAATGCAGCTGGCCTGATCTAATGCAGAGCCCCACTTAAGAAAAACTTTGTGGGGGATCTACAGGTGCTTGTTGACTTGCCTTGCGACACCTTCTGCAGTGGCCATGGGGAAATCGTACACCATGAAGAACTGGAGCGTTCTTGCTAGAAGGTGTGGCCGATGTAACTGTTTAAACTTACACCATGGCAAGAGTGAGCACAGCAACAAGACTCATGGTGATCATTCACTTCGGCTACATCTCTCCTAGGCAGAAATTTTGCAGCAGACAGATGTTTGAAGATTTGGTCAAAACTATTCTGAAGAAATAGGCAAGCTTGAGGACCAGAAACGCAGCGGTTGGCCATGAAATCTCAGTGCAGCAGACGAGAGATATAAACTAATATCCCTTATAAATCAGAAGATGTACAGCACTGCTAGCAGCTCAAAACTCACAAAAACCACGAGAGCCCAAGAACACCCCTCTACGGTCCAGGGAAGTCTTGTCATGGAAGAATTGCTGCCAAAAAGCTATTCCTCCAAAGCGGAATCAAATGGACTGACCAAGACACAAAACAACAAGGTCTGCGGTATTGAACAATGACAGCAAGTGCCCTTGTCTGTCAAGTCAAAATTAGACATTTTTGGCTGAAATAGCAGATTGTCCAAAGAAAAGTCATAGAGTCCTAGAGATGTACAGGACAGAAACAGGACCCAAGGCCCATCTAATCCATGCTGAAACCAATTAAACTGCTTACTCCCATCAACCTGCAATGAGAACATAGCCTTCTGTACCCCAACTTACCATGTCCCTACCCAAACTTCTCCTCAACGTTGAAATCGAGCTTACATGCCCCAATTGTCCAGTTAGCTTATCCTACACTCTCATGACCCTCTGAGTGAAGAAGTTTCCCCTCATGTTGCCTTTCACTTTTCAACTTTCACTCATAACTCATGACCTCTGGATGTAGTCTCACCCAACCTCAGTGGAAAAAGCCTGCTTGCATTTACCCTATCTATAACCCTCATAATTTTGTATACCGCTATCAAATCTCCCCTCAATATTCTACATTTGTACTTTCTAAAGAATACATATAACCATATAACAATTACAGCACGGAAACAGGCCATCTCGGCCCTTCTAGTCAGTGCTGAACTCTTACTCTCACCTAGTCCCACTGACCTGCACTCAGCCCATAACGCTCCATTCCTTTCCTGTCCATTTAGCTGTCCAATTTAACTTTAAATGACAACATCGAACCTGCCTCAACAACTTCTGCTGGAAGCTCATTTCACACAGCTACCACTCTCTGAGTAAAGAAGTTCCCCCTCATGATACCCCTAAACTTTTGCCCTTTAACTCTCAACTCACATCCTCTTGTTTGAATCTCCCCTACTCTCAATGGAAAAAGCCTATCCACTTCAACTCTATCTATCCCCCTCATAGTTTTAAATACCTCTATCAAGTCCCCCCTCAACCTTCTACGTTCCAAAGAATAAAGGCCCAACTTGTTCAACCTTTCTCTGTAGCTTAGGTGATGAAACCCAGGTAACATTCTAGTAAATCTTCTCTGTACTCTCCCTATTTTGTTGACATCTTTCCTATAATTCGGTGACCAAAACTGTACACAATACTCCAAATTTGGCCTCACCAATGCCTTGTACAATTTCAACATTACATCCGAACTCCTATACTCAATGCTCTGATTTATAAAGGCCAGCATACCAAAAGCTTTCTTCACCACCCTATCCACATGAGATTCCACCTTTATTTAAGGAACTATGCACCATTATTCCTAGATCTCCCTGTTCTACTGCATACTTCAATGCCCTACCATTTACCATGTATGTCCTATTTTGATTATTCCTGCCAAAATGTAGCACCTCACATTTATCAGCATTAAACTCCATCTGCCATCTTTCAGCCCACTCTGCTAACTGGCCTAAATCTGTCTGCAAGCTTTGAAAACCTACTTCATTATCCACAACTCCACCTATCTTAGTATCATCTGCATACTTACTCATCCAATTTACCACCCCATCATCCAGATCATTAATGTATATGACAAACAACATTGGATCCAGTACAGATCCCTGAGACACACCACTAGTCACTGGCCTCCAATCTGACAAACAGTTATCCACCACTACTCTCTGGCGTCTCCCATCCAGTCACGGCTGAATCCGTTTTACTACTTCAATATTAATACCTAACAACTGAACCTTCCTAACTAACCTTCTGTATGGAACCTAGTCAAAGGCCTTACTGAAGTCCATATAGACAACATCCACCACTTTACCCTCGTCAACTTTCCTAGTAACCTCTTCAAAAAATTCAAAAAGATTTGTCAAACATGACCTTCCCCACACAAATCCATGTTGACTGTTCCTAATCAGACCCTGTCTATCCAGATAATTATATATACCATCTCTAAGAATACTTTCCATCACTTTACCCACCACTGACATCAAAACTAGCCTTTCTCCAATCAAAAATCTCAACCCTGGGTGCAGACCTATCCTTCTCCATAATTATATTGAAACTAATAGCATTGTGATCACTGGACCCGAATTGCTCCCCAACACAAACCTCTGTCACCTGACCTACCTCATTCCCCAACAGGAGATCCAACACTGCCCCTTTTCTAGTTGGTACCTCTATGTATTTCTGCAGAAAACTACCCTGCACACATTTTACAAACTCCAAACCATTGAGCCCTTTTACAGTATGGGCTTCCCAGTCTATGTGTGGAAAATTAAAATCTCCCACAGTCACAACCTTGTGCTTACTACAAATATCTGCTATCTGCTTACAAATTTGCTCCTCCAATTCTCACTCCCCAATTGGTGGTCTATAATACACCCCTATAAGTGTTACTACACCTTTCCCATTCCTCAATTCCACCCAAATAGCCTCTCTAGACGAGCCCTCTAATCTATCCTGCCAAAGCACCACTGTAATATTTTCTCTGACAAGCAATGCAACACTTCCCCCTCTTGTCCCTATGATTCTATCACACCTGAAACAATTAAATCCAGGAATATTTAGTTGCCAATCACACCCCTCCTGTAACCATGTTTCACTAATAGCTACCACATCATACTTCCAGGTATCAATCCATGCTTTAAGCTCATCCACCTTTCTTTTTATGCTCCTAGCATTAAAATAAATGTATTTAAGAAATTTTCCACCTCTTACTCTCTGTTTATCACTAACAGTGCAAACAACTTTACTATTTTCTTTTTCTTCCTTCTCCCTTACATCTGTTCCTACACTCTGGTTCCCCTCCCCCCTTGTACCTAGTTTAAATCCACCGGAGCCTCTCTAGCAAACCTACCTGCAAGAATATTTTCCCCCTCCAGTTCAGATCTAAACCATCCCACCGGAACAGGTCCCACCTTCCCTGGAAAACTGCTCAATTATCTACAAATCTGAAGCCCTCCCTCCTGCACCATGTCTTCAGCCACGTGTTGACCTGTGCTATCTTACTATTTCTAAACCTGCCTGCACGTGGCATTGGTAGCAATCCTGAGATTGCTATCCTGGAGATCCTGTCCTTTAACTTGGCGCTTAACTCCCTAAACTCACCTTTCAGAACCTCCTCACTCTTCCTGCCCATGTCACTGGTCCCTACATGGACCACGACATCCAGCTGCTCATCCTCCCTCTTGAGAGTACCGAGAACTCAATCCGAGATATCATGCACCTTGGTACCAGGGAGGCAACAGACCATCCGGGATTCTTGATCTCTTCCACAGAACCTCTTATCTGTCCCCCAAACTATCGAATCCCCTATCACTACTGCTCTCCTCTTTTCCCTCCTTCCCTTCTGAGATGAGCGTCCCATCTCGATGCCAGAGACGCAACTACTGCAACTTGTCCCTGGTAGGTCGTCCCCATCAACAGTATCCAAAATGATATACTTATTATTGGTGGGAACGGCCACAGGGGTGCTCTGCTCATTCTGTCTATTCCCCTTCCCTCTCCTGACTGTCATCCAGCTACCTGTCTTCTGACTCTAAGGGGTGACTATCTCCCTGTAACTCCGGTTCATTTCTGCCTCTGCCTCCCGAATGATCCAAAGTTCACCCAGCTCCAGCTCCAGTTCCCTATCTCAGTTTGTCAGGGGCTGCAGCTGGATGCACCTTTCATAGGTGTAGTCATCAGGGACAGTTGTGCTCGCCCTGACTTCCCACATACAGTCCTAACCTATACAACCTTTCTCATAATTCAGGTCCTCAAGACCTGGCAACATCCTTGTAAATTTTCTCTGTAAACCTACAATCTCATTTACATCTTTCCTATTGGAAGGTGACCAAACATACACACAATACACCAAATTAGGCCTCACTAACATCTTATACAAATTCAACATAACATCCCATCTTCTGTACTCAATGCACTGATTTATGAAGTCCAAGGTGCCAAAAGCTTTCTTTACAACCCTATCTACCTGTGGCAATACTTTCAACAAATTATGGACCTATATTCCCAGATCCCTTTCTTCTACCACACTCATCAATGCCCTACTATTCACTGTGTAAGATCTAACCTGGTTGACCCTACCAAATTGAAAACATTGTACTTGGGTGCATTAAATTCCATCTGCTATTTTTCAACCCCTTTTTTCCAGCTGATGCAGATCCCTCTGCAAGCCATGATAGCCCTCCTCACTGATCACTACTACATCATCAATATTAGTGTCAACAGCAAAGTTGCTGATACAGATAACTACATTATCATCCAGATCATTGATACAAGTGACAAACAACAAAGGACCCAGCACCGAAGGCTGCGGCACACCACTCGTCACAGGTCTCCAGTCAGAGAGGCAGCGCTCTTCTACTGAGCGACTGAACCTTCTTGACCAGCCTCCCATGCATGAACTTGACAAATTCCTTGTGAAAGTCCATGTAGGCAACATCCACTGCCTTGCCTTCAACCACTTTCCTGGTACTTCTTCGAAAACCTCTATAAGATTGGTTAGACATGACCCACCATGCCCGAAATCAGTCACTGTCTAACCAATTACTTATATGTCCAGTCCCTTAGGATATTTTCCAATAACTTTCCCACCACTGATGTCAGACTCACAGGCCTATAATTTCCAGGATTCTATTTAAAGCCTTTTTTAAAAAAATAGTAGTACAGCATTGGCTATCCTCTAATCCGCTGGTACCTTACTGGAAAATAGTCATCTTATTTATTCCTTCTCACAAGGTGAATGACCATACACTTCCCTGCGCTTCATTTCATCTGTCACTTCTTTGCCCATTCCCCCAATCTGTATAATCCCTTCTGCAGATACCCTACTTTCTCAACACGACCTGCCCCTCCTCCTTTCATTGTATAGTTTGCAATCTTGAACATCAAGTCATCAATTTCATCATCCAGATCGTTGACATGTAACATGAAAATGTGTGGCCCCAATATCGACTCCTATGGAACACCATTTTTCACCGTCAACCAATCACAATAGGCCCCTTATATTCTGACTCTTTGCCTCCTGTCAATCAGATAATCTTTGATCCATGCCAGTATCTTTCCTGTATTCATATGGGTTCTTATCTTGTTAAACAGCTTCATATGTGGCACCTTTCAAAGGCTTTCTGTAAACAACATACATCCAAGCAAACAACATGAGCAGACTCACTTTTGTCTACACTGCTGTTATTTCCTCAAAGAATTCCAACAGGTTTATCAGGCAAGCTTTCCCCTTAGGGAATCCATACTAATTTTGGCCTACTTTATCATGCACCTGCAAGTACAGCAAAAGCTCATCCTTAAGAATGGACGACAACGTCTTCTGAACAATTAACGTCTGGCTAATTTACCTCACTTCCTCTCTTCTGCCTCCCTGCCTTCATAAAGAGTGGAGCCATATTTGCAATTTTCCAGTCTTCTGGAACTATTCTAGTATCTAGGGATTCTTGCAAGATCATTGTTAATATCTCCACAATCTCTTCAGCTACCTCTTTCAGATCCCAAGGGTGTACCCAATCTAGTCCTGGTGAATTATCTGAAAATGCCTGTGGTATCCTATTTGTTATTTTTGGCTAGCTTAACTTTAGCTTTCATCTTTCTCTCCTTTTGTTATTTATAGTTGCCTTCTGTTGGTTTTTAAAAACTTTCCAGTTCACTAAATTTCCATTACTTTTGTGTGAAATTATAGCTCCTCTCTTTTGACTTTATTCTGTCTTTGACTTCCCTTGGCACCTACAGTTGCCTCATCCTTTCTTCAGAATGCTTCTTCTTTGTGATATATCAACCCTGCACCTTCTGAATTTCCACAAGAAACACCTGGTATTGCTGTTCCGCCACAATCCCTGCTGGTGTCCATTTCAAATTAACTTTTGACAGCTCATATCTGATGCCTCTCTAATTCTCTTTACTCTAAAGTACTACCTTGACTTTTATCTTCTCCTTTTCAAACTGCAGGGTAAGTTCTATCATATTATGATCATTGCCTCCCAAGGGTTCCATTATCTTTAAATCCCTAATCAAATCTGGTTTGTTACACTATTGCCTTTACCCCAGTGGGCTGAACTATAAGCTGCTTTAACAAGCCATCTTGTAGGCATTCCACAATTTCCATCTCTTGGTATCCAGCACTAACTTAACCGTTTGTACCTCAATATTGAAATCACCATGACTATTGTAACATTGCCCTTATTACATGCCTTTTCTATTCCACTTTGAAATATATATCCCACATCCTAGCTACTGTTTGGGACCTTTATACAACTCCCATTAAGGTCCTTTTAACCTTGCAGTTTCTTTTTGTGTTGCACAGAAGTCTTTCCCAAATCCTCTTGCATAAGTAGGGTGGTGTTGCCAGGCAGTAGGGGCACCCAGGTCATAGGTCCATGCACATAGAAGATGTTCTCTTCCTTCCTTCAGATCCACGGTCAGTTTGCAAACTAATCAGCATTAGCAACCTGCTTGAGTTAGCGTTGAGACGAGGCCATCTTTTTCCATAACATCTCAGATTGATTTAACATTTCTTCCTGCTCCACTGAATTCTGATTGCTCACCTCAGCTCCTCTAACCAAGATCCCCTTCTGACAAGCTAAACATGCTGGCAGTCAGGTTTTGGGATGGATGAGACAATGAATAAAAATTGAGTGGAGCAGATTGAAAAAGTCAAATAAAATATTGGGTCTATGTTAATGGCATTATTCATCATAATTGGGGGAGATCTTGGTCATCAGGTGACCTTATGCATGGTTTTGAGAGAAAACGTGACAAATTCCTTTCCTCCTACAGATGCTACTTGACCTGCTGAGTTACTCCAGAACAGTGTTTGTTGTTCCAGATTCCAGCATCCACTGTCTTTAGTGTCTCCATATCCAAGAGCACGTCCTCATACAGTGTGCACTGTTGTACCAAACACGTATTAATAATTTTTTGGTGATTCATTCTCTTTTCTCTAACTGTACCACATCAGAGACCCCAGTTTTCCCTGGTTCACAATTATAACTTCTCAAAGTGAATGTTGGCATTTCTAACACAGATACTCTTGATCTCACTCTACTTCTTGTCCCACGGCTGAAGGAAAGGTTCTTAAAGTTTTCTGACTTCAGTATGCAGTTTACATACATTCTCTGACACAGAGTCATACTGCGAGAAAGGGCAGAAACTAGGAAAATAAGAGGTATTATGTTTTTCAGTTCATGGGGCAAAGCAGTAAAGAAACACTTATAAAGTCAAAGGACACATCACAGTGAAGTCAAAGAAGGCAGTTGGAGTGCTGGTCTTTTAACTGGCACGGCTTCAAAGGACATGGGTTTGCAGAACCTAGCTGTTCCCTGTCCCACTGCTCAGAGGATTGAGGATAAAATGCAGAGACAAATTTTGCATGTGTGCTGCTGTTGAATTTACGTAAAAATTTTAATGCTGGAACGTAACATGTTCAGCAAATCAAACACTTGCCAAATTGTTGAGACTAATCGAAAGACAGCTGTTATCACTGTACTCTAGGTGAAGCAAATTTAACCCTTTCATAAAGAAGTTTTTTTTAGTCCAGTGCCCTACTTCCTCATAACTATCTGACCTTTCACCTATCTTTTCATTGTCTGCAAACCTGGCCACAAAGCAATCAATTCTATCATCCAAATTATTCACATATGATATAAGAAGAAGTAGTCCCAACACAGACCCTGTATAACACCTCTAGTCACCGGCAGCCAACCTGAAAATATTCCCTTCATTGCCACATTACCTCCTGAAAATGAGTCAATGCTTTATCCATGGCAGTATCTTTCCTGTAATACTCTTAACTTGCTAAGCAACCTCATGTGTGGTACCTTGTCAAAGACCTTCTGAAAATCCATGTACACAACACCCACTGATTCTCCTTTGTCTATCCTGATTGTTATTTCTTCAAAGAATTCCAACAGATATATCAGGGGAAATTTTCCCTTAAGGAAACCGTGCTGACTTCAGCCTATTTTATCATGAGCCTCCAAGTACCCCGAAACTACATCCTTAAAAATCAACTCCAACATCTTCCCAGCCACTGAGGTCACACTAACTGGCCTGTCATTTCCTTCCTTCTGCCTCCCTCCCTTCTTGAATTGTGGAATGACTTTTGTAATTTTCCGGTCCTACGGAACCATGCCAGAATCAATTCATTCTGAAAAGATCATTAACAATGCCTGCACAATCTCTTCAGTCACCCAGAAGTGTAGACAATCTGGTCCAAGAAACTGCTTTATTTATTGACATGGACCATGTTCAGTGTTGTGTAACCACTCCACTACCATGCTCTTACCTTCACACCTTTCAGTTCCTCGACCTTCTTCTCCCAGGGATGGCAACTACACGCACTTCTGCCCACAGTGAAGACCATTGCAAAATAATTTCAGGATGCTTTTTAATATTACTGGCCAGGTCACCTTTTCCTCCTTCAGCACTTTTTTAGTTGCCTTCTGTTGGCTTTTCAAAGCTTCCCAGTCCTCCAACTTCCCACTAATTTTCGGAGCAAGAAGGCTGCGCATGAACGGCTGATTTTTTGCAGCGAAGGGAGTTTTTTAATACTCAGTGTAAAAGAGAGGCAAGCCTGCGCAGGCGTGTGATGTCAGCCAGTAGAGTGCGAAAGGTTTAAAAAGAAGACTGCCATATCCAGCGGGCAGCATTCGGAGTGGGCAGCGTGATCGGGCTTTGGCTCAATGGGCTTAGGCAGTAACGGGATGAGGCGGGGTAGGTTTACCTGTATTATTTGCGGAAAGGAGGAAGTATCTGTGAGACCAGTTTTCTGTGCTCGGTGTCGGTTTTGGGAGGTCCTGGAGTCTCCCAGCCTCCCAGACGGCCACATCTGCACCAGGTGTGTCGAGCTGCAGCTTCTAAGGGATTGAGTTAGGGAACTGGAAATGCAGCTCGATGATCTTCGTCTGGTCAGGGAGAGCGAGGAGGTGATAGAAAGGAGTTATAGGTAGGTGGTCGCACCAGGACCACGGGAGACAGACAAGTGAGCCACAGTCAGGAGGAGGAAGGGGAGGAGTCATGTACTAGAGAGGATCCCTGTGGCTGTACCCCTTGACAATAAGTACTCCTGTTTGAGTACTGTTGGGGGCCGGGGGAGTATCAGCCTACCTGGGGGAAGCAACAGTGGCCGTGCCTCTGGCACAGAGTCTGGCCCTGTGGCTCAGCAGGGTAGGGAAAGGAAGAGGATGGCAGTGGTTATAGGGGACTCTATAGTTAGGGGGTCAGACAGGCGATTCTGTGGACCAAGATATCCTGCAGTGGGAGGGAGAACAGCCAAAGGTTGTGGCATATATTGGTACCAATGACATTGGTAGAAAAAGGGAAGAGGTCCTGAAAAAAGACTATAGAGAGTTAGGAAGGAAATTGAGAAACAGGACTGCAAAGGTAGTAATCTTGGGATTACTACCTGTGCCATGCGACAGTGAGAATAGGAATAGAATAAAGTGGAGGATAAATGCTTGGCTGAAGGATTGGAGCAGGGGACAGGGATTCAGATTTCTGAATCATTGGGACCTCTTTTTGGCAGGTGTGACCTGTACAAAAAGGATGGGATGCACTTGAATCCCAGGGGGACCAATATCCTGGCGGGGCGGTTTGCTAAGGCTACTAGGTAGAGTTTAAACTAGAATTGTTGGGGAGTGGGAACCCAGCTAAAGAGACTGGGGAAGAGGAGGTTGGCTCACAGAGAAAGCTTGTAGACAGTGCAAGAGGGAGGATAGGCAGGCGATAGGGAAGGGATGCGCTCAGAATAAAGGTTTGAGATGTGTCTATTCTAACGAAGGAAGTGTTGTGAACAAAGCGGATGAGCTTAGAGCGTGGATCAGTACTTGAAGATATGATGTGGTGGCCATTACAGAGACTTGGATGGCTCAGGGACAGGAGTGGTTATTTCAAGTGTCAGCTTTTAGATGTTTCAGAAAGGACAGGGAGGGAGGCAATGGAGGTGCCTGCATGGCACTGTTGATCAGAGATAGTGTCACGGCTGCAGAAAAGGTGGACGCCATGGAGGGATTGTCTACAGAGTCTCTGTGGGTGGAGGATAAGAACAGGAAGGGGTCAATAACTTTGCTGGGTGTTTTTTATAGGCCGCCCAATAGTAACAGGGATATCGAGGATCAGATAGGGAAACAGATCCTGGAAATGTGTAATAATAACAGAGTCTAAGCAAATCCGCTGATTGAAAGGTTGTGAGTGGTGGTAAAAATCTTCTGAGGTGTATATATTTCAATGCTAGGAGTATTGTGGGGAAGGCGGATGAGTTGAGGGTGTAGATTGACACGTGGAATTATGATGTTGTAGCAATTAGTGAAACTTGGCTACAGGAGGGGCAGGACTGGCAGCTTAATAATCCAGGGTTCCGATGTTTCAGATGTGATCGAGGCAGATGAATGAAAGGTGGGGGAGTAGCATTGCTTGTTAGGGAAAATATTACAGCAGTGCTCAGGCAGGACAGATTAGAGGGCTTGTCTACTTAGTCCTTATGGGTGGAGCTGAGAAACAGGAAAGGTATGGCCACATTAGTGGGATTGTATTACAGACCACCCAATAGTCAACGAGACTTGGAAGAGCAAATCTGCAGAGAGATAGCAGGCAACTGCAGGAAACATAAAGTTGTGGTGGTAGGGGATTTTAATTTTCCATACATTGATTGGAACTCCCATACTGTTAGGGGTCTAGATGGTTTAGAGTTTGTAAAATGTGTTCAGGAAAGTTTTCTAAATCAGTATATAGAGGGACCAACTAGAGGGGATGCAATATTGGATCTCCTGTTAGGAAACGAATTAGGGCAAGTGACAGAAGTCTGTGTAGGGGAGCACTTTGGTTCCAGTGATCATAACACCATTAGTTTCAATTTGATCATGGACAAGGATAGATCTGGTCCTAGGGTTGAGGTTCTGAACTGGAAGAAGGCCAAATATGAAGAAACGAGAAAGGATCTAAAAAGCGTAGATTGGGACAGGTTGTTCTCTGGCAAAGATGTGATTGGTAGGTGGGAAGCCTTCAAAGGGGAAATTTTGAGAGTGCAGAGTTTGTATGTTCCTGTCAGGATTAAAGGCAAATTGAATAGGAATAAGGAACCTTGGTTCTCAAGGGATATTGCAACTCTGATAAAGAAGAAGAGGGAGTTGTATGAAATGTATAGGAAACAGGGGGTAAATCAGGTGCTTGAGGAGTATAAGAAGTGCAGGAAAATACTTAAGAAAGAAATCAGGAGGGCAAATAGAAGACATGAGGTTGCCTTGGCAGTCAAAGTGAAGGATAATCCAAAGAGCTTTTACAAGTATATTAAGAGCAAAAGGATTGTAAGGGATAAAATTGGTCCTCTTGAAGATCAGAGTGGTCGGCTTTGTGCGGAACCAAGGGAAATGGGGGAGATCTTAAATAGGTTTTTTGCGTCTGTATTTACTAAGGAAGCTGGCATGAAATCTATGGAATTGAGGGAATCAAGTAGTGAGACCATGGAAACTGTACAGATTGAAAAGGAGGAGGTGCTTGCTGTCTTGAGGAAAATTAAAGTGGATAAATCCCCGGGACCTGACAGGGTGTTCCCTCGGACCTTGAAGGAGACTAATGTTGAAATTGCGGGGGCCCTGGCAGAAATATTTAAAATGTCGCTGTCTATGGGTGAAGTGCCGGAGGATTGGACAGTGGCTCATGTTGTTCCGTTGTTTAAAAAAGGATCAAAAAGTAATCCGGGATGTTATAGGCCGGTGAGTTTAACATCAGTAGTAGGTAAGTTATTGGAGGGAGTACTAAGAGACAGAATCTACAAGCATTTGGATAGACAGGGGCTTATTAGGGAGAGTCAACATGGCTTTGTGCTTGGTAGGTCATGTTTGACCAATCTATTGGAGTTTTTCAAGGAGGTTACCAGGAAAGTGGATGAAGGGAAGGCAATGGATATTGTCTACATGGACTTCAGTAAGGCCTTTGACAAGGTCCCGCATGGGAGGTTAGTTAGGAAAATTCAGTCGGTAGGTATACATGGAGAGGTGGTAAATTGGATTAGACATTGGCTCGATGGAAGAAGCCAGAGAGTGGTGGTAGAGAATTGCTGCTCTGAGTGGAGGCCTGTGACTAGTGGTGTGCCACAGGGATCAGTGCTGGGTCCATTGTTATTTGTCATCTATATCAATGATCTGGATGATAATGTGGTAAATTGGATCAGCAAGTTTGCTGATGATACAAAGATTGGAGGTGTAGTAGACAGTGAGGAAGGTTTTCAGAGCCTGCAGAGGGACTTGGACCATCTGGAAAAATGGGCTAAAAAATGGCAGATGGAGTTTAATACTGACAAGTGTGAGGTATTGCACGTTGGAAGGACAAACCAACGTAGAACATACAGGGTTAATGGTAAGGCACTGAGGAGTGCAGTGGAACAGAGGGATCTGGGAATACAGATACAAAATTCCCTAAAAGTGTCATCACAGGTAGACAGGGTCGTAAAGAGAGCTTTTGGTACATTGGCCTTTATTAATCGAAGTATTGAGTATAAGAGCTGGAATGTTATGATGAGGTTGTATAAGGCATTGGTGAGGCCGAATCTGGAGTATTGTGTTCAGTTTTGGTCACCAAATTACAGGAAGGATATAAATAAGGTTGAAAGAGTGCAGAGAAGGTTTACAAGGATGTTGCCAGGACTTGAGAAACTCTGTTACAGAGAAAGGTTGAATAGGTTAGGACTTTATTCCCTGGAGCGTAGAAGAATGAGGGGAGATTTGATAGAGGTATATAAAATTATGATGGGTATAGATAGAGTGAATGCAAGCAGACTTTTTCCACTGAGGCAAGGGGAGAAAAAAACCAGAGGACATGGGTTAAGGGTTAGGGGGGAAAAGTTTAAAGGGAACATTAGGGGGGGCTTCTTCACACAGAGAGTGGTGGGAGTATGGAATGAGCTGCCAGACGAGGTGGTAAATGCGGGTTCTTTTTTAACATTTAAGAATAAATTGGACAGATACATGGATGGGAGGTGTATGGAGGGATATGGTCCATGTGCAGGTCAGTGGGACTAGGCAGAAGATGGTTCGGCACAGCCAAGAAGGGTTAAAAGGTTAAAAGGGCTGTTTCTGTGCTGTAGTTTCTATGGTTCTATGGTTCGTGTCCTTAGCGGGGTGTTGATGGCAGACCCAAATGCAAGACACAGAGACTGAAGTACTAAGAACAGGACTGGGTGTGTTAAGAAAGCAAGGGAAGGGAGGAAGAAACAACACTGGACAAGACACAGGCCCTGGACAAGTCTAGGATACAGGGCGTGGGCTAGGACTAGACTAGAGAAGCAGGACTTGGACGAGGAACTAGGAACTTAGAACCTAGACAAGGACTCCGAGCTAGAGACCAGACAGGACCCAAAACCTAGGTCTTGACTCGAGCTCGGACACCGGATCCAGGCGAGGACAAGTCGTGGCTACAGGATAAGGAGTGGCAACAGGACTGCATGTGAAACTCCTGGACAGGACGATGGATCCCCAGCACAGAATGAGGGAACCCCAGCACCAGGCTGGGTGAAGCACATGGACAGGATGAGAACAGGAACGCAGAGCCTTGGTCGAGGGAGAACAGGGACATGGAACACAGAACTGGGACCTCTCCTTGGGAACAGGACTTGGAGCCGGGGCTCTGCACAGAGTCAGGACCCCTCCTAGGAAGCAGGACCTAGGGCCGGGACTCATACGCAGAACACTGAGAGACAGATCTCCACTCAAGTTGGTGGGAAACAGCTGGACCTACCCAGCAGAGGCGAGGGCAGAAAGAGACAGTTCCCAACACAAGGTAGCAGCAAACAGCCAGACCTACCTAGCGATGATGTGGACACAGAGACAGTTCCAAACAACAATAGACAGTTCCTTATCTTGACACAGCAAGGCTCCAGTCTTGCTCCGGCAGTAGAACTTGATGGCAAAAATAGGCAAGGATGCAGGCAAGGCTTCAGGCAAAGGTAGCAGGAAAGGGCTTTAGAAGGAAGGGGAAGGGAAGGGAACAATCCAGCAAATGAAGATGAATGCAGGAGCTATTTATGTAGCCAGCCCAAAATCAGAATCGTGCCTCAATTAAGGCACACAACAGGACAAGGGAAAACCGGAAAACCTGGAATACAGATCAATAGACAGGACTGTGAACCGAAACGCAGACTTCACGGAACGGACCATGACAAGTTGTTGTGATGGGAGATTTTAATTTCCCAAATATCGATTTGCATCTCCCTAGAGCAAGGGGTTTAGATGGGATGGATTTTTTTTTTTTAGGTGTGTTCAGGAAGTTTTCTTGACACAATATGTAGATATGCCTACAGGAGGAGAGGCTGTACTTGATTTGGTATTGGGAAATGAACCTGGTCAGGTGTCAGATCTCTCAGTGGGAGAGCATTTTGGATATAGTGATCATAATTCTATCTCCTTTACAAAAGCATTGGAGAGAGATAGGAATGGATAAGTTAGAAAAGTGTTTAATTGGAGTAAGGGGAATTATGAGGCTATCAGGCAGGAAATTTTAGGTTTATATTGGAAACAGATGTTCTCAGGGAAACATATGAAACAAATGTGGCAAATGTTCAGGGGAAATTTGTGTGGAGTTCTGCATAGGTACATTCTAATGAGACAGGGAAGTTATGGTAGGGTACAGGAACCGTGGTGTACAAAGGCTGTAATAAATCTAGTCAAGAAGAAAAGAAAAGCTTACAAAAGGTTCAGAGAGCTAGGTAATGTTAGAAATCTGGAAGATTATAAGGCTAATAGGAAGGAGCTTAAGAAGGAAATTAGGAGAGCCAGAAGGGGCCATGAGAAGGCCTTGGCAGGCAAGATTAAGGAAAACCCCAAGGCATTCTACAAGTACGTGAAGAGCAAGAGGATAAGACGTGAAAGAATAGGACCTATCAAGTATGTCAGTGGGAATGTGTGTATGGAACCGGAGGAAATAGCGGAGGTACTTAATGAATACTTTAGTTCAGTATTCACTATGGAAAAGGATCTTGGTGATTATCGTGATGACTTGCAGCGGACTGAAAAGCTGGAGCATGTAGATATTAAGAAAGAGAATGTGCTGGAGCTTTTGGAAAGCATCAAGTTGGACAAGTCACCAGGACCGAATGAGATGTACCCCAGGCTACTGTGGGAGTTGAGGGAGGAGATCGCTGAGCCTCTTGTGATTATCTTTGCATCATCAATGGGGATGGGAGAGGTTCCGGAGGATTGCAGGGTTGCGGATGTTGTTCCTTTGTTCAAGAAAGGGAGTAGAGATAGCCCAGGAAATTATAGACCAGTGAGACTTACTTCAGTGGTTGGTAAGTTGATGGAGAAGATCCTTAGAGGCAGAATTTATGAACATTTGGAGAGGTATAATATGATTAGGAGTAATCAGCATGGCTTTGTCAAGGGCACGTCATGCCTTACGAGCCTGATTGAATTTTTTTGAGGATGTGATGAAACACATTGATTAAGGAAGAGCTGTAGATGTAGTATATATGGATTTCAGCAAGGTATTTGATAAGGTACCCCATGCAAGGCTCATTGAGAAAGTAAGGAGGCATGGGATCCATTGCTTTATGGATCTAGAACTAGCTTGCCCACAGAAGGCAAAGAGTGGTTGTAGACGGGTCATATCTTGCATGGAGTTCGGTCACCAGTGGAGTGCCTCAGGGATTTGTTCTGGGACCCTTACTCTTTGTGATTTCTACAAATGACCTGCATGAGGATGTGGAAGGATGGGTTAGTAAGTTTGCTGATGACACAAAGATTGTAGGTGTTGTGGATAATGTGGAGGGCTGTCAGAAGTTACAGCAGGACATTGATAGGATGCAAAACTGGGCTGAGAAGTGGCAAATGGAGTTCAACCCAGAGAAGTGTGAAGTGATTCATTTTGGTAGGTCAAATATGATGGCAGAATATATTATTAATTGTAAGACTCTTGGCAGTGTGGAAGATCAGAGGGATCTTGGGGTCCAAGTCCATAAGACACTCAAAGCAGCTGTGCACGTTGACTCTGTGGATTAGAAGGCATACGGTGCATTGGACTTCATCAATTGTGGAACTGAATTTAGGAGCCGAGAGGTAATGTTGCAGCTATATTGGACCCTGGTCAGACCCCACTTGGAGTACAGTGCTCAGTTCTGGTCACCTCACTACAGCAAGGATGTGGAAGCCATAGAAAAGATGCAGAGGAGATTTACAAAGATATTGCCTTGATTAGGGAACATGCCTTATGAGAATAGGTTGACTGAATTTGGACTTCCCTCCTTGGAGCGACGGAGGATGAGAGGTGACCTGATAGAAGTGTATAAGATGATGAGAGTCATTGATCATGTGGTTAGTCAGAGGCCTTTTCCCAGGGCTGAAATGGTTGCCACAAGAGGACACAGGTTTAAGGTGCTGGGGAATAGGTACAGAGGAGATGTCAGGGGAAAGTTTTTTACTCAGAGAGTGGTGAGTCTATGGAATGGGCTGCCGGCAACGGTGGTGGAGGTGGATACGATAGGGTCTTTTAATAGGCTTTTAGATAGGTACATGGAGCTCAGTAACATACTAACCTAGAGGTAAGCCTAGTAATTTCTAAGGTAGGGACATGTTCCACACAACTCTGTGGGCTGAAGTGCCTGTATTGTACTGTAGGTTTTTATGTTCCTATGTTTCAAGTTGGTGCTTTATTACATTTCACCACTTTTGATTTTCTGTTGGTGTGGACCTCTTGTTTCAGCCAAGTTTGTAGGATGAGGTTGTAGCACAGTTATAGATCGACAGGTATAATGTGGTAAGCCTGTTTGTTAAACCTGTTTGTTCATATTTGTTTTATTTGTTGCCAAATCTGAATTTGCAGTCATATTGACCAGAACTGAAACTGAATTTAACCATAATACTTGAGAATAGGAATTCAATTAGTTTCTAAATAACTAGGGATAAATAAAAAGGGAAGGTTAGTCTGTAAACCTTTAAATAGGGAATGACACAATCTAATTAGTAGGAGACATCGGAGTAATAAAGGTTAATCTAATGATTCTCACTGATCCCAACTAAACAGGAATTTGTTTTTTGTTTGAATTCTGATGTTGAGAACCTAAGACAGAATGTTGGAAATTTGAATTGTTTTTATTCATGTAAATGTTTTGTATATATTGTTATTTTTATAAGCAAACTTACCTCCAGAAGTGTGTGTTTTCCAGCAACTGCCTGGTTCCCATACCTAGAGCTTCTGAAGGCCCACTAGCACCAAGTGGAGTACTATGTAATTTCATTTTCTGAAAAGGGTGTGATAACCACTCACATGATACAAGACAAGCACAGGTGTTACAGACATGATATACACATCCCACAGAGGAAGATGTATTTGAAAGGAAAGATGACACAACCATGAGCAATAAGAGAAATCAACGCCAACATAAAAGCCAAAGAGAGGGCATATAACAGAGAAAAAATTTGTTGAAAGTTAGAGGATTGGGAAGGTTTTAAAAACCAACAGCAGGCAATTGAAAAAGTTAAGAAGCTAAAAATGGAGTAAAGAAGCAAGCTATCCAATAATATTAAAGAGGATAACAAAAGTTTCTTCATATACATAAAGTGTAAAATAGAGGTGAAGGTGGATATCAGACCACTAGAAAACGACGCTGGAGAGGTAGTAATGGCAGAAAATGAAATAGCGGATGAACTGAATAAGAATTTTGCGTCAGTCTTCTCTATGGAAGATACAAACAGTTTGGTGGACACTCTAGGTGTCTGGCGCATGATGTGCGTGAAGTTACCATTACTAGGGAGAAAGCTCTTGAGAAACTAAAATTTTTGAAGGTGGGTAAGTCACCTGGTGCAGATGGTGTACGACCCAGAGTTCTGAAAGAGGTGGTGAAAAGATGGTAGAGGGATAAGTCATCATCTTTCAAGAATCACGAGATTCTGGAATGGTTCCAGAAAACTGAAAAATTGCAACTATCACTTCGCTCTTCAAGATGTGAAGAAGCAGAAGAAAGGAAGATATTAGCCAATTAGTCTGGCCTCAGCGATTGGGAAGATATTGTTCATTATTAAGGATGTTGCCTCAAGGTCCTTGGAGGCATCTGATAAAATAGGCCATACTCAGCAAAGGAAAATCTTGCTTGAAAAATCTGTTGCAATTCTTTGAATAAGTTACAAGCAGGATGGACAATGGAGAAACAGTTGATGTTGTGTACTTGAATTATCAGAAGGCATTTAACAAGGTACCACACATGCGGCGGCTTTACAAGCTATGAGCTCATGATGTTACAGGAAAGATTCTAGCATAGATAAAGTAGTGGCTAATTGGCAGGAGGCAAAGACTGGGAATTAAGGGAGGCTTTTTCTGGCTGGCTGCCATTGGCCAGTGTTGTACTGCAGCGATCTGTGTTGGGACCAATTACTCTTACGTTATATGTCAATGATTTGAATGATGGAATTTGATGGTTTTGTTGCAAAGTGTGTAGATGACATGAAGATAGTTTTGAGGAAATTGTAAAACTACAGAAAACTTAAACAGATTAGCAGAATGGGGAAAGAAATGGCAGATGGAATATAGTGTTGTGAAGTGTATGATCATGCACTTTGGTAGATGAAAGGGTTGAATATTTTCTAAATGGGGAGAAAAACAAGTTGAAAAAGTACTTGGGAATCATTCTGCAGGATTCCTTAGTGATTAATTTGCAGTTTGATTCTGTGGTGAAGAAGGCAAATGCAATTTTAGCATTCATTTCAAAAGGAGTGAAGTATAAAAGCAAAGATATAATATTAAAACTTTATAAAGTACTGGTGAGGCCTCACTTAGAGTATTATTAGCAAATGTGGCCCTTATCTTACAAACCCCATTTCCAGAAAAGTTGGGATATTTTCCAAAATGCAATAAAAACAAAAATCTGTGATATGTTAATTCACGTGAACCTTTATTTAACTGACAAAAGTACAAAGAAAAGATTTTCAATAGTTTTACTGACCAACTTAATTGTATTTTGTAAATATACACAAATGTAGAATTTGACGGCTGCAACACACTCAACAAAAGTTGGGACAGAGTTAAAATAAGATTGAAAAGTGCACAGAAAAGTCATGCTACTGTGACAATTATAGCCACCTGGGCTCGGGAGTACTTTGGAAAACCTTTGTCACTCAACACAGTCCGTTGCTGCATCCAGAAATGCAACTTGGAACAGTATTACACAAGGAGGCAGCCATCAACTCTATGCAGAAATGCCGGTGAGTTCTCTGGGCCCGAGCTCATCTCAGATGGACCGAAAGACTGTGGAACCGTGTGCTGTGGTCAGATGAGTCCACATTTCAGCCAGTTTTTGGAAAAAACGGGCGTCAAGTTCTCTATGCCAAAGATGAAAGTGACCATCCAGATTGTTATCAGCGAAAGGTGCAAAAGCCAGCATCTGTGATGCTATGGGGGTGCATCAGTGCCCACGGCATGGGTGAGTTGCATGTATGTGAAAGTACCATTGACTCTGAGGCGTATATTAGGACTTTAGAGAGACATATGTTACCATCAAGGCGACGTCTCTTCCCGGGACGTCCATGCTTATTTCAGCAGGACAATGCCAGACCATATTCTACACGGGCTACAACAATGTGGCTTTGTAGACACAGAGTGCGTGTGCTTAACTGGCCTGCTGCCAGTCCAGATCTATCTCCTATTGAAAATGTATGGCGCATCATGAAGAGGAGAATCAGACAACGGAGACCACGGACTGTTGAGCAGCTGAAGTCTTATATCAAGCAAGAATGGACAAAATTTCCAATTGCAAATCTACTACAATTAGTATCCTCAGTTCCAAAACGATTAAAAAGTGTTATTAAAAGGAAAGGTGATGTAACACAATAGTAAACATGCCTCTGTCCCAACTTTTGTTGAATGTGTTGCAGCCATCAAATTCTAAATTTGTGTTTGTTTACAAAATATAATTAAGTTGGTCAATAAAAATATTGAAAATCTTTTCATGTACTTTTGTCAGTTAAATAAAGGTTCACGTGAATTAACATATCACAGACTTTTGTTTTCATTGCATTTTGGAAAATATCCCAACTTTTCTGGAAATGGGGTTTGTAAAAAGGATGTGCTGAACTGAAAGGGTTCAAAGGAGGCTCATGAAAGTGATTCCAGGATTTAATGGCTTATGATATGAAGTGTGTTTGATGGCTCTGGCCCTGTGTTCACCGGAATTCAGAAGATGAGGCTGACCTCATAGAAACTTATCAAATAGTGTAGGGCCTTGATAGAGTGGATGTGCAGAGGATGTCTCCTATGATGGGAGAGTCTACGACCAGAGGACACAGCTTCAGAATATGGGGGTGCCCTTTTAGAACGGAGATGAGGAGGAATTTCTTTAGCCAGAGAGTGGTGAATCAGGTGGAATTCTTTGCCACAACTCCGGAAGTTGGCACGGTCGTCTGTAACATAACAAAATGTGGAGACAAATTTCCAGACTGGTAATATCATTCCAGTGCAGTTTGAGTAAATTTAACCCCTATATGAAGATATCCATCTTTTCCTCCTGCCAATCACTGGTCTGCACAGATCGATTATGACCACTGATAAGGAGTAACATGAAAAATTGGTCCAAAGGCATGGAATGCATGGGATCTAGAGCAAGTTGGAAAGTTGATTCCAAATTTGGCTGGTAATATGAGGCACAGTGTGCTGGTTGTTTTTGGAACTGGAAGCCGGGCACAAGAGGTGTACCACAGGAAATGTTGCTGGATCCTTTATGGTCGTAACAGTAATGATGTGGCTATACATAGAGGAGATATGAATATTAAGTTTGCAGAGAGAATGAAAGTTGGTGGCCATGTTGATGTTAAGGGGATTATCTTGGGCTATGGACTGACATTGATACTATAGTGAGATGGTCTGAGTGATGTTCTTTCTCCACATGTGAACTCTGACCTGAAGGGCATGTTCCACAGCCCTGCTACTTACAATACATCATGTAGGCAAAAAAATCATAGTCACACTTTATCTGTCACATTAGCAAATATGACCATTTCTCCTCCAGCCCCACATGATCCTTCGATTTATCCGTCACTCATACATATTCCCTGAATCTTAACGTTACCATAAAGCCATAGGATATAGGAGCAGTATTAGGCCATTCAGCTCATCAACTGTGCTCCCACATTGAATATTGATTCATGTTTTCAACCCCATTCTGTTACCTTTCCCCGTAACCCTTAACCTCCTCACTAGTTAAGAAACAAATCATCTTCTGTCTATTTACATAGAATGGCTTGGCCTTCACAGCCCTACGTGACAACATATTTCACTGATTCTCCATCCTCTGAATGAAGAAATTCATCTTTATCTCAGTTTTCAAAGGACTTCCCTTTGTTCTGAAGCTACATCACTGGATTCTAAACTCTCCTACAAATGAAAATGAACACTCCATGACCACTCTTTTCAGGTCTTTCGACATCAGGTAGTTTTCAATGAGATCTCCACTCATCCTTCAGAACTCTGTCGAGTACAACATCAGAGACATGAAATACTCCTCATGTATTATGCATTTCATTACAGGAATCACTTTTGTAAACTTCCTCTGGACCCTATCCAGTGTAAGCATACCTTTCCTGAGATACAGGACCTAGAATTTCTCATTATTTTGCAAAAGTGGGCTGACCAATATCTAAGTGAAGGCTCAGCAGCACATCTATGCTTTTATATTCTAGTCCCCTCAAAATGAATGAAAACCCAAGGGTGGAACTTGGATGCTGGTGTACGGGGAACACCACTCTCCACTACTCACAAACAGATTTCAGTAATGACCACCCTCACTGCTGACTCCACCTTCCTCACACCTCACCATCCATCAATGGTTAACACACCAGTCCATTTAATGCTTCCTTTAGAGAAAAGAAGCATCAGCATTGAAGGCAGGGCAAGAGTGAACTATACAGAGCCTTCAGATTGACTTTCTGTGGGTCTCTTTCTGTCAGACTGACTCATTCCACCGAGATGCAACACTGAGCGTCATAGGAAGTCACTCCTGCTTGTGGCCATCAAACTTTACAATAGACAATAGACAATAGGTGCAGGAGTAGGCCATGCGGCCCTTCGAGCCAGCACCGCCATTCACTGTGATCATGGCTGATCATCCACTAGCAGTATCCAGTTCCTGCCTTATCCCCATAACCTTTGATTCCACTATCCTTAAGAGCTCTATCCATTTCTTTTTTGAAAGCATCCAGAGACACGGCCTCCACAGCCTTCTGGGGCAGAGCATTCCATATATCCACCACTCTCTGGGTGAAAAAGTTTTTCCTCAACTCCGTTCTAAATGGCCTACCCCTAATTCTTAAACTGTGGCCTCTGGTTCTGGACTCTTCCATCAGCAGGAACATGCTTCCCGCCTGCAGCGTGTCCAATCCCTTAATAATCTTGTATGTTTCAATAAGATCCCCTCTCAGCCTTCTAAATTCCAGAGTATACAAGCCCAGTCACTCCAATCTTTCGACATGTAACAGTCCCGCCATCCCAGGAATTAACCTTGTGAACCTATGCTGCACTCCTCAATAGCAAGAATATCCTTCCTCAAATTTGAGGAATTTCCTCCCTTGGAGGGTCAGACACTCTGAGTCAATAGGCTGGTCCTGGACTTACTTCTTGGCATAATTTACATATTATTATTTAATTATTTACATATTATTATTTAATTATTTATGGTTTTATATTGCTATATTTATACTCTATTCTCGGTTGGGGCAAGAAAATCAATTTCCCTCGGGATCAGTAAAGTATGACTATGACTATGACTAGATGATAGATCTGTTCTAGGCTTGGTCTGTGTGATCCTCTCAACTCTTGTTTTCCCTGAAGTCATGATCTGCCTCAATCCTGTAACCCCCAGGGAATCTGAGGTATTTCAAACACATAACCCCTCATCCTCCTAATCTCCAGAGATTAAACTAATCTGGTTATTACCATGTGAGATAACATTTCATACCAGGAAACAACCCAGTGAACCCTCTTTGCACGTCCTTCAAGACACATAGATCATTCCTTGCATCAGAGAAACAAATTGTCCACTTTCATCTAGATTAGGTTTCAGCAAATTCCACTGTATTTTTGGGCAAAGAATCCAGGGATGTCTATTCCTTCCCATTGAATAAAGGGCAACTGGCCAGTTACCCTCCTAATTACATGCTGTTGCTGCATACTAACATTTGTATATTGTATTAATATTTCACTGAACCGTATGGAATGGGCAGCCAATTTGTTACACTATAGGCACATTAAACAAACTTGAAGTGTAGGTATGCCAAAGGCCTACATGGAAGATAAGCAAGATGTTTCGGAAGAAAGATTGAATAGCAGCATGTAAAACAAGCCATTCCTGACTCTTCTCCTCTGGTATTACTCCACTGGAAAGTTCTAGGCTCATGGAGAGAGCTGGATTCATGTAGAAAAAAATCTCCTGTGAGGACCGATGCTCCCTTGGAGTTAGCACTCTAGGGTTAATGATTGCAAATTACAACATAAGCTTCAAACTTTGCATGATTTATAGGATGACTTCATTCCTCAACCACATTATCTAAATTATCTTTAGAAACAATATAAATATGTTTAAACTCACAGCTTCAACAGCAGATCTACCTGTAGGTGCCTAGAGTCACTGCATCCATCAGTGACCAGAGGGGAGTCGAAGATGCTGAGACTCTGTGTCACTCTCTCTGTCCTCTTTGGTCTGCAGGTCGCAAGAGCAGATGATCGTTTGGCGGAAGTGTGTAAGAGTTTGATCTGTGTACATTATGAAGATGTCATTGTACATAATGTAAGTATTGTTGGGAATCAGCAGAACTGGATAGTGAAGTAGATTGAACATGTGCTCTTTAACACTAGTCTCTGGTTACAATTTCTCAAAGGTTTAAAGCATGTAAGCTCAGACCTGGTTAACCCATCAGAATTGATTTACTTTTATCCTGAGAAGACTTGAGTCAGTTCTTTCAGAGGGAGGAAGAGGAGATCCTCTGCAAGGTGAAGTTCTATTCAACATGGTCTTGTCAATCACCACGTTCAGGATATCTTTCTTAAAGGAAGCTTGTGGGTAGCCATGTGCTCTATTGTACACTGCCATAACTCGTGTTGTGTTTAGAAAGATCTATGTCTCCCTGTCAGCATCCCCTCCTTCTGAACTGGTTATACCATAGACAGCGACAGAATGAAGTCTAAATGCAGGACCACATCTGATGGAGCAGTCACTGCCCCACCAGTAAGACTCCATTCCTAATCCATTCCAGCTTTTCTGTACGTTACTTTAGACCCTCAAGTTCATTCACCATTGGATCTGTGCTGCTGAGAGGAGTTTTTCACCCCAGGACAAATCACCCTCTGCACTTTATAGAATAGTTTAAAAAATAATCTAAGAGCAAAATTTTTCATCAGCAACAATTACTTTAAATTCAGTAACTTTTCTCAATAGATCACTCTTGCGTGAAGACTGTCACTTCAACAGGCACCCAGCACATGGCGACAACACAGATGCTGACCATGAACTTTACTCCTTTTCTATGTCTCATCTGTTACCTTCAGCATCTGTGACACTTTGGAGTTGGTATCAGGGGCCAGAATGAACAGCATAAAGTGTGAGGCTATGCAATTCGGCAACTGACCTGATCTAGTGTCACCTTCACCATCAGGTCTGATTACCTGAGGGAGCTGTTGATCTGGTTTGGAGCAGACGAGGCATGCAACAAGAATTGGCCGAAGCAGATTAGGAAGGTAAAACAGAAATCGAGACTGTGGGGAGGTAATTCCTTCTTGATATCTAGGAAGAACCTGGTCATCAGCTGCTCTCAGGCCAACTATGCTTGGCACTTGTATGGCCTTTCGCCTTCTCCTCCAGCTTGGGAATCGATTCCATGTTCATCTGGGAGAAGATCACACTGGTGACAATACACAAGTCCCTGGACAACAAACACAATAATGTACCCAATGTTGCCCTCATCTTCATCACCACCTTCATTTTTGGCTGCATCAGGCTCTCTGTGCACCATGTCCCTCTCTTTATCGAGGTTCTAACCATCCGCTGGTGTTGCAAAGGATCGATCTATCCCCATTAACATTCAATGGCCCATTCATCTGGACATTGCCACACTCTGCTGTCATTCGTGGAAAAGTTCTTCTTGCCAAACATCTTTTCCTCAAGTCCATTAGTAAGTGGTCAGCTTAAAATGATCAGCATATACTTCAGGCAAAGGACTCAATCAACACAGTGTGGTGACTCCCTGAACAGGTAGTCCAGACCATTTTGCAGAATGCTTCATTGCCAAACCTTTCCAACAGACTTTGCCTGGCTGCCGGTGATAAGGGCTCTCCCAGTCAGATCTTTCTGCATACACAGAGCATTACTCACACTGTGTGCTGCCTGCAGCATGACTGTAATGGTGTCAACATGGTTATTCACCTCTTTGCAGACATCGAGATGTCGGTGGGGGAATTTTGCCATCTGGTGCAATCCAGGCTGCAGGAACATGTGATGAGGGATGCTCTGAAGATTGGTGTAGCCAGCAAGGGCTCAGTAGAGGAAGGACCATAGTGCTGGGTTCTTCTACTACTGGAGAGAGAGGATCTGGGCTGGGAGAGAAAGCTTCTCAATTATTGCAGTGATATCCCACACCATGAGTGGCAGCTGTTCTATTGATGTGTAGGAATGTAATGCAACATTTCTGAAAACATTGACTATGAATGTAAAGAATGAAAAAACATTGCACAATTTATTCTTGTGAATATTTCTATTATGAATATTTTGATATAAAAATCTGTTATCATTGCTCTAGGACTATGAAGAGTTCCATATCCCAGGCCGGCAAGTCCTTTATACAGTTGTTGATGAAATGGATTTGAGGAATGCAACAAACATTGCCTTGAAGAGATTTTTCCATTATTCACATTTTAATAATACTGCAGGTACGTGAGATGGTTCAGTGTAGGAGCACAGAACAAATCTTGTGTCAAATCTTATTTCAAACCACTAGTGGTGAGAGAACAAGAGTGGAAATTGGGAAAAGGATCAAGAGGTAATTAGAGTGAATTTTATCAGGGAAGCTGAGCAAAGCTGGAGAGTGCTGTCTGTTGCTGCAGTCTTCAATAGCTTTCTATATCCTATATATTTATCTCCTAGACTGCAAATGCAAAAGAGATTTCTGAAAGTCGTTTGCCACGTCCTACAATGAAATAAAGATAGAAAAACTACAATTATGCAGCTGGTCAGGCAGTATCTGTGGAGAGAAACAGTTAACACTTTAGGTGACTGAAGTTTTGTCAGTTCTCCACCTGTTAGCTGTCCCACTCTGAACAACATGGTGAGTGATGTACCAATACAATGCAGTTACAGTATATGGTTCTTTCTCCACAGGTACCATCGTCCCCATCACAGCACCGTGGGTGGTTTTCATCCCATTTAAAAATGGCATGATGACACGACCATTTTCATTTTTTATTGTAATACCAAATGAGGTCCAAGATCCACCTAATCCAATAGATCCAACAGTCCATTATTTTAAAAATATACCAAACAGAATCTATAGCAGGTGAGAACTATTCTTGTTCACTCTGTTGAAGCATTTTCACTTTGGCTTCCTGACAGTTTTCAATTCCAGTACTGTCAGCTTGTGGTGAGAGATCTAGTACACACAGGTAGGGATTTTGACCATCATTAACCGTTTTAACAATGAGATGGTTCTGGTCTCACAACCTTGACTACCATTTCTGAGGACACGGCCTCTTTCCACACTGACAATACATGGCAGAGCACTGAATGTGCCTGACGCACAAAATCACTGGGCACCATTCCTGTTGTTGATTCTGGACCTGGTAATTAAAATTCCAAGGGACTCGGCTGAAACATTGACTGTTTATCCTGTTCCATAATGGTGTCTGGGCTGCTGAGTTCCTCCAGTACATTGTGTGTGTTACTTTGGATTTCCAGCATCTGCAGACTTCCTTGTGTTAGTAATTATCATAATTGGCAATTGAACTTCAGATCTTACGACAGGATTGGATTCCTAACTGGTGTAGAAAATACACTGGATCACGCTATCACATATACCCATGTATATAATTGTGTATAATACCCTTGTTTGATCATTATCACATAAGTATGACTTTATTTCAATGAAAATCAAAAAAAGCTGGAAGTATGAAATCAAAACAGAAGTTGCTGGAAACACTTAGTGGGTCAAAAACATCTTTGGAAAGAGAAACAGGTGATGAATAAACATTTCAAGCAACACACATCAAAGTTGCTGGTGAATGCAGCAGGCCAGGCAGTATCTCTAGGAAGAGGTACAGTCGACGTTTCAGGCCGAAACCCTTCGTGAGGCCTAACTGAAGGAAGAGTCAGTAAGAGATTTGAAAGTGGGAGGGGGAGATCCAAAATGATAGGAGAAGACAGGAGGGGGACGGATGGAGCCAAGAGCTGGACAGGTGATTGGCAAAGGGGATATGAGAGGATCATGGGACAGGAGGTCCGGGGAGAAAGAAAAGGGGGAGGGGGGAAAAAACCCCAGAGGATGGGCAAGGGGTATAGTCAGAGGGACAGAGGGAGAAAAAGGAGAGAGAGAGAGAGAAAGAATGTGTGTATATAAATAAATAACGGATGGGGTACGAGGGGGAGGTGGGGCATTAGCGGAAGTTAGAGAAGTCGATGTTCATGCCATCAGGTTGGAGGCTACCCAGACAGAATATAAGGTGTTGTTCCTCCAACCTGAGTGTGGCTTCATCTTTACAGTAGAGAGGCCGTGGATAGACGTATCAGAATGGGAATGGGATGTGGAATTAACATTTCTCGGGCTTCCAGCCAGGTATAGGTATTGACTATAACTGACATTTCAATAACAAACTCTGCCATCTTTTTCAGGGATGAAGCCTGGGTATGTCTAGTCCAATGGTGTTTATGACTCTGTAATCTGTCCCTCTTGATTGGATGAGGACTTACCAATCAGATTTTTGCTCTCGCTCCTTGTTTACTATTGAATTCCAGTCCGTACTTAGAGCAAGACCCTCTTCCTTGTTCAAATTCTTTTCCTCTACTTTTATTTCAATGGCTTCCTCCACCAGGCAGTCCCAAAAGCCATTGGCACCACACTGTAGTTTTGTGTCGTTGAAGTCAATCTGATCGCCATTGCAAATGCAGTGTTCTGCTACCACTGATTTCTCTGGGTAACAAAAATGGATATACCTCGTATGCTCCTGGGACTTGGGCAGCTGGTGTCTACAGTATTCCCTGTGAATGTGGTGCAGCATATATCGGCCAGATGGGATGCACGGTGGAAACCTGCATTAAGGTGCACTGGAGGATACCCAGAGTAATCAGCAGTTTCAGAATACTGCATTTACAATGGCCACAGGATTGACTTCAACAGCACAAACCTACTGTGCTGCATCAATGGCTTTTGGGACTACCCTGGTAAAGCAAGTCATTGAAATAAAACTAGAGGAAAAGAACTTCAACAAAGGCAAAGGTCTCGCTCTAAGTAAGAACCGGAATTTGCTTGTAAACAAGGTGGGAGATTAGATGAGGTCTGACCAATCAGGAGGAACTAACTACGGGAGTAAAAATACCACTGCACTGGACATATCTAGGCATCATCCCTGAAGAAGCTGGCAGAGTTTGTCATCAAAACATCAGTTAGAATTCACACCTGCACCAGGCTGGAAGCCTAAGAAGAATTTATTCATCATATATGCCAGGAAAACATTAGATCCTTTCTCAGAAAGGGGTTTACATTACAGGTGAAAGTCTCATCAGAACTGACAAGGAGTTGGTGTGGGAGGGAGAGCATAAGATTTTTTGGATCAACAGCTCTCTTCCAAGGAAGATGTGACCTGCACAGAAAGGATGGTTTGAACCTGATCTGAGAGTCTTATATCCAACTGGATGGTTTGTTAATGCTGCATGGTGGGGTTTTAACCAGAGTGGCAGGGGATGGGAACCAGAGTGCCAGAACAATTAGTGGAGAGGTTGTTGAGGCAGATGTAGGTATGTAGGTAGGACCTCAGGCAAAGTCAAAAATCTGAACATTGAGCATCATGCAAATGAGTGAATTTGAGAAAGATTGATCCAAATCCGGGTATCAGAATTTTAAGAGGAGGGGATTTCACTCAGGTCCACTGCCTGATTAGAAAAAGTCAGTAGGAGGTAGCAGCAGTGTAACTGAGCTCTGACCAGTGACCAATCGGCATTTGGGTTTGATTAGCAAGAGCAAACTTAAGGAAGGCAGGGGCAAGTGCAGAGGTCATCATCGCAGTGGTTGCTGTGTGAGTGGACAGTCAGAGAGGTGGTCTTAAGGCTTTAGCTCTTTGAGGCTTCAGTCAGAGAAACCAAAGAAAGGAAAAGCTCCAAGTTAGGTTTTTATTCCTTCCCTTCTTTATATCTGATCAGCTGGGACAGTAGCGATGCCAGGCAGGATACTTGAATACCCCTCTTGTGGGATAGGGGAAGGCAGAGATTCCTTCAGTGTTTCAGATGACTACAACTGCGAGAAGTGCATTCAGCTGTAACTTCTAATATTATGTGTAAGGACATGGAGCTGGAAACGGATGAACTCCGGATCATCCGGAGGGTGAAGGGGTGATAGACAGGACATACAGCAAGGTAGTTACAACCAAGGTGCAGGATACGGGAATCTGGGTGACAGTCAGGAAGGGGAAGGGAGTTAAGAAGACAGTGCAAAGTACACCTGTGGCCATCCCCCTCAACAACAGATACACCACATTGGGTACTTCTGGGGGGTGAGGTTAACCTGTCAGAGGAAAGTCACAGTGGTCAAGTCTCTGGCACTGAGTCTGTCTCTGTGACTCAGAAGCACAGGGGGTAGAAAAGGCACTATGTGGCGACAGGGGTTTCATTGGTTATGGGAACTGACAGTAGGTTCTGAGAGTGAGAATGAGATTCCTGTATGGTATGTTGCCTCCTGGGTGCCAGGGCCAAGTGTGGACCACGTTGGTACCAATGACATGGGCAGGATGAGTGATGAGGTTCTGCAGAGGGCGTGTGGGGGTTAGGTGCTAATTTAAAGGGCAGGACATTCAGGGTTGTGATCTCAGGATTGCTACATGCTGGTGAGGCCAGAACTAGAAATATTATCCAGTTTAATATGTGGCTAAGGAGTTTGTGTAGGAGGGAGGACATAAGATTTTTGGATCATTGGGCTTGCTTCCAGTGAAGGTGGAACTGTGCAGAAGGGATGACTTGCACTTGAACTAAAGGGAGACTGATATCCTAGTAGAAGTTTTGTTAATTCTACATGGTGGGGTTTAAACTAGAGTTGCAGGGGGATGGGAACCAGAATGCCAGAACAGTTAGTGGAGAGGTTGTGGAGACAGACGTTGGTAAGGCATCAGACAATTTCAAAAGTCAAAAAGCTGAACATGGTGCAACTTGTGTCTTGAGCTGCATATATTTCAATGCAAGGGGTCTCATAGGAAAGGTGGATGAGCTCAGGGCATTGCCGTGCTTTCTTCATAATTACACTTGCATGCTGGGCCCAGGACAGATCCTCCGAAATAATAACACCTAGGAATATAAAGTTGCTGACCCTCTCCACCCCTGATCCTCATGGAACTCTGGTTTCCTTCTCCTGAAGTCTATTATCAGTTCCTTGGTCTTGCTGACATTGAGTAACAGGTTGCTGTTATGCCACGACTCTGTCACAAGTGTGGGTACAGGTGGACCCAAAAGCAGGGCACAAACACATTTTGTAGCGTTAACAAGAATAGAGTTTATTTATCATTACTAGGAAAGCAGGGAAGCAAGGATTGTTCATAGGGAGATAAAGGAGTGAACAAAGCAGAAGTGGGAATAAGCATGGCTAGACTCAGACTTGGACTTGAAACTCGGAACATGGAACTCGGGACCCGCACTTGGAACTCGGGACCTGCACTTGGAACTCGGAATATCAGAGCCTGGACTTGGAACTCGGAACATCGAAGCCTGGACCTTTCTTAGACACAGAACACAGACCACTGAGCCGGGACTCCTCCTTGGACACAAGACATAGAGCTGGGACTCTTCTTTTAGACACAGGACACAGAACACTGAGAGATGGGATTCCCCAACTCAGAGTAGCGGCAAACGGCCAGACCTACTCAGTGAAGACGAGGGCATGAGGAGACAGTTCCTAATTCAGAGTAGTGGCAAATAGTCGGACCTACTCAGCGGAGACGAGCACACAAAGAGACGGTACCACACAACGATAGACATTTCATACCTTGACACGAAATGGCTCCAAGTAGTGGCAAACCCTTGAGGCGGCCTAGGAACTATAGATAGAGGCTCTAGTCTCACTCCGGTGGGTTAACTTGATGGACCCGCTTCAGTGGGGTAGCTTAGCGGCTCGATCAGGCAAGGTAACTTAACAGGCTGGCTATGGTGAGGAGAAGCAACTTACTGGCACTCGCTTCGGGGAGAAGACTGGAGTAGCCCCGGCGATGTAACGTGGCTCGTTCAGGCAGGGTGACTTGCTTGCACTTGCTTCGGTGACGTCCGATGACGATCTAGCCCCGAGTAGCTGTAAGCCCGACACTAAATACTGCTTGTTCAGCTGAGACTCATGTGCCTTTAATTACAGAGCCCAAGAAACACGGGGAAACAATGAATTAAGGAAAACAAGGAGTCAATGATCCTGATCGTGACACAAAGTAAATTTAAAGGGACCCAGGGAATAACCGATCAGGACCGTGACAGACTCAGCCAGATTTTCATTCTCCCTTCCAAATGCTGAGTTATCACCACCTTTGACAGCCTACGACAGTGGTGACATCAGCAAACTTGAACATGGCCTTCGTAAATGTTGTCAGTGACTCAGCTTCCACAATTCTCTCATACAGTGTAAGCATCACCCTCACCAGGTACATCAGACCAGATCCTCCTGGAGCCCTTCGTAATTGAACACTAATCGCAGACAACATCCTGCTGAACGTCCCTTACGCCCTCTCCATCTCTATGATATTTTTCATACGGTTTCTCTCCACTTCCAATGTATCATTATACCCAGTTTCCATCAGTGCCATCAAAATTTGACAACCAATGATCCCTCACTGTGTCCTTTAGCATTTTGAAGAGATTGCTTGTTAGTCTGATATCCCATACTAGGAAACTGTAGGAGGTTCAACACCTGTCCATCTGCTTCCTCCCCTCCCACCGTCTAAGGATCTAAACAACCTTTCCACAAAGGGCAGGAATTCACTTGCTCTTCTCCCAATCTAGTGTACTACATTCAGTGTTCACAATGTGGTTTCCACCGCAATGCAGCAACCAAACACAGATGGAGTGTGAGCTTTGTGCAACACTTGTGCAAACAATTCCTGATGTGAGTCCTACACCAAGTAACTCCCAACAGCAGGCAGCAGTCACATAGGAGGGAGGCCATCAGGGTTGTAACCATGGAAATTATCTGTCTAGGGGGAGGATGATGAGGGTGGAGAGTGAGAAGAACAGGGGGAGAAAGAAGTGAATTTGAAGCCTCAGAATGGTGAACATCCTCTGCTTATCATTATCTGGGATTGATAATGATAAGTCAGAGGCAGTGACAATCACAGCTCCCTTTCAACCTGAGGGATTTAGACTGTGTTCTTTTGTAAATTTAACATTAAAATTGTTTAAAATTTATTCCAATGTGTCACAGGGTATTTGAGCAGGCAGACGATGACTACAAGAAACTTGTGAATGAATTCAAAATGGAATTGGACAAAGACCAAAGACCCTATGACAGCAGTGGTGTTTCTATCGCATGGTATAACACTCGTGGATTAGTGGAAATTATATTTATCAAAGAATGAACCAGAATTTCTTTCCCAGACGTTCTGTTATATTTACAGATAACAAACAATGAGATGTGCTAAACTCTGTTCTTAACTTTTACACATTTGCTCACCTGCAACAACACATCTGTGGCATCATTAGTGATTAAACCAAGCTCAGAGTGATTTACACACACCGGATCCAACCCTCTCTGCAACATTTGGGATTTTGAAAAGTCCCCTAGGCTACGTGTATAAACTATGTGTATAGTTACCAGCCATTAACATGAACCAACAAAACTAAAGCCAGCAGTACAGGGGGCTCACAGGTCATTCACAATTAACAGCAATGTAAGGCTTTCTTTCCCATTCACTGTTCACGGATTTTGTCCTGCCAGAAGTCCTGATCAACCATTCTCAACCAAGGTCACCTCTGATCATCTAGTGTCCAATAGTGCTGGGTTGTGGGGCTGTAAATCCCAGTCAACACACCCTTTCCTGGAGAAATATCATCTGAAGTCACTTTTTCATCCTCCCTCCCATTTCACAGATATTACTTTCCAACCCTGACAGGAGCGCTGGCTGTAACTGTTTAATGTTGTTGATAATTAACTACCACTGAATCCTAAATTATTTCCCAGTGCCCAGTGACCTACCAGTTGTGTTGAGAAGCCACACTGAACAGTGAGAGAATCATTCACTCAGCTCCACATTTCAGCCTTTCTGGTGAGAAATCCACCAATCTGGTGAAAGAGCCATCAAAGCAGAGATATTTGTTGAAAATATCCACACTGAGAAGCTGTACATGGGTGGGGGCCTCCTCTGGGCAACAGGATCAATCACTCTGGGAATTCCCCTTTCCTTGAATCTTGCTTTAAACAGTTTGTGCACAGTCTGAGAATGTGATGGTTTTGAGGACAGACACTGTTACAGAGCATTCTATCCCCACAATAGGACCACTTCTATGTGTATTTCACCCAGTCACTCTGAGCAGAACAGATAAAGATAATGTGAAGAGATCTGATTGAAACTGCTAAATGATGGGTGCACAGAGCACTTGTGATGTAGTGCATGAAATCCTGGAGTGGAACGGTCCGGGGACTGTAGACCTCACCTTGAACTTGTTATTGTCTAAAATACAAAATAAGGAAATGTTGAATCTTCGAAGAGTTAAAGTCCGCGTCGATTGCCCCAATCAGATCACTCAGAAACATTGAAAAAGAGTAACCAGAATCCAAAAGCACATGCAACATGAACCTCAAATTCCCCCAACACAAGTCCACAGTGACAAGCCACGCTGATCAATCCTTGCAACATTGACACCAACACTCCTGTTCTCTCCTCTGACAACAGGTATTGTGAATGGTACAAAGACTGTTCAAATGCAGAGAGACGGTGCCAAACACACGCCTGTCTTCTGCTCTTACTTTTGTTGACTTCAACCTTGTTTGTCACTTCAGTTAGAGAGAATCGATGGAGTCAATCATTGGCTCATGCCCTGTCTCCAGCCATGCAGGCCTCCAGGCCTCATGCCCACTCCCAACCTCTCCGAACTCCCTGGGAGACAGCAAAGGCCCAAAAGATGTCAATCGGCCCAAAAACACATCAGCAAAATGTAAATCACAGGTTCCAATCACACAGCTTAGTAGTAGAATCAAATTTGAAAAAGAAGTGAAAGAACTAGTTTTGTGAATTGTCTGCAAGACGGCACCATTAATCACATAGTTTGCTGTTGCCATCTTGAAAGATGGTTTCTGGCTTGAAAAATATTGTTTTCATAAGTTCAATATTCCTCTACAAGATGGAGAGTGTGATACACTGTATGCTGGAGAACAAACTATTAATTGACTGTTCCTGTTCACAGATGGCTGTTCTTGGGGATTTGGTAAACATTTGTCTTCTGAAGCTTTGCTTTCCAACCTGCTGGGAATGTATTCTCATTGTGAAATAAAGAGGGTGATGCATCACAAATTTGGTCTCTGGGTTCATCCTTACTCAGAAACTGAACTGGTCTCTGTTCACAACAGTGGTCTCACAGTTAGCTCAGTGGACACTTGGGAAAGTACATATACATCAGACATTTTTTGCAAAATGCTTGGATTACAAATCAGTCTTACTCCAGTTGTATATAGCTTTATTGAGACTGCACCTTTTGCTCTTTGTATATAAGCCTGTCCTCAACTACTTGTTCCATAGTCCATTTTGCCACACCCTAATAGGCAACTGCTGAACCAAGCTACAGGTCCCATATGGAGCCCATTTTCAGGCACCGGAAATCTGCAATACCTCAAACTTACCTGTATTAAACTCTATCTGCAATTTATCTACCCACACTTCCAGCTGGTCTATATTCCACTGAATGCTTTGGCAACCCTTCTCTCTAGCTAATGGCCTGCCAATTTTTGCGTTGGCTACAACCTTCTTAAATTTTCATCCAAATCATTTATTCCTAATGGCAATAGAGGTCCCAGCATTAACCCTTATGGACCATTAGTGGTCAGTGAACTTCAGTCAGAATGATATTCCTCAATCACCACCTATCACCATGCCAATTTTGTATCTGATTATACCAACTCTCTTTTAATCTTCTGGGGACCAATTTCTCACAAAGAACCTTATCAAAGGTTCTACTGAAGTCCATGTCGTTGCACACAGGGAAATGATAGGTTGCACATACACAACCATTGACCCTCCCCCATCAATCATCTTTGTCATTTCCTTAAAAGCTTTATCAGGTTTGTAAAACACGACCTCCTCCTTACAAAAAAATTCCACCCACCTCTAAAAGTCTATGATTTTCCAAGCGTGAATGAATGCAAGCTTTAAGAATCTTCTCCAGTATTATGACTGAAATAAGCTTCACTCTCCTGCATTATATTGGTTTGTCTCCCTTACCCTTCTTAAAGGAATTTCTAAGGAAATTCTCAATGCTGAGATGTACAAGCAGATTGTCTTTCTTTTCTTTCTTTTTCTTTTCAAATCTTTTTATTGTTATATTATACAAAAGAAATAATTAGAGTACATTGAAGTAACAACACTTACAATGTCTCAAAAAAGACAGTATCTTAAAGATTGAAAAAAAATTTGATAACAAAAAAAACCTACTAAGCAGAAAAAGTGAGAAAAAAAAGAACCCATTAGGTGTACAACCCCGGAGCCATGCGTCATACAAAAAGCTTCTAAAAATAAACATCAAACCGCCAGCAAGAAAAGAAAATATACCAACAATTAGATGGTGAAAAAAATCTATCAATCAGCTCAAATGATAATAACGAGCAAATGAGCCCCATCTTTTCTCAAAATCAAATAAGGTTCAAAGGTTCGACTTCTAATTTTCTCCAAACTAAGACATAGCATCACTTGAGAGAACCATTGTGGCAAAGTGAGAGCTGATGTATCCTTCCACTTCAACAAAATGGCCCTCCTAGCTATCAATGTAACAAATGCAATAACATGTTGGTCAGACACAGAAATACCATGAATATTTTGAGGAATTATTCCAAAAAGCATAGTTAATTTATTAGGTTGTAGATTAATTTTAAGTGCTTTAGTAATTGTTGAAAAAAAACGACTTCCAGAACTGTTCCAATATAGGACAAGACCAAAACATATGTGTCAGTGTAGCTATCTCAGTATTACATCTATCACAATGACTATCAACATTAGAAAAGATTTTAGAAAGTTTCTCCTTCATCAAATGATAATGATGTACAATTTTATATTGAATTAATGAATGGTTAGCACAAATTGAAGAAGAGTTAACCAACTTCAAAATCTGCATCCAATCCTCCGTCATAAAAGTCAAATTGAGTTCCTTTTCCCAATCCTGCTTAATCTTAGATAAAGGATGCTTATCCTATTGTAATAATAAATTATAAATTCTTCCAGTAGAACCCTTGATTGAAGGATTCATACTCATGATAGTATCTAACAGGTCAGCCTCCAATATGTAAGGAAAATTACTCAAATATTTTTGTAAAAAATGTCTAACTTGAAGGTATTGCAGAAAGTGTAAGTATGAAAGAGAATATTTATCAATTAATTGTTCAAAAGAAATCAATCTATCTTCTTTAAATAAATCCAAAAAAGAATTAATATCTTTATTTTTCCAAAGTAAAAAAATTGGATCACTCAAAGAAGGCTTAAAAAGTAATTTCGATAAATTAAACTACAAAGTTTAAATTTTTTAAGATTAAAAAAATTGCAGAACTGGAGCCAAATTTGTAAAGAATACTTAATCACAGGATATAGGTTTAAATTAACAACTTTAGCTAATTGCATAGGTAAAGCAGATCCCAATAATGAGATTAAATAAAACTGTTTTACAGCTTTCAGTTCCAGGTCTACCCAAGTTGGCCGATCACTCTTATCAACCCAATATAACCAAAAAGACATGTATCGCACATTAACAGCCCAATAATACATTCTTAGATTAGGCAAAGCAAGACGTCCATCTTTTTTCAGTTTTTGTAAGTGACGTTTACTAATTCTTGGTCTTTTATTATTCCAAATAAAAGAAAAAATAATAGAATCAATCTGATCAAAAAAACTTCCTAGTCAAAAAAACAGGAATATTCTGAAATAAATATAAACATTTTGGTAAAATCATCATTTTAACTATATGAATATGACCAACAAGTGAAAATGTAAGAGGACTCCTTCTACTAAATAAATACTTCATAGAGTCTACTAAAGGAAAAAAATTGGCTTTATAAAGATCCTTATTTTTTAGTCATTATAATACCTAAATATCTAAAAGAATCTGTGACTTTAAAAGGAGTATTATCATATATAGAGACAGAATCATTTAAGGGAAACAGTTCACTTTTACTAAAATTTATTTTCTATCCTGAAAAACCTCCAAATTCATTAAGTAATTTTAGCAAGGCAGGAATAGATTCATCAGGATTAAATATATAAACCAATAAATCATCAGCGTAAAGAGAGATCTTATGCATGGTCTCATTCACAAAAATCCCATGGATATTTTTAGCCTCACGAAGAGCAATAGCAAGGGGTTCTTATATCAAATTAAACAACAAAGGACTTAATGGACAGCCTTGCCTTGTTCCCCGTGAAAGCTGAAAAAAAGACCTACAATTGTTAGTGACAACAGTAGCAATAGGGGCTTTATATATTATTTTAATCCAATTATTAAAATTAGCACCAAAGCCAAATTTCTCTAAAACGTTAAATAAATATTTCCATTCGATTCGATCGAACACTTTTTCAGCATCCAAAGATACAACACATTGTGGAGTTTTAAAAGAGGACAAATATATAATGTTAAGTAGTCTCCAAACATTTGAAAAAGAATAGCGACCCTCTATAAAGCCTGGTTGATCTTTAAAAATAATTTTACCCAAAATATTCTCCAACCGATTGGCCATTATCTTTGACAGAAACTTAATGTCAACATTCAGTAATGAAATAGGTCTATATGAAGCACAGTCAGTGGGATCTTTAAGCAACACACATCAAAGTTGCTGGTGAACGCAGCAGGCCAGGCAGCATCTGTAGGAAGAGGTGCCGTCAACGTTTCAGGCCGAGATCCTTCGTCAGGACTAACTGAAGGAAGAGTGGGATCTTTATCTTTTTTAAGAATTAAAGAAATAGAAGTCTCATAAAAAGTAGAAGGTAAATCACCTTTCACAAAAGAATCCTTAAACATTTCCAACATATACGGAGAAAACAATTTTCCAAATTTTTTATAAAATTCTACAGGATAGCCATCAAGTCCTAGGGACTTACCAGATTGCATTGAAAAAATAGCTTTATGAGTTTCGGCTTCAGTAATTTGAGCATCGAGAGTTTTTTGATCCTCAGCCGAGATTTTAGGAAAAACAATCTTTCGTAAAAAAGCATTCATTTCAGAGGAATCTAACGGACATTGAGATTAATAAAGTTCAGCATAAAAATTTTGAAAATTCTTATTAATTTCTTCATATTCCTGAGCTAAGGTACCATCTTTCCTACGAATTTTCATGATTTGCCTTTTGGCTGCAGCCATTTTTAATTGAGATGCGAGCTGTTTACTATGTTTATCTCCAAACATATAAAATAGGCTCTTTAACTTAAGCAAATATACTTCAATGGATAAGCAAGTAACAGGTTATATTGTGATTGAAGTTCCACCCTTCGTTTAAATAAATCAATATTGGGGGAAATTGCACAGATATTATCTAAATCTTTGATTTGTTTTGAAATTCTATTTAATTCTGCTTTAGTCTGTCTTTTAAGCTTAGCTGAATAAGAAATAATCTGACCACATAAAAATGCTTTAAATGTATCCCATATAATTAATTTAGACATACCCTCATATCAGTAAAAAGAAAAAATTCTTTTATCTGGGTTTTAATGAAACTTTCAAAGTCAGAGTTTAGCAATAATGTCTGAGACATGCGCCATGGTGGACGGACAAGAATGACATCATCAAATTCAAAAGACAAACTCAGAGGCGCATGATCAGATATAGCAATAGCGTCATATTCACAATTTTTAACACTAGGCAAGAGTGGGGATCGATTATAATATAATTGATCCTCAAATATTTTTTATAAAATGTGAGAAGAAAGAATATTCTCTGTTATCGGGATGGAGATACCTCCATGAATCAATAAACCCAAAATCAATCAAAAAGGAATTAATAAATGATGCCGATTGATTTGGAAGTCGCTGATTGGTTGAGCTCTTATCAATCATAGGATTTAAGCAGCAGTTAAAATCCCCGCCCATTATCAGCATATATTCATTTAAATCAGGTAGTAAAGAAAATACCTTTTTAAAAAAAGGATCATCTAAGTTAGGACCATACAAATTAACCAAAACAACTTTTCTGTAACAGATCGCTCCTTTAACGATTAAAAATCTACCATTAGAATCTGATTCAATATCCTCTTGAATAAATATATTAGATTTAATAAAAATAGACACGCCTTTTGTTTTACTCTGAGAAGTAGAGTGGAATTGCAAACCATTCCACCATCCAAAAAATCTATTTTGATCTCCCGCCCTGATATGTATCTCTTGAGCAAAAATTATATCAGGTTGGAATCAGTTAATAATTTTAAAAGTCTTTTTTCATTTAATAGGATGATTCCAACCACATACATTCCAACTTATTATATTAATCCGTTTAAATACCATACTATAATTTCATTCTATTTTATACATGCACAGAGCACATACCAATACAGAATGATCAAAAAAGGGGGTGATGAAGAATACAACCACATAAAAAACACGCATGCTCTGGAACCACCCAATGGGGAAAAACTCCTAACTTTAAACCCACCCACCCACACCCGGAAGCCCAAAAAAGGCAAGCAATCTACGATAGAGTTCAAAGCTACTGACCGCTCCGTCTGTATTTTCTCCCGCCCCCACCCCCCAGTTAGTAAAAAAAGTAGAATGACCTTGTAAAAAAGACAATAAGGTCTCAGCAAAGAAAGGTATTTACATTCAATCATCTAATAAATAAGAAAGAACCAAAATAATGTTATCTCTCAGAGTGAAAAACCAGCGTCATTGTTAAGTTTAATATTAATTCCCTAAAAAAACACTAAATTCAATTATAAAATGTTATAATAAAACAGAAAAAAATTCATAGTATATTTGACCTAGCTGAATTTTCAAATACTAATTAATAATATCATAAGTAATTAAACCCTCCCAAATATATATATAGCTCTATTAGTAAGAAAAAACTACCAATTAGCTGATTAAAAAGAAGAAACAAAAAAAAACTCAAACCAAGTATTAAATTAAAGGAACAAATCCCCTTATCTTCTTCTCTCAGTCGAAGGTTCAGATGATCGTTTACGCAGTCATACTTGAGCCGTAAATCTTCCTTCCAAAGGCAAACCAACAATATGCAATAATGAACAACTCTCCTTGTCTTCTTTAATTAGTCCCTCAATGAAATATACAAATGACCTTCATAAATCTTCTTTCCAAAATGCCAATAATATACAGATAGCCGAACAACCTTTCAGATAGTTCATTCAGCAGCGGCGTCAGTAACAGCGGCGGGTATAGCCTGAACAAAATACAGTGCAACTTTTGGATCAAAGAAAGTACGAGGAGGAGAATTAGCAGGAAAAACTTTAAGTCTTGTTGGGTACCTCAAAGAGGGAAAGAGTTTTTATCATATGCCTGTTTCATTACCAGGGCAAATTTTGATCTTTGTTCCATTATCTCCCTTGGATAATCTTCGTAAAAACGGAGCTCAGACTCCATAAGTCTAAAAACTCTCTGTTTTCTTGCCTGTTGCATTATTTGATCTTTAATTTTAAAGTGATGAAAACAAACCAGAACAGATCTTGGTTTACTAGAATCCTTCAATTTCGAAGTAAACGCCCTGTGTGTCCTTTCTATAGCAGGCAGCTTTGATAAAATAGTAGGAAATAAAGTGTGGAAAGCTTACCCAAGTAAGCAGTTAAATCTCCATCTTTAGCTCCTTCTTGCAGCCCAACAATTGGTATATTCTTTCGGTGAGACCTAGTTTCCAGGTCTATAATCTTATTTTGATATCTTTCCAAATGAGTTGTAGCTTCAGACAACTTTTGCTTAATTATCTTCAATTTCTCTTCATGTGTAATAACTTGAGTTTCCAGGTCTTTAAGTTTTCCCAGAAATGACTTCATTTCATTACTATTCTTTTCCAGTTGGTCTTTAATTGATCCATTCTGATCCTTAATTGAATTCAGTGTCCGAACGATATCTTCAGCCCACGATGGCATTTCATCAGATCTTTACTTTTGCACCTTGCCTTTCCCATTACCTTTATCACTAGGTTCAGGTACATTCTTCCCTCTTCTCGTAGACATAGACATATTGTTCCCCCTCAAGAATCAGCAAATAAAAATTTTAAATTCAAAGTTTAAACTAGGGGGAGAGAAAAAAAACTAAGAGCAGCACAAAATTACTGCTACTCCATTTGCAGACAGGGGCAGTCTCGCAGATTGTCATCCATCATGTAATGCCATCCAGGCAGCATTTGATCAGTCCGAATTTCATTCCGCAGCACACCAATTACTCCAAACACATGTCCAAGGTCATCAAGAACTTCCTTCAGTAAAACAACAACAAGGAGTAGTACAACAGCTGCAATGTCCTCTACAGTGTTCTGACCTCTGGATCATCAAGGCTATCTAGTATTACCAGGATGGTCAGCAGCAAGCAAGACAGCCAAAGTCTGTAGAAGATCTGTCAAAAAGTTCTCCAAGATATTTGGAAAAGCCTATTAGTCTATTTTCCTGTAAAATTGCACAGAAGTGTACCGGAGAGAATTAATACAGTTTTAAAGGTTGTGTGTTGGTCACACCAAATATTTATAGGATAATCCCTCAAACTGAGCCCATCCTAATGTGTCCGCTCTGAATTGTCTCCAATAAAGTATTTGCTTCCTTTATATAGGCAGAACAAAGCTTCACCGTAGACTACGCTACCATGTCAGGAATCCTTTGCACAGGTACAGAATAAATCTCTCAGATAGAAGATCTCCAAGGTCATGCCTTCTTGTGCTACACTTCCTGACTGCAAGTGCTTCTCTCTTAGGACTGAATACAGCACGGCTAATCTCACATAAGGGGTTAAACAGGAAAGTCAATGTTTTGGTTCACAGGGCAGTGTAGCAGTTAGCACGATGACATCACAGCTTGGGGCGTCAGAGTTCAGAGTTCAATCCATTTGGCCCATCAAGTCCACTCTACCATTCCATCATGGCTGATTTATTATCCCTCTCGACCCCATTCTCCTGACTTCTCTCTGTAACCTTTGACATTCTGACTAACCAAGATCCTATCAATTTCAGAATTAAATATAATCAATAATTTGCTCTCCAGAGCAATACATGGCAATGAATTTCATGGATTCATCACCCTCTCACTAAATAGATTCCTTCTTAACTCTGTTGTAAATGGATATCCCTCTATTCTGAAGGTTTTCCCTTGGGTCCTAGACCTTTCCCACCATAGAAATCATCCTCTGCACATCCACTCTGTTTAGCTCATTCAATAGTCAATATATTTCAATGAGATTCCCTCTTATTCTTCTGACCTCTATTGAGTACAGGCCAGTGTCATCAAATGCTTCTCATATGTTAACCCTTTCATTCCTGGAATCATCCTTATTAACTTCTGGAATCATCTCCAATGGCAACATATCTTTTGTTAGATAAAGAGCCCAAAACTGCTCAAGTGCAGTCTGATCAAAACTCTATAAAGACTCAGCATCACATCCCTGCACTTATATTCTAGTCATCTCCAAATGAATACAAACCATTGCAGTTGCCTCCTTACCATCAATGCAAACTGCAAGTTAATCTTCAGGGAATCCTGCCTGAGCACTCTCAAGTTCCCTTGCACCTCTGATTTTTGGATTTACTCTCCATTTGGAAAAATGTCTTCTCATTTATTCCTTCTAACAAAGTGAATGGTCATACACTTCCCTATACTTTATATCATCTGCCAGTTCCTTGCCCTGTTGTGTTCTTTATATTCATACGTATCATGGGTTACTAATAAAGAACCATATTCTGGAAGAATAGAACTTATATTTAACAACAACCTCCATGTTTTTACAATACCATGTTTCTCGATCTTTCTGTCATTCGTGCGCACGCTCAGAACTCTCTCCAATCATGTTCTTACACGCCATATCACCACATCTTCCTTTCCTTAAAAAGAAAAACAATTAGCAACATTGACCGGAGCAAATGCATAATTTAGCATGTCTCTATTAGTCTCTCTGGGGGTTTATGAACATGAGTAGACCTTCTAAGTGGTTCACACAGTTCTTGTGTTTCGTTGTTCTTTCCATGTGCTGTCTGGTCTGCATCAGTTAACTGAAACTCTGAAGTTGGCTTTTTCATGAGGTCCTTGCAATTTCTTCTTAACGCTGCTCCTTCTTCTCTTTGAACCATGTATGATCTGGGTTGTACTTCAAGTACTGTAGCTTTCTGTGTCCACGTGCTCATTTTGTCTTGTATCCTTACTTCATCTTTTTGGTGCAGTTCAGGTAATGGATGAGAACATCTGTCAAAGTACATTTTCTGCTTTGCTCTGTATTCATCTTTCCATCTTTTCACTTGTTCACCTCCCTCTGTTCTCAGAAGGCTCTCATTTATTGGCAGATTGGATCTCAAACTGCATCTTATCAAGACTGAAAATCCACATTCAAATGGAGTACTGCGATAGGCTAACAAAGCTTTATAAAAATTACCTCAACTATCTTTTGCTTTGTGCATCAGTTTCTTGATCATTCCTACCGGCTTCTCAACTAATCCATTGAATTGAGGGGAAAATGGACTCAATGTTGTATGAGCAAAGCCCCATTCATGAGCAAAATGTCTCATGCATTCACCATTGAATTGTGGACTTCAGGTACACCATGTCTGGAAAAACTGATTTCATGCATGTAATTACATTCTCTGCTGTTGTTCTGCTCAAACCACACACTTCAGGATACAATGAGTAGTAATCTGTTACTAATAGATAATCTTTGTTGTCAGTTACAAAAACATCAACACCTACCTTCTGGTAAGGTCTCTGAGGACTAGGATGTGGATGCAATGGCTCCTTAGGGTTGTTATGTTGGTATTTAAAGCATATTTGACAAGAAGACACCAATTCTGCAATTTCTTGATTCTTCCTGGGCCAAAACATCACATACTTTCCATTTAAACAAAAGCGCCTCATAGCCATAAGAGAGGAATGTGCAGATCAGATGTCTTCAAAATGATATCTTTAATTCCAACAATACCAAATAGGGCAGTCAAAGGATTAGGCTTAAAATTTACTTTAAAGAATACAGCAAAAGTTTGAAATATTTCCTTCCAATATTTTCCAAAACTTGGACAAGTCCAAAACTTATAAATAAGTGAAGCTTCTCCATTGTTACACCTATCACAATAGGGAGATGTATCTCTATAAAAATGAGATAATTTATCCTTGGTCATATAAGCCCTATGAACCACTTTAAATTGTAGGAGGGAATGACCAGCACATAGCGATGAAGTATTAACCAATTTAAAAATCTCATTCCACGTTTCTTCTGAAATTGAGGATGCTGTTCCACCTAATCATGCTCAGTGGTTACGAGATGTTATGGCATGTCTAAATTTAGAAAAGATTCGTTGTTCAATTTCTGAATCTAACCAAGATTTTCAAAATTTTGTGGGGGCTGTTTTTAAATTATTTTCATAATCTTTGTCTTCTTGTTAAAGTACCGAAGTTGGTTAATAGTACATTTTACTATCTGATGAGTTTCTTTCTTCTTTTTTTTCCCAAACAGCTTCAGCTTTGGTAGTTGGTGTAGATCTTTTTTTTCTTAATAAAATTGTTTATATTCTAATATACAAGCTAACCTAATCCCTATGAATATAGAGTAAGGAGTTCATTAATGTGATTCAATATACTGTATCTGGTATTATTATATTTTGTCTTTTGTTTTATAATATGTATTCTCTTGAACTCTGTATTCTTCTATATATAGAAATCAAAATCGATAAAATATTGAAAAAGAGAACATCACTTACCTTCTGTTACATTTTTCAATACTTAGTTGGCCTTCATAAATTTTCCCAAGCATTTCTTTTCAGAAAGTTTTGGGAATCACAATTCTGCTACCTTTGTACAATATCCCATCCACAACAGAAAGTTCTCATCTGTGGTTCCAATATTCTTGTACTTCTGAGGTACTGTTATGTTTATAATCTGGCCATCCATCCATCACTACTTGTATTACCTAACTGAGAATTTTGTCCTTCTCTGTTTCAAGACGCAGCAGTTCCAACTTTTCGGGAGCAACAGGTACAGTCTCTATGATCCTATCAACAAATGCCTGAACATCAATTGCGTCCCTCTGACTGTCTTTTGTTGTTGGATCCACAGATCTGGAAAGTGTGTCAACCGTCTATATAAATTTTCCAGGTGTGTATGATACCTGCAATACATATCTTTGCAATTTGATCACCGTTTGCTGAATTTGCAAAGGACAGTCACTTAAAAGTTTGTGAAACAATGCAATCAGAGGCTTATAATCAGTTACAACGTCAATAGATTGCCCTGACACAAACTGATGAAATCTCTTGCAAGCAGTCATACTGCTGAGCAATTCTTTTTCAATTTGGGCAAACGCTGTTTCTGGATCAGATAATGAACGAGGTGCATGTGCCACTGGTGGCCGTTCCTGATCATGTTTCTGGAGTAATTCTGCCCCTAAGCCTGCTGAGATGCATCACATGAGATTTTGATGGGTCTCTCAGCATCATAGAATTTCAACACAGGTTCTTTAGTGAGCACTTTCTTGAGATTTTGCCATGCCTTCTCCTGTTCATGATTCCAGCTCCATTTGCTTCTCTTTTCTGTTAGCTGCCTCAATGGAGCAAGCTGTTCCGAAAGATTGGGTATGAATTTTCCCATGTAGGCTCCCAGGAACCTTTAAACATCCTTTTTACATTGCTGTCTTGGCATGTTCTCAATAGCAGAAACCTTCAATGTATCAGGACGCACACACTATTTGCTGATGGTATCACCCACAAAGGTAAGTTCAGTCACTCCTAGCTGACATTTGTCTTTATTCAACTTGAGGTTTGCCTTGCGTGTTGCCTCAAAGACTTGTCTGAGTCTGGCGTCATGCCCTTGTTCAGATGATCCCCAAACAAAAGTATCGTCCATGGAAGTATCCATGCCCTCAATGTGCTCATATAGCATGTGAATGGTTTATGGTACACTTCAGGAGCTGATGCAATTCCAAACGGAAGCCAAAGAAAACAGTATCTGGCAAAAAGAGTGTTAAAAGTAACAACTTTGAACTCAGTTCATCTAGTTTAAGTTGCCAGAATCCAGAGGATGCATCTAATTTACTAAAGTATTTTGCATTCGCAAACTGTGACATAATTTCTGCATGAGTAGGCAATTTGAAATGCTCTCTTTTACTGGCTCGATTCAAGTCTCTTGGATCTAAGCAGATCCTCAGTTTTCCATTTTTCTTATCAACAATGACAAGGGAATTGACCCATCAATTTTTTTTATGACTCCGAACCATTCTGTTCTGTCAAGCTCTGTTTTCAGTTGATGACCTAATGCAAAAGGCACTTTTCTACATGGCTGTACCACGGGTGGCACTGTGTTGTCAATTTTAATCGTGTGCTCTCCTGGAAGACAACCAAGCCCTTTTAACATGTCCTCATACTCTTTCATCAAATCACTGTATTCTGACTCTGTGTCACCATCCAGGTCTAGGTTTCACCAAATTCAGTCTCTCACAGGCAGATAAACCCAGTATTGACCATACATTCTTTGGCACCACCACAAATGAAAGCGTGTGCACAATATATTTGTGTGATATTTTTGCCACACGTGGTCCTTTAACTGGAATGTCTGCACCTGAATACCCAGTCACTTTTATATTTGTCTTATGTAACTTTGGTCTTAGCTTTAATGCATTAAACTCAGATTCTGCAAGAACATTTACTTGTGCTGTAGTATCAGGTTTAAACATAATATTGTTTTGGTTCACTTGCAATGGAATAGTCCAGTCATTGTTACTTAGTTTGTTTTCATAAAGCACATCTACGAGGAGCGATTGATAAGTTCATGGCCTAAGGTAGAAGGAGTCAATTTTAGAAAACCTAGCACATCTATTTTTCAACATAGTCCCCTCCTACATTTACACACTTAGTCCAGTGGTTGCGGAGCATGCGGATCCTTTCTTTGTAGAAGTTGGTGTTTGGACATCCTGAAGTGGGCCACAGCAGGGGTGATTGATAAGTTTGTTGCCTCAGGAGGGAGGAGATGAGTTATACGTTGCTTGTTACATGCACGTGCAGTTCAACTCTTTGAGCGATTATGCAGAAAGTTTGAACTTAATAACTCATCTCCTTCTACCTTAGGCCACGAGCTTATCAATCACCCCTGCTGTGGACTTCAACTTCTACAAAGAAAGGATCCATATGATCCACGACTGCTGGACTAAATGTGTAAATGTAGGAGGGGACTATATTGAAAAATAAACGTGCTAGGTTTTCTAAAATTGACTCCTTCTACCTTAAGCTACAAACTTATCAATCACCCCTCGTATATAAAACTCAAGTTCATTTTCAAGCATTGCATTTACTTGTTTTATTTTCTTTCTACTTCTGCAACTGCGTGAAAAATGATTACACTTACCGGAGTCATTGCACTTTTTCCCCATACACTGGACACTGTTTTGGCCGATGCTGCCACGTACAGTGATCACATAGCTTTTTTTTCTCAGATGGCGTCTTGCTCTCTGTCAGTTTTGTTGTCATTTTATTATTTTGTCTAATATGTTTGTGCTTCCTCACAGTGTCTATGTTGCAATTCTCAATGAAAAGTTCTTTAGTCTGTGACGTCACAGTTTCCGAAGCTTTGCAGAGCATCAAAGGTTTTGCCAAGTCTAAGTCTTGTTCTCTTAACAGTCTTTCTCTCAGACCATTATACAGAATGCCACAAACAACTCTGTCTTTAATGAGAGAGTCTTTCAGTTCTCCAAACTCACATGTTTTACTCTGGTGTCTCAGCTCAGTAACATATTGATCAACAGTTTCAGCAGCTCTCTGCATACATGTAAAACATCTGTGCCACTCGTACGTCACATTATGCTCTGGTATACAAAATGCTTCAAATTTGTCCATTATCGATTTTAACTTTAAATTATCTGCATTTTCAAAAATAAAATGATTATATACCTCAATTGCGTTGTCACCTATTACGTGGAGTAGAAGCGCAGCTTTCGTTTTTTCCAGTTTTCAATCCACAGCAATCACCGATAAATACAATTCAAAATATTGCTTAAATTTTCTCCAGTTCTCAGCTACATTCCCAGACAATTGAAGTGCTTAAGGAGGCTGCAAACCTTCCATTTGTAAAACTGCTAGCAAACACCAAAACAGTTCAAACTCTTTTTTCAGAAAATTATCTTCGATTCTCCCGTGTTAGGAAACGTATTATTCTTACAAACCAACTTCCGACACCATGTTGTGTTTTTTATATTCATACGTATCATGGGTTACTAATAAAGAACCATATTCTGGAAGAATGAACTTTTATTTAACAACAACCACCACGTTTTTACAATACCATGTTTCTCGATCTTTCTATCATTCCTGCGCATGCTCAGAACTCTCTCCAATCACGTTCTTACACGTCATATCACCACATGCCCATTCTCCTAATCTGTCCAATTCCTTCTGCAGACTCCCTGCTACCTCATCACTACCTGCCCGTCCTCCTTTCATTCTATGATTTGCAAACTTGGCCATAAAGCCATCAATTCCCTCATCCAACCTGTTGACATATGATGTGAAAATATGCCTAGTCCTGGTGAATTATAGATCATTACATTTTCCAGTTTCCAAAGCAAATAATCCTTAGTATTAGCAATGACAATTGCTTCTGCCACCTGATACTCTCGCATTTCTGGCATTCTGCTAGTGTCTTCCAGAGTGAAGACAAATGCAAAGTATTTAGTAGGTATGTCTGCTATTTCTTCATTATCCAATACGACTTCTCCAGAGTAATTTTCCAACGGTCCAATATCCATTTTCACCTTTTTTTCCCTCTTTATACATCTGAAAATAACTTTGGTATCCTATTTGTTATTTTTGGCTAGCTTAACTTTATATTTCATCTTTCTCTCCTTATGGTATTTATAGTTGCCTTTGATTGGTTTTTAAAAGCTTTCTAATTCTCCAAACTTTCACTAATTTTGTGCTAAATTATAGGGCCTAAGTTTTGAATTTATTCTATCTCTGACTTCCCTTGGCACCTTCAGTTGCAACATCCTTTCTTCAGAATGCTTCTTGTTCGTGATGCACCTTCTGAATTTCCACAAGAAACACCTGGTATTGCTGTTCCGCCATCAGCCATGCCAGTGTCCATTTCAAATTAACTTCTGCTACCTCGTAACTGATGCCTCTGTGATTCTGTTTACTCCAATGTATTCCTGATATACCTGGATTTATCTTCTTCCACTCAAACTGCAGGGTAAATTCTATCAAATTATGATCTCTGCCTCCCAAGGGTTCCATTGCCTTTAATCCCTAATCAAATCTGGTTTGTTACACATCACCTAATCCCGAATTGCCTTTCTCCCAATGGGTTAAATTATAAGATGCTCTAACAAACCATCTTGTAGGCATTCTACAAATTCCATCTCTTTGTATCCAGCACCAAACTAATGTTTCCAATTTAAACGACATATTCAAACCCCGTGTCATAGCATTGCCCTTATTACATACCTTTATATTTCCATTTGAAATTTATATTCCACATCTTGAAATTTATATTCCACATCCTGACTACTGTTTTGGGGCCTGTGTACAAGTCCCATTAATGTCTTTTAACACTTCCACTTTGTTTTCTCTCCTGCACACAAATTTTTGCCAAATCCTTCTGTATATTTAGTGGAGTCACCCAGGTCAGAGATCCCTGCATATAGAAGATCTTCTCTTCCTTACTTCAGTTCCGGAGTCAGTTCGCAGACTAATCATCATCTGCAACCAGCTTGTGTTGGCATTGAGACAAAGCCATGCTTTTCCATAACAGCCCTGACTGATTTAACATTCTCTTCATTTCTTTCTGCTCCACACAATTCTGATTACTTACCTCAGCTCCTCTCATCCAGATACCCTTCTGATGAGCTGAACACGCTGGCGGTCAGGTTCTGGAGGGGATTAGACATGTAACAAATAATTGAGTGAAACAGACTGGGAAAGTCAATTAAAATATCAGTCTATGTTAACTGCATTATCCATCAATAACTGGGGGAGATCTTGGTCATCAGGTGACGTCATACAGAGTTTTGAGAGAAACATTGACAAATTCCTTTCCTCCTACAGATGCTACTTCACCTGCTGTGGTACTTCAGTATGCAGTTCACATGAGTTCTCTGATGCAGAATCATCCTGTGAAAAAAAGAAACTAGGAAAACTAAGAGGTATTGTGCTTTTAAGTTCATGAGGCAAAGCAGTAATGAAACATTTATAAATTCAAAGGATACATCACAGTGAAGTCAAGGAAGGCATTTGGAGTGCTGGTGTTTTACTGGCACAGCTTCAAAAGACATGGGTTTGCAGAACCTAGCTATTCTCTGCCCCACTGCTCAGTGGATTGAGGCTGAAATTCAGAGACAAACTTTACGTGTGTGCTGCTGTTGAATATGCATGGAATTTTAATACTGGAACATAATGTGTTCAGCAAATCAATCTCTTGCCAAATCTTTTGAAACTAATCTACAGACACCTCATATCACTGTACTCCAGGTTAGCAAATTCAACCCATCCACAAAGATGTTTTTTTTTAATCCAGTGCCCTTTAATTCAGGCAGAGATGTTCGATGCTGGAGGAAAGGACAGCTGAAATGTTATGGAAATGCTTTTTAGTTGCATTCCTGTGATGGACCTTTTGGAATTAACTCTCTGTGTGACGATTCCATTCGTGTAAGATATCCCAACAGATATCAGAAAGGTATTAAGACCACAAGACCATAAAGTATAGGAGCAGGATTAGGTTATTTTCCCCATCAAGTCTGCTCCACCATTTCATTACAGCTGATCCCATTTCCCTCGGCCTCAATCTCCTGTCTTCTCCCTGTATCCCTTCATGCCCTGATCAATCAAGAATCTATCAACCTCTGCCTTAAAGATACATATAGTCTTGGCCTCCACAGCTGCCTGTGGCAAAGAATTAAACAGATTCACCACTCTCTAGCTGGTTATTCCTCCTTATCTCCATTCTAAATGGACGTCCCTCTATTCTGATGGTATGTTTCTGTTCTTAGACTTCCCCTAACATAGGAAACATACTCTCCACATATATTCTATCGAGGCTTTTCAACATTTGATAGGTATCAGTGAGGTCTTCTCTCATTCTTCTGAATTCCACTGAGTAGACCCCAGTGTCGTAAAACACTTCTCACTTCTTCAGCATTTCAATCCCAGAATAATTATTGTGAATCTCCTTTGAATGCTCCCCAATGTCAGCACGTCATTGCTTAGGTAAGGGAACCAAAACTGCTCACAATACTCTAAGCAAGTTCTCTGTAGACTCTCTAGTTCCTCAAAGCTACCTGCCCTTGCACCTACCTTTGCATCGTCTGCAAACCTGGCCACAAACCAATCAATTCCATGATCCAAATCACTGAGATATAAAATAAAAAGTAGTCCCAACATGGACCTTTTGGAACACCTCTAGCCACCAGCAGCCAACCAGTAAATATCCCCTTTATTCCCACTCTACTTCCTGCCAATCAGTCAATGCTCTATTCATATTAGTATCTTTCCTGTAATACTATGGTCTCTTAACTTGTTAAGCAAACACGTGTGGTACCTTGTCAAAGGCCTTCTGAAAATCCATATACACAACACCCACTGATTCTCCTTTTTTCTATCCTGCTTGTTATTTCTTCAAAGAATTCCAACAGATATGTCAGGCAAAATTTTCCCTTAAGGAAACCATGCTGACTACAGCCTATTTTATCATGTGCCTCCAGGTAACCCAAAACTACGTCCATAATAATCGACTCCAACATCTTCCCAACCACTGAGTTCAGACTAACTGGCCTATAATTTCCTTTCTCCTGCCTCTCTCCCTCCTTGAAGAGTGGAATGACATTTGCAATTTTCCAGGCTTGCAGAACCATGCCAGAATCAATTCATTTTTAAAAGATCATTACCAATGGCTACACAATCTCACCAGCCACCTCAGAGTGGAGACCATCTGGTCCAGGGAACTGATTTAGTTGTTGACATGAAACGTGGAATAGGCTGTTCTGGCCCTTTGACACAAACTGAATAGCAATTCCACAAATTAATCCTAGCCTATTCGTGGGACAATTAACATGCTGAGCTTTGGACATTAGAGCACCCGGAAGAAACCCACAGGGTCACGGGGAGAAGGTACATATTCCTTACGGGCAGCAATGGGAACTGAACCCAAATCACTGATACTGTGAAGCATTGCGTAACCACTCCACTACCATGCTGTTACCTCACACCTTTCAGTTCCTCAATCTTCATCTCACTAGCAATCGCAACAACACTCACTTCGGCCCAGAGTGAAGACTGTTGCAAAAAATTTCGGGATCCTCTTTAATATTACTGGTCAGCTTACCTTTTCCTTCAGTAGATCTTTTTTAGTTGCCTTCTTTTGGCTTTTCAGAGCTTCCCAATCGTCTAACTTCCCACTAGTTTTTGCTGTTACATTCCCCCACTTTTGCTTTTCTCTTAGCGTGGACTTCTTGTGTCAGCCAAGTTTGTAAGACGAAATTGCAGCACAGTTGTAGATCGATAGGTATGATGTTGTAAGGTAGTGGAAGGTTTGTTAATGCTGCACATTGGGGTTTAAGGTAGAGTTGTCGGGGGGTGGGAACCAGAGTGCCAGAATAGTTAGTGAAGCAGTTCGGGGGCAGATGTTGGTAAGACCTCAGACAAAGTTAGGAATCAAAAGATTGACCCTGGTACAACAAAATAAAATTTTCTGGAAGTAATTCAGAAGGCACATGGGTAAATTAAACCCAAAGATAATATGTTAGAAAGCTCCACCAGTTGAGGGACGAATGTGAGGTTTACTTATCATTTTAGAAAAAGAGAACTTGGGAAAAATGTGGTCTGCGAGAACGAGGCATGACCGACACAGAAGCGATCAAGTGAAAGAAATGTAGCAAACTACCAGAAACTCAGGATATAAACTGATAAAAGTGGAATTAGTAGTTAGTATCTCTACCCTACTTACTGGAAATCCTCAGGGTGAAATAATTTCTGTGTGAAATATGTTCAGTAGTGTTGTAACTGAGAAATGTTTTGAAATGTCAATATGGTATTGAGTTATATTGAAATAGAATGTGTATTGCGGATTGTAATTCTGTTGTTTATAGGAGGGGATTTTTATATAAGTTCTGTGAATCGACTTTCTCTCAATGATCCACTACTTCATTTAACGAAATAAGATGGTGGGGCACCCAACATCGAAGAGGCAGCATAAGAATAAAATGTTTCAGGACACAGAGGACTTAATACTGTTGGATGCATGGGTTTATTTTTCATTTGAAGGATCTGAATTTGATTTTCTAGAACTGGTTATTTTTGCAAAGACTTTGATAAGTGACTAAGTGAGATTTACTTTGTTTAAAAGTTGTGATGTTTAAGAATTTGTTGTGAAAGGGGTTAAGGGGTTAAGTTGTGTGTGTGTATAAAACTACCAGTGTTTTAAGTAACTAGGGTTAAATAAAAAGGAAAAGTTAGACTGTAATGTTTAAATAGGGAATGACACTATATCTAAATAGTTAGAGAAATTGGAGTACAGTACTAAAGATTAAACCAACAAATCTCACTGATTCTAACTGAACAGGAATTTGGTTTTTGTTTGAAATTTGATATTGGGAACTTAAGACAGAATGTTGGAAATTTGAATTGTTCTTACTCATGTAAATATTTTTTAATTTTTTTTATATAAACAAACTTACCAACAGAAGTGTGTGTTTTCCAATAACTGCCTCCTTCCCATACCTAGAACTTCTGATGTCCTATTAGCACCAAGTGTAGCACTATGTAATTTGATTTTCACATAAGGAGTGCGGTGACCAGTTAATGATACAAGCCAAGCGCAGGTCTTCCCAAAGAGGAAGAAGTATTTGAAAGGAAAAAATGACACAGCCATAAGCAATAAGAGAAATCAAAGCCAACATGAAAGTCAAAGAGCATATAATAGAGCAAAAATTAGTGGAAAGTCAGAGAATTGGGAAGTTTTTAAAATCCAACAGCTGGCAACTGAAAAAGATATTAATATGGTAAGAATGGAATAAAAAAGTAAGCTAGCTAATAATATTATAGAGGCAAATCAGAAGTTCCTATATATATAGTGTCAAAGAGAGGTGAGAGTGAATATCACACCGCTAGAAGACAATGTAGAAGAGCGAGTAGTGGCAGACAATGAAATAGCGAATGAACTGAGTGAGAATATTACATCAGTCTTCTCTGTGGAAGACACAAACAGTATGGTGGAAGACAACAGGAATTCTGCAGATGCTGGAAATTCAAGCAACACACATCAAAGTTGCTGGTGAACGCAGCAGGCCAGGCAGCATCTGTAGGAAGAGGTGCAGTCGACGTTTCAGGCCGAGACCCTTCGTCAGGACTAACTGAAGGACATGTCAGAATGGGAATGGGATGTGGAATTAAAATGTGTGGCCACTGGGAGATCCTGCTTTCTCTGGCGGACAGAGCGTAGATGTTCAGCAAAGCGGTCTCCCAGTCTGCGTCGGGTCTCGCCAATATATAAAAGGCCACATAGGGAGCACCGGACGCAGTATATCACCCCAGTCGACTCACAGGTGAAGTGTTGGCTCACCTGGAAGGACTGTTTGGGGCCCTGAATGGTGGTAAGGGAGGAAGTGTAAGGGCATGTGTAGCACTTGTTCCGCTTACACGGATAGGTGCCAGGAGGGAGATCAGTGGGGAGGGATGGGGGGGACGAATGGACAAGGGAGTTGCGTAGGGAGCGATCCCTGCGGAATGCAGAGGGGGGGGGGAGGGAAAGATGTGCTTAGTGGTGGGATCCCGTTGGAGGTGGCGGAAGTTACGGAGAATAATATGTTGGACCCGGAGGCTGGTGGGGTGGTAGGTGAGGACCAGGGGAACCCTATTCCTAGTGGGGTGGCGGGAGGATGGAGTGAGAGCAGATGTACGTGAAATGGGGGAGATGCGTTTAAGAGCAGAGTTGATAGTGGAGGAAGGGAAGCCCCTTTCTTTAAAAAAGGAAGACATCTCCCTCGTCCTGGAATGAAAAGCCTCATCCTGAGAGCAGATGCGGCGGAGACGGAGGAATTGCGAGAAGGGGGTGGCGTTTTTGCAAGAGACGGTGAGAAGAGGAATAGTCCAGATAGCTGTGAGAGTCAGTAGGCTTATAGTAGAATGGTACACAGTATGGTGGAAGTTCTAGGTGTCTGGTGCATGAAGTGTGTGAAGTTATCCTAACTGGGGAAAAGGCTCTTGAGAAACGAAAAGCTCTGAAGGTAGATAAGTCACCTGGTGCAGTTGGTGTACACCCTAAAGTTTGAAAGAGGTGGCTGAAAGAGATGGTAGAGGCATCCGTAATGATCTTTCAAGAATCACTAGATACCGGAATGGTTCCGGAAGACTGAAAAATTGCCAATGTCACTCCGTTCTTCAAGATGGGAGAGAAGCAGAATAAAGGAAGATATTGACCAGTTAGTCTGTCCTCAGTGGCTGGAAAGATGTTGAAGTTGATTACTAAGGATGTTGCCTCAGGGTAACTGGAGGCATATGATACAATAGACCGTAATCAACATGATTTCGTCAAGGGAAAATCTTGCCTGACGAATTTGATGCAATTCTTTGAATAAGTAACAAGCAGGATAGACAAAGGAGAATCAGTTGAAGTTATGGCCTTGGATATTCCGAAAGCCTTTGACAAGGTGCCACACATGAGGTTGCTTTACAAGCTACGAGCTCATGGTATTACAGGAAAGTTTCTAGCATAGATAATGTAGTGGCTAATTGGCAGGAGGCAAAGAGTGGAAATTAAGGCAGCCTTTTCTGACTAGCTGCCAGTGGCTAGTGTTCTGCAGGTGTCTGTGTTGGGGCTGATTACTTTTACATTATATGTCAATGATTTGGATGATGGAATTGATGGCTTTGTTGCAAAGTTTTTTGACGATATGAAGACAGTTTTGAGGAAATTGGGACCCTATAGAGGACTTATACAGATTAGGAGAATGGGGAACAAAATGACAGATGGAACAGTAATATTGTGAATTATATGATCATGCACTTTGGTAGAATAAATGAAAGGGTTGCCTATTTTCCAAACGGAGAGAAAAACAGGGTGCAAGTAGACCTGGGAATCCTTCTGCAGTATTCCCAAATGGTTAATTTGCAGGTTGAGTCTGTGGTGAGGAAGGCAAATGCAATTTTAGCATTTCAAGAGGACCAAAATATAAAAGCAAGGTTGTAATTTTGAAACTTTATGAAGTACTGGTGAGGCCTCACTTTAAGTATTGTGAACAGGTTGGGGCCCCTTATCTTAGGAAGGATGTGCTGAACTGGAGAGGGTTCAAAGGAGGTTCATGAAAATGATTGCAGGATTTAATGGCTTAACATATGAAGTGTGTTTGATGGCTCTGGGCCTGTATTTACTACGATTCAGAAGATAAGGGTGACCTCATTGAAACCTCTTGAATGGTGTAAGGCCTTGAAAGAGTGCATGTGGAGATGACGTCTCCTGCGGTGGGAGAGTCTAAGACCAGAGGTCACAGCCTCAGAATAGAGGGGTGTCCTTTTAGAACGGAGATGAGAAGGAATTACTTTAGCCAGAGAGTGGTGAATCTGTGGATTTCTTTGCCACAGGCAGCTGCGGAAGCCAAGTCTTTTTGCTTATCTAAGGCAGAAGTTGATAGATTCTTGATTGGTCAGGACATGAAGGGATACAGGGAGCAGGCAGTTGGGGCTGAGAGGAAAATTGCATCAGCCATGATGAAATGGCAGAGCAGACTTGATGGGCCGAATGGATTGATTCTGTTCCTGTATCTTATGTTGTTATGGTATTATGGAACAATGAGTAATGAAGCCACGGCAAGAGCACGGGTCACTGTTGAATCTCTCCGGGATCAGAAGATGGGGTGAATCTACAGGGCGACGGACAGGTTCACCTGTGTGATTCTGTCTCCCTCGTAAAGACAGATGGTGCATGTGGACCTGGAGTTTGTGTATCTCCAGATTTGTCTTGAAGCTTTCTCACTGTGGTGAGAGACATAGGTGAAGACAGTTAAGACTGATGTGGTGGAGTATTTGAGACTAGACGCAAGACATGATACAAGACTGAGATGAGGACAGGGTTCTAAACTAGAGGCAGATGAAAATTTAAAGTAGAGTTAGTGACTGAACACCAAACCTCAACTCAGGTGCTTGTTAAATATTAAAATCATGGAGCCAAAACATGGCCTCCAATTAGAGGGGCAGGCCTGAGTCTTTAATGGTACCACACCCGAATTCCATATACTGGAGCATCAGAACGTCTCAATCCTGGAAGCTGGCACAGTCGGGTGCGTAACGTAACAAAATATTGAGACGAATTTCCATACTAGTGATATCATTCCAGAGCCATTGCTGTTTGAGTAAAGTTAACCCCAGTGTAAAGTTATTCATCATCCAGTGCCCTGCAGACAAATGAAAGGACAGTTGACGTAATGACGGCCTCCACAGCTGACTGTGGCAATGAATTCCACAGATTCCTCGCTCTCTGCTGAAAGAAATTCCTCCTCATCTCCACTCTAAAAGGGCAGTTGTTTTCCAGTGGAAATATTGTTTAGTTCCATATCTGTCATAGACTGAGTGGAATGAGCTCTCTGTGTTGAATCTAGTGATGTCTGACAACTGAGTCAATTCCTTTGGCCAAACCAGACCAATTATATCCAGTCACTAAACTCCTCAATGGACTTTTTTTGACTCTCTTAGCTCATAAATGTAAACTTAGAAACTGCTGATATTGGAAATCTGAATTTCAACTGCAAAGTTTGTGCAAACACTGAGCAGGCAGGTGGTATTTGTGGAAAGGGAAAATATCAGAATGATTCGGATAAATGACCATTCGTGAGGGTTGGTAAGAGAGGAAAAAAAGAAACAGCTTTAATTAGCAGAGAAGGTGGAATGGGGTATGGTTTGGACATGGAGAATATCGGTGAAAGGGTGAGACCATGTGGAGTGGATTTACAGGAATATTTAGAGAGTTAGTATCCTTACACATCTCCATTACGTGTTGCTTATGACAGGGATGTTGGGACATATCCAAAAGGTTTAGCTGTATGAATCAGGACAGAGAAACTGAGCTAATATCATAGATGGATGACACACAGCAGAATGGCCAGTCATAATACAGAGAGGAAATGAGTTGTTTGATGCTGGAGAATTCAGTGTTGAGTCCAGAAGGCTGCTTCATGCTTTCTTTGATTCAGATCCTACATAACTGATAGCAGCTCTTACAGCAAAGCTCAACAAAGAAGGAAAGTGTGACAAATACCTTTTTCACCACGCTCCCTGTGTCTCCATTTTCATTGGATAATGGGTGTATTCCCATTGGTTCCTCTGTTTGACAACACTGTTCAGAGCCCTGTGGATCTGGTTGTTGATTTTTGTTTGATGAGTTGGGTCATGATTTTTCCAACACCCAGAGTCTTTTGCCATGTCCTCAACTAGAATAAAACTAGAGAAAGCTGAAAATACTCAACAGGTCAGGCAGCATCTGTGCAGAGAAGCAAATTAATTTTTCAAGTCACTGAAATTTTATCAGTGCTGCACCCATAACTCATCGCCCCCTGATCTGTGCAGTGAATGACCTGCCTATACAAAGCTATTATTGTAAATGGCTCTTTCTCCACAGATACCATCATTCCCATCTCTGCACCTTGGGCAATTTATATCCCATTGGAAAATGACATTATAAAACCAGAATTCACATTTTTTATTTCATTGCCACTTGAGGTCCAAAGTCCAACTGAATCAAGAATTCCATTACTTTGTGTAGACATTGATTCTTCATTCAGAATTTAAGAGATGAGATTTGTTGGCATTTATACTGTTGAAGAACTTGCCCATTGTCTTTCTGACATTCCTAAACTCAGGTGCTGTCAGTCTGTGGTGAAAGGGCTAGTCAGGATGGACGGGGAGTATGACCATCATTATCATAGTCAAGAATTAGATGGTTCAAATCTCATAAACTTCACTACCACTTCTGAGGATATTGACACTCTCCACACTGACTGGTTCAGATGGAGCTCTGTATGTGGCCGACATACAATATCACCTGACATCTTCCATGGTAAGGAATCTAAAACTTCCCAGTCAGGTAGCTGGTCGTTCCTCTCTCAGATTGTCCCAATGAACCCCACTTACTGATGCCAAAATTTCCTGGATCTTGTTTGCAGGGAGCATAATTAATATACATAGCTAATATACACATCCCACTGTGAACAATAGTCACTCTCCTCTCTGTCCCACAGTGAACGTTACTCTCCCCTCTGTCCTCACAGAACAAAGTTACTCTCCCCTCTGTTCCTCACTGAACAACGTACTCTCCCTTGTGGCCCTCACTGAACAACATCACTCTCCGCTCTGTCCCCCACTGAATAACATTACTCTTCCCTCTGTCCCTCACTGAACAAGGATACTCTCCCCTCTGTCGAGGAATATAAAGAATGTAAAAAGAATCTTAAGAAAGAAATTAGAAAAGCTAAAAGAAGATACAAGGCTGCTTTGGCAAGTAAGGTGAAAATAAACCCTAAGGGTTTCTACAGTTATATTAATAGCAAAAGGATATTGAGGGATAAAATTGGTCCCTTAGAGAATTAGAGTGGCCGTCTATGTGCGGAGCCAAAAGAGATTTTGAACAATTTCTTTTCTTCAGTATTCACTAAGGAGAAGGATATTGAATTGTGTAAGGTAAAGGAAACAAGAAGGGTAGTTATGGAAAGTATGACGATTAAAGAAGAGGAAGTACTGGCGCTTTTAAGGAATATAAAAGTGGATAAGTCTCTGGGTCCGGACAGGATATTCCCTAGGACCTTGAGGGAAGTTAGTGTGGAAATACCAGGGACTCTGACAGAAATATTTCAAATGTCATTGGAAACAGGGATGGTGCCAGAGGATTAACGTATTGCTCATATGGTTCCATTGTTTAAAAAGGGTTCTAAGAGTAAACCGAGCAATTATCCGCCTGTGAGTTTTACATCAGTGGTGGGTAAATTGATGGAAAGTATTCTTAGAGATGGTATATATAATTATCTGGATAGACAGGGTCTGATTAGGAACAGTCAACATGGATTTGTACGTGGAAGGTCATGTTTGACAAATCTTATTGAATTTTTTGATGAGGTTACTAGGAAAGCTGACGAGGGTAAAGCATGGATGTTGTCTATATGGACTTCGGTAAGGCCTTTGACAAGGTTCCACACAGAAGTTTGGTTAGGAAGGTTCAATCATTAAGCATTAACATTGAAGTTGTAAGATGGATTCAGCAGTGGCTGGATGGGAGATGCCAGAAAGTAGTGGTGGATAACTGTTTGTCATATTGGAGGACGGTGTTTAGCGGTGTGCCTCAGGGATCTGTACTGGGTCCAATGTTGTTTGTCATATATATTAATGATCTGGATGATGGGGTGATAAATTGGATTTGTAAGTATGCAGATGATACTAAGATAGGTGGTGGTGTGGATAATGAAATAGGTTTTCAAAGCTTGCAGAGAGATTTAGGCCAGTTAGATGAGTGGGCTGAAAGATGGCAGATGGAGTTTAATGCTGAAAAATGTGAGGTGCTACATTTTGGTAGGTCTAATCAAAATAGGACATACATGGTAAATGGTAGGGCATTGAAGAATGCAGTAGAACAGAGGGATCTGGGAATAATGGTGCATAGTTCCCTGAAGGTGGAATCTCATGTGGATAGGGTGGTGAAGAAAGCTTTTGGTATGCTGGCCTTTATAACTCAGAGCATTGAGTATAGGAGTTGGGATGTAATGCTGAAATTGTACAAGGCATTGGTGAGGCCAAATTTGGAGTATTGTGTACAGTTCTGGTCACCGAATTATAGGAAAGATGTCAATAAAATTGAGAGAGTACAGAGTAGATTTACTAAAATGTTGCCTGCGTTTCATCTCCTAAGTTATAGAGAAAGGTTGAACAAGTTAGGTCTTTATTCTTTGGAGCGTGGAAGGTTGAGGTGGGACTTGATAGAGATATTTAAAATTATGACGGGGATAGATAGAGTTGACGTGGATAGGCTTTTTCCATTGAGAGTGGGGTAGATTCCAACAAGAGGACATGAGTTGAGAGTTAAAGGGCAAAAGTTTAGGGGTAACATGAGGGGAAACTTCTTCACTCAGAGATTGGTAGCTGTGTGGAATGAGCTTACAGCAGAAGTGGTTAAGGCAGGTTCGATGTTGTCGTTTGAAGTTAAATTAGATAGATATATGGACAGGAAAGGAATGGAGGGTTATGGGCTTACTGCAGGTCGGTGGGACTAGGTGAGAGTGAGGGTTTGGCATGGACTAGAAGGGCCGAGATGGCCTGTTTCCGTGCTGTAATTGTTATATGGTTATATGTTATATGTCTGAGCAATTGCAGTGCTTGACCAGATATTTCTTGAATGCCGTCAGTGACTCAGCACCCACAGTTCTCTCAGACAGTGTAAACATTGTCCCTCCAAGGGAAAACAGACCAAGACTTTTCAGCTCCCCTCGTAATTGAACACTAATCCCAGGCAACATCCTGGTGAACATCCTTTACGCCCTCTCCATCTTCATTATATCTTTCCTACAGTGTTTCCTACAGTTTTTCTCCACTTTCAATCTATCATTGTTCCCAGTTTCCATTAGCTCCATCAAGATTCAACAACCAACCAATGTTCCCTCATTGTCTCCTTCAGTAGTTTGAAGGGATTTCTCCATTCTGAGCTAGTTGATCAGACCTCTTGTCCCAGGCAATTGCTGCCTATGTCTGGCACTTCCCCAAGCTACTGCAGGAGGTGCAACAGATGTCCTTTCAACTCATCCCTTCCCACCACCCAAGGACCCAAACAGCCTTTCCACATACGGCAGTAATTCACTTGCACGTCTCCCAATCTAGAGTATTACATTCAGTGTTGACTATATGGTCTCCACTGCACTGCAGCAACCAAACGGAGATTGGGTGCCGACTCTATGAAGAACATGTGCAAAGGATTCCTGACATGAGTCCTACACTTAGTAAATTCCAAACAGAGGGCAGAGGTCACACACAGGAGGGAGGCCGTGAATGTTGTAACCATGAAGTTCATTTGTCCAAGAGGAGGATGATGAGGGTAGATGTAAAAAAGGACAGAGAGTGAAATGTGAATTCAGAGCCTCCCAATGTGAAGCAGCCTTTGTTTTTCAGTGTCTGGGGTTGTCTGTGTTCTAAGCCCAGCAGGGGTGATGAAAGGAGCTCCCTTTCAACCTGAGAGATTTGAAGAGTGTTCTTTAGTAAAGTTAACATTAAAATTGTTTAAAATTTATTCCAATTTGTCACAGCATATTTGAGAGGTCAGACAATAGCTACGAGCAACTTGTCAATGAATTCAAATGGAGTTGGAAAATAACCGATGTCCATTTGACAGCAGTGGTGTTTGCATCTTATGGTACAACACTTGTGGGCTTGTGCTACTTGGATTTCTCAGAAATGAAACAGAATTTCTTTCCTAGACAACCTGTTACATTTACCGTTATGAAACAGAGAGATGTGCTAAACTCTGCTCCTAATTTTATACATTCTCTCACTTGCAATAACATATCTGTGGTATCATTATTGATTAAACCAAGCTCCAGAGTGATTTACACACATTGGATTTAACTCTGTCTGAATGCAACTTTTGAGATTTTGAGAATCGCCAGAGTTCTGGGTATAAACACAACCCTCTAGTGGTGGTTACCAGTTCCTACCATCCAACCAATGAACCAAAAGCCTGCAATGCTGGGAGCTCACAAATCACTCACGATTACCAGTGAAATTAGTATCAATGTGAGGTTTCCTTGCCCATTCAATGTTTTTTTATTTTACATTTACAGTTAACTCAGTTGTACATGTGTGTGGGCTTCTGGGAGACAGGGAATAATCACTCACGGAATCACCCCTTTCCTCTAATCCTGCTCTAAACAATTTGTGCACAGTCTAAGATTGTGATAGTTCTCAGATATTGTTACAGCGCACTCAATCTTTGCACTAGTACAGATTCTAGTCAGACCCACGAGTGTTGTATGATAAAATGTGTGTTTACCTCAATCACACGGAGCAGAACAGATAAAGATGATGTGGAAAGCGCTGACTTTCTGTTAAATGATGGGTGCACAGAGCACTTGGGATGTGGTGGATGAAACCCCGGAGAGGAACAGATCTGGACTGTAGACCTCACTATGAGCTTGTTAGTCTCTAAAATACAAAAGGAAATGTTGCAATTTCAAGGATCCAAATTTTTGCATCAATAGCCATGATCAGACTGCTCAAAAACAGTTTTAAAAAAAGAGTAACCAGTATCCAGGAACACATGCAATGTCCTGTCCTCTGGAATATAGAAGGGTGATACACTGGATGCTGAAGGCCAAACACCTCATTGACTGGAGGAGTCTGTTCATGGGCCTTTGTTCCTGTTCTTGGGGATCTGGTAAACATTTGTCTTCTGAGGCTTTGTCTGTCTTCTGCTTTCCAACCTGCTGGGAATGTATTCTCACAGTGAAATAAAGAGGGTGATGCACCACTACACTCGGTCTCTGGGTTGATTCTTACTCAGAAACGGAACTGGTCTCTGTTCACAACGGGTCTCACAGTTGGCTCGGTGGACACTTAGGAAAGTACATGATCTATTGGCCTTTCTTGCAAGATGCTTGGAATACAAAGTAGCCTGTCCACAACAACCTGTTCAGTAGTCCATTCTAGCTACATTGTAACATGCAACTGCTGAAACAAGCAATGGGTTTCACATGGATACCACTTGCAGATACTTGAAATCTAAATCAAAAACATACTGCTGGAAATATTCTGCATGTCAGTCCACATCTGTGATTAAACACCCCAGCTGTTTAATCTATGTTTTGTTCTAGATTTTTATTTTGCCTTTTGCATTTGTGTGTCAGTAGAAAAGAGCAAATGTTAGATTTCCAAATATTCATTTATCAAAAATTAAATGTTAGAGAAATTTTTGTTCTCCACTAAAGAAAATAATATTAAGTAATAGACTACTTTTGAAATAAAAACTTAATTGCTTTGCAGGTATATAGCCCAGTGCATGATTAAACAAAGATAACAAATAGGTGCTAATGATCAATGACCTAATGAGTAGAATGAATTAAAATGATCAACTTAAACAGAAATGGATGTAGAAGAACTCCAAGGTCATGCCATCTGTGCTCCACTTCCAGTCTGCAAGTGCTTCTCTCTTAGGACTGAAGGCAGCAGGGCTAATTTTACAGAGTTAAATGGAAAGTCAATACAGCAATTTTGTTTGCAAAATAGTGTAGAGGTTAGCACAACACTTTTACAGCTTGGGATGTCAGAGTTCAATCCCTGCACCCATTGTAAGGAGTCAGTGTGGAATGCATGAGTTTTCTCCCACAGTCCAAAGCAGATCAGGTAGGTTATTGTAAATTTTCCTGTAATTAGTTAGGATTGGTGTTGTCAGGGGTTGCTGGGTAGTGAGGCTCAAAGGGCCAGAAGAGGCTATTCTGTGCTGTATCTCTAAAAAAAAACATCTGGATTAAAGAAAGGTCCTGAAAGAGATGTTGACTATTGGTTTCCTGCCAAAGATGCTGCTTGACCCACCAAGGCTTCTCCAGCAGTTTATTATTCAGTTTTAAGTTCCAAATTATGCAGTCTCTTGTGTCCCCCCACAAAAAGAGTACTGGAAACCCTGAACTCACCTCAAAGGGCTGGATCTTTTTCTTTCAAACAAATTCAAGAATGGAACTTTGTTGGATGAGGAACATTGAAGGATGACAGATCAATAGAGTTCTGGAAAATATCAATCATGCACCAGCTTCCAGAGCAGGGAGTGAACGGTCAACTTCTGTCTTGTTGTTCCTGATTCAATAATGTAACAATTCAAAACAACCATGGAAATGGTGCACTTTGACACCTTGTTCATTACTAATCTTCACTGAAAGTGCATGCTGGTTAATCTCAACTGTGAACGTGACTGTGCACATCTCTGATGCTCACTATGATCAGTTCCTCACACTAATCTTAGTGTGGAAAATGTCACCAACACGGGGCATTGGAGTGAGTCTCTGAAAAACAAAAGCTAGTATACTTTTGCTACAATCATGAGAAAATCTACATATGCTGGAAGTCCAAAGCAAAATGCTGGAGGAACTCAATACGGCAGGCAGCATCTATGGAAGAGTAAACAGCAGACATTTCAGGCTGAGACCTTTCCTCAGGACTGGAAAGGAAGGTGGAGGTTGGGGGGGGGGAATACTTGAATAATAAATATTAGCATTTGCTACCATCACCTGTGCTTAACAATGAGGGGTTGTGTGGTTGTCCGTGCACAGTAATTGGATTAAATTGAATTGGTCGAGATGTCAATGAATGGAATCTGCTCCGTGTGGCTTCTCCAATTACACCCTCTCATATTGCATTGGCACAAAGAATCAAACTGAGACACAAGATAATGCAGACCTAGAGCAAAGCTCTGCAGGTAGAGCAGTATTTGTCACCGAGATAGGAGTGGGAGTTATTCTTCTAGGTTGAAGCCAAAGGTCCACTGGTCTGTGTCTACTAGTAATATTATCTATCTTTCCTCTCTACCCTTAGACCTCATATAGAGTTTTAACCCAAAATGCTGACAATTCCTTTCCCCCCAGAGATGCTGCTCAGCTTGCTGAGTTCCTCCAGCAAATTGTTACAATGAATTGAATTTCCACCTTCTGTATCATTAAATGGTTACTTATAATAGAAATAAATTAATAGATGCTGCCAGGGGAAGTGTTTGAGGCAGACACAGAAACAACTTTTAAAAGAGAGACATGTTCCTGGATAGGAAAGGTTCAGAAGGTTATTGGCCAAATGCTGTCTAATGGAATGAGCTTGGATGGTGCATCTTTCTGAGCATGGACCAGTTGGAATGAAGGTCTGGCTACTGTGCTGTGTAGTGCCATGAGTCTCTGCTGCCGGAACTGCTGAGTAGTTCCAACACTTTCTGTCTTATCACAGATTTCCAATAACTGTGGTTATTTTGAGTTTCATAATCATCGACTATTGTACCTGACCATAAGGAGCCTGTTGAAACGTGGCTCCTCAAGGCTCTGCTGTTCCCCCAAACTTTTACTCTGACGTTCTCATAGAGGTACAGCATGGAAAATAGCCACACAGCCCACAACATCCACACTGACTACTTATCCCTCAGTAATCTCAATTTTTATTCTCCTAATATTCCTCTCAACCCCAATTTCTACCAGCTACCTACACACTCATGGTAATTTAAAGTGCTCTAGTAACCAACCAAGAAATCGTAGCACCTGCAGATAGCCCACATTGTCGCAGGAAGTATATACAAACTCCACACAGACAGCACCTGAGATCAGGATTGAACCCACATCTCTGGTTGTGCAGGACAGTGTACAATGTACAGCCCTAGTTTCTGCCTTCACAGGCCTAGACAGATGCCTCCTGAAGAGTGCCAGTATTAAATGATAGACATGGATAAACTTTTCAGTATAGCACAGCAATTTTAATAGACTCCTTTATGAAGCTTCCTTCATTATATTCTATGGTTACTAGTCCTCTTCAGGTTACAACAGGGTTCTGCTCCTGTAACCATGACTGGAGGGAGGTGAAAGAGAACAAGCTGATCAGTGATAATTGAAACCAGGTAAGAGGGAAGGTGGGCGGATGGGGGAGGGTGGATGATGTAAGGAGCTCAGCTGGGAGGTGAAAGATGGAGGGGGTAAAGAGCTGAAGGAGGAATCTCTGATAGGACAGTGGACCAGGAGAAGAAGGGAAGGAGGAGGGGACACCAGAGGGAGGTGATGGGCGCTGAGAAACAAAGGGCTAAGAGGGGAACCAGAAGGGGAAATATAGAAATGTAGAAAGGGAGAGGGGAAGGGGGAAAATACCAGAGCTGTTAGAGAAATCAATGTTCATGCCATTGGTTTGGTGGGTACCCACAAATATGAAGTGTTACTCCTCCAATCTGAGTGTGGCCTCATCGTGACCATAGTGGAGGCTATGGACCAACAGAAAATCAAACTAATATGGGTGGCCCACCTTTTGTAGCAGATAGAACAAAGGTGTTCAAAATGACCAGCGGTCCACATGAGGTCGTCCGATGTAGGGAGGCCACACCAGGAGCACTGGATAGAGTAGATGACCCAAACAGACTTTCAGGTAAAGTGTTGCCTCACCAGGAAGGGCTGTTTGCACCCCTGAATGGCAGTGAGGGAGGTGCTGGGCAGGTGTTGCACAATAGGTGCCAGGAGGATGATCAGTGGGGAGGAGCAACTGGACAAGGGAGACATAGAGACAGTGATCCCTGCAGAAACCAGAGAGTGGGGAGTGGTGGAAGAAAGATGTGTTTAGCTGTACAATCCTGCTGAAGATGGTGGGGGTTACAGAGATGGTGCCTTGGATACAGAGGCTCGTGGGGTGATGGGCAAGGACAAGGGAGACGTATCTTTGTTACAGGGGCAGGAGGATGGAGTGAGGACAGATGTGCAGGAAATGGAGGAGATGTGGGTAGGGCAGATAGTGGTGGTGGAAGGGAAACCCCATTGTTTGAAGGAGGTTCTAAGGTGTTCTGGAATAGACAGCCTCATCTTCCCGGAACCATAAGTCATATCATGGAATAATGACTCAGTTGCAACACAGTATAGAGATGGATGAATGGAAAGGACAAAGATCGTATTGGGATTAAGCTGCTCTGTGAATTTAGTTCAATTACACTGGACAACAAAGATTTTGCTTCCTCAATACTTTTGGGTGTATCTATGAATTTTGGGCTGCTAATCATGAAAATCATGATATTTTCCTGTCATGCACCTTTTAAAAAAAAGCTACATGTAAAATTGTTATTTTAATTCATAATTGAAGTCAGAATAACTGATGTCAAGATTAAGGAAGACAATTTTGCTGGTCCACAAATCAAACAGGTCATTAATGACAGGCAATTCAAAGAACTTCTGGTGGGACTAGAGAAAAATCACTTGAAAGACATTGAAGGATGGTGTTGAAAATTTTCTTGGGAACTACAGAGCATCAAACTGAATGCAGCTACAAGCTTACAAAAATCATGAAGTGCAAACATGCCACTAAAGATTTATTTCTGCATTCCCACTTAGACTTCTTCCCTACAAATCTTGGCGCTGTCAGTGACAAGCATGGTGAAAGTTTTCACCAGGACATTGCGATCATGGAGAAACGGTATCAGGACAACTGGAATGCATCAATGCTGGCTGATTAATGTTTTATGCTCAAGAAGCCTCAGACACTCAGTACAAATGAAAATCATCAAAACTTATTTACATTAGTTGAACAGTTGCAATCAGCACTGTTATGCAACTAAATGCATTATATTCAATAAAAGTTAATTTTTTGTTTCTCCAAATTCCTACATGATACAAGTAGTCTGAATTTATATTTATGTTCAGCTTCAAGCAGTCCATGACAAACTACGAAAAAAATTGAGGAAGCAACACCTTAAAAATGTCATCTGGTGTTATTTAACCTGGTGCTTTAGATAGCTAGTGCAATCCATCACAGCAAATACTGTGGGGGAGGGGAGTGCTTCAGCCCATCATTTTCTGGATGCATTGATACATGTCAATGTAAAGAGGAAATTACATTACAGAGCACTTTATTGCATTGAAGCACATGGAATAATGTAACACAGAATCAATCTGTTCATCCCAATCACTCTTTACTGGTCCAGTTGCTCCACTCAGACCTCCTCCCCACCTTCCCCAGTGATCAGCACAACCCTCTGGATGAGGGATATCGTAAACAAATTCAATAGCACAATGTGGAGGCCAAAAAGCCCTTGTTCCCCTCAGCACATCTCAGTAGAGGTTAGAGGTGGGTTGTTTAGGAGAGGGGACTTGAGTTGGAAGATAGGTCAACCAGCTCACAGCTTACTGGGGATGCATCTCATGCCAATGAGATCCAGGTCCTGATTATTGTTAAAGTTGAAAGTTCTCCCTTTGTCTTCACAGTTATATCAGTAGTTTCCAGCACATCACAAAGCACTTCTTAAGCACAATCAAATGTCATCAACAAATCCAGTCACTTACAGCCCCACATAAAAGCAATGTGATAAAACATCTTTTTCAGTTCAGCTGAAGGATGATTATTGGCCAAAACACTATGGGAAACAAATTGCTCTTTATCAGGTAATTCCATTAAGCTTCCTCTTACATTGGCTGAGAGCAGTAGTTTCCTCAACTGGAAGACAGAACCTGACAGTGCAGCCCTGAGCAATCAGCCCAAATGAGGTGTCTTTCTATATGTCAAGGCTGAATATTGGTAAGAATTCAAATGACCTCAACCCGGTATCCAGAAAATCTATTCTGCTTGCTTACTTTGGATCTATATCCCCAGCCTTAAGGATTGCTTCAGAGAAAAGGAAATCATAAAAACTTATAAAATGAGTGTATTCTTCCCAATTTTCTTCTTATCTATTAAAATTATTATGAGGCAAACTCCTCATGCAAAAGCTGTATGAGCATTCGCTCCGCTGCACAGGTGAAGCATGCAGATCTCTACATTGCACTACGTACTGTCTGACAACAAAGAAAGTTTGAAGATCTGTCCAGCCATCAGGTTACTTACTGAAGACTATTAGTATCATTGACAACCAGTCTGTGCTCATAAACACTGCACAGAAAACAGCACCTGGGCTTCCAAATCCATACCCACCAACAACCATCCAATGCACTAATCTGGCATTAACCCTATTTTGTTACAGAACTACGCAGAGGTCTAAAGAGAAGCTGAGGCTTGCTGCTGAAGAAAAGCACACTTGTCGGAAAAACAGCACCAAGATAGCACCGGAGGACAGCGCCTTCAAGCGCAGTCGATGCAGCCAAGCCTGTCACTCCCATCTGGGCCTCTACAGCCACAACAGATGCTGCTCTAATAAAGACTGAAGCAAGAACTTCCAGGTGCAGATCCATGGTCTTGCGAAACTAACGGATGCCACCACCACCATTGAGTTGCACAGTACAGGAACAGGCCCTTTGCTGACCATGCTGACTTTTATGCCCTTTACACAAATTCCATTCACCCATATTAACTGTAATTGTTCCCAATTTCTCATCAACTCCCTTCAGATTTTGCCACTCACCTGCACAGTCGGGGTAACTTACAGTGGCCCATCAACCTACCAATCCCCACATCAAAATAAGCTGCAGAAAGTTGCAAAGTTAGTCAGCTCTGTCATGGGCTCTAGCCTCTGTAGTATCCAGGACACCTTCAAGGAGTGATGCCTCCATCACCCAGGTCATGCTTTGTTCTCATTGCTACCATCAGGAAGGAGGTAGAAATCTGAAGGCACACACTCAATGATATAGGAACAGCTTCTTCCCCTCTGCCATCTGATTTCTGAATGGACATTGAACCATGAATATTGCAGCACTTTTTTATTTCTATTTTGTACTACTTATTTAATGTAAAGTATTCATAGTTACTGCAATTCATGTTCTCCCCCATGTATTACATTGTACTGCTGCTGCAAAGACAAAAAAATTTCACAACATATGCCAGTGATATTAAACCCAATTCTGATCCTGATCTTTGGGAAATAGGAGGAATTTAGGCTTCCCACAAGTTCTCTATAAATTCATGAAGGACATGCAAACTCTGCAGAGTCTGCCCCAGAGGGCAGGACTGAACCCAAACCTCTGCCAAGTGGGGCAGCTGGTGGAGCCAGTCTCACAGTGCCAAAGATTCAGTGACTGTCATAAGTGGTTTATCACCCCAATGTGCAGGGGAAACAACCTCTTCCCACTATGGTTAATGAGGGGAGGGGGTGGAACCGCATATACGACAGGTTGGGAGAGATTTGTCAGCATTCAGCTTACAGGGCAAGGGCAGCTTTGATCAACAACTGTGCCAGCCAATCCCCAACAAAGACCTGGATGCAAGTCAGAGTTCAGGACCAGGTTCCTACTTCAGAGAACCCACAACATAAAGTTAATATCAATTAGCTTCCAAGATTCTATAAATCAAGCCTACGATCTTCAGTGACATTACTCAAAAACCAATCTCTCCAGTTCATCTCACACAAACAATAACCAGTTCAAAGAAAGCAGTGCAACACTGTTTCAGAACCCTGACCAGGTTGAACCTTGGTTTGATATATTCAGCATTCCATTTCTCTGCTTACTGCTTCCATGTAATTATGTGTGACAATGATCTGTATGGATAATATACAAAACAAGATTTCTCACTGTACCCCAGTGCATATGACAATAATAAACCAGGTACCAATTCCACTGTTGTCCCGCATTAGACTGCCACCTAGTGGTGAAACACCATTTAAAAAGAAGCAACACACATCAAAGTTGCTGGTGAACACAGCAGGCCAGGCAGCATCTCTAGGAAGAGGTACAGTCGACATTTCGGGCTGAGACCCTTCGTCAGGACTAACTGAAGTAAGAGCTAGTAAGAGATTTGAAAGTGGGAGGGGAGGGGAGATCCAAAATGATAGGAGAAGACAGGAGGGGGAGGGATGGAGCCAAGAGCTGGACAGGTGATAGGCAAAAGGGGATACGAGAGGATCATGGGACAGGAGGTCCAAGGAGAAAGAAAAGGGGGGGGGGGGGAGAAACCCAGAGGATGGGCAAGGGGTATAGTCAGAGGGACTGAGGGAGAAAAAGGACAGAGAAAGAATGTGTATATATAAAAAAAATAACAGAAGGGGTACAAGGGGGAGGTGGGGCATTAGTGGAAGTTAGAGAAGTCAATGTTTATGCCATCAGGTTGGAGGCTACCCAGACGAAATATAAGGTGTTGTTCCTCCAGCCTGAGTGTGGATTCATCTTTACAGTAGAGGAGGCTGTGGATAGACATATCAGAATGGGAATGGGATGTGGAATTAAAATGTGTGGCCACTGGGAGATCCTGCTTTCTCTAGCGGACAGAGCGTAGGTGTTCAACAAAACGATCTCCCAGTCTGTGTCGGGTCTCGCCAATATATAGAAGGCCACAGCGGGAGCACCGGATGCAGTATATCACCCCAGCCGACTCACAGGTGAAGTGTCACCTCACCTGGAAGGACTGTCTGGGGCCCTGAATGGTGGTAAGGGAGGAAGTGTAAGGGCATGTCTAGCACTTGTTCCACTTACAAGGATAAGTGCCAGGAGGGAGATCAGTGGGGAGGGATGGTGGGGGGGGGGGGGAGAATGAATGGACAAGGGAGTCATGTAGGGAGCAAACCCTGCAGAAAGCAGAGACGGGGGGGGGGAAGAGAAGAAGAGAAGGGAAAAATGTGCTTAGTGGTGGGATCCTGTTGGAGGTGGCGGAAGTTACGGAGAATAATATGTTGGACCCGGAGGCTGGTGGGGTGGTAGGTGAGAACCAGGGGAACCCTATTCCTAGTGGGATGGCGGGAGGATGGAGTGAGAGTAGATGTGCGTGAAATGGGGGAGATGCATTTGAGAGCAGAGTTGATGGTGGAGGAAGGGAAGCTCCTTTCTTTAAAAAAAAGGACATCTCCCTTGTCCTGGAATGAAAAGCCTCATCCTGAGAGCAGATGTGGCAGAGATGGAGGAATTGTGAGAAGGGGATAGCATTTTTGCAAGAGACAGGGTGGGAAGAGGAATAGTACTGATAGCTGTGAGAGTCAGTAGGCTTATAGTAGACATCAGTGGATAAGCTGTCTCCAGAGATAGAGACAGAAGGATCTAGAAAGGGGAGGGAGGTATTGGAAATGGACCAGGTAAACTTGAGGGCAGGGTGAAAGTTGGAGGCAAAGTTAATGAAGTCAACGAGCTCAGCATGCAGGAAGCAGCACCAATGCAGTCGTCGATGTAGCGAAGGAAAAGTGGGGGACAGATATCGGAATAGGTGTGTTAAAAAGGGTCAGCAGGCATCTCAACAGATCTGAGAAAAATACTAAACCAGGATTGTACACAGAAAGAATAAAGATGTAAATCTAATGGGAGGTGGTGAGCCAAAGTGGCAAAGGACTAACTGAACTCTAATCTCAGTAAGATATTTGCTCAGCATGGTCACAGAGAGTAAAACTCAAATGATTGAGCACACTCTAGACTTTGTTGGTGTGGACTAGCAGATTTTGAAGACCATTAGAGAGTGGGGGAGATTCAAACAAGAGGACATGAGTTGAGAGTTAGGAGGCAAAAGTTTCTAAGGGTAACATGAAGGGGAACTTCTTTATTCAGAGAGTGGTAGCTGTGTGGAACAAGCTTCCAGCAGAAGTGGTTGAGGCAGGTTCGATGTTGTCATTTAAAGTAAAACTGGATAGCTATATGGACTGGAAAGGAATGGAGAATTATGGGCTGTGTGCAAGTCGGTGGATCTAGGTGAGAGTAAGAGTTCAGCACGGACTAGAAGGGCCGAGATGGCCTGTTTCCGTGCTGTAATCGTTATATGGTTATATTAGATATTAATCCTGGTAGTACTCTCACTTTTTTTGGCCATGTTACACAGTTGGTGAGTTTAAAGAGGGCAGTAAGTTTACAAGAACTCAGGACCCTGTCTCCAGCTACAAATTTGCCAACTTTTTGGAATTACTAAATGACAATAAAAGGGGACTGCATGTCCTCATAATCTAATCTAAATCTAAAACATCCAAATCATGGCGTTCAGCACTCTATTAGCTGGTGGCACACTCCCAGCCCACCGTTCAGAGTTCAATCCCGGCTGCACCCATCCCCAGTCACAATCACATTCCAGATGAATGAATGAACCAGGAGCCCAACCATCAGGATTTCCAAATAACTGGATTATTGGAGTCTAACCGGGGGGGGGGGGTTAAGAAATCTCTGGAATTGTTTAACGGTCAGGTGCTGAGAAGAAAATTTGATTTTGTCTGACTAGATTGAGAAGGCCTATTGGCATTCGTTCACTGGGTTGCTCTGATAAGACAGGTTGGAATTGTTTCTCTCCCTCATCTTGCTGAGAGCACTCCACAATCAATCGGCTCTTGGAACACACCCAACATCATACACACCCAACACCAAGCTTGTGAACAAAAGCTGAAGCAGCTGTTCTCCATATCTGACAAATGTACTAGCCATAGCTTATGGGTTCAGATTGTCAGGCCCACCCTACCACACCTCCCCTATTATTGCCAGGTTAAGGTGATTGATTGGGTGGGGAGTGTGGCCCCTGATAAGTAGGCAAAAGTGGCTGGTGTTCTGATGACAAACTTCATCCTGTCAGCCCATTACTGGGGCAGTACCAATATCAACACATAAAATTACAACTTTTACTAATTACAGAATCATTACATTAGGTCTTCTTTCTATGATCAAGTCAATTAAAGGCACAAAGCTATTTCCTGTTACAGTAATCATCTTTGTAGTTTCCCCCCCCAATACATTTTATTTGTCCATTGTTCCTCCATGCATTTGCCTCTTCTGTTGCTATTTGCTCTGTAACCTTGCTTTTTTTTTGTGTCCCAGCTTTCCCAGATTTGAAGCCGTGGTCTTTGTTGACTCAGCCGATCCTCTTCACTACATGGATGAAATAACATGGAACATTGCCTTGGTCAGGTGGGTGAGGCTTAAAGTCACCGTACAGGGTGTGCTGGCATTTTCCATGGAAGGCATCCTTCAGGAGCTTGGTGAACGCATCTACACGGTGTGGGTAGTAGGAGAGCCGGAAGGTGCTGAGGGAGAGAAGGAGAACACAGGTTTGTGAGTAATTGAAGAAATCAACACTATACGGCAGAGTTTGAGTCCAAGTCCAAGTGTGAGGGATGAAGTAGGCATCTCAAAAGGAACAGCACACAACATGCTGGAGGAACTCAGCAGGCCAGGTAGCATCTGTGGAAAAAGTATAGTTGATGTTTCAGGCCGAGACCCTTCGGCAGGACAGGAGAAAAGAAGCTGAGTAGTAGATTTAAAAGGTGGGGGGGGGGGGAGAGAAGAGAGGAGCACAAGGTGATAGGTGAAACTGGGAGGAGGAGGGATGAAGTAAAGAGCTGGGAAGTTGATTGGTAAGAGATTCAAGGCTGGAGAAGGGGGAGTCTAATAGGATAGAACAGAAGGCCATGGAAGAAAAGGTGGGAGGATCACCAGAGAGGCAATGGGCAGGCAAACAGGTAAGTTGAGACAGGGAAAAGGAGATGGGCAATAGTGAAAGGGGCTGGGGCATTACAGGAAGTTTGAGAAATCAATATTCATGCCATCAGGTTGGAGGCTACCGAGATGGAATATAAGCTGTTGTTCCTCCAGCCTGAGTTGCAAAAATCTCTCAAAAGGAGAGTCCAGAATGCAGAGGAACACTGGGAGTCCACATTGGTGGAACTGGAACAGGAGGACTTCTCTGTTGTCAGGGAAAGATGCTCTTGACTTAACTTAGAAGACTGAGATGAAATTATTTAGTGTGATGGGACCACTAGGACACAGAGCAATGGACAACACTGGTACACTGTATTTAAAAAAAAAAAATGGTGAACTTGCAGAATTCATTGCCACAATGAACTGCAGAGGCCAAGTCATTGGGTGTTTTTAAGGTAGACATTGATAGGTTCTTCCTTGGTAAGGGGGTGAGAGATTACAGGGAGAAGGCAGAAGAATAGAGCTGAGAGAAAAATAAAATAACAACCATGTTTGAATGGTGGAGAACATTCAAAAGGGCCAAATGGGCACTTCTACACTTCTGGTCTTGTGTTCAGTGGTCATTACTAATACAAAGACAGACAGAGTTTGGAAGACAGTGTGAGTGACATTTAACCACAGGCAGCTTCCTGCTGGGCATGGCTGGCAGATAAACACTTCAGGTTGGATAGCCTAGGCAGGTAGAAAAAGACGAGGAACATTATAGAGGAATGATAACTAATTGGAGTTGAAAGCCACCGAGTTAGTAGTATGCACTGTGGAAAGTGACTGCAATGTGTACGTGATTCAGTAATTCCAGCAATCCCATGAATGATGTCAAAGTACCCATGGATTTTAGCTCAGTACACTGTGGCTAAAGTACAGCAAATGTGGCTGAAGTGTGAGCAATGCATAGGCAAAGAATTTCTAACCTTCAAAGAGACAGCAGCAAAAATAAATCAAACATCCATGAAAAAACAAAATGCAAGTCAATATTCAATTCCAATTGGAAAACGTTATCCAGGAGCACCAAATAAAAAGCCGAAAGAAATGAGCTGATCAGACAGCATTCATAGAGGGGAAATGGACAGTCACCATTTCTGATCAAGACCCTTCATCAGGCCCAGAAAGAAAGGGGTGAAATTTTAAAAAGGTGGAGAGAAGGGGTGGAGCAGGGTTGGCAGGTGATAGGAGGATCAGGTGAGGAAGTAATTAGCAGGTGAGGGCTGATAAAGGAAGGATGCAAGAAGCTAAGAGGTGATAGGTAGAAGTGACAAAGGGCTAAAGAAGATGGAATCTGATAGGCGAAGACAGTGGACCAAAGAATAAAGGGAAGGAGGTGACAAGGTAAACCAATGGGAGTAATGCATAGAGGATGAAAAATCAAGAGGGCAGGAGATGGAAAGAGACCGAGTGATGGGGGTTCTGGGGATAGAGAAAATAGGACAGGGGTGAGATTAGTGGAAGTTAGAGAAATCGATGTTCATGCTGTTGGTCTGGAGATTACCAAGGCGTAATATGAGGTGCTGTTGCTCTAACCTGTGTCTAGTGTCACTTTCGCAGTAGAATAAGGCATGGGTAAACATGTTAGTGTGGGAATTGGAAGAGGAGTTGAAATGGTTGGCCACCAGGAGATTCTGCATCGTATGGCAGATGAAGCCAAGATGCTCGACAAAGCAATTCTTCCAATGTGTGCTGGGCCTCACTGACATAGAGAAGGCAGCGGTGGAATGACTAGATGCAATAAGTGACCCCGATGGATTCAGATGTGCAGTGCTGCTTCACCCGAAATGATTATTTACAACCCTGAAAGATGCCGAGGGAGATGGTGCAAGGGCAGGTATAACTGTTGTTGCAGTGACTGGGGGGGGGGCGGAATCAGCGTGCAGGTGAATTATGGAGAGCAGAAAGGGAAGGAAAACACTTGCTGGTGTGAGATGGTGAAAGTTGCAGAGAAAGTCATGTGAGATATGGAGGTTCTTGGGGTGGGGGGGGCTAAATGAAGACTGGATGAACTCCAGCCCTGTTGTGTCTGGCAAGGGTAGAATTGAGGGAACAGAAGCTATGTGAGTGAGAGCTACATTGCATAGAAGGGAATGATGGGAAGAGGTGTATCTGAGGTAGCTGTGGAGTCAGTGGGTTTTGTAGCAGATTACAGCAGATAATGTGTCTCCTGAGATGGAGACAAAGAGATCAAAAAAATGTCAGAGATACACCAAGTGAATTTGAGGGTAGGGTTGAGCTCCACAGAAGGGCAGGCAGGAAATAGCACCAATGCGGTTGTCAATGCAGCAGAGAAAGTGTTGGGGAGTGTTACTAGTGTAGGCTTGGCAGATGCATTGTTCAACATAGCCAACGAAAAAGGCAGGTTTAGATGGGGCCTTGTGAGTGCCCACGATTATACCTTTGGTCCGGAGAAACTGGAAATAACCAAAAGAGAAGCTTTTGAGGGTGTGCCAGTTTTGCCAGATGGAGGATGGTGGTGGAGAGGAACTGGTTGAATCTGTTATCCATAAAGAAGCAAAGAGGCCTGAGGCCTTCCCGATGGGGGATGGAACTATACAGGGACTGGGCATTCATGGTAAAAATGAAGCGGTTGGGGCTAGGGAACAGAAAGTTTTTGAAGTGATGAAGAATATCTGAAGTGTCACAAATGTGGGTAGACAGAGACCAAATCAAGGGAGACAAGATGGAGTCAATATGCATTTGGTATGAAAGGAGCAGACAGAAGCAATGTGCCTACTGGGGAAGTTTGATCTGTGAAACTTAAGTAGAAGGTACAATTGGGCAGTGCAGGGTTGGGAAGCAAAGGCATTGGAAGTGGAAGAGGGAGATCTTTGGGCCCTGTTTAAGAGGCAAGGAAGAAGAGATGTCCTGGAGCCTCTGCAAGGTAGAGGTCAGTCTGCCCTTGACCGTAGGTTTGATGCTGAGGCTGGGATTGGTGCAGAAAGAGTGGAGGACAATGCATTCAAAAGGGGGTGAGTTTGGAGAAAGTGAGGGGAGTAGTGGAGTTAAGACAGTTATGTCCCATTGGCAGTTAGAGATGAAAAGATCCAGATGATAGCATTTGGGAATATGCTGGAAACAATGCATGTTCTTAACTACTATATCTAAGTTTGGGGGCTTTCAATTAAGAACATGTGTGAACCACAATTATGTGTAGTCATTTTTAAAAACTATAGAGCAAGATATGTGCAATCAGTTATATGAAATTTACTAGGGAGGTGACCTACTGGGATCAGTGTTAGATGTAGACAGTGGCAGATGTTTAATTTAGTTGACAGTTTGTTATTGCAGAGCACATAGTTTAAACACCTGTTGATTTATGAATGGTGAATACCTGAACTGGGACAGAATTAGCTATTAGTATAATTTCACATATATTACTAATAGTAATATGAGAATAATTGTTATTGTAGGAAAACAGAATGCAATGTACCATATATACTCTTAGTGGCCACTTTATTAGTACAACAGTGGAACCCATTCTGTTCTTCTCCTGAAGCCCATCCATGTCACGGTTTGATGCTCCGTGCACTCAGAGATGCTCGTCTGCGCAACGTTATTGTAACACATGGTTACTTCAATTAGTGTTGTCTTCCAGTCACCATTTTCTGTAAACTCGAGACTATTGTTCATGGAAATGCCAGGAGATCAACAGTTTCTGAAATACTCAAACCAGCCTGTCTGGCACCAACAATCATAGCACCATCAATGTGATGGATAACATTTCTTCTCCATTTTGATGGTTGGTCTGAATAACGACTGAACTTCCTGACTACATTGGCATGCTTTTATGTATTGAGTTGCTGCCACATGATTGGCTGATTAAATATTTGCATTAATGAGCAGCTGTTATAGTGTCCCTAATAACATGGCCACTGAGTGTATATTTAAGAATTATGTGTGGTGTCACCTTTGATACAGTTTTGCTTCAAACATTATCGTCATGTGAATGCTGTTTGTCTTTGGTCACATATTTGTTTAATGACTCACGCCTTGTCCTACCCACCAATGTAAACAAGCAGCCCATGGATACCACAAAAAAGCTTTGAGTTAACCAGTCACAGCAGTGAAGTTAAGGTGGAGGCCAGGCAGATACAACGGAATTGCAATCAGGTTGAAGGAGGTACCACCACCAAAGGTATGGAATCCATCATGCATCAAGAACAGAAAGGATGGAGAGATGATCAGTCACTGGTTGTTTGTCCATTCTCATTCAGGCTCTGGGCAAGACGCCAACTATAGCAGTCCTGAGGCCTGGCAGAGGGGTGGAGTGCAGACCTTAAACTGATCACCTCCGAGGTAAAACGGTGAGGGGCAGCGGGGAGGAAAATTGCATCAGTGTCATTTAGGAGCCAGCCAAAGCACTGAATGTTGGCATTGGATGCAGGGAGAAATAAAGAGCTCAATCTTTCACTCAGTCTTCCGTTAGTTTCACAGACAGATACATCATTGACTTTCTGCAAAGTTTCTGCGAGCCAATAGACATGCTTCACTCTCAGTGAAAATATGACATGCAAACCAAGAATTGTCCATTGATCAGTGAGCCAAGAATAGAAAAGAATGCTGAACTGCAGCATATCATTGGATTAATATGACGTGCATTCTCAAAACTGAATTTTAATGTTTATTATCCACTCCTGTTCCCCTGCACATTCCTACCTCACGTCTACCTGCTTTTCCTGCTCCTTATTTGGGACATGAACAGTGTAATCCAATGTCACCATGTGAGGCTTGTTGTTTACATAGAGCACAGAGGTGCTAATGTCTCTGGTCAGGTCACTCTGGAAGACAAAAATTGCAGGGTTTCCCATATTAAAATGGCGATTGCATTTCAGAAGAATGGTAGTTTCTAATAGTGATGCACGGGTAATGATTCTTTCTCCACACGCTAAGAGAGTCAGGAATGGAGGAAGATTTGAATGTAGTGTTAAATCGTTGAGTTTATTCAAATCATTTGCACATGTAGAAGTACAATGAAAAACTTACTTGCAGCAGCATCACAGGCAATAGGGAGCTTGAAGGGAAGAACATACAAGGTAGTACAGAGCAGGTGGAGGAAGTGGGGCATCATATTGCCCTTGCATTGTCAGTAAGGACTTGATGTGTTGAATGGGCTTATTCCGTATTGAAACCACTCAATAATATAATTTGTGAAGCTGAGGTCAAGGGAACAATGGAAGTGAATTCTATCAGTGCACTGTGCCTTGGGCTTGGATTTACCCTTTCTTGGGTTGACAAGAATTCACAAAATGGGCTGAAAAGATGCCTGGCGTGGCAATAGGGTGACTTCCTACTGAGGAAATGCCTGCACAGTCGCCGATATGGCTGTGTGTCAGTGTGGCTACCAGCAAATTCCCACCAGCACCTATCATGCAAGATCATTGTTCCAAAGGGGTTGCGATCAATTGCTTGTAGTCCAGGGCCTGAGTAAGGACAGACATGACTCAACCCCCCCCCCCAACACATACTGTGGGATGGACTCCTTGTCTAAGCCCAAGGCAATTGATCACTTGAAGAATGATCCGCCACTAATTTCTATCACACCTCCTCTCTGCTTTAACTCCATCCATCTATTTTGACTCTAGCTCTGAATACTTTTCTCTGCAACATTCAGAGTCAAATAAACTCTTCTCGGGCTTCAAGCTGGGTACAGGTATTGATTATAACCGACACCTCAGTGACAAACTCTCCCATCTTCTTCAGGGATCATACCTGTACCCAGCTTGAAGCCTGAGAAGAGTGTATTTATCATATACGCCAGGAAAGCACAGTCTTTTTTCACTCATAAGCTTGTTTGTGTTGCTCATGAGTAAACTGAGAAACAAGGCTCAACTCTCCCCTCAGAAGATATGAAAGCTCATAAGCAAGAACAGACTCCAGAATAGCTTCAATGCTGCCATTACCAGACTTTTGAACAGACCTCAACTTCTCATAAAATGAAGATGATTTCTTGATCTCCCAATCTATTGTGTAAAGAGCACTAGACTATGTCTTTCTGCACGTTCTCTGTGACTGTAACATTATATTCTAAATTCTTTTTTATAATTTCACAAATCAGAATACACTCCTCCTAGCAGGCACAGATGCTCCATCCACATATCCCAGTCCCTCTTCCACTGCGACACTATCATTGTCATTCACCCTGCAGATGGTGCAGAGCAGATAATCTTGCTGATGCACAGTGCCAGTGACATGGGTCTTTGACAAACCTCATGACAAGGTTGTGGTCCTCTTGGAGGGTCAATATAAATTTAAAATTATATACATTTTTTGATCCTCCAAGAGGACCACAGCCTTGTCATAGGGATTGGAGACTTGCGTGCCTCAGTGGCCCAGAGAGTATATTGGCTGGAGTCAGGGCTTTATGCTTTGGCTCTTGGTAGGGTCACCCATGCCAAACAGATCAAAGGGTAGAGGCCAGACTAAGAGTGGTCCACCAGTCCTCCAGGTTCGGGGTTCAGCTCAGGGCTAACAACACTGACTGGTAAAACAAAATTGTTACAGAAACAGCAATGAAGAATCCTTCAACGTCTGAGTGTGATGGTATTCCTGAGTCTCCACCAGGGACTTGCATGAATGACAGCAGTGAAAGCTGAAAGGAAGCTTGTGACATGATGGAAGCCCTGATGACTGCCACAGGTAGAGGACCTTCATTGCTGCCCTAAACACCAATGGCATAAGAGGCAATAAGTCTATGCACTTTGATAATAAGTCTACTTTGAACTTTGAAGCATGTGAAAGAGAGTAGCTTGCTGCAAGGGAAAGGAGTAACGGGACTACCGGGATTGCTCTAAAAGCCAGCATTTAATCGATGGACATAACGTCTTCTTTCTGTGGTACACCCAAAAAAAGCTTTCAAAGTAAAAATGATCAAGGTAAATTTATTTCAAAGTACATATTTGCCACTATATACAACTCTGAGGTTCATTTCTTTACAGACAAAGAGGTATATTTAGTAGTGTACGTAGTCCCACAGAACGTGGCAGTGTTTCACTGGCACTATCTTCCAGCACCACCCAACCCCCACTCCCATCCCGACCTTCAAGCATCAAGTCTCTAAAGTAGGGTAATGGATTGTAACAAATTTAACCTTCATCCACCCACTGAGAGAAAGAAATCTAAGGAGGCTGGCCATTTGCAAGGGACTGGAGTTTGTTAAGTACTGCACCTCAGATGGGTGAGATCATCATGCAATGGTGGACAGAGCAGTCACCCACCCCAAAGTCACTCTGCCACAACTGTAGTCTAGAACTACAGTTCCAATACAATACAGTACTAATACAATTCCTTTGTCATCACTACATCTCAGTTGATTTAATCAACTGCAGTCACCAGTTTTGCCACTCCATCACCACCCAACCCCCACTCCCATCCCGACCTTCAAGCATCAAGTCTCTAAAGTAGGGTAATGGATTGTAACAAATTTAACCTTCATCCACCCACTGAGAGAAAGAAATCTAAGGAGGCTGGCCATTTGCAAGGGACTGGAGTTTGTTAAGTACTGCACCTCAGATGGGTGAGATCATCATGCAATGGTGGACAGAGCAGTCACCCACCCCAAAGTCACTCTGCCACAACTGTAGTCTAGAACTACAGTTCCAATACAATACAGTACTAATACAATTCCTTTGTCATCACTACATCTCAGTTGATTTAATCAACTGCAGTCACCAGTTTTGCCACTCCATCACCATTTTGACATCTTAGCCTGCAGCTTTCAAACAAAAGTAACCAAATTTGTCTTTGCAAGGTAGCTAAAGAGATCATCTACTCCCCCGTCCCTCGAGTATCGTTATCCTGAGCAGGAGGAGGAGGTGGTGGTGGTGAGAGCAGATTGGAGAAAGAGAATAATAATGTTGATGCTGATGATGGCCTTGATAATGATGTAGATTATGATGATGAGGTTATTTTGATGATGATGCTGCTGCTCATAATGGCCTTGATAATGATGTAGACTGTTATGATCATGCTGATGATGAACCTAGAGACACCCTGCAGCATCAGAGACTGGTACTGTGAGCAATGAGCAGTTAGGTTAAAGGAGTGTGAGAAAGAGTCCAGTCACAAACAGGCTGAAGTCTGGCACTGGACCAAGGTGAACTGTTGCAGGGCTCAATGGAAGGGAAGTTTAGGCACCTGTAATGCCCCAGAATGATCGGATGAAAATTTCTTTTGGTGACAATGATACAGTTACAAGGAGAGAGACATGTTTTCTCCCTTGGAGTGTAGGAGGCTGAGAAGTGACCTTAGAGGTATACAAAATCACAAGGGGCTTACACAAGTTGCGGTCACATGTCTCTTTTCCTAGGGGTCGTCGTCTGAACCCTTAGCGCCTAGGTGGCACATGGGGCCTCCTAGGGGAAGGGGAACTTAAAGCTGGAAGGCATCGATTTCCGGTGAGGGAGGAAAAGTGCAAAAGTATCTTTGGATCATTTCACATTTAATGGTGGTAGGTGTATAGAATAGGCTGCCAGAGGAAGTGACAGAGGTAGGTAATATTGTAAAACACTTAAACCATTTTTGGACAGATACTGATCTAAGGAAGTGTTAGTGAGATACGAGCTAAATGCAGGCATATGGGGCTACTAACTCAGTCAGACAGCTGGGTCAGCATGGATGTGTTGAGTCAGGGACTGTATAAATCTATGACTACGACTCCCTTCTCCCAATATGCAACTTGGGGTGTTGGGAGATAAGTCACTCTCTACAAGATACCCAGCCTCTCACTCGCTCTTACAGCTGCACAATTGATACAGTTGGTCCAGGCGAGTTTCAGGTGAATGACCACTGCCAGGATGTTGGTAGAGATCTTGGTGATACTAATGCCACTGAATATAAAGGGCAAGTGGTTAGTCTCTCTGCTCTTGAGGAACATCACTGAGTAACTTAAATATTACCTTCTGCACATCCACATGGCTGCATGTCATTTCTGTAACAATTTTTCTGGGACCTGAAATTATCATAAGGCCGGACCAATATGGCCCAAGTTCTCCCAGTGTGACATTCTCTGACACACGGATCTCAAAGTCCACACTGAAATGTGTGGGCATTGTCACTGGAATCAGAACATTACTTTTCTGCAAATATGAGAAAATCTGCAGATGCTGGAAATTCAAGCAACACACACAAAATGCTGGTGGAACGCAGCAGCAGGCCAGGCAGCATCTATAGGAAGTAGTACAGCTGATATTTTGGGTCGAGACCCTTCGTCAGGATTACTTTTCTGCTATCTGTCCTGTAACTGATTTGGAAGTGTACCATCTTTACCATGGGCATTTCCATTGAGAATGCATTCTTATTTCTGGCTCCAAGACTTCAAATTCTGATGAGACAGATCCTAACCCATCCCCTTCCCTCAGTACACTCCTGAATTGAGTTTGATCGTTAGGACATAGTCCAGTGATCCAAAGAGATAAAATCCAACAATGCAAAGAGACAGAGGAGTGTCACAGTGACGTGTTGTAACTAGCAGAGCTGCTGCCTCCATGCTGGGGACCATTCGATCCTGATCTCAGATGCTGTGTGAAAATTGCAGGTTCTCCTTGTGTCCAGTGGTTTGTCTTGGGCTTTCCTCCCACATCCAAACCATGGAAGGGTTGTCAAGTTAAATCGATCACTATAGCTTGTAGATGTGTAGATAAGCAGCAGAATCAGAGGCGAATACATGAAGAGCTGTGGCTTTGGTTCACATGTAATGTTTGTTACACTACTCGTCCACTCAATGGGACCCCTGTTCTTTCGCTTCCTTTGATTCACTGGGGCCCCAGTTCTCACATTCCCTCTAACACCACAGGACCCCACTTACTATGCTCCATGCTCCTGCCCACTTTCAACTCATTATGGCCAGGGTTCCCAACCATTTTTTAAATGCCATGGAAACCTACCATTTACGGAGGAATCAATGAACTCCAGGTTGGGACCCCTGCACTATAGCTTCCGTTCCAACACTCTCGTTACCTGGTTTACTGGAAAATCTATCATACTTTAAAAGCAAAAAAAATAGTAAAATAATGTAAAGATATTCATAGAAATAACATGTAGAGTTTTACTACGTTGCTTGAATTTTAACTCCCCATTTGCTGTGATGGGATTTCTCTGATTATTAACATAGCACCTTAACCACTACATTGCCAAGTCTACAGCGTATTGGAAAGAATACAATATGTTCAAAAAGTGCCCACAGAATGAAATTGGATAACTTGAGGCCATCAAGATGATTCGGGATATTTAATTAACAATAATTAACAGCTGATTAGTTTTAAGGACAAAAGTAGTATCTGAATGAGTTTATTGAACTCTGAGGAAAATAAAATAGATCAAGGAAGGATTAGTGTAAAAATGGGTGCTTAATGGTCAGTCTGGACTCACTGGGCTGAAGGGGCTGTTTCTGTGTTGAACCCTAGTGATTTTAGTTCCAGAATAGTAGTGGCTTCACCTATGCTTACTCTTAGAGGGGACATGGAGCTACCATTGTATTATACAGATACAACTGCCAAATGTTACCAGAAACTTAAAAAAAAAAATCCAAAACAATTTTGGATTGAACACACTCAGAAAAAGTCAATTGTTACATGCTCCAATTCTACTGATGTACCTTGTAGTAAATATTTTTGCCTTTCGGAGCCTGGCCGGTTTCCAGGATGGTATCGTAGTTCCGATGGTCAATGATTAATATTCCACCTGGTTTCACCATACTGGCAATATTACTTAGAGCCAACTTCTGATCACTCTGGTCACCTGCAGCAGTTCAAGAAAATAACAACGGTTCCAACTCGACATGTGCAGGTTAGCAAAGGGATGGTTATAAGGAGCAATGGGATGGGATGTGCTAGGAAGTAAGATCCCAGACAGCACCCACATCATCCATTTCCGCTTTTAAATTCAATGGGATTAGTGGCTGAAAATCAACTTCGGTACAAAGGCTTGTTTTCTCACATAAAAAGAGACATGATGTGTAAAACCGAGACCAAGCATCACCAGTGACGGACTTCCAGGGTTTAGCCCATCGTCCTAGCTATGTACTTTTCCAAATGCATTTAAATGTTGTTAACCTGTTCCTGATGCATCTTTCTTCATCTCTTTCCAAATCACTCTCTGATCCATCAGTGATACTTCCTCAATCCCCGCTAAAAGCTTCCTGACCCATCCCTCTCTAATGCTCTTCAATTTCTCCTCTGACTTCATTTTGACTGCAAATACCTCCTGACTCCTCCAAGTGGCATATCCTGTTCCGAAGTTCTCACATTTCTAGTCTCACATTAAAACCTGCCACCAAATCTTTGGCCACACAAGAATCAGAGAAGTCACATTAAATTTTACCTTTGAGGTCTGGCAAATGTGCAAATGAATTCCCCAAACAAATCACGGCATCAAACCCATCACCTGGTTTTGGGATGTCCAAGGGCAAGGTCAGCCAATTGGCTTCTTCGATTACTGTGAAGCAAAGCATGCTGGTTAATGGGCTGAAGGATTGGGGACCATCAGAACCAAGTCACATAAGGGCAAGACCCGTAAGTGGTCAATGTGTCTTGTCTTCTCAAACAAACATCACAAGAGAAGAATGATCAATTAACTTACAAAAACAAAACTGGATTGCTTTTGCAGAGAAAAAAAATCTCAGTCAATGAGATAATTCAAATTTAAAAATAAAGGAGAATGCTGGAAGTACTCAGCAATATCCACAGAATGAGAAGCAGAGCTAAGGCTTCAGGTCAACACTTCCATCGGAATTGAGAAAAGTTAGAAATCAAACTGGTTTCAAATTGCTGAGAACAGGAAGTGGCTGGAGAGAGCTAAGTAAATGGCTGCATTAGGAGGCAGAGCTAGAAGGACTGACACAAGAGTCCACTTCTGAAGAATGGCCATCAACTTGAAATACTAACTCTGTTTCTCTCATCACTGATGCTACAGAACTTGCTAATTATTTCAGCTTTTCTCTCTCAGATTTTTTTGATTTGCTTTTCAATCTGATAATTTGGTTTACTTTGCATTGTTGCTACAGTGATAACTATGACCAGGATACCATATTACAGTCATATTGGAAGGACTGACCACAAAAGTCCAACAAGTCTCTTTGAATATTCATGGTAAATGGGAAGGCAGACTACATTACATTCATATAAAGTTACCAAGAACAAAAAGTAAAGCACATTCGTAATAGCGCACATTTAAGATAACTGGCAAACCCTATAATATAACTGAAGTACTTAATGCTATTAATATTTGAGATATGTGGAGAAGGAAGTTTCAGTCAAAGCAGACAAATACCAATTGGATAAAATTTTCAAGGGAGAAAACATTTGCTGGGACATGGCGAAGGAGCAGGGGTGTCAGTCTACCTGAATTCATTTCTGAAAAACTAATGGATAAAGTCATCTCTACTTTGTGGTATACGCTCCTGTACAGACCATAGTGGCCTAGTTGGTGCTATTCAGAGCAAGCAATTGTCCATTATTCTATTAGAGACTATCCAAACCTTTGATTAGATCCCCATTTGCAATCACTCCCAGGAGCCTATTATTCTATGTATAAACCATCTGAACTCCTCAATTAGATTCCAGTTTGTAATCACTCCCAGGAGTTCATTATTCTAAGTATGAACCCCTCCTCCGAACTCCTCAATTAGATCTTAATCTGTGTCACTCATGCATCCATAAACCACCTGAAGCCCTGCATTAGATCCCAGTCTCCAATTACATTCAGACGTTCAGTTTTTGATGAATTTCTGGACATCACTGGATGGGCCAGCATCTATTGCCCCTCCATATGTGCCCCACAGAAGGTGGTAAGGAGTTGCTTCTTCTCTATGTACTGCCAATGGTCCTACAATGCTTTGGGTAGAGTTCACTAACATTACTTTTCCACATGATAACAGTGTACAGCGCTTACATACAGGAGAGCCTAAAAATCAGATTAGGCAATGAGGAATGAGTGAAATAGAAGACTCCCAAGTGCTTGGGAAGGGCCTCCTCCAACACAAGTGAGTATCTAAACACTTAATCTTGATACTCAATGCTATTACCATTGCTGAGCATCCAAGCTCCAATCATCTGGCAACCAGAAACTCAGCTGGATCAGACACATTAATACTGTAGCTATGAAAGATGGGTTTCTAGTAGTAACTTACCTCCAGACAGCCCCAAGGTATGAGGCTGGAGTGTGATGGAATAATTTAATTGTATTCAGACGAGTGCAACTCCAACAACTTTCATTACATTCAAAACCATCCAGACCACATGATTGACACCCCATCCACCACCCTAAATATTCATTTTTCTCACCACTGGTGCATGGTGGTGGCAGTGTGTATGATCTGCAAAACTGCACTGCATTCATTCATCCAGGCTACTGTGAAAACACCTCCCGAACCTGTGACCTCTACCACCAAGAAAGATAAGGACAACTGATGCATTGGAACACCGCTAACTGCAGGTTCTTTCCAGGTTGCTGATTTGGACATATATCATTGGGCTACATGCTGGAACTCCTCCTCCCACTAAGATGACCATCAAGCTGGTCACATTTGACCTGTATCCCTCTATACCTTTCCTATTCATAGATTTGTCCAAATGTCTTTAAAATAGTGTTATTGTTATTGCCGCAGCCATTTTCTCTGGAGCTTATTCTATATATGCATGAAGAAAATGTCCCTTAGGTCCTTTTTAAAAATTTTCTTCTCTCACTGTAAACCTATGCCTTCTGGTTTTATATTCCCTTTGCCTAGAGCAAAAAAGCATGGAGATTCATCTCACCTTCGTCCCTTATGACTTTATACACTTCTATAACATCACTCTTCAGACTCCTAAATTCCAGGGAATTAAGTGCTCAAGTGCTCCTTGTCCTTCCTGTGATAGAGCTTCTTTGCAAAATATTTACCCCAATTATCAAATGCTGCTTCTTTCCGTCGGTTCCATCGCTCTTTCAAGGCATATTTCAGCATCTTGTCACTGGCATCTGAACTCACGAGGGTGAAGCCCTCCTCCAGTAGCATAATGGAATCCACTCTGTCAAGGTAAAGAATAAAGAGATTAGAGGGGCCCATTCTCTGTGGCAAAAGGCCAAGAATAACCCTGGCATGGATGAATAGGCTTTTTAGAAAGACAAACACTAGACTGACTTTTTGAGAGCAGGTACCAATCCTTAACCCAACGAAGCACACTAGAGGGTTTAAACAGGGTCCTTCGTAAACTTCAGAACATCCTGTGAGACTGAAAAATTGGAATGAAGTTCCAGTGTTTTCAGAAAAGTAGCACACAGCAGGATTCCACCAAATGCAGATTATACGTTTCAATAAACTAATACAAAGATAGGTGGAGCAGGAGATACTGTTGAGGAAGCAGGAAATCTGTATAGGGACTGAGACAGATTATGAGAATTTGCAAAGGAGTGGCATAAGCTCATGCACTTTAGTAGAAGAAATAAATACATAAATTATTTTCCAAATGAGGAGAGAATTCAGAAATCAGAGGTGCAAAGGGACTTGAGAGTCCTTCTGCAGTAGTATTCCCTAAAGGTGAACTTGTAGGTTGATTTGGTAGTAAGAAAGGCAAATGTAATGTTAGTGTTCATATCAAGAGGACTAGAATACAAAAGCAAAGATGAATAATTGATACAAAATTCATCCAGTTTTATATCAGTGTTCGGGCAATACAGACAACTCCTGGTCTTTATATAGACAATCATACTGTGTTTGGCATCAATGATCCTTAATCTTCGTAATACTTAATGTGTAGTCAATGGATTAAATTGCCTCTTCCTGTGCTATAACAGTCCAGAAACTATACTAGGTTCTTGTCAGTCAGTAGCCATAAATGTGGCCTCTTGGGACAGGTCATAAATGGGGAAATACTACATCAGATAGGTTTGAAAAGAAGTAGGTCTTTTACTTCAGTAAGAATAATCAAAAGGTGGATTCTAGAGAGAGACCTAGGTGTTCTACTGCATGAAACACAACAAAGTTATCAGGCAAGCAGGTCCAACAAGCAGCAGAGAAAGCAAATAGCATGTTGCCCTTTATAGCAAAGAAGCTGGTGTTGTTGCAGATACATAGGGTGCTGATGGGGTATTAGAGTATTTAGATGTAGAGGGTATTAGGAAGGATATACTGGTTTTTGAGAAAGGATATACTGGCATTAGAAGTGGTGTAGAGAAGGTTCACCATATAAAATAAACATATAATATTATGAAAGGGATAGATAAGAGAGGAAAGAAAGTTGTTCCCACTGGTAGATGAAACTAGAACTAAGGAACATAGCCTCAAGATTCAGGGGAGTAAAATTAGGATGGAGATGAGGAGGAACTGCATTTCCCAAAGAGTGGTGAATCTGTGGAATTCTCTGCCCAATGAAGCAGTGGAGGCTACCTCAGTAAATATATTTAAGACAAGGTTGGATAGATTTTTGCATAGTAGGGGAATTAAGGGTTTTGGGGGAAAAGGCAGGTGGAGATGAGTCCATGGTCAGATCAACCATGAGCTTATTGAATGGTGGAGTAGGCTCGATGGGCCAGATGGCCTACTCCAGCTCCTATTTCTTATGTTTGTAGGAGGCCGAGCCTGCAGTTCTGTGCACAAATTGGTTCCCAAACTTATAATTAAGGATATAGTAATAGTAGAGGCAATCCTAAGGAAATTCACTTGGCTGATACAAGTAAAAGTATCGCCCTTTCAAGAGCAGCCAGATAGTTTGGGTCTCCACTTGCAGAAGTTTAGAGGAGTGAGAAATGGTCAAATATCTTTATGGTGGATGTTCAGATCTTCCTACTTAGTGGGAGAATCAGAAACAAGGGAATTTGGCTGCAATAAAAGGGGCCAGTTATTTAAAACAGAAGTTCACACAAATTTCTTCTCTCAGGGAGTAGAGTGTCTCCAGAACCCTCTGCTGCCGAAGGTGGAGAAAGTCAAATCATTAGATATATTTAGTGTTTAGATAAATAGATATTTTGGGGAGGACTTCCGGGTCACCAAGAGAATGGCAGCGTAGGAAAAGGTCTCTCGACAAAAAAAAACGTAAACTGCCCCAAAGTTGAAATTAGACAAATATTTAGTATTGTATAACTATATCAATAAAAGGGGCAAGGATGGAGTCTAAGTACAAGAATTAAAAGTCCACTCAGAAGGCTGATAAATATAAAAAGACGCAGCAAGACGAGGGGCCTAGCTCCCCCACGGCTAGCCAGGACAGAGATAATGTGGAAGAATCAGTGAATCTGACTAATTCTTAGAGAGATTTGTGATTTCCAACAAGCTATCAACAAACAACTGGAAGATATTAAAGGAGAAATAGGAAAAACTAATCTGAGGTTAGATGAAGCCAAAGCGAGGACTGTAGGGACTGAGGAGAGGCTGCAAAATGCAGAGGAAGTGATAGCAGAAATGCTAAAGCTACAAGAGCAGCTCCAGTGGAAGCTAATAGACCAAGAAGGCCGCTCAAGAAGGGAAAATGTGAGGGTCTATGGATTTCCCGAAGGAGCTGAAGGTAAACCCAGACTGGTGATTCCCTTCATGGAGAAGCTGCTCAGAGAGAACTTTGAAATACCAGACACGAAAGACCTACAGATAGAAAGGGCCCACCGCACATTGGCACCACAACCCCCGGCAGATGCCCAGTCCAGATCAATTTTATTCAAATTTCTCAGTTACAGAAAGAAGGAAGAAGTGCTTAAACCGGCATGGTAAAAGAAGGACTTTATATGGAACAACTGTAAAAATCAGTTTAGACCACGATTACACACCAGGGATCTTTGTCAGATGGAAGGAATACATGGAAACACGGAGGGTCCTGAAGGAAAACAACATCAGATTTCAGACCCTGTATCCAGCTCGGCTAAGAGTCTTTTACGATGAAGGGACAAAAACCTACGCTACAGTGGAAGAGGCAACGTTGGATCTGGCGGTTCGGGGACTACCCATAAAAGTTATCACCCAACCAGAGTCGTTACTGGAGAAGATTCGGCAGTGGACATAGCAGCCAGTGCGGCAAGGATGCTCCACTCGAACCAGAGTGTCAAGCCACAAGGGAAAGCTGCAAGTATTCAGACACGAATGTACAGCGAGTGTAGAATAATTGAGAAATGTCTGAAAAGAGTAAATCGTACTTAAAGGTAAAATGAAAGCTGATAGTTAAAAATAATCTAGACGGAATAACTTGAATGATAGCAATATGGTCGAGACATAAAAAGGAGAGAATTCTCTGACTGTTCACACTGTGGAGGGCCCTCTAACACAGACTAGAGATAGGGGTTATCCCTCTGAACTGAGGCGGATCAGTGCTCAGGCCTCACTATTGGAAGTCGGGAAAAATTTTCAAATGTTCTATGTTCAAAAATGCCTAGGGTTTGGTTTTATGTTCTAGTTTACTGTTGAGAAGGGATTGCTTACTGTTGGTTTAGAAAAGGATAGTGTTTTTTTTTTCCTATGAGAGAAAACTGAAAATTGAACTGGTAAAAATAATTTCTTATAATGTAAATGGGGTTTTGAAACCAAATAAGAGAAATATTATGTCTAAATTGAAAAAAGTGAGGGCACAAACAGCTTTCCTTCAAGAAACACACGAGCCAATCCGAGCATGCAAAATTAAAAACGAGCTTTAAGCATGTATTTTATTCATCATATAATTTGGGCCACAAAAGAGTAGCTACTTTAATATCAAGTGCTTTTAATTATGAACATATCTCAGAGACTAAAGACAAGGATGGATGATTTGAAAAAGTTACAGCAAGAATAGAAGGTACTGAAGTAACATTGTTGAATGTTTATGCTCCACCAGGTTGTGAATGAATGGTCATTCTATAGACACATTTTTGACCTAATGGTCAGTTCTCAAGGGGTAGTAATCTGTGGAGGGGATTTTAATATTAGGTTAAACCCTGCATTAGATTATTCAAGAACAGTTATTCAGAATAAACCTCTGACTAGGAAAGTGAATTCATTGATGGAGGAGCTGGGAATTATAGATGTGTGGAGGGAATTACACCCCACTAGTAAAGACTATACGCATTATTCTTTCCCTCGTTCAGCTTATTCAAGGATAGACTTTTTTTTAAAATATTTAACATAGATAGATTCAGGATAAAAGAGTGTAATATTGCAACAATTGATCTGTCGGACCATAGTCCAGTCTCTATGTCTCTAATTCTGGAAAGGAAAATGAGGAAAACACTATGGAGGTTAAATTAACATATACTCAATAACCCAAAAGTAATGGAGAAATTAAGGGGAGAAATCAAAAAATAATTAGACCATAATGATATGGGAGAAACATCACCAGTGATCTTATGGGATACATTGAAAGCTGTACTGAGAGGGAAAATTATTTCCATTACTACTCACATGAAAAAATTCAATGCACAAAAATTAGCAGACCTTCAAGGAAAATTAAAACAACTTAAAGTTGTAGATAGCAACAAAATTAATTCTAATTTAAAACAGGAAATTAAGAAAGTGCAAAGTGAAATTGATGATATATACACATTGGAAACTCAAAGAAACTTTCTTTACCTGAGACAAAAGAATTATGAAGGAGGAGGAAAATCTTAAACAAGCAGACAATACAATTCATAAAATAAAGAATCCAAAAACAAAGCTTGTGAAGAATACAATGGGGAAAGTTCAGGAGAGTTTTGAAACATATTATCGAGAGCTGTACTCTCAACCCCGGGCCTCCAATGAGCCCTATGTAGACACTTTCCTGAATTCTTTAGATCTACCCAAGCTCACAGATTTACAAAATGAATGCCTATTAGAACCAGTAACTGCCAAAGAACTGAATGCGGCCATCTCTAGATTAAAGGCCAGAAAGTCTCCAGGCTCTGATGGGTTTACCTCAGAGTGGTACAAATCGCTGAAGTCACAGTTAGTTCCATTATTACTCAACACCTTTAATTGGATCTTACAGAGAGGAGAAATTTCACCTTCCTGGAGAGAGGTGATTATCTCAGTTATTCCTAAAGAGGGTAAAGATAAACTAGATTGTGGTAATTACCGGCCAATCAGTGTTCTTAATTTGGATTACAAATTATTTATATCTATATTAGCTCGTAGAATGGAAAAACTTCTAACTGGCCTCATCCACTTAGACCAGACTGGATTCATTCAGCAAAGACAAACTTAGGACAATATAAGGAGAACTTTACACATACTAGAACAGGTTATTAAGAATGGGACAGACACAATGGTAGTGGGATTAGATGCTGAGAAAGCTTTTGATTCAGTTAGTTGGGTATTCTTATACAGAGTGTTAGGAAGATTCAGCTTTCAAGAAAAGTTTATTAAAGTAATCCAGACTTTATATGACAGCCCTACAGCTCAAATTAAGTTAAATGGGGACCTCTCTTGACTCTTTTATTTTAGAGAGAGGAACTAGACAGGGATGCCCAATTTCTCCTCTCCTTTTTGCACTATATATTGAACCTCTTGCTCAACTAATAAGACAGAGCGAAATTGTAAAAGGGATTAAGGTGGCGCTACTCGCAGATGACATTTTAGTCTATTTGAGGGAACCAGAAAAATCATTTATAGGATTGTTTACACTGTTGGATGAGTTCGGGAAAATATCAGGTTATAAGAATAATGTAAAGAAAACGCAGGTTTTGTCCTTAAATTATACAGCATCCAAAAAACTGCAGGATACATCTGATCTTAAGTGGGGAAGCCAAATCATTAAAATATTTATGAATAACCCTGCCAAAAGATCTTTCAACATTGTCACAGGTAAATTATAGGCCATTAATTTCAGAGATAAAAGTAGATATACATAGGTGGAACCTTATCCCCTTTATAAGTTTAAATTCAAGAATAAATACCATAAAAATGAATATGCTCCCTCGGTTACTTTACCTTTTCCAGACTTTACCTGTGGAGGTGGATGATAATCATTTCGGGGAATGGGTCAAATGGATTTCCCGCTTTATCTGGCAAGGAAAGAAACCTGGAATCCGATTTAACACCTTACAGTTAGGAAAGGAAGGAGGAAGTATGGCACTTCCTTGTTTGAGAAATTGTTTTTATGCTTCACAGATAACCCCTCAGTTAAACTGGTGCAATAGGGAATAAGGCTAGATGGAAGGAGATAGAATTTGGATTGATTGACAGTTTTCCTCTACAGGCCTCAATAGCGAACAAAGGATTGATGGCCTGATTGGAAAAGACTAAAAACAGCTGGATAAATCTCACATTAAAAGTATAGCAGAAGGTGACTAATTCATGTGGAATCAATAACATGTTAAAACTTTTCAGATGGTGTGCTTATGATACCAAATTTCTTCCCAGCAGAGGTAATAAAAGATTTGAACTGTGGATAAAGAAAGGTCTTACAACCTCTCTCTCATTTACACATAAGAATGTATTACAAAGTTTTCAATCCCTGCAGGACAAACATGGCCTAGAATACAATGACTTTTTTTTGGTACCTTCAAGTATGACACTATGTTAACTAGAATTGTAGATATACAGACTTATCAACAGTAGAACTATTCAGGATTCTGAATTCAACTTACAGTTCAATACCAAGTAAATCAATTTCTCAATTATATAATGCCCTCTCTCATGCCAAAAATGAAAACACATCGTATATTAAAGAGAAGTGGGAGAAAGAAGTGGGGTTGGTACTTTCAGAGGAGGCTTGGGGGAAGATATGCAGCTTCCAGTGGTATTTGACTAACTCTTTGATTTGGAGAGAACATTGTTAGAAAAATATTACAAGATACTTCAAGACCCCATACCAGGAAAAATATAAAGACACAAACGTGGAGTGTTGGAGAAGGTGTGGCTCCAAGGAGGCAAATTATTTCCATATTTTTTGGGATTGCCCTAAATTAAGTTTATATTGGGAAGATATTCACAGATCATTAGTTAAGGTATTCAAGACTCAGATACCTCTGTACCTTGAGACTCTCTACTTAGGGCATGTATTGTTTTTGGAACAGATGAAAGATATAAAGCTGCTGCGGGCCCTTTTAGCGGCAATTAAGAAGTCAATCACCAGAAAGTGGTTAAATCCATCATCTACATTTGAAGATTGGCAGGAAATCAGTTTGGAAATACTTAAAATGGAAAAGATGACCTACTCAGAATTCAAAAGGAAAAATTTTATCAAATTTAGAATAAATGGATTGAATTTATAACCCCAGAGCGAGCAGACTTTAGGTGATTCTACTAATGGTTTATACTGTTTGTCTCACCAACATAGTAATAGTGTTAACGTAAGCACCCTTAGCTCGAATGTTTACTGTTCTTTTTTTTGGAAAATGTGGAATTAACACAAGTAAAGATCTGGGGAAATTTTGGACCAGAAAGAAACGGACCAGAAGAGATACATGGAAATTAGTATTCAACCACTATTATTAATATTTTTATAACTATTATTTAGTTTAATAGAGTGGAATCACAATTGCACATAAACATCTATTTGAGTGCCTAATTATTTTCTATATTATATCAATGTGCACTTGTGAATGTACAAATTAATATAGATTTACTCACATAAAAAATGGAAAAGGTTATATGTAAAAAAAAAGTGTATTACTTGTGAATACCTTATCCAAATAAAAATAAAATTTAAAAAAAAATGATAAATAGATATTTTGAAAGATCATGGAATTGATGGTTATTAGGAACTAAAAAAGAAAGAAGTTTTGGCAAGCATGGAACAGCCATAAATGGCAGGCAAGCTTGAAAGGTCTGGTAGCCTACTCTTGCTCTAATTTTCTTGTGCTTTTGACTTACCAACAAAACTAGCAAGTTCACACTAGAGTGTGAAGAAAAGTAGACACATTGAGTCAGCAACCCAGCTCGAGTCCTTGGACAAGCCCAGCACTCCCATATCCACACAAAGTGGCTACATTGTTAATACATCATGACACTTAGGGAATTTGGATCTTTCATGAGCAGGTGCCTTATGTCTTGCTCCTAATCAATTCATATTTTTCCATTTAGTTAAATGAAAAAATGGGTGCTAGAGAAGCACAAAGTCCCACACAGGCACACCTAGAATAGGCCAGTCACTAGCAAACCTCTTTGCTCATCCTCCGATAAATGACACGCATATCCTGATGGAGGGTCTCAGCCTGAAATTGTCAACAGCTTATTCCTGTCAATGGATGCGAGTTCCTCCGGCATTTTGTGTGTGTTACTCTGGATTTCCAGCATCTGCAGAACCCCATGTGTTTAGGCACAAGACCATTTATTGTCTGTCTATTGAACTACTCAATGGGCTGCCTCAAGAATGGTCTGGAGTCATCACGGTTGGAATCTAATGTAGCCCAGACCCAGGCGAGATCCCAGCAAACATCCTTCCCTAAGGAGCAGGAGTCAAACAGTATTCGGTGACTATCCATCTGAACCAGCATTTAATCCACCAAGGCTATAGGTCAAGTGCTGGTAAATAGGATTGGTATAGACAGGGATTTCATGGTCAAGATAAATTTGTTGCACCCAAGAGCTTGTTTCTGTACTATAGACAGTATGACTCTCAAACAATTTTTGCACTTTAGTGAGAGGTTGGTTTTGTACTATTTCCAAATTCAATTTACGTTCCCAGATCACCATGCTGCGACATGGCTTTGTTTCTGTTTTTTATTAGCCCAATGCCCCACGAAAGCACCTTCATACTTGCCATTGCCCCTTAGGCACAATATACACATTGCAGAGTAGGGGGTGAGAGAACAATGTGCATGCATAGACATCAGATCTATATATAGTGCTAAGGGGAGAGGGGGTCATGCTTTAAAATAAGTAGATCCATAGATAACACTTTCTTCCCTTTAGATTAATGCAATATAAATTGTATATGTACAAAACATTCAATTCCTCTTTCATAAACCCATATTCCAAATAAACATGCTTTCACAATAACAGTCCATAACTAACTTCACAGTTCTAAAGTTTCAGTCTCTGGGTGGTGCACTGTTCCTTTCAGGATAACAACTCTGGAGCTGTGGAGAGGCATCAGGTTTGGGAGGTGTCTTGGCATCGAATATGTTCTCATCGTGCCTCTGGTGGAGTGGCATCAGGCTTGGTAGACAATGTTCTTGATTTCTCATGTAATGTTGCTGTGACACGATCATCACTGAGAGGCAAGTCCGATGACTGTACTGTGTTCATCTTGTTCAATGCAATTGACTCAGGTGTGTTTTTCGGTTTTGCGTCCAGAAACTAGTCCACATCACGTCTCCATGTCTGATCTCCAAAATCCACTTTGTACATCAGTTGTCCAGTTCTTATAGCTATCCTACCAGGTATCCACTTGTCTTCTCGGTAATCACACACTAGGACTTCCTGTCCAATCTCGAAGCTCCTTGTTAATTCACTTGGCAACTGGCGGAACTATTTATTCCACACTTCCCTCAGTAGATCTGGTTCCAGGAAGTCAATGCGAGATCTCAGATTCCTGCTCATGAACAGCACTGCAGGTGTTTGATTTGTCATCACATGAACAGAGTTTGATACACAAAAAGGAAATTGTCCACCTTCTGCTGTAGAGAAATGTACTCCATGTCCACTGCTTTAGTGGACTTCTTGAAGGTTTGGATAAACCTTGCAGCTAGCCCATTCATTACTGGGCAGTGAGGAACTGACTGGAATGTCAGCTATTTTTCTTCATGAACAGTTGGAATTTTTCTGACGTGTATTGTGGTCTGTTGCCACTCGCTATTTGTTCTGATAAGCCATTTCTGGTGAAGGTAGTCCTCAGAGCGGAGACAGTCTTTGCTGAGGTGGTTGAGTTCATTGGTATAACCTCTGGCCACTTCAAATGAGCATCCACAGCAATCAGAAACATGGAGTCCATGAATGGTCCAGCAAAGTCAGTATGTACTTGATGATGGCAACTCCCCTGGGTGTTACAGTGCCTGTGGGGGTGCATCTTGAACTTTCTGGCATCCCAAACAGCTTTTGGCCAAGGCTTCAACCTGTATACCTATTCCTGACCACTACACATAGCTCCAAGACTCTTCATCTTGACTGCAGTCAGGTGTCCTTCATGCAGATTTTCTAACACTCAGCTGTGCAGTTCAGAAGAAACCACAAGATCCACATGTCAGCATTCTTTGACATCCAGACAGTTGGTTTCGTCTTGCTGAGAGCTCTGGAAACATACGGCTTTCATGAGCTGGCCATCCTTGCACGGCAATTTCATAGATTTTAGCATTCCTTGCTTCCCTTTATATTTCGGAATTTGTTACCGGCAACTGGTCCACCAAAGCTGTGTGGAACACTTCTGCTGGGTCACAGTATGAAGACTTCTCTTCTTCAGTTGCCGATAGTGGAAGCCAACAGCATTGCTGTGTTGTTTACTCTATATCATAACAATGGGCTCCTGGGAATAGTGCCCAGCATTGTAGCTGGGTAGCAGTCATCACCAGGACTGAAAATGGACACAAGGGGCTGGGGATCTGTCTCCAGTGTAAACTTTTGTCTACAGAGGTAGTGGTGGAACTTCTTTATTCCCCATACTAGGCTAAGGGCTTCTGTGCCTAGATACATTCTGCATGCATTAATGATCTTGAAGCAAATGCAATCAGAGGTTCAGGTCCATCCTTCAAAATGTGTGACAAAATGACTCCAATGCCACAAGGGGACGCATCACACACCAGTCTGATGGGCAGGGATGGGTCATAATGGGTGAGCAGTTCATCGGATACTTTTAGTCTGTTTCCTTGAATGTTTTTTCACAACTTTCTCACCATTCCCTCTTTGCTCCTGTCTGTAACAGTGTGTTCAATGGGTGCAGCGCTGTCGCAATGTTTGGGAGAATCCAGTGGTGGTAGTTTACCAAGCCCAAGTATGACCCGAGTTGCAACACATTTTCCAGTTTGGGTGACATAATCTTCTCTTGTGACTTATGAAAGCCATGTGTGTCAATTACATGGCCACAATATGAGATTTCATTCTTGAAAAACTCACATTTCGCTCTTTGCACACAGACCATACTCGCTCAGCCTGGTCAGCACTTAACCAAGGGCCTGGAGGTGCTCTTCATCATTTTTGCCAGTCATGATGATGTCACCGAGGTACCATTGTGTTCCTCGGATATCTTGCAACACTTGGTCCGTTGCTCTTTGCCAAATTGCTGGAACTGATGCGATGCTAAAGACAAGACAATAATACTGGAACAGTCCCTTGTGAGTGTTGATTGTGAGGAACTTCCTGTTTGACACCACAATCTCCATTTGAAAATAGGCTTGTGGCAAGTCAATCCTCGAAAAGCTCTCTCTGCTTGCCAAAAGTGCAAACACGTCTTCTATTCGTGGCAGGGGATACTGTTCAGTATGCAGCACTGGCTTGATTCTCACCTTGAAATCTCCACATAGGCAAACAGCTCCAGCCTTCCCTTTCTCGATCACCAGGATAATGGGTGTAGCCATTCAGCCAGTACAGCATCCACTTCAGAATGCAAGTGCTTCAAGGAATCTTGGTGATACTGATTCATTCAGTTCAATTCTGGCCTTCATGCCTTTGAGATTCCCAGTCACCTTCTCAATCAATTAGCATTAAGCAGTGTGCCAGTCTCTGGTTAATTCTATTACTTGGGCTGCTGTTGCCTGTTGAAGCCACACACAGCTTTGAACGAATGCCAGTCTAGTTGGATTTATCTCAACCATTCACATCCGAAAAGTGCTTGCTCTCCACAGGTCAATACATAAAATTCTAACTGCTGTGTTTGGCCTCCATGTGTCAATTTTCAGTTTGTCTTTGGGTGATCTGCTTCAATAATACTTCGCAGTTGCAGGCATGACCACACAATGTAACAGTTTCTTCCCCCAAGCTTTCAGATTCCTCAATACCCAGAGCCTGGACTGACACCAACCTACTGCCCTCTACTGTGCCTATTGCCTTATTTATTATTTATTGCAATGCCTGCACTGTCTTGTGCACTTTATGCAGTTCTGGGTAGGTCTCTAGTCTAGTGTAGATTTTGTGTTGTTTTACATAGTTCAGTGTAGTTTTTGTATTGTTTCATGTAGCACCATGGTCCTGAAAAATATCATCTTGTATTTACTGTGTACTGTACCAGCAGTTATGGTCGAAATGACAATAAAAAGTGATTTGACAGTTCACCTTTGTCAGACTGTTGTCTGATTCTGTTTTACAATCTTATATTTTACATTCTGTTAACTTTAAGCACTTGTTTAGTTTTGTGTTTGAGACTTTTCACTGGGCTGTGCTTTTTGTCTGGCTTGCACATTCTCTCTATGTGACCTTACCCGCAGACTTTTTCTTTGAACCAACAGTCATTTGCATCGTGGAAGGATTTGACACATCGTTAATACCTTTGGCTTTTTGCACATCGCTAATATCTTCGGCTTTATTCAGGGATAATTTGTGCATTTCACATTCTAACCTCCTTTTCTGCAGTTCTGCTTCATTGCATCCTTTGGTGCAGTCTCTAATGATATTGCAATGGTCAATACTCATTCTAATGTTAGGTCTCTTTTAGACAGTGGCCACATTTGAGTGCATTGACTATACATGCCACGTACAGGCCTGTCCCTTAATGCATCAGAAAGTCCATCTCTAAAGGCACAGTACTCGAAAAGTTTGCGCAGTTCTGCAATATATTCAGAAATGCTTTCATCTTTTGACTGGTTCCTTTTGTAAAGTCGAAATTTCAGTTATTGCTAGCGGTTTAAGGCCCAAGTGATTTTGTGCAATTGTAACAATTTCATCGAACGTCTTGTTTGCTGGCTTTTCAGGGGTTACTAGGTTGTGTAAGGGACCGTATGCCCTCGCACCCATTAAGCTAAGAATTGCGGATAGTTTCTTTTGCTCCTCCACATCGTTCGCATTACAATACAGTTCAACCATTTCGATATACAACGCTCAGCTTTCATTAGCGCTATCAATTTCATCAACTTTTCTGACTGAAGCCATTTTCATGATATTTTGACTTTAAATTCAGGTGTCTTTCACCTTTACTCACAGGTCCTTCGGCTCTCTCGTGCTGTTTAACTCTCACTGTTTCATCCCGTAAATGTCAGTGCAGTTTGCGATATTTTCTGACGTTCAGGTTCGTACTTATTGTCATTTTGTTGTGACTATACAATGCTTTCCAAATGCTTCTTTCATCTTCTGAGTAATACAATCAGTAGCCTTTTCAGGGTGCCTTTTACGGAACTGTTCCTGCAATCTTGATGGTTTCATGGCTTAATTAGTCAGTATTATAAATAAGTGTTGTCACTGATCTGATAGGTACAGAATAAAACCATACTCTAAGTATGTAACATTGTATTGATGCACTTTCTGTAGTTTCTATTTCTTAGCAGGATTAGAATTCAAGGCGTCACTGCCTTCAGACTCAGATCTCATTTATCCCTCATTAATGGGGCTTAATTAAAATAAAAATTAACAAACGGGGAATGCCTATCCGATGTTGACAACAGTAGCGAGTTGACACCAGTGGAACGATGATAGCGGCACGCAAAAGGAACAGCCAGGCGAAGATGATCACAACAGTGAAAATTACATCGACAAGGGTTCAGGTTGGAATCTGAATGTTAGTCGGGATAGAGCTGGTGTGTGGCAAGCTACCTTTATACCATTCCAATTAGCGTAATTGACCAAATATGTTTGGTCTCATAATCCCTAAAGATGGTTCTTGACTGCACATATGAAGCCAAGGCTGCTTTGAACACAAGAGGAAACCTTGGGGTCAGCAGGTTCACTGATTTGCTCTATTTCACTTTTTGGTTCCAGCCAGCACTGTATCGTTGCACGGCCTGTTTTCCGTAGATCTGTACAGAAAGTTGAGAGGGTGTACTTGACTTACCAACTGTTAAATTGCATGAACTCATTCCGTGCCGTGAGTCAAGGGGAACTGTTTGGCACTCTGGTTGCTAATTTACGCATCCCCAATAATGTCTGTTTGGTTGGTAAAGTCAGATGAGATTGCCGAGTTTCAGACGCGTTGTGACAACGAGTGCTCACCGCCTGCAGAGCTGTGATTCTTCCTGGGTTCCAGTGCCTCATCCTTTTTTATTTGTTCTACCAATAGTCACGTCTCGTGCCTCACGTTAGAGTGCTGCTTACCACCTCCCCCCTAACAACGACTGCTATTTCCCCAAACGCCCCCTTAGGACACAGAACCGCCCCCATTGGAAATCACTGCTCTAGGTCAAGGCCTTTAGGTGACTAGCAATAATATAATTGGTACAATCTGATTAGGCCAAACTCTCTCTGAATTAATATTATGAGAACTGGACTGAATTTGTCTTTTGATGGTGGTTACCCAACTGAGATTATCTGTCATGATGTCCACTTCAAGCCCTCTTATTTGGAGTGCAGTGCAATAATATTGACTCCAAACAAAGATTGCTAAATTAAGGCCATTAGACTGGAGCTGTGACCAGCTGCTCTCTGAGACCCAAGGCTGTTATAGGAAGTTGCAGAGCTAGTCAGTGAAGATTCTATGTGTAAACTCCACACAACTTGTTTGACTTTCTGTGCTTCATGTTTATCAGTTTGCAGACACCAGTAGATTCTGTTAAAGATAAGACCACAAGATATAGGAGCAAAATTAGGCCACTCAGCCCATCGAGCGTGCTCTGCCATTCCATCATGGCAGATCCTAGATTCCACTCAATCCCATAACACCTGTCTTCTTGCCATATCCCTTAATGCCCTGACTGATTAGGAAACTATCAACTTCCACCTTAAATATATCCACGGACTTGACCTCCATCGTGATCTGTGGCAGAGCATTCAACAGATTCACCACTCTCTAAAATACCTCCTCACTTCTATTCTAAAAGGTTTTGAGGCTGTGCCTTCCTAGTTCTGATACCTCCACCACAGGAAGCATTCTCTCCGCATCCACCATATTGAGTCCTTCCAACATTTCAATGAGATCCCCCTGCATTCTTCTAAATTCCAGTGAATACAGGCCCAAAGCCACCAAACACTCCTATGTTAACCCCTTCTTTCTCAGAATCATCCTTGTTAACCTCCTCTGGACTCTCTCCTGTGGTCCAATATCAACCTTTACCTCGCTTTCACTCGTTACATAACTGAAAAAACTTTTAGCATCCCACTTTACATCATTGGCTAGTTTGCCCTCAGATTTCTTTTCCTTCTTACAGCTTTTTTAGTTGCCTTTTGTAGGGTTTTCTCACTTTTGCTACCTTGTATGCCCTTTCCTTGGCTTTTATGCAGTCTCAACTTCCCTTGTCAGCCATGATGCCCACCCCAGCCATTTGAGAACTGCTACTTCTGTGGGACATATCTATTCTGTGCTTTGTGAACTATTCCCAGAAATGTCAACCTTCTCTGCTCTGCTGTCATACCAGCCAGTAAGAGTTGACACTTCCAAGCATGGGAAAGAAGCTGTGAGCAGCCACATAATAGACAGTGACTTTGAGAGGTCCATTTCTCATGCGCAAGTAAAACAACCATGGTACATCACAGTTCCAGAAACACAGGTTAAATCTGACCTCAGGTTGCTGCCCTTGTGGAGTCTGCACATTCTCCCAGTGGCCACTTGGGGTTTCATCAAGTGCTGTAGTTTCCTCCCAAATCCCAAAGACAAGCGAGTTTGTCGGTTAATTGTGATATGATTAACACAATTAGTATAAATATGTGGTTGACGGTCATGCTGTTTAACACCAGAAAAATGACACAGTGGTTAACAGCATGAGAAGCCTCCTTATACATGCAAGACTGAGAATTTATCCCATATGCACTTAAGCCTAATGAAATCCACTGTGGTATGTAATGACATCTGACACCAACAGCTCAGGACCCAAGCCTTTTTATAGTTTCTTTGGAACTAACTTTCAATTTTATCCCACCTCCTCCACCCATGTCATTTTCGAAATAACTGACAAATATATTTACACACAGCTCAGAGGGTATGGCCTGATTGAGTTCCAGCACTTCCCCAAATAGCCATTTACATGAATTCACTTAAGATCAGGCGTGGCCAACCTTTTACATTCCATGCGTCAAATTTTTCAGGCACGAGTTCAGATGTGATTTTTTCATGCATGAATTCTATATTAACATATTTTTACAAGAATTGAATGGGGGTACAAGAGTTGTATGGCACATCTGAACTCTTGAGTGAAAAAACTGACGCATGGAATGTAAAAGGTTGGCCACACCTGACTTAGAATAACAGAGCTGGACAAATTACAGAGCTCTAAAACTCAGCGCCAAGAAAGAACCACATTCTGTTTTGGGCTGTGATTATTCTCCCAATCTAAGCAAAGTAACTCAAATTCTCTGACATATGAACTTACCCCTGATTGTACCTCAAACAAATGCATCATAGCAAACACATAAAATACTTGCATTTATATGGTGCCTGTATGACCTCAAGATATTGAAATCATCATCGTAGAATCATATAGACCCTTCAGCCCATCATGTTTATGTTGACCTTATCTAGCAAGACCAATTCTATTTGCTTTGCTTATTTAAGTGAATGTCTTAGTGCCTCTTAAATTATAGTAATTACATCTTATTCTGCTACCATCTCTGGCCACATGCTCTAGATATCAACCACTGCATATGAAAAACCTTGCTCTTTAATCCTCTGTAAAACTCCCTCCCCTCAAACATGTGTCCTCTTGGTTATGATGCTCCTACCATGGGAGAAAGATTTTAACAATTCACCCTATCTATGCCCCTCACAAGCTTGTATATTATCAGGACACTCCTCAGCCTCTTTTGCACTAGGGGCAAAAGCCAAGTCTATCCAATGGCCCCACCATACCTAGATCTCTAATGGAGCGAACATCCTGGTGATTCTTCTCTGCACTCTCACCAGCTCTCACAATATTAAAGAACCTTTGAAGCCCAATCAATACTAACATTTACAGAATACATCTAATGGTTTATTGAAGAAACACTGAAATAGATAGAAGCCTATGGCACATGGGCACTCAAAAATATGGCAATTCCTTCAACCTCACTGGCTCTAAATCCTGAAACTCCTGGCCCAACCATGTACCTCCACCACGATCAAGGGTAATTGGGGATGGACAGTAACACCGGCTACAATGAAGATATTTTAAAATTCATTGTTTTTTTCTTGATTCAGCAAGGGGTATTTGTGTATTATTCACAAATGAGTCATTGTATTCATTAAACAACAAAAATCACTTTATTAGAGTTTAAGAGGTGGAGTTGGACGTGCAGCAAGCAATACAAGGAAAAGAAATGGTTAATGAAGGAGCAGTACAGAAGACAAAGTGTACATATCATTCATTGAATAAGCCGATCTGCAGAATGCCAAAGGGAACCATAGATCCAAAACCTTCCATGCAGCTTTCTCTCTCTCCTTCTCTCTTCTCACCCTCTCAATGCACTTGTACCTAATCTTCTCTAACTATTAGCTCTGGCACTGGCCGAGTTTAAGGGGAAGCTCTTTTTTTGCAAAATAGAAAGTACCCCTTTTTATACGCTTGAAGATCTCTTCAAAGCATGAAAATAACTAGTACTTTCCCTTAATAAGTCGCCATTTGATACCTGCAGCTGTACAATGACATCACCTTCTCTAGACAAACATGTATTCATCATTATCTACTCTCAAGGCTATAGACTTTAACTCCCTTAACTTTCTCAAAACAATCCCTCTACAAGCTAACATCATTCTGTCCCAAGAAGCAGTGTAGAAAAGATTCACTCGAATGGTTCCAGGAATGAGGAACTTCGGCACCAAGATTAATCTGGAGATGCTGGGGTTGTTGTTCTTGGTGCTGGAAAAATTGAGCCATATACTACAGTACCAAGACCTTTATCCCACCATGTCCACATTGATCACCAAGTAACCATCTATACTCATCCTATTAGACTGATAAGATATAGAAACATAGAAACATAGAAAATAGGTGCAGGAGTAGGCCATTCGGCCCTTCGAGCCTGCACCGCCATTTATTATGATCATGGCTGATCATCCAACTCAGAACCCAGCCTTCCCTCCATACCCCGTGACCCCTGTAGCCACAAGGGCCATATCTAACTTCCTTTTAAACATAGCTAATGAACTGGCCTCAACAGTTTGCTGTGGCAGAGAATTCCACAGATTCACCACTCTCTGTGTGAAGAAGTTTTTCCTAACCTCGGTCCTAAAAGGCTTCCCCTCTATCCTCAAACTGTGACCCCTCGTTCTAGACCTCCCCAACATCGGGAACAATCTTCCCGCATCTAGCCTGTCCAATCCCTTTAGGATCTTATACGTTTCAATCAGATCCCCCCTCAATCTTCTAAATTCCAACGAGTACAAGCCCAGTTCATCCAGTCTTTCTTCATATGAAAGACCTGCCATCCCAGGAATCAATCTGGTGAACCTTCTTTGTACTCCCTCTATGGCAAGGATGTCTTTCCTCAGATTAGGGGACCAAAACTGCACACAATACTCCAGGTGTGGTCTCACCAAGGCCTTGTACAACTGCAGTAGTACCTCCCTGCTCCTGTACTCGAATCCTCTCGCTATAAATGCCAGCATACCGTTCGCCTTTTTCACCGCCTGCTGTACCTGCATGCCCACTTTCAATGACTGGTGTATAATGACACCCAGGTCTCGTTGCACCTCCCCTTTTCCTAATCGGCCACCATTCAGATAATAATCTGTTTTCCTATTTTTGCCACCAAAGTGGATAACTTCACATTTATCCACATTAAATTGCATCTGCCATGAGTTTGCCCACTCACCCAACCTATCCAAGTCACCCTGCATCCTCTTAGCATCCTCCTCACTGCTAACACTGCCACCCAGCTTCGTGTCATCCGCAAACTTGGAGATGCTGCATTTAATTCCCTCATCCAAGTCATTAATATATATTGTAAACAACTGGGGTCCCAGCACTGAGCCTTGCGGTATAGAACAGGTTTGAGTGTGGAAAATCATGTCCGACACATTTGATGGAGGTTTTTGAATAGGTAATTAAGATAATGAAAAGATTAAAAATTATGAGTGGTAAACATTGTCTACAAGGACAATAAGGCCTTTGACAAGGTCGTCCATGGTAGGATAGCCTGAAAGGTTAGATCATATGGATCCACAATAAGCTAGTCAACTGGATACAAAATTGGTTCAGTTGAAGGAGTCAGAGAAACATAGTAGAGGGTTATTTTTCAGACTGGAGGTCTGTGACCAGTGGTGTGCTGCAGAGATCAGTGCTGGGTTCACTGTTGTTTGCCATTGAGATTAATAATCAAGTTCAAGTTTAGTTATCATGCACCCATACGTGAATATGGCCAACTGAAAAACAGTGTTCCTCTGGGTTGAAGGTGCAGAACCCAATACCAACAGTCATTCCAGTCATTTGTAATACCAGGCATATACAGCACATACAAGATAGCAGGAAAGATGTCCTGTAAATTGACATCCAAGACAATCAGTCACTGTTAGACTGTACACTGCTGTCATGCACTGACTCTGACACTTTTCTATAGCAAGCATCAACACTGTCCGCACCACATCCAACTCCACCTCTTAAAGAGCAACTCGCTGATAGGATAGACCTGCTGCGCTTGGAATTCTTAAAGTCCATTATTATCTTGCAATTGTAAAAAAAGCCAAAAGCACCTTAATCCCAAGGACACAGCCTGGAAGACGAGCGCAACTTCAGAGTGCCGGATTTCCGTGATTCTGGAGACGGGCCGATTCTAGGCCAGTGTCCCTGACTGAGGTGTCGCGGGAAGACATGGAACATTGGAGGCACTGGGTTAGTTGCCATGGGCTGTGTGTCCAGAAACCTGAGCGTTTTTGGTGCCGACTCTCTGGGTGTAGAGCATGAAAAAGCGATGCAATAGACTTCTAACATCGTAAATCAGCAAGTTCTTTGTTATGTCTCCCCTCTCACTGTGAAACAGGGACATCTCTTTTTCCCTTATTAGGGAAAGAGCGAGCCTGTCAAGTAACCTGGTGAACGAATAGGCGTTGGGTTACTGAAAGTCTGTCTTTATTGATGCTTTGCTGCATGCTTGAGTGCTCGGTGCAGGGTGCTGATACTTTTTGCTGGTGGGGGTGGTGCGGGGAAGATCATTGCTTTGCTGCTGCTTGTGTGTCGGAGGGGGGAGCGAGGGGAGGGCTTTGGGTTCGAACGTCTTAACTATCATTCATTCTTTGGGGCACTCCTCTGTTTTTGTGGATGTTTGTGAAGAAAAGGAATTTCAGGATGTATATTGTATACATTTCTCTAACATTAAATGTACCTATTGAACCCTGGTGAGGCCACTGCATCTGAGTGTGTTGCCAGCTTACCAGAGTTGGATGACATTGTTGTTAATGTGGTTAGTGAGTATATGGATGACACCGAAATTTATGGTGTAGTGGATGGTGAAGAAAGTTAACTAAGATCACAGCATAATCAAGATGAGCTGGGGAAGTGGGTCAAAGAACACCAGAATGAATTTCAATCGGACATTTTTTGAGGTGTAAAAGGTCAGGCTCTGGAGAGACCTATAGAATAACAAGGAACTAAGGGTACAAGACAAGATATAGATCGGGTGGTGAAGGCAGCATTTGGCATGCTTGCCTTCTTCAGTCAGGGCAATTAGGACTTCATGTTATAAGCGTAACAGCCATTAGTGAAACCCGACTTGGTGGGCTGTGTGTTGTTCTGGTCACCTGGCTATAGGAAGGATGTCAAAACAGGACCGGGGGGGGGGCAGGGGGGGAGAAAAGGAGACAGAGACAGAGACAGAGACTACAAGACTGTTACTGGGAATGAGGTATACGGACAGCCTGCTTAGGGTGGAACTTTATTTACCTGGTGGGCAGGAAGCTGAAGAATGACCTGACAGAGGTTTACAAAATCTGAAGGCTGCAGATAAGGTGAATGGTTGTATTCTTTCTCTTGGGTACACAATTCTCAAACTAGAGGACATAGATTTAAGGTGAGAAGAGAAGCAGTAAACAAAAAAGATCCAACCTTTTCAGAAGGTGGTGGGTTTATCAAATGAGCTACCAGAGGAAACTGCAGTGGAAGGTACAGTTACACTTTCATTTGGACAGGTACATGATAGGAAAGGGTTAGAAGGATATGGGCCAAATGGGACCAGCTCAGATAAGACATCTTGGTTGGCATAGGAGATCAGCCCAAAGGGCCTGTGTCCGTGCTGCATAACTATGATTTTCTGGGTGTTGCATGCTGGGGAATGTAATGGTGGTATGGTGAGAGGGCGGCACTGAAGGCTGTGCCTATTTGAATTTGAAAAGCTCCCCAGAGAACATTCCTGGAGCTGAAAGACTCCAGTTCCAAGATGTTTGTGCTTGACCAATGCTCTGCAAAATACATTTTGCAAAATAGCAAATAGCCTTTGCAATGTTAACATACCACAGTCTATAAAAAAGTTAATTATTTAATCACTTCAAATCTCACAATCTCTTAAATGCATTAGGAGGAAAATAGCTTGAAAAGAACCATTCTAATCAGCTGACCTTTCTCAGAATGGCATTGATTTTTTTTCCCTGAAATTATTCCAGATAAACACTCAAAGGTTGGTAATTGCATCTCCTTGTGTTTGTTTACAAGCTGTGATCAAGGAAAACATCTGTAATCACTGCTTGGAAGCATAGTGCTAGCCATGCCTCCAGCAGTGACCAATCACATTCAGCCTTTACTGAGGCTCAGAGTTAGTGCTCCCCAGTCTTGGCCAATGTCACTATCAAACATCAAGCTTCTGATGACTTCAGACATCTCCTGACAAGTCATGACCCACAGTAGAAATCATTTGCAATGGTCTAGAGCAGGGGTTCTCAACCTGGGGTCCAGGGACCCCTTGGTTTATCGTAGGGGTCCATAGCATAAACCAGGTTGCAAACCCCTGGTCTACAGTCTCACTTAGGAGGCCCTAAAACATATTTGTTTAGCTCGTGCCCAATAGTAGCTGTTAAGAGTAATCTGAAATGATCGGAGGTTTGAGCCCTTAAATAATTATGATCTCAAATTCACTGTCTAAAAAAAAAATGATAGAAGCATGTTACCAAGGGCATAGAAAAAAAATCAGGAAATGCCAGGAAAAAAACTCAGGACGTCAGGCAACAGGTGCAGAAAGAGAACCATTTGAAGGATTACCCCACCCAAATTGTTGATTCTATTTCTTCCCACAGGTGCAGCCTGACCTTTGAGATTTTTTTTCAGCATTTTCTGTTTTTGCTTCAGATTTCCAGCATCTGCAACTGTTATGGGGCACAGGGGTTAGAGGGGATTTGATGGGTATTCTTTTTCAAGGGATGACTGCCATCTGGAACACATTGCCCATGAGGATAGTCAAGGCATTCATATCGTTTGTCTAGAGGAGCACTTGAAACAAAAGCATATGGAGTTATAGAAGTACAGTAAATGGGATTAGTGTAGATGTGTACCTGATAGTGAACATCAACATGGCATGGTTCTGTGCTATATGACTAAGATTTTGCAGAAACGTTCAAAAGGGAAGTAGATATATAAACTGTGCAGGCAGATAAAGGACAGACTTGAATTATCAAGAGTTTGGTTAAACTAGGTTTTTGTTTTATAGGAGAAAATGAGGCTGATAAGTGACACGATAGAGGTATATAAAGATAGAACAGGCATAGATGCTGTCAATAGCTACAGTCTGCTTTCTATGCTGGGGTGTCGAAAACTAGAGGACAGTTTGAAGGGAGTACGAGTAGTAAATATTTCACTCAAAGGATAGTTGGTATCTGGAATGAGCTGCCAGAGGAGGAGGTGGAGGCAGAAACAGTAACAATTTTTTGAAGGCACATCTTGAATGGAAGATTCAATGGAGGGATAAGGAAATAATGAAGTCAACTGAAATTAGTGTAGTGGGCATGAGGGTTGGCACAGATGTGGTGGTGTGCCAAAGAGCCTTATTTCTAAGCTGTACAAATCTTTGGCTCTGTAAGGTACATGACGCATTTTAAGCCGCTTTCAAAAAATTAATTACAGGCAGCATAGACCAAATGGGCAGCTCTGTGTTGCGTGGAACGATATGACATCGTTGCCTGCAGTCAGATTTTCCCTATCAGTTCCATAAATATAGCCCCAATACCTACTGAAAATATGATCCAACTCAGTACAGTAGAAGAAATAGGCATCTGGAACCCAAGAGACACGATATTTGTTAAGAAGGCATACAGCCCACTGGCCTTCGTCAACCGTGGGATTGAGTTTAACAGCAGAGAGGTAATGTTGCAGCTATATAGGACCCTGGTCAGACCCCACTTAAGAGTACTGTGCTCAGTTCTGGTCACCTCATTATAGGAAAGATTTGGAAACTATAGAAAGGATGCAGAAGAGAGTTACAAGGATGTTGCCTGGATTGGGGAGCATGCCTTATGAGAATAGGTTGATTGAACTCGGCCTTTTCTCCTTGGAGCGGCAGAGGATGAGAGGTGACCTGATAGAGATGTACAAGATGATGAGAGGCGTTGATCGTCATGGATAGTCAAAGGCTTTTCCCAGGGCTGAAATGGCTGACACAAGGGGGCACAGTTTTAAGGTGCTTGGAAGTAGGTACAGAGATGTCAGGGGTAAGTTGTTGTTGTTGTTGCTGCTGTTTTTTTTTTAAAAAAAATGCAGAGTGATGAGTGCGTGGAATGGGCTGCTGGTGACGGTGGTGGAGGCAGATACGATAGGGTGTTTTAAGAGACTCCTGGATAGGTGCATGGAGCTTAGAAAAAGAGAGCGCTATGGGTAACCCTAGGTAACTTCTAAAGTACATGTTTGGTAAGGCATTGTGGGCTGAAGGGCCTGTATTGTGCTGTAGGTTTTCTGTGTTTCTATGTACCTAAACCTTGGAATAGTTCAAGAAAAACAGCAGTAACTCAACACAGAAATGATTTACGGTAAAAGAATTCAGATGCAGAAATCTGAAAGTGAAGGCTGAGATTAGGGAGAGAAACAAAGAGGCAAAGAACAAGAAAACAGATAGAATTTGGTACATGGATAGTTAAGGCTTAGATCAGGGGTTCCCAACCTTTTTTATGCCATGGATCAATACCATTAAGCAAGGGATAGTCCAAATGCAGGCAAAAGAAGCCAGCTTAGATAGGAATTTTGATCAGCATAGACCAATTGAAATACACCTTATAGGATTTTCAGTCATATGTGCTAAGTGTGCAAACCAAATTTCGAAAGCAACATTTAATGTCGACACAGAGTTCAAGAGGTGGGACAGCTGGTGGAGCTGCTGCTTCACTGCTCCGGTAGCCCAGGTTCCATCCTAACCCCAGGTGCTTTGTGTGCGAGTTGGCATGTTCTGCTTGATCATGCGGGTTCCTCCAGGTGCACTGCTTTCCACCCATGTCCCAAAGGTGTGTGGGCTGGATGTTGATTGGCCAGTAGCCTGTACGTGAATGGTAGGATCCGAGTTTGATGGCATTATGGGATGAACGGAGAATAAAACAACAACTTTTCATTTTGACTGACTTTGTACCTGAATTACTACATTTTGGAATATTCTGCAAATCAGACAGTAGCTGCAGAGAAGAAACAAAAACTGAGCCAATATTTCAGTCTCTGCCTCTACCAACTTTTCTGGCTGAAACTAAATCTTCCTCAGATCCCCTCCAAAACTCTTAGTCCTCACCTTCAACTTACACCCTCTGGTCTTGGGCACTTCTGCTGTAGGGAAAGGTTTCTTACCATCTACTTTTTATATGCTTCCCATACTTTTACACTACTATCATATTCTTCCACCCAACTCTCCTCATGTTCCAGTCCAAGGAAAACAAAAGCGAACACTTTCTCCTCATAAATGGAACTTATTAAAAATTGCAAGCAAATTCCTCACCTGCACCATCTCCAGCACAACCACATCCCTCCTATCATGTGGAGACCAGGACAGTGTACAATATTCCAAATCTGCCCAAAATAATGGTTTATAAATCTGTATCAGGACCTACCAAATTGCTCAGTATTTCAGATTTCAAGCACCCGCAGTATTTAGGTTCTGCATTTTTGCAACTACTCATTCCTGGGGCTAGGGGGAAATGTCCCATGCAAATCAACAGAACAGTCTTCAGAATAATGGAAGATGATCCACACAACCTTCAGGTCTTTCCTCAGTTTGGAGGCTGTGCCCTCTAGTTCTGGATACCCCACTAGAGGAAACCTACTCTCCACATCCATCTTATCTAGTCCTTTCAACATTTGGTAGGTCTCCAATGAGGTCCCCACGTATTCTTATAAATTCCAGTGAGTACAGGGCCAAAGCTGCCAAACGCTCCCCCTATATCAACCCTTTCGTTCCTGGAACCATCCTTATGAACCTCCTCTGGACTCTGTCCAATAACACATCCTTCCTGAGATAAAGGGCCCAAAACTGTTGGCAATACTCCAAGTACAGCCTGACTAGTGTCTTATAAATCTTCGGCATTATCCTCTTTTTATATTCTATTCCCCTTGAAATAAATGCCGACATTGCATATGTCTTCTTTACCACAGACTCAACCTGTGAATTAACCTTCTGGGAGTCTTGCACAGGAACTTTTCCCCGCTGACGTTTGAAATTTCTTTAGGTAATAGTCAGCACTATTGTTCCTTTTACCAAAAATGCATTATCATACATTTCCCAACACTATTTTATTTGCCACGTTTCTTGCCCATTCTCCCAATTCGTATAAATCCTGCTACAATCGCATTGCTTCCTTATCCCTTCACTATTTTCCTTTCCAAATGTCTATGAAACTTTATGGGTATTACCTCTAACCGCAGGCGGCTAACCACAAATTACCTACCGAACAGCTGTGTGTAGCGCGCGGTGATTGCATCATGAAACACTTGCTGGCAAATTCGCCAAGTAATCATATGCACCGTCTCAACCAACTAGATGGCACCCCCCGACCCCCAGTTTTTAACCTAGCCAGGAGCTGGTACTCTAGAGAAGTGCCTTGCCCGACTGCTTTTAACTTATTTTTAAATACAAGAACCTGTTCTTAAATAACAACTATGGAGTCATAGGCTGGTCACGGCAATAAACTCTATACGGTGAGCACCACGCGACCTTTCTTTTGCGCGCTTAAAGTAATCCACATTTAATTTGTTAAAAAGCACAACAGGGGTGTCCAAGGCCACAGGGAACAATCTTATTTTAGAACTCACGCTGCAGTGTGTGAAAATTCCCCGAGCGAGCGCGGTGAAATAAGTTTCAACATAATCAATAGGCGATTTGCTTCAGTTTACGTGTAATAAGAAACTGTACGGTGCTGTTGGCAAAACACAGAGACCCAGCTCTTCAAAGGAGCAACAAAGCACATAATACAACCCCGCATAGGAAAACCACGACTTTTAAAGCACCAAAGGTAAATACAATTTGCGTTCGTTTGTAATTTTGATTTGATGCAATACCCCTACCCGGTGCCGCAAGCCACGTCCAGGATTCGCTGACATTTGTGTTGGCGCAGAAGCTGCACAACCGCGTTCCTGTACTCGTCAGTCCTACTCTGGGTGTCTCCAATATACAGCTGCCAAACCTTGGCTGCTTTGCCGTCAGCGTACTGGTCTGGCAAACCAACCGCCGCCACCCCGAGCGACCGGGTCCGGTATACGCTGTCCACCATCTCAATAGACAGGATGGAACACGTGCGAACCTCTCTTCTAACCAGAGCAGAACCCTTCGTTTCCCTGCAGTCAATGACTTGTCCTAAACTTATTCCCCCAACTACAAAACTTTCCTGGAACTTTAACAACCAATCGCTGACTTCAGATCTGTCCACACCTCCGCCTCCTTGTTTGCGTCGCAATACGGATCACCACGCCCATTAAAGAATGCTCAAGGGAAGATCCCGCCTCCGCATAGCGTTGATGGATTCTCTGAGGTCTTTCTTAGTTACCATTAGCCATTGCACGTCAGCCTTGGCTTCCCCTACCATCCTCTCCAAAAAATGAAAATACCTGTACAGGGGTATGTTTGTTAAAAGATCCCAAAAAGAGCGAGGACTGGTGTCTTTAAAACTAATTCAGTAAAACGATAATCCTGGAAATATTCAGTGGATCAAACAGTATCAACAGGGAAACAAGTTATGTTAACATTTTTAGATTGACATTTAGATGACAGGATCAAAATAAGATACTTACAGAGAAAAGGACACAAAAATGGACAAAAATATGCCCAAAGCCCAAGTGAGTGAAATGAAGCGGTTCAAATATAAAAAAAAACTCTGCAGATACTGGAAATCTAAGTAACATACACAAAATACAGAAGGAACTCTGCAAGCTAGGCAGCATCGATAGAAAAGCATTAAAACTGGGTGTTTTGGGTGGAAACTCGTCGCCAGGACTGTCCTAATGAAGGGTCTCAGTCTGAAATGCCGCCTGTTTACTCTTTTCCTGAGATGTTGTCTGGCCTGCTTCCTTCAGCATTTGTGTGTGTGTGTTGGCTGAATTGAAGAGGTTGCATTCAATTAGGAAGCTCACTCCTTTAACGCCATTATCAGGTCACTTTCTACCCTGAGCCAGCAATCTTTCAATTGCACCAACTTTTAGTTGCATGAGCTTATTATTTTTCAATGTACCAAATTACATCAAAAAGCTTTGATTTGCATGATATCCAGTCATACATAAATACACCAAGGTAGTACAATTAAAAACATAATGAAGAATACAGTATTAACAGTTACAGAAAAGTGCAGTGCAGGTAGACAAATAAAGTGAAAAGGTCTTCATGAGGTAGATGGGGAGATTCCTAGTGTAGGAACGATCCATTCAGGATTCTGATAACGGTGGGATAGACACTATTCTCAAGCCTGGTGGGAACTATTCTCAATATTTGACACCTCTTGCCTGATGGGAGAGGAGAAAAGAGAGAACGACAGGGAGTTGGAAGGGTCCTTGATTATGTTGGCTGCTTTCCTGAGGCAGTGGAAAGTGTTGACAATGGAGGATAAATGATGCCCTCTATTGTCTGTATGTATGTCTAAATGATGGACTGGGGCAGTGTCCATAAATATGTAATTTCTTGTAGTTTTGTGCAGAGCAGTTGTCATGCCGAGCTGTGATGCATCTAGATAGCCAGAAATGATTCCTGTTCCTACGTCTCTAACAGACTAGCATTTTTTTAGATTATGAGGACTCTCAGTCCTCATTTACTGTCATTTAGAAATGCATGCATTAAAAATGATACCATGTTCCTCCAGAAAGATATCACAGAAACACAGGACAAAACAAAACTAAAACTGACAAAACCACATAATTATAACATATAGTTACAACAGTGAAAAGCAATACTGTAATTTGATAAAGAGCAGACCATGGGCACGGTTAAAAAAAAGTCTCAAGTCCCGATAGCCCCATCATCTCATGCAGACGGAGAAACTCTCCCTGCCATGAATTCCAAGCGCCGCAAACTTGTCGATGCATTGGAAGCACTCAACCGCAGCCGACTCTGAGTCCATCCGGAAATTTCGAGCCTCTGACCGGCCCTCTGACACCAAGCACTGAGCACCATCTTCTGCCGAGCGCTTTGACCCCGCCCCGGCCACCGAGCAACAAGCAAAGCCGAGGACTCGGGGCCTTCCCCTCCGGAGACTCTGGATCACACAGTAACAGCGGCAGCGAAGCAGGCATTTCAGAAGTTTCACCAGATGTTCCTCCGTGCTCTCACGTCTGTCTCCATCAAATCAGGATCGTGCACGGCATCCTACTTGACAGATAACAGATACCATTCACCAGAGTGGCCACTGCAAGCTGCGTTGCGCCGCCATCTTCTCCTCTGGCATTTGCAAAGGGGTAATGGGAACTGAGAGCCACCAGAGTTGATGGGAGGTAAGGGGAAGGAAGTAGTAGGGGGAAGCTGTGAAAATCAAGAAAGGAAGCAATAAGATAGTCTTCCATCCAGCCCTCTGTTTGACAGTGTCCTGTCTGCCAGGCCACTTATATTCTGTGAATTTTGCCTGCTGTCCAAACTCATGGTTGTACAGAAATAGAGGTTGGAAACAGGCCATTTGACCCAACATATCTGCATCAACCATTGGCCACATACATGCACTATTCCTACATTAATCTCAATTTTTATTCTCCCCATATTCATATTAACTCCGCCAGATTTTACCACTCTCCACTAGGGGCTTTTTACAGCGGCAGTAGTATCCAGGATGTCTTCAAAAAGTGATGACTCAAAAGATAGCATCCGGCATGAAGGACCCCCACCACCCAGGGCATGCCACGTTCTCATTACTACCATCAGGAAGGAAGTACAGTGACTTGAAGGCACATACTCAACGATTCAGGAACAGTTTCTTCCCCTCCGCCATCCTATTTCTGAACGGATATTGAACCATGAACACTACCTCACTACTTTTTTTTATTTTTGTACAATTTATTTAACAACTATTATATATATATATATATACACACACTTACTTTTATCTCTATTATTTTGTATTTCATTGTACTGCTGCCACAAAGATGACACATTTCACAGCATATGCTAGTGATATTAAACCTGATTCTGATTCTGATTCCTAATAAACCTATCCTCTGGGATGTGAGACAAATCTAGATTCCTGGAGGTTACAAGGAGAATGTGCAAATGCTATGCAGGCAGCACTGGACTGAGTCAGTGTCTGTGGTGCTGCGAGGCAGCAGTTTCACCAGCTGCACCACTGTACTGCCCTGTCAGCTGTGAGCAGCAATGAAGACAGGGTTTGAGAAGTTTTCATTGGAAAAGTACTTCACTGCTTTCCAATCCTATATCTTGGCTCTTTAAAAAACCTGAATGTTGGTAGACCCCCTGGCATCACGAAACTATCTTGTGAATGACACTAAGACAGCCACAGCCATAAAATTGCTGAGGCCATGCATTTGTCCCATCTTGTCATATAATGAAACTACTGAGTAGTTATTCAAATGGATAAAAGTTCAAAGTAAATGTATTATCAAAGTACATATATGCCTCCATTTTCTTGTGGGCATTCACAGTAACTACAAAGAAGCACAATAGAATCTCTGAAAAATCTGCACATGATTAAGATGGACAAACAACCACTGTGCAAACACAAAAAGAGAAAGAAAACAAAACAATAATAATAAATAAATAATCAATTAATAAAGAGAACGTGAGTTGTAGAGTCCTTGAAAGTGAGCCATAGGTTGTGAAATGGGTTCAGTGTTGGGATCAGTGAAGTTATCCTCTCTGGTATAAGAGTCAACAATGCTGAGGGGAAAGAACTGTGCTGAACCTGATGGTGTGGAACCTGAGACTCCTGCACCTGTGTAGATTTGATGGGCCGATTAGTCTTCTTCTGTGTTATTTAATTCTATTTAATTAAAAAGTAAAGTCTGCTGCTGGACACTTCAATCCTTAGAAAAGTGCTCAGCCCACCCCTTTCTTTCAGTAGGCAACATCTTCTGCTTGTATTTCAAGCTTCTTTTGTGTATTACATAGCGGTTAAGTTACTTGAATCACATCTTGGGCTATTAAACTACTGACAATTTCTAATCCCACCTTGGCAAACTTAAGCAGAGAAATACAGAATTTCTTTAAAATATCTGTTATGAGTAATGGTAATCATGAAATGATGAGATTGTCTTAAAAACTCATCAAGACCAGTGATATACTTCAAGAACACAGCATAAGAAAATGGCAACAGGAGGTGGTAACCTGGCCCTTCACGTCTGCCCACCATTCAATATGATCATGGCTGATCTACACCAGGCTAGATCATTTTTACCTGGTCTGGCATAGGTATGACTCTGGACCCACAACAATATGGTACCCACAGTTTAAATGTACAGCTCTTCAATTTAAATGAATAAATATTATAAACAATCCACAAACTCATTCTCCTCAGTTTTTCATCTCTTCCTTTATAGATATCCAATATTACAGAATTATATAATTGTACCATACTGAAGAAGCCATTAGGCCAACTTAGCCTGTGCCAGCACTTTGGAAAACAATTCCAATTAATCCCATAGTCCTCTCTAATATTCATTTGTAAACGTCTCCTAACTCCAGCCCTACTCCTCTCTCCTACCTGTCACAACCTGCCTGTCACCTTACACCCCTCCTCAAGTCAATCTCCCTTCTCATCACTACACTGGCTATCTCCTCTGCACCCTCAGTTCTGTTGCAAGACTTTGACATCAAATTTTGACAATGCCTCTTCTTCCACGCATGCTGTTCAACTTGTAGAGTTGCTCCAGCAGGTTGTTTATCACTCCCATAATCCTGCTTTTTACCCCAGTTCTATATTTTCCAAGTATTCTCTCCCTGATTTCCTCAATGCATAAATGAGGAAAATTATAGCAATTCAAGGATCTATTCACATGTCTGACCAGGAGGCATATTTTCCAATCCAAAATGCTGCCTAAACTGAAGAGATTGCTAGCTCTTTTCATAGAGCAGTTCAAATTAAATCTCATTATTTTGGTCCTGAAGTTGGATGGACTAGATAGAGAAGTGCCAATGGCCTGACATCTGGTCACTCCTCAATCAAGGAGTCCTGCATGCAAGTGGGATGTGCAGACAGTGGTAAGATTCTGAAATGCAATTAGATTCTGGTTTATGGGCCGAATGTGAGCTGGAGCGAATGTAGGTGTCCAGATGACCTCTAGTCAGGAACATGAGTAGGTTGTAGCTGGGACTACAGTGCTTGTATATTCCCTACTCCCTTTATCATGCTACTGTGTCATATATGTATATATAAAATATAAGTATGTTTGGGTTTAATATGAGTAACAATTGATGATCTGGAAAACATACTCTCCTGAGGGTGTCAAATTATCATAGCTGGTCCAGAGCAGGACCATGTGGAACCTATTGTCAATGCTTGCTGAAGTGGAGTTGATCATGTGGAATACAAGGTGGTGCATGGGACTATTAGCCTTGTAAATAATACGTATGCACAAAGAATGGAAAATATGTGGTCAATTTTGCAGCGATGATAGATGTAATGTGTCCTTGAACATCATGGGACTAGTTTAGCTCATGGGCCAAAATCAATAATTTTTCATGGAAAATATTTACCATGTTAATTATTTGCTCTGTTCAGTGCCTTGACCTTTGCTTCATACCATGCCACAATTTTGGTTGTTCTCCCCATCAGGTATTTGTGGTTGTCTGTCTGAGGTTCAAACTATGAGTAGATTGTATTCTGGATCCCTGCTCATTATGTACAAAGGGGCAGAGTTCATTCTTAATCATATGCAAAGATGCTTCCAAAGTTTGTATCCATTGAGTGTCTGAGTGATTCTTCATCATTTTCATGGATAGAGCTTAGGCTCATCCCTCATCTACGCAATAATTGCATATTGAATTTGGTACGATCAGACACTGATCTATCAGGAGGTTGTTTTGTAAATGCTAATACAAACCCTATATAGCATATACTCACAACACACACAAAATGCTAGAGGAACTCAGTGGGCCAGGCAGTATCTATCGAAAAAATGGAAGGGTCCTGCCGAAGGGTCTCGGCCCAAAACGTCGACTGTACTTTTTTCCATAGAAGCTGCCTGGCCTGCTGAGTTCCTCCAGCATTTTGTGTGTGTTGCTTGGATTTCCAGCATCTGCTGATTTTCTCTTGTTTGTGATTGGATGGCATATGCTCATTTTCATTTACAAGATTAGTTTCCAATGGGCTCACATTACTTTTGGCCGCTCTCTTTGAACTAATTTCATTGTAGTTATTTCATGGTTTGTTGATAACCCTTCTGAGTTTCTTTTAAAATTCCCTTGCAGTAGCTGTTATTTAACCTATCTGGTTCTATCTTCCACATTCACTGGGTCCATTGACTGTTTTCTTTTGCCTTTTAGGTCTCTTTTTATTTAAAAAAAATTACTTCCTTCAGCATCTGAGAAGATTTTGCTGGTCCACACGGATTTTTTTGAACTTCTACCAATGCACAATAGAAAGTACCTTGAAGGGTTGCACCTCAACCTGAAATGGCAACAGCTCTGCTGTGGACAGACAGAACCTGCAGAAAATGGTAAACACTGCCCAGTCACAAGCTCACCACTTCCCACCACTCAGTCTATCTTTACAATGTCATGGTATCATTCATTGAATGGGCAGTGTGCCTGCCATGAAGTCCATTGCCTTTTCTTTCTTCTACCTTCCGAGAGGAGATAGAGGAGCTTGAAAGTCCAGTGACAGACTTAAGAGCAACTTCTTCCTATTGCTATCAGACTTCTGAACCAACCATCTCTTTTGTGCCCCTCCAGGTGATGCTGTCACTTTCACTGACTCTTAGTTCAATCTCTGTTATCAATTTCTTTATTGTCACTTTAGCATTTCTTTTTGCACCACTGCAGATTGCACATCATCACTGCATTGTTTTGCATGCATTGTTGCATTTATTATGAACGTGTAAACTGTAAATCCTGTAGGCTTCATGCAATCAAGGAACATCATTAGCGCCTGGTTTAAATGACACAAGCTAATTTGAATTTGCATTTGCTTCATCGTTTTCCCCAAGAATTACTTTGGCTTTGACCTAGAAATAAAAACAGATATGCTGCGGATGCTCATCAAATCAAGCAGCATCTATGGCTAGAGAAGCAGGATTAACTCTTCAGGTAAATTACTTTTAACCATCCACTGATATTGTCTGATTTGCATATGGCTACGACAGGTTTTTCTTATTTCTTTATCATTTTGATTAGCTTAATTTAATTTTGACGACCGACTTTACACTAAAAGTTTCCTCAAGTTTTTCCTTAAATTCTGTCAAAATGGGAAAAACAAATTGTCGCTCAGCTGTTGTTTCTCCCCCCAAAAAAAACTTTATTCATGAAACTTTCAAATAATCAATACGGTACGTTTAAATAGTGGCATTCCCAGTGCAGTCCGCGTCCATCCTTCTGGGTGTCATGGTGGTACAAACTGGAAGAGCTGCTGCCAAAAGAGACAAACTGCTGAAGGAATTCGATAGCTCAGGCAGCATCTGTGGAGGGAAATGGACAGTCGATACTTCAAGTCAGGACTTCATCTGTACTGAAAGATAGAGAGGAGATCCTAACTATGAAGAGGTGAGGCTAAAGTGTGAGCACAAGGTAACAAGCAAAAGGTGATAGGCAGATGGGGAAGGAAAAGGTGGAAATAGCGATAGAGGCTGGGAGGTGGGAGGTGATAAGTGGAGTTGACAAAGTGCTGTGGATGTGACCCAGGTTTAATTCTCTATTGTTATCTGTGTGGCGTTTGCACATTCGCCCTGTGACTATACGGGTTTCCCACAGGTGCTTCAGCTTTCCCCTGCATTGAAAATATAGGCTAGATGGTTGGTTAATTGGCTGTATAAAGATTCCCCAAAGTGCAGGTGAGTGATAGAATCTGCGGGTGGGGGGTATCTGTTTGTCAATGAGGAGTCAGTGAGTCACATGGCCTGCTTCTAGATTCTATGATACATTAACATGATAATTACTTTTCTTTAATATCCATTCATGGCCAGGCAGACTTGGGGTTCTTTTTATGCCAGAGTAGTGAAACTGTGAAATGCATGGCCACAGATGACTGTGGATGCAAAGTCATTGCGTATATTCAAGGCAGAGGCTGACTGACTCTCGATTAATCATGGCATGAAGGAATTCAGGGAGAAGGCAGGAGATTGGTGCTGAGAGAACAAATGGATCAGCCACGACCAAATGGCAGAGCTGACGTGATGGGCCAAATTACCTAATTCTGCCCCTAGATCTTATGGTCTTAAACATGGGTTTCTACCTAAGAGAGTGTAATGACAGGAGAACCATAAATCATGGCTTTTCCCCTATAGTCTTTGTTTCAGTGTGTACTTCAGCCTGTGAGCTTGGTCCTTGAGCAAACCACCCAGAAGTCTTCCATTTGGGGTCCATCCATCACTGTGCAATAATATAAGGTCAAGTAACTGTGGTCTTATCAATACCCTCTTGTCAAACTTCCATTTATAATTAATGTTTGTAGAGCACAGAAATCTGTCTTAAGAAGTTGATCATATCAATTAAATTTATAAAATCTGTAAGTACATTATACAATTGTACTCAATATCAACATTCAGAATACAAAACAAGTCATTGCACTTATTTATCAGATTAACATGATATTTGCATGTTTCATCTGCTGCCATAAAGAAGAAGATACAGAAGCCTTAGGATCCACACCACAAGGTTCAGTAACAGTTATTACCTGTCAACCATCAGGCTCATGAGAGCCTGTGGGGATAACTTCACTCAACTTGCCCCATTACTGAACTGTTCCCACAACCTATGGACTACTTTCAAGGACTCTTCATCTCATATTCTCCATATTTATTGCTTATTTATTTATTATTATTTTTTGCATTTGCACAGTTTGTTATCTTTTGTACATTGATTGTCTGTACTGTTGGGTGCAGTCTTTCATTGATTCTATTATGTTTCTTGGATTTACTGAGTATTCCTGCAAGAAAACGACTCTCGGGTTTGTATATGGTGACAGATAATAAACTTACTTTGAACTTTGAATTTTGATATTCTTCCAGCAACTGTTGGTATTTGACTCTGCCTGTGTCCTTGGAACCGCCTGCAGAGCTCAGAACCCTGTGTTACACAGCTGTTTGGGTTGAATCATTACAAAGTCCACTCCATAACTCTCTAGACATTCTCGGCAGATGCACATTCCAGAAGGAGATGGATCACTGTCCTGTCCTCCTGAGGTAGCCACTCACTTTCTAAATCTGAACAAATTCCATGCTTGTAGAGGGAGGGAAAATTGTTTCATTAGTGATCCCTTTTAGCTCATGGTTTTATACATCATTCGTGGCACTTGCTTTCCTCAGTGAAAAGGATGAAAACAAATGGAGAGTAACACACTGAAAATGATGGAGGAACCCATTCATCAAGACTAAAAAAAGTAATGGAAATCCCTCTTCAACTTAGGAGTGGAACTGTACTGTGTAATTCATCTGCATTGTAACAGAGGGCAATGGCTTTGAGTCATCCTTATTGACTGCGAGATCAAGGCGTGTGACACCCTTGAGAATGTTTAATGCTAGAACACAAAGCCAAATATCTCTCCTGTGAAAGTATTCAATAATCAGAACAGAAAGCAAGTCCTTATTTCTAATTTATACCCACCCATTAGAAACGAAAGGACCTGAAGTGTTGACAGCACTTCTCTCTCCATAGAAGCTATATAACCTGCAGCATTTGTTGGGGAATATGAAATTGTGATACAGAAGAATCAGAGTAGTGCTCTTCTTTGACAGTTTTTCTGGGTCAAGGTAGGTGTATCTCCATTCTAGCATTTTGAGGAATGAAGGATACAGATACATATATAATTTGTTAACACAGAGTAGGCTGCTATCATACTTACTTGCTATCCATTATGCTGCTGATGTTTAGGAAAGCAATGAAGGTGCTCCAACTCTGACAGTGTTCACAGCTTCCTTCATCATGTCAGTAGCTTCCTTTCAGTTTTCACCACTGTCAGTCATACAATTCCCAGGTGGGGACTCACATTCAGATGCAGAAGGAATCTTCATTGCTGTTTCCATAGCAATTTTGTTTTACCAGTCAGGGTTGTTAGCTCTGTGCTGAACCCCTGCAGCTGCAGCACCAGTGGACCACTCTTCATTTGGCCTCTACCATTCGACCTGCTTGGCATGGGTGACCCTACCAAGAATCAAAGCATAAAGCCCTAACTCCCAGTCAATATAGCTGTCCGGGTCATTGAGGCACGCAAGCCTCCAAACCCTACAACAAGGTGTGGTCTCTTGAAGGGGTACCTACCATTGTCCTGATAAAGCAGTCTTGGCTCGATGCCAAGAAAGTTCAAGATGATGGGAGATCAGGCCTTGAACGAACTAACACACACACGCACGCACACAAGAATGGCTGGATGTTGATTGTCAGTGATCCTGGTGAGATCATCCCTGCCAGGAGATCTGTTGTCATCTAAATGAGACAGCAGACAGGTCCTGAACACCTTATCCAAGCGGATCACCTCCAAAATTGAAGCACTCTTTCAGAAATTCAGCAAATGAAAAGAAGTCTTTAAGAAAACATTTCACACCTTAAAACAAAATCAGATAAATAGTTAGCTACTTCATTCACCACAGGCTGCAGGAAGTTCAGGTTGTTTTTAATGAGCCAGCAAACAAAGTAGGACAATAACCTGTAACTTTCTGCAGAAAGGTATGTAAATCAGTATTTAGTACAAAAACTTTGGAGTTTGCATCTTCTCCTTGTGACTGCATATAATTCTTCTGTATTTCATTCTACATCAAGACTTTTGGGTTAGTTGCTTAAATTGGCCCCTGTATATTACCTGAGCAATATTCTGGAGGTAGAATGAACTGAGATAACTGTAGGATTTGTGTGAGTGAGTGGTTGATAATCAGCTTGGATTTGATGTACCGATAATCCAACATCATCAGATTTATATCATTTAAGCAGTACATTAGTAGAATATTTAAGATGTGGGATTCTAGTTAATTTTCCCACGGATCCTTTGCTGTGTATTTCAGCCCAGATGTTCCTGTCCTAAGGCATTGATACATAAGTCCATAAGATATAGGAGCAGAATTAGGCCATTCCAACCATCAAGTCTGACCATCATGACTGATCCATTTCCCACTCTGTCCCAATCTCCTGTCTCCTCCCCATGACCTTCATGCCCTGATTAATCAAGAACCTCTTAATCTCCATTTTAAATATACTCAATGTCCTGTGGCAACAAATTCCACAGATTCCCCACTCTCTGACTGAAGAAATTTCTCCTCATCTCTGTTCTAAAGCCACATCCCTCTATTCCAAGGCTGTGCCCCCAGTCCTAGATTTCTCCACCATAGGAAACATCCTCTCCACATCCACTTTATCGAGGCTTTTCACATTCAATAGGTTTCAATGCGATCTCCCCTCATTCTTACAAGTTCCAGTGTGCACAGGCCCAGGGCTATCAATCGCTCCTCATGTGATAACCCTTTCATTCTCCGAATCATTCTCGTGAATCTCCTCTAAACCCTCTCCAATGTCAAAACATCCTTTCTTAAATAAAGGGCCCAGCACGATTTTCTCAATATCTGGAGTTGCCTATCCCGGGGCTGACTGAAGAGTTCATGTGAGCCAAGGTGAGGCTTGAGGTGACTCTCTTGGAATCTTGTGACAGTGTTGTACAGGATAACACACCCAGGAATATAACAGGGAGAAAGTGGTGTCGAGCAGAGTCAGTAAAACAGGCAAAAGCAGCACTCAGGTTTGCAGACATGCTGGGCCAGATGCAAGAGGGAGCCTTGGCACAGGCTCAAATAGGCCCATTTGGCAAAAGGCGACAACACAAAAGCAAAGATGAGCTATGGTGGTGGAGGAAGTACAGCGACAGAAGGAGCAGAAGAGGTACGCAAGAACAGTGTCTCAGGCAAAATTGGGACAGTGGACAAGGTGGTAAAACATTGAGAAAAGAAAATTCAGCCAGAACGACTCATGAGAAAAGGAAGGAAGAAAGATTAGCTTCCTTATGAGAGCTGTTTATGATATTCTCCCAACACCCAAAAATCTGAAATAATGGCTCAGTGAAAACCCAGCTTGTCCACTCTGTGGAAGAACAGCAAACCTCAAGCCATCCTCTCATCTTGCAAAATAAGCCTCACTCAAGGAAGATACACATGGAGGCACAACTAGGCCCTCAGATGCTTGGCATCCGTTCTGGAGAAGCAAATGCTGAATAACAACTCTAAGCCCCACATGACTGGAAGAACCACCATCTCCTTTGTCCGGCAAGGACAGACAGTGCCACCCTCACTGACACCGTTGGTGTCAGGCATACTGGAGCCTGCTTGTGACTGGAACGTAGCTGTCAACCTTGAAAAAAGGCTAATATTTCCCCCAAAGTTAGCCACTACAACCCTCAGACCAGACTCGGTCTTGTGTTCCAGCAGCCTGAAGGCTGTAGTAATCTCAGAGCTCACGGTGCCCTGTGAAGAGGGGATATCAGGGGTAAGCTTTTCACTCAGAGAGTGGTGAGTGTGTGGAATAGGCTGCCAGCAACAGTGGTGGAGGCGGATATGATAGGGTCTTCCAAGAGACTCCTGGACAGATATATGGAGCTCAGAAAAATAGGGGGCTATGGGTAATCCTAGGTAATTTCTCAGGTAAGGACGTGTTTGGCACAGCTTTGTGGGCCGAAGGGCCTGTATTGTCCTGCAAGCTTTCTACGTTTCTATGTACTTCCATGGTCAGATTACTGAAGGCAGTCCGAGGCCAGGGCTAGTGGTAAGCTGTAAAAGAACTCTCGGAGGCAGCCGAATGAAGCAACCACTAGAAGAGGAGTGATGGCACCTGGGCCTTAAAATGACCCATGGGTGGCCAGGTGTGAAGGGGGCTGCACCTGGGACACTGGGTCGCGCTGTTGAGCCCTTTGGAGATGCAGTGGGCTCAAACTGACGAAAACATCTAAGAAGAGGTTGCCCACCTGATGACCACTGGGAAACATCTGCCACCCACACACCCCACCTCCAGATCTCTATGTTATGACCCAAGTTAAGATCTGCTTATCAAAGGGATTGAAATATCTAGTCCTGTGAGCTCGAACTACCTGCATATTGAAATCCTCCCCATGGCTGTTGTAACATTGCCCTTTTGACATGCCTTTTCTATCTCCCATTGTAATTTGTAGTCCACATGTGCAATGAAAAACTAAGAACTGATTCTACAACCTGTGAATTCACTTTGAACCTCATGCAGTTTTACAAGAGAAAACCTAAAAAGCTGAAGCTCATCCAGAGCAGAACCTAGACAACAGTCGGAATTACGTTTATTGACGTCCTTTTTCCTATTCAATTCCAATGGGAATGCTGAGAGCACATTGTTGTGATGTGCTTTCACCCACGGGGAATGTGCCATGGTTCGATCTACAACAGCGTCAGTCTGGGGCATGCTGCATGCTTCCGTGTTTGACCTTGGAGGCTCTCCGTGAATGAGCAGAAGGAATCCTGCAATTTCAGCAGATTCTATTCTTTTGTGGTCGCTTTCCATCAATAGGCTCATTTAATTCCAGCCACTATTTTGGACACTTTGTACAGAAATCAGTTTCCAGCCCATCAGATCACTTCTGTGAAGGTATCAGTCAAACCGACTCATGGAAACCTTTGGAAGTGACAGGGAGTTTGAAAGAGCCAGCCTTGTGAAGAATGGAAATCCTACTACAGGGAGTTAGGGAAGGCATGCAGATGATTTGCAGTGGGAGTGAAAGGTTGTTGCGAGGGAATATTCAGAAAATTAAAGAGAAAAGACAAGGCAAAATTGCAGAATAGTTTAATAGGCAATGGTAAACAGTCTCACTGGAAAACACCAAGCATGCAAATAAATCCAGGGTGAGTCAGAGCTAAGAAAAATGGTACAAGAACAAAACTGATAGATTTTATGTGACTGTATGCTCATAGTAAGATAGGTGAATCAATGGCATAGCTACAGTAAATGTCTGATCATCTGCCATTTGACTGTTTGGAAATCCTGAAGTTTCAGTATTTGCCCAACTGGCTGCTCCCTTTTCCTTTCACTGGATTCTCATTCTCTCACTTCCTTCCACACACCGGACTCCCAGTTCTTACACTCTTTTTCACTCACTGGGATCTTAGTTCCCATGATTCCATTCTCCAACTCCAGTTCTTTCAGGCACTTCCCACCCACAAGGCCCCAGGTTCCCAAAATCCTTTTAAGCATACCTGGTGCTCAAGAAAGTATATTACAATGTCATGTAACTTCTTGAAATGTGTAATTAAGAGTCTGTTGGCATATTATTAATACCATCCAAGAATTTTCCAGTCGGGAGCACCGAAATCCTGAACATGCTGGATGAATGGAAAGTTGCTGTAAATTGAGTGATATGGGTTTAAATCAGGACAGTGGTGTCGAGTTAGAAGATCAGTGAGATGTTATTGAATGATGATGCAACAACAATGGGCTTAATAGTTTACTCCTGTTACAAAGATTAGATAAATTTTAGTTTATTCTTGAAAAGTAAAATCAACTGAAAACTGTTGCATATAATTAGAAACAGGACTGCAAGTACCAATAATTGCATACAAAGTTATTTACCAGTTATTCTCAGTGAAAAGTAAGGCTTTGAGGTATGTTGCTGAACAGGAAGATCTAGTATACAGTGGCATGCAAAAGTTTGGGCACTCCTGTTCAAAATTCCTGTTACTGTGAATAGCTAAGCGAGTAAAAGATGAACTAATTTCCAAAAGGCATAAAGTTAAAGATGACACATTTCTTTAATAATTTATACAAGAAAACTTTTTTTATTTCCATCTTTTACAGTTTCAAAATAACTAAAAAGGAAAATGGCCCGAAGCAACGGTTAGGTCACCCTGCATGGCAGTATTTAGCAACACCCCCTTTGGTAAGTATCACAGCTTGTAAACGCTTTCTGTAGCCAGCTAAGTCTTTCAGTTCTTGTTTGGGGGATTTTCGCCCATTCTTCCTAGCAAAAGGCTTCTACTTCTGTGAGATTTTTGGGCCATTTTGCATGCACTGCTCTTTTGAGGTCTATCCACTGTTACGTACCCCGTAACTGGGTTGCCAAACCAGCAGAAATGGAACGCTCGTTGGAGTCTGTGATTACTCGGAACTAATAAAGTTTTATTAAAGAAATAAGTAATACAGTACACTAATCGCAAGGATATAAATGTACCAGGTTAGCAATGATAATACACACATGTACACACAAATAGGGTAATAGGAATCAGCCAAGCTCTATCGCAGTCTAGGGGTAAAATGATCAGTCTTAAGTGAAGCAGAGTTCAGTTCAGTTTAGTGCAGTTCGAAGTAATCACTGTTGTTGTATCGTTGGGGGGAGAGAGAGAGAGAGAGAGAGTGAGAGATGCAGTTGGTTTCGGGCAGACCTTTTGATGTCTTCTGATCCCGCTGTGGTCACCGACTGTGACCCCTCCGTTCCGGATACGATCATTCTTCCGCGGTGAACACGGCACCCAGGCAAGGGCGGACACACACCCCAGGTTCCCACCGATCGTACCTTTACACCCTGTGAGCCTCTGACCGATTTCCCGCGAACCGGTCCTCCAAACTCCCACCAACTTGTGGGGGCACACTGCTCTTTCCAGGGTCTCGTGGCATCACGTGCCTTAGCAAACCTGCTCTTTTTATTCCCTGCTGGGGTATCACGTGTCCATCAAACTTCAAATAGTTCAGGTTCAAAGCAAACGGTCTGTCAATATCTGAATTGTGTTTCTTTCTCGTTAATCTCTCTCTCTTCTCTCTTATTAGCATTTTGAATGTTTCTTCATTGTCTTCCATTATCTCTCTCATTAGCATCATCCGTCCGGTAGCTCTGCTTGGCGTCACACATGACACCACAGATTCTCGATGATGTTTAGGTCAGGGGACTGCAAGGGCCATGGCAAAACCTTCAGCTTGCGCCTCTTGAGGGAGTCCATTGTGGATTTTGAGGTGTGCTTAGGATCATTATGCTGTTGTAGAAGCCATTCTCTTTTCATCTTCCGCTTTTTTACAGACGGTGTGATGTTTGCTTCCAGAATTTGCTGGTATTTAATTCAATTCATTCTTCCCTCTACCAGTAAATGTTCCCCGTGCCACTGGCTGCAACACAAGCCCAAAGCATGATCGATTCACCCTCGTGCTTAACAGTTGGAGAGGTGTTCTTTTCATGAAATTCTGCATCCTTTTTTCTCCAAACATACCTTTGCTCATTGCGGCCAAAAACTTCTATTCAAAAAGTTCAGAAGAACATCTGAACAAGCCTGATGCATTTTGGAAACAATTCCTGTGGACTGATGAAATTAAAATAGAACTTTTTGGCTGCTTTGGGCTTGTGTTGCAGCCAGTGGCATGGGGAATGTTTACTGGTAGAGGGAAGAATGAATTCAGTTAAATGCCAGCAAATTCTGGAAGCAAACATCACACCGCCTGTAAAAAAGCCGAAGATGAAAAGAGGATGGCTTCTACAACAGGATAATGAACCTAAACACACTTCAAAATCCACACTGGACTACCTCAAGAGGTTCAAGCTGAAGGTTTTGCCATGGGCCTCACAGTCCCCTGACGTAAACATCATCGAAAATCTGTGGATAGACCTCAAAAGAGCAGTGCATGCAAGACAACCCAAGAATCTCTCAGAACTAGAAGTCTTTTCCAAGGAAGAATGGGCAAAAATCCCCCAAACAAGAACTGAAAGACTTAGCTGCCTACAAAAAGTGTTTACAAGCTGCAATACTTGCCAAAGGGGGTGTTACTAAGTACTGCCTTGCAGGGTGGCCAAACTTTTGCTTTGGGCCCTTTTCCCTTTTTGTTATTTTGAAACTGTAAAAGATGGAAATAAAGAAGTTTTCTTGTTTAAAATATTAAAGAAATGTGTCATCTTTAGCTTTATGCCTTTTGGAAATTAGTTCATCTTTTACTCGCTTAGCTATTCACAGTAACAGAAGTTTTTAACAGGGGTGCCCAAACTTTTGCATCCCACTGTATGTTCCCAGAAAGTGATGTCTCAGGTAGACAGAAAGAGTGGCAAAGAAGGGATTTGGCACGTTGGTCTTCATCAATCAGGGCACGGAGTATGGAAATTGGGATGTCATGAAGTAATTGTACGAGGCATTAGTGAGGCTGCACATAGTGTGTTGCATTCCATTTTGGTCAATTTGCTGTTGGAAACTTGCCATTAAGCTGGAAAGAGTGCAGAAAAGATTTTTGAAAATGTTGCCAGATTTGAGGGCTTGAGTTTAAGAGAGAGCTTGGCAAGAAAGGACTTTAGTTCTTATAGAATGGGTAAATGTGTACAGTTTATTTTCCCAGGGCTAGGGAATCAGGAACAAGAAGCCATAACTGTAAGGTGAGAGGGAAAAGATTTAACAGGAACCTGAGGGGTAACATTTTCACATAGAATACAGTACATATATGGAACAAGCTGGAGGACTAAGTGGTTGATGTAGGTGGGCATAATAACCATATTTTGAAAAACAATTGGACAAGTACATGGATAGAAAAGTTTAGAAAGATCTGGAACAAACACAAGCAAATGCGACTAGCTTAGATGGGCATCTTAGAAACATACATAGAAACAGAAATCCACAGCATATTACAGGCTCTTTGTCCCACAGTGACTATAGTCCCATAGCCGACTATGTAACCTATTCTAGAAACTGTCTAGAATTTCCCTTTCACATAACCCTCTATTTTTCTAAGGTCCATTTACCTATCTAAGAGTTTCTTAAAAGACCTTATTGTATCCGCCTCTACCACCTTCGCTGGCATTGCATTCCATGCACCCACCACATCTTAGTCAGGTGAGTTGTACTGAAGGACTTGTTCCCATGATTTATGACTCTATGGCTCTACCTTCTATTTGTGATATCCCCATTGTAATGAGTGGAATCCTGATTCTTGCCTAGTCTCTAATCTGGTAGAGTATTGTTCAGTCCATGTGCTGAGGACCTCAGCCAGTTGGTACTCTACAGCTAGAGCCTACGTGGAGTCCAGCGCACAATGCAAAGCTGAATTCCTGCCTCTCCTTGTCTTTCTCAATTGAGCCCTCCCCAAACACCCAAGAGTCAAGCAGCATTTCCTGGGAGTCATTTTGTAATCCTTGACCTCAACCTGGATGAAAAATCTGTTGGACAGAAGGATTTGAGTTTGAAGTCTGTAATACTGTAGCAAAACAAAATAAAAGTCCACATCATCAGTGAATCATACAAATATTTGCTATCTACGTAAAACTGCTACATCAGTCGGTGTCAATAATGATTGTGTTCCAAAATGCAATGACATCCTGAGGTTAATGTGCCCTCTTATTTGTTATGTGGCCTCTACATTTGGTGCTTGCTGACAGAATGTTCATATCTTTGAACGGGGCTAGCACAGCGGCACTACTGTCAGAGCTGCTGCCTTGCACCTCCGGTGACCCAAGTTCAATCCCAACCTCAGACACTGTCAAATTCTCACTGATCCTCCAAGGTGCTCTTGTTTCCTCCCATGTTCCAGAGGCGTGCAGTTTGGTGGTTTAGCTAGCTGCTGTAAATGACCCCAAACATAGTTGGGAGTTCATGGAATATGAGAAAGGAAAGGACAAGGGACAAGGTCTGACTAAGGCCAAGTGACTTTCTTCTGTATCTTGAAGAACTTTAAGAAATGAGAAATTATGCAAGACAAAATACGGTTTGCGGATTGCATTCCCAGTTAAAATTATAGAGTCACAGAATTCTACAGCAACTTACAACCCAATTCTTCTATGCCAAGTAAATCCTACTTTCCTGTATTTGGTTTGCATCCCTTTTACCCTTTCCCATTCCTGTACTTGTCTAAATGTCTTCTATACATAGTAATTATGTAACGACCTCTACCACTTCCTCCGGCAGTTTTTTCCATATACCAAGCACCTTCTGTGTGAAAAACTTGTCCATCAGGTCTCCTTTAATTTTTTCCCCATCCCCTTAAACGTATAACTACATTGAAGTACTCCACTTGACAGGGGTCCCTACCTATACTTTACGCAGAGTGCTGTGGCTTTAGTGTGTTCCATCTTTTGCATACAGCACAGAAACAGACCATCTCAGAAATTTTTAGGTGTCCTTGAAATGCTTGGAAGAGTGAGATGGTGCAGAGCAGTTGCTCCAGGTTTGAGTTTGCTAACAGACAGATCTCAGCAAGAATCACTCACATAGGGACAGTCTTCAGTGTTGACCTCTTCCTTCTCATGCTCCACTTTCCCATGTAGTCATTGGTGGAATGTGTTGTTCTGTGATTAAACTGGAAATACTGCAGAAAAGGTTTATGAGGACGAGAAAGCCTGAATAATAGGGAAAGATTGGACAGGCTGGGTCTTTGTTAACTGAAGCGCTGGAGAAAGAGGGCTGGCCTTATAGAGTTTTATAGAATGAGGGGCATAGAGACGGTGGATGGGGGCACTCTTTTCCTCAGAATAGGCTAGTCCAAAACTAGGAGCCTGCATACAGGGTGAAAGGGGAAACATTTAAATTGGACCTCAGGGGCGACTTTCATGCAGAAATCGGTGAGTACATGGATTAAGCTGAGAGAAGAAGTAGCTGGGCAGGTACAGGAGTGTCATTTAAGAAGCACTTAGATAGGTACGTAGAGGAGTGGAGCTTAGAGGGATATGGGCTGAACGCAGGAAATTGGGACTAGACAGGTGGGAGCAATGATTGGCATGGACTTAGTGAAGCAAGGAGCCTATGTCTGTGCTGTATTGCTCTATGATTCTATGACTCTATGATCCCAGAGAAGTCAATAAGCAGGGGATCATTGACCTATAGAGCATGGAAACAAGTTCATGTCAATGATTAGTCTCCCATGAGATTGATGGCATAAATATGGCACCTCTTTATGAGAGAGCCGTACCATTTAGACCATAAGACATGGGAACAGATTTAGGCTATTTGACCCATTGACTCAGTCATGGCTAATCCCACTCCTAAATAGTTCCTGCTATGCTACATTTGCTGGCAACAACGGGACCCAGATGATTGCTCCTCACTCAGAAATAGTTCCATCCCAGTTATATTCAGTGGCTTTGTTGCCCAATTTCTCCCCCTTCCTTTTGTCAGAGGGTAAACCTGGCTAGTTCTGTTGATTCAGTAGGGGTGTGGTTAAAATGAGCCTGTATGGGTGGTGAACATACTGTACAGCTCATGTTTGCTATCTGACATTAGTATTATCAATAATGTCTTCTACTGTTATAGAATGTCAGACAACACATTTAGGCAAGATGTGGAACTAGCCACCAAAATGATTCCTTGTACAGATAACTGCTATAGCAGCTGATTTCATAACAAACCTTGCATTATAGAAAGTTGTGTTATGGCTGAGCTATAACCAATAGGGTACATGTAAAGCAAACAATTTTCCTAATCCATTGTTCATATTATAACCAGCACATGATGATAGCAGAACTACCTGGGTAATGGTTCAAAGTTCAAAATATATTAATTGTCAAAGTACATCTTCTACCTGAAACTTTGAGATATGTCTTCTTGCAGGTAGCCAGAAAAGAGGCACAATGGAACCATCAAAAACATACACACACAATGAAGTCTGTCATACACCCAATGTGCAAGCAATAAAGAAATAAACAAATAACATACAAACCATTAACCACCGGGCCCCTGAAAACAAGTCCACAGCCATCAAGCCTTCACATAATGAAGGCTCACAAATTTTGTGAGCCATTTCAGAACTTATGAGGGATGTGGGCGAAATGCAAGCAAATGGGACTCACTCAAGTAGAGGTATTAATCAGCATTCATGAGCTAAACCAAAGGGCATGTTCCTGTGTTATATAACTCTGCGACACTACAATTCTATTTCAGCTGCTGACCTTAGCTTTAGTTGTTAGAATGTGCATTGCAAAAATTCAAAGTTCAAAGGTCAAAGTCAATTTATTTTCAAAGTACATATATGTCTCCACATACAACCCTGTGATTCATTTCCCTGTGGGCATACTCAGGAAATCGATAGAAGAGTAACTGACACAGGATCAATGAAAGATAAACTAGAGAGCAGAAGAAAACAAACTATGGAACTGCAAATATAAGTAAATAGCAATAAATAATGAGAACATGAGATAAGGAGTCCTTAAAGTGAAATCACTGGCTGTGGGAACATTTCAATGATAGGGCAAGTTGTGTCAAGAGCATGATGGTCGAGGGGTAAATACTGTTCTTGACCCTAGTGCTGTGAGCCCTGGGGCTCTTATATCCTTTACCTGATGGCAGCAGTGAGAAGAGAACTCGGCCTAGTTAGTGGGGATCTGTGATGCTCTCCTACGACAATGTTTCATGTAGATGTGCTCAATGGTTGGGAGGGCTTTACCCATTATATACTGAATCCTTTTGTAGTCTTCATTAGCCAAAAGTACACATGGCTTTTCGGATATTCAGAAGTTGTTCCATACAACTTGGTAAATTTAGAGACTTGTTTCCAGATTGCCCTATGTCATACTTGGAGGCCATTTTGATTCTCAAGTCCATGCCGACTCACAGGGCAATCCCCCACTGTTTTTCCCTGTAGCCTATTTTCCTCATATTCACATCAACTCTCCCATGTAGTGCTATTGAAAATAAATATTGGGAGATAGGATCATACTGGTTGGAAACATCCCCCAGAAAGGAAAAATTGGGTCTTACCTAACACAGGGGGCATCTAGATGGGATTGTTGCGGAACCTGATGGTCAACATGAGTGAGGAGTTCTCAGAGCTTAACGGGCCATAGCTTCTGAATTCCTGTCTCTGTTCAAGCAGGATTTCTGCTTCCTCCTTCCTAAGGTGATTAGTAGGGCCAGATAAAAAGGCTTGTGATGCGCAACATGAAAATTAGCCCTTTAAATGTCAGGAAAGCATATTGAGTTGACATCCAATTTTGACTTGTCATAGAGGGAGTAACATATCATGGAAACAGGGTCTTTGGCTCAATTCGTCCATGCCAACAAAGATGCACATCTAAACTAATCCCATTTGCCTGCTATTGGCCCATATCTCTCTAAATCTTTCCTATCCATGTACCAGGACTTAGCATAACCCATGTTTGTATTGTTACGTACCCCGTAACTGGGTTGCCAAACCAGCAGAAATGGATCACTCAGTTGGGGTCTGGAGTACTAGAACTAAGAAAGTTTTATTAAAGAAACAAGCAACACAGTAATCGAAAGGATAATAAATGCAACAGTTCAGTGATGATAAACACACATGTGCACAGCATTAAGATAACAGCATCAATCAAGCTCTATCGTTGTCTAGGGGTAAATGACCAATTTCAAAATGACTCAAAGTTCAGTCCAGTTCAGTTCGCAGTAATCGTTGCCATGGCGATGGACAAGGTGGGGGAAGAGAGACATAGAATAGGAACAACTGATCATTCAGAACGGCTTCACTCACAGACCAGCGGGATGGCTCACAAACAGCATTTGGGCGGGTCCTTGGTGATGTCACCTGAGGTCACCGACTGTGACCCCTCCTCCAGATGCGGTCGATCCTCTGCAGTGAACCCGGCACCCAGGCAAGGGCGGACACACACCGGGTTCCCGCTGATCGTACCTTTCCACCCTGGTCGTTGTCTGGCACTTCTCACCCACTCGTGAGAAGCGTACCGCTTCCAGGGTCTCGTTACCTCGGGTGGCGTGTGTGTCTGTCTTAGCGAACCTGTCCCTTTTTATCCCCCTGCTGGGGTATCGCCTGTCCATCACTTCAAACAGTTCAGGGCTCAAAGGGGGGAGCAGCTCCAAACAGCTCTTCCTCCCACATCCCTTCATTACACATCTCCAGACGCTGCTCCATTGTTCCTTATCTCTCCTTCCCCTGAGGGCAGGTGGCAGACCAACTGCTGATGCCACTGATGCTAGCCCAGGCCAGCAAACATCTTAATTTTATGTGTATTCTCGTAACAGTATGTAGTCTAGGAGGAGGCCATTTTTAGTTCTTCAGTCTATGCCAGCACACAAAGAAATCGAACTTCCCCATGAAAACTATTCACCCCAAAATCCAATTAACTATGCTCAGTTTCCACCAATCACCTACACATCAGGGGCAATTTGCAGAGGCCTCTTGACCCACCCACTCACAGATCTTTTGGATGTGGGAGGAAACTAGATGAAACCTACATGGGCACAGAGAGAACATGCAAGCTCCAAGTAGACATCATTAGAGGTCAAAATCAAACTTGGTTGTTATGCCAGATGAGTTGTTGATTATCCCTAAATTTCAACATGGATTCTGAAGTGACTTAGTAATCTATTCTGGACTTATTGATGTACCTGTAGTTGGTGCCGCGTCTTCTCGCATCATCATTGCAAGGGTCTTCTATCTGTAAGACATCCATCTACAAAGAATAGGGATGGTAATCTAGCTGTGCACTTGGGACCTGATGCAGTGCCATGGGTCTCGGTTAATGAGGAGTTTAAAAAGAAGATGGAGTGGCCTGGACTCTCCCTGTTCAGAGAAGATTGCAGTTGTGATGTGGGAAGTGCTCCACTGTCTTCGGACTCCGCCCCTTGAAGCCGACACATGGGAGGTTTAAGCTGGTTAATAAACACCACTGCATTCTCAAAATTGTCAGTGTGACAACACTTCAGTGCAAGGAAATGGTAAATACATAGGGTGGATACTGAGAAACTGTTCTCCATAACAAAGACACACCTATAACCAGAAGTCATTGGCCCATAGTGAGGAGTAAGAGGAAATACAAGGAAAATGTATTCACTCAGAGGGTAGTTGGAATTTAGAATGCACAATCTGAAAAGATGGTGGGGGGTGGGTACTCTGACAACATTTAAAAAGTATCTGGGCAAACGGTTGAATCGCCAAGACATAGAAGGCTATGGATCAAGTGCTGGTAATAGGTAGGTGCTTGATGGGTAGCATTGATAGGATGGGCTGAAGGGCTTATTGCAGTGCTGAGTGACTCAATGACCATGACTCTAAGATCCACCACATACTGCAGGTCATTCTGGTTGTGTTGAGGCTTTATGGAACACAGGCTGGATCACAAAGCACCTTTGGTTACCATACTTTCAGAAGGAAGTGTTGTCACTGATGATAAAATAAGTAACTAAACTAACTGGGCCCAAAACACACGCATTCTTATGACTCAAACATGCTTTTTATTTTACTTGCACACAAAGAGATCAGCATGGCCCCTGTCACCCACACTTTTCTGCTATTTTTATACAGAATTGGCTTTATCAGTTAGAGTGTATGTTTGAATCCCTTACTTGCAAGACCAATCGCCATTCACTATAGCGAAATTAAAAGCTAAATAAAACTTCAAACTGGCAAAAAATGACATTTTGCAGTTAGTAAAGCAACTGTCACTTTGTCAGTGAGTATGTGTTACATCCTTCCATTGTTTCTGTCTCATCTCTCTCCAGCACCCCCTTTTGAGGTAAGGGTTGCTATATTTTAGGAAGACCTTTCTGGAAACTGTCTCACTACGAAGATCTCACTCAGCTGGCTTCAGTATACACTGTCGCAGTTACACCAGCCTATCTCCTCTGTAATAAGAAGAGGTGTCTCCAGCAGTCTTACTTCAAAGGTTTCATTTGACTACAACTGTCTCAGGCCATCCATGCTTGGATGGTGCCTTTAACCCTTGCCTTACCACAACTTCCACAGGCATGAAGGTCCCAGAGAGCATGGAGAAAAAAAAAGATCAGTGGAATCATAGAGACACATGAGATCATGAGATTGCCGACCCTGATTCAAGATTTTGACCTGAAATTGTTGGAGGGATGAGGGATTTTAGCTGCAAGAATAGATTAAGATGACTGGGATTATTCTTCTTGGTGCAAAGAGATTCAAGAGGCACTGTGTTAGGGATATACAAGTGGTTGGTTGGACTACATCACAAGATGCCGCAGAAGGTCACAGCCCTCCCCAGTGTGAATGATATCTTTAAAAGCAGTGGTTCAAGAAGGCGACATTTATCATTCGGGACCCTCAATATCTGGGTTATGCCTTTTCTCATCACGGCTCAGGAAGTACAGGAGCCTGAAGATCCACACTTATTCCCCTTATTCCCCTCTGCCGTCAGATTTCTGAATTGTTCATGAACACTACCTCTCTATTTCTCTTTTGCAGTATTTATATATAAAGAGAGCAGTTCACAGATGCCTTCAAGGCCACAATGGAGAACTACTTGGGTGACAGTACCTCCACTGACTCCAGTAGCTGCAACTTGGTAATACCATCTACAGCTCAGCCACAACTGCATTTGGGAAAAAGCACAAGAACGCACACAGGTACGAAGCACACTGAGAAGGGTTTCCGCCTGAAACATCGACTGTACTTTTAATCCATAGATGCTGCCTGGCCTGCTGAGCTCCTCCAGTATTTTGTGTGTGTGTTGCTCGGATTTCCAGCATCTGCAGATTTTCTCTTGACTGCCGCATCTCTCTCCTTTGTACTGTGGGGAAATATTGGCATGACTTCAGAGCCTTGCATCCAGAGTCTACCCAGAGTCCCAGTGTGGGTTCAGAACATGCAGATCTGCAGTGGACATGATCTTCTCACTTGTGCCAGCTGCAGGAGAAGTGTTGAGAGCAGCAAAAGCCACTGTATACAGCCTTCATTGATCTGACCAAGGCATTTGACCTCATCAGCAGAATCGGACTCTTCAAACTCCTGCTGAAGATAGGTTCCCCCCACCCCCAAAACTGCATAGCATCATATCATCCTTCCACAAGGACAAGCACAGCACTGTCTGCTTCAGCGGATCAACTTCTAATGCCTTTCCAATGAGCAGCAGTTATGACACCAATCTTCTTCTCTATGCTCCTTCTCTATGCTATCACAGACTGCACTGTAGGCATCTACCTTTGCACAGAGCTGATAGCAAGCTGTTCAACAACACTTGCTTGCACTCTGAGACCAAAGTTAGGACAGCCCTCGCCTGCGAAATGCTGTTTGCAGATGATGCAGCATTGGCGTCACACACGGTGAAGGTAGGCTCCAGCAACTGATTGACCACTTTGTCTATGCATGCAAGGAATTTGGGTTAACCATCAAGATGATGAAGACAAGCATCATGGCCCAGGGTGCAGAATCTCCGCCAAACTTCACCATTGATGGTTGCTCTTCTGATGTAGTCGAGTACTTCACCTGTGTAGGGTCAACCACTACCAGCTCCCTGTCCCTCGAAGCAGAGGTGAACAGCAGGATTGCCAGAGCTGCAGATGTCATGTCCAGACTGAACAAGAGAGTGTGAAACAACAGACAGCTGACAAAGAAGACCAAACTCTGTGCGTACCAGGCATGTGTGGTCAGCACACTCCTCTACGCCAAGAGAAAGAAAACCCCAAGGCATTCTACAAGTATGTGAAGAGCAACAGGATGAGCCCTGTGAGAATAGAAGCAGTCACGAACAATAGTGGAAACATGTGCATGGAGTCAGAGGAGATAGCGGATGTACTTAATGAATAATTTGCTTCGCTATTCACCAGTAATAAGGACCTTGGCAATTGTAGGGATGAATTACGGTGGACTGAAATGCTTGAGCACATAGAAATTTAGAAAGAGGATGTGCTGGAGCTTTATAAAGGTATTAAGTTAGATATGTCACCAGAACCAGACAAGATATACCCCAGGCTACTGTGGGAAGTGAGGAAAGAGATTGCTGAGACTCTGAAAATCTTTGCATCATTTATAAGGACGGGAGAAGTACCAGAAGATTGGAAGGTTCCAAATGTTGTTCGCTTGTTCAAGAAAGGGAGTAGAAATAACCCAGGAAATTATAGACCAGTGAGTCTTACTTCAGTGGTGGGCAAGTTGTAGGAGAAGATCCTGAGAGGCAGGATTTATGAGCATTTGGAGTGTCATAATCTGATTAAGGATAGTCAACATGGCTTTGTCAAGGGCAGGTTGTACCTTACGAGCCTAATCAAATTCTTTGAGGATGTAACAAAACACATTGATGAAGGTAGAGCAGTAGATGTAGTGTATATGGATTTCAGTAAGACATTTGATAAGGTTCTCCATGCAAGGCTTATTCAGAAAGTAAGGAAGCATAGGATCCAAGGAGACCTTGCTTTGTTGATCCAGAATTGACTTGTCCATAGAAGGGAAGCGGGGGTTGTAGATGGTTCATATTCTCCATGGAGGCCGATGACCAGTGGTGGTCCACAGGGATCTATTTTGTGAGCCCGCCTCTTTGTGATTTTTATAATTGATCTGGATGAGGAAGTAGAAGGGTGGGTTAGTAAGTTTGCTGATGACACAAAAATTGGGGTGTTGTGGATAGTCTGGAGGGCTGTCAAAGGTTATAGTGGGATAATGATAGGATGAGAACTGGGCTGAAAAGTCTCAGACGGAGTTCAACCCAGATAAGTGTGAAGTGGTTCATTTTGGTAGGTCAAATTTGAAGACAGAATATAATATTAATAGTAAGACTCTTGGCAGTGTGGAGGATCAGCGAGATCTTGGGGTCCATGTCCACAGGACACTCAAAGCTGTTGCGCAGGTTGACAGTGTTGTTAAGATATAAGAAAGCATATGGTGCGATGGCCTTCATCAATCTTGGGATTGAGTTCAAGAGCTGTGTGGTAATGTTACAGCTTTGTAAGACCTTAGTTAGACGCCACTTGGAGTACTGTGTTCAGTTATGGTTACCTCACTACAGGAGAGGATATGGATGCTATAGAGAGAGTTAAAGTCTGTCCCGAGCCATAAGCATCAGGCCGGTGCTTATGCTGGTTTCCGTGGCATGAAGCGACTGAGAGTACGAGACTCCCCACTAGGTAGGACACCAGTCTATCACGAGGTTAAAATGCCAGTACCCATTTTCAGCTGGGTGGACTGGAGCAGTGTGTGGTTAAGTGCCTTGCTCAAGGACACAACACGCTGCCTCGGCTGGGGCTCGAACTCACAACCTTCAGATTGCTAGTCCACCGCCTTAACCACTTGGCCACGCGCCACACTATAGAGACAGTGCAGAGGAGACTTATAAGGATGTTGCCGGGATTGGAGAGTGTGCCTTATGAGAATAGGTTGAGTGAGCTTGGTCTTTTCTCCTTGGAAGTTTGGAGGATGAGAGGTGACCTGATAGAGGTGTATAAGATGATGAGAGGCATTGATTGTGTGGATAGTCAGAGGCTACTTCCCAGGGCTGAAATGGCTAACACGAGGGGGTATAGTTTCAAGGTGCTTGGAAGTAGGCACAAGGGGGATGTCAGAGGTAAGTTTTTCACACAGAGAGTGGTGGGTGCGTGGAATGCACTGCTAGCAAAGGTGGTAGAGGCAGAAACAATAGGAATAGGGTCTCTTAGATAGGTACATGGAGCTTAGAAAAATAGAGAGTTATAAAGTAGGGATATTCAAAGCAGTTTCTAGAGTAGGTTACATGGTAACCTACGTGGTAACAACATTGTGCGCTGAAGGACCTGTAATGTGCTGTAGATTTCTATGTTCTATGTTCATGCTAAGAAAAATGGCTAAACTCATTCTGCCTACATTGCCTCAGGCACAACTTGCTCATCTCCTGGTGGGACAGAGTCACCAACACAGAGGTTCTCCTGCAGACTGACACCTCCAGCATCCACGCACTATTCAGCCGCAGAAGCCTCAGATGGTTGGGCCATGTCCAGCGGTTGGACCGGGGACGCACTCCCGAGGACATGCAGCACGGTGAGCTGTAACGGGGGTTACCGCCCCCGAGGAAGACCATGCCTCCGCTACAGGGATGTCTGCAAGCGTGACATTCAATCTCAAAACATGGGAGGATACAGTTGAAGACCAGCCAGCATGGAGGGCTGCAGTCAAAAGCGATGTAGAACGTGCTGAGATAGCAAGGACCAACAAGCGAGCCAGAAGGAAAGCCAGAGTTGTATCAGCCAGAGCACCTTCCTCCTTCATCTGCAGCCACTCTGAAAGAGACCGGCACTCCAGAGTGGGTTTGTACAGCCCCTCTAGAAAATGCAAATAACCCCAAGGCTACAACCTCAAGAACCATCAGAAAAAGTGTCCCACCATCGTCTCTCGATACATACAGTTACTGAAGATGACGATGATGTAAGTATTGATTTATTTATTATTGTAACCTAATTATTTTTAATGTCTTGCACTATACTGAAGCAATAAGATGACAAATTTAACAATGTAGGTCAGAGTTAAGGATCCTGATTCTGATGCAGCCTCCACAGTACTCTGAGGTTGAGAATAGCAGAGGTTTACCATCTCCTGCAAGAGGAAGCTGGTCAGTACCTCTAGTTGAACTCCGCCTTTTTGTGTGTTTCCCCCTAGCTTTCAGTCTGTGGTTGTGTATTTCCACGTGCTTCTGCTCTACTCCAGCCCCTGTATTACTGAGTCCTCTGCCTCTCACCTGTTCCTCATTATTACCTGGATTGCTGCCACCTGTGTCTCATTGTGCTCCACCTATTGTCTGCCTCTCTGTTTATTGCCCAGGGTATTTCAGTCCTGTGTTTTCACCTGTTTGTTGCTAGATTGTGCCAATGAGTTTTCCTGAGCCTTTCCAGCATTTGTATCTGTACTCTTTCTGTCTGAATATTGACTCTGTCTGTTTCCTGATTCTGGTTTTTGGACTTCTCTGGCTGTTTCAATCTCTTCCTGAACTTTGATGCTGAATTTGTTTGCACCTTGGGATTTGCTACACAATTAAAATCACTTTGTATACAGTACTGGGTCTGTGACTGGATCCCTGTTCTAGTGTCCTGACAGTACGGTCTGGCCATAATGGATCCAGCAGACCCTAGTTGTCTGAGAGCTGCCCTAGAACAGCAGGGAGAAATGCTGGTGAGACTCCAGAACTAGCTGGAGTCTGTGTTCAGGGTAGCAGAGTCGCTTTCTGCTGATGTAGCTAATCTTGGGGCCCAGACTCAATCACTCCAGCTGCCCTAGAGTGTCCATCAACTTTCTGTGACTACATCTTCCACCCTGCCCTCCATGTCCTTGCATCCTCCTCCTGTCCAAGAGCCCGGTCTGCCTCCTCCAGAGAAGTACTTGGGTGAGCCCGATACCTGCCACTCTTTTCTTTCCCAGCACACCCTTATTTTTGAATTACAACCAACAACATTTCCGACTGATTGAGCCAGGGTAGCCTACGTCATCACCCAGCTGTCCAACCGAGCTGGAGAATGGGGAACAACTGTCTGGGAGACAGGCTTCCCTTTCTGTGGTAGTTGTCAGTTATTTTCTGAGGAAAGTCCCGGGCCACTCCCCTGCTGCCTCATTGTCTGTATGATTGCACCATTGACCTCTTGCCTGGCACATCTCCCCCAAGGAGCTGCCTGTATTCCCTGGTCCATACCTGAAACGGAAGAGATGAATAAGTACATTCAAGAGCCCCTGGCTGCAGGCATCATCCGGCCATCTTCCTCCCCTGCTGGTGCCGTTTCTTTTCTTTCTTGAAAAGAAGGACGGCTCCTTGCGTCCATGCATTGATTACCGGGGACTGAATGAAGTCACTGTTAAGAACCGCTACCCTCGTCTGCTCATGACTTTGGCACTTGAGCTACTGCAAGAAGCCTCAGTTTTCACCAAGCTTGATCTCCGTATCACCTTGTCTGCATCCGCGAAGGGGACGAGTGGAAGATGGCCTTCAACACCACCTCAGGCTATTACTAGTATCTGGTCATGCTGTTCGATCTCACCAATGCCCCTGCCATCTTCCAAGCCCTGGTAAATGATGTTCTCAGGGACATGCTGAACCAACTTGTTTTTGTGTATCTCGATGACATTTCACTTTTTTTGTCTAAGTCCCTTGCTGAACACACAGGCCATGTCTGCAGAGTTCTCCAGCGCCTTCTTGAGAACCAGCTCTTTGTGAAGGCAGAGAAATGTGAGTTTCATCGCAATACAGTCTCCTTCCTGGGTTACGTAATTTCAGACAGTTCCATTCAGATGGACCAACAGAAGGTCAAGGCAGTGGTCAAATGGCCCTAACCTTTGACTCGTCGGGAGTTGCAACGCTTCTTGGGCTTCGCTGACTTCTATTGCCGCTTCATCAGAAGTAACAGTACACTGGCTGCACCACTCGCTGCTCTTACCTCATAGGCTGTCAGATTCTACTGGTCCCCTGCAGCTGAAAAAGCATTCTCTGACCTGAAGGAACATTTCACCTCTGCCCCCATCCTGATTCAACCCGACACCCACTGGCAGTTCATTGTGTAGGTGGATGTGTCTGACACTGGTGTAGGAGCTGTTCTCTCTCAGCGCTTGGCCATGAATGAGAAGGTACACCCCTGCGCCTTTTTCTCTCACCGGCTCACTCCCACGGAGCGGAATTATGATGTCGGAAACGGGGAGCTGCTGGCTGTGAAGCCAGCTCTGGAGGAATGGAGGCATTGGCTGGAGGGAGCCAAGGTACCATTCTTAGTCTGGACTGATCACAAGAATCTGGAATATGTCCGTACTGCCAAACATCTTAACTCCTGTCAAGCTTGTTGGTCCCTATTTTTCTCAAGATTCAATTTTACTCTGTCTTTCTGCCCTGGTTCCAAGAATGGAAAACCTGATGCCCTCTCCCAAAGATTTCCCTCCTCTGGTACCCCTGAGGTACCCAATGCCATGCTCACTGTCTCGTGGGTGCAGCACAATGGGACATTGAATCCATTGTGCAAGCTGCTCAACAGAGCGAGGCAGCCCCTAGTCAATGCCCCACTAACCGTGTTTGTGTTCCCAGCTCTGTCCGCTCACAGGTATTGCAGTGGGCTCATTCTTCTAGATTACCCTGTCACCCTGGAACCGAGCGTACTCAGGCCTTCATCAGTCAGTGGTTCTGGTGGCCCTCCATGGGAGATGACATCCACAACTTTGTCTCAGCCTGCTCAGTCTGCTCAAGGCAAGCACTCTAACTGGTCACCTGCTGGTCTGTTACAACCCCTGTCTATCCCCAAGAGACCCTGATTTTGTCACCGGTCTTACCCCATCAGATGGTAATACCACCATTCTCACAGTAGTTGATCATTTTTCCAAGTCTGTACACTTCATTCCTTTACCTAAGCTCCCCTCTGTCAAAGAAACAGCTAAATTTCTCGCACTGTATTTTCTTTAATTACATGGTTTACCTGTAGATGCTGTGTCAGACAGGGGCTCTCAATTGACATTCAACTTCTGGAGGGCAATCTGTAACCTTCTGGGTGCCTCTGAGTCTGTTTTCAGGATTCCACCCACAGACCAATGGCCAGACCTAGTGGGCCAACAAACAGCTGGAGACTGTATTGTGGTATCTGGTCTCCCATAACCCCTCCGCTGGAGTCAGCAACTACCCTGGGCCGAGTGCACCATAAACTCTCATCTGTACTCATCCACTGGTTTGTCCCCTTTTAAGTGCTGCCTTGGCTACCAGCCTCCACTGTTACCTGCCCAGGAGGAGGTTGGCATTCCATCTGCTGAGGCATTCATCCGCCGTTGTCAGCGGATGTGGAGGCACACTTGGTCTGCCCTTCTCCATGCCTCTGCTAGGATAAAGTGTCAAGCTGACCGCCATCACTCCAAGGTCCCATATTATCGACAGGGACAGCGTATGTGGCTTTTAAACCTTAAAGGTGGATTCTTGCAAGCTCGCCCCTCACTTCATCGGCCCCTTTCCCATTGCTAAAGTCATCAGCCCTGCTGCCGTCCATCTCAAGCTCCCCTCCGCTCTCTGCCGCATTCATCCCACCTTCCATGTGTCCCGCATCAAGCCTTTCATGAGCCACCCCGTGTCCTGTCCCAAATCCGCCGCCCCCCATGGCTCATCGATGGGTCAGAGGCCTTCATGATGCGTTTACTGCTGGACGTTCATCGCCGGGGCCGTGGCTTCCAGTACCTTGTGGACTGGAAGGGCTATGGTCCTGAGGAGAGGTGCTTGGTCCCTGCCTGTAACATCCTGGACCCCTCTCTCATCAGGGACTTTCATCGCCAGCACCCAGCTCTACCTGCCATGGTGCCAGGACCCTGTATTACTGAGTACTCCACCTCTCACCTGTTTCTCATTGTTACCTGTATTGCTGCCACCTGTGTCTCATTGTGCTCCACCTATCATCTGCCTCTCTGTTTATTGCTCAGTGTATTTCCGACCTCTGTTTTCACCTTTTGGTCACCAGATTGTGCCAGTGAATTTTCCTGAGCCTTTCCAGCATTTGCAGCTGTACTCCATCCATCTAAATATCAACTCTGCCTGTTTCCCGATTCCGGGTTTTGGATTTCTCTGGATGTTTTGATCTCTGCCTGAACTTTGATACTGACTTTGTTTGCACCTTGGGATTTGTTACTCAAATGAAATCATTGTGTGCACAGTACTGGGTCTGCGATTGGGTTCCTGCACCAGCGTTCTGACAAAGCCGCAAAGTTCCTTCACAATTGCAATGAGCCACAGCACCACTGAAGCAAAGACAGAAACTTAGTCATTGGGTTATTAAGCTACAGTGGCTATAAAAATTATTCACCCCCACCCCCCCCACCTGGAAGTTTCTATGTCTTAATTGTTTTACAGCATTGAATCACAGTGGACTTAATTTGGCTTTTTTTTGACACTCATTAACAGAAAAAGATTCATCAGTCCCATTATTGACCCCTGTGAAACACTACTTGTCACCAGCAGCCAGCCAGAAATAGCTCCCTTTATTCCCACTCTGCCTCCTGCCAATCAGCCACTGTTTTATCTAGGCTAGAATCTTTCCTGTAGTACCATCGGCTTGTAGCTTGTTAAGTAGCCTCATGTGTGACACCATGTCAAAGGCCTTCTGAAAATTCATGTACGCAACATCAGCTGATTGTCCATTGTTTACCCTGCTTGTTATTTCTTCAAAGAATTTAACCAGACTTGTTCAAGGCAAGATTTTTCCTTGAGGAAACCATGCTGACTATGGCCGATTTTATCTTGTGTCCTGAACAACTTGTTCATCCTGAACAACCTGTTCATCCTGAACAATCACCTGCAATATCTTCCCAACCACTGAGGTCAAAGAAACTGATCTATAGTTTCCTTTCCTCTGCCTCTCTCCCTTCGTGAAGTGTGTAGTGACATTTGCAATTTTGCAATTTTCCAGTCTTCCAGAACCATTGCAGAAAACAGTAATTCTTGAAAGATCATTACTAATGGCTCCACAATCTCTTCAGCCATCTCTTTCAGAACACTAGGGTGTACACCATTTGGTCCAAGTGACTTGTCCACCTTCAGAGCTTTTAGTTTCCCAAGAGCCTTCTCTCTAGTTATGGTAACTTCACTCACTTATGCCCTCTGGCACTGGAAATTCCACCATATTGCTAGTGTCTCCCACAGTGAAGAGTGATGCAAACTATTTATTCAGTTTGCCTACTATTTTGTCATCACCCATTGCTGCCTCTCGAGCATCATTTTCTGGCTGTCCAATGTCCACTCTTGCCTCTCTTTCACACTTCACATATCTGAAGAAATGTTTGGTATCCTCTTTAATATTATTGGCTAGCTTACTTTCATATTCCATCTTTACCTTCTTAATGACTTTTTTTTTTAGTTGCCTGCTATTAGTTTTTAAAAGCTTCCCAATTCTCTAACTTCCTACTCATTTTTGCTCTATAACATGCCATCTCTTTGGTTTTTATGTTGGGTTTGACTTCTCTTGTTAGCCATAGTTGTGTCATCTTTCCTTTAGAATACTTCTTCCTCTTTGGGATATATAATATCCTGTGCCTTCCGAATTGCTTCCAGAAATTCTAGCCATTACCGTTCTGCCGTCATCCCTGCCAGTGTTTTTTTCCGATCAATTCTGACCGATTCCTCTCTCATGCCTCTGTAATTCCCTTTACTCCACTGTAATAATAATACATCTGACTTTATCTTCTCCTTCTCAAATTTCAGGATGAATTTGATCATATTACGATCACTTATCCCTAAGGGTCTTTTACCTTAAGATGGAAGGATGTGACATTGTGAAGTGCATGGTTAAGAGTTGATTCTTTTGGTGGAGAAGGATTTTCCAAACTTACAGGGAATCGGAAAGCAATTTTATGGACTACCCCAGTTAAAATAAAACCGAGAGGCTTAGAAGTACAATACGTGGTTTCCTGAAAGTGGTTTTGTAGGTAGACAGGGTGTTGAAGGTATTTGACACACTAGACTTCATCAGTCAGGGCACTGAATACAGAAGATGGGATGTTATTGAAGTACTGCATTCAGATTTAGTCTCCCTGAATAGAAAGATGCTATTAAGCTGCAAAGAGTGCATGGATTTACAAGCATGTTGCCAGAATTCAAGGGACTGAGTTTTGGAGAGAGGCTGAGGAGGTTGTGATTTATTTCATTGGAGCATCGGAGATTGAGGGTTAATCTTCTAGAGGTGTATAAAATAATGAGGAGCGTAGATGGGGTGGACGTGCAGTCTTTTCCCCAGTTGTAGACTGAAGAGTTGGAAGGCATGGGTTTAAAGTGAGAGGGGAAAGATTTGATAGGAGCCCGATGGGCAATTTTTTCACTCAGAGGGTGATACATAGATGGAATGAGCTCGCAGAGGCAGGTACTTACAGAGGCAGATCGTAACAGCATTTAAAAGGTACTTGGATAAGTATTGTACAAAGATTTATAGAGATATGGATCAAAATGCTGGCAAATCTTAGATGAGCATTTAGGTCAGTCTGACTGAGACGGACCGAAGAATCTGTTTCTGTGCTGTATGACTCTATGATTCCAACTCTATGATCAACGAGTTCCACAACCAAAATCAAACTCAAAGTAAAAGTCAAAATCTCACTTACTTTCATCTGTACAAGTGCATATGCACAGGTGTAAAGAAAAACTTCCTTGTAGCAGCGTCATGGACATGTAGCTTCAGAGAATCAGCATTTGCAAGAAATCTGGGTAAGAAAAAAAATTCCTTAGATTCAACTTTTTATCTTTTTTGTAATAACTTAAATCTGGCTTTTGAACTATCCATTAATAGGAAGATCTTCCCTCTGTTTACCCCATTCAAACATGTCAAGGAAATGATCTGCCTCCAAGAATTTTTTTCCATGAATACCAGATGAACTTTGCTGCCATCTAGTGTTGGAAGTGGAGTATATGAAGAGTTACTGAAAGAATTAGAATTTCGCAAGGAGAGGAACATCTCATTAGCAACAAACAACAGGAATTCTGCAGATGCTGGAAATTCAAGCAACACACATCAAAGTTGCTGGTGAATGCAGCAGGCCAGGCAGCATCTATAGGAAGAGGTCCAGTCGACGTTTCAGGCCGAGACCCTTCGTCAGGACTAACTGAAGGAAGAGTGAGTAAGGGATTTGAAAGCTGGAGGGGGAGGGGGAGATGCAAAATGATAGGAGAAGACAGGAGGGGGAGGGATGGAGCCGAGAGCTGGACAGGTGATAGGCAAAAGGGGATACGAGAGGATCATGGGACAGGAGGTCCGGGAAGAAAGACGGGGGAGGGGGTTGACCCAGAGGATGAGCAAGAGGTATATTCAGAGGGACAGAGGGAGAAAAAGGAGAGTGAGAGAAAGAATGTGTGCATAAAAAAGAGTAACAGATGGGGTACGAGGGGGAGGTGGGGCCTAGCGGAAGTTAGAGAAGTCAATGTTCATGCCATCAGGTTGGAGGCTACCCAGACGGAATATAAGGTGTTGTTCCTCCAACCTGAGTGTGGCTTCATCTTTACAGTAGAGGAGGCCGTGGATAGACATGTCAGAATGGGAATGGGATGTGGAATTAAAATGTGTGGCCACTGGGAGATCCTGCTTTCTCTGGCGGACAGAGCGTAGATGTTCAGCAAAGCGGTCTCCCAGTCTGCGTCGGGTCTCACCAATATATAAAAGGCCACATCGGGAGCACCGGACGCAGTATATCACCCCAGTCGACTCACAGGTGAAGTGATGCCTCACCTGGAAGGACTGTTTGGGGCCCTGAATGGTGGTAAGGGAGGAAGTGTAAGGGCATGTGTAGCACTTGTTCCGCTTACACGGATAAGTGCCAGGAGGGAGATCAGTGGGGAGGGATGGGGGGGACGAATGGACAAGGGAGTTGTGTAGGGAGCGATCCCTGCGGAATGCAGAGAGAGGGAGGGAGGGAAAGATATGCTTAGTGGTGGGATCCCGTTGGAGGTGGCGGAAGTTACGGAGAATAATATGTTGGACCCGGAGGCTGGTGGGGTGGTAGGTGAGGACCAGGGGAACCCTATTCCTAGTGGGGTGGTGGGAGGATGGAGTGAGAGCAGATGTACGTGAAATGGGGGAGATGCGCTTAAGAGCAGAGTTGATAGTGGAGGAAGGGAAGCCCCTTTCTTTAAAAAATGAAGACATCTCCCTCGTCCTAGAATGAAAAGCCTCATCCTGAGAGCAGATGCGGCGGAGACGGAGGAATTGCGAGAAGGGGATGGCGTTTTTGCAAGAGACAGGGTGAGAAGAGGAATAGTCCAGATAGCTGTGAGAGTCAGTAGGCTTATAGTAGACATCAGTGGATAAGCTGTCTCCAGAGACAGAGACAGAAAGATCTAGAAAGGGGAGGGAGGTGTCGGAAATGGACCAGGTAAACTTGAGGGCAGGGTGAAAGTTGGAGGCAAAGTTAATAAAGTCAACGAGTTCTGCATGCGTGCAGGAAGCAGCGCCAATGCAGTCGTCGATGTAGCGAAGGAAAAGTGGGGGACAGATACCAGAATAGGCACGGAACATAGATTGTTCCACAAACCCAACAAAAAGGCAGGCATAGCTAGGACCCATATGGGTGCCCATAGCTACACCTTTAGTTTGGAGGAAATGGGAGGAGCAAAAGGAGAAATTATTAAGAGTAAGGACTAATTCTGCTAGACGGAGCAGAGTGGTGGTAGAGGGGAACTGATTAGGTCTGGAATCCAAAAAGAAGCGTAGAGCTTTGAGACCTTCCTGATGGGGGATGGAAGTATATAGGGACTGGACATCCATGGTGAAAATAAAGCGGTGGGGGCCAGGGAACTTAAAATCATCGAAAAGTTTAAGAGCGTGAGAAGTGTCACGAACATAGGTCGGAAGGGATTGAACAAGGGGTAATAAAACAGTGTCGAGGTATGCAGAAACGAGTTCGGTGGGGCAGGAGCAAGCTGAGACAATAGGTCGGCCAGGACAGGCAGGTTTGTGGATCTTGGGTAGGAGGTAGAACATCTCATTAGGTCACTTTAGTCAAATGGAGCACGTGTACCAACAAAAGCTAATACTAGAACCACAGGTGAATTTCACATCCCACAGATATGCACTTGTCAAAACCAGACAAACTCAGAATTTAAAAAAAAAACACAATGCATATTGCCTCTTCTATGCTTCTGAGAAATAAGTATGACCCTGAAATTGAAATCTTACCTTGGCACATTCACTAAATGTGCAGCGTAGACATTATGTGTCATTTCTTAAATTTGGTGCCATTGACATAACTAGACTTACAGTAATGTGCAAAAGTGTTAGGCACATATATATAGCTAAGACTTTATCACAGTAATGTAGTAATTTTATGTATTGCCCTGTACTACTTCTGCAAAAAAGTTCAAAAATTCATGATGTATGTGAGCATAGATAAACCTGATTCTGATCTAGATTTCTATTGGGGTTTCAGGGTGGGAAAGGGCAGGGAGAGAGGAATCCTTCTTCGGAAAAGGGAGGAGGAGGGAGTGAGAAGCACCAGTGAGACATTCTGTAATGATAATAATCCAATGGTTTGGAATCAAATGACCTTGCCTGATGTCTCAGGGCTGGGTGTGTCTGCACCCACACCATCCCCTGCCCCTGGCACTCCTCTGCTATCTATCCCACGGTGCTTCACCCTTGCCATTCCCAGCAGTCTGTGCTCCTGCCAGGTTTATAAATCTGTTCTCTGCTTCACGCTGACAAATACAGTGCTGTACAAAAGTCTTAGGTTCACTATATATATATACACACACACACTCAAGACTTTTGCACGTACTTCAACTTCAAAAAATAATTTAATGTACCAAATTATACATTTCTGCCTGCCTCTTCCTTCACCCTATATTTGTTCAACATTACTCCCAGATGACCCAATATTCCTCCAATTAACAAGTGCAAAAAATTGAAACTAGTGCCTTCTTTCTCTGCACCAAACTCCCAGCAACTCTATTCCTTGTCCATCTAATCTTTTCCAATCCCCGACTACTGTTGCAATCTGAACCTGGTGATTCCAGATGAAACCTTTAGCCTTTAGTATTACAGAGTTCTCCTGACCAGCATCTGCAAATTTTCAGTACGTCTGATCTTCAACATCCATCTGTAACCTTGAAGCTTGCCATAAAAGAGAAAGATGCTGAACTGTAAAGCAGATATTTATTATACCTCTATGCAAACATAAATATCAGCTTGGCAGAAATTCATTCATTCAGCCTCTGGGCTTTCCTGATTAGACAAAGAACCGGTCCTATTTGTTTGAGATGTGAGCTGGATTACAGAAAGTTGTACTTGAGCGCAGTGGTGCGTGTTTTCAAGTTTTTGTATCTTCTGCACAATGTGGAGGAGGGAGGGGTGAAGACAGAATGTTCATTAGGGTGGGATCTTTGATTATGCTGGCTGTTTTTCTGAAGCAGAGGCGGAGTTCATGGAGAGGAGCATGGTAGCTGTGATAGACTGAGCTGTGTCCACAACTCTTTGCAATTTCTTGCAGTCTTGGGCAGAGCAGTTGCCAAAGCAAGCTGTTATGCTCCTGGATATAATGCTTTTAATGAAGCATCTATAGAAATCAGTGAGAGTTAATCAGGACATGCCAAATTTATTTAGCCTTCTGAGGAAATAAAGGTTGAAGTTTAGGTGACAAGGGAACAGGAAGCAAAGATTTTTGTGATTGTATGTGTCACAACCACGGATTCAGCAGCGCAGTAGATGCGGCAATTGCACTTGTGAATTTGCACTTGTCAGCTAATTGCTATTTAATGGTGATAGTATTTAACTCCACACTTGTCGCAGTGCTTGTTGAGAGTTGGACAGAGCATAGCAACGCTTAGCTTTTGTTTGCATTGGCCTTGTCTGAGAAACTGGACAGTTGAGTCAACTGACTCTGAAGACTCGCGGTATTCATTTAATAATTAGATGTTCTTTTCAGCTGCAGTGTAGGCTTTGTTTTCCATTTGAGAGTTTTAGTTAATGACCCTGTTTGACCTAATGTTTATTGTTTTATTTTCCCTTGAACACTGTTGGCATTAAAGTTTTGTGAGTTATCGACCCGCTTCAGTGTCTCTCACTCCGCACTTGGGTCATATCCGAACCGCGGTGACAGCAAGTCTCGACCACACACAAAGATGGACCCAACAGAGAGAGAGCAGCTAACTTTGGCCGTGAGATTCATTGGTCAGGTGGGAGACCAGCTACAAGCAATGGAATCTGTTCTCAGTGAAGTTATGGAGTCAATGGGGCAGATAATCTCATGCTGACAAGCCCAGTCTCACTTGGAGGATCAGGTATCGTCCCTAGCCGCAACTGTTCAACAGCTCACCGCAGACAATTAGACTCGGGTGTCTGCGATTTCCGCACTCACAGCTGCCATCCCATCAGCTGACAACCCGATTCCAACGCAATTCAGCAGCCTCAGGCCACCTCAGTCCCACTCCCAACATCTTGCAGGTCCTCATTTTCTGCTGCCCCGACAATCTCTGCTAATAACGCTCCCGCGCCCGGACCAGAGCTGACTCCCGCATTTGGATTCCCACAGACACCCGCGTCCATACAAGAACCGAGTATTCCACCTCCAGGCAGATATTCTGGTGATCCCGATGGCTGCAGAAATTTTATCACCCAATGCAAGCTGACATTCCAAGCCCAGCCTGGTTGTTTTGGTGATGATGCGCAAAAACTGGTGTACATGATCAATCTTCTTGATGGACCTCCACTCAGCCTGCTCATCGTTTTACAGGAGCAAGGGTACCCCACAGTTGTAGTCGGAGCGCTGCCAGCACCGCTTTAAGGAACAATTTGAAATAAACAAGCTAATTAATTAGGTGTCGCTCAGGGTGATTTGTGTATCTCAGAAACTGCTGATCCCCTGGGATTTTTATGCACAACGGACTCTGAAGTTTACAAAGAATAGTGCCAAAAACAAAGAAACATCCAGAGGGTTTGTTTTTGGCATTATTCTTTGTAAACTCCAGAGTCTGTTATGCATAAAAATCGCAGGCGATTCAGCAGTTTCTGAGATACACAAATCATCCTGGGCGGCACCTAATTAATTAGCTTGTTTATTTCGGCTTTTTCCTTAAAGCGGTGCTGACAGTGCTCCAGCTACCACTGCACCACTGCCCACAGCCCAGTCATTTCACCATTTCATGGCGAAGTTAAGGAGGGTTTTTGATCTTCCAGTACGTGGTCAGGGGGCGGTCCATGGACTCTTGGACCTGTGCCAAGGTAGAAGAACAGTGAGAGCCTATGCAGTTAAATTCCGTGCCCTTGCAGTAGAGATGGGTTGGAATGAGAGATCTTTATTCACTACCTTCCAGCGTGGACTGAACGCAGGGGTCCAGTGTGAGATCGCCGTCCGGGCTGAGTAGGATAGTCTGGATGACCCGATTATTTTGGCTATTCAAGTTGACGACAGGGTGACTGAGTGGCGCAGGGAAATAATGTTTCAAACTTCCTACGTGCCACCTGATCACCGTCGTTCCTCGCCCTCTCCCCCTCCCTCACCACCCAGTACCCAGACCACGGGGGAGCCTATGCAAGTGGGGCGCATGCGCCTGTCTCAGGAGGAACGAGATCGGCACCGGAGAACAGGTTTCCTGCCGTTACTGTGGTGATCCAGGACACTTCCGGGCGGCATATTCCAAGCGTCCCGTAAAAGAGAAAACCCATCAGCGGGGAGGGGAATCCTGACGGGTCGGCTCTCTCTTCAGTCAGCCTCCCCTCATTCTGTAATGCTCGCAGCTTCCTTGTTGTGGAGGTCTCAGACCCATGAACTTAAGGCATTTATCAATTCTGCTGCAGCCAGGAATCGCATGGACATCTCTCTCGCTCAAAGATGTGGAGTTCCAACTCAGGGATTAAGAGAAAAGATCAACATCAAGGCGCTGGACATTTGACCTCTGGGAGCCAGCAAGATCCATGTTTCCACCCACCCTCTCCAACAGATGCTCAAAGGCAACCATCAGGAAGAATTGTCTTTCTACATGGTTAATTCACCTGAACTACCACTAGTACTTGGTCTCCCCGGTTACCCCGACATAACCCACGGATCGATTGGTCTCTGAAGGTACTCCAACAGTGTGGACCGGCATGCCTGTCAATCTGTCTGGGTCCAGCTCCAGCTCTGTTCCATGAATCTTCTCCTGTGTCAGCTAAGGATGTGGACCTGTCTGGGATTCCGGCTGAATATGCGGATCTCCTTGAGGTTTTCAGTAAAAGAAAGGCCACCACCCTGCCCCCACACTGGCCATACGACTGTGCCATAGACCTCCCACCTGGCACTAGTTCTCCCCAGGGCCAGCTCTTTTCCCTCTCTCATCCTGAAACGGTGGCCATGGAGGAATACCTTAAGGAGGCATTCAGCATGGGGTTTATCCGTCCGCCAACCTCAACAGCAGGAGCGGGTTTCTTTTTTGTGAGCAAGAAACATGGCAAGATCTGTCCCTGCATGGATTATCAGCCCCTGAACAACATCACTGGGGAGAACCGCTGCCCTCTTCCCTTGCTGGCATCTGCATTTGAACATCTCCAGGGAGCCACCATATTTTCCAAAATTGATTTGCACAATGCTTATGGGTCTTTCTTTTGTTACATTTAAAATGGCGACTTTGTTATGTTAATCTGGGGAATGCGGCTTTGTTGTGCTTTAACGCTGAAGAAAGTTTGCGCTAGCAGTTTGTTTTACTTTAAATTGAGATAGCAGGGTTCTATTAGCCAATGGGTTGTTATGTATCGTTTTGTTTTCGGATACCATGCTGTATGATATGACTGTGGACTGAGTTTTGGCGGGGAGTCGGAGGAGAGACGAGGAGGACGGCGGACGTGCGAAGAGGCTCCGGTCGATCACTCAGGGTGGTCCCGAGCCGTGAGTCGACGGAATTCGGGTGGTCGTTTGAAGTCGAATTGAGCTCCAACGGTAGCGCGTGAAGAACTTGGACTTTGGACTTTGATAAGTGTTGGCGCCTTTTTTGTTCATTACTTTCCTCTCTGTATCAAATGTATATTAATGTCATAGAATTAGTAATATCTATAAAGTGTATTTGTTAAAATTTACTGGGTGTGCTGGCTGATGATTGATGTTGTGATTGATTCGGGCGGCGACCAACCCTGTGGGGAGTGTTGAGGCGGGTGCTGGGCTGGATTTCCCCTAGACATACACGAGCCAGTATAACAAAACGTTACACTTACAATCTGATTTGCACCATAGCCAGTATAACAGAACGTTACACTTACAATCTGATTTGCATAAGAGAAAGGGATGAGTGGAAAACTGTGTTCAACACCTCTAATGGACACTATGAATACCTGGTGATGTCTTTCGGTCTGGCCAATGCCCCTGGTGTATTCCAGGTCTTGGCTAACGATGTGCTCAGGGACATGTTGAACCAGTTTGTGTTTGCATATTTATATGACATCCTCATCTATTCCTGCTCTCATCAGGAGCATATCCAGCATGTTCGGTGAGTACTCGGATGCCTTCTTGAAAACGACCTGTATGCCAAGCCTGAAAAATGTGTATTCCATAAAGACTAGGTGTCATTTTTGGGCGATATACTTACCTCATCCAGTGTTCAAATGGACCCTGGTAAAGTTCAGGCAGTTGCAGAGTGGCCCAAACTGTCGACAGTCAAACGGGTACAGTGTTTCATGGGGTTTGCGAACTTTTATCACTGTTTCATCCGGAATATTGGCTCTATCGCTGTTCCAATTAATGCACTCACCAAGAAGACCTCAGCAGGATTCCATTGGACGGACGATGCCCGCTAAGTATTTTCAGAATTAAAGCAACGTTTTACCACTGCCCCATTGCTGCAACACCCAGACCCATCTCAGCCATTCATTGTCGAGGTGGATGCATCTGATGGAGGCATTGGAGCTGTTCTCTCTCCGTGCTCGTCTGCTGATAGCTGGCTACACCTTTGTGCCTTTCTTTCCCGTTGCACGACTCTGGCCGAGAGGAATTACGACGTTGGAACTGGGAGCTTCTGGCCATCAAGGAGGCCCTGGAGGAATGGCGACACTGGCTGGAGGGGGCAGAGCAACCATTTTTGGTCTGGACAGATCACAAGAACCTCTCCTATATTCAGGATGCTAAGAGACTCAACTCTCGTCAAGCCCGGTGGGCTCTCTTCTTCACGCGGTTCAATATCATCGTCACTTTTCATCCTGGCAGCAAGAATACAAAGGCCAATGCTCTCTCCCGACAATTCGATGGATTTGAGGACATTGCTGATCCAGAGCCCATTCTTCCTAGCTCGTGTATCGCTGCTCCGTTGATCTGGGGAATAGGGGCAGAAGTGAGGGCCACCCAACAATTAGATCCAGGCCCGGATGTGGGGGCTGTTTGTCTCTGCTGTGGTGCGTTCCAAAGCATTGGAATGGGTTCATTCCTCCCATCTGGTTGGACATCCGGGAATTCAATGGACTCAGGAGTTTATAAAAAGACAATTTTGGTGGCCATCTATGTCCCAGGATGTCTACGACTTTGTATCTGCCTGTCCCACCTGTGCTCGGAACAAGGCATCACGCCAGCGTCCTGCGGGTCTGTTACGTCCGCTGCCATTGCCCCTGGTCCCACCTCTCAGTAGATTTCATCACCGGTCTGCCCCCCTCTAATGGAAACACCAGCATTTTGGTCGTTGTGGATTGATTTTCCAAGGCTGCTCACTTCATTGCCCTCTCCAAGCTCCCATTGGCTTGTGAGACTGCCACACTCATGGTTCAACATGTGTTCATGCTCCATGGCCTTCCTCAAGACATTGTGTCTGATCGTGGACCACAGTTCACTTCCCGCTTTTGGAAGGCTTTCTGCTCTCTCGTAGCAGCCACAGCCAGCCTCTCGTCTGGCTTCCACCCCCAATCTAATGGCCAGACTGAGAGAGTGAACCAGGAGTTGGAGACAACCCTGCGCTGTTTTGCCTCTTCCAACCCCACATCCTGGAGCTCCTAATTAGTTTGGACAGAGATTGCCCACAATAACCTCCAATCCTCCTCCACCGGTATGTCTCCCTTTGAATGCCAGAAGGGATTCCAGCCCCTGCTCTTCCCTGATCAGATCTTTCTGCTGAACAGCTGATCCAGCGCTACAAGCGCACCTGGAGACGAGCCAGGGCTTCTCTGCTGCACGCCCAGAAACAGCGTTCCCGGCAGACTGATTGGCTCTGACAGGTAAGGCCATTAAAGCCCGGAGAGGAGGTCTGGTTGGCATCAAGGGATCTTCCACTGAAAGTCGAGAACCGGAAATTGGCACCGCGCTACGTGGGACCGTTTGTAGTGGAAAAGGCTGTCAACAAGGTGTCCTATAGATTGCGTCTACCAGTATCACTGAAGATCTACCCAGTCTTCCATGTTTCCCAGCTCAAGCCGGTTACTACCTCTCCCCTGGGCCCAGTCACCCCACCTCTCCCTCCTCCCCGCCTGGTAGATGGTTCCCTTATCTATACTGTGTGGCACCTCCTGGCATCTCACCGGGTACGTGGTAAGGTCCAGTACCTTGTGGACTTGGAACGGTATGGCCCAGAAGAGCGTACTTGGATCCCAGCGAAGGACATCTTGGACAAATCCCTGATCCGAGGCTTCCAGCAGACACAGGTCTGTGGCGCCTCAGAGACTGCGCCTAAAGAGGGGGGTCCCTGTCACAACCACGGATTCAGCAGCGTAGTAGATACGGCAATTGCGCTTGTGAATTTGCACTTGTCAGCTAATTGCTATTTAATGGTGATAGTATTTAACTGCATACTTGTCGTCGTAGTGCTTGTCGAGAGTTGGACAGAGCACAGCAACGACTCAGCAAAGTGAAAGACACTCTTCCACATCAGCCTGACTGTCATGTGGCTATCATAATGTTTCCATCATATTTTGACTGGTGTGTTGTATGTTCCTGTGCCGGTGGTGTAGGGCATCTTCACCGGACTTTGGAACAAGAGGGCCTGGGCTTGAATCCGGCCAGCTCCACTCGTTCCACTGCTGGGCTGAGCGTCAAGCTAGCAACTCGGCCTCATAAAGCAGACAAACACTAAAGACGTGGCATGGTTGCTGCCCGATGCACCAGACTGGTTCAGGGAGGATGTTCTATCTATCGTATGTTCCAGGAGCACAAGCTGATGAGTACAAATAAGTGAGGTATGAAGTATTCAAACAAACTCCAGCTGTTTTTGTTCATACTGTACAGTACTTGCCCTGATTTTTGCATTTAAAAACTAGGTTAAATCTTGCATATGTATTGGTTGAAATTGGGTTGTCTGGAGCTCTATTTTTTGCATTTCTTACATACAGTGCACAGTGTATGTGTGAAAATCTTCATAAATAAAGCATAGGTCATCTTTCATTTAATCAGGGGATGCAAATGGATCATGTCAGCAGAGAATATAAGTGCAAATCTCCGGAGGAAGAGGGGAATAATTTTACTCCATCTTGAAGACCAACTTTGTGTTTGACTGCATCAAGTCGTGCTTAAGAGCCAAGGATGCAAATCTTACGTCAGAAAGTGTCCTACCTAATACAATTAATGAGCTTTCAAATGACGTGAAAATTGTTGGCACCACAAATGATCTGTGGGAGGGGGGGTGGGTGAGATTAACAAGAGAAATTAAATTGAAAATAAAGCAATTCCTATCTCCAGCCCACCCCCGCCCAACAGATGCTGCTCAACCCACTGTGCAGATTGTTTGTTCCAGATTCCAGCATCTGCAGTCTCTTGTGTCTCCATAGAAACTGATAATAGTGTTAAATGAGGAGGCTACAAGATGACTTTGAGGTAAACAGGATGGACAGAGCAATAGCAGAGGGAATACTTTATTATACTTTATACTTTATTGTCACCAAACAATAGACACTAGAGCGTACAATCATCACAGCGATATTTGATTTTGCTCTTTATGCTCCCTAGAGTACAAATCGATAGTAAATATTACAAATTTAAATTATAAATCATAAATAGAAAAAAGAAAAGGGAAAGTAAGGTAGTGCAAAAAAACCAAGAAGCAGGTCCAGATATTTGGAGGGTACGGCCCAGATCTGGGTCAGGATCCGTTCAGCAGTCTTATCACAGTTGGAAAGAAGCTGTCCCCAAATCTGGCCATACGAGTCTTCAAGCTCCTGAGCCTTCTCCCAGAGGGAAGAGGGATGAAAAGTCTGTTGGCTGGGTGGGCCGTGTCCTTGATTATCCTGGCAGCACTGCTCCGACAGCGTGTGGTGTAAAGTGAGTCCAAGGATGGAAGATTGAATAATCCTGGGAGGACTAACTAGGGAAGAGTGTACACTATAAATGGTAGGGCCCTAGGGAGAATTGGGGATAACGGAACCTTTGTGTACAAATTTGAGGCTTCTTGAAAGGGGCAGAAGAGACACAAAAGAAGAATAAAAATGTATTGTGATAATTGCCTTCAGAATATAATACCTGGAAAATCTTGATACAATCTTATAAAGTACATTCAGCCAGAGCTGGAGTACTTAATATGTCCATTTCTGGTTACCACACTATAGGGAGAATGTGATTGCACTAGAGAAGGTACAGAAAAGATTCACCAAGATGTTGCTTAGGATGGAATGTTTCAGTTGCATAGAGAGACTGGATAAGCTGAGTTTCTTTTCCATGTTGCAGAGAAAGCAAAGGAGAACTTGAGAAAGGTGTATAAAATTACAAGGGACATAGATAGTATAGATAGAGAGGAAATTGTTGAATGATATATGGATAGGAGTGCAGGAAAATTTTCCCCAAATCATAGGTGCCTAAAACCAGAAATGATAGGTTCATGGTTAGAGGTAAATTTAAATTAAGAAGTTTTGTTGATATCACATGCTGAGGTACAGTAAAAAGCTTGTTTTGCATGAGATCATTTTCATTGTGTCAGTGTATTGAGGCTAAAAAATGGAACTGAGGTAAAAGTTTAAAATTATCTCAAAGAATGGCAGGGCTGACCCAAAGGACAGCTTCTTCTATGCTTCTCATAATAACTCCTAAAGATAGATAAAACTTTCAGCATCAGAGAGAGCTCATTATTGTTTACTAACATTTGCTGGAGTCAGACAACTGCATTTGTGATGGCATTAGGTTTGCTGACCCCGAAGTTCTAAACTCAGACAAAGACCTTAAACCCCATCGTATATGAATAGCCACGAGTACCGTCACTAAAGGAAGGGTATACTGTAACTACCCAATCTTCAAAGATGAGGTTACTTCCTTGTTTTTTTTCTCCACACTTAGTTTAGCCACTGTTCGAGCAGTGGATCTCCTCTTCTTACCAAGAAGATGCTTCTAGCTTATACAACATAGTTTATAGCACAGTTCATTTGTTTTCAGTGGTACACTTTTTAAACCCACACAACATTCTTAAAACACATTTAAAACTCATTGAGGATTTCAATCTTAAACACTTCCAAATTATGAACCATTTCAAAAACATAAGCATTTCCTAAACACAAAATATTTCTTAAACACAAATCATTTCCAAAACACAAACAGAACTCCTGTAAACCAAGAAACATACCAATGGGTTGCAGATGATGAATCGTTTGTTGCAAAAACCAAAGCTGGAGTAATGGATTATCTTTCACCCCATATTTCTTCCATTGTTTCATGGTGTTCTTTACCCCATTCCTAATTATCTTGAACTGCTCTTTACATTTATACCCTTTTCTTCCCACTTGGGTGACTTCACATGCATATGATATTTCCTCAGATATCCTTTTAATACAAATGATTCAAAAGCTTTTTTGGAGACATAGGCATCAACTATGGCTATAACTGCTGTGAAGCTAACTTCCCTGAGTACATAAAACTCCAACATTAATAGGTCAGTTATTGATATGTCAAATTACATTATCCATCTGTTTTGCAAGCTTCCTTGAACTAAGCAACTTGAGAGTCAGCTTGTCTGAAAGAGGCCGAATTAAACAGCTCATTGCTTTGTACTGCATCTCAAGCAGTAATAAAGTAGGTATAGCGAGGGAACATCTGCTTTTACAGACAGTGTCTGTTAAGCTGCTCTATAGACAATACTTGGTTTTAACTTCAAACCGATTAATGCTTTCCATTTGCATTTTAAGAACTGAAGTCTGACTCCCATTTATGACTGGAAACTAACAAAGCAATATTATTTGGAAGTTTATTTACATCTGTTTTTGATCTTACAAGTAGCAGATGCTGTGTTTAGAAAGCCAAGAATAGCAATCAATCAAGGGATCCACTAGCCAACGAGTGAATATTCATCACACATTTAAGCTTGAACCAAGGTTCTGTCCACAATATAAATTGGCTCAGCTCAAACTTTATCAAAAGCCAACTGTTGGTTATATAGTAGGAAATTCTGAAGCACGAGCTTAAGACCTCTGATAAGTATCCATACCCAATTAAGTTTTATTTAAGATCAGCTTTAAAGCATGACTATATTTCTCTGCTGAGCAGAATCCTTCCATGAGTTTGAGGATCAGTAAGTATACAGGTAACAGAATATCCCTCTAAAACTGTATCACTTTACATTCTCCAGACCACGTGCTACTTTTTGAAGATATGTTTAAGACTGAAGCAATGTTACCTTTTATTCTGTATTGATTTATGCAATATAGATATCACTAACATAATTGACATTTACAATCTTTTTTTTCTAAATGTCTCTGATTTGAATGGCTTGTATTTTAGAATTAACCATTTTGGTGTTTGTAGGGTTACACATTGGCCGGAGAGACCAAGGCAGATTTCCCTTCCTGAAGCATATTTCTGAACCAGATTGTTTCATGCTCACTATCATCAGTACTAGCTGTTTGCTTCCAAATTTGCTGAAGATTTGATTAGATTATTGTCACATACACTGAGGCACGAAAAAGCTCATGGAGCAAGCGGTATTTATATTAGTAAATATAGCATAAATAGACAACAAATGTAAAACAGCAGAATAATACAGAGACTGGAATGCGATCTGAATTACTGCAGAAATACTGAAGTGACAATGAAATAACAGAGAGGGAGTTAAGAATGTGAGCATTTGCCATGGTGGGTTTTAAACTCAAGCTTCTGAGTCAATGGTTTAAGCCTGTATAAACTAGTCTGGTAATGTAACCTTTATTCTGCCGTACCCTTTTCTCAGCAGTGGGTAGGATAAGTTCAGGCTCATGATTGCGAGACTGAAAGAGGGGATGTTGGAAATATTCAGTGGGCCAGGCAGCATTCATGGAGAAAGAAACAGCAATTTTCAGAAGTTAGTGTCCTATACTGAGTGTTAGCGGCTTTGAGAGATAAGCTAAAAGAAGAATTAGATGTTCCAAATTAATCTGCCATCATTCCTATATGAACACAAACCTTATTGGAATGGCAGTTTTTCCTAAGAAGTAAGGCACAAAAAGTCTCCTCTTTAATCACAAATACACTAGCAATATTAGCAAATTGGAGAATTAGACTCTGTTGACTATTTTTGCTATATTCCTATTTGATACCCAAACCTTCGGTTTTGACCACAGTAGTTCCTGATGGTGGATTTGTGTTGACTTAAACCTTACATGTGCAGACACAAGATTCACACTCACATGTGATTTATTAAATTCTATAAATTACAAGAAAATAATTAACAATGAGGCTGGGTTATCAGCATCTACATCTGTACTTCCAAGCTCTCCTTGGACAGTTTGTTCCTGCTGTGGTCTGTCTTTTCAGGCTATCTGATTGCACTTGGTTTAAATTCCTCTTGGTTACTAATCTGCTGTCCTCATGTTGAATATGTGTGACAACTCACAATTACCCTGCTCTCAAATCCTCACTCTGCTTTGCTAATTGGGCATACACACCTCCCCTCATCCCACTCCTCCAGCAGAGTTCTGATCTCCTTGACAATCACTCAGCCCCTGTCATTTCCACATAATAACAGTATGATTTTGAGCTGGCTCATCTTGGTTCACAAGTCTTGAAAGTTATATATGGGCAACTGAATATATTGATGGCTATTTTAACACTCTCTGTTCTGGAGCATTTGGGCAGGTAATTATACAGCTGAAGATCCTTATTACAGTTAACAGAACAGTAAGACATACTTGCTTTCCACACATCTCACAATTCTTTCACCTTTACCTCACTTAGCCAAGCTGTTCATCGTGGTCTTCAATGTTCTTCCACACAGTTTCAGAGGGGTTAACTGAGTCCAAAAAATTGGATTAATACATTAAAAAAACATTGAGCTGCTTGGGCACATTGAAGAAGAAAGGACAGTGATATTATTGACAGATAGGTGATTCTGAAGTGATTTGACAGACTGGATTAGAACAAAAACAAAAGTCAAATTGGAATTTGTTGCCATGCACAGATGTCATGTAAAGCTTACCTGCAGCAGCATCACAGGCACAGAGCATCAGGTAAGCAGCATTCACAGGAAACACACAAATTGTACACTATTTTTACAAAAAAGAACACAGTTAGGATAAAAAAAAACAAAATTAATTTTAGTGCAGAGATCAAAGCGTTGCTAAACTGCAGTGATTTGGTCCGTGCCAATTGCTTCAAGAAATGAACCATTAAAAGGAAGTAGCTGTTCTTGAATCTGGTGGTGTGGGACCTCTAGCTTCTGTGCCTCTTGCACAATGGTAGCTGTGAGATAGCAGCTTGGCCCGGATGGTGGGGATTTTAGATGATGGATGCTGCCTTCTTGAGGCAGCACCTCCTATAGACACTATTGATAGTGGGAGGTATGTGCTAGTGATGCAAGGGGCTGACTCCACTACAATCTGCCCCTTCATACGTTCCTATGCGTTCAGGTTGCCATAGCAGACCATGATGCATCCAGTCAGGATACTTTCAATGGTACATCAGTAGAAGTTTGTTACATTTCAATATTAAGAACATACCGATTGTCCTTAACCTCCTAAATAAAGGCGCAAGTTGCTTGTTTTGGATCCGTGTGATGGGTCCAGAATGGGCCATGCAATATGTTAATATCCAGTAACTTAAAGTTATTGATCCTATCCATTGCTGATTCCCCGATGTAGACTGATGATTGTTCCTCCCACCTCCTTCAATAGGTGCATTTAATGCCAGATAAATGTATACATTATACGTCCTGAAATTCTTTTTCCTTCTTCCCCTTCTTGAAAATTACTGATTCAGATTATTTTATTATCATGCACACCAGGATGCATTGAAGTTCCTTTTTTACATGAAGGTCACAGAGGGGGTCTTTGTGCGTTAAGCCTGCACCCTGAACCTGGTTTTCAGATGGGGCCCTGTCACCCTCTTAGTTACGCCTCAATTAGGGATATCGCACAATAAGAATCTCTTGCACACCAGGGGTGAGTTTCTAAAACAAGTGGGTTTATTCAGGTATTCAGGCCCTGTTGTAGTGTACACTGGGAAAAACTTCAAGTAATGGTCACTGATCCAAAGAACTTCCGCCAGCTTATAGTATTTGTGTTACAATTGCTGTGAGTGGATTTCTCAATTTCATTAGTTGCTCGCTCTTTCTTTGCACAACCTGATCTCTGCAGGGATTGCCTCTAACTGCATGACAGATGGGACTTTTCCTTCCTTTAACTGGCAGTTATTTCCTCCATTCTCCCTGCCAATGGATGCACTAATTTATGGTCTTGCCCTTCTGCTGTGACTCAACTTATCTCATGATCAGTTCTCTTGAACTTAGTTATGTTCCAATCCCCATTTATTTATGTCTGCTCCAGTTAGCTGTGACATGTAATATAAACATTTCTCTGATGCAAGTAGTACTCTGTTTCTTCTACATAACCTTTAAGCCTTTTATTTTTCTATTATCCCTTCCTAAGTTTTACTTAAGTTGACCATTTTACAAACTTTCCCAATTTTCTTATAATTCTGATATTTCTGCTTCAATGGCAATAATAAATAACACAGAGGGCCAGTGCAAGTGCTGCATGCTGGATTGATTTCAACATTTAAGAGAAGTTTGAATAGATACATGAATGGTAGGGGTAGGGAGGGCTATGCTCCTGCTGCAGGTAGATGGGAGTAATGAGTTTAAATGGTTCGGTCCAGGCAAGAGAGGAAGAAAGACCTGTTTCAATGCTGTACTTTTCTGTGACTTTTAACAATGAATACAATGACGAGCACAAAGCAATAGATGGTTGAAGGACTGTAGTGCAATGATGCCAAGATTGGGTACTGAGAGGACATTGCATCCAATTGTCACGTACCCCGTGACAGGTTAAAGAACCAGCAGAAGTGGAAAATACTTTGGAGTCCAGTATCACTATTAACTAATGGTATTTATTAGTAAATACGCAATACAGTAATATAAATGCAGATAAATCAAACAGGTTAGCAATGATTATATAGAAGTAAGTGTAGAAATATATGAAAACCAAGCTTCTTCAAATCTAGGGGTAAATAGATAGTCTTATGATGATGAATAAAGTTCAGTTCAGTTTGTGGTATTGAGTTGAGTAGTGATGGAGAGAGAGAGAGGGAGAGGTTTGAGTCTTCAGGTGATGCCGTCGATCTTTCCGTTGTCTTCCAAAATCCTTTAGAAGTCACCGACTGTGACCACAACAAAGGGGACCATTCTTCTGTAGTTGAATTATCAACCCAGGCGAGGGTTGGACACACAAATAACTCCGCCCCCCCCACCCTGTCACACCATTTTCACATTGTGAGAGCCACTGATCGATCCGCCTGATCGGTCCTCCAAAACCCACTTTTTCTGTGGGCACAACAAAGCTCATTCAGTGTCCAAAACCATGTGCTTCCAGATCTATCATCTGACCTTCTACTTATCTCCCTGTGCTGAATACCAACTGTCTCTCAAACAGCTCCTCCCTTCTCTTTCTGTGAGAATTTCCAAGCAGACAGTGTCCTTGTAGAAAGTATAAACATGCTGTGAGCAGTCTTCGCCTCTCTCTCTCTCTTTCTTTCTCTCTCTTTTTAACAAGGTGTTTGTGTTGGGCACCTCTCTCTCTCTCTCTCTTTTCAAAAGCACAGTTCATAGGGGTAATTCAGGACCCCATCACACAATGAGGTGTGCTAGAAGTAGTGGAACATGGATTTAGAATAATGATTTTGCCAGTTTAAGTTTAAGAGGAATCTTCTCTCTGATAGTCATGACTTTTCTGAATTCTCTAACCCAGGGAACTATGGAGGTGGAGTCAATGAATATATTCAAACTATTTTGAACTGAGGTGAGCCAAGTTATGTGAAGAGAGCATGGGAGTGGTATTGAGGCTTACAATGGCTCAGCCATCATCTTATTGAATATCAGAGCAGACTGAAGGGGCCAGTACACCTACTCTTTCCCCTCATGCTTAACTTTTATTTTTAATTTTTTTCTGACTGCCCTCATTAAACAATTAAATAGACAGCGCCAAAGCAAGGGTTACCTGTACAAACTTGGTCTTCACCCAAATACAGACATTCCCATTGTTCCCTCCACTCCTCCTTCTTTCAACACCCTAAAAGACAATTTGTCTTTTCTCCGCTGCATCAAATCCTACAATTACATTCTAACTACTATTCACAATTAAAATGTCAGGAAGGGAGTGTTCAAGACTACAATGAAATAAGACCTTTGCAGTCAAAATTCTAATGATTCCCAAGCCTCTGGAGGAAGATATGGCTGACCCCCTATTTTGACATTGTGACTTCTTGTGGAGCAGCATCCCTTCATCTACCTTGTCCAGCCCTGAATGAATACTGTTTATTTTAATAGAATCACCTCCCGCAAATTCCATGTCCATCCAGCCTAATTTCCCCTCGAAGGCCAAATCCGCCATCCCAGGAATCAATTTGCTTCGCCTTTGCTGCGCTCCTGATATTGTAAGGATTTCCTTCCGAAGGTTGACTTACCAAACCTAGACACAACATTCCAGGTGCAGTCCAACTCAGAGAGTTTCATTGTGGAAGCAGCGTCTCTGACCCACTGAACACACTGGCTATCAACCATTTATATTAACCTTACATTGATCACAGTTTTTAATCTCTCCACAACTCCCCTCCCCCAGATTCTACCACACACAGTGAGCAATTTACAGCAGCTAATTAAGCTGTCAACATGCATGTTTTTGGGATGTAGTAGGAAACTGGAGCATCAGAAAGAAACCAACATGGTCAAAGAGAGATTCCACACAGAGAGAACCAGAGGTCAAGATTGAACCTGGATCACTGGAGCCACAAGGCAATGGATCTACCAACTTCAACCCTGCTCTGCCTTTGAATGTGTGCTTAAGTGTACATGAGTGCAAATGGATGTCAGCACCTGAGGTTGTGCTTGAATGAGTTTGTTTGCCTATGTATATGTGTAATGTGTGTACTTTTCAGTGTGTGCAAGACAGTAGATGTAAGTGTAAGAGACTATGTACGAGAGTGTATGTGTTCCCTTGATTGAACACCTTTTTTGCAAAACAACTCTGTTCAGTTGAAAACAAACCCTGAACTTCTGGTAGACTGCCACTTTAATTCCCTGTCCTACTCTCAGTCTGACTTCTGTTCCTTCATCTCCATTATTGCTTCATTACCGCTGTATGTAAACTCGAGGATTAGCATCTCAGCTACAGACCGCAGGACTCAATAACTAACAATTTCAGGTTAACACCCATTTTTTTTCTCTCTCTCTCTCTCCCAATGGATGTGACTGCACCGCTGTTTCAACTATTTCAACTGTGTCTCAGAAAGGCAGCGTCCATTATTAAGGACCTCCAGCACACAGGGCATGACCGTTTTTCACTGTTACCATCAGGTAGGAGATACAGAAGCCTGAAGACACACACTCAGCGATTCAGGAACAGCTTCTTCCCCTCTGCTATCTGATTCCTAAATGGACATTGAAGCTTTGGACATTACCTCACTTTTTTTTTAATATACAGTATTTCTGTTTTTTGCACATTAAAAAAATCTATTCAATACACATAATTGATTTACTTGTTTATTTATTATTATGTTTTATTTTATTTATTTTTCCTCTCCCTGATAGATTATGTATTGCATTGAACTGTTGCTGCTAAGTTAACAAATTTCACATCACATGCCGGTGATAATAAATCTGATTCTGATTCTATTTCTTTTGTTTATTTTCTGTCCCTAGCTTCTTTTGTTTTAAGGGTAATTTTTGCCTGACTCCAGTCTATCACAGAAACTCCCTTTCTTCTCGCCATCTGTCCCATTCTCTGCAACTTACAACATGCCTGTTCTTTTTTTCCACACTTTTCCATTTCTGATGTTGAGTCCTTGACCTGAAGCATCAGTTCTGTTTTTAGGTGCTCCTGGTATTCTGCTTCCCCCCCCCCCCCCATCTGCAGTTTAGCTCTAATCCTCTAGCTGGAAGGCAGACCATAAAGGGAAGACACATGAAATCAGGGACTCTGCAATTCAATAGATTCATAGCTGCTCTGAAGTTATTTGGCAATTCCCCACCCTATCTTCATGGCTTTATTGATTAGAAACCTATCTCAACTAAAGTCAAGTTGAGTTTATTGTCATGTCCACATGTACAGTGAGGTACAGGTACAATGAAACTTACTTTACAGCAGAATCACAGGCACACATGACTGCATGGCAACGCACAGCTCCAGTGCCATCTTCTGATTCGCCAATGACACGACTGTTGTTGGACCAATCACAGATAGTGATGAATCACCTTACCAGAGTAAGATAAGTCACCCTGTTGAGTGGTGCAGTAAAAATGACCTCTTGTTCAACATCACCAAAACTAAAGAGCCAGATGTAGACTTCAAGGAAAGGAAAGAAGGGAAGATATGCACCTTTCTACATCAGAGATGGAGAGAATCACCAGCTTTAAATTTCTGGGCATTAACATATTGATGACCTGTCCTGAGCCCAACACTTTGATGCATTCATAATGGAAGTGTGCCAGTATCTTTATTTTCTAAGGAGGTTCAGCTTGTCATTAAACACTCAAACAAACTTCTAAAGATGTACCGTTCAAAGTATTCTGACTGGTTCCATCATGGTCTGGTACAGCAATTTGAATGCGTGCACAGGAACGTAAGAATCTGCAGAGAGTTGGTGGACTCTCATCGTGGGCACATCCCTCCCTACCATCAGCAGTATCTACAGGAGGCACTGCCTCAGGAAAGCATCTTCTATCGTCAAAGGTTCACATCATCCAAGCTATGCGATCTTCATTGGGTAGGAGGGACAGAAGCATGAAGTGCCACACCGCCAAATTTACTAACAGCCACTTCATTTCAAACCATTCAATTCTCAAACCAACTTGGAAAACCCCAGTCACTACAGTTCAGCAACTGATGACAATGTTGCACTAAAATTGACTTTGTTTCTTCTATTTTAATTGTGTTTGACTGTAAAAAATGTTTTTTTTTTGCTTTTTCTTGTGAATGCTGCTTATCTGATTCTATGTGCCTGAGATGCTGCTGCAAGTTTTTTCTTTGTACCTGTGCAGACATGTACTTGGGCAACCTTCACTTTGATGTAGGGACAAACAACACACAAAATATAAATTAAATATAAAATTATTGCTTTCTATGACAACACTGCAAAAGCAAGACTTCAGTGCAAAACAAAACTACACAACTGGAGGCCAGTCCATGAAAATCTCAATCTTAAACAAACCAAAGGATTCTGTGACGAATTGTTGTAAAGACTCACCACCCTGCAAGAGAAGACATTCTTTCACCTCTCCATCTTCTAGGGTGCCCCCTTATTCTAAGACCCTGCTCTTTTGTTCTGCATTCATCCATGAAAGGAAATATCCTGTCAACATTTTCCTGTCAAGTTTCTTCAAAATCTTACGTTTTCCAATAAGATTTCACCTACAATGAGTAGCGCTCCAACACTGCTTAATCCTTTCATGTAGGATAATTCCTCTATATCAGCCATCATTGTGAAATAACTTCTTTCCTTTAAGAGGGTGCTTGAATTTGTTCACAGTTCATTACAGTGATAGGGGTGGACAAATGGGTCTAGCTTAGATGGTTATCTTAGCCAGTTTGCACAGTTAGGTCAAATAGGCTGTTTGCATGCTATATGAATCTGTGACCCTGTCGTCTTTCTAGTGCCTTCTTGTTCTGCAATAAGACTTCGCTAGTTTTATGCCCAGAACCTTTTGAAATATAGGACAACTTTCCATTTTAATAGAATATAAAACAGGCCCTTCAGCCCAAAAATTGTGAGCCTAACTAATTAAGCTAAAGATGACAAATTACACTTATTTCTTTTGCCTGCAAATGGTCCATACCCCTCCATTCTCTGCATACGTATTCATGTTCCTATTATGAGCTAATTAAATGTGTCTATCTCATCGGCCTCCACTACTACCCCTGGCAGTGCATTTCAGAACCCACCACTCTGCATTAATAAAAAACTTGCCTGCAAATCTCTGAAACTTTTCACACTCTCACCTTAAATGTATGAGACATTTCCACCTTGGGAAAAGGATACCAGCTGTATATCTCTGCTTCTCATAATTTTATAAACTTATATCAGGTCTCTTCTCAGTTTCTGCCACTCGAGAGAAAACAACCCTTGTTTTTCCAACCTCTGCATATAGCAAATGCCTCTCATTCAGCAGCATCCTGGGGTAAACTTGTTCCTTGTCCACATCCCTCTTAAAATTGGATGGTCAGATCTGAACGTAATACACAGGATACAGCTTAACCAGAGTTTTATAAAACTGTAACATCACTTCCTGACTCTTGATCTCAATGCCTCATCTAATAAAAACAAGCCTGCCATATTCCTTCTTTACCACCATATTAACCTGTGCAGCCACTTTCAGACAACTGCGGTCTTGGAGCCCGAGATTTTTATGTACATCAACGCTCTTAATTGTCCTGCCACAAACTACGTACGTTCCTTTGACATTTGATCTCTCAAAATTCAAGATTGTCATTCTTCTTTATACAAGTATAAAATAGAATGAAATAATTGTTACTCTGGATCTGATACAGTATTAAAAAACACAATTAGAAAGAGCACAAGTACAATAAATAACGTAATTGAAGTCTCCTGAATTCATGAAGGGACCGTCTGGATGCTTGTTTTGCAGATAATGTAAAGCTCTCCCAGTGTGCCCTCAATGTTAGTATTTCGGGTGGGAGGACATGCAGATAGTGATACTGACTACTATTGTGCACATCTACAAGAGGCATTGTTGCAGTAAAGCAGCATCCATCATCCGGGACCCCGCCACCCAGGTCATGCTCTCATTCACTATTGCCATCAGGAAGAAGGTACAGGAGCCTCAGGACTCACGCCTCCAGGCTCAGGATCAGCTATTATTCCTCAACCATCGAGCCCTTGAATCAAAGGGGTTAACTTCACTCAATTTCACTTGACCCGTCACTGAAATTTCCGACAACCTAGGGACTCACTTTCAATGGCTCTTCATCTCATGTTCTCAAAATTTCTTGCTTATTTAATTATTTTTGTATTTACACAGTTTGTTGTCTTGTGCACACTGACTGAATGCCCATTAACTACAGTCTTTCATTGGTTCTTTGATGGTTAATTATACTGTTATGGATTTATTGAGAATGCCCACAAGAAAATAAATCTCAGGGTTGTATATGGTGACATATATGTACTTTTGATAATAAATTCACTCTGAACTATGAACAGTAAACTCCCTGAGCAGGCAAAGTCGATGGCATTCAACTAGATAATGTTTAATTGCTACTGACTGGCACTACAGAAGTGTCTGTGCAACCACCTAGTCAACGTACACACAGAGTCTACCTCAAAGTACAATACCTCACACTTGTCTGGAATAAATTCCATTTCTCATTCCTCCACCTATTTGCAATTGATCTATATCCTGCTGTATTCTTTGGCAATCGCCCTACACTATCCACAACTCCACTAATCTTTTGTGGCAGCTGAACACATTTTCATTGACATATATTACAAAGAACAGAGGCCCTAATACAGATCCCTGTGGAACATCACTAGTCATGGACCTTCTGCCAGAATGAATCTCATCAATCACTACCCTCTGTCTTCTATAGACAAGCCTATTCAGAACTCAAATGGCCATCACCATCCATGCCTCACATTTTATTCTTCCAAATGAGCTTACTATGACAGATGTTATCAAGTGCCTTACTAAAATTCATATAGTCTGCCCTACCCTCATTGACCACCTTTACTGCCTTCTTGAAATAATTAAATTAGAAAGGCATGACTTGTCCTGCACAAAGCCATTTTGATTGTCCCTAATTACACCATGCTCTTCTAAATGCTCATAAATCCTATCCCTAAGAATTCTCTCCAGTAGTTTCCCCATCGCTGGGATGAGACTCACTGACCTAGAGTTTACAAGATTATCCCCGTTTCCCTTCTTGAACAAAGAAACAACATCAGCAACTTGTCAGTCCTCCAGGACTTTGCCTGTCGCTAGAGGGGACACAAAGATAAATAGTAATATGCAAATTATGCCCCAGTAATCTAAGTTTTCTTATTAATCTGGAGTAAATCTCATCAAGCCCTGGGGACTTGTCCACGTTCATGTTTTTCCAGAGTACCTACACCACCTCTATCTTTATTTCAAACTGCCCTAGCACTTTTGCATGTTCTCACTGATCTCACTACCCTCCATGCCCTTCTCTCTGATGAACACTGGCACAAAGCACTCATTTAGGACCTCACCCACATCAACCACCTCCAGGCACATGTTCCCTCCTTTTTCCTTGAGTGATGCTATCCTCTCCCCAGTTATCCTCTTTCTCCTGATGTCTATGTAGAATGCCTAATAAAATATAATGCTGGACATACGTGGTAGGTCAGGCTACAATTGTAGGAAGAGAAATGAAGTTAATGCTTCATCAACATTCTGTGAGCCTTCTGTGTTTCATCCCATTTCATCCTTCAGTGCTGCAGCTTTCTGCAGTTGCTCCCAATTTAAATAACTCATTTTGCTTTTGATGTTCCATCCAATCTCCTGGCCTCTCCAGCTTAAACCCATCACAACAGCAGTAGGAAAACACTCTGCTGAGATCTCAGATCCAGTGCTGCCTGGGTTTAATCCATCAAGCCTGTCCATGTCCCATTCCCCCCACCAGCATTTCCAGTGCCCCAGCAATCAAATTCATCCTTCCTGTTCCCGTTCTTAACTCACCCATTCTCCTGGTATTTTCTCCTCTTCCTGTTCTCACAAGTGCATATGCCATTGGAAATAATCCTGAGTTTACTATCCTGAAAGCCCTCATTCTAATACATTGGCCAACTCCTGAAATTTGTCCTGTAAAATTTATCCCTTTTCTCTGACTTATGATGTCCACACTGATATATACCAGAAAAGACGCAAGAGCCCATGGATGCTGGAATCTGTGTTAAAAATGATTGAACCACTGAAGGTGCAAGAGATGGTTGATATTTCTGGGCTAAACCTTGCATCAAGACTGAAAATGGAGAAGGGAAATGGCCAGCGTATAGAGGTGAGAGGGAGGGGTGAGACAGGGCTAATAGATGATGGATTGAACCATATTGGGAGCTGTGGAATGATTGGCAGGTGGAGTCAGGTGGGGGGATTGTTGAGATAAAGGCTGGGAGGTCACAAGTAGAAGCATGAGAAAAAGAAGGTAGATATACAGAGAGATCTTGGGGTCCAAGCCTATAGCTCACTGAAAGTAATCATACAAGTTCATATGGTGGTAAGGAGTGGGAATGGCATGATTACCTTTATTAACTGAGGCATTGAGTTCAACTGTCAGGAAGTAATGTTGCACCTTTATAAAACACTTGTTAGGAAATATTTGGACATTTTTAATTCCAGTCACCCTTTTATAGGAAGGATGTAGAGGATACATAGAGGGCTTAGAAGAGATTTAAGAGTAAATAGTAAATAGTAATAGTCATGGAAATAATAAATAGTAATAGAATCATAATAGAAAAATAGTAATAAATAGTTAAATAGTAATATGCAAATTATGCCAGTAAATTATGAAATAAATCCAGGACCAGCCTATCGGCTCAGGGTGTCTGACCCTCCAAGGGAGAAGTTGTAAAGTTTGATGGCCACAGGCAGGAATGACTTCCTATGATGTTCTGTGCTGCATCTCGGCAGAATGAGTCTCTGGCTGAATGTACTCCTGTGCCCACCCAGTACATTATGTAGTGGATGGGAGACATTGACCAAGATGGCATGCAACTTGGACAGCATCCTCTTTTCAGACACCACCGTGAGAGAGTCCAGTTCCATCCCCACAACATCACTGGCCTTACAAATGAGTTTGTTGATTCTGTTGGTGTCTGCTACCCTCAGCCTGCTGCCCCAGCACACAACAGCAAACATGATAGCACTGGCCACCACAGACTCGTAGAACATCCTCAGCATTGTCTGGCAGATGTTAAAGGACCTCAGTCTCCTCAGGAAATAGAGACGGCTCTGACCCTTCTTGTAGACAGCCTCAGTGTTCTTTGACCAGTCCAGTTTATTGTCAATTCATATCCTCAGGTATTTGTAATCCTCCACCATGTCCACACTGACCCCCTGGATGGAAACAGGTGTCACCAGTACCTTAGCTCTCCTCAGGTCTACCATCAGCTCCTTAGTCTTTTTCACATTAAGCTGCAGATAATTCTGCTTACACCATGTGACAAAGTTTCCTAACGTAGCCCTGTACTCAACCTCATCTCCCTTGCTGATGCATCCAACTATGGCAGAGTCATCAGAAAACTTCTGAAGATGGCAAGACTTTGTGCAGTAGTTGAAGTCCGAGATGTAAATGGTGAAGAGAAAGGGAGACAAGACAGTCCCCTGTGGAGCCCCAGTGCTGCTGATCACTCTGTTGGACACACAGTGTTGCAGGCACACGTACTGTGGTCTGCCAGTCAGGTAATCAAGAATCCATGACACCAGGAAAGCATCCACCTGCAACGCTGTCAGCTTCTCCCCTAGCAGAGCAGGGCAGATGGTGTTGAACACACCGGAGAAGTCAAAAAACATGACCCTCATAGTGCTCGCTGGCTTGTCCAGGTGGGCGTAGACATGGTTCAGCAGGTAGATGATGGCATCCTCAACTCCTAGTCCGGGCTGGTAGGTGAACTGGAGGGGATCTAAGTGTGGCCTGACCATAGGCCGGAGCAGCTGCAGAACAAGACTCTCCAGGGTCTTCATGATGTGGGAGGTCAATGCCACCGGTCTGTAGTTATTGAGGCCGCTGGGGCACGGTGTCTTCGGCACAGGGACGAGACAGGGCGTCTTCCACAGCACAGGAACCCTCCGGAGCCTCAGGTTCATGTTGAATACATGGCGAAGTACTCCACATAGCTAAGGGGCACAGGCTTTGAGCACCCTGGTACTGACACCATCCGGTCCTGCAGATTTGTTTGGGTTGAGACGTTTCAGCTGTCTTCTCACCTGTTCAACTGTGAAGCCCACCGTGGTGGTTTCGTGTGGGGAAGGGGTGTAGTCATGAGAGCAGGGTGGGGGACTGTGAGGAGGGGTAGGAGGGAAGAGTGGAATATGTTTTGGTTGGGGGCTGACAACAGATGGCTCATGTGGGGGATGGGCAGGGGTCACAATGTCAAATCTGTTAAAGAACAGGTTAAGTTCGTTGGCCCTGTCCACACTGCCCTCAGCTCCTCTGTTGCTAGTTTGCCGGAACCCAGTGATGGTCCTCATCCCCCTCCAGACCTCTCTCATGTTGTTCTGCTGTTGTTTCCACTCAAGCTTCCTCCTGTACCTGTCTTTAGTCTCCCTGATCCTGGCTTTCAGGTCCCTCTGTATTGTCCTCAGCTCCTCCTTATTTCCATCTCTAAACACCCTCTTTATAGCATTCAGGATGTCTTTAATGTCCTTTGTCACCCATGGCTTGTTATTTGAGGGGAGCTCTAATAGGGCTTTATAAAATTATGAGACGCGTAGACAGAGAAGATAGTCGTATCTTTTTCCCAGGGTCAAAATGTTTAATTTTAGAGGACATGCATTTCAGGAGAGATGGGGAAAAGTTTAAGGGAGATGTGCAGAACAGGTACTTTTCATAGTAAATGACAGGTGCCGGGAATGCACTGCCAGGGACAGTAGTGGAGGCAGGCGCAAAAGAGGCATTTCAGATACTATACATAAATATGCAGAGATTGAACTGACCACATGCAGCAGAAAGGGTTAGTTTAATTAGCTGCCATTTGTTTAATTGGTTTGGCACAACATCGCAGACTGAAGGGCCCATTTTTGTGCTGTACTTTTCTATGATCTATATTCAATAGAAGGAAGGAGAAATGCTGGAGTTTCTGGATGCATTTCAGAAGGTGCAGCATAGATACACCCCAAAGACAAAGAAATATTCTAAAGGGAGGATGAGGCAACTATGGCTGATAAGGGAAATGAAAGACAGTGTAAAAATAAAGAGAGGGAATAAAATATAGCAAAAATTTGTGGGAAGTTAGCAGATTGGGAAGCTTTTAAAAATCAACAGAAGGCAACTAGCAGAGTCATGAGGAGAGAATAGATGAACTATGAAGGTAAGCTAGCCAACAATACTAAAGAGGATACCAAAAGTTTTTTTCAGGTATATAAAGAGTAAAAGAGAGGCAAGAGTGGATATTGGACAGTTGGAAAATGACGCTGGAAAAGTAGTAATGCTGGACAAAGAACTGGCAGATGAACTTAGTAAGTAGTTTGTATCTGTCTTCACTGTGGAAGACATGAGCAGTATGACAGAAATTCAGGAGTATCAGAGGGCAATGTAGTTGCTATTACTAAGGAGAAGGTGTTTAGGAAGCTGAAAGTTCAGAAGGTAGATAAGTCAATTGTACCAGATGGAGTAAACCCTCGGTTTCTGAAAGAGGTAGCTGAAGAGATTGTGAAGACATTAGTAATGATCTTTCAAGAATCACTAGTCTCTGGTATGGTTCTGGAAGATTGGAAAATTGCAAGTATCACTCTACTGTTTAAAAAGGGAGGGAAACTGTGAGTAGTGGTGTTCCACAGGGATCTGTATCGAGACCACTTCTTTTCACGTTATATGTCAACAACTTGGTTGATGGAATTGATAGTTTTGTAGTCAAGTTTCCAGACAATATAAAGATAGATGGAGGTCAGGTAGCGTTGAGGTAGCAGGGAGATGCAGAGGGACTTGGACAGGTTAAGAGAATGGGCAAAGAAGTGGCAGATGGAATATAGTATGAGGAAGTGTATGGTCACGCACTTTGGTAGAAGGAATAAAGGTAAAATTTTGTTATGTTTTGAAACTCCAAGACATAAAACTAATTGAAAGAAAAGTAAGGAGCCAGGAATAACTGTATACATTTAGCTTTGTTTACTTTTAGTGAGATGTGCCCATATGATGTTGTGGCGTGGTGAAGTATGCCATTCACATACTTTTACATATAACCTAAAATGCATTATGTAAACAACAAAGAATGCTTAATCAAACAATACATTTACAATATCACTTAAATATTACTGAAATATTAAATACGCATCAGATTCCCTAAAGGTTAACTTGTAGGTTGAGTCAATGGCAAATGCAATGTTAGCATTTATTTCAGGAAGACTAGAATATAAGAGCAAGGATATGATGCTGAGTCTTTATAGGGCATTGGTCAGACAGCACTTGGAGCATTATGAGCAGTTTTTGGCCCTTGACCTAAGAAAAGATGTGCTGGCATTGAAGGTGGTCCACAGAGGGTTCATGAAAATTCTCCCAGGAATGAAAGGGTTAATGTATGAGGATCATTTGGTGGCTCTGGGTTTGTACTCACTGGAGTTTAGAGGAATGAGGGGGAATATTGTTGAAACCTATCAAATATTGACAGGCCTAGACAGAATGAATGTAGAGAGGATGTTTCCTATATTGAGTGAGTCTAGGATCAGAGGGCACAGCCTTGGATTCAAGGGACTTCTATTTAGAACAGAGATGAGAAGGAATTTCTTCAGCTAGAGGATGGTGAGACTGTGGAATTCATTGTCACGGATGACTGTGGAGGACATGTCATTGAGTATATTTAAAATGAAAGTTGATTAGTTGCAACTTTACAGAACTCTGGTTAGGCCACATCGGGAGTATTGCATACAGTTATATTCACCTCACTATAGGAAGGATGTTGAGGATTTGGAGAGGGTCCTGAAGAAGTTTACCAGTATACCACCTGATTTGGAGGTCATGTGCTGTCATGAGAGATTGGACAAACATGGATTGTTTTCTCTGGAGCAGTGAAGGCTGAAGGGAGATCTAATAAAGGTTTATAAGATTATGAGAAGCATAAACAGAGTAGACAGGGAGTATCTTTTTCCCATGGTATAATACAAGGGGGCATGAATTGATGGTGAGAGGGGGGAAGTTCAAAGGGAATTTGAGGGTTAAGTTATTTTACTCAGAGCATGGTGGATGCTTGGAATGCTCTGCCTGGTATGGCTGTATGAGGAAAATATATTTGAGGCTTTTAAGAGACATTTAGATAGCCACATGAATATGAGGAAGATGGAGGGATATGTACATTGTGTAGGTAGGGGGGATTAGTTTATGGGGATTTTTTAATTTACTTTTCGGCTGGTTTGGCACAACATTTTGGGCTGAAGAGCCTGCTCTTGTGCTGTACTGTTCTGTGTTCTATGGTTTCTTGGTTAGTCAGGGCACCAAAGGTTATGGGGAAAAAGCAGAAGGATGGGGCCAAGAAGGATAAAAAAAAATGAGCCATGATGGAATGGCAGAGCATACTGGATGGGTCGAGTAGCCTAATTCTAATCCTATATCTTAAGGTGCTATGGTCTTATTGACTTTCACTCTCCTCTTTGAAGATGCTCATTAGGTGTTCAATGACATTCTTGAACTTTCCCCTAAGGAGGGTATGCCCCATTCCATTACCTCTTACAAAAGAATCCCCTATCACTATTGTTTGACCTTTCGTTCGATTGATCTCACAACTACCCAACCATAGATGACTCCCAACTGTTGCTATCCCTTTCTCTTCCTCCAGGTGGCACAGTTGCTGCAGTAAATTGGAATTTATGGAGACTGAGGTTTAACCATTTGATTGTCATGCAGGCATTCATATTCAACATCCCATTTACAATCCTTTCAAACCTTCAATAACTGGGGCTCCGTAATTCTATGAAGTGTATAGTTAGTGCAGTGAGGATGGCTCCAGGGGCTGTGTTGTGTTCTTTGTGAGATGTGGGAATTCTTGCAACCTCCCAGATAACCACGTCTGCACCAGGTGCACTGAGCTGCAGTTCCTTGGAGAATATAAGGAAGAAGAGCTACAGATTGATGACCTTTGACTCATACAGGAGACTGAGGAAATGAAAGATAGGAACCTCAGGGAGCAGTCACCTCTAGATTGCAGGAGTCAGGTACCTAGGTCAGTGATCCCCAACCTCTGGGCCACGAAGCACGCAGGGGTGCAGCGGTAGCCGGAGCGCACCCAGCATATCTTTAAGAAAAGAAGCTGAAATAAACAAGCTAATTAATTAGGTGCCGCCCAGAAGCCAGTCTTCATTAGAGGAACTGAGGTGGAAAGGATCAATAACTTTAAATTCTTCGGCATTAAGGATTGACGTTTCTCTCTCTGAAAAGTGTCAGAGGATCTGTCCTGGGACCAGCAAGTAACTATCATTACAAAGAAAGCACAGTAGCGCCTATACTTTATTAGAAGTTTGTGTAGATTCAACATGTCACCTCAATCCTGACAACCCTGTCTTTTCAGTCTGTCTGGGCTGGCGTTTAAATTGACCAAACAATGGAACAGCTAAAGGCTCCAGCGCCCTGGAAAGAGGAGTGAACATCACGTAGAGCAAGTGAAATCGGCAGTTGCCTCTGATCTGGGCCGACATTTACGTGCTGAGCTGCACCTAATTAATTAGCTTGTTTATTTCAGCTTTTTTCTTAAAAATCTGCCGGGTGCGCTCCGGCTACCGCTGCACCGCTGCATGCTTCGCGGACTAGAGATGGGGACGACTGACCTAGGTGACTGCCAGGAAAAGAAAGAGAAAATTACAGCACTGCAGAGTATACCTATGGCCATTCCCCTCAATATTAAGTATAAGGTTTTAGATATTGTTGAGGGAGGGAGTGGCCAACGGGGGGTGAGCTGCAGCAACCAGCTCTGTGGTACTGAGTATGGCTCTGTTTTGGATTGTGTCCACAGCTTTCCAAGGCGGGGGGAGGGGGGTGCGGGGTGAGCAGCCAGAAGTCTTGGTATATATTTTCACCAATAACATAGATAGGAAGAGGGAGGAGATCCTGAAGAGAAAATTTGGAGAGTTAAATGGAAAGCTGAAAAGTGGGATGTCCAGGTTAGTAATCTCTGGATTGTTGCCTGTGCCACATGCCAAAATAAGATGATTGAGCAAATGAGTGCATGACTGAGGAATTGGTGCAGGGGCCAGGGCTTCAGGTTTCTGGATCATTGGGATCTCATCTGGGGACAGAATGACATGTACAAAGAGGATGGATTACACTTGAACCCGAGGGGAACCAACATCTTGGAGGCATCCCAGGATTCTGAAAGAGGTGGCTGAAGAGATTATGGCAGTATTAGTAATGATCTTTCAAGAATCACTACATTCTGGCATAGTTCCAGAGGAATGGAAAATTGAAAATGTCACTCCATTCCTCAAGAAGGGAGGGAGACAGAAGAAAGGAAATTATAGGCCAGATAGCCTAACCTCAGTGTTAGAGAAGATGATGAAGTCAATTGTTAAGATTAATTTTTAAGGATACTTGGAGACACATGATAAAATATGCCAAGTCAGCATGGTTTTCCTTAAGGGAAAATCTTGCCTGACAACTCTGTTGGAATCCTTTAAGGAAATAACAAGCAGGATAGACAATGTGCCACATATGAGGCTGCTTAACAAGTTAAGAGCTGATGGTATTAAGAAAGATATTAACTTGGATAGAGGTTTGGCTGACTGGCAGGAGGCAAAGTGCAGGAATAAATGGAACATTTTCTGGTTGGCTCTTGGTGACTCGAGGTATTGCACAGAGGCTGTGTTGGCACTGTTTCTTTTTCTATATGTCAATGATTTGGATGACAAAGTTGATGGCTTTGTTGTCAGGTTTGCAGATAATATGAGGTAAGTGGAGGGGCAGGTCATGTTGAGGAAGCAGGGCTTTTGAATGCTGCAGAAGCACCCAGACAGATTAGGGGAATGGGCAAAGAATTGGCAGATGCAATTAAAGTGTCAGGAAGCGTATGGTCATGCACTTTGGTAGAAGGAATGAAAGCATAGACTATTTTCTCAATGGGGAGGAAATCCTAAAATCCAAGTTGCAAGGGGATTTGGAGTTCCTTCTGTAGGATTCTTTAAAGGTTAACTTGCAAGTTGAGCTGGTGGTGAGGAAGGCAAGTGCAATGTTAGCATTCATTTCAAGAGGACTATAATATAACAGCAAGGATGTAATACTGGACCTTAATAAGGCACTGGTGAGACCTCACTTGGAGTATTGTGAGCAGTTCTGGGCCTCTTATGTAAGAAAGGATATGCTGACATTGGAGAGGGTTTAGAGGAGGTTCGTGAGAATCATTCCGGGAATGAAGGAGTTATTGTACACGGAGTGTTTGTTGGTTCTGGGTCTGCACTTTCTGGAATTTAGAAGAATGGGGGGGGTGGAATCTCACTGAAGCCTACTGAAAATTGAATAGCATAGATAGAGTGGATGTGGAGAGGATGGTTCCTACTGTGGGGTCTAGGCCTCAGAATAGAGGGAAGTTCATTTGGAATGGAGATCTGGAGGAACTTTTTTAGCCAAAGGGTGGTGAATCCATGGAATTCTTGATTCAGTGGCCTAAAAGGGCTGTCAGTGTTGTATGATTTTAAGTTTAACCCTAAGTATCATTTGAAGTGACATTTAATAGGGTAAAATGGTAAACGGTGACAGTATTGACATGGTACTTATTTCCAGCAAATATAACCTCTCACTTGTGCATCGCAGAGCTACATAAATTGCAAGCTGACAACCATGTTGATTAACATGTAAGTATTGTCTTGGAAACTGGGGGAACCTGTTATCCAAAATAATCTCATGGAATATTTTATATCAATCTTAGAGTGTTGACGGTTGGCGGGAATGACTTCTTATCGAAAAACCATGTAAATTGATAAAAGTTGTGCTGTTTATGGTCAAATGGTCTGCTGGCTTTCAATTCTGTAATAGCTTTGTGGCGACCCACTTTCTGACACCCATGAACCGGCTCACGAAACAGCGCGCGCAGGCAGAGGGCCGGCAGCAAAAAGGGCGGGAACGGGAAAGGTTTAAAGCGGGCCGCGAAGTTTGAATAAACCTCTTTCATCGCAACTCCAACTCACCGACTCCGTGTGGTTATTCTAGCGCTGTGTGTAGCACATCGCTACAATTGGTGACTCCGACGGCCCAAACGATATTTGGACCAGAGATGACCGACGCTGCATCTGTTCACGCAGTTTCGTTAAAACTGCCAAGCTTCTGGACGCTGCGACCCCAATTATGGTTCGAACAAGCAGAAGCACAATTCCACATTTGGCAGATAACCTCGGAGTCCACTCGCTACTACTACGTGCTGAGCTCCCTCGACCAGGAGACTGCTGCACAAGTTGAGGAGTTTATACAGTCGCCCACGGAGGACGGCAAATACACAGCATTCAAAACCCTGCTCATAAGGACTTTCGGACTCTCACGGCGCGAACGAGCACGCCGCTTAATGCACCTGGATGGTTTGGGAGACAGGCCGCCGTCAGCATTAATGAACGAGATGCTGGCCCTGGCTGAAGGACACAAACCCTGCCTCATGTTTGAGCAGGCGTTCCTAGAGCAACTGCCCGAGGACATATGCCTGCTGCTGTCCGACGCAGATTTCAGCAAACCCCGGGAGGTGGCGGCCTGAGCAGATGTGCTGTGGAATGCCAGGAAAGAGAGAGGGGCATCCGTCGCACAGATCACCAAGCCGCGTGCCCAACGACAGACCAGACCGGGCCCGGCAGCAGAGCCTACAAAACCCGGCGACGGGAGTGAGGAGCCCAACGAACAATGGTGTTTCTACCACCAGCAGTGGGGCACGGAGGCCCGCCGCTGCAGACCGCCCTGCAAATTCCCGGGAAACGCCAAGGCCCAGCCGCTGCCGATCGCTACGGCGGCTGGCCATCAGGACAGCCTCCTGTACGTCTGGGACAAGCAGTCGGGACGCCGCTTTTTGGTCGACACCGGAGCGGAGATCAGCGTCTTACCTCCAACGAGTTACGACACCCGCAACAGAGAACCGGGACCCACCCTGAGGGCCGCTAATGGCAGCACAATACGAACCTACGGCACCCGCACGGTGCGGCTATAGTTCAGCTCCAGCTGGTTCACATGGGACTTCACACTGGCCGCCGTGGCCCAACCACTGCTGGGGGCAGATTTTCTATGAGCCCACAACCTGCTGGTCGACTTGCAAGGGAAGCGATTAGTCCACGCCAAGCCTTTTCAAACGTTCTCCCTGGGTGAAGCACAGTTGCCAGCCCCACACCTGGACTCCATCACGCTGTCCGACGATGAATTCACCAGGGTCCTGGCGGATTTCCCATCAGTACTGACACCGCAGTTCACGGCAGCCATGCCCAGACACGGAGTACAGCACCACATCCCGACCCAGGGACCACCCCTCCACGCCCGTGCTCGAAGGCTTCCCCCGGACAAGCTCCGACTGGCGAAGGAGGAGTTCAAGAAGATGGAGGAATTAGGGATCATACGACGGTCCGACAGCCCATGGGCCTCCCCCCTTCACATGGTGCCCAAGGCAACGGGGGGCTGGAGACCATGCGGTGACTACCGCAGACTGAACGAGGCTACAACGCCAGACCGCTACCCTGTGCCGCACATTCAAGACTTCGCAGCAAACCTACACGGTGCAAGGATCTTTTCCAAGGTAGACCTCGTCCGGGGATACCATCAAATCCCTGTACATCCGGACGACATCCCCAAAACAGCACTTATCACCCTGTTCGGACTTTTTGAATTCCTCCGAATGCCGTTTGGTCTAAAGAACACCGCACAGACTTTCCAGCGGCTAATGGACGCGGTGGGACGCGACCTGGACTTTGCATTCATCTATTTGGACGACATCCTCATAGCCAGCAGTAGTCGGCAGGAGCATCTGTCCCACCTCCGCCAGCTCTACTCCCGCCTGAGTGAATTCGGCCTTACAATCAATCCAGCCAAATGCCAGTTCGGACTCGACACCATCGACTTCCTGGGCCACAGGATTACTAAAGACGGGGAAACCCCGCTGCCCGCCAAGGTAGACGCGGTCCGCCACTTCCCCCGACCCAACACAATCAAAGGCTTGCAGGAATTCGTGGGTATGGTGAATTTCTACCACCGTTTCCTCCCCTCAGCAGCCTGAACCATGCGCCCCTTGTTCACTCTAATGTCGGGTAAGGGCAAGGACATTACCTGGAACGAAGAGGCCGCAACCGCTTTAGTTAAAACCAAAGAAGCCTTGGCAAACGCCGCGATGCTAGTGCACCCCAGAACGGACGTTCCTACTGCCCTCATGGTGGATGCATCCAACACAGCAGTCGGTGGAGTGCTGGAACAACTCATCGAAGGTCGCTGGCAACCCCTGGTGTTCTTCAGCAAACACCTATGACCACCTGAACTCAAATACAGTGCTTTCGACCGGGAGCTATTGGCACTATACCTGGCAATCCGGCATTTCAGGTACTTCTTAGAAGGTAGGCCCTTCACCGCGTTCACATACCACAAACCGCTTACCTTTGCGTTCACTAAGGTGTCCGACCCCTGGTCGTCCCGCCAGCAGCGACATCTGTCCTACATCTCCGAGTACACGACGGACATCCGGCATGTCTCTGGAAAGAACAATGTCGTGGCAGACGCACTTTCCAGACCTACCATACAGGCCCTGTCCCAGGGGGTGGACTATGCAGCGCTGGCAGAGGCACAGCAGGCAGACGCTGAGATCCCCAGTTACAGGACTGCAGTCTCCGGTTTGCAGCTCCAAGACCTCCCCGTAGGCCCAGGTGAGAGGACCCTACTATGTGACGTAGCTACTGGCCAACCCCGCCCCGTCGTCCCAGCAGCCTGGCGCCGGCGGGTGTTCGAATCCATTCACAACTTAGCGCACCCCTCCATCAGGACAACTGTCCGGCTGGTCTCCAACAGGTTCGTGTGGCATGGACTTCGTAAACAGGTCAGTGAATGGGCCAAAACGTGTATGCAGTGCCAAACGGCCAAGGTGCAGCAGCACACCAAGGCTCCACCGCAGCGGTTCGAACCCACCCGCCGGAGATTCGACCACATCCATGTGGATATCGTGGGGCCCCTGCCAGTGTCACGAGGAGCGCGGTACCTCCTAACTATGATAGACCGGTTCACCAGATGGCCAGAGGCAGTCCCGCTCAGCGACACCACCTTCGAATCCTGCGCCCGAGCACTGATCGCGACCTGGGTAGCACGCTTTGGGGTACCGGCCCACATTACCTCCGACAGGGGCGCCCAGTTCACCTCCAGCCTGTGGTCGGCTATTGCCAGACTTTTAGGAACACAGCTACACCACACAACTGCCTACCACCCACAGTCGAACGGACTAGTGGAGCGCTTCCACCGTCACCTGAAATCGGCTCTCATGGCCCGCCTGGAGGGGCCTAACTGGGTGGACGAACTTCCCTGGGTCCTGCTCGGAATCCGCACGGCGCCCAAAGAGGATCTACACACCTCGTCGGCCGAGTTGGTGTACGGCGCGCCCCTGGTCGTCCCAGGAGAGTTCATACCAGCCCCAAGGGGGCAAGAGGAAGAACCCACAGCAGTCCTGGACAGACTACGGGAGAGGCTCGGTAACCTGGCCCCCATACCCACTTCACAGCACGGACAGAGCCCGACCTGCGTACCCAAAGACCTGCAGAACTGTAAGTTTCTTTTTGTACGACGGGGCGGACACCGGGCACCGCTACAGCGGCCCTACGAGGGGCTGTTTAAGGTGATCAGCAACAACGGGTCCACGTTCGTGCTGGACATTGGGGGGAGAGAGGAGGTTTTCACGGTGGACCGACTCAAACCGGCCCATGTGGACTTGGCGCAACTGGTCCAGGCTCAGGCACTGCGGCGCAGGGGCAGACCTCCCAAACAGAGGCCGATCCAGACTGTGGACATTGGGGGAGGTATCGCCGGTTCTGGGGGGGGGGGGGTTATGTGGCGACCCACTTTCTGACACCCACGAACCGGCTCACGAAACAGCGCGCGCAGGCAGAGGGCCGGCAGCAAAAAGGGCGGGAACGGGAAGGCTTTAAAGCGGGCCATGAAGTTTGAATAAACCTCTTTCATTGCAACTCCAACTCACCGACTCCGTGTGTTTATTCTAGCGCTGTGTGTAGCACATTGCTACAGCTTCCTGTTTTGCTACAATTGGTAAGATCTTTGTTCTACCTAAGCACAATGTCACGGCAAGGAGAAACATAGAGGGAAGTAAATTAGTAAGAACAAGCCATTTTCAAACTACATGAATGCAACACTTCTAGTGTGGTTTTGATAATATGCATATTTGTTAACTTCATAAGTAAAGTGATAACCGCATCAACAGAAAGGAAATTTCCATTGCCACCTCCCATTGTCTCCCATAGGTGGCACCATTGATATCTTTCATCTTCTGCTTGCCAGTGAATCAGAATCAAGTTTAATATCACAGGCATATGTCATGAAATCTGTTGTTTTGCGGCAGCAGTACATTCCAATACATAATAGTAAAAGCTAAATATATCCAAAAGAAGTGAGGTAGTGTACATGGGTTCATTGTCCATTAGCAATCTGATGGTGGAGTTGAAGAAGCTGTTAATGAGATGTTGACTGCATGTCCTCATTCTAAGAACTCCTTCTTGACAGTAGCAAATAAGAAGATGGCATGTCCTGGGTGATGAGGGTCCTCAATGATGGATGGTGCCTTCTTGAAGCATCACCTTTTGAAGGTGTCATTGATGTAGTGGAGCCTAGTGCCCATAATGATAGTGCCCACAACTTTCTCCAGCCTTTTCTGATCCTGTACAGTGGTTCCTCCACACCAAATGGTGATGTAACCAGTTAGAATGCCCTCCACGGAACATCTGTAGAAACTTGAGAGAGTGTTTGGTGACATACCAAGTCTCCTCAAACTCCTAATGAAATATAGCTGTTGTCCTGCCTTCTTTGTAATTGCACCCAGAAACTGTGATCTTTAGACACCCAGGAACCTGAAACTGCTCATGCTTTCCACTGCTGATCCCTCAATGAGCACTAATGTGTGATCCTTCAATTTTTCCTTCTTGAAGTCCACAATCAATTCCTTGGTCTTACTGACAGTGAGTGCAAGGTTCTTGTTGTGACACCACTCAACGAGCTGATCTATCCCTCTCCTGTACACCTCATCAACATCTGAAATTCTGCCAACAGTAGTTGTGTCAACGGCAAATTTCTAGATGTTGTTTGACCTGTGCCTAGCCACACCATCGGGGGCATAGAGAGAATAGAACTGTCGGCTAAGTACGCATCCTTGAGGTATGCCAGAGTTGATTGTCAGTGAGGAGGTGTTATTTCTGATCTTCCTGACCTGTAGTCTTCCAGAGAGAAAGCCAAGAATCCAGTTGCAGTGGGAGGTACAGAGGCCCAGGTTTTGCAGCTTGTTGATTAGAAGTGAGGGTATGACTCTGTTGAACTCTGAGATGTAATCAATAAACAGCAGCTTGATGTAGATGTTGGTGTTGTGCAGGTGATCCGTGGCCAGTGGAAACCCAGTGAGATTGCATCTGCTGTAGACCTACCAGGCAATAGGCAAATTGCAGTGGGTGCAGATACTTGCTTAAGCAGGAGTTGGTTATGACCATGACCAACCTCTCAAAGCACTTCATCACAGTAGATATGAGTGGAACTTGGATGATAGTTATTGAGACAACTCATTCTGCTCTTCTTGGGCATTGGCATGATTGGCGTTTTTATGAGGCAGGTGGGGACTTAGAACTGCAGCAGTGAGAGACTGCAGATGTCCTTCAACACTTTTGCTAGATGGTTTGCACAGGTTTTCAGTGCCCTACCAGGTACACCATCAAGGTATGATATGTTGCGAGGGTTCACCCTCTTGAAAGCTTTTCTGACATCAGCTTCCAAGACAGAGATCACAGGGTCATCAGATGCTGCAGTGATTTTTTTTCCTACAGTGTCGTCTTCTGTCTCCATTTCAAAGCATGCATAAAAGGCATTGAGTTCATCTGGAAATGAAGCATCCCAGCCATCATGATGTCAGGTTTCACCTTGTAGGAAGTAATGCCTGCAAACCCTACCAGCGCTGATGTGCATCTGATTTCATCTCTGACTTCAATTAGAATTGTTTTCTCACTCTTAAAATAGCATTCCGTAGGTCGTACCTGGATTTCATGTACAGTTCAGATCGTTGGTCTTGAGTGCCACAGATCTAGTCTTCAGCATACTGTGTATCTCCCGGTTCATCAGCAACTTTTTCGTTTCGGTATTTCGAAATGTTCTCGAAGGCACACACTCATTCTCAAAAGACTTGATGAAGTCAGTGACAACTGCAGCATATGCGTTCAAATTTGAAGATGAATCCCAGTCCAGCAACTCAAAAGCAGCTCTGTAAATGCTCCTCCACCTCACTTGGTCATACCTCCTTGATCCCGCTGATGCTGCGATCTTTAGTCAATGAGTCAGTGAATGTACAGGCTGCTCGTGAAATATGAATCCTTCCACATGTATTTCCATATTATGAGGAAGTCAGGCTAAAGCTACCTGCCCCTCTATGGGGAAGTACAGCGGTGCAGCTGTTACAGTTAAAACCAAACTGCAGGAGGAACTGAAGCAACAAAGAATCTGCTGGTTGAACTCTGGGCTGAGCAGCATCTGTGGGTCTGGGGACAGGTGTGAGGGGAGGAATTGTCATGTTTTGGGTTCAAGACCTGCATCAGGACTGAGTGTGGAGAGGATGACAGTCAGTATAATGAAACACAGGATCATTAGCAAGACAGGAGCCTGAGGTGATTGGAGAACTGAGGAGGGATGAAGGGCGACTGGCAGATGGAATGAAGAAAAGAGAGAGAGGCAGGAGCTGAGAATCAGAGGCAGGTCAATGATGGAAGCAGACAGAACAAAGGGCTGATGGAGTGACGTGGGGAAGAAGGGAGGGTAAAGGTGGAGACAGCTGTTGGAAGGAGATAAACAGGAACACACAGGTCCCCAGAGTTGGAATCTGGTAAGTAAAGAAGGTGATAATGGGAACTACTGGAGGAGAGGTGAAGGGCAGATAGAACCAAAACCAGAAGGGAGGATGGGGGAACCAGTAGGTGACATGGGCGTGCATTGGGTGGATGGAACTGGGAAAGGGAGAATGATGAAAATGGATGATTGGAAGCTGCATGAAAAAGGAACAAAAGTAGGAAGATGGAAAGAGAATCTAAAAGGAGAGTGGGATGTGAGGGAATAAGACTGGATGTAAGGATTACCTCAAATTCTAAAATTCAATGTCCAATCATTGAGCGATAGACTACCCCAGCAGAATATGAAGTGTTGTTCCTCTAGTTTGCATTGGGCATCACCCTGGCAGTGGAAGAGGCTGCAGATGGACAGGATGGTGTGGGAATGGGAAGGGGAATTGAAATGGAATGCAACTGGGAATTAGGGATGGGCAATATGAGCAGAGAGCAGCTGCTCTGCACATCTGCTCTGCAGGAGGAACTCAGAAGGTCAGGGAGAGTCTGTGGGGGTCATGTTTCGGTCAGGAACCTGTAACAGAACTCACCCCTTTGCCTCCACAGATGCTGCTACTGCAACGTGTTTCTGCCGCAGATTTGGCATCTGCAGTCTCGTCCTTCTGCCTGTGAAGTGACCTCCTCATGACCCCAGATATCAGGGTTCAGTCCTGACCTTGGGTTCTTCCTCTTTCTTCCATATCTCAGAGATATGTGGGTCGGTAGCTTAGTGTGTAGATAAACCAGAGGAGACCTATTGGAATTATAGGGAGAATAGGAAAAAATATCTACTGGAATGAGCCAACATCAATATGAAAGGCAAATTACGCTTCCATTTCATATGGAAATATGGATCCATTTGAAGTAGTTTTAAAACATCTCTTGACAAGTCTTCAGGCATGTAACCTCCTGAGCTTTTGTGTCCGCCTCTAGCATTTCCTCTGGCAGCTCGTTCCAAATACCCACCACCTCTGTGAAGTATCCTTGGTGCAGGGTTTTGACCCAAGATATCACCTATTCCTTTTCTCCCACAGATGCTGCCTGACCCATTGAGTTCCTCCAGCTGACTGCATGTGCTTCCAGCGTCTATGGCTCAATTGCACCTCAGATCTCTTTTAAATTTTCCCCCCTCCGACCTTAAACCTGTGCCCTCTGGATTTAGACTCCCCTACCCTGGGGAACAAAAGACTGTGACCATCCACCTTATCCATGCCCCTCATGATTTGATATGCCTCTATAAGGTCTGTGTTGTGTACTAGATGCTTGTTCTTTGTTCCTATCTACTTGTAGAGAGATGGAACTTCCCTTTATTCCCAGGAGGGTGGAGGAGGGGAAGATAAAACATTGGTCCTGGAGCAATCTACAGATATATTACATTTTAAAAATTCCCTAGATGTTTCATGACAATGCTAGGGGGACTTTCCAAAGAAGGTTCACACATGTTATTTTGGCACAATAATATAGGGACTCAATGTGAACACTTGTTTTCCATCAGCACCATCAAAGCTCAATGATTTTGACACCCCGTATCTTTAAAAAGTGATGTTGTTTTGTTTGTCTCCAGAGTGGGTGCATTGTAGGAAATGATAACGTTCATTGACCATCACTAATTGCCCTTGAATTGAGGAGGCAGTTGAAAGCTAACCACACTGGTGGGTCTTCAGTCACAAATAGGTCAGAGTGATTAAAGGCAGCAGTTTTCATTCTCTGAAGGACATTTGTGAGCCAAATGGATTTTTGCAATCTTATGGTCAGAATTACCGAAACAGGTTTTACTTTTAAACAAATTTAAAGATTTTATTGAAGAAAAGGAGAAGAATAATTTGCAAGGCCTTGTCATTTTGGACATGTGGTTGACCACTGTTTTCAAGTATGGGTGACTGCTACTTGACAGCTGCTCGGTAACGGAATTTCACCCTTACAGAATTCAGAAATATCTCCCAAAAACTCCAGAATACAGAATTGAAATTCATTCTTAAGCCATTTTTGTGTAAGTAAGTAAATAAATGAACACAATTTATTTTCTTCGGTTTGCACTTCTTGATATATATGTAGATGACTTAGCTTCACGTTATAGAAAATTGTGAACTGGACTGATTTTGAAGAACATAGCTCTCCCTGAACATTGCTATTTTCGGCAAAATATCAAAATGTCTATACTATATTATATGTTATTTTTATAATCCATTGTAAGTATGTAGAAATGTTTCTTGAAACTGTCTTCTTACCATTCCAGTAATGGTAAGTTATGTCATTACTTCACACCTCACTGCCAGAAATCTCCTCTTTGTGATGAATTTTCAAAACAAAAAATTTCACTTAAAATTTAAGTTAATAATAATAAATATGATTCTGAATTAACTTAAAGATATCTGGAAATACTCAGCAGGTCAGGCAGCATCTACAGAAGGAACCAAACAGTCAACTCAAGACAGACCCATCATCAGGAGCCTTCATCTGCCAGTCCTCAGGAAGGGTCTCAACCAAAACATCAAATGTCCTTCCCCCTCCATAGATGCTGCCTAACCCACTGAGTTCCTCCAGACAACACACATAAAAGTTGCTGGTGAAGGCAGCATCTTCAGGAAGAGTTACAGTCGAGGTTTCGGGCCGAGTCCCTTCATCAGGACTAACAGAGTTCCTCCAGAGTTTTGTGTATTGTTCCTGATTTCAGCACCAGCAGTCTCCCTTATGTCTGTGATTCTGAATTGATTGATATTGGGTTAATTTGATGACTCTTATTTCATAGAGTTATAGAGAAGTATAGCACAGAAGCAGGTCCTTTAACCTGTCTAGCCTATGCTGAAACCATTTAAACTGCCAACTCCCATGGACCTGCACCGGGACCATATCCCTCCATACCCCTACTATCCATGTACCTATCCAAACTTTTCTTAAACTTTGAGCTTCTTCCCTGAGGCTGTGACACTGCTGAACCTCTCATCACAGTGCTAAGCAGTATTGCATCCGTATTGTACTGTCTCAGTACTTTTATATTTGTATGCTGTAGCACTTCTTTTATTCGCAGTTATTTTGTAAATAACACTACTCTTTGCATTTCTGGTCAGATGCTAAATTCATTTCATTGGCTTTGTATCTACACTCACCACAATGACAATAAAGTTGAACCTAATATAATCTAATCTAAATCGAGCTCGCAAGCATCACTTGTACTGGCAGCTCATTCCACCTCTCATGACCCTCTGAGTGAAGAGGTTTCCCCTAATGTTCCCCTTAAACTTCTCACTTTTCACACTTAAGCCATGTCCTCTGGTTGTAGTCCCATCCAACCTGAGTGGGAAAAGCTTACTTGCATTTACCCTATCTATAACCTTCATAATTTTGTATGCCTCTATTACATCTTTTCTCAATCTTCTATGTTCCAAAGAATACAGTCATAACCTATTCAATCTTTCCTTATAACTCAGATCCCCAAGACTCGACAACATACTTGTAAATTTTCTCTGCACTCTCTCAAACTTGTTTACATCCTTCCTGTAGGTAGGTGACCAAAACTACACACAATACTCCAAATTAGGCTTCACTAACACCTTATACAACTTAAATATAACATCTCATCTTCTGTACTCAGTACTTTGATTTATGAAGACCAATGTGCCAAAAGTTTTCGTTACGACCCTACCTACCTGTGCCGCCACTTTCAATGACTTATGTACCTGTATTCCCAGATCCTTTTGTCCTACAATACTTCTCAGTGCCCTACCGTTCACTGTGTAAGACCTACCTTGGTCGGTCTTACTGAAGTGTGAAACCTTGCACTTATCTGCATTAAATTCCATCTGCCATTTATCAGCCCATTTTTCCGAGTGATGCAGATCCCACTGCAAGCCATGATAGCATTCCTCACTGTCCACTACACCCACAATCTTGGTGTCATCTACAAATTTACTGATCTAGTTAACCACATTATCATCCAGGTCATAGATATAAATGACAAACAACAAAGGACCCAGCACCAATCCCTGTGGCACACCACTAATCATAGGCCTCCAGTCAGAGAGGCAACACTCCATGACCACTCTCTGGCTTCTCTCACAAAGCCAATGTCTAATCCAATTTACTACCTCATCCTGAATGCCCAGCAACTGAACCTTCTTGACCAGCCGCCCATGTGGGACCTTGTCAAATGCCTACTACAGTCCATGTAGACAACATCCACTGGCCTGCCTTCATCAACTTTCCTGGTAACTTCCTCAAAAACTAAGGTTGGTTAGACATGACCTATCATACGCGAAGCCATGCTGTCTCCCTAATCCACCCATGTCAATCCAAATACTTATATACGTATATATATATGTTTTCAATGAGATGAGGAATTGACCCCTAAAGTAGATAGTGAGTCATAGGTCTTTCGTATTGACTTCCATCAAATTCTTCAAGGCAATCTTGAGAGCTACCAGGGAATATTTTACTCCCATCAACCCTTAGAGCAGGGGTTCCCACCCTGGGGCTCAGGGACCCCTTTGCTTAATGGCATTGGTCCATGGCATAAGACAAGTTGGGAACCTCTGCTTTAGAGCGACACAATAGCACAGCTGGTGGAGCTGTCGTCTCACAGTGGCAGAGACACGGGGTTCTATCCTGGCCTCGGGTCCTGTTTGTGTGGAACTTGCATGTTCTCCCTGTGATTACAGGCGCTCCATTTTCCTCCCACATCTCAAAGACATGTGGATTATTGTAGGTAATCCTTGGAGGAAGAACTCAAGGTAACAGGAGTCAGAGAAGTGCTACAGTATAGGGACTCAAATGACCCAAAGGTGGCTAGAGCAGGGATCCAAGTAAGTACTGGCAGGAAGTGGAGGGCAGAGGAAGCTGTTCAGGAGGCAGAGGTGAGGCTGCGTCACATGAGGCTGGTGGGAGTGGTCACACGAGGCCAAGCTGGGCTAGGATCCTTTCCAACTCCTCAAATGGACACCAGAGGGAAGGAAAGGCGTCGTCTAGTTCAGGAGGAGGTGAGAGCAGTAGTGGAGGAGATGAGAGCCTGAAAGGCGGTGGGAATGAAGCAACAGGGAGCTTGGACAAGATGGGAGAATGCGGTTGAGAGGAAAGTGACCTGGGCTGATCTTTGGAAAGCCGAACCACACCGCATCCAATTTCTCATCCAGGCAGTGTACGATGTGCTTCCAAGCCCATCAAACCTGCACACATGGGGCAAGGCAGAGTCATCGGCGTGCCCACTGTGCTCCAAGCGAGGAACCCTGGAGCACATCCTCAGCGGCTGTGCAAGGGCACTTGGCGAGGGACGGTACAGGTGGAGGCATGATCAGGTCCTGAAGACCATCGCTGAAGTCGTCAGTGCAGGAGTTGAGTGGGCGAAGCGGTCCCGACCCTCCAAGCAGACCATTGCCTTTGTCAGAGCTGGGGAGCAGCCAATACCTGCCAAAAGAACATCTGCAGGCATTCTGACCTCTGCAAGGGACTGGCAGCTGTTGGTGGACCTCGAAGGGCAGCTGAAGTTCCCCAACCATATCGCAGCCACCACCCTGCGACCAGACATTGTCCTAGTGTCTGAGCAAGTGGTGCTGCTGGAGCTGACAGTCCCATGGGAAGATGGCTTGGAAGAGGCCTTTGAAAGGAAGCTCTCCAAGTGCGCAGGTCTGGTCAGAAACTGTCAGCAGGCTGGATGGAGAGCGAGGTGTCTCCCAGTGGAGGCTGGTTGTAGGGGATTCGTAGACTGTTCTTTAGTTAGAGCCTTCACCATTTTGGGCATCGAGGGAGAGAGGAAGAGGAGAGCCATCCTCAGTACCACCGATGTGGCAGAGAAGGCCTCAAGATGGCTGTGGCTCAAAAGAGGGGAGCCACAGAGTCATAAGTAGCTAACCATCTGGACACAAGCTGGGGTCTGATCAGCCCCGGCTGGGTCACCTGGAGGAGGTTGTATGATGTTGAAAGACCCGATACAGCCAATGATTCCAGGAACATCACTGAAGATGTGTCCAGAAGCATCAATAGATGTATGTACACAGCTGCACTGTCACATTCCCCCTAGCTTGGAGCAGGGAGGCAGAATCTGTGGTGAATTGATGAGAATACAGCAAGAATAAAATAAAAAGAATGAGAATCAGGTTTATTGTCACTGACACACAGTATTTGCTGTTCTGTGGCAGCAGTTCAATGGAATTAATGTAGAATTAGTGACAATAGGTGCTTGATAGTAGGTCAAAGGGTCTGTGCTGTGCTGTATCCTTTCAGGCTCTATGTAAATGTCCACTGTTAGTAAACCCTTAATATAGGCTACTGGCTAGTAGGACAATATGTTAACAATATGTGTGAGAAAGTAAGTTGCAGGGGTACCAGGAAATAAAGAGAGAGGAAGGACAGCTGGCTCACTAGGGGTCTCCAGTAGCTTGATTTTTGCAGTGACATTAAAGGAACCTTTCTCAGGTTGACAGGATGTGACTAGTAGATTATAGCAATGAGCCATGTTCAGGCCCTAATTCCTCAAAATCTATACGAATGATTTGGCTAGGACAATCAAAAATCATTATTTTCAAGTTTTCTGAATATATTAATATAGTGGGGAGGAGGAAGTAATGATGCTAGAAGGGTTGATGGGCAATCTGAGTGTATGGGGAGAACATGCCAGATGGTACGTAAAACAAACAAAAATGAGGTTATTTACATTGATGCACAAAACAGAGTATTTGTTAAATGTGAGAGATTTGCTGGTATTAATGGTCAAAGAGACATAGGTGTGCTGAAAGAGCAGCAACTGAAAGTTAACATTTAGGTGCAGCAAGCAATTAGAAAGGCAAATGGTATTTATGTAAATGGTTATTGTGAAAACATTTGATTTATAAGAGTAAGGAAGCTGTATTACAGTCGTACAGGACCCTGATGCGACTGCACCTGAAGTAATGTGTATAACTTTGGTCTGTTTATCTGAGAAAGGATGTGGTTGCCGTTGAAGGAGTGGAAGGAACAAAGATTCACTAGGCTGTTGCCAGGAAGGGCACGTTTGCTGTACTGGGCAGACTAATACTATTCTTTATATTCTCAAGATAGCTCATTGAAAGTTGTGCATTTTTAAAGATGAGATACAGGAAGAATGCTACTCCTTTCACAGGAATCTAGGACCAGGGACACATCTTGAGAATAAAGGCTAGGCACATAGAACAGAGATGAAAAGATACTAGATGTCTAGGTCCCACTTAAGTTTTTGAGAAATGTAATTGAGTTGAATATTGATTTGAACTGTCATCAAAGACTAGTAAATTTCTACAGACGGACCGTGAATCACATTCTAACCCATTGAATCTCCGTCTTGCATGGAGGGGCCACTGCACAGGATTGGAAAAAGCTGCAGAAAGTTGTAAACTCAGCCAGCTACATCATGGGCACTAGTCTCCCCTGCATTGAGGACATCTTCGAAAGGTGATGCCTCAAGAAGGCGGCATCTATCATTAAGAGCTCTAATCATCTAGAACATGCCCTATTCTCATTCCTACCATCAGAGAGGAAGAACAGGAGCCTGAAGACACACACTCAACATTTTAGGAATGGCTTCTTCCTCTCTGCAATCAGATCTCTGAAAGGACAATGCACTAACCCATGGACGCTACGTCACTTTTTGTTTCCCTGTCTTTTTGCACTAATTATTTAACTTATTTTTTAAATATTTAAGTGTGTTTCTTATTGTAATTGATAGTTTTTTGTACTGCTGCTGCAAAACAACAAATTTCATGATGTAGTCCAGTGATATTAAACCTGATTCTGATTTAAACCCCTACTTCTGACCTTCTTAATGATAAAGCAGTTGAAGAAGGTTGGGAAGAAGACACTGACCTGAGAAATATGTACGGTGTTGTCCTGGAGCTGGAACATGGTGATCCACCCACCTCTCCCCACTACAACCACGACCACATTTCTTTAGGGTTAATAAATCACAGAGTTACACAACAAAGAAACAGGCAATTCAGTCCAACTTCAACATGACATCAAAAATGTCTACCTCAATTAGTCGAACGTGCCTGAACTTGGTGCATATTTCTCTATACCTATTCCCTTCACACCTTCTAATATTCCTTTTCTATGATACTTTTGTCTGACTTCAACCAGTTTCAAAATCAAATTTACTATCATATACATGAGTACATTCAAGCACAGGTACAATGTAAAACTTACCTGCAGCAGCATCTCACTGGCACATAGACCATTTTAGCAACATTCCAAAGAAAAAACATAAAATGTACACATTTTTACAAGAATGAGCACAATCAGATTAAAAAAGTCGACTTCAGTGCAAAGTAACCAAAGTGATCATAGTGTTGTGATACCGAAGCAGTAGCTGGAGGTGCTGGTTGGTTCAAAAAACAAATCATTGTCAAAGTAAATTTATTCACCACAAAACTACGTTGAGATTCATTTTCTTGCAGGTATTTACAAGAAAATAAAGAAATATGACAGAATTTATACAAAACTATACATTAACAAAGACATGAAGACTGACAACCAATGTGCAAAAGAAGACGAATTGTGCAATTGTGCAAATTTATATATTTATGTGTGTTTTTATATATATGTGTGTGTGTGTGTGTGTGTGTGTGTGTGTGTGTATATATAAATAATACTGAGCTTAAAGTGAAACTAGAGACTGCAGATTGCAGCAACGACAGTTCAGAAGATGTATATCTAATATTGCTGTATATTGACAGCTCCATTGTGTAGTCGTTCTTGAACTTGCTGGTGTGGGACTTCAGTTTTCTGTACCACTTTCCAATGTTAGAAGTAAGAGAGGGGCACTGGAATGTTTTCCCTTTGATGCCCCTAACTTTCCTTTTACCGAGATCCCAGGATCACACTGCATTAAATGTTCCCTTGATATCAAGAGACTTCACTCTCTCTCTCCGGGATTCTACTGATTGAATAGTAGTCCTGATGGGTCCTAGAGCAGAGTACTCTGGGTGGAACCCAATTCTTGGTGAATCTGTTAATGGTCTGTATGTGTTGTGAGTTGCAGATATCTGTCTATTGCTGCTACAAATATTTAGATCTAAATCAGTACCAGCAGCAGCAACAACAGGAAATGGTATCTGTAGACAGGAACTATGCATCCTTCTTGAGATTATTGATAAGCAAGCCACATTTGCGTCAACCGCAGTTCAAACATAACACATAACTGAAAAACCATTTTGTGCTGATATTGTTAGCCCTAGATATTTGTACAAAAAATCTCAAGCCCTTTCTCTTCCTTGAGCTTTTCGTCTTTAGTGGCCCATTTTTGCTGTCAGCCTACTACAAAATTAAGCCAGAATTTACAACAAACATCATTTACCTTTATCGAGTGCAATGAAACATATAAATGCATATATCACTTCATGACAAGACAATGCATGATGTGTGCTACTTGCCTTCATCTGACAAGATTATAGGCTCTGAAAATCCCTTCATAAACCTTCTCAACTATTTGCTGGAACACAATAGTTCTGACAGTAATTGTGGAGGGAAATGGACAGTTGATTTTTTAAGGCGAGACTCTTTATCTGGTCCAAAAGAGTAAAAAGGGAGATAACTGCTTTGTCAAACATGCGTAAAATGCTAGAAGAACTCAGCAAGTCAGGCAACATCTATGGAAGTGATTAAACAGTTCATGGTTTGGGCTGAGACCCTTTATCAGGACTCAGACCAAAATATTGACTGTTTATTCCCCTCCATAGGTCCTACTTGGCTTACTGAGTTCTTCCAGCATTTTGTGTGTATTTCTCAAGACTTCCAGCATCTCAGAATCTCTTGTGTTAATGATAACTTCTTTGTACTAGCTGTCTCCCAATCTTTCAGTCTGTCTTTGACTGAAAGACTAGCTCCAGATTTTAGTGTCTGCAATCCCCTGCATCTCCTCAACTCTTTACTTCTCTTTCCTGCTTCGAGACATGTTTTAAAAAATTAACCTTCTTGACCACCTTTATTATTACCTGGAGATGCTCTCAAGAGTAATATTGCTGGCTGAGAACTATCTGGAGTTATAAATAAAAATAGAAATTTCAGCAGGTTAGGCAGCATCTATGGTGAAAGAACATCTTTTGATTCTCCAACTTCCCTGATAGTCAAAAACATTTAAATACTGCCAAAACATAATAAACAATTACAATTGTTTTAAATTGTTAAATAGAAGTCACAAATTGCCAAGGGTGGCATGGTAGCATTGCGATTAGCTTAGCACCTTACAGCTATGACGGGGGTTCAATTCTTGCCACTGTCTGAATGGGGTTTCTACCTTCTTCCCATGACAGCGTGGATTTCCTTCAGGTGCCTTTCACATTCCTAAAATGAATGAGTTAGGGTTAGTAAATTGTGAGCATGCTATGTTGATACCGGAAGCTTGGCTATAATTGTGGGTTGTTCCCAGCACATCTCTGGACTGCATTGGTCGTTGACGCAAAAAAACACTTTTCACTGTGTGTTTTGATGTACGTGACCAATAAAGGCAAGCTTTAATCTTTAATCTAATCAAAATCAAGAAACACATTTGTCTTACATAACATGCTAATAATCGTCAATGTGTTTTAAGGGAAATAATTTGAAAGATTTTGTCTTGTGACTGACTGCTTACTGAGCTGCAACACTGTTGAGTGAGGAATCTTCCAAATTTTGTGTGTCTGTCGTAGAACACCACTGTAAAACATTTGTCCTAACACAGGAAGAATCTCCTTTATTTGGTAAAGTACATTTGCTGTAGGTTTGAATTACAAACTATTTTTTCAATAACTTAGAGAACGAAATACAGGATACTGAGACAGAAGTAATTAAAAGGATTACTGTAAATGCAACTAATTTGAAAAGAGTAACATAGCATATATTACTCATGGTCTGACATTTTCCATTGAAGCCAGAAACTAATTGAACCCACTCTTGGACAAATCTGGCACTGGATGTGAGGGCAGATTCTCCAGCAAAAACATAGGGGAATCTTGACTAGCAACAATTCTACCAACAGATGGAGTGCTGCAGTGGATTATACTGATATCACAATGGAAAGTTCCAGCAAACTTCTAGGGGCATTTTTAAAAACTTCAATGTCAAGTCAAGTCACTTTTTATTGTCATTTCGACCATAAACTGCTGGTACAGTATACAGTAAAAACGAAACAACGAAACCAGGACCACGGTGCTACATGAAACAACACAAAACTACACTAGACTAAGTGAGACAACACAAGGCTACACTAGACTACATAAGACAACACAAAAACTACACTAGACTGCAGACCTACACAGGACTACATAAAGTGCACAAAACAGTGCAGGGCAGTACAATAAATGATAAACAAGAAATTAGGCACAGTAGAGGACAAATTACAATATAATAATAAATGATGTACAAACGTTTGTAGATGTCAGTCTAGTCTCTGGGTATTAAGGAGTCTGATGGCTTGGGGGAAGAAATTGTTGCACAGTCTGGTTGTGAGAGCCCAAATGCTTCGGTACCTTTTTCCAGTTGGCAGGAGGGAGAAGAGTTTATATGAGGGGTGCGTGGGGTCCTTCACAATGCTGTTGGCTTTACGGGTGCAGCGTGTGGTGTAAATGTCTGTAGTGGCCGGAAGAGAGACCCCGATGATCATCTCAGCTGATCTGACCATCTGCTGCAGGGTCTTGCGATCCGAGGCGGTGCAATTCCAAAACCAGGCCGTGATGCAGCTGCTCAGGATGATTTCACTACAACATCTGTAGAATTTGGTGAGGATAGGGGGTGGGAAATGGACTTTTCTCAGCCTTCGCGGAAAGTAGAGACACTGCTGGGGTCTCTTTGTTATGGAGCTGGTGTTGAGAGACCAGGTGAGACTCTCCGCCAGGTGAACACCAAGAAATTTGGTGCTCTTTATTTGTTTAATAATTTATTATTAAATAAATGTCTTTATTTATTGAGACACAGTGTGGTTTAGGCCCTTCCGGCCCTTTGAGCCACGCCGCCCAGCAGACCCCCCAATTTGCCTCTGGCCTAATCACAATTTACAATGACCAATCAACCTACCAACTGTTACACTTTTGGACTATGGATGGAAACCGGAGCACCCGGAGGAAACCCACACAGTCACAAGAAGAACGGACAAACTCCTTACAGGCAGTGGCGGGAATTGAACCCAGGTTGCTGGTACTGCAAAGCCTTGTGCTAATCCTTTTGCTTCCTTGCCGCCCCATACGTCACGTGCGAGACCCAAATATGACAGCACTTACAAAGATAAGTGTCAGTAGTCCATGCGTAACCCAGCATAAGTCCAATGTGCTAAAACCCTCTGAGATTCCACTAGAAATATTGTTACGTGAACTCATGATCTCCCAATCAACCCTGTCGTGGCACATAGACTTTATTTGTCTACCTGCACTCACTTTCTCTGCAGCTGTAATACCACGTTCTGCATTCTGTTTCCCATTTTCCCATCCTGACAGTTGGGAAAGTGGTGTACGGTACCACAGCAACTATGTCTCTCTTATTCTCTTCGGTGACATCTGCACGGAGTTTACGCATTGTCCCTGTGATGACGTGGGTTTCCTTTGGGTGACCTGATTTCCTCCCGCATCCCAAAATTAAGCAAGCTGGTTAGCTAATTGCCCAGTATAAGGTGTAGAGATGAGTAGCAGAACTTATTCTTTGGTGGGGGAGGAAGTTGAGGTGAATGTGGCAAGAACAAACTAAGATTAATGTAGTATTAACGTAAATGAGTGTTTGATGTTCACCCAGTGGACTGAAGGGCTTGATTCTTCTTATGATCTAGCTATTGTTCCTGTAAATGGTCCTTAAACTGCAACATTACATAGAATATTGATGAATACAGTACAGGAACAGGCCCTTGGGTCTATGATGTTGCTGCTAAACACATTACTGAATTAAAATAATTAAACTAAACCTTCTGCCTGTACATGATCCATTTCCCTTCATTTCTGGCTTACTCATATACTGTACCTGTCTAACATCTCTATTACCTATCACTGTAGTATCTGTTACCCACCAACACTCCAGGCAGCCCACACTCTCTGAGTAAAAACAACATGCCTTGCATATCTTCGTTAAACTTACTCCCTCTCCCCTTAAATGCACTTGTCTAGTATTTACATTTCCACCCTGGGATGAAGATTCTATCTATTTTATCGAGACCAATCATAATTTTATAAACTCCTATCCATTCTCCCCACAGCCTCTGACATCCCAGAGAAAAGTAAGCTAAGTTTTTCCATCCTCTCCTTATATTCTCTAATGCAGGCTGCATCCTGGTAAACCTCTTCTGTACTCTTTCCGAAGCTTCCCCAATTTTCCTGTAAGAGGGTAACTGGAACTCCCTTCCTTTTTTCTCAGATGCTGCTGTAGGGTTCCAGCATTTTCTGTTTGATTTCAGATTTCCCGCTTTCACGCATCTGAAGTGTTTTTTCTTAATTTTTTATTTTTCTCCAGAAGAATTGGAGTATTGACACTGACATAGGGAAGCATTTTTGTTGTATTAAAGGTGATAATAAAGGCAGGCCATTGACAACGTAAAGCATGAGACTGTACTACTTAACCAAAAGTAGCATCTAATTATATCAACAGAAAACAATAATTAAAATCATGAACTATACTTAAGAGGCTTTCAGTAAGTCTTCAGCTAATAAGGCTGTGTTGGTCACATGAATCTAATTGCGTGGTGTGACCTCAGTGGACCGGAGAGGCCTGTTACTATGCTGAATCTCTAAATAAAAATTAGGTAAAAAAAAAGACTCGACAAGTGTCTGCACTATAGTCAATTTAAGTTCATCAGCAAAGCTCTTGGTAGTGCAGCAGGTCAAACAGAGAAGTTAGTCAACAGATCCACATGAGACTCTTATTCCCATAGGCCTTTGATTCATAGTACTTGAGGTCAGATTTGCCCTCTCTGCTAAGTTATCATTATTTACATCAGCCTTGTTGATAAACAAATTTGGTTGAATATTTGGGCTCTGTACCGCTTGTTGTTAGGCTGTCATAGTGCGGAGATTCAGCGTGAGTTTACCCACACATCATGCATGTGTTATGCCAGTTCATTCCAGGAACATGGAACAAAGAATCTGTCCCTGTGCAAAACTGATACTAAATCACCACACGTTTAACTTTATTCAGTGGGCATCTGCCCCCTCTGTCCTCCCCCACCTCTGTTGTTATGCATGACCCTATAAGACAATGCCCAATTATTGGGGGTAAAAGGGTTTTGATCCAGAGTCTTAAGTCTAAAAGTGAATCAGCCCTGGCATTTGTCTCTGCAGCTATGCTCAAAGTACAAGAAGGACTGTGAGTGTCAACTTTAAAGAAGCTTGAAGTTTATCCATGACAACTCTCAAAACCAGTAATACAGACACTCTTCCTTAAATAGTCTCACCAGATTGGTTATGAAAGTTGTGGCTAATGTGTAGTTACTTTTGAGAAGCCATATTAATTGCAATGAGAAATGTATGTACTGCACCTTGGAATAGCCAGTAGACGCTGCCTCATAACTCCAGAAACCCATGTTCATTCCCAAACTTGAGTGACATCAGAGATCCCCACCACCCAGACCATGCTCTTTTCTTGTTTCTACCATCAGGTAGAAGGCACAAGTGTCTCAGGACTTGCACCGTCTGATTCAAGAACAGCTACTACCCCACAACCATCAGGCTCTTGATTAAAGAGGATATCTACACTCACTTTCCCATCCCATAACCAATGATCTCACTTTAAGGACTCTTTACCTTGTTATCTCATGTTCTCATTATTTATTACCATTTATTTATATTTGCATTTGCACAGTTTGTTGTCTTCTGTACTCTAGTTGATCTTTCACTGATCCTGTTACGGTTACTAGTCTATAGATTTACTGAGTATGCCCGCAGGAAAATGAATCTCAGGGTGTTATATGACAACCTATGTGTACTTTGATAATAAAATTTACTCTGAACTTTGAAGTTTGCTGTTTGTGTGGAGTTTGCACTCTCTGTGTGCGACTGCATGAGCTTTACCGAGGTGCTCTGCTTTCCTCCCATGTCCCAAAGAGCCACAGGTTTGCAGGTTAATTGGCTACTGCAAATCATCCTTAAAGGGTAGGTGAGTTGTAGAATTTGGGGTGTGTTTGGGAAGGTTGATGGGTTCTGGGGAGAATAAAATGGATTCGTTTGTTATGTTCTGTGTCATATGACGTGGGCGATAATGTCTTTCCATGATCATGATTGTTCTAGGCAAATTTTTCTACAGAAGTGAATTTCCATTGCTTTCTAGTGTCTTTATAAGACAGATGACATTATCAATACCCTTCAGAGAATGTCTGCTGGGTGTCAGTGGTCTCATAACCAGGACTTGCGATAAGCACTAGCGGCCCATATGACCATCTACCACCTGCTCCCGTAGCTTCAGGGATCTAAGCAGGTGCTACACCTTGCCCAAGGGTGGTCCACAGGCTAACAGAGGGAAGGAGCACCTTACATCTCCTTTGGGGAGACATATCTCCACCACCCCATCCAATATGGATTAGGGTACAAAATGGGACTATACTCTCTGGAATTTAGAAGGATGAGAGGGGATCTTACAGAAACATACAAAATTTTGAAAGGGATAGATAAGATAAAAGTAGTAAAGTTGTTTCCATTGGTAGGTGAGTCTAGAACTAGGGGACATTGCCTCAAGATTCAGGGGAGAAGATTTAGGACGGAGATGAGGAGAAACTGTTTTTCCCAGAGAGTGGTGAATCTGTAGAATTCTCTGCCCAGGGAAGCAGTTGAGGCTTCTTCACTAAATGTATTTAAGGTACAGTTAGATAGATTTTTACATAGTAGGGGAATTAAGGGTTATGGGGAAAAGGCAGGTAGATGGAGCTGAGTTTACGGACAGATCAGCCATGATCTTATTGAATGGTGGGGCAGGTTTGATGGGCCAGATGGCCTAATCCTGCTCCTATTTCTTAAGTTCTTATGTTCTTATGTAAAAATGGTTGAGTACAGACCTAGTGGGCTAAAGGATCTGTTTCTCTGCTGAATCTCTAGATGACTCTATATTGTAAAGAAGGAACAGTCTCCAACATCAATGGAACATTGTGTCCAGTACATGAGGTCTGGTGCTAAAATCACTGCTTGTGATCCTCATGGCAAGGAATTGACCTAATGAGACTTTGAATGCTTCATCAGCATCAAGTCTCAAAGAGCACTTTCTTCCATAGAGCTGAGTTGTCTGCCCATACTTGTCACTATCAACTCAATCCATATCCTTGATAGTAAGACAGTGTCCCCTCACCTTCTGGTTCCATCCACCCACTACATATACAGTTCATCCATAGGCTCTCCTTCCTCAACTGGTTCTGGTTTCATGTGTCCTTCACCTTTCCCTTAATGGTTCTCATTACCACTTCCCTTACTTGCAGTATCAGAATGGACCACAGATACCATTTGGTTCCCAGTTTTTTACCCTCTCAAATGCCTTCAGTTTTCACACTTCCCTACCCTACCTTTCTCCACCTTTATTTCAATGTCTTCCTCCATCTATCATTCGCCTGCATCTGTCTCCCTCCTTCTCCCTTATGTTGTTAGACCTGCCTGACATCTATCCTCAATCCAACAATCACCCTGGGCTCCTTTCTCACCACTCACTTCTCCTCTTTATCCTAGCCTTCTCCTCTCTCTCCACTCGCAGTCCTGATTCAGTGTTGTCAGTTCCTACCAACCATACCTCCCACCCCATTGATGCCACTTGACCTGCTGAGTTCCTCCAATAGTCTGTTGTTCTTGACAGTCATTGTGATTGTAATACCTTGAGGTGAATTATATTTTGTCGGAATCATTCTCATTTGGGATGTGTTCAGTGTGATCCGTCTAACTCTGATGACATCAGACCTGGATGGTGTTAATCAAGATTCACTATAAACCCTGCAGATGATCAGGAGGTACACTCCAAGGTTTTCATTTCCATGAAAATAGCCATAGAACTGCTTTTATGGAACCTCCAAAATTGCTGTGAGTTATATGATCTTGGGTAATGTGACCCTGTCTGTTCTCCTTCTACCCAGCAAAGCGAAATGAACTGCATTTACCCAGATCAGCTTTGTTCTAGAAAATGTAATTCACTGTGGATGCTTTGAAGGCAACCATTGTGACATACTGTATGCATTTTCTCAGAAGGCATATATTTCTGTGGTTGAGAACGGTTTAGTAATTTGCTTGTGCTTTCTCCAATATTGTGAAATGCACTTGGTTCTTGTGATGTGCTCTGCACACTTGAGAAAGCAAAAGCAAATTGGATGACTCCTTTGCAGAATGCTGATGGTCACTTGAACTCTTTTGTCTTCGATTTCATTTACTGTTATAGGGAAGTCCAATGTAAGTGTGAGGAGCAACAATGTTGATGATCAAAAATGTAACCAGCATAGTAACCCTGAGATTGACCACTTTGATCTCTTTACACTTACCGTGGGATTTGTTTTTCCCTCTTCTAATTGTCTTCTTTCTTGAAAAAAAACTGTGTATAATTAAACTTTAATATATGTTTTATTTTTCTCGTGAATCCTGCTTAACTGATTCTATGTGCCCATAATGCTGCAGCAAGTAAGTTTTTTCTTGCACTGATGCATACATGTACTTGTGCATATAACAATAAACTCATCTTTGATTTTGAGCGTAATACCTTCTGTATAGGCACATTACTCACTGCCCTTGGCATTCAACTTTAAATACAGCAGTTTCCGAAAGGCTGACTTTTCAGTTTGTCGCAGACAGGCAACTTTTGATGAAGCCTTATCAACCTATAAAGTTAACTCAGTTTTTCGCAGTGGCTGGGTATTTCCAGGTCATCCTCTATATCAGATTTACAGTAAATGGCATTCTGTTTATCTCACAGTTCCAACACTTACTTCTATTATTCATGTATAAATATGTCAAGGTTAGCACTATGGTTGGTAGAAGTTCAGATGATGACAGATAGGCATACAGAAGTGAAACAGATTTACTGGTTGAGTGGTGTCATATCAAGAACCTTGCATTCCACATCAGCAAGACCAAGGAAATGACTGTGGACTTAAGGAAGGGGAAGTTGGGAGAACATGCACTTGTCCTCATTGGGGGTGGGGGAGGAATCAACAGTGGAAAAGGTGAGCAGGTCGAAGTTCCTGGGCATCAGCATCTTGGAGGAATTATCCTGGGCCAAGCACTATCATGAAGAACGCATGACAGTAGCTCAACTGTTTTAAGATTTTGAGGAGATTTAGTATATCATCAGAGACTGCAAATTTCTATGGATGTATGGTACAGAGCATTCTGACTAGTTGTATCTCAGCCTGATATGGAGGCCTCAATGTTCAGGATCACAAGAATCCGCAGAGTGTTGTAGACTTCATCACAGACACAACTTTCACATTGTCAAAGGGGATTCCTTATGGAGTAGACTCGATAGGCCGTGAAGCCTAATTTTGTTCCTATGTCTTATGGGGTTATAATTTACCATCTTCTGGTTAAAGAAATTCCTCCTCATCTCTGCTCTTAAGAGACATCCCTCTATTCTGAGGCTGAGCCCTCTGGTCCTATTTGAAACATACTCTTCATATCCACTCTATCTAGGCCTTTCAATATTCAGTAGGTTTCAATGGGAGTGTTCTAACTCCAACAAGTATAGGCTCAGAACCATTAAATGCTCCTCGTATATTAAACCTCCTCCTGATCCTTTCAAATACCAGCACATCCTTTCTTAAATACCGGGCCCAAAACTGCTCATAATGCACAAAATAGGTATAAGGCATTCTACCAATGCCTTATGAAGCCTCAGAATTATATCTTTCCTTTTATAATTTAGTCCTCTCAAAACACATGATAGCATTTCATTTACCTTCCTTACTACCTGTAAGTTAATCTTTAGGGATTCCTGCACTAGGTCTCCCAAGTCCTTTTGCACCTCTGATTTCTGAATTCACTACCTGTTTTGTTTCCCTACTTCAGAAGGTCTATATTAATGCTGGTGGTAGCCCTAAAGTGATTCACTGGGCTAATCTTCGGAACGAGAGGGTATTTCTATCACCAGCAGTTGAAGGCACGAAATTTGTATTCTGAGTTTTAAAAAAAAAGATCAGTAGTCCCATTGAAACAAGAAAAGAACCTACAACATCAAGATGTTTCCCCACTAGTGAGGGATATTGTTACAATCTAAGGGAGCAGTTGTTCATGACTGAGGTGCAGGAAGAATTTATTCTCTCAGAGGCTAGTGACTCTCTGGGATCCTCCAACATGGAGGGTTGTGGATCTAGACTGGGGAATTGGCTACACCAGGAAACTGGCTCACAAGAGGAGATGAGGCCTGGAGCCGATTAACCATGATCATTTTGAACAGCAGGCTTGAAAGTCTGAATGTGTAAATAAGCCTTTCCAATTCAAGTTTATTGTCATGTACACAGGTATGGTGAAGGATAGTTATAATGAGTACCTTGCTTGTAGCAGTATCACAGGAACATAGGTATGGACAGCAGTCAGAATATAAATTATGCATAAGTTGAATTGATTAAACATTAAGTAAAAGAAAGCACCGTTCAAAAACAAGACCTTAGTGAAAATCAAAACAAAGACATAAATGAAGAGAAGTTCACCATGATAGAGCCAGAGGTGGTCCATCATGTTGCATGGCAGTGTTTGGCTTGTGCTCATCAGTTCACGAACATGATGGCTGTAGGAAAGTTGCTGTCATGAACCTTGTGGTGCAGGACTTCAGGCGTTTGTACCTCGTGTCTAACAATAGTAGTGAGAAGATATCGCCCAGGCCCTCACAGTTTATAATCTGCTTCTTTTCCTATTACTCCATTTCTCAGCACTGTTTTTGCCACAATTAGTGAATATGGGGTGATGTCCACCCATCATTCCAAACCAATTTTATACCAGAATCAGAATCCAAATCAGGCTTAATATCACCGGCATATGCTGTGAAATTTGTTGTCTTTGGGGCAGCAGTACAATGCAATACATAATAATAGAAAAAAATGTGAATAAGCACAAGTATATACAGTATATATTAAAGAGTTACATTAAACAAGTAGCACAGAAACAGATATTAAAAGAGTAGTGAGGTGGTGTTCATGGGTTCAATGTCCATTCAGAAATTGGATGGTAGAAGGGAAGAAGCTGTTCCTGAATCACTGAATGTGTGCCTTCAGGGTCCTGTACCTCCTACCTAATGTCGATGAGTACAAGGCATGACCTGGGTGTGATACGTGCTGACATCAGCAATCACCCTCCTACTTACCCTTAGTGCCTGCTTCTTTTACTGTTCAAGTGCAGTGCTCCCCTAATTGGAGTGGAGATGGCCCTGAATGACAACCTGAAACGAAAAGGATCTCTTCTAGTTTTTGGCCGATACATCGGTATTTCAATCTGAAATTTGTAATTAATAATGGTTTATTATTATCACGTATGAGACGTATTGAAAAGCTTTCTTTCGCAGGCCATCTAGAGAGACCAGTCCAAACATAACTATAGCGAATGTAAATGTAGTGTCACAGTTAAAGTGTAAGTGCAGTGCAGGTAGATAACTAAGGAACAAGGACCATAACAAGGTAAACGGAAAGATTGAGAGTTCACCTTTTTCATACAAGAGGTCCATTCAAGGCTGCTCTAACAGTGGGGTAGAAGCCGTTCTTGAGCCTAGTGTTACATGCTTTCAAGCCTCTTCATCTTTCACCAAATGGAAGGAGGGCAAAGAGAGAATGACCAGGGTTGATTGTGTTGGCTGCTTTACTAAGGCAGTGGAAAGCGTAGGCAGAATCAATGGAGCAGAGAATGTATTTCACAATAGACTGGGCTGTGTTCAAAACTCTGCAATTTCTTGTTGTTTTGGATAGATAGGATGTTTTCTATGATACATCCATTAAAAAATCATCATCAGGGTCATGCCAGATTTCCTTGTTGTCCCATACAATATCAGTGTGGGAATCCTTTCTTCTATATGGTAATTGGCCCAACCAGAGAACTGACCTACCTGGGTGGTCCCAAGTTGAACTAACCCAAAATTGTGTTGTTCCTGGAAATCCCTTCCAGCAGAATGGCTCAAGACTACATGCACAGAACTGGATAGCTTTAGCATCAGTTAATCCATTCTAATTCATACTAACCTTTCTGAATTAATTTCAAATCTACCCTGGAGTTTTTCTTCCAGTAGGACTATCTATGGTGAGTCAGTTATCATAGCAAGGTGGTACAAACTTTGCCCAGATCAACTTTGACTCTAACTTCCAGGCTCTGAATGACTGAATGGTTACTGCTGAAGTGGTAGATGAAGAAAAATGGGGTTGTGGAGAAGGGGAAAGAAAGGGGGATGAGGAAAGTTTAGAGAAAAGAAAGAGGAATTTGAGTGGGTAAAGGAAGGAGGAAGAAGAGGAGGAATTGAAGTGAAGAGAGTAGAAAATAGGAGGAGGGAAGGCATGCAGGAGATTGCAGGAGAGATGATGAAGGGATAGATGGAAGGAGCTCAGGCAATGGAGGGAAGGGCAGTGGAAGTGTTATTGGATGAGAATAAACTATTGGAACTATTCAAAATGATATCTCCACAGCTTCTGGAGACCCACCTTCCATGTGAAACAGAGTCAATATCTTTTGGCCATGTTCCAATAGATGCATGTAGAATCTACGAAGTGTGAGGTTCAGATTTGTGATGGTTAGGAATGATGAATACCAGGTAGGAGTTCAGATTGGTAGAAGTTGTTGGTTCTTTATTGATGGGAGTTGGAGGCAAGGGTAAATGGTAAGACCATAAGACATTGGAGCAGAATTAGGCCATTTGGCCCATTGAGTATGCTCCACTGTTTGATCATGATTTTTTTCCCTCCTCAACCCCATTCCCAGCTTTCTCCCCATAACCTCCAATCAAGAACCTATCAATCTCTGCCTTAAGTACACCCAATGACCTGGCCTCCACAGCTGCCTGTGGTAACAAATTCCACAAATTCACCACCCTCTGGCTAAAGAAATTTCTCCGCATCTCTGTTTTAAATGCCCCTCTTGTCCTAGACTCCCCCACCATGGGAAACATCCTTTCCACATCTACTTCTAGACCTTTTAACATTTGAAAGCTTCCAATGAGATCCCTCCTCATCCTTGTAAATTCCAGCAAGTACAGACCCAGTGCCATTAAACGTTCCTTGTATAACCCTTTCATTCCGAAAATCATCCTTATGAACCTCCTCTGGACCCACTCCAATGCCAGCACATCATTTCTTAGATGAGGAGCCCAAAAGTGTTCACAACACTCAAGGTGAGGTCTCACCAGTGCTTTATAAAACCTCAGCATCACATCCATGCTCCTGTATTCTAGACCTCTTGAAATGAATGCCAACATTGCATTTGCCTTCCTCAACACTGACTCAACCTGCAAGTTAATCTTTAGGGTTTTTTGCATAAGGACTCCCAAGTCCCTTTGTATCTCAGATTTTTGGATTTTCTCCCCATTTAGAAAATAGTCTGCACATTTACTTCTTCTACCAAAGTGCATGATAATGCATTTTCTAACATTGTATTTCATTTGCTACTTTCCTGCCCATTCTCCTAATCTGTACAAGTCCTGCTGCAACCTACTTGTTTCCTCAACACTACCTGCCCCTCCACCAATCTTCATATCATCTGCAAACTTGGCAGCAAAGCCATCTATTCCATCATTAAAATCATTGATATACAGCAAAAAATGAAGCAGTCCCAACATCAACCCCTGCAGAACACCCGAGTCACTGGCAGCCAATCAGACAATTTTCCCACTTGCTGCCTCCTATTGTTGGCAAAATTTTAGATGATGATGCGAGGGCATACAGGAGCAAGATACATTAGCTAGTTGAGTGGTGTTCCGGCAACAACCTTGCACTCACTGTCAGTAAGACCACAGAACTGATTGTAGACTTCAGAAAGGGCACATACACATGTCCTCATTGAGGGATCAGAAGAGGAAAGACTGAGCATTTTCAAGTTTCTGGTTATCAATATCTCTGAGGATGTATCCTGGACCCATCATATTGATACAGTGACAAAGAAGGCACGACAGCAGCTGTATTTCATTAGGAGGTTGAGGAGATTTGCTACGTCACCTATGACACTCGCAAATTTCTGTAGATGTAGTGTGCAGAACATTCTGACTGGCTGCATCACCATCTGATAAGGGGGATGGGCGTGGAGTAGGGGGCTGTTTCACAGATCGAAAGAAGCCGCAGAAAGTTGTAAACTTAGATTGATCCTGGGCACTAGTCTCTGTAGTATCCAGGACATCATCAAGGAGTGATGCCTCAGAAAGGTGGCCTCCATCTTTAAGGTCCCCCATCTCCCAGGACATGCCTTCTTCTCAATGCTACCTACCATTAGGGAGGAGGTACAAGAGTCTGAAGGCACACAATCGATGATTCAGGAACAGCTTCTTCCCCTCTGCCATCCAATTACTGAATGGTCATTGAATCCATGAGCACCACCTCACAATTTTTTTTGTATTTATTTTTGCACTATTTATTTAATTTAACTATTTAGTATATACAGTATACATACTTACTGTAATTCACATGTTTTCTCCCTGTTATTATGTATTGCGTCGTTCTGCATCCACGAAGACAACAAATTTCACGACATATGCCAGTGATATTAAACCTGATTCTGATTATGTCGAGCAAAGTGCTTTGCTTTAGAATCATATTCCTCTTACTCAAAGTCAGTGAGTCAGCAACGAGCTGGTTATTGACTTCAGGAGAAGGAAACCCGAGGTCCATGAGTGAGTCAGCATCTGAGGATTAGACGTGGAGAGAGCCAACAGCTTTAAATTCCTCAGTGTTATTATTTTAGAGAATCTGTCCCAAGCCCGGCATGTAAGTGCAATTGCAAAGAAAGCACAACAGCACCTCTACTTCCTTAGGAGCTTACCAAGATTTGGCATGACATCTAAAGCTTTGACAAGCTTCTGTAGATGTATAGTGGAGAGTATATTTACTGGCTCCATCATGTCCTGGTATGGAAACAACAATGGCCTTGGATGGAAAATCCCACAAAAAGTAATGGATTCGGCCCAGTACATCCCTGTAAAGCCCTTCCCACAATTGAACACATCTACGTGAAACACTGTCACAGGAAAGCAGCATCCATCATCACAAACCCCTCCCACCCAGAATATTCTCTCTTCTCACTGATGCCATCGCAATGAAAGTACAGGAACTTCAGGTTCAGAAATAGTTATTACCCCTCAACCATCAGGTTCTTGATCTCAACTTCACTTGGCCCATCATTGAAATGTTCCCACAGCTTATAGGCACACTTTCAAGGACTCGTCATCTCCATCTCAAGTTCTTCTCTCTCTTTTTGTATTTGCACAGTTTGTTGTCTTTCGCACATTGGTTGAGTGCCCAGGTTGATGTGGTCTTTCATTGATCCTGTTATAGATATTATTCTATGGATTTATTATGTATGCTGCAAGAAAATGAGTCTCGGGGTTGTATATGGTGACATATATGTACTTAGATCATAAATTTACTTTGAACTTTGAGCGCAGTCTTTTAATATATCCATCACCAGGAGTCGGCATGCAATGTCAGCATTTGTTGCCTGTCGCTGATAGTTCCTAATCTAAATGACAGCCATTTCAGTGGCTCTGGCAGCAAAAGTAGATGCAGGATGAGAATCTAAGGAAGAACACCTTCCCTGCAGGATATCTGAGAGACTTTCAATAACTATCTGGCAGTTTCATAGCCACCACTAGTAAAAATTCACTTTTGATTTCAAATTTATTTAACTAGTGAAACTAAGTTTTTTTTTTAGATGGTGGGTTTAAAATTCTGGATCAATGACACAGACCACCAATTGTTAGCATCCATTTTAAATCCAATGAACAATCCTTTCTCCACCACAATGTCAGGAGTTCCAGACTCATCATTCTTTGGAGAAATACTATTCCTCAGCTTCCTTCTGACTTTTCCCCATTACAAGACTACATTCCCTAGCCATTGTCCTGTCTTCTTCCTGCACATCATGTCTAATTCTCTCATTATCTTACAGAATCAGGGAAAGTTACATCCTGAAACAATGGGCCACCAAATCCATGACTATTAATCACATACTCACATTAGCCGGTTCCACAATTAGAACACCCCTCAGCTATTGCTTCTCTGCAGCAACTCAGAGAGCAATTCTGACTTTGCTGTCTATGTGGAGTTTGCACATCCTCCCAGCAGGTTTCCTCTGGGTGCTCTGGCTTCTTCTTAAAATCACAACTCTATGCAGGTTGGTGCTTCAATTGGACACTGCAAATTGTCCTTAGTGTGTAGATGACTGAGAGAATCTGGGGAGGGGGGTGGAATTGAAGGGAGTGTGGGGAGAACAAGATAAGATTACTGTCATGTAAGGTAGTGGATTTGTTAGGCTTGAAGGCCTGTTTTCATGCTGTATTAACTGACTCCATGACTCTCTCATGTGCAGTGTTCTCCAGATCAAAAATATGCCCTAAATGTGGTTTTGTGTTTTATACAGATACCGCATAATCTCTTGAGCCTCATTCAATAACCATGCAAGCCTTCCTAATCACCACATCTGCAGATCTCAAGCTACAGAGCTGAGTCTACTCTTGTAATACAACGTATGGTGAAATAATGGTTAAATCATGTGCTAGTGGCTGGATATCACTGAAATATATTTGAATGGCAGCTGGAAAATTTATGTTGAAGTATTACAGAAATCTGGAATAATGAAGTGGTTTGGTCTTAACAATGGTAGCCATAAAACTACTAGATTGTTACAAAAACCCATCTGGTTTCCTTCAGGGAAAAAAAATCATCTGCTTCATCTGGACCTAGTCCCAATGTGACCCAGACTCACAATAATAGAACAGTACAGCACAGAAACAGGCCCTTCAACCCATGATGTTGTGCTGAAGTAATTAAGCTAATATCGCCTAACTGGAAGTCCATGTTCCTTTGGTTTTTGCATATTCACGTGCCTGTCTGAGAGCTCTTAAATGTCTCTATTGTGCTTGCCTCTACCAACACCCCTGGTAGGCATTCCAGTAAACTATAAACACAAGAGATTCTACAGATGCTAGAAATCCGGAGTAACACATACAAAATTCTGCTTCAGAGAAAACCAGCCTTGTCTTTCCAATGCCGTTTTATAGCACATGCCCTCTAATCTAGGCAACATCCTGATAAACCTTTTCTGCGCCCTCTCTGTAGTTTCCATGCGCTTCCTATAATAGGCAATCAGGAATGAACGCAATATTCCAGATGTGTCCTAACAAGAGTTTTATAAAGCTGCAACATAACTTTCTGACTGTTCTTCTCAGTGCCTGGACTGATAAAAACAAGTAGATTTTACTCCTTTGTTACTGCAGTGTGGGCAACCACAACCATATGGTTACCTTCATTGTGTCCTCAGAGCAATGGCCAGTGATGTCCCAGTATAGTAGAGCACTGATTCTCTGGAATCCTTGGAACTTGCAGATACTCTGGATTGTTGAATATTACTCCTGTTAGTACCCTAACACAGTTCTAAGTTATTATTTCTAAATGCCACACAGTGGCATAATAACTTTTCCAGTGAACTGTGTGAGGTCATAGAGTGTGTAGGAAATAGGTCCCTGCGGAGTTAAAGAGCAGTGGGTGAGTGGGGCTGCGGTAAATTCAAAAGGAGATTGAGAACATTGTCCAGGTCATATTAAAGATGTGTGCAGGAGCAGGATCCCAGTAAGCTCAAATGGAGCACAGGAAACAGGGCCTTAGTGGGTTTAAAGAGTGTGCTGGATTCAGGTACAGCTGAATTCATGGAAATGTGGGCAATAGGGCCTCAGTGAGTTGAAAGAAACATCAGGAATGCAGTCATAGCGAGCTTAAAGGGGACGTGCAAATTGGGCCTTGATGTTTGTTTAAAGGGATTGTGGGAAACAAAACCAGGCAAGTTAGATGTCCAGTCATGGGTCTTCCAAAAAGTCAGATAATGAGTTACCCTATTTTTACTGCAATGAATGAATAATACAGAAGATGATTGGTTCCTTGCTTTCAATTTGTTTGTAGCCACTTGGGAGGTTTGTTATGGACATTCATGAGATCCTGATTTTTCCATTGTGGAAGGCTGGGTCACAAGGATGTGACACAAGAGACTGTAGATGTTGGAATCTGAAGCAACAAACAAGATGCTGAACAAAGGCAGCATCTGTGGAGAGAAATGGATGGTTGAAGTCATGAGTTGAAACAATTCATCAGGACGCACAGTTAAGAGTCAGTACTATCTAGAAAGGCTCCCCAGATGGCACTCGTGTTGTGGAAGTGTAGGATAAGGTTACAGGAGATATGGATGGCACAGTTGCACACTAGAAGAAAGAATGCAATGGGTTTAGGTAGGATTGAAACAAATACATGCTTGAAAGTCAGTGTGGATGCAATGGGCCAAAGAGCCTCTTTCTGTGCTTTGTCTCTTAATAACACTGGGATTGAAGAGTAGCAAGAGTTATTGCTCAAAATAAGATGTAAGCAAGGATTTTGCAGTTGATTCCTGCTGGCATAGCCACCCCTTCTAGGACATTTTCTCCAAGGTTGACCATTGGGAGTACTTGTTGGAGGATCCCAGTCCTGAGAGGAGCAGTGCAGTAAAGCAGCCTTGCTACATTAGAGTCAGGGAAATAGGCCCTTCAGCCCATCGAGCTCATGCAACCATCGACCACCCATTTATGCTAATCTTACCCCAACCCATTTTATCCTCCCCAACTCTCTCCTGGATGCTACCACTCACTTACACACTTCGCAGTGACAGTTTGCCATGAACTTACCAACAGGAGAAGCATGCATATTCCACACCAACAGCACTCGAGGCCAGGATTGAACCCGTGTTGCTGGATCTACGAGGCAGCCACTCTGCCATTGAGTGATTCTTGGTGTTAGTTCCTGCAGGAGGCAATGATGAAAATCAGAACTGCCACTTAGTGGTATGTAGGAGAGAGTTGAGGTTTATTAACAAAGGTAAATCAGGTAGCATCAACTTGATGAAGAAATTACCATGAAGGGTCTTGGATCTGACTTATTTACTCTTCTCTCTCTCTCCACAGATGTTACCTGACCTGCTGAATGTTTACTGCATTTTCTGTTTATACTTCAGGTCTCTAGCATCAGTAGTCGTTTGATTTTCATTGAGTGCTTAGATTTATTGGACAGAGTTTACTTCTCTTCCATTAATACATCTTTTAGTAATTGGTAATAGCCTCTCCTTCCTAAGAGATATCAAAAATTCAGTGTGTCCCATTTGACCCTCAACTATTTTTAACAGTCCACCATAGCATTTACATTACACGGCATGGTCATGTAGCAGTTAGCAAACTGCTTTAAAGCGCCAGCATTCGAGGTTCAGGTCCTGATGCTGTATGTAAGGAGTCTGTGCATTCTCTCCATGACCATGTGGTTTCCTTCAGCTGCTCTGGTTTCCTCCCACATTCCAAAAGCATGCAGGTTAGTGAGGGTTAGTAGGTTGTGGGCATGCTGTTTTGGCACTGGAAGCATGGTGACACGTGCAGGCTACCCCCCAGCACATCATCAAACTGTACTGGTGATTGACACGTACAACACATTTCACTGTATGTTTTGATGCCAATTTGCACATGACAAATAAAGGGGGCACTGGGGGCTCTGGATAGAGGTAGTACCTCTGATGTCTGTCATGCTGCTCCCTACCAGACCAAGGCGAGCCACCTAGTTGGAGGAAATTGGCTGTGGTCAAACCTGGAGAGGGATGGGCTCCTCCAGGTTTCAGATGCCCAAGACACGCCGCATGATGAGCACACCAAAAAGCTGGTGCAAAGCTCGTCGTGACGGCGCTCCGATGACTCCACCAGGAGTTAAGGGCACAAGAAGAAGAAGAAGTGAGTAATAAAGCTAATGTTGAAATATTTTTAAATCTTTAGAAAGCATCCTGTTCAGATGCATCATGACAACTTCTCTGCTTGAGATCACAAGACAGTACAGAGAGAGCTCAGCACATCACAGAAAGCAGCCTTCCCTCCATGGACTCTATCTACACTTCTCACTGCCCTGGCAAAGCAGCCAATGTAATCAAAGACCCTAGTCATCCTGTACATTTTCTCTTCTCATCCCTCCCACTGGGTGGAAGATTGATTTAAAAAAAAGCTTAAAAGCATATACTACCAAGTTCAAGGACAGCTTCTACCCCACTATCATAAGACTGCTAAGTTGTCCTCAATATGTTAAGATGGACTCTTGCCCTCACAATCTACCATGTCATGGCTTTGAACCTTATTGTTGGCCTCCACTGTATTGTCTCTGTAACTTCAACACTTTATTTTCCATTCTGTTATTTTTTTTAACTCGTGTTACCTCAATGCACGCTAAAGATTTTCACTGTATCTAGGTCATATGATAATAGTAAACCATTATGTCATTTTATCAATTTATCAATCAGTACATTAAGGTAGAATAAGGGAAAAGAAATAACAGAATGCAGAATAATATGTTACGATTATGGTAATAGAGAAAATGTAGTGTAGACAGACAATAAGCTGAGGCAGAGGTAATAATTACACATTTCCATAATGATTAGTCTGGAGTTTTCTCTGTTATCTATGTGGAAAGCAGGATAGGGAAGATTGGGCAAGAATTTATCCAGATACAGTTCTTTGCAAAAGTCTAGGCACCCAAGATTTTTTATATGAATTCAGATGGTATGGTCCATTTTATGTATTTAATATTTAAGTAATACTTGAGTAATCTTGTGTGTGTATATGTGTGTGTGTGTGTTGATTAAGCATATTTATTCATTTAAATAATTCACTATAGGTTATATGTATAAATACAGAACTTGCATACGTCATCACATGACCACGTGGTAGATGTGGCACCTCGCTTAAAGTAAAGTGAAGTTACATCTGTATTTCGGAGTCCCATGTATTCCTTTGAATTAGTTTAATGTTTTGAAGTTACAAAGCATAACATTGGCAACAAGGTATTTTAAAAACGTACCTGAAGCATCTAACGAACTGTTAAAGACGTTCAAACTAAAAAAAACAGAGCAAGAGCAATGGCGAGTAAAAAAAATGCAGCCCAGCACATGCAGAGGTGGTTGAGTTTTAAAAGAAGGAGGGTACCAAAAGTTCTTCTGAAGGGAAGACATGATAGAGTTTTTTTCAAAAAATGCAGAAAACTGAAGAATTCCCGGGTTCATAAAGAATAAGTACCAGGTGATAATAATCATTTAAAAGGTCAGAAATGGCTGGCTACGTCGGAAAGATTGATGAACTTGATTACACAACAGTTAATTGGCTCATGTGTACTGAGCTGTTGGATCAGTATTTTGAAACAAAAGGACTGTCCAAAGAGACTACCAATTTTGATGAGTGCATTGGGTTTTAAAGACATACTGTTTGCTTCAAAATTTGACTGCTCCAACTGAACCAGAAGAAATTAGCTTTGCTGATATAGTAAAAGTAATGCAGGAACATTTAGAACCAAAGACATTTGTGATTGCAGAAAGCTTTAGTTTTCATAAGCAGAATCAAAAAGAAGAGGGAGGGTCCATTTCAACATACAGGTTGAACTGAAGAGATTGCCTGAGCATTGTCTGGGCTTAATAATACTGAGAGGTCATTTAGGTTGTGGAATAAAAAAGCATTCTAAAATGGCTCCTAACTCATGACCGTGTACCTACGAGAGCTGGTGCAGCTTTTGACTGGCTGGTGACAGCAACTAGTGATTTGATTTAGTTTTTTTTTACTGTTTTCTGCTCTTTATTGTAATTTTTTGATATTTAGAAACTTTTCATTTTATTATTTTTGAAAGCACCTTTGCTTTCAGATTTTTTTTATGTAAACTGGGACCTCTTCCCACAGACTGTTGTTTCAAAACAGAGCATCAAATTGCATGCATTTGGAACCACCTGCTAAGAACTGTCAAACAATTCATGTCCCCTACCATATTCTCCCTGCCAGAACAATCTACTCTTCTCCAACTGCACTGAAAAGTTGCTGTGGGGAAAAAGTCAAGGGTCATGGTTTGAATGGATTGGTAGCTGATTCCTCCTGTGTCAGGATGAAGGACGGACATGGCAGCTGTCTTGCATTAAGATTGCACATGTTGGAAGTGTGTGGGTTGCATTGGAAGAGTTTAGCAAGCAAGTATCTGACAGCAAGTATTGACAGGAATATTCTGTGGAGCCGTGTATGGAAAAAAGTAATAAATTATACCATTTTCTTGTTATTTTAAAAGGAAATGGAAAATTATTTGCCAAGGAGGTCAGCAGTTTATTTTGAGCGGATTTCTAATATGCCAAATACCAAAATAAAGTAAAAGAATCTACAATATCATTGTGAAATGAGTAAATTGTACTCCTCTACCTTGTGATAAATCACTCTCTGATGACACAGATTGTCAATGTACAGGCCCATAACTCAGTTGTAGACTTTGCTGTAAGTTAAGCAACACTTAGAAGAGCCAAAACGTTTATTTTAAGGATGAAATATTAAAGAAAGAGTGCGTCAAAATTATTATGATGAACACGCCATTTATGAATTTGTACTGAAGATACAACAGAGCAAAGAATTCCCGACGTGCTTCCCTTGAGTTGCATATTTGGAGTATTAGACTCTTTAACACTGGCAATTCTGCTAAATACACTGAGTTCAGAAAATGATTAGAAAAGCAATGCAGTCTAGGAAGCTTAGGGTAAGGATGCAAAGTTGATTGCTCAAAAGAGACTTGGAATTGAATTGAATTCAAGTTTTTATTATTTTGAAAATTTAATCCCTAGGAGTGATCACAGACCAGACCCCAACTGAAACGTCCAGTGGGTTTCGAATCATAGGATTGTAGAATGGTTCTGGCACAAAACAAGTATAGTCAGTCCATCATGTCTGCACCAGCTCTAAACTCAATAAGCCGACTAATCAGCTCTTTCAGCAATAGCTTTTTTTCTCCATTATATACTCATCCAGTTTTCTCTTCTACCTTCTCCCAATCCTTTTCCAATCTCATATCACATAAAAAATATAGATATTCATGTCACTCTTAGTTCTCTTCCCTGTATTTCACACTTTTGAAAACCAAAGGAATCAATTTCCAACTCTGCTCTCTTTCCAGACCCAAATCACAGTATATACTTCGTATTCTCTTCCCCAACGCAAACAGTCTCATTCTCTGTAGGGTCTCCTAAATGTAGTTCCTCATCCCAGAAACTATTCTCACAATTTTTTTCTGGTCCCTCTCAGCACCTTGACACCCTTCCTGTACTGTGGTGACCAGAACTGAACAGAATACCTTATTTCAGACTGGGCCAGTGTTTTTATAAAGGTTCTGCATGACTTTCTAGCTTTTATGTTTCTATTAAATAAGCACAGAATTGTGCACACCTTCTGAGACTGTTCTATCACTTTCAATGGCTTGTGCACCTATATCCCTCCCCAGACCCTGACTGGGCTTCCAACTCTTTCAGAACTGTTTCCTTAATTCTATATTTTCTCTCTCTTCTTTCTCTCTACCAAGATGCATAACCTCACATTCTTCAGCTTCACATTTAGTCTGGTAACGATTATGCTTAGGAATCTAATTTGGCAAGCAACATCTTTGCTCGGTTTGACAGGGACAACAACGAACCAGTGATGCTGGCCTTGACACTTGAGGAGGACACAACACTGACACTGACCGCGGATGAGGTGAGAAGTACTCTTCGCAGTATCAACACTTACAGAGCAGCTGGACCACACGACGTACTCAGGGACTGCGATGACCAGCTGGTAGAGGCTTTCACCGAAATCTATAACCTCTCTCCATCCTTTGCTGTGGTCCCTGCATGGTTCAAAACATCAACCATCATATCAGTCCCAAAACAGTCAGTGGTAGCATGCCTCAATGACTCTAGACCAGTTGAATTTACCTCCATAGCCACGAAGTGCCTGGAAGGACTGGTTATGTCCCACATTAAGAATATCATCCCTACCACTCTGGACCAGCACCAGTTTGCCTTTAAGGCAAACAAATCAACCGAGGATGTCATCATCATCACTCTTCACATCACACTGAAACACTTGGCGCGTAAGGACACGTACAGCAGAATGTTTTTTATTGACTACAGTTCTGCCTTCAACACCATACTCCCCGACATGTTGACCATTAAAATACAGAATCTGGGACTAAATACGTCAAATGCTGGACTTTCTTACCAATCACACGCAGACAATCAGACTAGGAAAGCACACATCAACCTTCCTGACCCTGAACACCAGCAATGTATACTAAGCCCACTTCTTTACACTCTTTTCACTCGAGACTGCACCCACGTCTGTGTCACCAACTCCATCATCAAACTTGCAGGTGACACCACAGTGATTGGTTTCATTGCAAATAACAAAGGAACAGCATACAGAGAAGAGGTGCAGAAACTGTCTGGATGATGCTGTTACCATAACCTTTCACTCAACATAATAAAAACCAAAGAAATTATTATTGATTTCAGGAAATCAAGTTGTGAATAAGCTCCATTATTCATAAATGGTGAAGAAGTGGGAAGCATCTCCAGCTTTAAGTTCTGAGGAGTGAACATCACAGAGGAGCTCTCTTGGACCACCAATACCTTCTTGGTAGTAGGGAAGCCTCAGCAGCACCTATACTACCTTAGGAGTTTAAAGAGAGCAAATCTGCCCCAAAAGCTGCTGGTAAGCCTTTATCGATGTGTAATTGAGAGCATGCTGACCTACTGCATGACAATATTGTACACTGGCCGCAACAGGATAGACCAAATTGCACTTCAGCAACTGACCAGGACTGCACAAAGCATCATTGGGACACAACGACCAGATATGGAAACAATCTACACAACTCTCAGCATCTGTGGTAGGCTCACAAAATCCCCACCCCAGTAATCTCCTGTTCAATTTCCTACCATCCGGCAGGAGATACAGAAACATCCCTGCATGGACAGCCAGACTGAAAAACAGCTTTTTTTCCAGGGTTGTCAAACAATGGAAAAATGCCCCATTTTAGAGATGTTTGTTTTTAATTCAGTTGTAACTCAGATGTCACTTAGATGTTATTTTAGATTTAGTCCTTGTGTTTTTAGTAACGGAATTGCCAGTAGGCTGTTATGTATCGAATGGAGTAGCATAACAATCTCATTGTCCTCAGCAATGACAATAAAGTTCCAATGAACTAACTGATCAAGGGGTATGGATGGTTCATGTACACAGTAATGCAGAACTGGAAGTGAATACAGACTGGGATCTAATCAAGGGATTCAGGGAGTTTATAGATAGAATAATGGATGCCTGGGATTGATTACAGACTGGAATCTAATCAAGTTCTTTGTATAGCCTTGAACTCATTCATGTCAAGAATCAGTTGGCTCAGCATGTTGGTCTTTATGGTTTGTGAGAAGCAGGGAGACATCTAGACTCTTGCATATCAAATAGTCTAATCCTTTATCATTCCCAGTGAATGTGATTGCTGATGCAATGGTCCTTTGATATTAAATTGCAATGGTCATGATAGTCCTTGAGAGCTTTGTATTCATCCTGATCGATGAAGGATTCATCAATGTTTCATACTGTCATGGTCCCTTCTGGCAATCCCCCACCATGCCATTTACCTCAGGAACTGGGCTTCAATCACTTCAGTTAAATTCCAGTCATACCCAGGTTCCACTAACTACACACACCTGCTTCCCATCAGAATCTGCAGGATAAAGACCCTGTGACCGAAACAAGGAGTTGCCAGTTTGTTTGGTCGACTCTTGTAGGAGTAGCCTTGTTCCATGGTTCTTCGGACTAGTATTGTTCCTGAATTCTCTACCAAAACTAAGACTTTGTCTAAAGACACCAATTCCACACTTACTACGACCATAACGCCTCCTGACTCTGCCTCCGCGCCTGTGTTCAGCACTTGGGTTCGTACCACTGCCACATCCTTGCAACACATTCTTCTTCTGGGCAAGTGAGAGCAGCCTCAACTCAGCATGACACACTGCTTGTGAAGGAAAACTAGGACAATATTATTGATAGTACAGATTCTGGACAGGTTTAATGTCAAACTAACAGAGAAGTTCAATACAGAAGGGAAAATGTTGATTGTGTTTTAGCCCTCACTAGAACTCTTGGGTCTAATCCCACAGAAAATAACAGAGGAGCTCAGCAAGTCAGGTAGCATTGACAGAAGGAAATGAAAAACCAACATTTTGGGTTGAGCCCCCTAGTCAGGATTGAAAAGAAAGAGAGCAGAAGCAAGAAGCTTTTCCTCCCTTTCTTCTGAAACATCAGCTGTTTATTTCTCTCCATAGATGCTGCTTAACCTGCTGAGTTCCTTCAGAATTTTGTCTGTGTTGCTCAAAATTTCCAGCATCAGCAGAATCTCTTGTGTCATGGTCTAATCCCAATTCCTACATTTTATTGAATATCATTGTATCAAGGTTAATCGTATTTGATGGAGCCTCAAATGGCTCCTCTGGCAATGCATCCCATCATGAATTACTCCTTTTTAGCTTTTAGTTTTAGACATCAAGAAGAAAGTATGATTTTTGCATTGTTTGTAATGAACAAAAATTATTTAATTTTTGTGTTGGGGGATTAATTTGGGGGGTGATTGAGAGTCTTGAGATCGCACCTTAGCAGAACACAATGTCCAAAATCAGCTTTAATGTAGAACACCAGAACACAATAAAATAGGAACAGAAGTCCTGCTGAGGGGTCTCAACCCAAAATGTCGACTGTACTCTTTTCCATAGTTGCTGCCTGGCCTGCTACGTTCCTCCAGCATTTTGTGCGTGTTGTTCAGCTTTCCAGCATCTGCAGATTTTCTCTTGTCTGGTGTTTAAGACATTGTTGCCTTGCTGCTGCTTGTGCACGGGAGGAGGAAGCTGGGTGGGGGAGCCTCTGGGCTTCTAACCTTTAACTGTCATTCATTCTTTCAGGCACTCCTCTGTTTTCATGAATGTTTGGAAAGAAAAAGAATTTCAATGTGTATATTGTATACATTCCTCTGACATTAAATGTACCTATTGAACCTTTCTCCTTAAGTCATGGGTGGTTTGGTGGTCATTCCACTAGGTATCCAGCTTATCAAAAGCATGAAGTCTTGATGCTCAGACTGAGCTGCCAGTATAGGGAGAGGAGCTGTAGTCAGGAAGCCTATCCTTCCAGTTATCTGCGAGGTACTGGATTAACTTTCCGAGAAGCAGCATCTATGGCTACCATGGTCTCAGTTGCTGCAGATACGTTGTGTTCAATGGTATGCTTGATCTATCTGGTTACAATATGTTGTGTACAATGGCATGCTTGATCTATCTGATTACAATATGTTGTGTACAATGGTATGCTTGATCTATCTGGTTACAATATGTTGTGTACAATGGTATGCTTGATCTATCTGGTTACAATATGTTGTGTACAATGGTATGCTTGATCTATCTGGTTACAATATGTTGTGTACAATGGCATGCTTGATCTATCTGGTTACAATATGTTGTGTACAATGGCCTGCTTGATCTATCTGGTTACAGTAGCTCTCAAGATGTCATGCTCTTCATTCACCTCCCTGCCCCACACAATTACAGGTTTGCTCCCACTAAGGTGGTACAGTGTACTGCTAAAGAAGTGGCCAATGTAATCAACTCAGATAGGTTAAGCGTTATTGTTGTGACCCTAGCGGGAAGAAATTTAAATTACTTTCACCCCGGTTATATCTTTCTTACTACTTTTTACAAAAGAGAGAAGAATCTGTTGGTGAACATCTTGTGGTTTGACTGAGTAATAGTCAAGTAGGTGGGACTAAGGATGAAGTTGAGAGAAAGGCGTAGTAGATTGATTGTGGATGCAGTTACTTGAGCGATGACAATGCATTGCTTCAGTTACCAATTCAATTATTGAGTGAAGAGTTTGTTGATTCCTTCTAAAGCAGGGGTTCCCAAACTTTTTTATGCCATGGACCAATACCATTAATCATGGGGTCTGTGGACCCCAGACTGGGATCTCCTGTCATAGAGGTATCAAGTCTTGAATTGAAGTGATAATGGACCTAATGCAAAGATGAAGATAAAGTGACTGTGATACTCATCTGCATTAAGATGTTAGTTTGCAAGTTGCTGGTATAAAATAATAGAGCCATATATTGTGAATTATATTGTATTGAATTGAAGTGAATTGGTTTATTATTGCCAGATATATCAATGTACAGTGATAACCCTGTTTTGTATGTCATCCATAGAGATCATTTCAAGACAACAGTGCATTGGAGTCATACAAAGAATGACAGTAGCAAAATGCAGAATAAAGTGTTACAGTTACAGAGAAAGTGCAGTGCAAACAAACAATAAAGTGCAAGGCCATACCAAGATAGACTATGAGGTCAGGAGACCATCATATTGTACTAAGTGATCATCTAATAGTTATATAACAGCAGAATAGAAGCTGTCCTCAAGTTGGTGGTACTTGCTTACAGGCTTTTGTATCTTCTGCCAGATGGGGTTGGGCTGGTGGGAGAAGAGAGAATTTTCATGGTTTCTAGTGTCTTTGATCATGTTAGCTGCTTTACTGAGGCAGTAAGAAGTGGAGACATTGGTCTCTGTGATGCGCTAAGCTGTGTCCATAACCCTACTGTCAATGTGTGAACTGCTACAGTCCTCCTTATGTTGGATCAGGAGTTCTAGGACTTAAACCAGCAACTGCAAGTTCAAGTTCACATTTATTATCATAGGCATACAGACCCAGGCCAAAAAATGACGTGAAAGTTAGCCTTTTGTAACAGTAACAATACTATACATTGCACACATGATGGGCATAAATTATACTTAATTTACATAACGCAATAAACAAAATTTCATAGCATTAATGAAAATTGAGGTGCTGTAAATATAGTCCCGGGAAGAATTTGAATTTTTTTTTTGTTGGCTCAAAAACCTGACGATAGTGGGGAAGAACCTATTGCTGAAACCTGAGATGTGAGTCTTCAGGATCCTGTACTTCCAGCATGATTACGTCAGCCAGGAGAGGGCATGGTCCAGATGACAGCAATTCTCGATGATGGACGTTGCCTTCCTGAGACATTACTTCTTGTAGATGTCTTTGATGGTTGGGATGACGAAGGACGAGTAATACAACAGCATGATCTACAACTTGGAGGGGAGTCTAAAGGTGATAGTGTTCCCACTCACTTGCTACCCTCATCATTTTTGGTGGTGGAGCTTGGTGTCTATGGAACATGCCTGGGTAATTAATGCAAAGTATTTTGTTGGTAGCAAATGCGACAACCACTTTATGGTGGTGGGAATGAATGCTTTACCTTGTGGTTTGTGTGCTGCTTTGTTCTGGATGGCATCAAGCTCTTTGGGAGTTATAGAATCCTAAAGTATGGAAACAGGCCCTTCAGCCCAACTGATCCAGTCTGACCAAGTTGTCTGCCTGAGCTGATCCCATTTGCCTGCATTTGGTCCGTATCCCTCTAAACCTTTTCTATCCATGTACCTGTCCAAATATATTTTAAATGCTATCATCATACCTCCGTGTGCACTTCCTCTGGCAGCTCCCTATGCTCTGTATATAAATTTGTCCCTATGGTCCCACTTGAATTTTTTGCCTCTTAACTTAAACATATGCTTTCTACTTTTAGACTCCCCTACCTCGGAAAAAGACTGTGACCATCCACCTTATCAATGCCTCTCAGCCTCCATGAGGCCACATACTGGGTGTTTTTCACTTCTAGTCTTCTTATAACCCAATGCTTCCAGTCCCAATAACATCCTTGTGAATTTTCCTACATCCTTCCAGCTTAATCCTTTCAGTAGCTGGGCAACCTAAATAGTACACAATGTTCATCAATGTCTTCTATAGTTGAAGCTGCAGTCACCCAGGTAAGTTTTCCATCATGCTCCTGACTTGTGCCTTGTTGATGGGCAGGCAGAGATGAACCACTCACCACCCCCAGCCTCATGGAATCCATCCAATGGGGCAGTTGGCCATTTGGTCAACTGAGTCCATGCCAGTTCTCTGGAGACCACGTTCAAAGCAGTTGAGGTTTTACGTGAACAAACTGTTTCCCAAGGATATGACTAATAAGTATTTTTGCCAGTTCAAGCTAGTCAGTTAATCTTAATGATGTCGAGGGTCAGAACGTTCTGACCACGTACACAATAACCGCTTTGTTTTAGTTCAGAACATGGCTGACTGGTAAACATAATATAAGGTTTAGGTTAAGTTACACTACTGTGGGGCTGTTTCATGAAACCTACTGAGATACGTCACAGAAAGTATGAACAAGCCATGCGCAATACCACAGGCGTTAGTTGGTCAGATCATTGGGCTGCTATTGATACTCAATTAAAATTTAAAAGGATTCGCAATCCCAGGTGTCAAATCATTCAAGCAATATTCACCACACTCCCATAAGGCAACCTTGGGTTAGTGCCCCTGAACTCCACAGTTGGTTCACTGACCAAATGATGCTGCTGCTGACAGTGGGGCAATCGATGAGCTGCTCCTTCCCCACAACCACTGACAGTAAACAGACTCTGTCTACAAGTAAGAGAAGATTTAAGAGGGACGTGAGGGGGATCTTTGTGTGACACAAAGAATAGAACGTATATGGAATGAGCTGCTGGAGGAAGTGGTTGGGAAGCAGTTGGATAGCAGAAGTTTAGAGGGATATGGTCCAAATGCAGGCAGGTGGAACTAGTTCAGGAAGACATCTTGTTCTGCATTGATAAAGGGCCTGTTTCAGTTCTGTAAAATTCTATGATGCTATCATTTCTATTTTCTGGGCGCACACAATCAAACGTTGTGTACGCATCAACCCATATGGAATGGTGAAGGAAAAAAAAACAGTGCAGAGTTGTGATGCAGGGTTTTGACCAAGAATGCCAATAATTTCTTTCATCCTGCAGATGCTGCTCGACCTGATGAGTTCTTCCAGCAGACTTATTCATTGCTATAACAGGCGGTAACATTTGTTTACCATGTCTCAGCCCTTCCCTTACTGAGTCTTCTTTCAGGGGGATTTGGACCATGAAAGAGTTTTCTTCATTCCAAATCTTCTATCAGTCTTTAACTTAAATTAAATGCCCTTTATATCAACCACTAACCAACCCTATTCTCCTCCATCTTGCTCCAAGTCAACCTCAATTCATTCAGTGGAAATCTATCCAGTTTGTGCCCTCTTGTCTAGAGACGGGTTTCACCATATTTATATTCACAGTCCCAATGTTCCTTTTCTACCTTGTGTCCAATGGAAATGGGGAGAAGAGAGAATGTTCAGGTGAGAGAGGGTCTTTGATTATGCTGGTTGCTTTTCTGAGGCAGCAAGTAGTGTAGACAGAGTCCATGGAGGAGAGATTTTTCTCTGATGGACTGAGCTGTATTCACAACTTTCTGCAATTTATTGTAGTTTTGAGCAGAGTAATTTCTGCACAGATAAGAAGCTTTCAGTTGTGCCTCCATAAAACTTAGTGAGGCCTAATGGGGACATGCTAAATTTCATAGCCTTAATTATAAGGAGTGTTTGGATAGGTGTGGTTTATCCTCACTGGACCATAGGAAGCTGACGTAAGACCTTACAGAGATTATAAAATTATGGTAGACTCTATCTATTACAAGATAGGATGAATAGTCAGAGTCTTCTGCCTCCGACAGGGGAGCCCAAAACTGGAGGGAATATGATGAACGTGAATGGAGAGAAATTCAGTGATCTGAACGGTAAGTTTTTAACACTGAGGGTGGTGGGTATATAGAACAAGCTAACAGAGGAATTAGTGACGGCAGATACAGTTAGAATGTCGGGAGGTACCTGAATAAGAAAGGAATGGAAAGATTGGGCCTAGAGTGGGCAAATGAGATCAATGCGGGTGGGAATGAATGAATTGGCCCTAAGGGTCTGTTTCCATGTTTCCATGCTGTATCTATAATTTCATGACTAAACTCACCCTATGATTAAAAACATTACATTAAAGCAAAATAACTTAATTAGTTGCATACATATAACATAAATCATAGAACAGTACAGCACAAGAACAAGCCATTCAGACTATGATGTCTGTGCCAAGCATGAAACAATTTTAATCTCTTCTCTTCTGCCTGCACATGATCTATATAACTCCATTCCCTGCAAATGCATATGCATATCCAAAAGCCTCATGAAAGCCACTAAAAAATAGAACATAGAAAACCTACAGCACAATGCAGGCCCTGCGGCCTACAATGCTGTGCCAAACATATAATTACTTTAGAAATTACCGAGGGTTACCCATAGCCCTCTATTTTTCTAAGCTCCATGTAGCTATGCAAGCGTCTCTTGAAAGACCCTATCATATGTGCCTCCACCACTGTCGCCGGCAGCCCATTCCACACACTCACTGGTCTCTATGTAAAAAAAAAACTTACTCCTGATATCTCCTCTGTATCTACTTCAAAACACCTTAAAACCGTGCCCTCTCGTGTTAACCATGTACTTCCACCATCACCACTGGCAGCTCATTCCATACACTCAGTAGACTCTGTGTATTAAAAAAAAGCCCACATATCCTCCTTAAACAATCCATGTTACCCTAAAGCTATGCTTTCTATGTACTCAATGTTTGTAGACAGGAAAAAAAAAGAGATTTTCGCTGTCTATGCTATTTATGCCTCATAATCTTGTCAACTTCTTTCAGTTCTTCCCTCAGTCTCTGACACTCTGGAGTAAAGAACTCAAGTCCGTCCATCCTCTCCTTATAGAGAATACCCTCTAAACTAGACGACATCCTGGTAAATATCTTCGGAATCCCCTCCAATTCTTCCACATTCATCGCGTAATGGAGCATCAGAAGTTTATCCAGGTCGAATGCAAGCTTACAAAATAAACCAAATGTTTACATGCACTCAGTGACCAGAGAGTATATGTTGATGGTCTTCTGCTGCTGTAGCCTTCCTCTTCAAGGTTCAATGTGTTATGCATTCAGAGATGCTTTTCTGCACATCATTGTTGTAATCTGAGGGTATGCAAGTTACTGTCACTTTCCCTTCAGCTTGAACTAGTCTGTCCTTTCTCCTCTGACATCTCTAATTAACAAAGCATTTTTGCCCACAGAATTGCTGCTCACTTGATGCTTTTTGTTTATCGCACCATTCTCTGTAAACTCTAGAGACTATTGTGCATGAAAATCCCAGAATATTAGCAAATTCTGCAATCCTCACGCCACCCCATCTGACACCATGGTCAAAGTCACTTGGATCATATTTCTTCTCCGTTCTGATACTTGGTCTGAACAACAACTGAACCATAAGACAAAAGGATCATAAGACATAGGGGCAGAATTAGGCCATTCGGTCCATCGAATCTTCTCCACCATTCCATCATGGGTGATTTATTATTCATCTCAACTACAGTTTGCCACTTTCTTTCTGTAATCTTTGACACCCTGACTAATCAAGAACATATCAACCTCTGCTGAACTATATCAAATTACTTGAACTCCACAGATTCACCACCCTATGGATATAGATATAGTGCCCAAAGCTGTTCACAATACTCCAAGTGTGGTCTGACAAATGCCTTATAAAGCCTCAGTATTACGTCCTTGCTTGTATATTCTAGTCCTCTCAAAATAAATGCTAACATTGCCCTTGCCATCAAGCTAAACTTGAAGGAATCCTGCAACTCTGCAACTTTGCAACTCTTAGTTTTGAACTTTCTCCTTGTTTAGAAAATTGTCTATGTCATTATTCCTTCTACCAAAATGTATATCTATACATTTCCCTGCATTATATTCCAATTGCCACTTCTTTGCCCAATCTTCTTATCTGTGTAAGTCCTTCTGCAAGCTCCCTGCTTCCTCAACTGTACCTGCCACTCCACCTTCTCTTCGTATAGTCCACAAATCTGGCTACAAACCGATCAATCCCATCATCCAAATTTTTGACATATAATGTGAAAAGAAGCGGTCCCACACTGATTCCTGTGGAACACCGCTAGTCACCAGCAGCCAACCAGAAAAGGTCCCCTTTATTCTCTCTCTTTGCCTCCTGCCAGTCAGCTAATTTTCTATTCATGCTAGCATCTGTCCTAGTAATAGCAACTGCACTCATTTCTACCCACTGACACTCTCAAATTTCTGGCATTCTGCCAGTATCTTCCACTGTGAGGACTGACACAAAATACTTACTATGTTGGTCCACCTTTTCTGTGTCCCTCATTACTAACTCTCCAATGTAATTTTCCAGTGATATGATATACACTCTCACCTCTCTTTTACTCCTGCTGTATCTGAAAAATCTTTTTGTATCCTCTTTTATATTATTGGCTACCTTACCTTCATATTTCATCTTTTCTCTCCTTATGGTTTTTTAATTGCCTTCTGTTCGTTTTTAAAGGCTTCCAACTCCTCTAATTTTCCACTAATTTTTGCTCTATTATATGCCTTCTCATTTCCTTTTATATTGTCTTTGACTTCCCTTGTCAACCATGGTAATTTCCTCCTCCATTTAGATTTTTCTTCTTCGTTTGGAAGTATCTATCCTGCACCTTCTGCATTGCTTCCAGAAACTCCAGTCATTGCTAACTTGATGTCAACCCTGCTAGTGTCCCCTTCCAATCAAGTTTGGCCAGGTCCTTTTTCATGTGTCTATAATTCCCTTTACTCCACTGCAATACTGCTGCATTTGACTTTAGCTTCTTTCTCTCAAACTGTAGGGTGAATATGATCATATTATGATCACTGCCTCCTAAGTGTTCCTTTACATTAAACTTGCAGGTTGCCTTTTCCCTAGGAAAAATAACGTGAGCTGCCTTAATGACTATCGCCTGGTAGCATCAACAGTGATGAAATACTTTGAGAGGTTGGTCATGAATAGACTGAACTCCTGCCTCAGCAAGGACCTGGACCCCTTGCAATTTGCCTATCACCACAATAGGTCAATTGCAGATGCAATCTCAATGGCTCTTCACACGGCTTTAGATCACCTGGACAACACAAACACCTATGTCAGGATGCTGTTCATCGACCATAGCTCAGCATTTAATACCATCAATCCCACAATCCTGACTGAGAAGTTACAGAACCTGGGCCTCTGTACCTCCCTCTGCAATTGGGTCCTCGACTTCCTAACTGGAAGACCACAATCTGTGTGGATTGGTGATAAAATCTCTTCCTCACTGACGATCAACACTGGCGCGCCTCAAGAGCTCTACTCTCTCTATACCCATGACGGTGTGGCAAGGCATAGTTTAAACACCATCTGTAAATTTGATGATAATACAACCATTGTTGGTAGAATCTCAGGTGGTGACGAGAGGGCATACAGGAGCGAGATATGCCAACTAGTGGAGTGGTGCCGCAGCAACAACCTGGCACTCAACGTCAGTAAGATGAAAGATGTTTGTAGACTTTAGGAAGGGTAAGATGAAGGAACACATACCAATCATCATAGAGAGATCAGAAGTGGAGAGAGTGAACAGTTTCAAGTTCCTGGGTGTCAAGATCATTAGGAGTTTGAAGAGATTTGGTATGTCAACAAATACACTCAAAAACTTCCATAGATGTGCCATGGAGAGCATTCTGACAGGCTGCATCACTGTCTGGTATGGGGGGGGGGGTGCAGCTACTGCACAGGACCAAAAGAAGCTGCAGAGGATTGTAAGCTTATTCGGTTCCATCTTGGGTATTAGCCTACAAATTACCCAGGACATCTTCAGGGAGCGGTGTCTCAGAAAGGCAGCATCCATTATTAAGGACCTCCAGCACCCAGGGCATGTCCTTTTCTCACCGTTACCATCGGGTTGGAGGTACAAACGCCTGAAGGCACACACTCAGCGATTCAGGAACAGCTTCTTCCCCTCTGCCATCCGATTCCTAAATGGACAATGAACCCATGAACACTACCTTACTTTTTTAATATATATTATTTCTGTTTTTTGCACAATTTTTAATCTATTCAATATACATATACTGTAATTGATTGTTTATTTTATTTTCGTCTTCTCTATAATGTATTGCATTGAACTGCTGCTGCTAAGTTAACATATTTCACAACACATGCAGGTAATAATAAACCTGATTCTGATCTGTTGCTTTTATACTGCTTCCTAAATATTTATTGTATTTCTTCAGTGGGTTAAAGAATTTCAACTTTTCCTTGTTGACTCTCACCAGTTTTTATAGATGCAACATAAAACACATCCTATCTGGATGTATAACAAATTGGTATGGCAACAGCGCTGCCTAGGACTGCAACAAAACTGAGAGATATAGACATAACCTAGCACCATACATAAAACAGACTTTTATGGACTCTATCTATACTTTTGCTGCCTCAGTAAAGCAACCAACATAATCAAAGACCCCATTCACCCTGGACATCCTCTCTTCTCCACCCTCCCCATCGGGCAGAAGATACAAAAGCCTGAAAGCACATACTATCAGGCTCAAAGACAGCTTCCCAATGTTTAAGACTCTTGTATGAGAGGATGGGCAGGCTTTCAAGTGCCCCTCTTTAGCAGACAACGTGCTAATTAATCTCAGACATCAAGTCATAGATTTATAACAACATGCAAACAGGCCCTTCATTCCACCTCCTCCACGCTGGCAGGTGTTTTCCTGAGCCAGCTGATTTGCTTTGTTCCTCTTAGCCTTTCCTATCCATGTGTTTTATCTAATATCTTTTAAACATTGTCATTGTACTCATCTCGACCACTTCTTCTGGTAGTTTGTTCCTTATACCACCATCTACTGTGTGAAAAACTTTCCTCTCAATCACTTACAACAAAGCAGACATCTCTTTCGATTGCATTGAGATTGCCCAACTATTTTGTTACGATGTGTGGTCTAAACATGTTCTTGACTTGACATGAATGTTTCCTAGACTATTGACATCAGATATATGGTGGCTGCAACATGATGCAGCGTGCCTTCATAGTGCACTTCCATTTGACTTTAAATGTATTTGCTAATAAACTGCTTTAAGTTTATTTTAATGCTACCTTCTAATCTTTTCTCTAAATCCCTCTATCCCTTGTTGGGAAATGAGTAGACTCACTTGCCTGACTATGCTAAGAAGCCAATGAGAGTAAAGGTTAATAGATAAATTGTGGAAAGCTAGCAGAGAAGTACCATTCATTTATCAGTATAAGTACAGAGCTGAAAACCTCTGCTCAAGGTTGCTTCTGGTAGAATGTTGTATATAACATTTGCTGCTATGACTCCTCAGAGACAGTGATTAGTGCATTATTATCTTGGTAGAATGGTACACTGATTAGTGTCTACATTTGCCCTGATAATGGCTCCAGTGATCAGAACAGTATGAGAACATAGCAGAAGAACAAAAAGAACAGGAGTACGAGTCAGGCATTTGGCTCTTAGAACCTACTCCACCTCTGCATCATTACTCAGCATTATCCCAATATCTTTTAATAGCCAGAAAGCGACCAAGCTCTTTTCTGAATGAAGACAAAGCAGCAAGCAAATGCTGGAATCTGGAGCAAAACACAAAACGTTGGAGAACTCAGCATATCAGGCAGTATCTATGGCGAGAAATAGACACTGGACATTTTGGGTCAAGACTCATCATCTGGACTTCAGTCCAGTTCCAATAGTCCAGATGAATGGTTTCAATCCTAAATCTCAAATGTCCACTTCTTTCCATAGATACTGCCTAGCCTATTGAATTCCTCCAGCATTTTGTGTGTTGCTTCTGTTCTGAATGAACTCAATGGCTAAGTATCCATAACCCTCAAGATAAAAAATTCTGAAGTTCATCATCCTGAGTGAAGATTTTTTTCCTTAATTCAACCCTAAACAATCCACTGCTTATTCTGAAATGTTGTCCTCAGGTCCTAATCCCCTCAGCTGAGGAAATCATATGCTCTGCAACTAGCCTAGCAAACATTTGAATAACTTTGCAAGTTTTAATTGGATCTCCTATACTCAAGAGAATACAGTCCCAGACTGCTTAATATCTGCTTATCCCTTGAACCAGTATATTGAATTCTTGATGTACTCCTTCTATGGCAAGTACACCTTTCATAGGTAAAGAGACCAAATCTGTCCGAGACCATGTACAGTTGGAACAGGACACCTAGAATTAAACTGTATGATTCGATTTGCTATTTTGACAGAAAAGCTTCATCTCTTAAATGAATTCCTTTCTGGAACTTCAATGGGACTTCCACAGCCATCTTCCAAGTTAACCAGAATTAGTATAAATCTCCAGTTTTGCCCAACTAGCATTTTAGATGGCTTCAACAAAACTTCCTTATTCATGCATTCTATTCAATTACAGTTGTTCATACAATGAAGCAGTTTGTGCCCATCCACCGAAATAGCAAATAACATTTATGCCTTCCTCCACAGCTTTCAGCCTCATTGTGCCCCTGCTGATTTGCATCTCCTGTTCCAGATCCACAAACAGGTCTACCCCTTAGACAAATTGTCTAATTCTACCCATGTAATACTGAGCTTACTGCGTCCAATGATCATATCTGGGCTGCTGCAAAACACACGGTCCTGGAGGAACTCAATAAATTAAGAAGTGTCAATAGAAAGAAATGGACAGTCGACATTTCAGGTTCTTCGATAGGATTCTTCCTCCAGCATCTTGCATGTTGCTCCAGATAACAGCATCTGCATTCTTTTGTGTCTCCACACCTTGTTGTTAGCTAGCAATCAACACTAGTTACAAAAAGTGTTGAATAATTCCCCAGTACTTGATAAACTCCATGCTGACGTTTTCTCAGCTTTGACAAAGCTGATGTGGATGCACTGGTATCAACTTCTGAGTTTCCATGGAAATTAGAATGTATTCCACTGATTAGAAGGGAACATTCTCCTTGTTACCACGTGGGTTTCCTCTGCAATCTGCAGTTTCCACCCTCACCCCAAAGATGTGCATTTGATCAGTTAATTGACTACTGTAAATTGCCATTAGTGTGTAGGTAAGGGGCAGAATGTGGATGGAGTTGATGGGAATGCAAGGGTGAATAAAATATGTGTTTAATACTGTGTTTCTGTTTTCTACATGGAATGGGTGGTTTGAAGAGCTTGTTTCTGTGCTGTTTTTCTCTATGACTCCGTGACTGAAATGTTACCCTACTATTCAAGAAAGCAAGAAGATCAAAATGATGAACTGCATATTAATTAGCCAGACCTCACTCAATTTGAAAGTATTGGAATCAATAATTAAGGAAGTTGTGAAAGGAATGTAAAAAAAAATAGAATTGGACAGAGTTAACATGTTTGATTTTTGAGTCTGTAGTGAGCAGTAACCAGTGGGTGTGGTATACTTGGACTTACAGTATATAGACAGCCTTTGATAATGCATCATATAAGAGGCTATGAAACAGAATGCGGTTTTTAGTACAGTATACTGCCATAGATTAAGGATGGACAAAAAACAGTAGAAAGCAATGTAATTTTTGGGGTTTGGAAACTCTGTGAATGACGGACGGCCAAAGGGATGCTGTTGGGACTCTTGCTATTCACATTCTATGTCAATGATTTCAATACAGAAATCAAATACAATATAGCAAAGGTTGGGGATGATATAAAGCTGATTGCAGCAGTGTATGCTGTGAGGAAGATACAGAGAGCATTTAGAGAGATATAGACAAGCTAAGCAAAAATAGCAGATGGAATAAAATATGCAAAACTGTGAAATCAGCCAATTTGGTAGAAAAAGTAGAAAAGAGGGAATTTTTAAATGGTGAAACATTGATGATACGTTGGGTCAGAAAGACCAGGGAACTTTAGCATATGCAACATTGAAAGTTAATAAGCAAATTATGCAAATTCAGCAAACATCAGAATGCAAAAATTATGTTGACCTCATTAAAGACAGGTGACACAGTGGCACAGCTAGTAAACCCACTGCCCCACAGCACCAGAGATTCAATCCTGACCCTGTCGCCTGTCTGGAGTTTGATTACCATCTCTGCAGCTTCATGTGTTTCCCTCAGTTGCTTTGTTGTCAAAATGGCTGTTTCCAATTAACCCTCCCTAGCTCCTCTCTGATGCCCTCACTTTACCTTCCCCCCCAATTTAATACTTCCCTGCCAGGTTCACTCTTATCTGTATTCATAGCTGTCTTAAAGCTAAGGAAGTTGTGATCAATGTTTCCCCAAGCATTCACCAACTGAATAGTCAGTGTCCTGGTCAGGCTTGTATCCCAACACAAGATCCAGTATAGCCACCACTCTGGGTGAACAATCCACATCCCTCTTATATATACAGAAACAAATTCTGTCCCATCTAAATCGCAGTGCAGAATAGGCCCTTCTGGCACTTTGAGTCATGCCACCAGCAACCCACCTAATTTGAGGACAATTTACAATGACCAATTAACCTATTAATTGGTACATCTTTGGAGAGTGGGAGTAAGATGGAGCACCTGCGGGAAACCCATGCATTCACGGGGAGAACATACAATCTCCTTACAAATGATGTCAGATCATTCTAGCCTCACTGCCATCCTAATCACATGACCACTGGAACGCAGCATGGTCTAGGAAGTAGTTGTTATCCACAATGAAGTTCTAAAACTCAGCAGAGAGGAAATTAGTCATAGTTTCACAACATCACCATCTGGAGCCACTGAGAGATTCATCTTGAGGACAGAACTCAGGCTGTATTGGAGCAGGATTATGGCGCTATGGAGCTTTTCAGCCTACACCAAGCCAAATGAATCCTACTTATTTTCCCCACATTCCCATTGATTTGTCCCAATTCTACCACTCACCACACATTTACACTAATTATGCTACTAGCTCACATTTCTTTGTGGGGAAAATCCGGGCAAAATCCATATTGTGACAAGGAGAACATGCAAACTCCACACAGATGGCACTGGAGGTCAGGGTCGAAACTTGGTCTCTGGAGTTGTGAGGCAGCAGCTCTGTTAGTTGTGGCTATTGTGTTGCTCCAGTCTCCTGTGCTGCAGAAGTAAGCTTATTGTGTACACAGCAGGAGGGTCAATTAGAGTTAAAGTAAATGCCACTTCTAAACTGGTTATAATAAACAATTAACAACAGCTTGCCTTAAGGTAACATCCTGCTGATTTTGAAAATCTAAAATGAAAACAGAGAATGTTGGAGATAGTCAAGGGGTCAGGCAACATCTATGGAGAGAGAAATGGCCTTGGTGTTTTCGGTCAGCAAGCTTTCCTCAGAATTGGGAAAATTTAGGAACAGAACTAATTTTAAGATGAAAATTGGAGGGAAAGATGTGGTGTTGAAGAGGTAGGATAAGGAGAAGAAAGAGGGCTCCACAACCAAGTGGACACTGGAGATATTTACTGGAACTTCAAATTGCAGGGTTTTCAAATAAGAAATTGCCCCAAGGATTTTCCTCAAATAATACCAATGGAAAGGAGGAAAGGAGGTGGTTGACTTTCAGTTCAGATGAAGGGTCTTGACCGTCCCTTTCCCTCCATAGATGCTGCCTGGCCTGCTGAGTTCCTCCAGCTGTATGTAAATCACTCTACATTCCAGTGCCTGCAGTCTCTTAGGTCTCTGACTTTGATCTTCACCAGACAGGGCTGAGTATGAGTGAGGAGGGTGGAGGCAAGGATTCTACAGATCATGAAAGGATGCCCAAGGTTACAGAGATAGACTGTGGAGGGGTTTGATCAAGATGACGAGAATCTTACAGTCAGTTGTTGACAATCCAGTGCAAGGCTGGACTTCATCTGTAGATTTTAAAGACTGCAAGATTCCTGGATCTGTCCATAGTATTTCAGCTGTTCCAAGTTCTTGACTTCTACTTGAAAACTTGCCCAGACTTTACAGGTCCCTGTGTAATCACTCATATCTCTTTCCGTCACTCTGCCAGTAATCCGTAATAAATGGGTCAAAACATGAATGAGCAAATGTATCACACACCCAGGAACAAATAAAGCATTAACGATGGGCGGCACCGAACATTTTCAAGAAGCCCTTCCCTTCACTTACTGACATGCCAAGGGCAAATTGTTATTCCTCTCCAGGCCTTGTGGTACATCAAGTGGCAAGCTTATTGTTTCTTGAGCATTTTGTCTGTTTTTTTTTATGAAGCCAAGTTGTTAGTTCGATGCTCAGACCAGCACGGATGAAAAGCGTGCAAGGAGCTGTCCGGAGTCGAACCAGGGACCACTCACCTCAAAGTCTGGTGCTGTTGCCACTATATCACAGGCCAGCAAGGGTAAATTATAGGGCCCAGTTCACCTACCAACCCACACATCTTCGGGATGTGGGAGGAAACTGGGGCACCTGGTGGAAACTTAAATGAATGGAAAGAGCACTGAGAATTCAGCAATGAGCTGATAGCCATAACATCAAAGTCAAAATCAAGTTTATTGTCGTATATACATGTATGCATGGATGAAATGAAAATCTTACTTGCAGTAGCATCACAGGCACGCAGCATCATACAAACATCATTCACCTGAAGATCGTAAACTAAACACAAATTCCACACAAGCTTTACAAGAAAGAACACAACTAGAAGAAGAAAAAGTCTAATTTAATGCAAAGTGGACTAAGTGGTCTGAGTGTAGCTGAACTGTAGTGATTAGGGTTTTGCTGCTTGGTTCAAGAAGCAAATAGTTGAAGGGAAGTAGCTGTTCTTGAACCTGACTTCAGGCTTCTGTACCACCTGCCCAGCTATAGCTGCAAGAAGATGGAATGAGCTGGTAGGTGAGAATCGTTGATGATTGGTGTTGTCGTCTTGAGGCAGCACCAGTGGTGGGGTGGGATATGCCCATGATGTATTGGTCTGAGTCTACTACCCTCACCAGCTTCTTACATTCCGGCACATTCAAATCACTGCACCAAGTCTACAATGCAACCAGTTAAGATGCTTTCAACAGTGCATCTGCAAAAATGAGTCAGGATGATGGGTGATTAGCTGAACCTTCATGACCTCCTAAGAAAGCAAAGGCACTGATGCACATTTCTTGTGACTGCACGAATTATTTAAAAGTTCTATCAAGACTCTCTATGGTCTAATCAGTTATGGACACACCATTACCACTCTCCTCCATTGGATAGAAAGGTTCTTAAATTGTTGGAGGCACCAAAAACTAATATCATTTGACAGTTCTGAATAGCATGGTGTGGAGTATCGAGAACGGTGCAATAGCACTACTTGTAGAGCTGCCAGCTCACAGCTGCAGAAATCCAGGTTCAGTCCTGACCTCTGCTGCCGTGAGTGTGACTCTGTGACCACATAGGCTTCTTCTGGGTTCTCTGGTTTTCTACCGCATCCCAAAGGTGCACAGGCTGTTAAGTTAGTAACCTTTGTAAGTTGTCCTGAGAATGTAGGTGAATGGCAGAATCTACTCAGAGTTGATAGGAATGTGGGAGAATAAAATTTGAGGATTGGTGTAGCATTCTAAGTACCTAGTTCCCCAAAAGTGACATACACAGGTGCACAAGGTAGTGAAGAAAGTATGTGGCATGCTTACCTTCGTAAGTCAGCGCATAGAATTAAGAGTTATGATGTTATATTGCAACTTTATAAACCACTGTTCAGGATACACTTGAAGTGTAGTGTGCAATTCTGTTCACCAAACTCTTGAAGGGATCTAACTCCACTGTAGAGACTGCAGGAGAGATTCAAAAGGAAGTTTTGTGGATTGAATAATGTTAATTATGCCAAGTGATTTGATAGGTTAGATTTATTTCCAGGAGTGAAGGGGGGGTGGTGGAGGAGGCAGGGTAACTTGATAGGAATATTCGTGATTATAGGAGGTATAGGTAGGGAAGAGAGTTAAAATCTTTTTCTAATGATAGGGGAAACTACAATTAAAGTGCATAGGTTTAAGGCCAGTGGAGGGGATTGTGGAGGGGATTTCAAAGGGGATCAAAGAGGCAGGTTCTTATGCACTGGCTGGTTTAAATCTAGAGCACATTGCCAGAGGAAGTAGTGGAATAAGATAAAATTGCTAGGTTGAGACATTTAAGCAGGCATGTAAGGTGATAAAGCATAGAAAGGTACTTTCCTAATGTGAGCAAGTGGGATGAGTGTAACTGTGTAAAAAAAGGTCCACTTTTGCACTGCACAAGTCTCTGAATCAATAATTACATGCCTGGTGTAAGTAGGCAGTTTTAGTCAGTGTGGGCTGAGTGAACTGAAGCACTTGTGCTGAGCTTTGCACTGTTATGGCCACATGAAATCCCACAGCTGGCATTTACTATACTGTAACTGAGACAAGCAGTTGCTTGAAATGTATTGATTAATTATTGTCACACGTACAGAGATAGAGTGAAAAGCTTGGTTTTGTAAGACATCCATACAGATCAATTGAAAACACAAGACCTTTGAGGTAGTGCAAGGGGAAATCATTAAGAGCTTGTAGAATGCAGTGTTAAAGCTACAGAGAAAATACATGCAGACAATAAGGTGCAAGGACAATGACAACATAGATTGTGAAGTACCTTGTCTAAAATAACATGATGAAACAAATTCAGAAAAAAAGAAGTAAACATCCACGCACTCCCATCCCAAAGTTACATAAATGCCTGAAACTACTATGAACCTTCTGGTTCTTGCTGAAGACAGGAAGCTGCATCATTAAAGTATTAAAGTATTGTGACTATCTTTCCTCAACCATCCACCTTCCTTCACACATGCCAGTGACCAAGCTAAAAATGTGCAGAAATTGCATATGCATGAAAGACAAGGGATTAATTGATGCTGAAAGGGAAAGAAAGAATGAATTATAAAACCCTGATTTTAATATTGAGTGAGGGAGGAATTATGTCAGACTATATAAGAGTAAACAACAACATAGTTTCCTATTACTCCTGAGGAACCAGAAGATAACTCTATGCCTCTGCTGCCCTGATGAGGTCTCAGGTGGAATCTTGCAGCAACCAACCTTCCTCATATACCTGCGTTCAGAAGGTTAGCGGCTAGCTACCCAGTTGTCACCTGCTAGAGTGAAGCAGCTGACCAACAAAGGCTGACGAGGGCCAATCATTGTCTTCAAAGACATTCAACATCAGGAAAGGTCATTCATTGTTGAAACATGAACAGCTGCTGTGCTTCCTATATTACAACAGTGACCACACTTCAACAGAAGAGAAGAATTTTATGCAATCTGAGACTGTGGAACATGCTGTCTTTCATTCATTCAGTTCTACTGCTTGATTTTCTTTCAGCTTTGTGTTTCTCTTCTTTTTCTGTTTTTTTTTACTTTGTTCCCTCTTTTTATCCTTCACTTTGATTCCCTTTAGCAGCTTACTTTTCCTTTCTTTGCATCTTTTTAATCTATCTTTTTCCTCTGCAGTTTTCTATCCTCTCTCTCACACTTTCTTTTCCATCTCCATCATTCTTTTCTTTCTCTTTTATCTCCTCTTTGTCTTTTTTCCATTTATCTCTCTTTTTCTCCCTTTCATGTTTATCTTTTTACCCACTCTCTTCCTTCTGTTCCAACCCTTTTCATACTGTCCCACTAGATCTCAAAACCCTCTGACTGAAGTCTCAGTTGAACATGATTAAGGTTTGTGGCAGAATCTCACATTCCAGAATGTGGAATGTGCAAAATATGATCCAAATTCCTCTTTAATGCCTTTGATGATTGCTGTACCACATTTACTTTTGATCCCTGTTGAAATTTTCTATCAAACCACCTGTATCGGCAATATTTTAGTAAGACAATATCGCCACTGTTTCCAGTCTAACATGTAACTAAATAAACCAAGAACTTAATCTGATACCAGTAGTTAATAACCAGGACAGGGCAAATGGTAGCAGCAAGATGTCTATACTGACAGGATAAAACTTAAGGCAATCACACATTGCAGAGCAAGTGTAGAGCTTGTAAAATCTGTTCAATGAGGCATGGGAGAAATAATTTGTGAATCAGTAATAGGTTCATATTTAGTTCTCTCTCCATCCACATCATTTTATGCATAGCATTTTTGCCTCTTTTATTGAAGATTTTGCAAGGTTGCAGGAACATAAGAGGGGGAATAGGACTGAAGGCATTTATTTGCTTGGAGTTAGGTTGGACATGGTGAGCCAAATGGTTGCAGTAAAATTATTTGTTGCAGTAAATTTTGGAATTGAATGATCCTTTCCTGAAGAAATTTAATCCTGTTTCTTCGCTGGCAGATGGCACTGTAGCCCAACAGAGACAATGTACTGTAATACCTAACCTGAACACTTCATAATTTTTCCTGTGCTTCATCATGATCCTCACCATTTCCATGTCCTCATCCAGCGCACCCGCATAACCTTCTGTCATCTGATGAAAAGAATGTTTGAAGACCTGGAATTATTAAGTAAGAGCACATGAACAAGTGGAAGATTATGGAAGGATGACTTACCTGGACTGAATGTCCTTCTTCACAATCTCCTGTTTGATAACCAAAGATCAGTTATTTAGATTAAAACATATCTACAATCAGATCTATCTGCATGAACGAGAAACGTTCCATATCATTCTACCAGCTAGGATTTACTTTTTTAAAAATAAACAGAAGTCAGTGTAAAGTGTCCACCGAATACAGAGTTGTCCACTTGTTATAGAGCTGACCCAACCTTTCACTCTGTTCATGAGAGGCTGAGCCCTTATGCTTTCCCTCCCATTAAGGCAACAGTGTCCAAGGTTATTCATTCAACCTTGCAACCTAGGGAGTGCTATAGGATGGAGGGATCTTGGAATTCAGGAACATTGTTTATCAAAAGTGGCATCACAGATAGAAAGTGTGGTGAAGAAGGTGTCTGGCGCGCTGGCTTTCATTCGTCACTGTGTTCAGTATACTGTAGAAGTTGCACGTAATTTTGCAATTGTACCAGATGTTGGTGAGGCTGCACCTGGTCTATTGTGTATACTTTTGGTTACTCTATTATTAGAAAGATTTCTTAGAGAAAGGGCATAAAGAAGATTTGCAAGAATGTTGCCTGAGTTAGAGGGAGAGGTTGCACATAATTTTATTCTTGGAGTGAAGGGAACTGAGGGATAACCGTATAGAAATACATAAAATCATGCGGGCATAAACAAGGTGAATGCACGGCCTTTTTCCCAAGGAAAGGAAATCAAAAACTAGAGGGTGTGGGTTTAGGATGAGAGGAGGAAGATTTAAAAGGGACCTGGTGGACATCTTCTTCACACAGAAGCCATGTATGGAATGAGCTGCCAGAGAAAGTGGCAGATTTGAAAAATGGGTATATGGGTAAGAACTACTTAGAGGATATGGGCCAAACATAGGCAAATGGAAACGGCTGAGATGAGAATCTTGGTCAGCATGGACTAGATGAGTTGAAGGGCTGGTTTCCATTCCATATCACCCTGTGAATCTATAACTTAACACAGTGGTGTTTACTTGACATAACCATGCTCTGAGCAGTCCACATCCATCGCATTCATTGTCTTTATCACAAGGGATCTTTCTAACTCTATCCAGGTCTTTCTGTAATTTACCATCCATCATATTTTTTGATGAAAATTGGCTATGACATATTGTATAGCTATCCAGAAGTCCACTCTAAATAATAGGATAGCCACGAAGGAAAAGAACACATTTCCTTCTGATCTCCAGCTGTATCCCTACCAAGTTTCTTTTAGTGTACTTATACCTCAATAACATTTTAATCAGCAAGGAATATTAATGTCAGAATGGAACAAAGTCACACAAATATATTCTTCTCTTCAATCACTCTCATATCCTGAGCTCCTTAGGGATTCTGAGCTATTTACATGAGGACATTGGCCTAGGAGTGCCTTGTGCATCTCAGGTCAATGCATTCTTATTCCAGGAGCCACAACTGCATAATATCTCTCAACCTAGGTCCCATGCTATTACTTGCAATGGAGCAGGCCATGAACGTATGTCAGTCTTTCTTCCCCACCAACAGTGAGGTACTGGTTTGGGTGGGATGGTATATATTGGAAGGGTGGACAGGGGCCATAATTCATGCTGCTGGTTGAGGGGAGATTCAGGATCTCAAGAAAGATCTCTGTTAGTCTTTTTATCATTGCTATCATTACCAGAGGTTGTGGTACAGGGAATAGTACCGTTCCCAGCACCAGACTTCACAGGCTGAGACCTGAACTTGCACCTTTTCCTAACTCAGTGGAGAGCGCGGTGACCCAGTAACAGATCGTAAACATAAGGAGATTTTGCAGGTGCTGCAAATCTTGAGCAATGCACACAAAATGCTGGAGGAACTCAGCAAGTCGGCCAGCATCTATGAAAGGGAATAAATAGTTGACGTTTTGGGCTGAGACCTTACATCAGGACTGGAAAAGAAGGGGGCAGAAATCAGAACAAGAAGATGGCGGGGGGAAGGAAGGTGCACAATTAGGCAGGTGATAGGTGAAACCAAGTGAGGGGGAAGGTGGGTGGGTGAGGGAGGGGGATGAGTTAAGACTTCAACTTCGGTTCGACATTCAGTACAATCATTTCTCAGAAGATGTCCTTGCTGGGTCTCAATACGTTACTCTGTAATCTTGGACTTCTTAATGGAGAGACTTCAGATAGTCCACGTTATTAGGCACACCTCTAGCTCTGTCACACTGAACCCTGGTGCCCCTCGGAACTGCATGCTCAGCCCACTGCAGTTCACAACGCTGATGCATGACTACTGCTAGATCCAGTTCTAATCACATCATTAAGTTCACTGATAACACAACCGTGGTTGGCCTCATCAGCAACAATGATGAGTTGTCATACAGGCAGGAAGTAGAGTGGCTTGTGGACTGGTGCAAACACAACAATTGAGTCTCTGTTTGGACAAGTCTAAAGAGATGATTGAGACCTTTGTGATTGTGTAGGTTGACCACTCCCCACTGCACATCCACAGCTCCTTCGTGGAGAGAGTCAGGAGCACCAGGAGTGCACAGCATAGACGATTCACCTGATCCCTCAATACCACCTCTTTGATCAAGAAACACAGCAGCTCCTCTACCTCCTGAAGAGACTCCCCCTATTCTAACCACATTCTACTGGAGCACCATCGGGTGTCCTGACCAGCTGTATCACCATCTGGTATAAGAACTAACAGGCATCTGACTGCAAGGCCCTGCAACAGATTGAGAGGATAGCTGAATCATCAGGTCTCTACCTCCCCCTCACCCCCAACTATTCCAGGACATATACTAGAACCACTGCAGGACCCCTCCCATCCCTCCCACAATCAGAAGCATAAGCACAAGGATTGATAGGCTGTGAGACTTCTGAACACCCTGCTACCACCCAGTGCACATTATTTATGATAGTAACACAAGCTGCCCTGGTATTGTTGTATATATAACTATATGTCATATATGCACTTGATGTCAACTTGCACACCGACAGAGTATTTTTATCTGTTAATATTATTGTGTTAATGTTACTTTACAGTATGTGATCATTGTATTGCATTTTTCACCTCGGATCCAGAGGAACGTTGTTTCATTTAACTGTATATATTTAAATAGTTGAATGACAATAAGTTTGAACTTGAACTTGAAGAACCACAAGGGAAGAAGTAAAAGGCGAAGAAGAAGGAACCTGATAGGAGTGTACAGTAGACCATGGAAGAAAGGGAAGAAGAAGGGGAACCAGAGGGGGGTGATGGGCAGGTGAGAAGAAGGGGTGAGAGGGAAATTGGGTTGGGGAATGGAAAAAGAAAGAAGAAGGGAAATGGGGAGGGGGAAATAAATTTCACAAACTTCCAATATTTCTTCCCCCTCCCTCCTTCTCATTTTCTATTCCCCATTCTGGTTACCCTGTCACCTCCTCTCTAGTCCTCTGCACCTGTAATGTGTAGAGCAATTTCAAGATGAGTTCACACATTATTCAGAGACTAAGCAGGCACAAATAAAGCTCATGGATGTGACAGCAAGACACATGCTTTGTTGCCTGATGCAAATACTGTCTCTGAGAGCTTCCATACATTTTCTAGGGCATATTAAAATGGATAAGTGTTCTTCTTGAGCTGTATTGGAGCTATGTTTGCTCTAATGTAAAACATTAGTTTGACCAGGAGTAGAGCAGTAGCTCCCATTCTAGCCACTGCATTTAGACATGAATGTAAAGGTCCATGAGATAATGCAGAAAATATTTAGTGGAATAGTTGTAAGGACAAGCAATTTCAACCATAAGCTTATATTTTCCTTAGAGCAAAGATTGGTAACTTGATAAATTCAATAGGTAAATCAATTTATTATTGCCACATCTACCAAGGTACAGTGGAAAAACTTTGTTTTGCATGCCGTCCTTAAAGGTCATTTTATTGAGATGAAATTTGATGATAGAACGTAGAACAGTACAGCAGAGGAACAGGCCCCTTCAGCTCATGGTGACTGCGCCGACTGTGATGCTAATCCAAATGAATCTCATCTGCCTTCCCCTGGTCTATATCACTCTATTCTCTGCCTGTTCATGTGTATGTCTGCATGCTATCATATCTACTTCTGCTACCTTAGCTGGCTGCATGTTCCACGCACCCACCACGCTCTGTGTGAAAGACTTTCCTCATATATCTCCTTCAAACATTTCCCCTCCTCTCTGCAAGGACTTGCCTCAAGTATTTGGCATTTCCACCCACTCTGACCATCTAACTTATTCATGCCTCTCATAATTTCATATATATCTCTGCAAGGTTGTCCTCTAGCCTCCAGAGAGAACAACTTTTGTTTGCCCAGCCTCTCCTTATAGCTACCACTCTCTAGTCCAGGAAACGTCCCAATGTTTAAGGCAAGTATGCCATACCTTCTTCACCCACATGTTGCCACTTTCAGTAAGTTGTACACTAACACCTCAAGGTCCCTGTACACTCTTGCATTTAACTTCCCAAAGTGGAACGCCTCATACTTGACCACATTAATATCCATCTGCCATTTTTCCTCACTGAATCCCAACTGGTTGTATCCTGATCTTTTTTTCTCCAGTCCTGCCAAAGGGTCTCGGCCTGAAACATCGACTGCACTCTTTTCCATAGATGCTGCCTGGCCTGCTAAGTTCCTCCAGCATTTTGTGTGTGTTGGTTGTATCCTGAGACAACCTTCCTCGCTGTCAACATATTTGCCAATTTATGTGTTAAATGAAAACTTACTAATCAGCCTACCTGTATTTTCATCCATATCATTTACATATATCACAAATAACAGTGGTCCCAGCACTGTGTAACACTACTGGCCATTGACCTATAGCCAGAAAAGTACACCTCTGCCATTATCCTTCATCGTGTATGACCAAGTCAAGTATTTATTGACCACATCTACATGGATTCCGTGCGAATTAACCTTCTTAACCAGCCTGTCATGAGGGACCTAATCAAATGCTTTCCTAAAACCCACAGAGACAGTATCCATGGCCTTGCCCCTGCAATCATCTTCATCACCTCCTCAAAATAACTTTATTCAAATTTAGTGACATTGGACCTTCCCCGGTTTAAGCCATGGAGATTATAAAGCTCAACTGGCCAAAGTAAATTGTGTTATTGAAGTATATATATGTCACTATATAAATCCCTGTGATGCATTTTCTTGTGTGCATACTCAGCAAGTCTATAGAATAGTAACTATAACTTGATCAATCCCTAACAAGCAATGCCTTTTCATGTGCTGTGAGCCCTGTCCCAAGGAATCTTCTCAAATAATTTCCTCACCACTAATGGCCTATAACTTTCTGGATTATCCCTTTTGTCCTTCTTAAATAAATAGTTCTCCATGGACCTCACCCAGGGTTGGAAAAGGTACAAAGATTTCTGTCAAGAACCCAACAATCTCCACTCTTCCTTCCCTCAGTATCCTGGGGTGGATCCCATCAGGCTCTAGTGTCCTATCCACTCTAATGTTGTTCAAGAGATCCAGCCATTATTCCTTCCTCATGTTGAAATATCCTAGAATATCAACATACCTCTCCCTAATCTTACCACCATTCATATCCTTCACCTTGGTGACTACTGATGCAAAGACTCTTCAAGAACCTCACCATTTCCTTCGGCTTGCGACATAAATTCCCCCCTTTGTTCCTTCAGTGTAAGCTAACCTTTCTATGCTACTCCATTGCATTTAATATAATGTTTTGGGATTCTCTTTAATCTTATTTGGCAAGGTCATTTCTGCCTGTCTAATCCCTTGTTTAAATTCTCTCCTGCTTACTTTATGTTCCTCAAGGGTCTTGTGTAATTTCAGTTTCAAAAACAAAAAAAAAACAAATAAAGTTAATAAAACACTGAAGCTAATCAAAATAAAGCACAGAAGCACAGAATGCTTGGAATGCCCAGTAGGTCAGCTAATTTCTTTGGAGAGAGAAACAGACTTAATATTATAGGGTGACGTCATCAGAACTGGGAAGACTTTTAAGACAGTCATGGAGTTGGAAAGTCATGCAGAACAAAACCAGGTTCTTCTGCTCAACTACTTCATGCTAATCATGATTCCCAAATAAACTAGTCCCATTTATTTGCATTTGGTCTATTTCCCTCTAAACTTTTCATATCCATGCACCTCTCCAATCCCTTTTAAATGTTGTTAATGTAACTATTTCAATCACTTCCTCTGAAAGTTCTCTCCATATATTGACCACCATCTGGGAGGAAAAAGTTGCCTCTCTGGTTACTTTCAAGTCACTCTCCTTTTAACTTAAACTGAAATACTCTAATTTATTCAGCAATCCTGGGGAAAAATGTGCACATTCAATCTGTCTATACCCTTCATGGTTTTATACACCTCTTTAAGATGTAGGAAAAGAGAGAAATGGCAAAGAGAGGGCAAAAGGGTGAAAAGCAGGAACAGTAATATGATGAAATGAGATAATTGTACAAGGCAAGAGGATACATTCTGTTCTGATTCATTCTTCTGCCTTCTGTGCTGTATCAGAATTAATATCACTGGCATATGATGTGAAATCTGTTGTTTTGCAGTAGCAGTACATTATACATTGCAATACATTAAAAAACTATAAATTATAGTAAGAAATATAAATATACATTATACACATACATACATATACATGTATATTTGAAATGAAAGAGAAGATTGGTAGCTTGGGTTGACTGCTTACTTGTAGGGTTGTTTGCCAAGCCTGGAGGTGAGGTTGCAAATGTTCCATCACCCGTGCGCAACTGAGTGTTGTTTCTGCAGTGTTCACATTTATATTGTTCCCAGTCATTGTTCTGATTGCTTGGCTGCTGTGCTGGGTCTCTGCTGGGTCCCAGCCAATCAGATGGCTGAGTGATCCCCACTGGCCTGTATACCTGGCTATTGGTCTTTTAACCTTTTATCTCTGACTGAACAGACAAAAAAAGAGGCTAAACCTACCGTACATCAGGAATTTCCAAAATGACGGCAAGACTGCTCTGACCACACAGAATAACGGTAGAACACAAACCCAGTACAACCCACAGAATGCTGGTCTTGAGACCTGAAGAGCCAACAGCCCACATGTTGGATCAATATACCAAGTCCAATGTGGAGATTGCCCCATCCACTATGCGGGACAAACAGGGAGAAAACTATCCATGAGACAACATGAGCATCAGCTAGCCATAAGAAGATACATTTCTCTGTCACTTTTCTCAATACACCAGTTTGTCTAGGAAACTACTAAAGTCCTGGCAGAAGTACAAATCAAGAAATCAAGAGGATTCTTAGAAACTTGGTTCTCGACGGAAGACTATTAATAAGCATATTGAATTGGATGCAGTTTACAGGATTGGCTGCAGGATTGAGGCAAAGGGATGAGCCATGGACACCCAAGGAGCCAATGCTCACAACGACCAATAACCAAGTATATTGACCAGCAGAGGGTCACTCCACCAGTCCCAGCAAAAACTTTGTAAACGTGTTAAATCAACTTCCCCATCCTGAAGTCCACAATCACTTCCTTGGTCTGTAGAGGATTATGCTATTTCTGTTGGGCAAAGCTGATTGAATCTCAATTCAGTTTGGTTGCCCAGAAATTCGTTCTCATATGCCAGAGACCAGAACAAGGAACTTCTCCAAAATAGGTTCATACAAATCTTTCTGGAAGAGAGAATTAAAAGTGATCATAAAGCTTCTCACAGTGCAAGTGAAGGAATCTGAACTGAATATGGTTACACGCAGTTGGGTTAACATGTACATGTGTTCCCTCGGAAACTGCAGTCACAAGAAATGGCAGATGCTGAAATCTGGAACAGAAGAGAAAACTGCTAGATGACCTCAGAGGGTCAACTGCATCTGTGATGGTAGAAGTACGGTTGACATTTCAGTTTCAGTCCCTGCACCAATACAGAGAGTGTCGAGAGGAGATAGCTACTGTATATAAACAGCAAGAGCTGGAATGAGACTGGGGAAGACAGGGTATGAGAGGAAGCAGGAGGAACCATGAGATAAGGGATGATGCAGACAGCACCAGATGGAAGAGGAACATGTGGGAGTTCTGAGACTGGTGGGTGATCGGTGGAAACAGATAACCAGGAAAAAAAATGGGCAGATGGAGCCAGGTGGAGGGAAGGGACGGGAAATGGAAAAGGTGGAAAAAGAGGAGAGAGAACCAAAGTGGACCAACATGTGTAGGTTACCTGAAATTCGAGGGCTATGTCTAGGAGTGAAATAGTGAACGAGGTTGTCTAAGGGAAATGGTCAATGTAACAACGGATGGATTTTAGCTCAGACAAATGCAAAGTAATGCATTTTGGGAAGATAAGCCAGAGCAGGACATATGCAGTGAATGGCAAGCCCAAGAACAGAGACACCAAGAGGTATAAGTAGACAGCTCATTGAACGTGATGGCACAGCTGAAGATATGTGACATACTTGTCTTCATTGGTTGGAGCAGTGAGTACAAGAAAGGGGAAAATCATCTTACAGCTGTACAAAATATTGATGCAATTGCACTCGGAGTTTTGTGTGTAGTTCTAGTCACTGCGTTACAGAAAGGATGTCATTAAGCCAGAGAAGGTGCAGAACAAATTAACAAGGAGGTTGCTAGGACTGGATGGCTTGAGATGTAGGAGATACTGGTTTGCAGCCTGTTTTTACTGCAGTGGGGGAGGCTGAGGAGTGACCTTACAGAGGTTTATAAAATCATGAGATACACAGATAAGGTGAATGCTTACAGTGTTTTTTTCCTGGGTATGGGAATCTTTGGGTGGCAGGGTCGAGATATGTCTCTCCAAAGGAGGTGTAGGGTGCTCCTTCCCTCCACTAGCCTATAGGTCATCCTTGGGCAAGGTATAGCACTTGCTTAGCCCCCAATCAGGGTCATATGAATCCACTGGAGTAGGTGGTGGATGGACATCCGAGCAGCTGGTGCATATCATAAGTCCTGGTTATGTGACCACTGATGACAGGCAGACAATCTCTGAAGAGTATTCATAATGGCTAGGGTCACCCGCCTTGTAAAGACGCTGCCCAGAAGAAGGCAATGGCAAAACATTTCTGTAGAAAAATTTGCCAAGAACAATCACGGTCATAAGACCACAATCACTCATGTCATACAACACAGCACATAATAATAACGGAACAGAATAAAAGATGAGAGGAGAAATATTTAAAGGGAACCTGAAGGATAACTTTTGCACTCAGAAGGCGGTAGATACACGAAATAAACTGCTGGAGGTGGTGGTAGAGCAGCGTACAATTACAGCATTAAAAAGTTGAATGTAATATGGGCCAAATGCAGGCAAGTGGGACTATCTCAGGGATGTACCTTGGTTGGCATGGATGAGTTGAGCCGAAAGGTCTACAATATTTCTGTGCTGTATAACTGTGGTTTCTGCTCCAAGATACTCAACAAAGTGGATGAAACTTTGTAAATATCAATCCATCATGTTCCAGAACCCTCTTGACTCAGGAATTATTTCCTTCAATCACATGATTGCCATTGTCATTTATTATTAAAGAAAAGTTGGATTGATAGACCAGGGAGTTATAGTCCTCTTTGTCTAGCTTTAGTCATAAGGAAAGCTCACCTCTTTACACTGAATATCTTCCCTGTACACTCTCAATTCTGATGCAGAGTCTTGACTTGAAATGTTGACCATTCCTTTGCCTCCATGGATGCAGCCTGATCCATTGAGTTCCTCCAGCAGTTTTTGTTTAACTTCCTTTGGGATTTGCAAGCTGTACATTTCCCTATTGTGCCTCTACTTTGTTTCAGGGGACTGTTGCAGTTTTTGTGTCAGACCCATGTCCCCTGACTTTATTCCAACATCCCACAAATCTGCACATTTGTACTTCAATTGGTGACAACGTTGCCCTAGAGTATGGGTGGGTGGTAAAATCTGCGGGGTGATGATGGAATCATAAGGAGAATAAAGTAGGATCAGTGTAAGATTTTAGTAAATTGGGTGCTTAATGATTGGTACAGTATGAACTAGATGGACCAAAGGGCCTGTTTTAATGCCATCCAAACCAATAACTCAGTAATTTTGTCCTTGGACATTTATTGTTTTGATTCCACTTTGAGCTTTTATCTCTGTTTCTGCCTTGAAAATTCGTCCTTCACATACGTCAGCTCAGTTAATCCTTTTTTTTTTAGGAGCATTTTGTTGTAATTTTATCATAAGCTTTTCTGGGTTTAAAGTTGAATTGAAATTTTCACTGCTTTGATTAACAACACTAAGCAATATGTAATCATCATACATTGTATTTGAGACTGGTGTGATGTGTGAAGAATGTGTAGTAATTAAATGAAATTTGTAGCAAATAATAAATGTGATCTGGATTAATTAGAGGACAGATGTAATCTTGATTTACCTTGCAGGTTAGAAGTCCTAAAATTCCAGATTTTTAACTTAACATTGCCCAATGACAAGGGCAGTATCATGTAACGAAGCACATTCAAACGTGAACAATAATAAAGCTGTTGTTTAAGGAACACAAGGACATTTTTGTAATATTGTTACAGTGAAGAAGCAGCGCACTTGACCATGTTGACTATTCATAGTGAAAACCCAGCGGTATTGTTTCTCCCTTTCCCTATTTCACCCAAGTTAATGTGTCCATCCAATTCTTTTTGAAAACCCTGATTAATTACATTCTGTCACCCCTACAAAAAAGTGTATCCCAGATGCCAACTATTCCACCTCGAAATTTTCAACTTTCTTGTTTGTACTTACAGATGCCTTTCCCCAATCTCACCACCCTATTAGAATACTTTCCATAAAGTGGAACCCATCCCTCCCCACTGATCTCCCTCCTGGCACTTATCCTTGTAAGCAGAACAAGTGCTACACATGCCCTTATACTTCCTCCCTTACCACCATTCAGGACCCCAAACAGTCCTTCCAGGTGAGGTGACACTTCACCTGTGAGTCGGCTGGGGTGATATACTGCATCCGGTGCTCCCGATGTGGCCTTCTATATATTGGCGAGACCTGACGCAGACTGGAAGACCACTTTGCTGAACACCTACGCTCTGTCCGCCAGAGAAAGCAGGATCTCCCAGTGGCCACACATTTTAATTCCACATCCCATTCCCATTCTGACATGTCTATCCACGGCCTCCTCTACTGTCAAGATGAAGCCACACTCAGGTTGGAGGAACAACACCTTATATTCCGTCTGGGTAGCCTCCAACCTGATGGCATGAACATCGACTTCTCTATCTTCCGCTAATGCCCCACCTCCCCCTCGTACCCCATCCGTTATTTATTTTTATACACATATTCTTTCTCTCACTCTCCTTTGTCCCTCTGACTATATCCCTTGCCCATCCTCTGGGTTCCCCCCCTTGTCCTTCTCCCCAGACCTCCTGTCCCATGATCCTCTCATATCCCCTTTGCCAATCACCTGTCCAGCTCTTGGCTCCATCCCTCCCCCTCCTGTCTTCTCCTATCATTTTGGATCTCCCCCTCCCCCTCCGACTTTCAAATCTCTTACTAGTTCTTCTTTCAGTTAGTCCTGACAAAGGGTCTCGGCCTGAAACGTCGACTGTACTTCTTCCTAGAGATGCTGCCTGGCCTGCTGTGTTCACCAGCAACTTTGATGTGTGTGGCTTGAATTTCCAGCATCTTCAGAATTCCTGTTGTTTACATTTTATACTTATCTGTTTTGAGATTGATATACCAATTTTATTCTCCTTGAACAAGATTAATACCATCCTTTAATACTGTCTTTACTTTACTTTACTTTGTTGTCACCAAACAATTGATCCTAGAACGTACAATCATCACAGCGATATTTGGTTCTGCGCTTCCCGTTCCCTGGATTACAAATCAATAGTAAATATTAAAAATTTAAATTATAAATCATCAATGGAAAATAGAAAAATGGAAAGTAAGGTCGTGCAAAAAAAAACTGAGATGCAGGTCCGGATATTTGGAGGGCACGGCCCAGATCCGGGTCAGGATCCATTCAGCAGTCTTATCACAGTTGGAAAGAAGCTGTTCCTCAGAATGATTAAAGCTGATGTAATCATTCTGTCCCAGGATACCCAACACCGAGGCTCTAACCACAATCTGTTGGCTCCCATGCTAGACTCCTGAAAGGCCTAGATGGGGTGGACGTGGAGAGGATGTTACCTATAGTTGAGGAGTCTAGTACCAGAGGGCACAGCCTCAGAATACAACAACATCCCTTAAGAATAGAGACAAGGAGGAATTTCTTTAGGTAGAGGGTGGTGAATCTGTGGAATGACTTTCCAAAGATGGCTGTGGAGGCCAATGCATTGGGTATATCTAAAGCAGAGGTTGATAGGTTCTTGATTAATAAGGATTTGAAAGGTTACAGGGAGAAGACAGGAAAAAGTGACAGAGAGGGACAATAATTCAGTCCTGAAGGAATGGTAGAGCAGACCTAATGAGACATCAGAGCAGAGTAAGGTACGGCTTAGTTCTGCTCCTTCATCTTATGACCTAATGGTCTCTGAGCATACCCAACACCAAAACTCGTAAGTACAGGCTGTCAGCTACAATGCTAGACTCTTGAAACAGGCAAAGTATGCCTATCTCTACCACAGTAATATAGAAACATCTCTCTCTCTCGTGCGTGCTCTCTCTCTCTCTCTCTCTCTGTCCATCCATCCATAGGATGATGATGATAACTTTCAAGGAACAGCATGTGCGTGAGTGGGTTTTAGGTGAGTAGGGGGTTGCACAGGTCCAGACTCACCCTCTCGACATCCCCTCCCGGATCCAGCGGCTTGGTGGGGTCCAAGACAACTGGGGGAAGTTCAGTTGCAGTGAATGGCCAGACCAAGCTTCAATGCAAGGAATGCCCTTTCCGCGCTTCATGGCATGTGTTCGCTAGATGGCCGTTGACCCTACGAGAGGGTTTATCCGCTCTTTGACAGGTCTTGTTTTTCATCCTGCAGGGTGACTAGCCACCCTCCTCACCAGGCAAGCCTGGTGGGGAGCCGGTTTAGTCGCTAACCACCCGACCATGTGACAGGTAGTGCTGGGTTACATGGTATCAGTAGCACTCAGACGAGTGACCTGACATGATATATAGAAATATAGAAATATATAGAATATAGAAACATAGAAAACCTACAGCACAATACAGGCCCTTTAGCCCGCAAAGCTGTGCCGAACATGTCCTTACCTTAGAAATTACCTAGAGTTACCAATAGCTTTCTATTTTTTTAAGCTCCATGTACCTGTCTAGGAGTCTCTTAAAAGACCCTATCATATCCGCCTCCACCACCATTGCTGGCAGCTCATTCCACGCACTCACCACTCTGCATAAAAAACTTACCCCTGACATGTCCTCTGTACCTACTTCCAAGCACTTTAAAACTGTGCCCTCTCGTGATAGCCATTTCAGCCCTGGGAAAAAGCCTCTGTCTGTCCATGAGGATCAATGTCTCTCATCATCCTATACACCTCTATCAGATCACCTCTCATCCTCTGCTGCTGCCAGAGAAAAAGGTCAAGTTCACTCAACCTGTTCTCAAAAGGCATGCTCCCCAATCCAGGCAACATCCTTGTAAATCTCCTCTGCACCTTTTCTATGGTTTCCACGTCCTTCCTGTAGTGAGGCGACCAGAACTGAGCACAGTACTCCCAAGTGGGGTCTGACCAGGGTCCTATACAGCTGCAACATTACCTCTCAGCTCTTAAACTCAAACGTTTGATAAAGGCCAATACACCGTATGCCTTCTTAACCACAGAGTCAACCTACGCAGCAGCTTTGAGTGTTCTATGGACTTGGACCCCAAGATCCCTCTGATCCTCCACAATCATTAATAATGATCCAAGAGTATTACCATTAATACTATATTCTGCCATTATATTTGACCTACTAAAGTGAACCACTTTACACTTATCTGGGTTGAACTCTATCTGCCATTTTTCAGTCCAGTTTTGCATCCTATCAATGTCCCACTGAAACCTCTGACAGCCCTCCACACTATCCACAACACCCCCAACCTTTGTGTGATCATCAAATTTACTAACCCATCCATCCACTTCCTCATCCAGGTCATTTATAAAAATCATGTAGAGTAGGTGTCCCAGAACAGATCTCTGAGGCACACCACTGGTCACCGACCTCGATACAGAACATGACCCACCTACAACCACTCTCTGCCTTCTGTGGGCAGGCCAGTTCTGGATTCACAAAACAATGTCCTCTTGGATCCCATGCTTCCTTACTTTCTCAATAAGCCTTGCATGGAGTACCTTATCAAATGCCTTGCTGAAATCCACATACACTACATCTATGGTTCTACCTTCATCAACGTGTTTAGTTGCATCCTCAAAAAGTTCAATCAGGCTTGTAAGGCACGACCTACCTTTAACAAATCCATGCTGACTATTCCCAATCATATTATGTCTCTCCAAATGTGCACAAATCCTGCCTCAAAAGCTCCAGCACATCCTCTTTCTTAATATCTACATGCTCAAGCTTTTCAGTCTGTTGTAAGTCATCTCTACAATCGCCAAGATCCTTTTCCGTAGTGAATACTGAAGCAAAGTACTCATTAAGTACCTCTGCTATCTCCTCCGGTTCCAAACACACTTTTCCACTGTCACACTTGATTGGTCCTATTCCCTCACGTTTTTTCCTCTTGCTCTTCACATACTTGTGAATCCCTTGGGGTTTTCCTGAATACTGTCTTCCAAGGCCTTCCCATGACCCCTTCTAGCTCTCCTAATTTCGTTCTTAAGCTCTTTCCTGCTAGCCTTATATTCTTCTAGATCTCTATCATTACCTAGTTTTTTGAACCTTTCATAAGCTTTTCTTTTCTTCTTGACTAGATTTACAACAGCCTTTGTACACCACGATTTCGGTACCCTACCTCCCTTTCCCTGTCTCATTGGAACATACCTATGCAGAATGACACACAAATATCCCCTGAACATTTGCCACATTTCTTCCGTATATTTCCCTGACAATACCTGTTCCCAATTTATGCTTCCAAGTTCCTGCCTGATAGCCTCATATTTCCCCTTTTTCCAATTAAACATTTCCCTAACTTGTCTGTTCCTAACCCTCTCCAATGCTATGGTAAAGGACATAGAATTCTGATCACTATCTCCAAAATGCTCTCTCACTGAGAGATCTGACACCTGACCAGGTTCATTTCCCAATACCAGATCAAGTACAGCCTCTCCTCTTGTAGGCTTATCTACATATTGTGTCAAGAAATCTTCCTGAAAACAACTAACAAACTCCACCCCATCTAAACCCCTTGCTCTAGGGAAATGCTGACCGATATTTGGGAAATTAAAATCTCCCACCACGACAACCCTGTTATTATTACACCATTCCAGAATCTATCTCCCTATCAGCTCCTCGATGTCCCTGTGACTATTGGAGGGTCTATGAAAAACACCCAGTAGAGTTAATGGCCCCTTCCTGTTTCTAACTTCCACCCACAGGGACTCTGTAGACAATCCCTCCATGATTTTCTTCTTTTCTGGAGCCGTGACACTATCTCTGATCAACAGTGCCACACCCCCCACCTATTTTGCCTCCCTCCCTGTACTTTCTGAAACATCTAAAACCTGGCACTCCAATTAACCATTCCTGCCCTTGAGCCATCCAAGTCTCTGTAATGGCCAAAACATCATAGCTCCAAGTACTGATCCACACTCCAAGCTCATCCACTTTGTTCACAATACTCCTTGTGTTAAAATATACACATCTCAAACCATCGGTGTGAGCGTGTCCCTTCTCTATCACCTGCCTATCCTCCTTCTCACACTGTCTCCAAGCTTTCTCTATTTGTGAGCCAACCGCCTCTTCCTCCATCTCTTCAGTTCGGTTCCCACCCCCAGCAATTCTAGTTTAAACTCTCCCCGGTAGCCTTAGCAAATCTCCCCACCAGGATATTGGTCCCCCGGGATTCAAGTGCAACCCATCCTTTTTGTACAGGTCGCAACTGCCCCAAAAGAGGTCCCAATGATCCAGAAATCTGAATCCCTGCCCCCTGCTCCAATCCCTTACTGGTAGTAAGTGACTACCGGTAGGAAAGAGGAAATGCTCCCAAAGCCATCCTTACTGACTCACGGGATCAACAGAGAGAAGTAGTATCCTTGACACAGAACACTGTGAATCACTTTGGTGGGGAGAGCACAGCAGTTCCCTAAAGAAAGATGTGGTTAAGCACACTTATTCCTAAATTACCTACCTACTATGTGAGGATTATAACAAAACTATAAGGCTACACTACTGAGGCTTTAAAAGAATTGGTCAGACAGCATTTGGAATGGTACAGTATGAGCTCCCATATCTAATGAAAGATATGCTGGTCCTCGAAAGGGTGCAGCAGAGGTTCACAAGAATGATCCTGGGAATGAAAGGCTTAATGTAAGGGCAGCTTATGATGGCTCTCGGCTGGTATTTGATGGAGAGGGGAGGGAATCTCATGGAAACCTATGGATACTGAAAGGCCTGTATAGAGTGGAAGTGGAGATGATGTTTCCACTAATAGGAGAGTCTAGGATATGAAGGCACAGCCTCAGAATAAAAGGATGCTCCTTTAAAACTGAAATAAGAAACAATTTCATCAGCCAGAATGTGGTGAATCCATGGAATTCATTGCTACAGAGAGCTGGAGCCATCACAGGGTGTATTTAAGGCACAGGTCGATAGTTCTTGATTGGCAGGGGAAGTGAAGGGTTACCATGAGACCATAAGGCATGGGATCAGAATATGGCCATTTGGCCCATCGAGTCTGCTCCATCATTTGTTCATGACTGATTTTTTTCCTCTCAACCCCATTCTCCTGTCTTCACCCCATAACATTTGATGCCCTTACTAATAAAGAATCTATCAACTTCTGCTTTAACTATACCCAATGACTTGGCTGTAACAGTTATCTGTGGCAATGAATTCCTCAGATTCACCATACTCTGGCTAAAGAAATTCTTCCTCAACTCTCTTCAGAAGGGACAGTCTTGTATTCTGAGTCTGTGGCCTCTGTCCCTAGACTCCCCCACTATTGGAAACATCCTCTCCACATACAACCTAGGCCTTTCAATATCTGGAATGCCAAACATGCATTAACCCTTTAATTCTCAGGTTCATTCGTGTGAACCTTTTCTGGACCCTCTCCAATGCCAGCACATCCTTTCTTAGATAACTGGTCACACTACTCCAAGTGTGGTCTGATCAATGCCTTACTCAGTTTTACATTCTTTATCTTTATATTCTAGTTCTCTCTAAATGAATGCTAACATTGCATTTGCCTTCCAACCACCAATTCAATTTAAAAGTTAACCATTAGAAAATCCTTGTCCCACACAGCCATCAATTCTGTCATCCAGATCATTAGCATATCACGTGAAAAGTAGTGGACCCAGCACAGACCCTTGTGGAGCACCACTGGTACAGGAGGCCAACTAGAAAAGACTCTCTTTATTCCCACTCTTTGCCTTCTGCCAGTCAGCCAATCTTCAATCCATGCTAGTATCTTTCCTGCAATACCATGGACTCTTATCCTGTTCAGCAGCCTCATGTGTGGCACCTTGTCAAAGACTTTCTGAAAATCTCAGTAAATAACATTCTTTGTCTATCCTGCCTGTTATTTCCTCAAAGGATTTTTTCAGATTTGTCAGGCAAGATTTCCTCTTAAGTTTACCATGATGACACCCCAAGTGGTGAATTTTGGAAAAGGATCATTTTCAACTTTAAAGCCTCTCTCAATCGTCAAGGGAATGGGTTGTATTAGATCTCATGATAATCAATAAGCTAAATTTAATTGCTAGTGTAATGGTGTAGGATCGTTTATCATCTTATAGCAGCATTAAGTTGAATGTGGTATTTAAAATTAAGAAATGCTGAATAAAGATCCTAAGTGTGTGCAAGACTGACTTTACTGCAAAATGACAGTTCAAGTTAACGAGACAGCCTTGTAAGGGCACGTTAATCCGACGTATCGTCATTGCTTGGGAGAAAGGAGTAAAACATGCCAAAAAGGCAAAAGCTAGAATCACATGTCAAAGAAATGGAGGTCATGTACACAGATCATCAAAAATTCACAGATAAGGACGGATGATAATTCAGACTTGCCACTTTATCAAAGGCCACTTTTGGAAAAGCAAGGTTAATACATCAACTGCATCTGTCCATCTAGTGCCTGATTTTGATACCATTGTGTACATTGACAACCATGGTAAGAGACGATGTTTGGGATAAATATATATACATCATTATTATATTATATTGTCCAAATTAAATCCAAAATACTTGCAGGGTATTATAAATAGATAAACTAAGCTTTGCAGAAAAGCCATAGAAGGTTGCTTGGCATCCTGTGTAATTCACTATCAATTCTGGGAAAATGTTTTATTACCAACCTTTCACCATTAATTTTCAAATATACTGTTGACAATCAGTAATTACGTTGATAAGAATATTTTATTGTGTAGGTTTGCAGTGGAATTTAATATTTATTGCCCACTCATTATTCTGCATTACACTACAGCATTAGCAGTGCGATCCTTAAACATCTTGGACAAATGTTAGTTATCAGGGAGCTGTATCTGAATCACTCCAGCAGGTGCGTCAGCAAAAAATGCTCAAAATCAACAGTAAAGCTGACATCACCCAGAGCAATTGCCATATGTAACTGCTCATTGATAGCATAAGTTATAAAAGATCTGCTTGAGATATCAGAGCCATGATAGACCGTCAAGAATTGCTTTGCAATAAATACTTGCTGAGACCTCCTCATTTAGCTTATCAGCTTGAAAGCAGTCATCATTGTGAGAATAAACCACAGTTTAACTTAAATGTATAATTTATGAAAATACTCTGTAATGTCCATTGATCTGAAAGGTTAGTTCTGCTTCTATCTCCATGGGTGCTGCCTGACGATGAATGGTTTTATTCAGAGGGTGGGTTCAGTCTCCAATTTACAGCCTGATCCAGTATCTAGAAGCTAGGATCACTGTTCAGAGACCATGAGTGGAATCCAATTGAATCTGGGAATGCATGTTCAGATAACTAAGTACATTTGGAATAAAATGCTTGCTTCAGTAATTGTGATTGTAAGAAGTCCAATGTACTTTCATTGGGGATCAAGGGCTACAGAGGTTTACAGTGAAAGAACCATGATCAAAACACTAATTAACTGCCTATTACTGTAACTATCAGAGCACTGAATCTCTCTTGCTGGCTTCATTAGGGTACTCCGATCATGAAGTACTCATCTACACCAGTTGATATTTACCATCTCAGAGTCTGTAGCCTTCTATGCTTTGGAGATTTAAGTGTTTCTCTTAATATTTCTTAACTATTGAGAGAGTCGTGACCTCCACCACCCCCTCACTGCGTTACCCACCCTCTGAGTAAAAACTGTCTTTCTCAGATCTGGTCTAACCTGTTATACCACACCTTAAGCCTATGCCCTCTAGTTTTAAATAAGGTAAGAGTTTCCTACCATCAAAACTCCCTATAGATTTCCTTATATTGTGCACTTTTATCTTGATTCCTCTTCAGTCTCCTCTGCTCAAAGAGAAACATACCCAGCCTATCTATTCTCCTTCTCGGACCTAAAACACTCCATCATAGGCAACTTCCTCGTGGATCTACTCTGCACCCTCTCCAGTGTAGTCACTTCTCTGCTACTGTGTCATGACCAGGACCTCACACAATACTCTGCATTCTAGCTGTCTCCGTAAGGACAGATAGGGATGGGCAATAAAAGTTGGTCTAGCTACCAATGGCCTCTTCCAGAGAACAAATTTTAAAAGTCTGTATGTTTAACATTTATTCAACATGATTCAACATTGATTATTGAAGTATGCATCCAGAATACAGCTCTGAGATTCGTCTACCTGCAGGCAGTCACAAAACAAAGAAACACCATGGAATCTGTTCAAAGAAAACAATCACAGAGCCAATGTACCAAAAAAGAACAAATTACACAGATGGCAAAAAGCAAGTGAACGACACATAGAATATCAAATCAGGAGTGTAGAGGTATTCAGTGTAACTCAGATCAGCATTGCACTGCTAGCAGAGAGCATGCTGCAGAGCCAGACTTTGCTGAGGCGCCCCAGTTTGCACCAATCGTCCCAATCAAACCAATGAAAAACAGCAAAAGAAAAGTAACCAGAATCTAGAAACACATACAATATGAACCTCAAAGTCCCCTGAAAAGAGTTCACAGGCACGGGCCTTGCCAATCGATCTTTGCAGCATGAAACCCAAGGCACCTGCGCTTCCCTCCAAAAGCAGCTTGGGAAAGGGAGAGGAAGACTGGTCAAATGCAGAGAGACGCCGCCAAACATCCACCTGTCCACTGCTCCTGACCTCATAGGCTTCAACCTTGCACAACGCCTCAACTGGAGAGAATCAATGGAGCCAATCATGGGCTCGTGCCCTACCTCCAGATCTCCAGTCTGCATCCTCTGTTCCCACCTTCATCAGACTCCCTTGGAGACAGCAAAGTGCAATATTACTTAATCGGCACAAAAACACCGTCAAAATGTAAATCACAGTTCTAATTACATGTAGTATAGTAGTGGAATCATATTTGAAAGAAGAAGTAAAAGTAGTAGAAGAACTAATTTTGTGAGCTGTCTACAGGACATCACCATTGGTTGCATTGTTCTTCTTGAACAAAGATCAAGGCAACTTGCAGCTTTCCCTCCTGGAGTCTTCCTTATTCAGTGTAAAACACTTTGATAGGACTTACCGTGTGAAGATTGATTTATATGTCGAAACAGAAGATGTTGGCAATACTCAGCAGGTCAAGTAGCTTCTGTAGAATAACAAACACAGGCAATATTTCAGGCTCAACCCAATATATCTCAGGCACATCCCTTCTCAACATTGGTACTATCTATCTCTTTGATGATGGGCGTTGCCTTCTTGAGATGCATCAATACTATCTCAGGAAAGCAACATTCATCACCAAAATCCTGCCATCCTGGATATGCCATCTTTTTACAGCTATCATCAAGCAGAAGGTACAGACACCTGAGGTCTCAAACCACCAACTTCAAGAACAGTGACTTCCCTTCAATCATTTGGTTCTCAAATTAAATGCCAAAACGTTGATAAGTTCAGTTTAGCAACACCATGAACTAAAATTGACTATTCTTTCATTCTGATTGTCTGCTTTCTTGTAAAAATTGTGCATTACTTGTTTCATTTATTCTCTTTTTGTGTGAACGCTGCTTATCATTTGCAATGTGCCTGTGATGCTACTACAAATAAGTTTTTCATTATACCTCTACACACGTTTACTTTTGCATACAACAATAGAATTATCTTTGAGATTTTTGAAACTTTGAAACTCTGCAAGAGTGATTTATAAACATAGGTCAAGTGAAGCTTGTTGTAAGGCACTAAAAGCAGTAAAATCCCAGTTTGTTTCCACACCTATGCTGAGCCAAATATATGAGACACAACTGGATCCATATTCATCCTCATTACTATGTGTCATTTGGCATGGGCATTCATGGTCTACGTGACCATGATTGTACTTGGCAAATTGTTTGACAGAAGTGGTTTGCCATTGCCTCCTTTGGGGCAGTGTCTTTACAAGACAGGTGACCCTTGCCATTATCAATACTCTTCAGAGTATTCAATACTCTGCCTGGTATTATTCGTCTTATAACCAGGGCTTGTGATATGCTACTGCTGCTCATTCGACCATTCATGGGTTCACGTGGCCCTGATCAGGGGCTAAGCAGGTGCTACACCTTGCACAAGGGTGACCTGCAGGCTAGCAGAGGGAAGGAGCATCTTACAACCTCCTTGGTAGAGACATATCTCCACCCTGCCACCCAGTATCCATAGTATTGTGGTAAAAGAGTAGCAGAGACTCCCAGCCATATCCATTGTCTGGGTAATGGCTGCAGGTACTACTAAACAACTTCTTCCCTCCACCCACTTCCTCCCCATCTCCATCACACTTTCAAGCTAGCCACCGCCTCACAGTGCCACAGACCTAGTTTCAAGCCTGACCTTGGCCGTTTCTACATTCTCCATGTGACTGTATGAATTTCCACCAGTTGATCCCATTTCTTCTCACATCCATAAGGTGTACAAGTTGGTACCACTGTAAATTGTCCCAAATATATACGTAAATAGTAGAACCTGAGGGTGGGACACTTGACAAGAATGTTGGGAGCATAACATAGAATTAATTTAAAATTAATGTAAAATAGGACTATATTACAAAAGCAAGGATGTAATGCTGAGGCTTTATAAAGCACTAGTAAGGCCTCACTTGGAATATTGTGAGAATTTTGGTTCCCTTATCTAAGAAAGGATGTGCTGACATTGAAGAGGGTTCAAAGGATGTTCATGAAAGAGGGGGGAATCTGAGTAAAACCCATTGAATATTGAAAGGCCTTGATAGAGTGGATGTGGAGAGAATGTTTCCAATGGTGGGAGGGTCTACGACAAGAGGAATCAGAATAGAGGGACGTCCATTTAATGCAGAGATGAGAAGGAATTTAATCAGCCAAAGAGTGGTTAATCTATGGAATTCATTGCCATAAGGGCTGTGGAGGCCAGGTCATTGGGTTTATTTAAGGCAGGAGTTGGTAGATTCTTTATAGCCTGGGCATGAAGGGTTAAGGGGAGAAGGCAATAGCTTGGTACTGAAAGGAAAATGGTTTAGCCATGATAACGTGGCAGAGCAGACTCATGAGCCAAATGGCTTAATTATGCTCCTATTTCTTATGGTCTTATGGTCTAAATTGATTGGTTGTTGGTTAGCATGGACACAGTGGGCCAAAAGGCCTGTTTCCCCACTCCGTGATTTTACGCCTGGAAGATGAGTTCAGCTAAATATTGACAGCTGGTAGGCAGGTTAACTGACCACTGTAAATTGCCCTTAGTGAATAATTGAATCTGGCTTACTGGTTCTCTATTGTCAGGCATACTGAGATAGAATGAAAAGCTTTTATTTCAGGTGTCATCCAGGCAGATCATGCCATACACTGAGATAATAAAAGGAAAGCAGAATAGAAGTAGGTGGGAATATAGGGAGTGAGCACTCTATATATTGAGATACACTGAATATTGAAACGTTCCTTCTGTAAACTGGTTTATGATGACAACCACTGAAGTGAGAAGCTCAAAGAATCATTGACCCAGTGGACTTGGCCCTGAATTAGTTTCCTCATCACAACAGGGTTATAAAATACTGTCAAAGGGCTCAAAGGTTCTTTCAGCACCACAGATTAACAAACAGGTGTGGTGCAGTTTAGACTTAATGTACTTTACCTGATAAAGCTGCCAGGAGTATCATACTCCTGGTATTAACAGTCCTTGATTTGGTAGGACTGAAATATATACACCTTGTGGAGGGGAAAAGAAACTAGAACACAATGTAGCTGAAGAAAATAAGAAGCCATTGTTTCAGAGAGTTAACAAGATGGTTATAAATATTTCATCTGGTGGTAACAGTAACTATTAGCCCATGGATCACTGCAGGTCTGGCACATAGCTGCTGTTTATTATTTTCTTCCATTGTTCTCTGGGGGGCCATTTCAGGGTCACCAGCATTGAAGGAATGACAAGTGTGAGACATTGTGCCTCCAGTAAGGAACAAGGTGTTTGAACCACTCACATGACTAAATGCACAATTGCTTTCTGGAAACACTGCTGATGCACTGAAATCTTGGCTCTTTTCCTGTGAACATGGTGTTACATACTATTCTTGAAACCCCACCCCCCCCCCTCAAGCTCAAGGACAACTTCTACTCTACTGTTATCAGAATCATGAACAGACCTCTCAAACACTAAAAGGTGAAATCTTGGTCTCCCAATCTACCTTATTTGTCTATCTGTGTGGCTTTTTCTCTGTAACTGTAACATAGCATTCTGCATTCTGATTTCTCACGCCAGTTAAACTTCTTTGTAAGTGGGAAATGCTTGAACCAGCAGCACGGTGGTGCAAGAAGTGGAGCTACTGCCTCTCACAGCTCCAAGGACCTGAGTTCATTCCTGACCTCAGGTGCTGTCTGCCTGAAAAAGGTCCACTTTCCAATTAACTGTGTGGGTTTCCTCTCACGTCCCAGGTTTGATATGTTTACTGGCTGAGGAGAGTTGATGTTTACAATGTTGGGGAGGTGAGATAGGGCTGCTGAAGTTACTCTTTTGGGAGCAGGCTTAGACCCAATAGACAGAGTGGTCTTCTTCTGTGCCATAATAGGGAAACAAAATGCAGCAGGAGTTATCATGGTCAGAGTAATGGCTGATAGAAATCAATCCTGACAAGTGTGATGCAATCTGTTTGGCAAAGAATAATAAGTGTAGGACTTGCAGAGTGAATGATATGTCCATTGTTAATAAGGAATAGAGGAGACTTGATCTACATGCCCAAAGTTCCCTGGAGGTGGCAGCACAGGGAGATAGGTTGGTAAAGAAGGCATACTGTGTGCAAAATCAGGAAGGGCATAGATAGCGCGAATGGGTATAGTCTTTTTCCAAGGGTTGAAGAATCAAGAACTGAAAGGCATAGGGTAGGGGCGCCCAACCTTTTTTATGCCATGCACCAATACCATTAAGCAAGGGGCCTATGGACCCCAGACTGGGAACCCCTTGTTCAGTGTGAGAAAGGGGATATTGAACAGGAACCTGAGGGGCAAATTTGTAATCCAGTGGGTAGTCTATAAATGAAATGGGTTGACAAGCCACCTGGACAGGTACATGAAAGAGAAAGGTTTAGCAGGATATGGGCCAAAAGTAGGCAAATAGAATGAACTTCAAAGAGAATCTTGATCAGTATGGACTGAAAAGGCCAAAGAGCCTGTTTCCATGCTGTATGACTGACTCAACAGCATATGTGCCTTTATTAGTCAGGACATACAATAATAAATCAAGAAGATTATGATACAACATTAGGAATAATCTGGTGGCTCATCAATTCTTCATCAGTTCCAGTCCATCACACAAAGCAGCCTCCCCTCCATGGACTCCGTCTACACTTCCTGCTATCGCAGGAAAGCAGCCAGTATAATCAAGGACCCCACCCACCCTTTCATTTGCTCTTTTCCCTCCTCCCAGAGGGCAGAAGATACAGAAGCTTGAAAGTACATACCTCCAGGTTCAAGGACTTCTATCCTGCTGCTGTCAAACATTTGACCGGACCTGCCATATGGTAAAGATGAGGTCCCTGATTTCACAATCGACCTTATTGCAGCACCTGCATTGGCCTTTCTCTGTAATTTAATATGATATTATGCATTCTGTTTTCCCTTTAGTATCTCAGGTAATTATGTGTGGCATTAATTGTCTAGATGACATGCAAAGATTTTCACCTTATCCTGGTACACATGACAATCAACCATTACACACCATACCGTGGTTCCTTAAGGCAATAGAGGCAATTTCAATCTGTTTAGTGCGGCAACCTATGCCAGCTCACAGATCAATACCTCAGCAACGCACACAAAATGCTAGAGGAACTCAGCAGGTCAGGCAGCATTTATGGGAATGAATAGATTGCTGACATTTTGGGTCGAGACCCTTCCTCAGGACAGGAAGGGTCTTGGCCCAGAACATTGACTATCTGTTCATTTCCATCAATGCTGCCTGACCTGCTGAGTTCCTCCAGCATTTTGTGTGCGTTGCTTTGGATTTCCAGTCTCTGCATGCTCTCTCGTGTCTAAGAGGAATACCTCTACCTTTTTCGCTGTAAATTTTCTCTCTAAAACTTCCATAATCTCCATCTCCACACCACGACTGATTCTACCCCTTGCCAATGCATGTGGAATGAATTACAGAAGATAATTAACCCACCAACCCACACATCTTTGGATAAGGAAGGAATATGGAGCACCCAGAGGAGACCCATGTGACGACGGCACACTAGGCTGAGACTGGATCTAGATATGAGGCAGCGGATCTATGAGTTATGCCACTGTGCCAGCCCAGATGACTGGGCAGAGTAGGTGTGTGGATTCGTGAGCAGCATTGGGCAACAGTGGCTGAAGGCGTAAGTCGTCCTCAAATCTTCCCCACTATTGCCACAGCCCTTTGTAATTTACACACACACACACACAATTTTGGAGGAACTCAGCAGTTCAGGCAGCATCGACGGAAAAGAGTAAACAGTCGACATTTCGGGCCAAGACCCTTCATCAGGACTGGAAAGAAAGACGTGAAGTCAGAGTAAGCAGGTGGGGGGAGGGGAGGAAGTACAAGGAGGTAGGTCTTAGGTAAAACCAGAAAGGAGGAGGGATGAAGCAAAGAGCTGAAAAGTTGATTGGTGAAAGAGATAAACAACTGGAGGAGGGGGGAAGCTGATAGGACAGGACAGAAGACCATAGAAGAAAGGGAAGGAGGAGGTGCACTTGTGGATAAAGTTTGTTACTTGGAGTGTTACAAATGGCATAAGGCAAACAGGAAACCATATCTAGTAAGAAGGAAGTCCTCATCAACATATCCCTTTGCTGACTAACTTTGTATTTTATACAGTATAGTTCCACCAGTTCTAACAAAGGGTCTTGGACATGTAATATTAAATCCAACTCTCTTTTAACACTTGTTCCCAGAGCTGCTGGGTTTTTCTGTTTTCGTTTCTGCTTTCCAGTATCTGCATTTGTTTTCAGTTTCATCTTTCTCTACTATACTTGCTTTTGCTGTCTGATATCAGGAAAGTGCTTACGCACAAATAAGTCGACTGCTTAACTGGAAAATAGTCCTGAGTCACTCTGTTATCAGGTGCTACGAATCCCAGAAGGTATTTCAACTGTACTGCAAATAACTGGTGACCTTCTTGTTGACTCAAAGGTAGTAGCTCAACAGTCAAGCTGAAGTGTTTGTGAAAGTTATTCTATTCTCTGATTTTTTAAAAAGAACATTTTTCTCCCAGAGCTGAGTAACACCGGCAAGTTTTCCTTGAACTGAATGGCTTTCTGATGCATTTCAACATTAACCACATCAGTTAATCAAGGATCTCATATACATGCTAAGACAAGAAAAGATTGGTGGATATCCTCCTTTATAAAACATTCAGAAGCTCTGAGATTTTTTACAAAAATATAGTGGTTTCTTTTGGTCATCATTATTCATGAATAGGGATTTTCCTTTCAAATATGAATTAAATTGACGTAGCAATCTTTAAACTCAGGCTTACCACTTTACAAAGTCCAGCAATTTATGCCTGTACTATCATCACCACTGTGGCTTGATTGATCGCACTCTCATCTCTTGAGGTAAAAATTATCGATGCTTAAGGCAGAAAGCTGGACCTGTTGCAGTGCCGTGCTCTGAGGGAGCTGAGGGAGTAGTCCTTTTGAAGAGGCATTTAACAATTCCACGTTCAATTGGAAGCAGAACTTTCCAATGTCCATCCTTCACTATTCAAGCCTGCATTGTCCTCTCCTACACCTGTAAGGCCAAAAATCTCATTGCCATTTGTGAGAGCCTGATGTGAGCAACCAGAATTACTGTTCCCCATGTGACCAAACTTCATACAATGTAAATAGAAGCTACTCCTTTTCTGTAAAGGAGGGTTATTCTGAGATGGAGTTAAGTGTTATAAGGTTAAACAGCGCAGAAACAGGTCCTTTGGCCCAAAGTGTTCATACTGGAGACTTATAATGATCTCATTTACTAGTACTTGATCTGATCGTTCTATATCTTGGTGACTCAAGAATCTCATGGTGCCATTGTCTCTATGCTGCCTATAAAAATTAATCTAGATTGGCCAGATCTATGGCTAAATTAAGACCATTGTCCAGTTCCAGACATAGAACTCTGAATATTTAAAAGTTATGTAGACACTTAGGCATTTAGGTTAGTGTATGGATAGGAAAGGTTTAAAGGAATATGGGCCAAAGGAGGCAAATGGGATAAGCTCAGGCTGGCAACTCGGTCACCACGGACAGAGAATCATAGAGGCATACGGAAAAAACGGATTCCTCAGCACAAATGGTCTATCCCAACCAAAATGCCCCTATCAATTGTCCCACGCTGGTATTTAGCATTTAGTCCATAAACTTCGAAACATTTCCAATTCATGTACCTGTCCAACTACCTTTTAAAAAGATATTATTGTACTTGCCTCCAGCAGCTCATTCCACAAGGTTACCACCCTTTGAGTAAAACATTTTTCCTCAAGTTCCTCATAAATATTTCCTCTTGTCTTAAAACTATGCCCTCCAGTTCTTAATACCCTAACTCTGTGAAAAAGACTGAGGGCATCCACCATCATGATCTTTTCATCTCCTACGTTCTAAGGAATAAACTCCGAGCCTGTCCACCCTCTCACTCTAACCCAGTTCCTCAAGTCCTGCTAGCATACTTGTAGATCTTTTCTGCACTCTTTTCCGTCTAATAGCATCTTTCATATAGCAGGATGACTCAAAACTGAACTCAATATTCCGACAATGGTCTTGCCAGCTACCCAGCCATGTAGAGTCAAAGTGCCTGTTTACATGTTGTATGACCATGTTGCAGTAATCCTAGGTAATGGTTTTCAATGGTGATAAAGATTTCAGGCTCCACCACATTTGAATTGAATTGAATTGACTTTATTACTTACGTTCTTCACATACCTGAGGAGTAAAAATCTTTACATTACCTCTCCGTCTGGATGTGCAATGTGAAAATTATAGTAATTTGGAATAAGTAGTATGTACAGTTAGATATACAACAGAACAGTCAATATAGCATAAAAATAAAATTATATCAGTGTGAATTAATCATTCTAATGGCCTGGTGGAAGAAGCTGTCCCGGAGCCTGTCCTGACTTTAATACTGCAGTATCATTCCCTGGATGGTAGCCTCTGGAACAGTTCGTGGTTGGGGTGACTCAGGTCCCCAGTGATCCTTCGGGCCCTTTTTATGCACCTGTTGCTGTAAGTGTCCTGAATGGTGGGAAGTTCACATCCACAGATGTGCTGGGCTGTCCGCACCACTCTTTGCAGAGTCCTGTGATTGAGGGAAGTACAGTTCCCATACCAAGCAATGATGCAGCCAGTCAGGATGCTCTCAATTGTGTCCCTGTAAGAAGTCCTTAGGATTTGGGGACTCATGCTGAACTTCTTCAACCGTCTGAGGTGAAACATGCACTGTTGTGCTTTTTTCCACCACACAGCCGGTATGTACAGACAAAGTGAGATCCTCAGTGATGTGTATACTGAGGAACTTAAAGCTGTTCACCCTCTCAACCCCAGATCCATTGAAGTCAGTAGGTACTAGCCTGTCTCCATTCCTCCTGTAGCCCACAACCGGCTCCTTTGTTTTTGCAACATTGAGGGAGAGGTTGTTTTCTTGACACCACAGTAGGCTTCTCTATAGGTTGCCTTGTTATTATTTGAGATAAGGCCAATCAATGTAGTATCATTTGCAAATTTAATTAGCAGATTGGAGCTGAGGGTGGCGGCACAGTCATGGGTATACAGGGAGTAAAGGAGGGGGCTTAGGACGCAGCCCTGGGGGGCTCCTATGTTGAGGGTCAGAGGGGAAGAGATGAGGGGGCCCACTCTTACCAACTGCCTGTGATCTGACAGGAAGTCTAGGATCCAGCTGCAAAAGGCAGGGAAAAGGCCGAGGACTCTGAGCTTCTTGTCAAGCTTGGAGGGAATTATGGTGTTGATTGCTGAATTGTAGTCCAAGAACAGCATTCTCACATAAGCATCCCTCTTCTCCAGGTATGTAAGGACCATGTGAAAATCACCACTTGTTTGGGTGCTTTTAGTTGCTTCTATACAAATGTAGTTTCCTATATTATAAGCTCGTCTGTAAAAGATATATACACATTTGCTGTGTTATTCTTCATTGTTTTGGCCCATGTTGACATTGTATTAAAATTGTACCTTGGTACAGCTGGTAAAGACCCTTCGATGAAAGTCCTTGGCCAGAAATGTCAACTGTTTAATTTTTTTCCATAGATGCTGCCTGACCTGCTGAGTTCCTCCAGCATTGTGTGTGTGTTGCTTTGAATTTCCAGCATCTGCAGATTTTCTTGTGTTTGTGATATTTTTATAGAATTGCTTTCACTATTAAAAGCCTATTTTTTTGCAAATTTTCCACCTGATTCAAGCTCCTGGGCATTAAAAACATTAAAGCAACAAACCATTTTTAGATTGAGCTAAAAGCCTGACATTATCCAGCCAGGCATATAATGAACAGTAGACGGAGAAGTCAGTCAGAGAAAGTAAGAAAGCCAACTGCGTGATTCATTGCTGAATTAGAAGCAGCAAAAGGCAAACTAAAATACACATGGGAATGTGCCTAAGCTCCAAAGAAAGATCTGGAAATATTCCTTTTTGCGCCGTTTTGTTGGTGAATGGAAGCCTTTAACAAACTCTCCATCTGTGGCTCTATCCCTGAATGAAGCCCTGTAGCCAATATTTTCAACAACAACATGCTTGTTGTCATATGGTTACATTTTATCAGATCTTCTCACACAAGAAACTGTCATAAGATGGAACAAGTCCATGAACCAAAATAAAATGCAACAAATTTGAAGGGTGCACAATGTGCAAGGAAAACAAATCCTCAAGTACCCAATCTGATGTGTCTTCAATAACTCCCACGCTGCTCTTGACACACCTACCATCTCCTTGCTCTCTCAAGGGATGAGTCTCATCCAGTCTTGATTTTGACAAACCCCAGACCACTTACAGCAGGACATATTGTCACTGGTTAACTCAGGAAAGGGATGTTGGGGGAAGATACAAATTCCTGAGAGCTCAAACGGACATTCAAGAGCACACAAACAACAAACAGATTCAAGCACAGCTTCTAGCCCACTACCTTGGGCCAGTCCAAATCTTGGCCACGTGTTAAGCCAATATACATCCTCCATACCTTCAAGTACCAAGGTCGGGTGACCTTTAACAACCGGCCTTTGCCCCCTCAGGGACAATGCATCCTACTAATTGTACAACCAAACAATGTAAAAAAACATTCTTTAGAGGCAAGGTGATTAATTACTTTTACACAAATTAGCACTTTCAGCTTGTTCTCAGGCATGTTATCTGGTAGACCAGAGTCACATGGTGTTCTCCCCTTATTTAGTATCAAGGCTCAGTCTGCCCAACAACATAACAGGCCCACAAATTCCTAATTGTTAACCATTTCCCTGCCATGCCAATTTTCATACCCAGACACCTACCCATACACTATACACTTACCTATACAGTCAGCAAGACCAAAGAATTGATTATGGACTCCAGAAAGTTGGGAGAACACACCAATTCACATTGAGGAGTTAGCTTCACCTTCCTAGGTGTCAACACCTCAAAGAATCTATTCTGGGCCCAACACATTGATACAATCATGACAAAAGCACACCAGCAGCTATATTTCATTAGGAGTTTGAGGAGATTTGATATGTCGCCAAAGGCTTTTTATAGATGTAACATGGAGAGCATTCTGACTGGTATGGAGGCTCCAATGCACAGCTTTGCAAGGGGCTGCAGAGTTGTAGACACAACCATCTGCATCACGGGAACAACAAGCCTCTCCAACATCGAGGACATCTTCCAAAGATGATGCTTCAGGAAGACAGCATCTATCATTAAGGACTCTCACCACATGGGAAATGTCCTCTATTCATTGCTGTCATCAGGAAGTGGGTACAGGAGCCTGAAGACCTACACAGAACATTTTAGGATCTGCTTCTTCCCCTCTGCCATCGGATTTCGGAATGGTCCATGAACACATGAACACCACCTCACTATTCCTCTTTTGCACTATTTATTTGTTTGTTTGTTTGTTTAGTGTAACTTATTGTAATTATTTTATGTATTGTACTGTACTGCTGCCCAAAATAACAAATTTCACAGCATGCGTATATCAGTGATAATTAACCAGATTCTGATTCAGTGAACATGGTCTTTGCTATTCTACCATCTCAAGAAAAATACAGGGACAGTACCAACCAGTACACCTGGCTGTTGACCTTACTAATCTTCTATGATAGTGCGAAACCTTCCTCAAATTCATCTGTTCCTCACCAGTTTAAGTTTGCTTCCTAATGGCATGCAAACAATGATCCTCGCCAATGCCAATGACAATCACTGGGTCAATCTCATTGGAAACGAGTGTCAAACAAGGCTGTGCCATTGCCCGAGCTCTTCTAGAATATAGAACATAGAACAGTACAGTGTAGGAACAGACCTTTAGCTCACAATGATGTTAAATTAAACTAATCTGCTTTGTCTGCACAGGATTCATATCCCTCCATTCCCTGCATATTTATTCATCTATCTAAAAGCCTCTTGAACACCACCTTCCATGACCATTCCTTCCAGGCACTCTCTGTGTAAATACTTGCCCTGCACATCCCTTTAAATATTTCCCCTCTGGCCTAAAGTTATGTCCTCTAGTATTCAACATTTCTACACTGGGAGAAATATTCTGCCTCTCTACTCTATTTCTGCATCTCATAAATTTACAAACTTCTGTCAAGTGTCCTCTCAGCCTCTGATGTTGCAGAGAGAACAGGCTCCATGCCGTCAATGACTCGATCCTTGAAGCAGGGGCCCACTCATCATCCACAAGACAGAACCTCTTTCCCTGTTGTAACACACCACAGTACAGCAATAAAGGTACCTGGCCACACCTGCCAACACCACCTCCCCCCCCAAAAAAAACACGCACATTCAATTTCAAGCCATCATGGGAAGGTATTCCTTTGAAAACAAAGGAAAAGATTCAAAGCATAAACAAAAAAGTTTCTGCAGATGCTGGAGATCCTGAGGAACACACACAGAACTCAGCAGGAACACAATAAGTCAGATAGCATCTGTGGAGGGAAATAAACCATTGGCATTAGGAGGGTTAATGGCATCTAATGGCGACTCCTTTGCTTACATCTTCAGAAACAGCTCTATTTCCATCTTTAATATCTCTATTTTTCCATTTCAGGGCTCTTTTGAAGACCCTGACCTAGAATTACACACTAACTGCGGTTCTTTGCGGAAATAGGACCCACTCTTGGGGTTCCATAATTGGCCGTTGTTCGGCACGACAAAGGCTCGGCCTAAGAGTCCGGCTCGAATTCAGAAGCCTAGGATCTCGAGGTTCTGGAGACAGGTGGATCGAGGGTCGGTGTCACAACAGGAGACCCGTGTGTCATCAGGGGAGTTGAGATATCTGCAGTGTGCCTAGAGACCCAGGATCTTTGCGATCTTCAGGCACAGAGCTCGAGAAAAGTGACGTAACAGACTTCTAAAATTGTAAACCAGCGAGTTGTTTGTTATGTCTCCCCGCTCCCTGGGAAAATAGAGACATCTCTTTCTCCCTTATTAGGGAGAGAGAGAGAACCTGTGGTATGTCGAATACCGGGTGAAACCCGAAGCCTTTGGGGTAACTGCAAGTCTGTGTCTTTGCTATTGCTTTGCTCACACTTGAGTGCTCGGTGGGGGTGCCGATGCTTTTTTTTTGCTGGTGAGGGAGGGGGGATTGCTGCTTGCTGCCACTTACACATGGGAGGGGGAGCTGGGGGGGAACTTTGGGATTCTAACATTTAACTGTCGTTCATTCTTTGGGGCACTCCTGTTCTCACGGTTGGTTGCGAAGAGAAAGCATTTCAGAATGTATATTATATACATTTCTCTGACATTAAATTGTACCTTTGAACCTTTGAACCTTCGGACATTTCAGGCTGAGACTCTTCATCAGGAGTTGAAAAGAAGGAGGCAAAAGCCAGAATAAAAAGAAGAGGAAGAAATTTTGTCCCTTTGTTCCCATGTAAATCTATCCCTTCTTATTTTAAATCTACTGTGTGCGGTCTACTCTACTCTACACTAGGCAAAATACAGGACATCCACATTACTGCCCTAATGATTTTATGAACATCTCTAAACTCACCTCTCAGCCTCATTTGCTCTAGGGCAAATATTCTCAGTCTATCCAGTCTTACCATATACTGTTACCTAGGCCCTGCAGTTCCAGCAATATATTTGGGAATCTTTTTTGCACCCTCTCTACTATAATTATATCCTGGCTATAGTGTGGCAAACACAATGCTCCAAGTGCAGTCTTACTAATGTCTTGGACATCTTGTATATGATGTCCCAGGTCTTGTGCTCAACACCTTGACCAATGAAGCAAGCATGCCAAATGCCTTCTTCAAGACTGAAGTCGTTTGTTCTCCTATGCACAAGTACATATATGCACAGATGTAATGAAAATCTTATTTGCAGCAGCATCACAGGAATATAGCGTCATAATAGCGATGTTTCCAAGAAAAAAAACAAACTTGATATAAATTACACAAGAAAGAACACAATTAGAAAATATAAATAAAGTCCATTTAATGGAAAGTGATCAAAATTGTCACAGTGTTGCCAAATTGGAACAGTTAGAGTTTTGCTGATTGGTTCAAAAGCCAGACAGTGAAGGGAAGAAGCTGTTCTTGAACCTGGTGGTGTGGGACTTTGGGTTTCTATACATTTTGCCTGATGGCAGAGCCCAAATTATGGGGATCTTTGAAGACAGAAGCATCACTGCCTGTAGATATTATAGATGGTAGGGAGGGACTATCACTATCAGAATACTAAGTACTTGTGTCCAGACGTCTCACTGCTTGACATCACTCTGTAGGGCCTTTCCACTTAATGTGCATGCCCTTCCTTGGTATAATTACTCAAAATGCATCACTTTACAGTCAGCTGAGTTAAATTTCCCCTGCCACTCCTTTGCTCAACAGATCTAGATCCTTAGATAACCGTCTTCTCTCTCTACTATACCACACCTAGGTGGATTCCTTGAATTTCAGGTGACTCACACACCTATGTTTCGTTTCTTCTCCTGTTCGTCCATTATGTTCTCTCTCCCTTTGTTTACCTTCTCCTTCCCCCCACCACCATCCCACCCCCATATCTTCATTACCTAGATTTAACATCCATCCACCTGGTTCCATCTGTCCAGCAGCATCTGCGTCCACCTGTCATCCACCATCACTGGTCTCAAAGCTTCACCCTCCATCTCACCCATCTCGCTCCATCTGCCCAAATACTCAACCACCACCCTACTCCCATCTTTTTAAGGTTCCAACTATCTCCTACTCATCTTGATACATGGTCTAAACCTGAATGTTGATTATCTCTGTGCCTCCACAAAAGCTGCCAAACCCACTGAATACTTCTAGCCTCTGTCTCACCTCTCCCCTCTCACTTTTGTATTCTGGCTGCCTTCCCTCTGCACTTCAGTCTTGTCTCAGGGCCTAGACTTGAAATTCTGACCATTCTGGTGCATCCACAGATACTGCTTGATTTGCCGAGTTCCTCCAGCAATTTTGTAAACCCAAGAGACTCTGCAGATGCTGCAGATGCTGGAAATCTGGAGCGACACACACAATGTTGGAGGAACTCAGTAAGTCAGGCAGCTTTTACAGAGGGAAATAAACAGTCAACATTTCCAGGTGAGTCCTTTTCTCTGTACTGGAAAGGAAGGGAGTAGAAGTCTGAATAAGAAAGTGGGAGAAGGGGATGAAGTACAAGCTGGCAGGCGAGAGGTGAGACTGGTGAGGGGGAGGATGTCTGGGTGGGGGGAGGAGATGAAGTAACAAGCTGGGAAGTGATAGGTGGTAGAGGTAAAAGGTTGAAAATGAAGAAATTTGAAAGGAAAGGACAGTAGATATTGGAAGAAAGACATGGAGGAAGAGCACCAGAGGAAGACGATGGTCAGGTGAGTACAAGTAATCAGAGAGCAGCCAGAATGAGGAATGGCCAAATAGAGAAGGGGGAAGGGGGAGGAATTACTGGAAGTTAGAGAAATCAATGTTCATGCCATTATGTAGGGGCCTACCCAGACGGAATATGAACCTGAGTGTGGCCTCATTATTTCAGTAGAGGAGGCCATGGACTGATATATCAGAGTAGGAATGGAAATGAGAAGTTGAATTGAAACGGGTGGCCACTGGGAAATCCTGCCCTTTGCAGAGGACAGAATGACAAAGCGGTCCCCCAACCTATATAAAATTTCACCAATATTGAAGAGACTGCACCAGGAGCACCAGATACGACAGATGACTCTGACAGACTTGTGGGTGAAATGTCACCTCACGTAGAAGGTTTATTGAGGCCCTAAATGGTGGTGAGGCAAAAGGCAAAAAGTTAGTCCTGACGAAGGGTCTCGGCCTGAAACGCCGACTGCGCCTCTTCCTATAGATGCTGCCTGGCCTGCTGCGTTCACCAGCAACTTTGATGTGTGTTGCTTGAATTTCCAGCATCTGCAGAATTCCTGTTGTGAGGCAAAAGGTGTAGGGTTTGGGTAGTACATGTCCCACTTGCTGAGTTAAGCGTCGGGAGGGAGATCAGTGGGGAGGGACGAGTGGGCAAGGTAATCACATAGAGAGCAATCCCTACGGAAAGGGGAGGGGGGCGTGAAAAAGAAGTGCTTAGTGATAGGATCCCATTGTAGATGGCAGAAGTTATGAGGAATGATGTGCTGGTCTTCACCCTATCCCCCCACCCCCAGCCTTCTAACAGGGATAGAGTTCCCTTTGTCCGACCTACCATCCCACAAGCCTCCCTAACCAGCACATCATTCTCTGTAGTGAGACAGGTGTGCTTTTTGTTGTGAAAGTAAATGAATCTTTCTCATGGGGATCAGTGCTGGGCCCTAGCTATTCAACATCAATGTCATATTTCAAAATTTATATATCATATATAGCAAATATAATATTTCCAAGTTTATTGAATATATTTAACTAGGTGAGATGGGGAGGTGAGGAGGCTAGAAGGGTCTGTGAGAAATCTGAATATATGGGAGAGAACATGGCAGATGGAATATAGTATGGAAAAATACAAGGCCATTCACTTTGGTGCAAAAAGAAGTATTTGTTAAATGTGAGAGAATGGCTGGTGTTGACGGTCATAAGGCTTCTATTGCCCCATCATCCTCCACCACACCTGACTCTGCTTATCAGCTACCAGACCTTGTCTCACTCTCACCCTCTCCTCTGTATCTTGGCTGCTTTTCGTTTTTGCGCTCAGTCCTGATGCAGGGTCCTGACTTGAAACACTAACAATCCTTCTCCCTCCACAGATGCTGGTTGACCCACCAAGCTCCTCCAGCAGTTTGTTTTGCTGTTCCAGATTCCAACATCTGCAGTCTCTTGTGTTGGTGCAGACTCCTGAAATTTGCCTACCATTATTTTCTCCATTCGTATCTCTATTTAGTTTTCCATTAATATTCTTTGGTTTCCTGGTATTTCTCACTCTGGAAACAAATGTTCCATTACTGTTTACTCACTCTTTGATTTTCAAATACATTTTTTTTATCTCTTCCTTGATAACAATGTATCCATTGTTTCAAAACCTAATAGCTCTTGAGAAGACAGCTGTATAGATAATCATATGTAGGTAAATTAAATTAAATAAATAATGCAAAAAAGTAGTGAAGTAGTGAACATGGGTTCACTGTCCATTCAGAGATCTGATGGCAGAGGGGAAGAAGCCGTTACTGAATCATTGGGTGTGTGGTGTGTGCTGCAGGTACTCCTGCTGCTGGGCCAGGAGTTTCAGGATTAATTCTACTCATGGGTGTAGGATAGCACCGTGAAACTGTTGTTTCATCGAATCAGCAACCCAGATTCAATACTGACACTGAATGCCATTAACATAGAGTTTGGATGTTTTCCCTGTGATCTCGAAGTGCTCTGATTACTTCCCGTATCCTGAAGATATATGGGTTGTTTTCTTATTTTCCCACTCGATATTGTCCCTTGTACGTAGATAATTGGGGAGTTGATGGGAATGTTGAAAGCATAAACGAGGTTTTAGGACTGAGTTAATATACATGAGTATTTGCTGACACTGGCAGTGAAATAATCTTCCTTTTTCCATGCTCTAACTCTCTTCAAAAATGACGTTGAAGGAACTGCATTTATTTAAAATCAGGATAGTCTGCAACTTGGAGAGAATATCACAGGCAGAAATTAATCCGAACTCATTGTAGAGGTCATTAGCTGGGGAGGTGTTTTGTGTTTCCTGTGCCTGTCATTAAGGAGTCCACATTATACCTGGCCATCTTCTTTGTCATCATATGTTTGTAAAAATCCTTGTTGCCTCACAATCTTTCTCCTTGTCTCCCTTAATAATTTTGTAGCCTCTTTTCCAGTTACTTTTCTCTGTCTGTGGAATCTCTGATGTTCTTTGCCTTCACAAAAGACTGTTTCTCGTTTGTTGTTGCTAACTAAAACTGGATAATTGCATAAACAGAAACTTATCTTTGAAGGGTATGTGCATGTCTTTTACATCTAAAGTATTTTTTTGCACCGTTTTACCACTTCCTAAACTCATTCCATTAGGAAAATGTGGTCTTCTCTATTCAAATCTAAATATAGAACTTTATTTTATGCCCTTCCCTTCTCCCATTTAAACCCAGTAGCAAATCATTTTATATTTCACTCATTCTGAGCTAAATATTCTCACACTTTTACACTTCACTGATTATCTTAAGATGTTAATTGTTAACACTGAACCTAGTTTGGCTCCTTGATTAGTGTCAAGAGAACGGAATTGATTGGGATAAGGGCTATGATTCATGTATATTCTAAGACCATTCTGATACTGAGTTGGCAGTGTAATCAGGAATGCAGATGGAAGCTATCAATATTTGCAAAAGGGATGTTTGCACATTAAAAAAAAACTGTTGTTATCTGGTTGTAGATCAGTAATGGGTGACTAATGATATAGACTGGTCACCAAAGGAACAAAGTCACCTTTGCTTGGATTACTGGAGCTGAAAGAGACCTGTGTGCAAGCCATTCCACTTATTGTTATCAGAATATAAATTGCCATAGAAACAGTTAGAACAAGCTCACACATGGCAAACACACTTTCTTAAAGGAGCAGTATCGCTCTACAGGATCCCTTCCGACATTCTTGACTGCAGTCTTCTGCACACTAACTTATATGTTTAGCTCTGAACCAAGATGTGCAAGCACCAGGTGTCATTGCTTGCTGGCATTCTAAATGTCCCTGGTGCTGTGAAGGATGTGCCTCCCCCATTGCTTCATGTTGCCTGAGTCAGCTGGATGTTGCCTCGCTACCTGTTCTTTGTGGTAACGATCTTTCAGGGAAGTACCTTTGACCACAATTTCATCAGGCAGTGGTCAACACAGAAATACCGTGCAGGCACCACAGAAGTACACAATTGTTGCATGGTTTCCTGAGCAGACTTACAAAATCATCTTGCAGAAATGCACATTGCCAGACCTCAACAAGAAGCACCAGACCTTGCTTGGCTGGCACTGTTAGGGGATCCTTTCTGCATGGTCATACCTCATCCACGGTGCAAGCTGCCCTTGGGACAGCTGTGCTGATGACAAGAACGACACCCACCTCTCTGTCGACCGTGAATTTGCAAGGAAGGTCTAGAATAGGTTGCAACAGTGCTTGTCGAGGTTCATCCCGCGCAGCTGCTTCACAGGGGACTCACCGATCTACAGCCACTGCCCAGGACACATAGCATTTGGAAGGCCATCAGCTCAGTGAGAGGCATACTGTGGTCTACCTGAAACCTACTGGTCTTCCAGCACACTGAGATATCTGCACAAAATGCTGCCAGCTGGCATATTCCAGGCTGCAAAAGTACATGCTAAAGGATGCACTGAAGCTTGACACAGCCACCGCAAGGATTTGTGTGGAAGGCCTGCAGTGCAAAGTCCTTCTGCCAGCAAACTTTGAGGGATAAACCCTGTCTAAAATCCTCTCAAACCCTTGAAGCTGGTATCATGCAGCAGGCCACAGGCAGGGCAATGATGCTCTGTACCCAAAATGTGCTTACATGACAAATACATAAAATTGATAACATTATGAATTAGAAGAATGCTGTACACTTTCATTATATATTTCTAATATATATTTTCATGAATACAAATCATATCTGGATAATCAACAGGCTGCATTTTTACAGATGTCCATACATTCACTTTGTCCATTAGTTGGAAAACTCTGAAAAAAAATCACTCAATGTTAGAATGATACATCCAGAATATTGTAATAAATGGCATCAAAAGCATTTCGGACAGATTAAAAAAAAACTATGAAAAGGGTGGAGAGAGAGAGAGAAGTGGTCAGAGAGAGAGAGAGAGTAAGAGAAAGAGAGAGAGAGAAAGAGGAAGAGAGAAAATGAGAGTGAGAGAAAAAAGCTAGATCGCTATTCATAGGAATGATCAGCTGAATGTAAGATTCTGAATTTAATAGTATTATGAGAAATCAGTCAAATGTACAGATGTCCATAAATCAGGTGTTTGTAACCCATGGATGGCTTTTAAAAATTATTTTTTATATTTTAAAAATTGGATTTTAACAAGTAGCCATAGTCCAATAGTAGCTATGGTTTTGTAAAATATGAAATAGTTTTGTAAACTATTTCAGGCTGTATTCTGCTCCAGAGGAGTGAGAGAGGTTTTATAGAATCAAGCAAAATGGCAGATCAGCCACGACTTTGAAGAATAGAGAAGTTTGCTCAAAGGGCCAAGTAAACCAAATCCTGATGTTATAATGTAGATCAGCTTCTCATGTGGGTTTTGAATTTATGTTCCTAGATTAATGGCCTGGAACTCTGAATGCTAGGCTATTAAATTAACCATTACACTTCCAGACTCTGTAGTACCATTTTTGAATCTCCAGAAATAAAATATTTGCATTCTCAGAGCATTCAATAAAGCACTTTGTAGAATCTTGTCCTGTAAGGAATGCCACAAAAGGGTAAAGATAGCCAAATTTTACACGATGTTGTATAAAGGGCAAAAATCAGGCAGGACACTGGAGATAGCTCCTCTGTTATTCAAAATAACATCATGGGATTACATTACTTCCATCTGAGTAATCAGATGGAATGTCTCACACAGAGGTCAGCATCCCAGGCAAGGCATTTCTTGAATGCCAGCTCACATGATAGTTTTAAGTGTTTATAGAGGGACTTGAACCCAAGACTTGTCTCAGAGACAGGTCATGTGCCACTGCGTCATGATAATGACCAACCAAAGTGGCACAATATTGTGGTAACAATGCACATTTCCAATTCGGTTACAGATGATTTTCTCCTTTGCTGCAGAGATCAGAGGAGAAGTGAGAGAACTACTATGATCCAGAGACTGGCAAGATCTTGGAAATCACAGCCTTGAAAGGTGGTGGAGGCCATAGCCCTCAACAGGTGTAAAAAGCATCTGGACAAGTCCCTCTTCTCTGGCATCATAGTTCTTCTTCTTTGTCATGGAGGACAGAAACAGTCCCTTCAGACCAGTTTATTCATGTCAAAGAAGATGCCAACATAAGCTAGTCCCAGTTGCTGTATTTGACCCATTTCCCCCTAAACCTTTCCTACCCATCTACCTGTCCAAATGTCTTTTACAAGTTGTCAATATACCTGAATCAACCACTTCCTCGGGCAGCTGGATCCATTTACCCACTACCGTCTGGAGAAAATATTGCCCTTCGGCTTTTCCCCTCTCACCTTAAAATCCCTCAGGATTCAGGGTGACTTTATTCTAGTCCAGGATTCTGAGATGACTAATGTGAGAGCTCCGACCTTCCTCAGACGGAACGTGAGGTGGGCACATTGGTGATTTCAGAATCAAGTTTAATATCACTGGCATATGTCAAGAAATTTGTTAACTTAGTGGCAGCAGTGCAATGCAATACATGAAAATATAGAAACTATAAATAAATCAAATACAGTGGAAATATGTGCGTGTTCAATAATTAAAATAAAATTAGTCCAAAAACTGAAATAATTTTAAAAGTAAGTGAGGTAGTGTTCATGGGTTCAGTGTCAATTCATGACTAGAATAGCAGAGGGGAAGAAGCTGTTCCTGAATTGCTCTGTGCCTTCAGGCTTCTGTACCTCCTTCCTGATGATAACACTGAGAAGAGGGCATGTCCTAGGTGATGGGGGTTCCTAATAATGGATGCCACCCTTCTGAGGCACCGTTCCTTGAACATGTCTTGGATACTACAAAGGCTAGTACCCAAGATGGAGCAGACTAATTTTACAACTTTCTGTAGCTTGTTTCGATCCTGTGCATTAGCCACCCCCCCCCACCCCATACCAGAGTGTGATGCAGCCTGTTAGAGTACTCCCCGCAGTACATCTGTAGAAGTTTCTGAGTGTTTTACGTGACAAAGCAAATCTCCTCGAACTTCAAATGAATTATAGCTCTGCGCCTTCCACGTCTGTTTATAGACTGGTGATTCCCAAATCCACCCCATTTGCATCTGGGATGGCACAAAAAAAGCTCAGCTAAGTACCAAAGACAATGTTGGTGTTTATGGAGCTGGGAGGTGGGATTAGCCTCAATGAAATGCTGGGCCAATAGCCTCCTTCTGTAACCTCCATCTACCCAGGACCAAACAAAAGGGTGGGAAAATCTGTCTTCACTTGACATTGATACTAAAGGCAGATCTGTACTCTGTGACCATGTCCTGTGTGGGAGAGGTTGATAAATCGTACAACAGTGGATTTAAAACCTTATTCTGTAACATTGTTATAGATAAGGACTACGCAATAAGTGAAATATGTACACAATAGATAACATTCAAAATTTTCTGCAAAACAGAAACCCAATTTTTTTTTAAATGAAAGTTGGCACCATGGCAAGGTCATGTTTAATTGTGGCTGGCTTTGGAAGGAGACAATACTTACATGAATCATTAGTTTTCTTACTTGTTTGCTTTAAAGGCTCCTCCCCCAGTGTTATTTTTTCCCCCACAGGTAAAGTCTATATACTAACCTTAAGTTACTAGAAACTGTTTCCACAGTACTTCCTCCAAATCTCCATCGGTGATTAGGAGAACCCAGCCAGAGATTTATGATGTAAGAGTGGGTAAAATCTGCCTTAACATGACAAGTTGCAGACTAGATGTACGGTTTCTTTGGTGGAGGTCATTAGAGTCACAGTTATAGTCATAGAAATAGACCCTTTGATGCATCATTTCCATGCTAACCTCTTTGCCCACCTATTCTGATCCAATTTGCCCACATTTAGGAATGTCCACAGATAATATCCTTCGATGCCTTTCAGGAATGTACATGTTAGGCTGCTGCATAGCTCAACATTCAAAGCAGTCATCCCATCCAGGCTCATCATCAAGCTTCAAGACCTGGACCTCTGTACCTCCCTCCCAAAGTACAAAGTAAATTTATTATCAAAGCATGCCTACTAAATACACATTTTCTTGCAGACATTCACAGGAAATCCAAGAAATACAATAGAATCCTGAAAAAAAGAACACAGACAACATGACTGACAAACACCGAATGTGCAAAAGGGGACAAATTATGCAAATAAAAAAATAAACAGGTAAATCATCAGACATGAGCCACAGAGCCCTCAAAAGTGAGTCCACAGGTTGCAGAGTCAGTTCAGCACTGAGGTGGGTAAAACTTGTCTAGGAGCCAATGTCTGCAGGACAACAACTTTTTCTGAACCTTTTGGTGCGGGACCCAAGACTCCTACACCTCAGACCTGATGGTAATAGTGAGAATACAGGGAGACTGATTAGCCTCGCATCAGTAGTGGGGAAATTACTCAAAGGAATTCTGAGTCACAAGATCTACCAGCATTTAGTTAGACAAAGTCTGTTAGGAGCAGTCAGTATAGATTTGTGTGTAAATCATACTGGATGAGCCTTTTAGAATTCTTTGAAGAAGTAATAATTAACAAAAAAAGGTAGATGAAGATAGGGCAGTGGATGTTATCTACTTGGAATTCATTAAGACCTTTGACAAGATGCTGAATGGGTAGGATCGTCTGGTCCCATGGTATCTAGGGAGAGCTAGCCAGGTGGATTCAAAATTGGCTCAGAAGTAGGAAGCAATGGATGCTTGGTTGGAAGTTGTTTCTTGGAATGGAGAACAGAGACTAGTGATGTGCCCTAGTGGTTAGTGTTGGGACCCTTGTTGCTCAGTAATTATATAAATGATTTGGATGCAAATGTCCAAGACTTGATCAGCTAGTTTATGGATGATACGAAACTAGGAAGTGTCCTTGATAGTGAAGAAGGTTATTGTAGATTACAGGGAAGTCCTGATTAGTTAGGGAAATGGGCCAAGGAGAAGCAAATGGATTTCAATACAGGTAAATGTGAGGTGATGTACTTTTGACTTCAAACCAGCATAAGACCTATGTTATGAATAGTAGGGCATTAGGGAGTATGATGAAATAGAAGGACCTAACAGTATAAGTGCATAGCTTGTTGAGAGTAGGTCGCAGGTAGACAGGGTGGTGAAAAAAGTGTTTAGCACTCTGGCCTTCATGTGTCAGGACACTGAGCATTTTATTTTATTTCGAGATACAGCACAGAATAGGCCCGTCTAGTCCTTCAAGCTGCACCGTCCATCAACCCTAATTTAACCCCAACCTGGCCACGGAATAACTTACAATGACCAACTAGCCTACCCAGTATGTCTTTGGATGGCAGGTAGGAACAAGAGAACTCAGAGAAGACCCACACATTCCATGGGGAGGACATTTAGAGACTCCTTACAGAGAACACCAAGATTGAACTCCGAACTCCGATGCGCCAAACTGTAATAGCATCGCACTAATGGCCACGCTGCTGTGGCAACCCAAGTATAAGACCTGGGATTTATGTTGCAGTTGTATAAATCTTAGATGATGCTGTATTTGGAGTACTGTGTACAGCATCAGTCACCTTGTTATATAAAAGATGTGGTTCAACTGGAAAGAATGCAGAGAAAAAAAATATTGCCATGACTATAGGGCCTTGAGTTATATGGAAAGGTTGACTAGGCTAGATTCCTGGAAACATAGGAGAATGAGGGGTGACCTTAGAGAAATGTTTGAAGTTATGAGAGACATACATATGGTGAATGGTAAAAGTCTTTCCCTCAGGGCAGAGGAGAACAAAACGGGGCCGGCGGGGGGGTTAGATCTAGGGTTAGTTGGGGAATGTTTAAAAAGAACCTAAGGGGGATCTTCTTCATGCATAGGGTGGTGAGTATGTGGAATGAGCTGCTAGAAGAAGTTGTTGAGGCAGACACAGTAGAATCATTTAAGAAGCATTTAGACAGGTATGTGGAAGGGTGGAGCTTAAAGGGAGATGGATCTGCTGCAGGAGATTGTGGTGAGATGTATGGACATTATGTTCAGCAGGGACTCACTGGGCCGAAGGAACTGCATCCATGCTATTTTGTGATAAGTTAGCTTACCACTAGTGATACTGCAACAACAACCTCTTGCTCAGCTGAAGAAGTGATTGATAACTTCAGGAAGGGGAAGGAGGACAAACATGTGCCTGTCTACACTGGAGAGAGTCAGCAGCTTTAAAATTCTGGGTGTGATCAGATGGTCTGTCCTGGGCCCAAAACATAGATGCATTCATAAGGAAGGCACACCAGTGTCTTTACTTTCTTAAGAGGTTAAAGAGGTTTGGCATAACACCAAACATTCTGACTAACTTCTACAGATGTACTGTTGAAAGTACATCCTGACTGGCTGCATCATGGTCTCATACAGCAATTTGAATGTGAAAGTGATTAAGAAGCTTCAGAAAATAGTAGACTCAGTCCAATATATTATGAGATCATCACTTCCCAACATCTCTTATATCAGAATCAGACTTATTATCACTATCTAATATGATGCGAAATCAGTTGTTTTCTGGTAGCAGTACACTGCAAAGACATAAAATTACAATAAATTACAACATAAGTAAAAGGTGCCAAAAAAAGGAAGAATGAGGTAGTGTTAATGGACAGTTCAGAAATCTGATGGAAGAGAGGAAGAAGCTGCTTCTGAATTGCTGAGTGTGTTTCTTTAGGCTCCTGTGCCTCCACCTTGATGATAGTAATGAGAAGAGGAATTTCCTAAGTGATGGATGCCACCTTCTGAGGCAATCCTCCTGAAGATGTCCATGATGCTAGGGAAAGTTGTGTCCATGATGAAGACTGGCTGATTCCCTAAAGCTTAGCTTGCAGGTTGAGTTGGTTGCAAAGGAGGCAAATGCAACATTAGCATTCTTTTCAGGAGAACAATAATATAAAAACAAGGATGTTAAAGTTGAGGCTTTGTAAGGGATTGGTCAGACCACACTCGGAGCATTGTGAGCAGCTTAGGGCCCCTTACCTAAGAAAAAATGTACGGGCATTGGAGGGGTTCCAGAGGAGGTTCATGAGAAGGAGTCCTGGAATGAAAAGGTTAACATACGAGGAGAATTTGATGGCTCTGGGTCTGTACTCACCGGAGAATTCAGAAGAATGAGAAGGAACCTCATTGAAACCTATTGAATATTGAAAGGCCTAAATAGAGTGGATGCGGAGAGGATGTTTCCGATAGTGGGTGAGTTTAGAACCAGAGGCAGAGCCTCAGAATAGAGGAATGTCCATTTAGAACAGAGGATGGAAGTTCATTAGCTAGAGGGTGGTGAGTCTGTGGAATTCACTGCCACAGATGGCTGGGGAGGCCAGATGGTTTGGTATATTTAAGGCGGATGTTCATATGATCTTGATTAGTCAGGTCATGAAAGGTTATGGGGAGATGGCAGGAGAATAGGATTGAAGGTGATAATAAATCAGCTATGATGGAATAACAGAGCAGACTTGATGGGCTGAGCGGCCTAATTCTGCTTCTATGTCTTCTAGTCTGAATCTCTTACCCCTTGTCTTAAAACTATGTTCTCTAGTTTTTATCTACATCTGATATGAGTATAAGTTTCCTGTAGTCTAATCCACCCATACTCTCATAATATTATATCCCTCAATCATGTACCTTCCTAACCTCTTCCACTCTGGGGAAAACAGAAACAGCCTCTCCAATCTCTCTTCATGAATGCAATTCTTCATCCCAATCAATCACCTCTGCACCTTCTCCGGTGCCAAAACATTGTTCCTATATTGGGGTTACTGCTAGCTTAATACCAGTTTTCTCCTCTACCTCCATACCTTGATATTCCTTTCATAGCCAGAAATCTATCACTCGCTAGATTGAATAGATTCAGTGGCTAAGCTTCCCTAGGATAGAGAACTCCAGCTTATCCTCATGTAGTGCTAAATGACCTACCCCTAGGAATGCTATATCCCTGGTTGTTTGAAGGGACATAAGCCTCAAATTTAAGCTGATTAATGAATTGATGTGTGTGTGTAAAAGTTTCCTCTGTTGAGGGAGTCCAAAACATGAAAATGCTCTCCTGATACTAGAGCTGAGCCAATCATCAGTCTCATCAAACAAATCCTTCTGCACAAAGAAAGGTAATAGAGGTAATCCTCTCCCTCAGAAACCCGGGGGAGTTGATTAAAAATTTGATACACAAAACTAAGGTGCCCATGGCAAGTCCAGCAACCCTGTGCATCCTGATCCCTACCTAAGTATTAGGTACTTCAACGTTGCTTCCAATCCCCTCACTGCCTCGCTCTTCTATGCAACTTCTCTTGATATGCAACTCTCCAAGATAAAACATAACATTCTGCAAACATTCAGTAGATCAGACAAGTTCTGTGAAACAAAATTAAAGTTTCAGGTTGATGACCTTACAACACATGAGAATTTTGTGCTTTGTTAACAGTCTACAGAACTTGTTCTGGCATATTTAAAAGTTTACATAGTTATCTCCCAAGGTCGCTTTGTTTTTGTACTCTTGTATCTTAGTTCAACGTTGCACCTGCAATTTAATTCTTTTTTTCTCAGGCAGGCTATCAGTCGGTCATGTTGTCTCTTCTTGCAAATCCTCATCAAAGCTTCCTTGAAGATATGCAGCATCTTTGCTGACTCACAGGGATCCCTGGTCCATGACCTCTCCTGATCAAAAAGGAGCATTCAGGACAGAACTGACAACCTTGAAGACTTGCATCAGGAACACACAAATGCTCCAAGCAAATGGTGGAAGAAGTTCTCTTCTTCAACGATCATGCACCTTATCAAACACTTTTTGCCCTATCCAAGGAAGAATCTGTGGATCCCACATCTGGTGAAAGGTGAAATATTTAAGGGGAATCTGAGGGAAAACTTCTGCAATCGGAGGGTAGTGTGAATTTGGAATGAGCTGCCAGTAGAGGTGGTAGATGTGGGTTCAAATGTAACACTTAAGAGAAGTTTAGATAAGTAAATCGATGGGAGAGATAAAGAGGGATATAGTCTGGGTACAGGTAGATGGGACTAGGCAGAAAATTAGGCTGCTATGGACCAGCTAGGCCTAAGATCCTGTTTCTGTACTGTAGGCATCTGTGATTCTATGGCTCTAGGAGACACTGGAGAGAAAAGGTTTGCTTTTCTTGAAACAATGGTAGACATGATAGAGATATACAAGAATTGTGGAAAAACTAGAGTGGACAGGCTGTAAATAAAAACTTTCTTCGTGTGTCAGAGGTTTGGAGGAGATCTATGGCAGATTTGTTTTCACTAAGAGATACTAGAATGTACTGCCTAAAGTGTTGGTGGAGGAAAATAGTTTTACAACATTTCAGAAGCATCTGGATGAGCAGTTGAATTACCAAGGTAATAAGGCTACAGACAAGTGCAGGATTAGCATAGATGGGTATTTGATATTTGTCACAAATAAAGGGGCCATTTCTGTGTAATATGACTTCATAGTCCTGTCATCCTTGATTCCATTGGGCCTCTAAAGTTTATTTTCCCTACTGTTGTCCAAGGGACAAATTATTTGCAAAATTTGGAACTGTAAGATGTTCATCCAAATTCTGAATATTATTGTTGTGTCCGTGCAACTACATATCAATTAAATTAAACGCACGCATGCAGGCGATGGCTTTAACTGGAGTGTTCATATTGCAGTGAGAGAGAAAGAAAGATCAATATGCATGTATAGACAACAGTCCATACGTAGTGCTAAGGGGAGTCATACTTTAAAGAAATAGATCCATACATTACACTTCCACCCCCTTTAGATTAATGCAACACAAACTGTATATGTACAAAACATTTAATTTCCCTTTTACCCACCATATTCCAAAATGAACATGCTTCCACAGTAACAATCCATAACTAACTTCACCATACTAAAGATTCAGTCTTCTGGGTGGTGCTCTGTTTCTTTCAGGATAGTGTCTCTGGACCTGTGGACTGGCATCAGGTTTGGCAGGTGTCTTGTCAAAGACAACGTTCCCAGTCGCTGGGGTCATGTTGCAGTCAGTGATGGAATCATCACTGAGAGGTAAGTCCATCTTGTTGGATGCAAGCAACTCTGGTGTGCTCTTCGGTTGAGCATCCAGTACCTGGTCCATGTGACATCACTATGTATGATCTCCAACATCCACTGTGTACATTAGTGATCCAGTTCTTGTAGCTATTCTACTGGCTGTCCACTTGTCTCCTCGGTAATCATGCACTAGGACTTCCTGTTCAATCTCGAATCTCCTTGCTGATTCAATTAGCAACTGGATGAACTGTTTATTCTGCACTTCTCTCCATAGGTCTGGTTTCAGGAGGTCTATACAAGATCTCAAATTTCTGCTCATCAACAACATTGTAGGTATTTGATTTTTGTCGTGTGAACAAAGTTCCAATACACTAAAAAGAGATTGTCCACCTTGTGTTGTGGAGAAATGTCCTTCTTATCCATAGCTTTAATGGACTTCTTGACGGTTTAGATAAACCTTTTAGTTAACCCAATTGTTGCTGGGTGGTGAGGAGTAGTTCATCTGATGTTGTTAGTCTCTTTATTTCCTTAAATGGTCTTTCACATCTTCTAGCTGTTCCCCATTCACTCCTGTCTGCAACAGTGTGTTCAATGGGTGCAGAACTGTAGCAATGTTTGGGACCCATGCTTGTCTATGACATATCCACATCGTGAGAGTTCATTCTTGAAAAACTCACATTTCTGTCTTGTTGCGCACGGACCATACTCACTCAGCCTGGTGAGCATATTACAAAGGTCTGGAGGTGCTCTTCATATTTTTTCCCAGTCACGATGATGTCATCAAGGTAACACTGTGTTCCTGGGAAATCTTGGAGCACTTGGTCCATTGTTCTTTGCCAGAGCTTGGAGCCAAAGACAAGATGATTATACTGGAACAGTCCGTTGTGAGTGTTGATTGTGAGGAACTTCCTGCTTGACTCCTCAGTCTCCATTTGCAGTTAGGCTTGTGACAAGTCAATCTTTGAAAACCTCTCCTGGGCTGCCCAAGATGCAAAAACGTCTTCTATTCATGGCAGGGGATACTGCACAGCAAGCAACACTGGGTTGACGCTCACTTTGAATTCACCATATATGCAAACTACTCTGGCTTTCCCTTTCATATCACCAGGACAATGGGTATGACCCAATCACTCCACTCAACCTTGGAAGGAATTCCAGATGCTTCCAAGCTCGGAAGTTCAGCATCCACTTTAGGACGTAGTGCATAAGGCAGTGGATGTGCCTAATGGAATTTTGGCGTTGCTGCTTTATTCAATTCATTTCTGGATTCATGCCTCTGAGTTTATCAATCCTTTCTCAAACACCCTCTCATTAGCATTATGCAGCTGTTCCAGTCTCTGGTTAGTGCTACCATCTGGGCTGCTGTTACCTGTTGATGCCACACTGAGAGCTTTGATTCAGTGCCAGTCTAGTTGGATTTTTCTCAACCATTCAGGACCAAAAAGTGCTGGCTCTCCACTTTTCAACACGTGAAGTTTGAACTGCTGTGTTTGGCCTCCATACATTAGATTCACTTTCAGTTTGCTTTTGGGAGACACTTTCCTGCCTGTGTAGGTCTTTAGCATTACTGAGGTCTTCTCTAATGTATCTTAGAAAGCAGTCTGTTGTAGTCAGACTCTGAAATCATAGACACCAGGCACATCTAGTGTGATCCATATGATTCTGTGATTTGCTTCAGTAATACTATTCAATTCTCGGCATGACATCTCACCTTTGTCAGGCTCTGTGTGGTCTGATTCTGTTTCACATTTGGTCACATTTGCTTGGTTTTGTGTTTGACACTTTTCACACAGTTGTGCTTTTTGTCTGCCTTGCCACTCTCTCTAAGTGACCTTGTCTGTGACACTTTCTGCAAACTTTTTCCTTGAAGCAACAGTCACTTATATCATGGGAGAATTTGCCACATCAATAACATTTTTGGCTTTTGCACCATTCAGGGACATTTTGTGCATTTCACATTCTAACCTCTTTTGCTATAGTTCCGCTGCATCCTTTGCTACAGTCTCTCATGTGTAATGAACCAGCAGCAATAGATATGAATTTGAGTCGAGCTTTTATAAAATAAACAATGACATTTATTAACCTCTACTCAAAAACATGGAACAGTAAACAAACAACTAACTTAAATGGAAGTTAACAGTGTTATGCGTCTATAGTTATCAAACAGTCGAACTTAAAGACAATTCTTAACAGATCTTACTTAAGCACAGTCCTAAGGTGGTAATTTAATAAGTCCAAGTCATTCCTGAAATACTTGAGAGGAGAGACTTCCCAAACCAGCTTTGGAACAGTTGCTGAAGTAAAGTCGTCACTGCTGACGCATCTCCCAGCCGAAATGCCTTGTCTGAAGATATGACACAGAATACGATTTCTCAGAGTAACTGACCTTTCGACGAAGTGGTCATCACAAACCTTGTAAGGGTTAACAAAATGTGCGTGCCACGTATGGACAGTTCCAAATGTCAGTCACACCTGTAATGCGCCAATTGCTGCTGGTTAATCCCAATCCTTCTGGGGTTCATTCGAAGCTGGTGATTCTTCACTCTCACTCTCTCTTCTTCTCTGATGGCGTAACTACCAACGGTGAATTCCCACCAAAATGAACTATGCAACAACTGCAGTTTTCCCTTATATACCAGTTGGAACATGCCATCACGTGACATCACATCGCCCCACTATCACAAGACAATTACATCATTCCAATGGCACCAGACCATTACATCATTCCAATAGCATAAGACAATTGCATCATGTGCATGAGATGCTCACGGGACAAGTAACACATGATATTGCAATGGTCAATACCTGTTCTAAGGTAAGGTCTCTTTCTGTCAGTAGCCTCTTCTGAGTGCTTTAACTGTACATGCCACATATAAGTCTGTCACTTACTGCATCAAACAGTTCATCTGTAAAGTCACAGTACTGGGAAAGTTTGCGCAGTTCTGCAATGTACTCAGAAATACTTTCATCCTTCGGCTGGTTCCTTTTGTAAAATCTAAATCTCTCAGCTATTGCCAGTGGTTTATGGCTCAAGTGATTTTGTAAAATTGTAACAATTCCATCTAACATCTTGATTGCTGGCTTTTCAGGGATTACTAAATTGCATAAAAGACTGTACATCCTGGCACCCATTAAGCTAAGAAATGAGGGGCTTTCTTTTGCTCATTGATGTTGTTCGCCTTACAATACAGTTCAGCCCTCTCGATGCACAAGTCTCAGCCTTCATTAGCACTATTGAATTCATCAACTTTGCTGACTAAAGCCATTGTCACATTATTTTCACTTTAACTCTCCTAGTTGTACGTCTTTCACTGTGTAGTATACTGTACTCACACGTCCCTTTGTTAGCTTCCATGACAGCATTCTCCATACTGTTTAAATCTTTCCTCTCACCATTTCATCCCATAATTGTCAGTGCAATTGGTGATATTCTCTGACGTTCAGGTTTGTACACGTTGCCAATTTTTTGTGTCTGTGCAACCACATATCAATTAGGAGAAAGGATCACATGCGAGAGATGGCTTTAACTGGTGAATTCACATTGCAGCAAGAGAGAGATCAAAAAATGCGGATGCATAGACAACAGCCTATACATTATGTTAAGGGGAAGTATTGCTCTAAAAGAAATAGATTCATACATCACAAATGTGTACTAAATTATCAGACCGACATCTCTTGCAAGATACCACTGCAATAATGAAAAACTAAAAAATGAGGAACATAGAAACATAGAAAACCTACAGCACAATACAGGCCCTTCGGCCCTCAAAGCTGTGCTGAACGTGTCCTTACCTTAGAACTACCTAGGCTTTACCCATAGCACTCTATTTTTCTAAGCTCCATGTATCTATCCAGGAGTCTCTTAAAAGACCCTATCATTTCCACCTCCACCACTGCCACCAGCAGTCCATTCCACACACTCTATACTCTCTGCATAAAAAACTTACCTCTGACATCTCCTCTGTACCTACTTCCAAGCACTTTAAAACTATGTCCTCTTGTTCTAGCGATTTCAGCCCTGGAAAAAAGCCTCTGACTATCCACACAATCAATGCCTCTCATTATCTTGTACACCTCAATCAATTCACTTCTCATCCTCCGTCGCTCCAAGGAGAAATGGCTAAGTTCACGCAACCTATTCTCATAAGGCATGCTCCCCAATCCAGGCAACATGCTCGTAAATCTCCTCTGCACCCTTTCTATGGTTTCCACATTCTTCCTGTAGTGAGGCGATCAGAATTGAGCACAGTACTCCAAGTGGGGTCTGACCAGGGTCCTGTATAGCTGCAACATTACCTCTTCGCTCTTAAACTCAATCCCACGATTCATGAAGGCCAATGCACCATATGCCTTCTTAACCACAGAATCAACCTGCCTAACAGCTTTGAATGTCCTATGGACTTCGACCCCAAGATCCCTCTGATCCTCCACACTGCTGAGAGTCTTGCCATTAATGCTATATTCTCCCATCATATTTGACCTACCAAAATGAACCACCTCACACTTATCTGGGTTGAACTCCATCTGCCACTTCTCAGCCCAGTTTTGCATCCTATCAATGTCCCGCTGTAACCTCTGACAGCCCTCCACACTATCCACAACACCCCCAACCTTTGTATCATCAGCAAATTTAATAACCCATCCCTCCACTTCCTCATCCAGGTCATTTATAAAAATCACAAAGAGTAGGGGTCCCAGAACAGATCCCTGAGACACACCACTGGTGACCGGCCTCCATGCAGAGTATGACCCATCTACAACCATTCTTTGACTTCTGTGGGCAAGGCAATTCTGGATCCTCAAAGCAATGTCCTCTTGGATCCCATGTCTCCTTACTTTTTCAATAAGTCTTGCATGGGGTACCTTATCAAATGCCTTGCTGAAACCATATACACTACATCTACGGCTCTACCTTCATCGATATGTTTAGTCACATCTTCAAAAAATTCAATCAGGCTCGTAAGGCACGACCTGCCTTTGACAAAGCCATGCTGACTATTCCTAATCATATTATGCCTCTCCAATTGTTCATAAATCCTGCCTCTCAGGATCTTCTTCATCAACTTACCAACCACTGAATTAAGACTCACTGGTCTATAATTTCCTGGGCTATCCCTACTCCCTTTCTTGGATGAGGGAACAACATCTGCAACTTTCCAATCCTCCAGAACCTCTCCCATCCTCAGTGTTGTTGCAAAGATCATCACCAGAGGCTCAGCAATCTCCTCCCTCACTTCCAACAGTAGCCTGGGGTATATTCAGTCTGCTCCCGGTGACTTATCCAACTTGATGCTTTCCAAAAGCTCCAGCACATCCTATTCCTTAATATCTACATGCTCAAGCTTCTCAGTCCACTGCAAGTCATCCCTACAATCGCCAAGATCATTTTCCGTAGTGAATACTGAAGCAAAGTATTCATTAAGTACCTCTGCCATTTCCTCCAGTTCCATACATACTTTTCCACTGTCACACTGGATTGGTCCTATTCTCTCATGTCTTATCCTCTTGATCTTCACATACTTGTAGAATGCCTTGGGATTTTCCTTAATTCTGTCCGCCAAGGCCTTCTCATGGCCCCTTCTGGCTCTCCTAATTTCATTCTTAAGCTCCTTCCTGCTAGCCTTATAACCTTCTGGATCTCTATCATTACCTAGTTTTTTGAACCTTTCGTAAGCTCTTCTTTTCCTCTTGACTAGATTTACAACAGCCTTTATACACCACAGTTCCTGTACCCTATCTTCCTTTCCCTGTCTAATTGGAACGTATCTATGCAGAACCCCACACAAATATCCCCTGAACAAGAGGTAAATATTTCACAGAGAATATGGTGGGTATATGGAAAGAGCTGCTGAAGGAAGTTGCAGAGACAGGTAAAATTACAATGTTTAAAAGACATTTGGAGAGGTATATGGCAAGGAAAGGTTTAGGGGGATATGTGTTGAATGCAAACAAACAGCTCAGCAAGACAACTTGGTTTGCATGGACAAGGTGGGCCAGATGGTTTGCTTCTGTGCTGTGTAACACAATGAACCTATGAAAATAAACATTCGGCATGATTCTTGGCTTTCTGCTTCTTGGACAATTTCACATAATAAATTTGCCAATACCACTTTAAACCTATAATCTTTCCAATTTGTGAACAAGTCAACTGCATATATTGTACAACAAGCAAATGCCTTTTGAAATTCCTGGTATTTATCAAAACTGCTGCCTTTGTCCAACTTTTTGTTGTTTCATCAGAGACAGTCGAAAGTGAACCTTTTATTGCTCATTTGAAGATATATGCAACTGAACTTCTCAAAAACAAAATTAACTGGTGACTGAATTCAATGACCTATCAGGTGGGGGGGATGAATGCAGTGATTTTGCTCTTGATTTTGCTGTTGAGACACATCTTGTTTGACATGCAGATGCTTTCAGATGTGGAAGAAACTGGAGTTAGGCTCACAGTTGGACATCATTTTTATAATTCCCACTGATGCTGGCCCAGTCTGTAACCACAGGTTAAGAAGCAAGACTTAATATAACATTTGAGAACTGCCTCAATGTGGAAAATCAAAGATACAAGAGACCATTTAGCCCATTGCTCTATGCAATTCCATCTTCCGGCTTGGAACAGAAGCCTTGCAGATTGCAACTTTTCAAGTACACATCCAATTATAAGTGATGAACTGTCGCCTGTACTTTTTTCCATCGATGTTGCCTGGTCTGCTGAGTTCCTCCAGCATTTTGAGTGTGTTGCTTCCCCACATACTACCTTAATGATCAAGAACTAGTCTACCTCTGTACTAGAAACTTTGAAATATTCCAAATAGTCATAGCGCTTAAAGTGAAAACTATTTGCCCCATTTCTGTCTTAAATAAGTGACCCATTTTTTTAATATTCTTGCCCCATTTCTGTCTTAACTACATGGCTCCTATACTAGATTTGTTCACAAGGGCAAACATCCTCTCTATAACTACCCTGTAAAACTCCCCCAGCAATCATTGAGGTTGCACAACACTGAAGCAGGTCATTCATTTCATTCTGACCATGCTGACCTACTTGCCCATGTACACTAATCCCATATGCTTGCACTAGGAATGTATCCATTTATGACGTGCCTATTTATGTTTCTTACAAAATGCCTCTTAAGAGAATTAATTATACAGTATCTGATTCCTCCACCGCCTCTAGCGGATATCAACCACACTTGGTGTAAAATTTTTACCCCTCCAGACTCCTACCATTCACCTTAAACCTATGCCATCTTGGTCTTGACGAAGGGTCTCGGCCTGAAACATCGATTGTACCTCTTCCTAGAGATGCTGCCTGGCCTTCTGCGTTCACCAGCAACTTGGATTTGTGTTGCTCCCTCTTGGTCTTGATACCCCTGACACAGGTGAAAGACTTTGACTGTCTACCTAGCTACACCTCACATAACCTTATGTGTTTCAACTAAGTGCCCTCTCACTCATCTAAACACCAGCAATTACAAGCCTAGTCTGTCCAAACTTACCTCATAAACCAACACACCCATTCCAGGTGTCAGTCTTGTAAACATCTCTAAACTGTTCCAATGCATTAAAACTTTTTTAAAAAAATACTGAAAATAACCTAAATTGGTTTCTGTTTCGTTAGCACAATGTTGGCATTTACAGTTGTTTGTAGATGAATTTCCAGGCCATTGGCTTTCAAGGTAGTTAATCACTTGAATTTATATTCTCCTGAAACAATGTGGCAGTGTGTGAAGTTGTCCATGTGAATTAAATCCTTTAAATATGTTCAGCATTCTGACCAACAAATCAAATGAAGATGGCATGGATGTGGTGAGCCTGTTTCTATGCTGTATAACTCTACTATTCTATGCTACTGTCTCTTATCACTTAAAAAGCAAAAATTGTCTATGAAATATTTAAAGTATCCAAGGATTGTATGGAGCATGACGAGGATAGTACTTCACTGTGGCAAGACTCAAGACCAGTCGTTGTATCACCATAGGCAATGAAGCAAAGTTGAACAACCATGGGTGCACCAGGAGCAGTTTCTTAAATGGACAACAAATAGTCCTTTATTAGGAAAAGTACTTGGGATCCCCCTGTGGTAAAAATAATGAGCCTATGGTTTTAATGTGTCTTAGCCCCTGAATATATGAGTTTTGGCCGTGGCACGAAAGGGGAATCCAGATGCAATAGAGAGATATTTTTCAGTCGCTGCAGAAAAAGTGGATGTTAATGTGGAAGAGTTCTGCTCCTCCATGAGGCTATAAAGGGTAATGGATAATCTGCTGCAGCATTTCCAAGCACTGGGGAATGGTGGGAAGGTACTCTGCTCCATGTCACAGGTGTAAAGATTTGTTGAAGATCTACCAAGTGCACATGCTGGAAATGTGTGCTGTTTGTGTGGAGTCTGCATGTTCTTTCCATGACCATGTTGATTCTTTGGATTTCCTTCTACATCCCAGAGTCACAGACTGGCTGGTTAACCAGCTACTATGCAGGTAAGTAAACCAAATGGTGTTCAATGGAAAGTAAGCTTCAAGGGTACAGAGAGGTGGAATGGTTCTGATGGATTTGTTCCACTGTGAGCTAGTATTGGCCCAATGGGTTGAATGGCCTTATGCCTGAGAGCACGTATATCGATGGGTTTATATTGAGGAAATCCTTATCACATTGTAGGAGTACCTTCAGTAGAAAGACTACAACTGTTCGGGAAGATGTTTCACCAGATCATACTCCAGAGCAACTTGAGCTGTAAAATTAATGTTGACATAGAGAGACACAGCAGAGAAAGGGTCTTCTGGTCACTGAGTACACAGCCATTATCAGCCAGTGATTTGAAATCACTCTACACTTTATGGATCCAAGGAAAACATGCAAACTCTGCACAGGGAGCACTGGGGGTCAGGATTGGACCTGGATCTCTGGCGCTGCAAGGCATCAGCTCTACTAGCTGTACCATTGTCCTGTACTCGGCTTCATCTACAAATTGTAATTGTATTAACAAGAACAATGGGCAAGTCATTCAGTCCCTTGAGTTTGTTCATAGCCGATCTACACTCAAACTCTTCATAGGCACTTATTTTCCAAATCTCTTCATGACCTCTTCAATAAAATCTGACCAATGTCAGCGCTAACGCTGACAATCAGCCTAGGTTTGATTGTCAGTTGGGACCTGTGCATTGCTGCCATGTTCTACATGAAAAAAACTGGCAACAGAACAGGAATCACAGAGACAGGGAGGAAGAATAATAGAAAAAGTTGATGCCCAAGGTGGAGTGAGAGAATAAGGAAGCATACACCCCTCACATCCACAATTCATACACACCCATACACATGTACACCTACACAAACTGATATGCATGCATGTGCAATAACAGATAGATGTAAATGTCAGGGTACGTATATGCATGCATATTTGAAAACATATAGAGTACTCAGAGTGTAGAATAAACAAAATGCTCAAACTCTCTTGGTAATTCTCACAATTTTTCTTACAACATAGCAAGTAGCTATTTAGTCTATTAAGTCTTTACAAAACCTTGGAGCAATCTTGCTTCTCCACTTATTCTCCCTCCTCTGCCCATCAACTCTGCTTAATTCTCTTGCCGCCCTCTTTCCTAGGGGTAATTTATAAGAACAAATTAAATTAGTGACTAGCATATCTTTGAGATGTTTTCTTTACAGAGACTTTATAGAAGCAGTACAGTGGCTGCCAGAGATTGTGATGCCAGATGAGATTTTGGAATCAGATACTATTATTATGCTTAAACACTTAAATGGGCAAAGTCTACCAAGATTCAGTCCTAATACAGGCAAATGAGATTACTGTAAATAAAACATGGAACAGTACAGCACAGGACAGACCCTTCAGCCCGTGATGTGTGCTGAAATAATCAAACCAATGACTCCTGTTTAATCTAGTCCTGCCCACTTCCCCACACATTGACCATATACCTCCCTTCTCAGCATATTTATGTGCCTATTTAAAAGTCTCTTGAATGCTTCTATACTATCTACCTCTATCATCACCCTGGCAATGCATTCCAGGCCCCCGCCACTCTGTGTAAAAAGCCTGCATTGCACATTTCCTTTGTAATTTCCCCCCTCTCACCTTAAATATATATTCTCTAATACTAGACATTGGAAAAAGATACAGCCTGCCTACCTTATTGATAACAAATGTAATTTTATAATCTTCCATCAAATCTCCCTTCAGACTCCCACAGCATGAGAAAACAGCCATAACTCATCCAACCTTGCTTCATAGAGCATGTTGTCCAAGCCATGCAGCATCCTGATAAACTTCCTCTGCACAACAGTCTCCAAGGCCTCCACATCCTTCCTGAAAAGGGGTGAGTGAACTGAATGCAATACTATGGATGTAGCCTAACCAAGTGTAGCATAACTTCCTGGTTCCTCAACTCAGTGCCTCAACTAATGAAGCCATATATCTTCCTTACCACCCTATCAACTACTCTTAGAGAGCTGTGCACCTGAACCACAAGATCCATCTGTTCATCAACAGTGTTAAGGATCCCACCAACATCTGCCTTTATGTTGGGTCTCTCAAAAAGCAGCATATCCTACTTGAATAGGTTAAGCTCCATCTGACACTTCTCTTCCCATATCTTCAACTGATCTACAGTATATCCTATGTGATATCCTTTAGTAATCTTCTATGCAATCCACAATACTAACTTTGTGTCATGTGCAAACTTACTCACACAAACTACTGCATTTTCATCCAAATCACTTGTATATATATGACAAACAACAGAGTTCCGAGTACAGAGCACCACGAGCTACAGAACTGCATCCAGAATAAGCCCCATCCACCACTACTCACTACCCAACTGTGTAAGTGGACAAAAGGATTGGCATGGGTGTGTCAGGCAGAAAGGCCCATTTCTGTGCTGTACAACTCAATTACACTACAGCTAAGTAGGAATAAGTCTTAGGGGAAGTATTCAGTTTGCAGCAAACATGTTCGCAATGAGCCATGGGATCTCCTATGCCGTGGTAATAAAGTTGCCAGTGTAGTAAATTTGTGCTTATTTTACATTATTTCTACAAATTATTGAATTACAAGGATATACAAGCATTGCAGTGAGATATAAACAAACTTTCCACAAAACAGTACATAGTCATAGTCATACTTTATTAATCCCGGGGGAAATTGGTTTTCGTTACAGTTGCTCCATAAATAATAAATAGTAATAGAACCATAAATAGTTAAATAGTAATATGTAGATTATGCCAGTAAATTATGAAATAAGTTCAGGACCAGCCTATTGGCTCAGGATGTCTGACCCTCCAAGGGAGGAGTTGTAAAGTTTGATGGCCACAGGCAGGAATGACTTCCTATGACGCTCTGTGTTGCATCTCGGTGGAATGAGTCTCTGGCTGAATGTACTTCTGTGCCCACCCAGTACATTATGTAGTGGATGGGAGACATTGACCAAGATGGTATACAACTTAGACAGCATCCTCTTTTCAGACACCACCGTGAGAGAGTCCAGTTCCATCCCCACAACATCACTGGCCTTACGAATGAGTTTGTTGATTCTGTTGGTGTCTGTTACCCTCAGCCTGCTGCCCCAGCACACAACAGCAAACATGATAGTACTGACCACCACAGACTCGTAGAACATCCTCAGCATCGTCCGGCAGATGTTAAAGGACCTCAGTCTCCTCAGGAAATAGAGACAGCTCTGGCTCTTCTTGTAGACAGCCTCAGTGTTCTTTAACCAGTCCAGTTTATTATCAATTCGTATCCCCAGGTATTTGTAATCCTCCACCATGTCCACACTGATCCCCGGATGGGAACAGAGGTCACCGGTACCTTAGCTCTCCTCAGGTCTACCACCAGCTCCTTAGTCTTTTTCACATTAAGCTGCAGATAATTCTGTTCACACCATGTGACAAAGTTTCCTACTGTAGCCCTGTACTCAGCCTCATGATGCTACATACCATAATAGGCTGTACTCCAGCTGGAACCGGATGAGATATACCCCAGGCTACTATGGGAAGCAAAGGAGGAATTGCTGAGCCTCTTGCGATGATCTTTGTTTGCATCATCAATAGGGACGAGAAGAGTACTGGAGGAATGAAGGGTTGCAAATGTTGTTCCCTTGTTCAAGAAAGATAACCCAGGAAACTATAGACCAGTGGGCCTGACTTGAGTGGTGGGCAAGTTGTTGGAGAAGATCCTGAGTGGAAGTATTTATGAGCATTTGGAGAGACATAATCTGATTAGGGATAGTCAGCATGGCTTTGTCAATAGCTGGTCAAACCTTACGAGCCGAAGTGAATTCTTTGAGGATGTAGCAAAACAACATTGATGAAGGTAGAGCAGTGGAAGTAGTGTATATGGATTTTAGTAATGCATTTGATAAGATTCCCCATGCAAGGGTCTTTCAGAAAGTAAGGAGGCATGGGATCCAAGGAGACTTTGTTTTGTGGATCCAAAATTGGCTTGTCCACAAGAGGCAAAGGGTGGTTGTTGATGGTTCATATTCTGCATGGAGGTCGGTCACCAGTGGTGCTCCTCAGGGATCTGTTCTGGGACTCCTCCTCTTTGTGATTTTTAGAAATGACCTGAATGCGGAAGTAGCAGGGTGGGTTAGTAAGTTTTCTGATGACACAGAAGTTGGGGATGTTGTGATAGTCTGGAGGGTTGTCAGAGGTTACAGCAGGACATTGATGAGAAGTGGCAGATGGAGTACAAGCCGGAGAAGTGTGAGGTGGTTCATCTTGGTAAGTCAAGTTTGAAGACAGAATATAATATTAATGGTAAGACTGTTGGCAGCATGGAGAATCTGAGAGATTTTGGGGTCCATGTCCATAGGACACTCAAAGCTACTACGCAGACTGACAGTGTTGTTAAGAAGGCGTATGGTGTGTTGACATTCATCAACCGTGGGATTGAGTTCAAGAGCCATGAGGTAATGTTACAGCTATATAAGACCTTGGTCAATGCCCGCACCCACCCCCCTTGGAGTACTGTGTTCAGTTCTGGTCACCTCACTACAGGAAGGATGTGGATACTACCGAGAGAGTGCAGAGGAGAATTACAAGGATATTACCTGGATTGTAGGGTGTACTTTATGACAATAAGTTGAGTGAACTCGGCCTTTTCTCCTTGGAGTGACAGAGGATGAGAGGTGACCTGATAGAGGTGTATAAAATAATGACGGGTATTGATCGTGTGGATAGCCAGAGGCTTTTTCCCAGGGTGGAAATGGCTAACACAAGGGGGCATAGTTTTAAGGTGCTTGGAAATAGGTACTGAGTGGATGTCAGAAGTAATTTTTACACACAGAGAGGGGCGTGTGCATGGAATGCACTGCCAGTGATGGTGGTAGAGGCAGATACAATAAGTTATTTTAAGAGCCTCTTAGATAGGTACATGGAGCTTAGAGAAACAGAAGGCTATGTGCTAGGAAAATTCTAGGCAGTTTCTAGAGTAGGTTACATGGTCGGCACAACATTATGGGCCGAAGATCCTGTAATGTACTGTAGATTACTATTTCTATTTCTTTCTCTATTAATGCACAGAAGAAAATTGAAATATCCAAATGTATCTTGAGTGAGTTGCGGAAAAGAACCAGTTGAGACAAAAATTAAATTATATCTTAAACTATGCAAAAAAAATTCCATAGCATGATCAAACTTGAGTGTTAACCATCGAGCAAGTCTAACATTTGGGAATGGGAACTGGAGTGATAATTGAGGTAGATGATCAAAAAATATCTTGTGAGAATACGAAAATAATTAGAAATGTGTGCATAAGTAACTTAATTCCATCAAAGGATGCAGGATATCAAAGGATTATGAACTTGAGTAGATGCCAGAAGTTAATCCAATTGAAACAGCAATTTGCCAAAGCACAATGTTCTGCCGAACTGAATCAATTAGTGACACTTTTCTCCAGTCACAAAATGGGTAGACCATCAACACGATTTTATGAGAAGGTCAAAGAGTTTAAGTAAGACTACAGAGAAATTAAATCTGCAAACCATATGAAAATGTGACTCACTCTTTCTTTTGAAAAAGCAAAGTAGTGACGTGTATGCAAATACACTGTTTATCACTTGCAGTATGGAGGTTGGTGTGGGTGTTAAGATAGATTGAAGACTGGTTATAGAGTCATACTGGCCCTTCTGCACAATTAGTCCATCATCATCATCAGGTGCCATGCCCAGTTTGAGCTTTGACTGCTATGGCCCACACACCCCTGTTTCAGGTCAAGTGGCTCAATTCATTGGTATTCATTTCCAATTCTCTGGCTGCTGTCTCCATCATCATTTGTCTTTGTCTTCCTCTTGCTTTCTTCCCTTCAATCTTTCCCATAATTACCGTGCATTCTAACCCCTCTTTCCTAATCACACGTCCAATGAAGTTACGTTGCCTTTTCATGATCTCATACATTATTTCTCTTTTTGTGTTTTCTCTGTTCATGACATCCTCGATAGATATTTGTTTCGTCCATGATATTCTTTGCATCTTCCTCAAAAACCACATTTCTGCTACTACAATTCGTTTCCTCATGTTACTAGATATTGTCCAACATTCTGAGCCATATAACATAACTGGATAAACGTAACATTTCAGTACTCTGAGGCAGGTTGTCATGCCTAGTTTAGTACTGGTCAGTATACTCTTCATTCTTGTAAAGGTGTCTTTTGCCAACCCTGTTCTTCTTTTGATGTCCAAGTCGCACCTGCCATCTGATGTTACCCAGCTTTCTAAGTTCTGTACTTGTTTTATGTCTTCCCCGTTTATTCTCAGCCTGCAGATAGGATTCTCCATCTTTTTTGGATATTACCATACATTCTGTCTTTTTGCAATTGATAGATAGAACCATTTTTGCACTTTCTTCAATAATTATATCAATTAAGTTTTGTAGTTCTTTCTCCGTACTTGCAGTTAACACAGTGTCATCTGCATATCTGAAATTATCGATGTTTTCACCGCCAACTTTGATTCCCAGGATGTCTCTTATTTTTTGTAATATTGTTTCACTGTACACATTAAATAAATCAGGGGAGAAAACACACCCTTGTCTAACGTCTCTCTTGATTTTCATAAACTGACTCACTTCTCCATCTACTCTTACAGCAGCAGTTCATTCCCAGTACAGATTTCTGATTAGGTGGAGGGCTTTCGAATCTAGATCTAGAGTTTGCTGTAATATTTCAAATAACTTATTGTGCTTCACTTTATCAAATGCTTTTGTTTAGTCGATAAAACAAACAAACAAATCTTTTTGCATTTGAATAGCTCATTCTGATAGTATCCTTAACATTAATATTGCATTTCTTGCACCTTTGTCTTTCACAAAACCACATTGTTCTCTGCCTATTTCATATCTTACTTTTAGCTCTTGTCATCAAAATTCTTAGAAGTATCCTGGTGATGAGACTAATTAAACTTGTGGTCCTATGTATTTTACATTCTATTGCTCCAGCTTTCTTAGGAAGAGTGATAAATACTGATTTTTTCATCTCTTCTGGTATTATTTCAGTCTCATAAATGTCATTGATTAAATCAGTAAGTTTTTCAATTTCATAATCTTCAAGGGCACTAATTCGTCAGGACCTGCTGCCTTTCCTTTCTTCATCTTATTTATTGCATTGCGAACTTCAGATTTTAAAATACTTGGACCTTCAATGTTTTTCTTAATTTCTGGTTTTTTTTGCCTCGATCATCTTCAAACAGTTCCTGAATATACTCAGTCCATCTGTTCATAATCTCATCTTTTTCCATGATGATGGTACCGTCCTTTGCTTCCAAACATCCACCTGAAGAACCGAGGAGCTATTTACCAGTGATATTCTTGATTTGTTGATGTAACCTTTTTGGATCAGTAATAGGGATTCTTTCTATTTGCTCACATTCCTGGTTTAACCATTCTTCTTTGGCTTTTTGACATAAGCTTTTAACTTTTTTATCTAAGGACTTATATTCTATAGGATTTGCTTTCTTCCGTCTCCTTTCTTCCATTAGATTTTTGATTTCATCCATTTATTCTTTGTGCTTTTTTCTTTTTTAGGAATCACTGACTTTGCTGATTCTATCAAGGCATCCATGCCAACCTTAATTGTCATTGAAACTTGTCCTGACCTACCACCCCACTAACCGCCACATCCAGCATATAATTCTCCATAACTTCCGCCATCTCCAATGAGATCCCACCAAGTGCATATTTCCCTTCCCCACCCCCACTTTTCACTTTCCACAGGAATTGCTCCCTCTGCAACTTCCTTATCCACTTATCCCTCCCCAGTGATCTCCCTCCTGATACGAGTAGAACAAGTGCCCTACCTGCCCCTACACCTCTTCCCTCACTGCCATTCAAAGCCCCAAACATCCCTCCAGGTGAGGCAACACATCACCTGTGAGTCTGTTGGGGTCATCTACTGTATCTGTTGCTCCTGGTGTGGCCTCCCGTCTATCAGTGAGACCTGTCGTAGATTAGGGGATGACTTCACCGAGCACCTACATTCCATCTGGCAGAAAATGCAGGATTTCCTGGTAGCCACCTATTTCAATACTACTTCCCATTCCCATTCCAACATGTTAGTTCACGGCCTCCTCTACTGCCGCGATGAGGCCACACTCAGGCTGGAGGAGCAACACCTTATATTCCATCTGGTTAGCCTCCAACCTGAATATCGATTTCTCAAACTTCCAGTAATTACCCCCCTTGTTTCCTTCACCATTTCCCATTCTTCATTCCCCCTTAGATCTTATCTCCTTACCTGCTCATCACTTCCCTCAGATGCCCCTCCTCCTTCCCTTTCTTCCATGGTGTCCTGTTCTCTCCTATCAGATTCTCCCTTCTCCAGACCTTTATCACTTTCACCAATCAACTTCCTAGCTCTTTACTTCACCTCCCCTCCCAGATTCACCTATCGCCTACCACCTTGTACTTCTTCCTTCCCCCTTCCCCCCACATTCAAACTCTGACCTCCTCTTTCTTTCCAATCCTGACGAAGAGTCTCAGCCTGAAATACCAACTGTTTACTTTTTTCTATAGCTGCTGCCTGGCCTACTGAGTTCCTCCAACATTTTGTGTGTGTTACATTGAATTTCCAGTATCTACAGATTTTCTCGTGTCTTTCATCTAAGCTAGTCACATTTGCCTGTGTTTCAACAGGTTCAGTAGGTATACTTAATATTAGAGAAATGTAGGAGGGAGGAGAAGATGGCAGTGTGACGCAGCTCGCAGCGGCCACTCCGGTGGTGATGTCTGTTATCTGTCAAGCAGGGTGCCATACACAATTCTGATTTGATGGAGACAGACGTGAGAGCACGAAGGAACATCTGGTGAAACTTCTGAAATGCCTGTTTCGCTGCCGCTGCTACTGTGTGATCCAGAGTCTCCGGAGGGAAAGGTTCTGTGTCCTCGGCTTTGCTTGTTGCTCGGCTGTCGGGGTGGGGTCGAAGCATTCGGCAGAGATGGTGCTCGGTGCTCGGTGGACGGTGTTGGAGGGCTGGTCGGAGGCTTGAAGTTTTTGGAAGGACTCAGAGTCGGCTGCGGTCGGGTGCTTCCAGTGCATCGGCAAGTTTACGGCGCTTCCGTCTGCGTGAGATGATGGGGCTATCGGGACTTGAGACTTTTTTTTACTGTGTCCATGATCTGCTCTTTATCAAATTACAGTATTGCTTTGCACTGTTGCAACTATATGTTATAATTATGTGGTTTTGTCAGTTTTAGTCTTGGTTTGTCCTGTGTTTCTGTGATATCTTCCTGGAGGAACATTGTATCATTTTTTTAACGCTTGCATTTCTAAATAACAATAAACGAGGACTGAGTGTCCTCATAATCTAATGTACAGGTGTCCCCTGCTTTTCAAACGTTCGCTTTACAAAACCTCACTGTTACGAAAGACCTACATTAGTTACCTGTTTTCGCTAACAGAAGGTGTTACGAGAAAAGGCAGCGCGTGCCCCGAGCAGCCGCTCTGCCCCGGATTCGGAACTGCATTCTCACACGTGCCTGTGAGCAGCCGTTTGCAAGATGAGTTCTAAGGTATCAGAAAAGCCTGAAAGAGCTCGTAAGGGTGTTACACTTAGCGTAAAACTAGACATAATTAAGAGTTTCGATCGTGGTGAACGAAGAAAGGACAAAGTGAGTTTGGCTTGTGGAAGTTGACGAAGATGATGTTGAAGCGGTTTTGGCATCCCATGACCAAGAACTGATGGATGAAGAGCTGATGCAATTGGAAGAGGAAAGGATAACTATCAAAACCGAATGCAGTAGCGAACGGACCGAAGATGAAGTTGTCCACGAACTGAACGTGAAGCAACTGCGTGAGATTTTCGCTGCAATGATAAAGTACGAATTTAATTTTGAAAGCGTACATTGGTTTAGGGCATATTTGCAAGATGGTCTGAGTGCTTGCAAAGAACTGTATGATCTAAAAATGCGTGAGGCTAAGCAATCAAGCATATTGTCATTTTTCAAGCCTTCCACATCAGCGAACCTCGACCTTCGACATCGAGGCAGGCAGTGATAGAAGAAGATGATTTGCCTCCCTGGTGCAAACAGACGACACCTCAGTGTCCCACGACCCCAACCTCCGACTATTCAGCCTAGCACACCATCATCAGTGTGCTCGATGTCTTCCCGATTCCCGTAAGTGATACTACACTGTACATACATTATTTCTACGTTATATTGGCTGTGTATTTTTAGGTGTTATTTGGTATGATTTGGCAGCTTCATAGTTTAAAGGTTACTGGAGACAGTGTTTTTGCCGACGGCGCTTGCACTGTGTTTCTGCCAAGAGCGCTTGTGTGAGATTTTCACTATGGAGAACAGTGCAGGCAATGATTGTGGAAAAGTATTTCTACTTTATATAGGCTGTGTATTTATCATATCATTCCTACTTTTACCACATGTTACAGTTATTTTAGGTTTTATGTGTTATTTGGCATGATTTGGTAGGTTATTTTTGGGTCTGCGAACGCTCACAAATTTTTCCCATATAAATTAATGGTAATTGCTTCTTCGCTTTACGATATTCCAGTTTACAAACCGTTTCATAGGAACGCCCTACCTTCGGATGGCGGGGGAACCCTGTATACAATATGCATACTGAAATTATTTTTCTTCGCAGACATCCACGAAAGCCAAGAAGTCCCCCAAAGAATGAATGCCAGTTAAAAAGATAGAATCCCAAAGCCACCCTCCCAGTTCCCCTTCCCATGCACAAGTTGCAGCAAGGCAATGACCCGCCCCCACCCCCACCAGCAAAAAGCATCAGCACCCTCCACCGAGCACTCAACCGTGCAACAAAGCATCAATAAAGACACAGACTTGCAGTGCCCCGGGAACTACTTCTTCACCCAGTAATTCGACATACCACAGGCTCTCTCTCTCTCTCTCTCTCTCCCCCTATTAAGGGGAAAAAATGTGTCCCTGTTTCAAGATGTTAAAGGTCTGTTGCATTGCTTTTTCCGAGCTCTGCGCCCATAGATTCGGCACCAACAAGGTGCAGCTCTCTGGACATGCAATCCCCGGCAGCTAACCTTCTGTTCCCAATGATCTGTGTTCTCCCACGGTGCTTCAGTCAAGGGCACCGGCCTAGAATTAGCACATTTCAGTCAATGGTTCTAAATATTCCCTATCTATGTACATGTTCAAGCATCTTCTTAAGTGCTGTTAATGCACCTGCCTCAGCCATTCCATGCAGCTTGTTCCATACACTGACATCATCTGGATGAAAAAGTTGTGTCTTGCTTCCTATAAAATCTCTTTCCTTTCACCTTAAACCTATGCCCCTAGCTTTTGTCCCTAGAAAGAAGACTGCTCCTTCAACCTATCTATGTTCCATTTCATCATTAAGGAGAAAACGGTTGGAACAAGTGATTATTTTTCGGGTTGGGATGATGTAACCAACTGAGTATAACCAAGAATCAGTTCTTGGCTTGTAATTATTTAGTGCCAGTCGAAAGTGGCAGAGTGTAAGATTGCACTCAACATCAATAACATGAAAGAGCTGATTGTGGACTTCAAGAAGGGTAAGACGAAGGAACACATACCAATCCTCATAGACGGATCAGAAGTGGAGAGAGTGAGCAGTTTCAAGTTCCTGCATGTCAAGATCTCTGAGGATCTAACTTGGTCCCAATATATCGATGCAGTTATAAAGAAGGCAAGACAGCTATGCTTTATTAAGAGTTTGAAGAGATTTGATATGTCAACAAGAACACTCAAAAACTTCTATAGATGTGTCATAGAGAGCATTCTGACAGGCTGCATCACTGTTTGGTAAGGGTGGGGGAGGGGGGCTACTGCACAAGACTGAAAGAAGCTGCAGAGTGTTGTAAATCTAGTCAGCTCCATCTCGGGTACCAGCTTACAAAGTACCCAGGATATCTTCAGACAGCATGTCTCAGAAAGGCAGCATCCATTATTAAAGACCCCCAGCACCCAGGGCATGCCCTTTTCTCACTGTTACCATCAGGTAGGAGGTACAGAAGCCTGAAGGCACACACTCGGCGATTGAAGAACAGCTTCCTCCCCTCTGCAATCAGATTCCTAAATGGACATTGAACCCGTGAACACTACCCCACTTTTTTAATATATATTATTTCTGTTTTGCACAATCTTTAAGTTATTCAAGATACATATACTGTAATTGATCAAAATATTTATTTATTCTTCTATATTATGTATTTCATTGAACCGCTGCTGATCAGTTAACAAATTTCATAACACATGCCAGTGATAATAAACCTGATTCTGATTCTGATTCTGATTCTATCTGTTTGCCAACAGTATGAAAACAGGTGGAAGGGTGTGTTGTGATAAAGGTATTTGGACACCATTACTTGGTTAAATGAGTAAGCGAAAGGCTGGCTTGTCTAATGAACTGAGGATACTTTCACACTGTTCTGCAGTTTCTCTTCAGTAGTGTCACTGTATAACTCTCAATGACTACAACATCAGCAGGAGAGCCTCGTATAAGCTGACTTATTTTCAAGATAATGGAAGTTCATTCAGAACTGTGGAGCATAGGAAGCACTTTTTGCAGAGGACAGTTAACTTCTGAAATCCTTATCCTGGAGTGTTGTGGAGGCTAGGTCATTAAAGAAGAGGTAAATACATTTTTGAAAAACTGGGAAATTAATAGATATGGTGAACTGGCAGAGTAGTGGTGCCTGAGACAGATCAACCATTGATGTATTTCCTAGCATTCTTATGCAGATTGTTACATCCCTCAAGGAGATCTGTGATTTATTTTGTGAGAATGATGCAATGGTCTTTTGGAGGTCACCTGATGTAATTTTCCTGCCGATGTGAGGTTACGTGATGACAAGTGCACCATGAGTATATAAGGGAAGACCGCAGATGACGCGTTTAGTTTCTAGCTTTTAGATTTCCAGCTAGAACATACTGTGTCTCCGTTTCGGTTGCGTATTTGTTTTTATGATGCAGTTTCATTTTTAAAACGGTTGTTACGTTCTGTTGCAAGGTACAATAGTGCTGGATTGGCAATTTTTGCTAAGTGTGTTGATGTACCTTATTCCAGCAGTAGTATGGGAGAGTGAAGACTTCATCGAAGTACAGGACCCGAAGGATTGAGAGGAGTCAGTTTTGTTTGGCAGTTTAACAAAGGATCGACCTTATTGAGTCTTTGTTGAAGGAGTAGTGACCTGCATCGAAGATAACTCTTGCCAAAAGAGAAAACAGTTCATGAGGGATTTGCTCTCTCTAAAAGAATTAGAGAAATTAAGGTCAGTTGTTTTAAACTGTTTATTTCCAGCATCGGGAATCCTTTGGACAGAACCAGCAGGAAAGTCGCGTCTATGAAGAAATCCTTCTCCAGAGAAGTCTCTCCCAATTGAATGTATAAATCTGTTGGACTTTCGAATTTACCATTTTAAGAACTATATCTGACTTTACCACTTTAAGAACTGTTTTCGCTTTTAACACTTTAAGAACCAGTGCCGAGTGACGATTTGTTGAATGGCTGCATAGCAGTTAACTTCTGGTTAAGGTTTTCGTTTGTATATTTTATCGTTTATCCCTGTTTAATAAATGTTTGTTTGTTTTTATATAACCTGTCTCGATCGATATTCATTGTTGCAGGTTACGTAACAAAATACAATGTACGTACATATGAAGTGAGTTGTCAAGGATGAATGGAATAAGCAACACAAGTATACAGTTCTTCATGTCAGCTAACAATTCACTAATTCTCTGGTTCTACATACCATCAGAGAAACCTTGCACTGAAAACTAACTGTCCCATCCAGCATGTGTTATGCTCCATGTGACAAAATACACACAGACTACCTACTGCACTCAAACACTACATTAGCTACTAAGATATATCATGGGCCAAATTACAGAGACAATTGAAAAAGTCTATGAACTCCTCCTTCCTCCCCAACTTTAATATCAAACACAACTTTTGGAGAGCTCTTTGAAACTGATTTCTGTCATACTGTATAGCAACATCTAGAACTCATATACTGAAAGAATGGAGAGAAGACCTCACTGCATTTAGAAAGTGGAAACAGAACATGTTTTTAATACTTTGCAGGTCAGAAAACGTCTATGCACTCCTCTCAGGATTTTATACATCTCTATAAGATCACCCCTACACACTAAAGGAACTAGTACAAACCAGTTCACCCTCTCTCCATAACTCAGTCCCCTGAATCTTGGTGAATCACTTGTCCTACTTGCAATGTTACTATGTTATTTATTTTAGACAAAAGGACAAAAACTTACACCGTATTTCAGGTGAGGTCTCACAAACAGCCTACACATTTGCAACACAACCTGCATCTTTTTTAAACTCCAGTCCCTTTGCAATGAAAGCCATAATGCAATTTGCCTTCTTATGTACTTACTGGACTTGCTTGACATCACTTTTTTTTAACTGATTCTTGCTCTAGAACACTTGGATTCCTCTGGATTTCAATCAGTTGCACATTTTTTTCCATTTAGATAATAAACCACATTTTGATTTCTCTTACATAACAAAATTCCTCTCATTAAACTCTGCTTACCAGTCTTTTGCCTTCTCACTCAATCTATCTGTGTCCCATTGATGAATCATCGTATCCTTATCACTCATGATTATCCAGAGCATCAAAGGGTATGGGATGAAAGCAGGGGAGTGGGGATGACTGGAAGAATTGGATCAGCCCATGATTGAATGGCGAAGCAGACTCGATGGGCCGAATGGCCTACTTCTGCTCCTATATCTTATGGCCCTATGGTCTATATGTCCTTCCACCTATTTTTGTATCATCGGCAAATTTGGAAAACATACATACTGCTCCTTCCTCTCATCATGAATGTAAATAGTAGACAATGAGCAGATCTCTGTAGTCCTTCACTAGTTACCCATTTCTGGTCTCAAAAGTAGCCCATTTATTCCAAATCTCTGCTTTTTATGAGACAGCCTCTTTTTTTAATCCATTGTTATAATTTAATCCATTCTGTCAAATGGCTTTTTGAAATTTAAATAGACAACTGCTGCAGGTTTTTCTTTATCAGCTCACCATGTTACTTCCTCATATACCCTTATTCACTAGGTTTAATAATATTCAGATGTTCTAAATTATTAGTTATTTTCTGTTTGATTATTGACTTGACTATTTTGCCATTAATAAATGTTAATCTAACTCAAAACCAAAGATATAGTCAAGTTTATTGTCATATGCCCGAGTATATGTTTGCACTGCTGCAATGAAAAACTTACTTGCAGCAGCATCAAGCACACAGCATTAGAAATACACCATTCAAAAGAGGGTAACAACAGATATCGTCCAATAAAAACATACTTCAAATGTCAATAGACAATAGACAATAGATGCAGGAGTAGGCTATTCGGCCCTTCGAGCCAGCACCGCCATTCACTGTGATCATGGTTGATCATCCACAATCAGTATCCAGTTCCTGCCTTATCCCCATAACCTTTGATTCCATTATCTTTAAGAGCTCTATCCATATCTTTTTTGAAAGCATCCAGAGACTTGGCCTCCACAGCCTTCTGGGGCAGAGCATTCCATATATCCACCACTCTCTGGGTGAAAAAGTTTTTCCTAAACTCCATTCTAAATGGCCTACCCCTAATTCTTAAGCTGTGACCTCTGGTTCTGGACTCACCCATCAGCGGGAACGTGCTTTCTGCCTCCAGCATGTCCAATCCCTTAATAATCTTATATGTTTCAATAAGATCCCCTCTCAGCCTTCTAAATTCCAGAGTATACAAGCCCAGTCGCTCCAATCTTTTGACATATGACAGTCCCGCCATCCCGGGAATTAACCTTGTGAACCTACGTTGCACTCCCTCAATAGTAAGAATGTCCTTCCTCAAATTTGGAGACCAAAACTGCACACAGTACTCCAGGTGTGGTCTCACCAGAGCCCTATACAGCTGCAGAAGGACCTCTTTGCTCTTATACTCAATTCCCCTTGTTATGAAGGCCAGCATGCCATTAGCTTTCTTCACTGCCTGCTGTACTTGCATGCTTGCTTTCAGTGACTGATGTACAAGAACACCTAGATCTCGTTCTGCTTCCCCTTTTCCTAACTTGACTCCATTTAGATAATAATCTGCCTTCCTGTTCTTACCACCAAAGTGGATAACCTCACATTTATCCATATTAAACTGCATCTGCCATGCATCTACCCACTCATCCAGCCTGTCCATGTCACCCTTGTGACGAGAATACACATAAATTAAGATGTTTGCTGGCCTGGGCTAGCACCAGTGGTATCAGCAGTTGGTCTGCCACCTGTCCTCAGGGGAGGGAGAGATAAGGAACACAATGACGCAGCATTTGGAGATGTTAATGAAGGAGCCATCAGTCTGGGTATTGTCAAGATCGGCTCCCCGTTTGAACACTGAACTGTTTGAAGTGATGAACAGCCGATACCCCAGCAGGGGGATAAAAAGGGACAGGTTCGCTAAGGCAGGACACACACGACACCCGAGGTAACGAGACCCTGGAAGCGGTGTGCCTCTCACAAGTCGGTAGGAAGTATCGGGCCATAAACGCACAGGGTGGAAAGGTACGATCAGCGGGAACCCGGTGTGTGTCCACCCTCGCTTGGGTGCCGGGTTCACTGCAGAGGATCGACCGCATCTGGAGGAGGGGTCACAGTCGGTGACCTCAGGTGACATCACAAAGGACTCGCCCGAAATCTGCTTGTGAGCAATATCGCAGGTCTGTGAGTGGAACCCGTTTTGGAACGATCATTCGTTCTCGTTCTCTCTCTCTCCCTCCCCCCACATTGTCCATCGCCATGGCAACGATTACTGCGAACAGAACTAAATTGAATTGGACTTTGTGTCACTTTGAAATTGGTCATTTACCCCTAGACAACGATAGTACTTGGTTGATCCTGTTATCTTAATTCTGTGCACATGTGTGTTTATCATTGCTGAACTGTTGCATTTATTATCCTTTCGATTACTGTGTTGCTTGTTCAGTAATCCAGACTCCAACTGATTGGTCCATTTCTGCTGGTTTGGCAACCCAGTTACGGGGTACGTAACATAAGTGGGGTTCTCGTCCGCGATTTTGAACGCTAAATTTGGGACGGAGTAAGTTGATTGGGTCAAAATTCCCGAAAGAAAGAAAAGACAAACAGCAGAAATGGAGGCTGAGGAATTTATAAAGGCACCGACCTTGGAGGCATTAGAGGATGCCAGGAAATCGGAATTGGTAGCTGTGGCCAAACGGTTGAATCTTGCTAAGGGGAAGTCGACAATGAGGGGAGAGGAGATACACAGAGCTATCGTAGAGCACTATGTATCAAAAGGTGTGTTTCCCCAAGGCGAGCTGGAGGTGGGGTCTATTGAAAAACCTGCCGGAGACGCGGTACAGGTGCAGCTTGAAAAACTGAGACTCGAGCATGAGTTCCGGGTACGACAGTTGGAGCGAGAAGAGAAGGAGAGAGAGTTAGAAAGGCAAGAGAGAGAGAGACAGTTGGAGAGAGAAGAAAAAGAGAGAGAGAGAGACAGTTGGAGAGAGAAGAGAAAGAGAGAGAGAGGCAGTTGCAGCGAGAGGAGAAACAGAGGGAAAGGGAATTCGAGTTGGAGAAGTTAAAGATAAGGGCCGAGCAGAGGCTCGTGCCGAACCAAGGTGGAGGGTTCCGGGCGACCCAGGAGGTTAGGCTGGTTCCCCCATTTGACGATACTGACGTGGATCGGTACTTTCTCCACTTCGATAAAGTGGCTATAAGTCAGGACTGGCCGAGGGATAAGTGGGTTGTTTTGCTTCAGAGTGTACTGAAAGGGAAAGCCCAAGAAGCTTACTCAGCTTTGTCCGCGGAAGATGCCCAGAGGTATGAGGTGGTGAAAGAGGCCATCCTCAGGATTTATGAGTTGGTCCCGGAGGCATACCGGCAGAGGTTCCGGAATGCGAGGAAGCAGTGGGACCGCATGTATTTAGAGTTTGCCTGTGAGATGGAGACATATTGTGAGCATTGGTGCGCCTCAAAGGGGGTAGAGGGGGATTATGACAGACTGCTACAGCTGATCCTGATTGAGCAGTTTAAAGGTTGTGTCCCTGAGGGTATGAGACCCTACCTAGATGAGAAAGAGGCATCCACGTTAGCCGCAACTGCTAAGTTAGCGGATGAGTATGCGTTGACGCATAAAATGAAGTTTGCCCCGAGTAAAGGCTACCAGAAGGATAGTCAGGACAGCGGGGAGAGTCCGCCGGAAAAGTCAGAAAGTAAGCCGGGGACTAGTGAGAAGGATAAGGTAGACCGGGAGCAGTCTGGCAGGAAGTCTCCTGGGGTCGTCTGTTATAATTGTGGGAAAGTCGGACACTTTGCGTCCAGGTGCTTTGCCCCAAAGAAGGAGACGGGAAAAGGGAAGACAGCGATTTTGACTGGCTGTATCGAGCTGGTACACGAACCGCTAGGGAAAGACAGGTCTGCCAAAGTTCAGGAAGGGCGCGAGAGGTTTATCTCGGCCGGATTGGTGTCAGTGAAGGAGGGGTTAAAACCAGTTCCAGTGCGGATTTGGAGAGACACGGGAGCGTGTCAGTCACTAATACTGAAGAGTGTATTAGAGTTTGGCTCAGAGACCCAGACTGGGGAGGTAGAGGTCAAAGGTGTTGGGGAAGGGATAGAGTCAGTCCCTTTGCACCAGATACACTTACAAAGCAACCTGGTCTCTGGACTAGTCACGATCGGGGTGAGGTCCGAATTACCGATGAAAGGCGTGGAAGTCTTGCTCGGTAATGACCTCGCTGGGGGAATCGTGTTCCCAGTCGTGAGATTGACAGGTCAGCCTGCCAGCATTGAGGCCCCGCCCATGGACTCACAGGTTCATCATGGGGCTGCGGTAGTAAATTTAGCTGAGATGTTTCTGCCAACCTTGTATGAGAAGAGGATAGAAAATGAAAAGAAGGAGTGTAGTGAGGGAGCTGGGACAGACGTAGCATTAGCCAGGAAAGAATTTGTGCAAACGCAGGAGCGAGACGAGGGGCTGATGGTTTTGGCAGAGACAGCTCTCTCTGACACAGACTTGACAAGGGAACTAGTAGGGTATTGTGTGGAGGAGGAAGTGCTAAGGAAGCAAGGGAAATCCAGTACCGTGCCCGCAGATGAGGAATGGGGGGTGGTGCAAAAGAGTTATGGGGATGAGGTTTTTAACCTGGCCCACAAGGTACCCCCCGGTGGACATTTTGCGGTGCTAGAGAAAACAGTTGGTGGAATCATGAAAGAGATTTACCGGCTGCCCAGGTGGAAGGATGTTATTGATTATGGCCGATGCGAACTGGGACGGTCCCAGGCTTTTGATATGCTAACAAACCTAGTCAGGGTTAGCGTGGACATCAATGAATGATGTCCCCCCGATAAGAGAGAAAAACCATTTTGAAAAGATGAGTATGGTATCAACCAGATGGGAGAAGGCTATTGTTTTGGCCAGGTCTGCTGATAAGGTCTCTCCCTTAATCCCCGAACAAAGCAACTCTTTAGAAGAAGTAATTAAATAACTCGCACCCGTGTGTTTGATTGTCCTGAGGCGATGCAAAGAACTGGGACATTGGGGTGTCTGTTACAATAGGCCAACCTAGTAAACAACATCCATATATAATGAATAATTCAGTGACTAAAGTTCTGACGAACACAGAGGTGTGTATTGGCAATTTAGTACGGTTGTCTGAAGCCAGCCTGATAGTGAACCTTGAAAAAAATGAGTTCGGCCACATGAAGGTCACTTACCTGGGAATTGTGGTGACACAGGGGCAGCTGGCAGCGATGCAAGCTACAGTGCAGGCTATCGCTGACCTCCCAACCCAGACAGACAAGAGGGCCCTCAGAAGGCTCTTGGAGATGGTGGGGTACTGCAGGAAGTTTTGCAGTAACTCTGCGGTCACTACCCCCCCCCCCCCCACTAAGCCCTTGCGAGAGAAAACTAAGTCGGAATGGGACGACCCTTGTTATTGTGGTCCGGGACAAAACCAAATGAGAGGTTACATTGATCGCAATTCATCAGTGTTTTTGGCCACTATGAAGTTTGCTGAGTTGGAGCCTGGTCTAAGGGATTATTAATAACAGATATAAAAGGGACGGAAAATGTGATTGCTGACTATCTGTCAAGGTGTTAACAACTTCAAACTCGCTGTGTTAGCCAAATAGCTGATAAAGATGTATATTTGTGTGTGTATCAAATAATGTATTCATGTTTGTAATTTTTACCCGGGTAAAAATCCTTAAGGGGGGGAGTGTGACGAGAATACACATAAATTAAGATGTTTGCTGGCCTGGGCTAGCACCAGTGGCATCAGCAGTTGGTCTGCCACCTGTCCTCAGGGGAGGGAGAGATAAGGAACACAATAAAGCAGCATTTGGAGATGTTAATGAAGGAGCCATCAGTCTGGGTATTGTCAAGATCGGCTCCCCCTTTGAACCCTGAACTGATTGAAGTGATGAACAGCCGATACCCCAGCAGGGGGATAAAAAGGGACAGGTTCGCTAAGGCAGGACACTCACGACACCCGAGGTAACGAGACCCTGGAAGCGGTGTGCCTCTCACAAATCGGTGGAAAGTACCGGGCCATAAACGCACAGGGTGGAAAGGTACGATCAGCGGGAACCTGGTGTGTGTCCACCCTCACTTGGGTGCTGGGTTCACTGCAGAGGATCGACTGCATCTGGAGGAGGGGTCACAGTCGGTGACATCAGGTGACATCACAAAGGACTCGCCCGAAAGCTGCTTGTGAGCAATATCGCAGGTCTGTGAGTGGAAGCCGTTTTGGAACGATCATTCGTTCTCGTTCTCTCTCTCCCTCCCCCCACGTTGTCCATCGCCATGGCAACGATTAGTGCGAACTGAACTAAATTGAATTGGACTTTGTGTCACTTTGAAATTGGTCATTTACCCCTAGACGACGATAGAGCTTGGTTGATCCTGTTATCTTAATTCTGCGCACATGTGTGTTTATCATTGCTGAACTGTTGCATTTATTATCCTTTCGATTACTGTGTTGCTTGTTCAGTAATCCAGACTCCAACTGATTGGTCCATTTCTGCTGGTTTGGCAACCCAGTTACGGGGTACGTAACACCCTGCATTCTCATAACATCCTCCTCACGTTTCACACTGCCACCCAGCTTTGTGTCATCAGCAAATTTGCTAATGTTACATTCCTCACCAACAGAGCCACCCCACCCCCTCTGCCTATCTGTCAACAGATGCTAAATTGCTTTGTTTAATACTTCCAAAGAAAAAATGCTTAAACAATTGTCAAAAATCAATTAGAAAAAAAACAAAAATATATTGCTACATTACCATTTACTGTTAGATGGGTTTGAGTGGAAAACCAGGAGGTTATGTTTCAGTTTCATAGGACATTTCTGAGGCCTCCTCTCGGTAACGTGCACATTTATGCTTTGGAAGCCATTCAGAAAAGGTTTCCTTGACTGATACCTGGAATCAATGCGTTACTTATAGGTTTGAGATGGACAGGGTAGGCTTTTAACCGCTGGAGTTTATATAAGAGAGAGGATACTTGACTGAATCATGTAAGACCGTATGACCATAAGATACCAGAGCAGAATTAGGCCATTTGCCCCATCGAGTCCACTCCGCCATTTCATCACTGTTGATCCAATTTTCCTCTCAGCCCCAATCTCCTGCCTTCTCCCCTTATTCCTTCATTCCCTAACCAATCAAGAATCTATCAACCTCCGCCTTAAGTATACATAAAGACTTGGCCTCACAGTGCCTGTGGCAAAGAATATTACAGATTCACCACCCTCTGGGTCAAAGAAATTTCTCCTTATCTCCATTCTAAAAGGACGCCTCTGTTTTCTATAGGAAACATCCTCTCCACATCCACTCTATCAGGGCCTTTCAACATTCGATAGGTTTCAATGAGTTCTCCCTTCATTCTTTTGAATTCTAGGAATACAGGCCCAGAGCCATCAGACGCTCTTCATAAGACAAGCCATTCATTCCTGGGATCATTTTTGTGAACCTTCTTTGAACCCTCTCCAGTTTCAGCACATCCTTTCCGAGATAAGGGGCCTAAACCTGCTCAAAATACTCCAAGTGAGGGCACATCAGTACTTTATACTTGTTTTTATATTTTCGTCCTCTTGAAATGAATACTAACAATGCATTTGCCTTCCTCATCATAGACTCAACCTGCAAATTAACCTTTAGGGAATTCTGCACAAGGACTTCCAAGTCCCTTTGCGTCTCAGTTTTTTGTCTTTTCTTTCCATTTAGAAAATAGTCAACCCTTTCATTTCTTCAACCAAAGTGCCTGACCATACACACTTCCCAACATTGTATTCCATCTGCCATTTCTTTCCCCGTTCTCCTAATCTGTTGCCTCTCTACTTCCTCAAAGCAACCTGCCCCTCCAGCCATCTTGATATCATCTGCAAACTTTGGAACAAAGCCATCAATTCCATCATCCAAATCACTAACATATAATGTAAAAAAAACTGGTCCCAACACAGACCCCTGTGGAACACCACTAGTCACCAGCAGCCAATCAGAAAAGACTCCTTTTATTCCCACTCTTTGTCTCCTGCCAATCAGTCACAGTTTTATCCATGCTGGAAACTTTCATGTAATACCATGGGCTCTTAGCTTGTTCTCATGTATAACACCTTGTCAAAGGCCTTCTGAAAATTCAAGTACACAACATCAACTGATTCTCCTTTGTCTATCCTGCTTGTTATTTCTTCAAAGAATTCCAAAACAATTTTCAGGGAAGCTTTTCCCTTGAGGAAACCATGCTGATTACAGCCTATTTTATAATGTGCCTCCAAGTACCCTGAGACATCATCCTTTATAATCAACATCTTCCCAACCATTGAGATCAGACTAACTGGCGTATAGTTTCCTTTCTCAGCCTCTCTTCCTTCTTGAAGAGTGGAATGACATTTGCAATTTTCCAGTCTTCTAGAACCATTCCGGAATCTAGTGATTCTTGAAAAATCATTAACCGGCCACCTTTTTCGGAACTCTGGGGTGTACAACATCTGGTCCAGGTAACTTATCTACCTTCAGACCTTTCAGTTACCCAAGAACCTTCTCTCAAGTTATGGTAACTTCACACACTTCATACCCCCGACACCTAAAACTTCCACCATACTGCTAGTGTCTTCCACAGAGAAGACTGATGCAAAATGCTTATTCAGTTCATCCACTATTTCATTGTCCTCCATTGCTACCTCTCCAGCGTCATTTTCCAACTGTTCAATATCCATTCTTGCTTCTCCTTTACACTTTATGTATCTGAAGAAACTTTTGGTATCCTCTTTAATATTATGAGCTAGGTTACTTTTGTATTCCATCTTTACCTTCTTAATGACTTTTTTAGTTGCCTTCTGTCTGTTTTTAAAAGCTTCCCAATCTTCTAACTTCCCACCAATATTTGCCCTATTATATGCCTTCGGCTTTTATGTTGGCTTTGACTTCTCTTCTCAGCCATGGTTTTGTCATCTTTCCTTTAGAATCCTTAAAGGTGTTGACAGGATGAACGTGGAGAGAGTACAACCTTTGGGAGAGAATCTCAAACTCATTCAAAAATTTTTAATTTTAAAGTTAAATTTAAATTGTAAATTTTATTTAAGATGACATCATAGATGTCATCCATTTTAGGCAGCTGAGGTGATTTTTCTTTTCCCTCTCAGAACGCCTTTGGAGCTCACTTCTTGTGGGGGTGGTGGTGTGGAAGCAGTATCTTGGAGCACATGAGGCAGAGATAGATAGATACTTGATAGGTGAGGAGGTGGAAAGTTACCACGGAGGTGAGAATGCAGAGTTTGCAGTCAGATTATCCATAACCTTATCAAATTGGAGCAGGCTCAAGGGACAAATGGCCTAGCCCTGTTCCAACTTTGTATGTTCATAGGTAAGTTCAATCAAAAAACCTTTAAAGTGCTAAAAAGCAATGCAAAAACATTACAATGAAATAAATCGATCACTGAGTGGAGCTAAATGATTGCTGTGCCAGCCTTCCCCAGAACAAGGGATCTGAAGCAAAGTGCATCCAGAACCTCTCCTCAGCAAAATGGTGATTCCAGCAAAGAAGCAAGTGTCTGATGTGCTGGCATTGGTCTGTTGGGTGGGATTGCTGACACTGCTTTCTGAAATCACCTGCACACTGAATGAATACCACACTAACATGCAAAAAAACTGTACAAGAATTGAAAATGTATCAGTGAATAGTTAATATGATTTCAAAAAAGGAAAAAATTCTTCTCAATATTGAATTCTTTGAGGAATAACAGGAAAGATAAATAGCAGTAATACGATAAGCAAATTGTATTTGCATTCCCAGAAGACCAAAGTGAATGGGTTCCAGGAAACAGTCATGTAACATTTAGCAAGCTGGCTAAAAGGAATTTAGAGAGGAAAATCCCTCTGATTGGAAAGAATTGAATTCAGTTGGCTTTATAACTTACATTCTTCATATACATGAGGAGTAAAAATCTTTACGTTATGTCTCTGTCTAAATGTGCAAAGCGTAATTTATAGTAATTTATAATAAATAAAATGTACAACAAAATAACACAGAAATACAGTTGTGTCAGAATAGATTAATCTGTCCGATGGCATTGTGGAAGAAGCTGTCCCAGAGCCTGTTGGTCCTGGCTTTTATGCTGCAGTACCGTTTCCTGGATCGATGCAGCTGGAACAGTTTGTGGTTGGGGTGACTCAGGCCCCAATGATCCTATGGGCCCTTTTTACACGCCTGTCTTTGCAAATAGTGAGAAGTTCACATCTACAGATGCACTGGTCTGTCTGCACCACTCTCTGCAGGGTCCTGCGATTGAGGTAGGAAAGTGGTAGGAAGAGGAATCTTATCAGGATCAGCACTGAGACCATTGTTGTTCACCATATCCTCAAACCGCTTGAAATCAGAAAATAGTTCTCTCCATGTGTGTCCAGCATCTGCAATCATGTTTTTCTAGGGACCTTCCTGCCAGGGCCTGCTGGTGGTTTTGGTATTGCAGCCCATGTGCAAACAGCATGCTTCATTCAGAGACTGCTCTGGCTCTTCCGCATCCCGCACCATCCCCCTCCTATCATTAGAGCACCCACTTATCCGTTGGCAGCACACCCCAGGGATCAGAAGACTGTTGATTTGTAATGATCTGCCTTTTTACGGGCTGATTAGAAAACTGTCTGTGAAAACTTAGGATAAATTAATTGAGAAGGCAGCACCAGAATCTCATAATCAAAGGTCTCACTCTTTCAGGGACTTTCATAAGCAGTATTACAGTGAACCTAACACAACCTTAGAACACCAGAGGATAAAATGCCCTGAACAGCGGATAAGGCTCTCTAGGCTTGCAGTGGGATCCGGACCAGCTGGAAAATTGGGCTGAAAAATGGCAAATGGAATTGAATACAGTCAAGTGCAAGGTGTCACATTTTGTGATGACAAGTTAGGATAGGTGTTACACAGTGAATGGCAGGGAACAGGGGAGTGCAGTAGAATATAGCGATCTAGGAATACAAATTCATAATTCCTTGTAAGTGGTGTCACAGGTAGATATGGTTGTTAATTGAGCTTTTGGCACATTGGTTATAAACCAAAGTATTGAGTACAGGAGTTGGGATGTTATGTTGAAGTTGTATGAGATGCTGGTGAGGACAAATCTGAGCATTGTGTGCAGTTCTGGTCACCTATCTACAGGAAAGTTATCAATAAGATTGAAAGAGTACAGAGAGAATTGATAAGGATTTTGCCAGAAATTGAGGACCTAAACTATAGGGAAAGGTTGAATAGGTTAGGATTTTATTCCCTGGAGCATAGGTGAATGATGGGAGGTTTAACAGTGGTATACAAGATTAGGAGGGGTGTAGATAGGGTTAATCCAGGCAGGCAATTTTTTAAGATTGACTAATGAACATTCTCCATGATATTTAACTTCTAAGAGCAAGCAAAAAGCAGGGATAGGTAATGAGAATTAAAAAAAAAATCATGTATGTGGAATACAAAAGTAGAAGAAACAATATGACCCTTTACCATGTGACTGGTAAATAGAAATAGTCATCCACTGGAAGAGCTCACTCAGTCAAAGATTGAATACCAAATAGTGCAAAGGAACATAAAGAGACAGGAATGCATGGCCTCAGATTCATGAAAGTAGCAGGAAAACTACTGTGGATGTGCTTAATAAGCCATACAGGGTACCAATTTATAGGCCTTACAAACACAGGGATTATTATTAAAATTATAATATAAATTAAGTAAGTAGTGCAAAAAAGAGCAAAAATAGTAATTTAGTGTTCATGGGTTGGTTCACTATCCTTGCAGAAATCTGATGGTGGAGGGGAAGAAGCTATTACTAAAATGTTAAGTGTGTGTCTTTCGGGGCCTGTTCCTCCTCTCTGATGGCAATAGTAAAAAGAAAGCCTGTCGTGAATGATGATGCTCCTTAATGATGGATGTCACCTTTTTGAGGCATCACCTATAGAAGGTGTGCTCAATGCTGGGGAGACTAGCACCCGTGAGGGAGCTGGCTGAGTCTGCAGTTTTTCCAGTCCTTTTCAGTGGCCCCTCTATACCAGATGATGCAACTAGCTGGAATGCTCTCCACAGTACATCTGTAGAAACCTGCTAGCGTCTTTGGTAACGTACCAAATCTCCTTAAACTCCTAATGAAACATAGATGCTAACGTACCTTTTTTTGTATTTGCATCAATATGTCGGGCCCAAGATAGGTCTTCAGGGATGCTAACACACAGGAACTAGAAATTGCTCTCCCTTTCAATTACTGATCCCACGATGAGGACTGATGTTCCCTCGACTTCTCCTTCCTGAAGCCTACAATGAGTTCCTTGGTCTTACTGACATTAAGTGCGAGGTTGTTGTTGCGACACCACTCAACCACCTGATCTATCTCACTCCTGTACGTCTCCTCATCACCATCTGAGATTCTGCCAACAACAGTTGAGTCATGTACAGAGTTTATAGATGGGGTTGTGTTAGAGCTGTGCCTAGCTACACAGTCATGGTTATTGAGAGAGTAGAGCAGCATGCTGAGCATGCATCCTTGAGGTCCACCAGAGTTGATTGTCAGCTTGGAGGAGATGTTATTTTCTATCTGCACTGACTGTGGTCTCCCAATGAGGAAGTCAAGGATCCAGTTGGAAAGGGAAGTACAGAGGCTCAGGTTTTGAAGGTGTTGATAAGTACTGAAGGGATAGTGGTGTTGAATGTTGAGTTTTAATCGATAAACAGCCACGTGATGTAAGTACTACGGTTATCCAGGTGGTCCAATGCCAAATGGAGAGCAGGTGCAATTGCATCTCACTGTGGAAGTAGGCAAATTGAGGCAGGTGGTAGTTAAGTCTAGGCATGACCAACCTCTCAAAGTACTTCATCACAGTAAATCTGAGTGCAACAGGGTCATAGTCACTGAGGTACGTCACCCTGATCTTCTTGGGCATTGATATGATTGTCACCCTTTTGAAGCAATTGAGAATCTCAGAGATTGAAAATGTCCGAGAACACTCCCACCAGTTGGTTGCCACAGGTTTTCAAGTGCCTTACCAGTTACACTATTAGGGCATGATGCCTTGCACAAAATGAAAAATGTTCTGACATTGGCCTCTGAGACAGAAATCACAGGGTCACCAGATGCTGCAGGGATTTGCACAGGTGTAGTATTATTCTCTCTTTCACAGTCTGCATAAAAGGCAATGAACTCATTGGGAGTGAGGCATCACAGCCATTTATGATATTAGGTTTTTGCCTTGTAGGAAGTAATGGCTTTCAAATTCTGCCAGAGCAGATTTATTTCCGATTTCATCTCTAACTTCAATCAGAATTGTTTTTTTCACTCTTAGAATAGCCTTCCTTGGTTCATAGTTGGATTTCTTATAGAGTTCTGGATCACTGCTCTTGAACATCATAGTCTTCAGCAGACAGTGAAGCTCTTGATTCATCCATGGCTTCTAGTTTGGGTATGTCCAGTGTGTGTTCAAAGGCACACATTCATCCACCTAAATCTTTATGAAGTCCGTGACAACAGAGACAAATTCCTTCAGATCGAAGATGAATCCCAGAATATTGTCCAGTCTACCAACTCAAGGCAGTTCTTTAAGCATTGCTCCACATCCCTTGACCATACCTCTGCGCTCTTCCCTGGTGCTGCCAATAGAAGTACAGCCAGGTAGTCAGACTTGCCAATGTGCAGGTGCGCGATGCCATGATGGTGGTGTGACAGAGATCAAGTGTGTCGGTTCCTCTGCTTCCACAGGTTATACGCTGGTGGTTGCTGATCACAGATTTCTTCAAGCTGACCGGGTTGAAATCCCCTGAAAATATCAGGAAGGCTTCAGGGTGCATTGTTTCATGACTGCTGATCATAGTCCTCAGCTCCCCTAGTGTTTGCATGGTGGAATTTTAGATATATTAGCCATAAAAGGATTTTATCAGAGGTGTGCAATTTGAGATTGTACAATGACATAGCAAGTAAAGGTTCAGCCATGTATTTCCATGACCAGGGCTTAGCCCTGACCTCTGGAACTGTCAGTGTGGAGTTCATGCATTCTCTCTGTAACTGCATGGATTACCTGAGGGTAATCCAATTACATCCCAGATTCGAAAACTGTGCAGTTTGGTAGTGACCACTGAAAATTTTCCCTGGAGTGCAAGTGGGTGGCAGAGTTCAGGAGAGTTAATAAGATGTGATCAGAACAGAATAGTGGGATGAGTGTAAATGGGTGCTTGATGGTAACCGTGAACTTAATGGAAGAAAACATCTGATTCTATCCAACAAGATAGATAAAGGGCCTTCAGCCCACTGACTGCACCAATTATCAAACACCCATCCACAGGAAACCTACATTACACCCATCTAATTCTCCCCACACATCCTACCACTCACCTACAAATTGATGGGCAATTTACAGAGGCCAGTTACTCTCCCAACCCACCAGTCTTTGGGATGTGGGGGAAAACAGGATCACACAGAGAAAATCTATGCAGTTACAGGGAAAGCCTACAACTCCACAGAGACAGCACTGGAGCTTAGCCTTGATCCAGATTTCTAGAGCATTGAGACAGCAGCACCACTGTGCTGCATGAATCTGTGATCATTTAGAAAAATTGTCTGGGCTGTGGTTGTTTCCTTTGGAAATGGAAAGCCTGAGAAGTCATTGTGGAGGTATAAGGAAGAGTCATGCCCGGGCAAGGTGAACGGATGTGATCATATCCCACAGCAATGAGTTAAGTAACTGGAGAAAATGCAATTAAATTAATTGGTTGGGGAGAGAAAACTCACCCAGTGAGAGGTGCCTAAGACATTTGCAAATTACATCTGGATGATCAGTTGAAGAAACATATCCTAGAGACTGAGAACCAGACAGTGAAATGAGGCTGTCTGACTTCACAGTAGCTGATTGGATACAAAGAAATGAGTGACACCCCTGCATGCCCCACCCCCACCCATACAGTGCGCCTTAACACTTCCAAGCAGTTATACCTCCCAGGAAGAATCAAATTGTCTGTATTTCCTTCCTCAAGAAAAGTGTTTGATGCGTAACTTGATGGAGTACTTTAAAGAACTCGAAAGCATTTGGAAAGCTTGACACATGCCTCTTCTTTCAGGCAAGAGCTGAAGTAGGCGACATAAAATACAAGCGGTTTGCAAGAAATTCCCCAGAGAACTGAAAGGGTCTGGTCAAGTGTGAAACTCACTGCCTAGGCATCAGTTGAGAGGTCAACAGTAACATTCACATTGGAGAAAGTAGAGAGAATAACATGAGGGAAGGTAAATGGAGGCTCAGGTGAAACATATGTACATGGCAACAAATGACGGTTTTTTAAAGGACTGTAAGATGCATTGGGATAAAAAATATATAAAATGTTCCCTGCATTTATATCAACAACAATGTAGACCATGATAAAATCTCACTTCCTTCTGGGTATTTTCCACTTCCAAGATTCTTTTGAAGAACTTGTTCCTCCAACAGTAAGCATGAGTGAGATCACTGACAGTAAAATGACTTGTGGTTGATGATTCAGAATGCTAGCTAAATAAATTCAGATACTTATTTCAAACTGTTGGCATCCTTTGACAACTGACTGACTATATTCTGTTCCATCTGTCTATTGCATCATTCAAACTCTCACCTTTACCACTTCCCCACTTATAGTGTGGCTCCTGGAAGACGGTTCTCCAGACTGACATCGGTATTCATTTTTTACCTTTTCAAAGGACGACATGTTCAAATATGGCATCATTCTTCAAGGAAACTGCTAAGCTTTAAAACTTCAAAATTAATTGAAAGAAAACACAGGAGAGCCAGGGATAACGTGTACATTTAGTTTCGTATTAATTTAGCAAGGCGCGTACTTATGACATAGTGGCCTGATGACCTATGTCATTCACGTGCATTTACACGCAACCCATAATTAATTATGTAAACAAACAAAGAAAGCTTAATTAAACAATATTCTTACAATATTATTCAAATATAGCAAAAATATTAAATACATAACATTCCTCCCTGCTTGGCTATCAACTCCATATAGAACGCATCTCAACTATAGTATACTATATAATACAAATACTATGTAGACATCCATAGCATTGTAAGTTTTAAGTTGTCCCATTCAGGCCCAGAGATTTAATCACTGTGGAAGTTTTTTCAATGGGATGATGTCTTCCCTGACAAGTGGGGGTCACGCTGCTTAGCAGGTGAGACCTGGCTGGAACTCAATCTTGGGTTCTAGGGCCTCCTCTGTGATGTTTATAGGAATTGAATCTAGGACTGCAGGAAATGTTTCTGACAGGTTTTAACACTTTTCTTCTCCTTTCTTCTTTATTCTTCAAGATCCTCTTGGCATCTTCATGCATGGCAAGCAGTTCAATCTGCTGATCTATCCCAGGCCACCAGACAAAGCTTCAAGCCAATGCTTTCATTTTGACCATGCCTAGATGACAGGCATGCAGCTCCTCAAACACTTTAGCTCTCAGTTTGGATGGCACAACAAATTTCAATCCCCACATAAGACAACCTCCAAAGGTAAGTTCATCCCAGCCTAGTAAAAATGGAGAAACTGGAGCTTCCGTTACACATTCCAGACATTTGGAGTGGCCATGTAGACCTCAGATAGTGTGGGGTCTTTTTTGATTTCCCTTTGGACTATCTCTGCAGTAAAAGGGAGATGTTTGATTTGCATTAGGGAGAATACGTTAAGAGGAGTGTCCTCTTTTGTAAATTTTTCAGGTATTTCCTTTTCCAAAGCACTAGATTAGTCACCCTCTTGAATTTGATCTTGTAACCTCCACAAGAAACAGAGTCTATCTCTGCATTTGTGTTGCTGCTATTAATGAAACATCCTTCTGTGGATTAAAAATGGACACCAGTGGTTGATGATTGGTAATGAGGGTAAACTCTCTCCCATACAAGGACTGGTTGAAATATTTTAGACCCAATACCAGACTCAAAGACTCTCTGTAAATCTGTGTGTAATTTTTCTCTGCACAGATAAGGGAAAGTGATGCAAAAACTATGGACAGTCACTTCCATCACTCATAACGTGTCATGACTGCAGCTATTCTTTAAGGCGAGGTCTCACAAGAAAGCTTCACCGGATGATGTGTCAGTACAATGCCTGACATCATCATTTCCTTTACCTTGTGGAAAGCCACCTCAAACTGCTTTGTCCAATACGATTTCTTCCAATCTCTAGCAATTTCAAGGGATGGAGCACAGTAGCCAGGTTTGGCAGAAACCTGTTATAGTAATTGACAAATCCTAAAAAGGGTTGCTACTATGACATGTCCTTTGGTCTTGGTGCATCTAACTCTGCTTGAATTTTCTCAGCACACTTGTGTAATGCTTGTGTGTCAATGGTGTGACCACAGTATGTGATGCTTGGTTTAAAGAATTCACACTTGTTACATCATGCTCTGGGCCCATAATATTTGAATCTTTTTAACATAGTCTTGAGATTTTGGAGATGTTCCTTCTCATTCTCACCGGTAACAATGATGTCATCGAGGTAACACTGAGTGCCTGGACACCCTTTCAGCACCTGGTCCATAGCTTTCTGTCAGAGTACAAATACAGATGCTACTCCAAAAGTTAGCCCATTACAGTGATAAAGCCCTTTGTGAATGTTTATGGTGAGAAATAATTTAGACCCTTCTTCCATCTCCATCTGTAAGTAGTCCTCAGCTAAGCCCACTTTATTGAAATGATTTCCTCCAGAATGATCTGCAAAGATATCCTTTATTCTGAACAGAGTGTATAGATCTACTTTCAGTACTGGGTTGATGGTGACCTTAAAATCACCATAGATCCTAAAAGACCCATTGTTCTTGGCTACTGGAACCATTGGTTACCCATTGGGTCTACTCAACCTTGAAAAGAATTCCTTCAATCTCCGTGTGATCTAGCTCACTGGCTACTTTATCATGGTTGGAATAAGGAACCAGGTGGGCTTTGTAAGACTTGGGTATGGCATTTTCATTTAACAATATTTTACTTTTGATATGTTTTGAGTTTTCCAATGCCATCCTTGAACACTGCTGTGGTATCATTAAGTACCTTTTTTTTAATTTGCTTTCAGTTGGCTCTGTTGGAGGGAATGTGGCATACAAAAAGGTGGAAAGATCTCCAAACAAGTTGTAGTTGTCCTAGCTACTCACAGCCCTACAATGCTGGCCATTGTGTTTTTACCACATAAAAGCCCAAAGTGGCTTGATGTTTGTTGTATTTCACCATTATGAATGCCATTCCAACAAGAGTTATCTTTTCTCTAGTATAAGTTCTTAGCTGGATATCTGCAGGCTTTAGTTCAGTATCTTTGAAATGCCATTCAGATTAATTTTGTGAAATGATTTAAAAAGCTGAGCCAATCTACTTTAATTATTCTGCCATTCACTTCTGGTGTAAGCCACATTGCTTGCCTATTGTTAGTTTTCTCTTTATAAATCTCAAGGCTATTCAGTCCTGCGTCAATCTCATCATTTTGATCTTTATCAACCTGACTTTATCTTTTTCTCTTCCCTGTGCAGTCCATTTATTTTCGTCTGCCCAACGTGCTCTTTGTAAGTGTTGTACTTTGTTGTGTTTTCTGCAAGTTTCACCTATAAACCTGTATTAATCTAGTGTGTAAATCTGTATTAATCTAGTGTATGTGAGTCCCAGCCACAATCGTAATACAATTTGTTTGGCTAGGCAGGTTTTTGTTTATACATAATTTTGTTCATGCTCAATTTCATTCCTGACTACAACTCAATTGTATCTCTGTCTGTGGTTTCCATTGATACAGTAATTTCAACTGCTCTTTTTAATATGAATTGTGCTTCAGTTAGGGAGCCATTTTTGAATGCTTTTTTGTACAAACTAAACAATCTCCTAGTGCATCTTTAAGCCCATTACTGAACTGGCAATACTCAGACAATTTCTTCAGTTCAAACATGAAAACTGAAGTGGACTCCCTTTCCTTTTGATTTCACTTATGAAACCTAAAGGATTTTACAATCAACAATGGTTTTAGTTCTAAATGTTCCTGCATTCATGGGTTGGCTTCACAAACGAAGATTTAGGAAGGGGGCTGCCCATGTCTTCTGTAGGCTCGCAGGCCAATATGGGACAGGCAGGCCCAGCCACAGCGGCTGCAAGGGAAATTCTGTTCTGGGTCTTGTGCTGCTGTGTCACGATTCTTCCTCCTTCTCCTTTTGTCCACAATGCCAGCCCTGCGTGCGTTCTCGAAGGAGGAGACAGACTGGTGAATGGTGTGTTGCCAGGCCTGGCGATCGGATGCTAGATTAGACCACTGGCAATGGTCAATGTGACAGGCACCAAGGGATTTCTTCAGACAGTCCTTGTAACTCTTCTTCAGTGCCCCTCTGTGACAGAGGCCACTGGAGAGTTCACCATACAGCACAATTTTGGGCAGGCGATGATCCTCCATCCTGGAGACATACCCTGCCCAGCGCAGCTGCGTCTTCAACAGCATGACCTCGATGCTGGTGACCTCCGCCTGTTCGAAGACTTCGATGTTGGTGACGAAGTCACTCCAGTGGATATTGAGGATTGTGCGAAGGCAGCACTGGTGGAAACGCTCAAGGAGTCGTAGGTGGTGACGGTAGGTGACCCACGACTCAGAGCCATACAGGAGGGTGGTCAATACAACGGCTCTATACACGTTGATCTTGGTGCCTTTCTTAAAATGCTTGTTGTTCCAGACTCTTTTGTACAGCCTGCCGAATGCACTGTTTGCCATTGCCAGTCTGTTGTCAATCTCTTTGTCGATCTTGGCATCTGACGAGATGGTGCACCCCAGGTAGCTGAACTGGTGGACTATCTTCAGCTCTACCTCACCGATGGTGATGCGGGGAGGGTGGTAATCTTCCTGAGGTGCAGGCTGATGGAGAACTTCTGTCTTCTTCAAGCTGACTTCCAGTCCGAAGAGCTCAGCAGCCTCTGTGAAGCAAGATGTTATACACTGCAGGGCTATCCCTGTGTGGGCAACAAGGGCAGCATCGTCAGCGAAGAGTAGCTCTCAGTTGAGTTGCTTCAATGTCTTGGTGTGGGACTGTGATCACCTCAGGTTGAACAGACTCTCATCGGTGTGGTATTGGATGTAAACACCGTCCTAATCATCAAGGTCTTCTGTGGCCCTTTTCAGCATCATGCTGAAGAAGATGGTGAAGAGAGTCGGCACGAGGACGCAGCCTTGCTTTACTCCGTTGCCTATTGGGAAGGGTTCTGAGAGATCGTTATTGTGTCTGACTTAGCCACGCCGATCTTCATGTAGCTGGACGATCATGCTGAGGAACTTTGGGGGGCATCCCAGTCGTTCCATGATTTGCCACTGACCTTCCCTGCTCACAGTGTCAAACGCTTTGTGTAGGTCAACAAATGTCATGTACATTCCTTTGTTCTGTTCCCTACATTTCTCTTGGAGCTGCCTGAGAACAAATACCATGTCGGTGATGCTCCTGTTGGCTCTGAAGCCACACTGACTCTCTGGGAGGCGTTCTTCTGCTATGATGGGCACCAATCTGTTCAGGAGCACTCTTGCAAAGATTTTTCCTGAGATAGAGAGCAGAGTTATCCCCCGGTAGTCGGAGCAGACGGACCTTTCCCCCTTGTTCTTATACAGGGCGATGATGACTGCATCATGGAGATCCTGTGGTAGTTTACCTTGTTTCCAGCAGCAGAGAAAGAACTCATGGAGTTTGGTGTGTAATGCTGGGCCCCCATGCTTCCAAATCTCAGGTTGGATTCCATCAACTCTGATGTTGGAGAGAGTTCAGAGAAGATTTACAAGGATGATTCCTGGAATGCAGGGGCTAACATATGAGGAGTGTTTGTCGGCTCTTGGATTGTATTCATTAGGGTATAGAAGAATGAGAGGGGATCTCATAGAAACATTTCGAATGTTGAAAGGGTTGGACAGAGTAGATGTGGAAAGTCTGTTTCATAGAGCATAGAACATAGAATAGTACAGCACAGTACAGGCCCTTCGGCCCACAATGTTGTGCCAACCCTCAAACCCTGCCTCCCATATAAGCCCCCACCTTAAATTCCTCCATATACCTGTCTAGTAGTCTCTTAAACTTCACTAGAGTATCTACCTCCACCATTGCCTCAGGCAGGGCATTCCACGCACCAACGACTCTCTGAGTAAAAAACCTTCCTCTAATATCCCCGTTGAACTTCCCACCCCTTACCTTAAAGCCATGTCCTCTTGTATTGAGCAGTGGTGCCCTGGGGAAGAGGCGCTGGCTATCCACTCTATCTATCCCTCTTATTATCTTGTACACCTCTATCATGTCTCCTCTCATCCTCCTTCTCTCCAAAGAGTAAAGCCCTAGCTCCCTTAATCTCTGATCATAATGCATACTTTCTAAACCAGGCAGCATCCTGGTAAATCTCCTCTGTACCCTTTCCAATGCTTCCACATCCTTCCTATAGTGAGGTGACCAGAACTGGACACAGTACTCCAAGTGTGGCCTAACCAGAGTTTTATAGGGCTGCATCATTACATCGCGACTCTTAAACTCTATCCCTCGACATATGAAAGCTAACACCCCATAAGCTTTCTTAACTATCCTATCCACCTGTGAGGCAACTTTCAGGGATCTGTGGACATGTACCCCGAGATCCCTCTGCTCCTCCACACTACCAAGTATTCTGCCATTTACTTTGTACTCTGCCTTGGAGTTTGTCCTTCCAAAGTGTACCACCTCACACTTCTCCAGGTTGAACTCCATCTGCCACTTCTCAGCCCACTTCTGCATCCTATCAATGTCTCTCTGCAATCTTTGACAATCCTCTACACTATCTACAACACGACCAACCTTTGTGTCGTCTGCAAACTTGTCAACCCACCCTTCTACCCCCACATCCAGGTCGTTCCCTTGGTGGGTGGGTCCAGGACAAGAGGCCACCATCTTAGAATTAGAGGGTACCCATTTCAAACAGAGACAAGGAGAAATTTTTTTAGCCAGAGGGTCATGGATTCATAGAATTCATTGCCACATACAGCTGTGGAGGCCCGATCATTGAGGGTGTTTAAGGAGGAGCTTAATAGGTATCTAATTAGTCAGGGTATCAAGGGATATGGGGGAAAAGCCAGAAATTGGAACTAAATGGGAGAATAGTTTAGCTCATGTTGGAGTGGCGGAGCAGATTCGATGGGCCGAATGGCCTACTTCTGCTCCTTTGTCTTGTGATCTTGTGAACTCCTGCTGCCTTGCCACTTTTCAGCTGCTCTATGGCCTTGACTGTCTCTTCTAGGTTTGGAATCTTGTCCAGTTCTGTTTTCTCTGGCTGTTGTGGGATGCGATGAATTGCTGAGTCTTGGACCATGCGGTTGGCACTGAAGAGAGTCTGGAAATGTTCAGACCGTCGGTTCAGGATGGACATCTTGTCTGTAAAGAACGCCTGACCGTCTGCACTGCGCAAGGGACTCTGGTGCGAAGGGCCGTACACTGCTCTCAGGGCTTCATGAAACCCTCTGTAGTCACTGGTGTCTTCGCGAAGCTGAGTTCTCTTTCCGAAGTTTGTCCACCACACATTCTGAATCCCTCAAAAATTGTGCTGGAGGTTGCTGCATACAAGGTGGAAGGCTACTTTCCTGTCAGAACAAGACGGCTGAGCAAGGTGCGCCTGGTGGGCGGATCTCTTCTTTGCCAGCAATTTTTGGATCTCCTGGTTGTTTTCATCGAACCAGTCCTTGTTCTTCTTTGTGGAAAACCCTAGGACTTCTTCAGCGGTTTCCAAGATGGTGGTTTTTAGGTGTTCCCAAAGCACTTCCGGAGAGGAGTCTGTGGGGAAACTGGGATCCTGAAGCCTCGACTGAAGATTTGTCTGAAAGTCAGCTTTCATTTCAGCTGACTGGAGGTTGCCAGCCTGGATCTTCTTCCTTGGAGCGTCTCTTCTCTTTGGCTTAGGTTTAAAACGTAGACTGAGCTTACAGCGGACAAAGTGATGGTCTGTGACACTCTGCGCTGGGCATCACTCGGGTGACTAAGATGTTCCGAAGGTCTCTCTGGCGCACCAAAATGTAGTCTATGAGGTGCCAATGCTTAGACCGAGGATGCATCCAGGTTGTCTTCACACTCTCTTTCTGCTGGAAAATGGTGTTAGTGATGGTGAGTTGCTGCTCCGCGCAAAACTCTAACAGAAGGTGCCCGTTGTCGTTGCAGTTTCCAACACCATGTTTGCCAAGTACTCCTTTCCAGGCTTCTGAATCTTGGCCTACTCTGGCATTGAAGTCGCCAAGGATGAGAGGTTGCGCAGATCAGTGTAAAACTTGTTCTTTTCTGCAGGATCCACCTGAAGAATGGGGGCGTACATGCTGAAGAGTGTGGCATGCTGCTTGGTTCGAAGTGGGAGGTGCATGGAGATGATGCGGTCGGAGTGACCCGTTGGCAATTTTTCAAGTTTGGAGGCAATAGAGCTCCTGACCATAAAGCCAACGCCAGAAGGGCGTCTCTCAGTCTCTGGCTTGCCTGACCAGTAGAGGGTGTAGCCAGCGCCATGTTCTTGAAGGTTGCCTTCCTCTGGGAAGCAGACTTCACTGACAGCAGTGATGTCGACATTTAGTCTTGAAAGTTCATGCGCACCTAGAGCGGAGCGTCGTTCTGTATCAAGCATGGTTCTGATGTTCCAACGTGCAAGCTTTAGTCCTTGCACTCCTTGTGAGGCAGGTGTGTACCGATTTTTTTTGTTGTTGTTCGACCACATTTGACCACCTTTTCTAGGCCACTCTCCATGTGGAGCAATCAGTGTTGTCCCTGGAGAAGGCTGCTTGGTCGGTCAGGTGCTGCCGAATGATATCGCCGTCTCCAGGGTCAACATCATACGACCCATACACCTGAACCGCCTGCACGCAGGATCAGAATTGCAGCTTCCAGTGTCATCTTCCACCTGCCATTTTCGCCCCTTTCCCATCGCTGCAGGGCTTGATGAATGGTTGGAGAGGATGGTCATAGATATAGGTGTGTCCTTCGGCCTGCGCAATGGTATTTTAGGTGGAGTGTAGTGTACGTGGTACTGGCCCCACCCTTTATACCCGGGGTTCATCTGCCATAGCCTAACAAGCTGGGACAGTGACAGCGAGGTCCTCGGGTCGTAGGATTTACGTCGGAGTGTCCTTCTCCGAGGTGGATGGCCTGACAAGGCTAACGAGCCCCACCTGCCCGGGTTTGGATTCAGAGTTGTCCTCCTCTTAGGCTGGCTGCCAACTAAGGCTAACGAGCCCAGCCAACCCATCCAGTTATACCACCGGACACTCGGTCATGCCATGGCGTCGCAAGCTCGGTGGAAACGGGGGGCACTGACGTCCGTTCCTGCATTACTTTCTCGATATCAGCAAAGCTCACTTCAGCTAGTTTGGTTGGAACAGTGAAACATGGAAGCAAATTGTATGCTTTCCCACCTATCATATTCAGCTAAAATGGAGCTTGTTTCTCATTGGCTATTTCAACACTTTACAGTACCAGCAATCTGGTTCAATTCCTGCCACTGCCTGTAAGGAGTTTGTACATCCTCCCATACTGCTTGGGTTTCCTCCCACTCTCCAAAAATATACTGGTCGGTAGGGTAATTAGTCATTGTAATTTGTCCTGTGATTGGGCTAAGATTAAATGGGAGTATTGTTGGGCAGCATGCCTCAAAGGGCCAGAAGGACGTAGTCTGCACTATAGCTCAATAAATAAATAATAATATTTAGAATGTTACTCAAATATTAAATACACAACCAAAAAGGTATTTGCAGCCTCTGTGTAATCTGGATTGATACTTATGGGTGCCTCACAGCCATTGCTCAAAGGACTGTGGATAGGTGATGAGGTCCACAGAGGGAAAGTGGACAGAAAAGGGGGTGAGGAGCACCAAAGGGTGGTGGTGGGTAGGTAAGGAGAGAAAGTGAGCGAGGGAAATGGTGAAGGAGGAGGGGCATTACCGGAAGTTTGAGAAGTCAATGTTCCTGCCATCAGGTTGGAGGCCTCCCAGGCAAAATATAAGGTGTTGGTCCTCCATCCTGAGTGTGGCCTCATTGCGACAGTAGAGGTGGCCATATCCAAAAGGGAATGGAAAGCGGAATTAAAATGACAAAGCAGTCTTCCATTCTACGTCGGGCCTCACCAATATGCAGGAGGTCTCACCGTGAGCACCAGATGACCCCAACAGACCTACTGGTGAGTGTCTCCTCATTTGGACTGCTGCACTGAGCACCTACACTCCATCCGCGAGAAAAAGAAGGATCTCCCAGTGGCCACCCATTTGAATTCCACTTCCCATTCCCATTCCAACATGTCAGTATATGGCTTCCACCATTGTCACGATGAGGCCACATTCAGGTTGGAGGAGCAACACTTTATATTCCATCTGGGTAGCCTCCAACCTGATGGCATGAACATCAATTTCTCAAATTTCTAGTAATGCCCCCCCTCACCCTTCACCATCATGGGCACCTGTATGGGTCCTAGCTATGCCTGTCTTTTTGTTGGCTTTGTGGAACAATCTATTTTCCAAGACTATACTGGTATCCGCCCCCCACTTTTCCTTCGCTACATCGACGACTGCATTGGTGCTGCTTCCTGCATGCATTCCGAGCTCATTGACTTCATTAACTTTGTCTCCAACTTTCACTCTGCCCTCAAATTTACCTGGTCCATTTCCGACACCTCCCTCCCCTTTCTAGATCTTTCTGTATCTATCTCTGGAGACAGCTTATCTACTGATGTCTACTATAAGCCTATGGACTCTCACAGCTACCTGGACTATTCCTCTTTCCACCCTGTCTCTTGCAAAAATGCCATCCTCTTCTCGCAATTCCTCCATCTCCACCGCATCTGCTCTCAGAATGAGGCTTTTCATTCCTGGACGAACGAGATGTCTTCCTTTTTTAAAGAAAGGGGCTTTCCTTCCTCCACCATCAACTCTGCTCTCAAACGCATGGCTCCCATTTCACACATATCTGCTCTCACCCAATCCTCCCACCACCCCACTAGGGATAGGGTTCCCCTTGTCCTCACCTACCACCCCACCAGCCTCTGGGTCCAACATATAATTCTCCGTAATTTCCGCCACCTCCAACAGGATCCCACCACCAAGCACATCTTTCCCTCCCCCCCATCTGCTTTCTGCAAGGATCGCTCCCTACGTGACTCCCTTGTCCATTCGTCACCCCCATCCCTTCCCACCGATCTCCCTCCAGGCACTTATCCTTGTAAGCGGAACAAGTGCTACACATGCCCTTACACTTCCTCCCTCACCACCATTCAGGACCCCAGACAGTCCTTCCAAGTGAGGCAACACTTCACCTGTGAGTTGGCTGGGGTGATATACTGCGTCCGTGCTCCCAGTGCAGCCTTCTATATATTGGTGAGACCCGACACAGACTGAGAGACCATTTCGCTGAACACCTACGTTCTGTCCACCAGAGAAAGCAGGATCTCCCAGTGGCCACACATATTAATTCCACATCCCATTCGTATGTCTATCCATGGCCTCCTCTACTGTCAAGATGAAGCCACACTCAGGTTGGAGGAACAACACCTTATATTCCGTCTGGGTAGCCTCCAACCTGATGGCATGAACATGGACTTCTCTAACTTCTGTTAATGCCCCTCCTCCCCTTCTTACCCCATCCCTTATTCATTTATTATTATTTTTTCCCTCTTTCTTTCTCTCTCTCTTTTTTCTCCCTCTGTCCCTCTCACTATAACTCCTTGCCTGCTCTCCATGTTCCTCTGGTGCTCCTCTCCTCCTGTCACATGAACCTCTCCCTTCTCCAGCCTTGTATCCCTTTTGCCAATCAACTTTCCAGCTCTTGGCTCCATCCCTCCACCTCCTGTCTTCTCTTATCATTTCGGATCTCCCCCTCCCCCTCCCACTTTCAAATCTCTTACTAGCTCTTCTTTCAGTTAGTCCTGACAAAGGGTCTTGGCCCGAAATGTCGACTGTACCTCTTCCTAGAGATGTTGCCTGGCCTGCTGCGTTCACCAGGATCTTGTGTGTGTTGCTTGAATTTCCAGCATCTGCAGGTTTCCTCATGTTTCCGCCCTTCACCATTCCCATTCCGTTTTCCCTCTTCTGTTCCCATTCCATTTTGACATGTCAGTCCATGGCCTTCTGACCTCTCCAATCAGATTTCCCCTTCTCCAGCCCTGTACCTCTTTCACCAATCAATTTCCCAGCTCTTTGCTTTACCCCTCCCTGCCATCCGGTTTCACCTCTCACTTTGGGTTTCTTCCTCCCCTTCCCCCACCTTCTAACTCTGACTTCTCATCTTTTTTTCTCCAATCCTGATGAAGGGTTTCAGACAAGAAATATCAACCGTACTCTTTTCCATCGATGCTGCCTGGCCTGCTGTGTTCCTTAAGCACTTTTTGTGTGTTGCTTGGATTTCCAGCATCTGCAGATTTTCTCCTGTTTGCACAATGTTGTTATGCAAAATTTCAGTATGACTGGAGCTGTTTTGCATGAATTAATCTTGAAGAAGTAAGTTTAATACAACACTTGCCTAGGAATCAAGGATGACTTTCCTGATTCTGAGTCAGAAGGGCACAAATTCAATTCCGAAAGCCTGAATAACAAACAGCTAAATTCTAGATTGAGACTGCACTAGACCCTGCAGCAGAAGCACCAGTAGGTTAAACCATGCTGCTATCGATTCTCCCAAGTGCCACATTATTATCCTGAAGATTTGCTCCTGTGCCTGAGCCAAGATTGATCTGCAAAGCGGAAGATTATTTCTGGAAAGGGAACTGCAAAGTATTCCACTGATCTTCACACTTGGGAAGGAACTGTTACCACCTCAAGGAGCTTCCCTCTTGACTGTGTGATTCTGTGCAGAATAAAAAAAATAACATTTTAACAACGCAAGGTCTCGGCCCGAAACGTCGACTGTACCTCTTCCTAGAGATGCTGCCTGGCCTGCTGCGTTCACCAGCAACTTTGATGTGTGTTGCCAACATTTTAACAAATGGTTTTTCACATTCTTGTATTTGCATTGTTGAGTATGTGACCTTGCTGCACACAATGGCCTGCTGTCTTTCCAAGCCACCCAAGACGTTCCTTCTTCTTATTTCTCCCATCAGAGAGGAGGTACAGGAGCCTAAAGACACACTCTCAACATTTTAGGAAAAGCTTATTCTCTGTCATCATCAGATTTCTGAATGGTCAGTGGACCTATGAACAGTGCCTCAATATTTTTGCTGGTGTTGCACCACGTATATATAGCACTGTGTGCAAAAATGTGTTAGACACATATATACGTATGCCTAGGCTGCCTAAAACCTTTGCACAGCACTGTATTTGTCAACATGGAGTGGAGAGCGAGTTTGTAAATCCGACAGGAGCAAAGGATGTTGGGAATGGCGGGTGGGGACAGCTGCAGGAGAGGTGTGGGACAGATGGCAGACAAGGAGCCTTAGCGTGGGTGTAAATGCACCCAGCCCTGAGACGCTAGGCAAGGTCATTTGGTTCCAAGTAATTGTTTTATTGGACATTACAAAATGTCTCTCTGGTGCTTCCTGCTCTCTCCTCCCTCCCTTACCCTTGCCCTAATCATGATTCCCCATTCCTTGCTCCCTTCCCAAACTCAGTCCACGATAGAGACCCATAGCTGCCACAAAACAACAAATTTCACTATATGCGTAGGTGATAATAAACCTGATTCTGCTAGTAAGCGTTTTGATTGTATCCATATTAACAATTTGGATGTGAATATAAGAGGTGTGACAAATGTTTTCAGATCATATATAAATAGGTAAATTCAGTTGTCAGTGTCAATATATTAGTCAATAATCAAACATGAAATAGCTAATTATTAATGGCACCTATACCAAGGAAGAGTGTAAAACGTTGTTTTGTATGCTATCCAAACAGGTCATTTTATCACATCAGCACATTGAGCTAGTACAAGGAAAAAGCAATGCCAGAATGAAAGATAGGGTGATACAGTTACAGAGAAAGTGAAGTGCAGGCAGATAAGAAACATGCAAGGCTATGACAAGCAGATGGTGATGGCAAATATCCATCTTTTCCTATTAGTGAACCATTTAACAGCGGTATAGAAGCTGTCCTTGAGCCTGATGATACATACTTTTGGGCTTTTATTTTTTATCAAAGGGAGGGGGAGAAGAGAGAATGTTTGGGGTGAGTGAGATCTTTGATTATGTTGGCTGCTTTACCAAAGCAGCAAGGTACAGACAAAGTCCATGGAGAAGAGCCTGGCTACCATGATGTGCTGAGCTGTGTCTACAACTCTCTCTGCAGTTTCTTGCAGTCTCAGGAAGTTGAAAACCAAGATATGAGGCATCAGACAGGATGCTTATCTATGCTATGTCTGTAAAACTTGTTGAAGGTCAAAGGAGACATGCCAAATTTCTTTAGTGTGGAGTGTTGTCTTAGGCTTCAGGAAGATATTGATGGGCAGAACAATGGCAAATAGAATTTAATAGTAGATAAGAACATTTTGGAAGCTGTACCATGGCAATGATATACAAAATGAATGATAGGGCCACAAGGACCCAAAGAAATAGTGCGAACTTTACATACAGTGGGTAATAAGGTTCAACAGCAGGACCAGACAAACAGATTTAAACCTTGCAAATGTTGGTTGGTGTTTATGAAGAATATGTCAGTATGAATCAGTGGATATACAATAGTCCTGACACCTCTTATGCAGAGGGTTCATTAATCTCTATACAGAAAATTGAGCTAAAAAATTTAGGCTGACTTTTCTATGCTGGAGACACCATGTGCCAGGTGAGGTGTTAAACAGAGGCCCTACTTTCTCAATAAGATGTAAATGATGTTTGTGGTATAATTGAGTTTGGTGGGTGACGGTTTAGTAATGGCCAATATGTATCCCTTAACCAACTTCAATTTGACCATTCTACTAGAGGTAGATAAAATGAAAAGATACAGTAGCAGCGGCAGCAAAGCAGGTATTTTAGAAGTTTCACCAGATGTTCCTCCGTGCTGTCATGTCTGTCTCCATCAAATCAGGATTGTTCACGGTACCCTACTTGACAGATAACAGATATTCATTACCGGAGTGGCCACTACTCGCTGCGTTGCGCCGCCATCTTCTCCTCCTGTTTGTAGATGACATCAAGATAGGTGGAGGAGCAGGAAGTGTTGAAGAAACGGAAAGGTTGCAGAGAGACTTGGTCAGTCTAGGAGAATGGGCAAGAAATGGCAGATGAGATACAATGTTGAGAAATGTACGGTTGTACATTTTGGAAGAAGAAATAATCGGGCAGATTATTATTTAGATGGGGAGAAAATTCAAAAATCGGAAGTGCAAAGGGACTTGGGGGTCCTCGTGCAGGATACCCTAAAGGTTAACCACCAGGGTAGATGGGCAGTAAGGAAAGCGAATGCTAAGTTGGCATTCATTTCAAGAGGAATAGTGTATAAGAGAAAGGAGGTATTGATGAGGCTCTATGGGGCACTAATGAGACCTCATTTGGAATACTGTGTGCAGTTTTGGGCCCCCTATCTTAGAAGGGACGTTCTGATGTTGGAGAGACTTCAGAGAAGATGTACAAGGATGATTCCTGGAATGCAGGGGCTAACATATGAGGAGTGTTTGTCGGCTCTTGGATTGTATTCATTAGGGAATAGAAGAATGAGAGGGGATCTCATAGAAACATTTCGAATGTTGAAAGAGTTGGACAGAGTAGATGTGGAAGGGCTGTTTCCCTTGGTGGGTGAGTCCAGGACAAGAGGCCACAGTCTTAGAATTAGAGGGTACCCATTTCAAACAGAGATAAGGAGAAATTTTTTTAGCCAGGGGGTCGTTGACTTATGGAATTCGTTGCCACATACAGTTGTGGAGGTCCGATCATTGAGGGTATTTAAGGAGGAGGTTGATAGGTATCTAATTAGTCACGATATCAAGGTATATCGGGAAAAAACCAGAAACTGGTACTAGATGGGAGAATAGTTTAGCTCGTGGTGGAGTGGCAGAGCAGACTCGATGAGCCAAATGGCCTACTTCTGCTCCTTTGTTTTGTGATTAAAGGGAAGTAACTATTCTTGAACTTGGTGGTGTGAGACTTCAGGCTTCATGGTGGGAAGCATCAGTGATAAATATTGTCTTCGTGAGGCAGCGCATCATGTAGGTACAAATAACCTTTGGGAGGGATACGTGTGAAAAACTGGAGGATGTTAATCTAAGAGAGTTAGAGAGGATCTGAGAGGAATCTTTTTCACCCAGAGAGTGTGAGTACTGCTAGACAACAAGTTGGAAGCAGAGTTGCTGACAGAATTTAAGGGTTGTAGTCACGCGCAGACGCACTACTAAAGAAACACACAGAGGCAAAGAGAGCTGCCCGCAGCTCCCGATGCCGGTTCGAGACCCGCGTGTGCGGGCCGCCACAGGGTCACAAAAGACTGCAGATAATGTAATCTGAAATCAAAACTAAACTGCGGGAGGAACTCAGTGGGTCAGACAGCTTCTGTGAAGGAAAAGGCATTGTTGGCAATTTGAGTTATGACCCTGCAACAGGGGCTAAGAGACAGGATGAGAATGTGGATTTCAAGGCATAGGAGGATATGAGCCAACCATTCAAAGATGAGATTAATACGGATGAATACCCACTGTTTAACATCGATGTGGTGGGTCAAGTAGCCTACTTCCATGCTGTATGATCACATGACTCTAACATTCATGAGTGCTTCCTGAATGCCAATTGGCTGATGACTCCAGGGATAAGAACATTTTGTTATGCAGACTGACTTGAGAAGCCAGGAATGATACCAATGGAACTGAGAAGATTGCAAGTTACCCAATGGAGGTATTTAAATATTCATAAAATGTAAGGAGGAGTAGATAAAAAAGCTCTTTTCATTGGCAGAGGAGCCAAGAACTGGATAGTAGAATGATTGCAATGGTGGCAGAAGGATTTCGTTTTACACATCGAGTAGTTTGATTCATAGAAGGTAGGGCATAGAACATAGACTATAGAACAGTACAGCACAGTATGAGTCCTTCGGTCCATGATGTTGTGTCGACATTTTAACATATTCCGAAGTCAATCCAGCCCTTCCTTCTTGCATCACCCATATCCCTCCATATTTCTTTCATCCATATGCTTAAATGTCCCTAATGTATCTGCCCCTACCACCACCCCTGCAGTGCATACCAGGGACTTACCACTCTCTGAGTAAATAACCTTTCTTTGATATCTCCTCTAAACTTTCCTACTATCACCTTAAAAGCATGTCCTCTGACATTAGCCATGTGCTAACTGTCCACTCTATGTATGCTTCTCATAATCTTTCCAACTCTATCAAGTCACCTTTCACCTCCTCTCCAAAGGAAAAAAGTACCAGCTCACTCCACCTTCCCTCATAAGATATGTTCTCTGATCCAGGCAGTGTGAACTGCCGAGGGCAGTAGTAGAGGCTGATTAAATTGTTGTATTTAATGAGGAACTGGCTAAGTATCTGAAAGGGGTTGGCAAGGTGAGGAGAAGAGGGTTAGGGAGCTGGGTCCACTGGATTTCAGATTGAATTGGCAAAGACTTACATAGAACATAGTCCAGTAGAGTACAGGGATGGCAACTTTGCCTCATGATGACTGTCCTAATTATGATGCAGAGTTAAACAAATACCATCTTCCTGTACATTTTCTGTATCCCCTATAACCCACTCCCTGCCTGTTCAAATGTTGACCTAAGTGCCTTTTAAACCACGATGATATCTACCTCCATCATCACCACACTCACCTCTGGAAACGTGTTCAAGACACCCACCACATCCTGCATAAAAAAAGAAACTTACATCACATATCTCCTTTAAACTATCCCCCCCTTGGTTTAAAGCAATGTCCTCTATTATTTGACAGTTCCACCCTGGGAAAAAGACTGTCACTTATACCTCACATAATTTTCTAAACTTCACTCAGGTGTCTCCTCATCTTCCTAAGTTCCAGGGTAAACAAGCCAAGTTCACCAACCTCTCCTTACTTGCTAACATGCTAGTGAACATCCTTTGCACTCAGTACATAGCTCAGGTCCATAAGAAAATTCTGACCACTTTGACCACTCCTTCTTTTTCTTTGTTCTAATTTTGTTCTTTCTTGTGTAATTTATATTGTCAGTTTAGTTTTTTTCTTATGAACGTTGAGTCTGTAATAGAATGTGTCTGTGAAGATGACGCAAGTGAGCTTTTCATTGCACCTACGCATACATACACTTCTGCATGGGACGATAAACTCAACTTTGAATTTCACTTGCATGGATACTCTTTGGATCCTCTGTGTGAACTCTGCTCTTCTCCTCCTCAGCCCCTGCTCTTCACCTCCCCACAAGACTGTGTCAGAGATTGATAGCACATTGGAGTGAGAGTAGCCATTTCCTCAGGCACTTCCTGATGTTCTACACCAGATGGCTTGCCACAAAGGAAGAAGTGAGAGACAGCTCATCACAGAGAAAACATTACTTTGAAAACAACTCTGTATGTAAATGAAACTGCTTTCAGGGCATGGTTTGCACCTGAGGGAGATTTTCTAGCCAATATTTTGAAAATATTTTGCAAGTAATCCCCTGTTATATTATAAACACGAGAAAGTCTGCAGTTGCTGGAAATCCAAAGTAACACACACAATATGCTGGGAGAACTCAGCCAGTCAGGCAGCCTCTGTAGGAATGAATAAACAGTCGACATTTTGGGCCGAGACCCTTCTTCAGGACTGCCCTATTACAATAGCACAGGGCAAACTGCACACCACTGAAGTTGTTTGTAGCCGATAGAATGATAATGTCTTTTAATGGAAGAAAGTGAAAAACAAAATAAACCTTTGGCTTTTCAGTCAGTTTTATTACTATGAATGTTGTGATCAGTTCGGACCTGAGGACCCTTCAGAACTCAATAAAGGTGCACAGTAATGAGCTGGACAGAGATAGATGTCAATTAAAGCCACATCTATCCCACTGATGGGTTACACCCCAAGTAATTGAGAGACAAGAGATACGATTGTTGTGACTTTGACTAAGATCCCTGTGACCTTTCAAGTCATGGGCAATGTCCTGGATGACTGGCCTGCTGAGTTCCTCCAGCATTTTGTGTGTGTTGCTCTGATTTCCAGCGTCTGCAGATTTTCTCTTGTTTGTGAAGCTATTGCATTGGGGCAGTTTCACTCTTGTGACCTCAGAAGTCCAGGTCCAGTGGTATGAACAAGTGTCACAAACTGGGGTCTTCCTTGGTTGCAGAGAATGACGGTGGCGTCCTCAACACCTCGTCATGCCCTTCGATCTCTACAGAGCTTTGCAGTTTCACCTTCCTGGCTGGTGGATCTTACTGTAGATCTCGTCCACCCAGACCACTGGAGATGACCTTGCATGCTAGGATAGGAATGCCCCTATCTCACCAGGATTTGAGGCCGTCAGCTACCCTCACCTGCCTTAGACCCCCTGTCAAAGTGGAGTACCAGTGTCTGGCTGCTGTCATGTGCAAACTGCTGCTTGGAGCCACAGGTGAGAGCTGAGTGTCCAGCAGAGACCGGAATGGACACAAGACAAGCCCCTTCACCAAATGTGCTACCCCTACATGGACACATATAAATATTATGAAAACTTGGGTTAGTTGTTAGTAAGTTTACAGATGATGCAAGAACTGGTGGTGCTGTGGATTGAGTAGGAGATTGCTAAAGGATACAGCAATATAGATCAGTTGTAGATATGAGCAGAAAAATAACCAATGGAGTTCGATCCAAGCAAGTGTGAGGAGTTGGACTTCTGGAGATCAAATGGAAAGTACACAGTTATGGCAGGGCCATTGACAGTGTTGATGTATGAGAGATCTTATAGTCCATTTGAAAGCTGCTGTGCAAATTAATATGGTGGTTGAAAAAAAGTATTTGGCAAGGCAGTGATTTCAAGAGTCAGCAAGTTATGTTGCAGTTTTATAAAACTTTGGCTGTGTCACATCTGGAGTGTGCATTCAATTCAGGTCTTCGGGGCTTTGGGGATAGTGAGAAACAGATTTACAAGGATGCTACCTGGATTAAAGAGCTGATATAAGGAGAGTATGGACAATCTTGGGTTATTTTCACTGGAACAGTTGAGGCTAAGGGAAGACCTGATAGAAGTTCATAAAATGATTACAGGCATAGATAGTTTGGACAGTAGGTATCTTTTCCCCAATGTCAAAATGCCCTATACTAGAGAGCATGCACTTAAGGTAAGTGAGGGAAAGTTCAATGGAGGTAGGCAGGGCAGGATTTTGACAAAATAATGTCTGCCTGAAAGGCAGAGCCAAATATGACAGTGGTGTTTTAAAAGGCTCTTAGACACATGAATATGCGGAGAATTGAGAGATATCAACTGTGGGTAGGCAGAAGGTATTAAGTGTGGTTAGGCATCATTTGCTTAATTAGTTTGGCACACCATAATGTTCCAGTGTTACACTGTTCTACCTTTTATGTTCTATGTTCGGTGCAAATTCAGCAAGCAGTTAAGACGGTAAATCTTACATTCGCACTCCCAGTGAGTTGATTTGAGTACAGAGGCAAGGACACCCAATTACAGTTATGCAGGGCCTTGGTAACCTTCAGTATTGTGTGCAGTTTTGCTTTTGTTACCCAAGGAAGGACATAGGGAGCACAGCACAGCTCCTCCTAACTGATTTCTGACTGACAGAATGGTTGTATGAAGAGAAATTTGGGCAATTAGGCATATATTCGCTGGAGTTTATAAGGATTAGAGGGGATCTCATAAAAAAAAACAACAAAATTCTAACGGGCTGTTTCAGACTAAATGCTTGAATGAAGTTCCCAATGGCAGGAGTTTAGGACCAGAGGTCACAGAGTGAGGATTCAGCATTGGCCATGTAAGGCTGATATGAGGAGAAATTTCTTCACCCAGAGACTGATAAATTTGTGGAATTCTCTACCAGTAAATGCAACAGAACCCAAAATATTGAACACATCTGGGAAGCTATTGTCGTTAAGGGCAGAGGAATCAAGGGTTAAGTAAAGAAAGCAGGAATAGGGAACAGAATTTGGATGATTAGCCAGGTTCAGAATGAATCACAGAGCAAATATGAAAGGATAAATATCTTGCTTTCTATTTTCTGAGCTGGGAGCCAATGTAAATAACCAAACACAGAGATGGTCAGGCAGCAGGGAGAGGGCTAGGCAGCAGTGCCATCTGAGCTCAAAATTAAGGCAGCAGTGAAGTTGGAGATTATCAAAGATGATTTTGAAATGGTTGAGTTTGATGAGAAGAAGGACCCATCAGAACCCTGAGCTTGGGGGGGTGCAGTGGATGTTTATAGGAGATAGTGAAATGACTTAACTCTAACTGATCTCAAGCCCACATCACAGAAGGGCAACACACACAAAATGCTGGAGGAACTCAGCAAGTCAGGCAGCATCTATGGAATAGAGTACATAGTTTTGGACACAGGAGGGCAGATGAGTTATTCCACTTCTAACATGCAGAGGACATTGATGGGAGCATGATTTGGTTGTTATGTCCAGAACCCAGTCCAACCTTGTTGCAAATAACAGCACCACTGACGACTGACTAAATTAGGACATTCTAACATAGGGTGGGGACATAACTGATTATTCGCTGGCACGCTTCCAGTACTGAACAAGCACTGACAACCACAGTAAAGTAATGTCAATTGCCTCTGGAATTTCTGCAGTGCGCAATTTCCTCCTTTACTGAGCAGCAGTTAGTCTAAAGTTCAAAACACGAGTTCACTGTAACTGAGAGCTAACCTTTGTGCTTTATATAATTACAGTGTCAGAGTGTGGCAGAAGTATCATTATAGCACCATTCTGAACCTTGGTGTCTGTAGGTCTTCAATCAGAATCTAATGTGGTTATTCCAAGCCTCTCAAGGAGAGATTTAATAGGAACCTGAGAGGCAACTTTTTTACCCACAAGGTGGTCAGTATGAGAACGAGATGCCAGAGGAAGTGGCTGAGGCAGGTACATTACCAAGACTTAAAAGGTACTTGGACAAGTACATGGGCAGGAAATGGAAATGGCTTAGATGGGAAACTTGGTGAGCATGGGCTATTTGGGGCTGAAGGACCTGGTTCTACGCTGTGACACCCTGTCTGCAACACAGCACTGTGACCATAATGCACATAATGTCATTGGGCACATCTTTCAGCAAGGGCCCAGCTTGTCAGTGATATAAGGCTGCAGCAGTTAGTGTTGCTGCCTTACGAACCTTGGGATCAGGCTTCAGAATCAGAATCAGGTTTAATATCACTGGCATATTTCATGAAATATGTTGTTTTGCATACCTTCTCCTTGATGGTAGCAATGAGAAGAGGGCATGTCTTGAGTGATGGAGATCCTCTGTGACAGATACCAGCTTCTTAAGGCTTTGTCTTTTGAAGCTGTCATCAATGCTGGGGAGGCTAGTGCCCGTGATGGATCTGGCTGAGTTTGCAACTTCCTGCAGCTTTTTCCAGACCATACCAGATACTTTTTCCCTCCATGTCAGACAGTGATACAACTAGTTAGAATGCTCTCCACAGTACAATTTAAAAGTCTTTGATGACATAGCAAGTCTCCTCAAACTTCTAATGAAATATTGCCACTGTTGTGCCTTCTTCAAAATTACATCAATACGTTGGGTCAGGATAGATATTCAAAGGTTGACATGCAGGAACTTGAAACTGCTTACCCTTTCCACTGCTAAGTTCTTGACGCGGACTGCTGTGGGTTCCTTCCTCTTGACATTCAGTACAAGGTTGTTGTTTCGACACAACTTGACCAGCTGACCTATCTCACTTCTGTATGCTTCCTTGTCACCACCTTAAATTCTGTCATCATCAAATTCATAGATGGTATTTGAACCAGCCACACAATCATGAGTGCAGAGAGAGTAGCGCAAAGGGCTAAGCTCGCACCCTTGAGGTGTGTCTGGGTTGGTTGTCAGCAAAGAGGAGATGTTATTTCTGCTCTGCACTGGACAATATATATGTGTTGTCCAAGTGATCCAAGGCCTAGTGGAGAGCAATGAGACTGCAACCACTGTAGACTTACTGTAGTAGGGAAATTGCAGTGGGCCCATGCTCTTGCTTAGGCAGGAGTTGATTCTGCCCATAACCAACCTCTCAAAGCACTGCATCACAGCAGATGTGAGTGCAATAGAGTGTCAGTCAATGATGCAGCTCATCCTCATCTTCTTGGGCACTGGTGTGATTGCCACCTTTTTGAAGCAGGTAGGGACTTCTGACTGCAGCAGTGAGAGATTGAAGATGCACTTGAACACTCCTGCCAGTTGATTAGCACAAGTTTTCAATGCTCTGCCAGGTACAGCTTCAGGGCCTGACACCTGGTGAGGGTTCACCCTCATGAAAGATGTTTTGATGTTCTGAGACAAAGGCTACAGGGTCACCAGATCCCGTAGGGATTCACACAGATGTAGTTGTATTCTCCCTTTCAAAGCATGCATAAAAGCTTATCTGGGAGTGAAGCATCACAGACAATCATACTGTTCAGTTTCACCTTGTAGGAAGTAATGGCCTGTAATCCCTGCAGAGCTAGAATACGTCCGATTCTATCTCTAAATTCAATCAGAATTGGGTTTTTTTTTGCTCTTAAAATAGCCTTCCATGGGTCATAACTGGACTTCTTGTACAGTCCTGGTTCACCGGTCTTGAATCCCACAGATCTAGCCCTCAACAAATTACAAATCTCCTGATTCATCAATGGCTATTGGTTTGGGTATGTTCGGTATGCTCCCAAAGGCACACACTCATCCACACAGGCCTTGGAGAAGTCAATGTCAACTATAGTGTATTCACTCAGATCCAAAGATGAATCGCTGTATATTAATCTTAGGCTCGGGCACATTGTATGCAGTTTGCACGTTCTTCCTTACTGTGTGACTTCGACAGGTGCTCAAGTTTCCTCTTACACCCCAATGGCATTGATAGTCCACTGTAAATTATCTCTTAGTGTACCAACATGGCAAAAGAATCAAAGGGGAGTTGAAGGACATAATGAGAGGTATACAAGGAAATAAGAAGAAGCTGGTTTATGGCACTGACTATAGAAGGAGTGATGTTATGTTGCAGTTGTACAAGACGTGGGTGAGACCACATTTAGCATATTATGTTCAGTTTTGGACACACTTCTATAGGAAAGATGCCATTACGCTGGAGATAGTTCAAAAGAGATTTATTTTTGCTGGGACTTGAAGTATTTTCTTATGGAGAAAGATTGAACAGGCTGGGATATTTTTCATTGGAGCATGAGAAACTGAAGGATGATCATGTGGAGGTGTATAATATTTTGAGGGGCATCAAGGGAGTGAAATTGCCTGAATCTTTTCCTGGGGTTAGGGAATCTAGAAATAAAGGGCATAGATTTAAGGAAAGAGTGGAAAGGAACCTAAAGGACAACATTTTTTGCCCAGCCAATGCTCTATATATGGAATGAGATGCCAGAGGATATGGTTGAGGCAGGTACATTAACAAGATTTAAAAAGTAAATGGTCAGTTACGTGGATGAGAAAGGTTCCAAAGGTTAGGAGCCAAATGCAAGTGACTAAGACTAGTTTAGATGAAATCTTGATCAGCATAGAGCAGTTGGCCCAAAAGGCCTCTTTCTGTGCTGTAGTTCTCTATCACTCTACTCAGATGGGTTCTGACATAGACTCCATGAGACATGTGCCCACCTTCTATGTCATAGTGAGTTATTTCATGCATAAAAAGGGTCTTGTACAGGGCTTACTTTGGGTGCCAGCTGTGCCAAAGGACAATCCATGGTCTAAGATATTTTTAATGCATATGAAAGCCACAATTGAGCTGCTGAAGCCTTACTGTGCATGCAGTTGGGTGCTTGCTGTGAGGGAGCCCATGTGCTGCACCATACCTTCCAGATGTGTCGGGTTCCATCCTCCCAGCAAAGGAATAAACTCAAGACCACATAATCCAATGGTGGGAAGCTGAGAACTTGGGGAGTGAAGTAGTTGCCACCTCCATCATGCTTCATTAGCTTGACTGGTACAGAAGAAAATTGGCACTCAACCAACTGGGAGAATATTAGGAAACAGAAGCACAAGATTCTGCAGAAGCTGGAATCTGGAGCAGAAAATAAACTGCTGGAGGAACTCAGTGGGTCACGCAGCATCTGTGGAGTGTATGAGTAATTGATGTCTTTGGTTGAGCCCCTTCATCTGGAAACATTGCCTAAAGAGGCAGACCTGAAGAAAAATATCCACAGTAGATTCAAAGCTGAGGTGGTGAGAAGGTTACCAAAGTAATATAGGGTGAGTGCAAATGGCTGCTTTGTGGTCAAAGCAGTCTCGAAGGGCTGAAGGGCATGTGCAGTGACTAAATATTTCTAATTTTTAAGAGCTTGGCAGCTGAAGGTGTGGCTGAGGTTGATGAAGTGGTGAAAATTTTAAAAAAGCTTGAGTGATTACTGAGAATGATTGAGGCTTAGTGGAAGCTAATGGGCTGGGAGGGACAAAGGTTTATAATCAGAAGATACATTTTTCGAGTTGAGGTATTTCAGTACCGGGTTGTGCAATATTTGCAACAGGGACAATGGATGAAGCAAAATGCTCAAGTTAGGTAACCTACCCTCACCAATCTTCTGGATTGGTGTAGGTTAAACAACCGCTTCTACCCCAGGTCTAAAACTATTGAGCTGTGTCGTAGTATGATAAAATGCACTCTTGATCTCAAAATCTACCTTGTTATGGCTTTTCACTTTATTGTCTTCATGCAATGTGCTTTTCTGCAACAGTAACATTTCATTCTGTGTTCTGTTATTGTTTTTCCCATATACTACCTCAAAGTACTGATGTGATGAAATGATCTGTATGAATGGCATGTCCAACAAAGATTTTATCTGTACCTCACTAATAGGACAATAATAAACAAATTACCAATTTGCATTAGAAATTCAGTGAGGGAGCCTTACCAGAAGAGCATTGATATACTTGGCGTGATCTGATAGATGGCATGAAAACAAGTTTTTTTCTGCATGTTTGATAAATAAAACATGTTATGATAAAAAGAATCAATAAAACATTAATTATTTCTCTTCCCACAGGTGCTACCTGCCTGCTGATGTCTTCCACCCATTCTCTGCTTTTATCTGAGATTTCCAGCACCTACCACTTCCAATTTTCAGGAGCATATTGATTCAAGGAAATGAAAAAGAGAATAATTGAAACACAGAGCTCATGTGAACGCATTGCTGTTAACAGTCCAGTTAACATGACCCAGAACAATGATCTAAGCTAAGCACTCTATCCTAGACCAGTACATAGCCAGTTCCACTCCCTGTCATTTTGCAAAGAACAATGCAATATAAATCTTCCTATAGACCACTTGCCAAAATCAATGATCCCAACGTGACTGCCTCAGTTGATTAGGGTTTGCTTTAGTCTGGAATCAGCCGGTTGTAAAATCCTGCCCAAACCCATGAAATGATGTCAATCCAAAAACCTACAGGATAACATCTCCTTCTTGCTGACAATCAACACAGGTATACCTAAATAACATGTGTATATCCCACTGCTCTACTTTCTCTACACTCATGACATTTGTGGCTAGACACAGCTCATACAGACCAAAAAGTTAAGTTACCTGAAACTGTCGAATTCAACATTGAGTCAAAAAGGATGTGGGGACTCAATGTAGATTGGAAGACCGCTTCGCCAAGCTCCATCCGCCAGAAAAAGGGAATCTCCTAGTGGCCACCCTATTAATTCCACTTCCCATTTTCATTCCGACATGTCAATCCATGGCCTCCTGTACTATCACGATGAGGCCACACTCAGGCTGGAGGAGTAACACCTTATATTCTGTCTGGGTAGCCTCCAACCTGATGGCATGAACATCGCTTTCTCAAACTCTCGGTAATGCCCCCCTTCACCATTCCTTTTTCCCTCTCTCACCTTATCTCCTTGCCTGCCCATCACCTCCCTCTGGTGCTCCTCCCCATTTTCAATGGCCTTCTATCCTCTTCTATTAGATTCCCCCTTCTCCAGCCCTGTATCTCTTTCACCAATCAACTTCCCAGCTCTTTACTTCAGCCCTCCCCTCCTGGATTCACCTGTCACCTTGTGTTTCCCCCTCCCATCCCCCCTACCTTCTAACTCTGACTCCTCATCTTTTTTTTCTCCAGTCCTGATGAAGGTTTTCAGCTCAAAACGCTGACTCTACTCTTTTCCATAGATGCTGCCTGGGCTGCTGAGTTCCTCCAGCATTTTGTGTGTTGTGTTAAAAAAGGGAAGACTGATTTCCATGATGCGCTAAGCTGCGCCCACAAATTCCTGCAGTTTCTTGTGGTTCCGAGCACGGCAGTCGCCATACTCAGTCAAGATGCATCTACATAATATGCTTTCTATGGAGCATCTGTAAAAACTGGCGAGGGTAAAAGGGGCAAGCCCAATCTCTTTAGCCTCCTGAGGAAGCAGAGGCACTATTATGCTTTTTTGGTTAAGACATCTACATGGTTGGACTAGGATAGTCTATCGGTGACGATCATGTCTAAGGACTGCTGAAGGAACTTTCAATCTCCTCAACCTCAGTATCATTGATGTAAACAGGAATGTGTGCACAATGCCTTTCCTGAAGTCAATGACCAACTATTTTGTTATACATGATATTCATCATAGATTAGAGAGAAAAGAGATAGGGGAAAGAATTGTACTGTACACCAAAATAATTTCAATGAGCTGAATAGGAATTTTCTCAGGAATATGTGCAAACCAATGATTATTGTCTCCTCTCATACTTCAGGTCATCTTTCAACACAAGACCTAACTTAGTTGTGACTTTCAACACACATCAAAGTTGCTGGTGAATGCAGCAGGCCAGACGAAGGGTCTCGGCCCGAAATGTCTACTGTACCTCTTCCTAGAGATGCTGCCTGGCCTGCTGCGTTCACCAGCAACTTTGATGTGTGTTGCTTGAATTTCCAGCATCTGCCGAATTCCTCGTGTTTGGTTGTGACTTTTTCCAAGCTCCAGAAATGTGACAGAGGTTGTTTAGTTCCCAAACCACGATATATATTTTTTTACAGTGAGGGTCACTATGTCAATTTACATACCTACAAGCGGGGGGAGATGTTGAGCACGTTGGACGTATTATAGGGAGTGTTGTTTTCTAAACATTACACAAAGCAAAAGAAACAAATTCTGCTCTTAATTCTGCCTCTGGTAATAGGTCCAAGCTGTCTCTCTGGTGTTTATGGAGGTCCTAACGCAGTTTGATATTATGGGCGGTAATTCCTGCTGTGAAAATTCACTGCAATAACATGAAAATTATTGTGAACATGTGTCAATTATGCCATTTTGAAAGATTCCATCCTGGCTCCCTAATTCAAACAGTTTGGTTAGTATTGAATTTCTAATGATCAAATTAAACCCAGAGGCTCTGATAAGATTTATAATTAAATTTAAAATAAGATGCAATAGAATAGCAGACCTGCGGCGGCTTCTGTTACCTGCGTCAGTGCAGTAGAAGAACCATGGTCTGGTTGCTTTGATTTTAATTTACTGATTTTCCACATTAGCCAGAGGGAGGTGAATCTGTGGAATTCATTGCCACAGGCAGCGGTGGAGGCCAAATCACTGGGTATATTTGAGGCAGAGGTTGATAGATTCTTGATTGGTCAGGGCATGAAGGGATATGGGGAGAAGGCAGGAGATTAGGGCTGAGAGGGAAACTGGATCAGCCATAATGAAATGGCAGAGCAGACTCAATGGGCTGAATGGCCTAATTCTGCTCCTATAGCTTATGGTCTATTACCTCTAGTATGAAGATTGTTCAAGGGCATGGGAATCTTGGTTGAGTGGGATTAATGGGAGGAGCAAACAATCTGCTGGAAGAACTCAATGGATTGAGTGGCATTTGTGGGAGGAAGGAAATTGTCAATGCTTTGTGTCAAAACTCTGCATCGGAGCTGAAAGCATAAAGGCGAGATGGCCAGAATAAAAGGGGTAAGGGGAGTGACAAGTAAGATTATAAGGCAATTGATAGAGTGAGAAGTGATGTGAGATGACAGACAGGTGGTGAATGAGGGCAGGAAGTGGAAGACTCCATTGATAAATGATGGAGGCTTGGTTCACTGAGGTTGATTGGAATAATGGTTCAGTGGGACTGATAGTAATTCTGGGTTAGTGGGAATGATGAGAATCCTAGCTCTGTGGGATTAATGAGGAATCCTGCTTCAGTGGGATTAATGGAAATCTTGGCTCAGATGCTTTACATAGGATTGAGAATTTGCATTCTGTTTAAGAATATCAGAACTGAAAAAGGCTGATCGCAATAAAAGTGACCGTAAGAGCCACAAAGCCATTGGATTGCTAGGAGAAAGCCAATTGGCCCACTAATGTCTTTCCGAGGAGGAGACTTCCGGTCTAGAGTCAGTCTGGGGGATACTTACTTCTAGTCTCACACTCACATGCAAATAAAACAATTAGCAACTTGACTAGCACATTCAGCTCCTTGAGGCCTGGTCCACCATTCGACATCATGATTATGGCAGTCAACAGTACCAAAGCACTAAGATGTTCAGTTTTACAAAGTATCTACGAAAACACAGCAAAGAAACAGGCTTCATAGCCCACTTAGCCCATGCCTACTATGATGCCTGTCTACTATACACTAATCTCATTTGTCTCCATTAAGTCCATATCCCTTTCCTGTCCAAGTATATGTCCACATCCCTTTTAACTGTTGTCATTGTATCTACCTCTACCACCTCTTCGTGCAATTCATTGCAGATAACCACTACACTCTGTGCGAAAAAGCATACCCCGCAGATCTTCACACCTTAAACCCATGCCACCTGGTTCTAGAGTGCCTAACCTTGGGAACTTATCTTTGTTCCTCATCTATGTTGAACCAAACCTATGTTCTTCATAATTTTATAAACCCCTATAAGATCATCCCTCAGCCTTCTATGTTCCAGAGAGAATAAGCCTAGCCTAGCCAATATTTCTTTATAACAACAGATCCCTAAGCCAGACAAGATGATAGAAATGGATTATGGAACCTTTGCTAGCAGCACCCACAATCTGTGGCTGAGTACATTTTTAAAGAAAGATGTATTCCGGTTTATTTATTTCAATACATCTTTTGAGCTGTTAGCAGCATAACGCAAGCAGGCAGACAAGATAACCTGATTGAGGCCCCAACAGGGAAGTGGGGGCAGGGCACGAGAAAGTATTGGTTAATGAGATATGGGAGAAAAGTCACAAAAAATCCATTCGTACTGATCATAACTTAAAGATTCTCCAGGAAAATTGCTGCTAAATAGAAAAAATATATGTTTTCCACATAACCTATTCCACAGGATATCCTAAATTGTTTACAGCTTAATATAAACTCTATGGGCCAAATGGCCTTCCTCTGACAGTATTAGAAATGCAATTAATGTCATAGGACAAATACAGCAGCCAATTTATTTACAAGAATAGAGAACACTAATGAAATAACTAATGAGAAAGCACAAGTTAAAAGTTAAAGCAATAAACAAGGTTGATGGCTTGGGCAGCATCCATGGGGTGAAAGGAATTGTCAAAGCTTTGGGTTGAAACCCTGCATTAGGAATCATGTAGGGTTTCAACCAGAAACATCAGCAATTATTTTCCACCACAGATGCTGTTCGATGTCCTGAATTCCTCCACTAGGATGTTTGTTGGTGAAATCCTAGTACCTGCAGTCTCTCATGCCACCATCTGAAAGTTAAATCTTGGCCAAAACACAAGGAATACATCTCTGCCCTTCTTATAGTGCAAAGTCTGAGACATAGCAAACTTTGTTCGATATATATGCCGTGTCCTATAATGCAGATGATCATGATCTTTCTATAACCATAATTGTTCTTGGAAAATCTTTCCACAGAAGTGATTTGCCGTTGCCTTCTTCTGGGTCAGTGCCTTTACAAGATGGGTGCCCAACCATTATCAATATTCTTCAGAGATTATCTAGCTGGTGTCAGTAGTCGCATAACTAGCTGTTGCAATACACAACAGCTGTGCCTACAACCATCCAGAACCTGCTCCCATGGCTTTACATTATTGGGTGCTAAGCAGGTTCTAAACCTTGCCAAAGGTGACCTTCAGGCTAGTGGAAGGAAGGAGCACCTTACACCTCCATTGGTAGAGACGTATCTCCACCCAGCCACCCCAAAATAACCTCATTTAATATCTCATCTTATTGCCAGTGTGGTAGTAATGCGTGTAAAGTTCAGCCTGGTATATATGTTCAAGTTTCAGGAGAGGGGCTTGAACTCATAACCTTCTGTCTCAGATCCTTCATTCACCTGTTTGAAGTAAAGTTGTTGCTGCAGCACAGTCATTAGCCTCCAGTGGTTTTATGAAGAAATAAACCCTTTAGACTAAATAAGCTAAGACAATAACTTTCAATTGTGAGCTAAATCCTAATGAGCCAAGCACACCCTCATATTAGACAAAACAATTGTTTTCTCTCAAGTCAGGTGGAGACATCTGAAGGTCTAATGAAGAGATTGTGTGTCAATACAAGAAGTGAGTATAGGGTTGAAGGATGTACCAGGAGGTGCTGTAAAATCATGTGGATAGGCCAAATGGCCTCCAAAAATTGTAAGTTCTATGCTTATGATTATGCACACATGCAAGTTTTGTATAATTTACGTAATTTGAGTCTCTTATCTTATGCTTGTCCTTGTCTTGTGACATACTGTGCTGAGAAAAATAAACAATAAACTTAATAGGCTTGAACTCGATAAGTTTCCCATCCTTACCTTCAAATCTCTCCATAGATTTCCGTCCTTTCTCCCCCACTGCCCTGACAACACCAGGGGATCACACATCTGGAGCTTTTCCGACTTCATCGTCACCTCGGCAGCTGAGACTCCCAGTCTTCTGAGCTCCACCTTTCAATGAACATACGCATGAGGAGCTGGAGCACGCCACTTGTCCCTCAAGCCTGATCTGCCAGTTGATAGATTATGGCTGTTCTGATTGTGATTTCAAATTCAAGTTCCTAATAACCTTTCGCTCTTTGCTTTCTCAATATCTATCTACTCTGTGTTAGGAAAAGAATTCAGACTCGTCCTCGAAGAGGATAGTTCCAGAGACTGAGAGAAAAAAATGCCACATGATCAACAGTATGCAGCATGCAAAAGCTGAAAACTGAGTTCATCTCTCGTTCCGCACATCAAAGTTGCTGGCGAACGCAGCAGGCCAGGCAGCATCTCTAAGAAGAGATACAGACGACGTTTCAGGCGGAGACCCTTCATCTCTCATTCCAGTCAGTTCTGCCTCATGTGTACTGGTACTTAAACACTAAAAAGAATGAAACCCAAGGGACGTGGCCTCTAGTGCCAAGGACAAATCAATTTGGCCACAACACGAGAAACTGCTGGAGTAAATCAACAAGTCAGATAGCATCTACAGAGGGAATAAACAGAGGAAGCTTTGGGCTGAGACCCTCCATTGGGACTGGAAAGGAAAGGGGCAGAAGGCAGAATAAGAAGGTGGGGGGAGGAGAAGGAGTACGTGTTGACCGGTGATAGGTAATAGTCACAGATGAAGGGTCTCAGCCCCAAACATTGACCATTTATTGATTTTCATGGATGCTGCCCAACCTGCTGAGTTCTTCCAGCATTATGCCAAGTGAGCATAGGCTTAAGATTAGAGGTGAGGGACCTAAAAGGGACATTGGGACAGCTTCTCCACTCAAAGGGTGGTGTGTATTTGAAATGAGCTGCCAGAAGTAGTAGTTGAGATGGGCACATTAGCAACATGTAAAAGCCATGTAGATAAGGGCATAGATAGGAGAGGTTGAGGGGTCTATGGGCTAGCCAAAGATGGGCAGTGGGGCTAACTTGTTGGCCAATACAGTCAGCATGGACGAGTGGGACTGAAAAGCCTGATTCCATGCTGTATGTTATTCCTGAACAAATCACATTTTATTCTCACATTGTCATTAACTCTACCCCCAGACTTTGCCATTAATCACACACTGGGGCAATTTACAGTGGCCAGTTAACCCAACAACCTGTACATCTCTGGGATGGAGTAGGACACTGGAGCACAGGGGGCGGGGGGGGGCGGTCGGGGGACGGTGACCCACTCGGTTAGAGGGACTAAAGACTGTGCAAAAACAAGACGATGCAAAAAAAAAACAGAAGAGGACATGTGCCACGATGGTAGAATCCTTGAAGTTAGATGCCAAGTTCTTAAGGCAGTACCTCCTGTAGATGCTGTCAATGGTGGAAAAATGGATGCAGCCATGATGACCAGCTGTGTCCACTACACTCTTGTGTTCCCGTGCATTGAAGTTACTATACCAGGCCATGACACAACCAGGCAGGATACCTTCAACAGTGCATATATAGGAGTTGGTTAAAGTACTTGGTGACATGAGAGATCTCCTGAAGCTTCTAGGAAAGCAGAGGCACTAGTCTGCCTTCTTTACAAACTAATTAAACTATCTCATGATATTCTTGTGAGGAAACCAGATGTCTGGGTTGTGAGAGAGTGGAACAACCTGTCAGTGTGAGTAGTGCATGCAAGCTCCATTTCAATGGGTAAGAGAAGTTTCGGTAGGTACATAGATGGTAGGAGTGTGGAGGGCTATGGTCCTGATGCAGGTCGATGGGAGAAGGTAGCTTAAATGGTTTGGCATGGGCTACATGGGCCAAAAGGCATGTTTCTGTGATGTACTTTTCTATAACTCTACGACTCTATGCATATTGTTAGGGGAATATATGCAGACTCCACATAGTCAGCACCTGAGGTCCGGATCGAACCCAGGTCCCTGCAACACTAACTATTACACCACCATGCCACAGTTAACAGAACGCGGCTACTAAATAATCTGACCTTTTGATTAACAACTAAGGTTTTCTTGCATCTTGGGTTTAAGTTTTGAAACTCTATCTCCTTTTGGTGTCCCTAAATGAAGGCAGTGAAATTCTGAGAAGGGGTTTGCAAAACCACCACTTCAACAGGGAAAAGGAAAGAAAATCCTTCATTTACATCATGCAATTTCAGCTCTCAAAGTGCTAATGAAATGCTTCCTGAAGAACTATCATTGGTTTAATACAGGAAATGTGGCAGTCTATTTAGGTACAGCAAGCTCTGGCTAATCACAATGCAACATTGACCTTAAACATAGTAGAAAGTTTGATTCTCGTTTGAGATCACGGTCCAGTCTTCTACCTCAGCTTCAATTCCTGTCCTAATACTGTATCTATTCACCCCCTTCTTACCTTAATGTTCATTGATCTCTGAATTGAACTTTCTTGGTGACTAAGTTTACAACGGCAGTTAAATTCCAAGATTCACCATGCTCTGAATGCAGAAATGTCCCTTTGTCCTTCTATCCTGAATGGCTGATCCTTCTTTGGAAACTGTAACTCTCTGGTTCTGGATATTTCATGCAAGATAAGTTATTTTGGTGACTTTGAGTGAATGAAGGATAAATATTGGATAGGAACCAGGGTATGACTTCCCTACTCTTCTCCAAAATAGTGGAATGTAATATTGATTTGGAAGAGTAGATTAGATCCTGGCAAAGCGACACCCAAAATTTGTCCAGCACTCTGCAGAAGTAGCTTAGAGCTCCGCTGTGGGACTTCATAATCCTTTCAGTGGAGAGGAAACAGTTCCAACTGCATCTTCACTCAATTTTAACCCGTCTTTCTCAAAACTCCCAGCATAATGAAATAAGAAATAATTAATGGACTATTCAGCCCCTCGTGCCCTTTCCATCATTCAATAAGCCCATATCCGCTAATTCCCTCAATATTTAGAATGTGTTGATTCCTTTCTTAAGTATATTCAGCCAAAGAGCCTCCACTGAGGCAGCACCCACAATGCTGGGGAACACAATGGGTCAGACAGCATCTATGGAGGAAAATGGATAGTTGACATTTCAGGTCAAGACCCTTCATCTAGAGCAGTCTGTTTCAACATTTTACATTTTCTTCCACAGATGCTTGTGTGTTGCTCCAGGTTCCAGCACTTTTATTCTTTTGCATCACCTTCTACTGAGGTGTTGGTAGAAATTTCTGAAGATTCACTACTCTCTGAGTGAAGAAATTTCTTCTGTCTATCTTTAATGGTGGCTCCCCTCTACTGTGACTGTGACCCCTGTTTCTAGACACCCAGGCCAGGCTGGTGGGGATGGGAGAGGTATAAGATGGTGAGATTGTTTCCTCTCCTGGGAGTATCCAGAACAAGAGGGAATGGTCTCAGAATACAGTGGCACCTACTCAAAATTGACATGAGGAAGAACTTCTTCCTTCAGAGATTGTGAGGCTTGGTGTAAAGGCCCTTGAGGCTGCGATTAAAAGACCTTGAACCAGTAAGAAAACCAAGAGTTATAGGAAAGGACAAAAAATGAACTGAGGAATGGCATGCCTCTACGATCTTATTGGTTGATGGAGCAGGACAACAGGGCTAACTGGCCTATTTATCAACATGCTATCCAGTTTTATAAAATGTCACTTCCAATGACAAGAATCATTGCTTTCCTCTTCAAAAAAAAGGAAAAATAAAAGAAACTGGTTTATCACAGCCTTAATTTGTCTGACAATAGTTTGCATCTAATGAACCACTGCTGGGGTGCAGCCAGACTAGTGACATGGGAAAGGGCTGGCAAGTTCCTACAGATGCAACAATGATTAGGCATCCTCTCAGATGTGACTTGGATAAATGGATCAGTATTGTCCCTTATGCTTTCAGTTGATGTGGTACAGCTCCTACCAACAGCCATGATTTATTTAAGTAAGGTTGACTGAAGATTATGTGTTGGTCAAGATATGGGGAATAACTTACCTACCTTTCTTAAAAAACAATGGGCAGCATCAATTTGAGAAAGAAAACGGACAATGGGTTTAATGTTTAAACCAAAAATTGAACAACTCTATATTCTTTCTATTAGTGATGCATGCATTCTGTACCGTACTTGTCATCTAGAATCCTTCACCGTGACTCAGAGGCAAGGATGTAACAAGGTTTGTAATCACAGGCCCTTTGGCCTATCGTGTTGACTATTAAGCAGCCAACTACCTGAATCTTCTCTATAACCTGCACATTAGTGATACAAGAGATGCTCTGCCCTTTGGTTGTAGATACCACTGCCTGGGGAAAGGTTTCCTATTATTCACCCCTATCTATGTTCCTCAACATTTTGCATACCTCAATTGGGCCCCTTTTCAGTCATCTCTACTTTGAGGAAAACAAACCCCACCTATCTATTCTCTTCACAAAACTGAAATATCCCACCTGCATAGTGAGTACTAATCAGCTAAGACATTGGTTTGCTCTCTCTCCTAGAGTCTGGTCTCAACATCTTTCTAAGACTGAGGCATAAAATCTGGAACAAATTCTTCCATCCGACCAGCTAAACTAAATAATGACCTTAAATGTACCCCGGCAGGAGGTCATTAGCTGTGCATCATTCTCAGACAAGCAGAGGTTGTGATAAATGCAAGTTCTACTTTTACTTTTCTCTTTCTGTTGAGGAAACCTCACCTCAATGCATGCGCATAAGACACATTGACAGGGGCAAAATATCTAATACGGAAGAGCATGTTTTATGGTCAAATGGAGTAATTTCAATGAATTGCAGGGTGACTGGTGGGTGGCTGGAATAGGCTGCCGGGGTGGTGGTGCTGTCTGTCCTGTTTGGTGCAGTCTTGCATTGATTCTGTTGTGTTTCTTATGCTCACTGTGATTGCATGCAAGAAAAGGAATCTCAGGGTTGCACATGGTGATATATATGTAGTTTGATGATAAGTTTACTTTGAACTTTGAATACACAAGATGCTAGGGTTATCAATGGGTCAGGTAGCATCTGTGGAGGAAAATGGACATAGTATTTTGGGTTGAGATCCTTCATTTGGACTGACAGAGTAGAGGGAAGATAGCCAGTATACAGAGGTAAAGAGAATGAATTAGCATGTGTTACGTGGATCCAGGTGAAGAGCAGTAATAAGCAGATGGAGGATGGAAAAGTGGCTGGGGGGTGACAGAGGGCTGCAGATGATGGAATCTGATAAGAAAGGGAGTGCATTAGACCCAGAAAGGGAGATAAGCAGATTGAAACAGTAATGAGAGAGGTCCAGGTGGGAGGGGTGTGTGGGCAATGGGCAGATGGAGTTTGGGCAGAAGACTAGAGAAACTGGGTGATAGAGGGATAGGGTGACTGCAGTAGGAAATGAGTACATCTGATCCGACACCTTCTCCCTCAGTCGTTCAGGGCCCCAAACAGTCCTTCCAGGTGAGATGACACTTCATCTGTGAGTCTGTTGGAGGTCACCTATTTTAGCTGGTGCTCCTGGTGCAGCTTCCTCTGCATCAGCGAGGCCCTATGTAGAAACGGGGACCATTTTGTTGAGCACATTTGCTCTGCTTATCATGAAAGACACAGTCTCCCAGGGTCTACTCCATTTTAATTCAGCTTCCCATTCCTATTTTGACATGTCTGTCTATGAAGAGGCCAAACTCATGTTGGAGGAGCAACAACTCATATTACATCTGTTTAGCCTCCAATCTGACAGCATGAACATTGGTTTCTTCAACTTCTGGTAATTTCACTTCCTCCCTCCTTCTGTCTCTTTCCATAACCATTTCTGACAGCTTCTCACCCTTTCTCTTTTCCTCACCTGCTCATTTCCTCCTATTGATTACAGTACTCATTCTCTTTCTTGCATGGCCTACTGTCCTCTCCTGTTAGATTCCTTCTTTTTTAGCTTCTTAATTCACACCCTCCCCCCCCCATCCCACCTTCCCCTTCACCTGGTCTCACCTATCACTTGCCAGCTCGTACTCCTTCCCTTCCTCCCACCTTCTTATTCTGACTTCTGGACCTCTTTTCCATTTGAGTCTTGATAAAGGGGTTCAGCCCAAGACGTCAGTTATTTATTCCCTTCCATAGATGCTGCCTGGCTTGCTAAGTTTGTCCAGCAATTTGTGTGTGTTGCTCAAGATTGCCAGTATCTGCAGACTCTCCAGTGTTAGAGACAAAAGATGATGCAGGGACAACCATAGAACCATAGAACCATAGAAACTACAGCACAGAAACAGGCCCTTTGGCCCTTCTTGGCTGTTAGTTCCACTGACCTGCACATGGACCATATCCTTCCATACACCTCCCATCCATGTATTTGTCCAATTTATTCTTAAATGTTAAAAAAGAACCCGCATTTACCACCTCGTCTGGCAGCTCATTCCATACTCCCACCACTCTCTGTGTGAAGAAGCCCCCCCCCCAATGTTCCCTTTAAACTTTTCCCCCCTCACCCTTAACCCATGTCCTCTGGTTTTTTTCTCCCCTTGCCTCAGTGGAAAAAGCCTGCTTGCATTCACTCTATCTATACCCGTCATAATTTTATATACCTCTATCAAATCTCCCCTCATTCTTCTACGCTCCAGGGAATAAAGTCTTAACCTGTTCAACCTTTCTCTGTAACTGAGTTTCTCAAGTCCTGGCAACAACCTTGTAAACCTTCTCTGCACTCTTTCAACCTTATTTATATCCTTCCTGTAATTTGGTGACCAAAACTGAACACAATACTCCAGATTCGGCCTCACCAATGCCTTATACAACCTCATCATAACATTCCAGCTCTTATACTCAATACTTTGATTAATAAAGGCCAATGTACCAAAAGCTCTCTTTATGACCCTATCTACCTGTGACGCCACTTTTAGGGAATTTTGTATCTGTATTCCCAGATCCCTCTGTTCCACTGCACTCCTCAGTGCCTTACCATTAACCCTGTATGTTCTACCTTGGTTTGTCCTTCCAACGTGCAATACCTCACATTTGTCAGTATTAAACTCCATCTGCCATTTTTCAGCCCATTTTTCCAGCTGGTCCAAGTCCCTCTGCAGGCTCTGAAAACCTTCCTCACTGTCTACTACACCTCCAATCTTTGTATCATCAGCAAACTTGCTGATCCAATTTACCACATTATCATCCAGATCATTGATATAGATGACAAATAACAATGGACCCAGCACTGATCCCTGTGGCACACCACTAGTCACAGGCCTCCACTCAGAGAAGCAATTCTCTACCACCACTCTCTGGCTTCTTCCATCGAGCCAATGTCTAATCCAACTTACCACCTCTCCATGTATACCTAGCGACTGAATTTTCCTAACTAACCTCCCATGTGGGACCTTGTCAAAGGCCTTACTGAAGTCCATGTAGACAATATCCACTGCCTTCCCTTCATCCACTTTCCTGGTAACCTCCTCAAAAAACTCCAACAGATTGGTCAAACATGACTTACCACGCACAAAGCCATGTTGACTCTCCCTAATAAGCCCCTGTCTATCCAAATGCTTGTAGATTCTGTCTCTTAGTACTCCCTCCAATAACTTACCTACTACTGACGTTAAACTCACCGGCCTATAATTTCCCGGATTACTTTTAGAGCCTTTTTTAAACAACGGAACAACATGAGCCACTCTCCAATCCTCCGGCACTTCACCCGTAGACAGCGACATTTTAAATATTTCTGCCAGGGCCCCCGCAATTTCAACACTAGTCTCCTTTAAGGTCCGAGGGAACACTCTGTCAGGTCCCGGGGATTTATCCACTTTAATTTTCCTCAAGACAGCAAGCACCTCCTCCTTTTCAATCTGTACAGTTTCCATGGTCTCACTACTTGATTCCCTCAATTCCATAGATTTCATGCCAGCTTCCTTAGTAAATACAGACGCAAAAAACCTATTTAAGATCTCCCCTATTTCCTTTGGTTCCACACATAGCCGACCACTCTGATCTTCAAGAGGACCAATTTTATCCCTTACAATCCTTTTGCTCTTAATATACTTGTAAAAGCTCTTTGGATTATCCTTTGACTGCTAAGGCAACCTCATGTCTTCTTTTTGCCCTCCTGATTTCTTTCTTAAGTATTTTCCTGCACTTCTTATACTCCTCAAGCACCTGATTTACCCCCTGTTTCCTATACATTTCATACAACTCCCTCTTCTTCTTTATCAGAGTTGCAATATCCCTTGAGAACCAAGGTTCCTTATTCCTATTCAATTTGCCTTTAATCCTGACAAGAACATACAAACTCTGCACTCTCAAAATTTCCCCTTTGAAGGCTTCCCTCCTACCAATCACATCTTTGCCAGAGAACAACCCGTCCCAATCCACGCTTTTTAGATCCTTTTTCATTTCTTCAAATTTGGCCTTCTTCCGTAGCCCTATGCTCTTTTTCACTTCCTGCTTTCCCTCATCCCACTGGTCTTCCCATGTACAAGTGCAGGAAAGAGACGCCCTTTCCTCTTTCATTACTCCTTTCAGCAAGCTCTATATTCTGCCGAAGTTCCGCACCAGAGAGAAACGTGCACCTGCTCACAAATTGGATTGTGCTATCGGCCCATCAATAATTGTGGTTTATTAATCCATTAGTTAAGAATATCATAAAGCAGATAAGGCTTGGTTAGAAATTCATCAGGTAATATCTCTATTGTATTGCTGAAAGTCACTCATTGTTTAAAATTGAGCAAGGTGACTCAGGAAGCCTTGCGCAAGTGTTTCCTCGCCCCGGTAGAGCCAGGTGTATGAAGATCCAGGTGTGTACAGAGGAAGATGAACATAGTGACACTGCCTACAAACTTCCTACATTGCACAATGGAGCCATACAGTTATATAGCAAGGAAACAGATCCTTGAGCCCAATTTGTCCATGCCTATCAAAATGTCTGACTTGAACTAGTCTTTTTTTATCTGTGTTTGACCCACATGCCACTAAACCTTTTCTATCCGTGTACCCGTCCAAATTTTTTTTAAATATTATAATTCTTTCAACCTCTACCACTTCCCTGGCAGCTTGTTCCATGTACCCATCATTCTGTGTGAAATTGTTACCTTTCAGGTCCCCTTTAAATCTTCCACCACTCACCTTAAACCTTTACCCTCTAGTTTTGGAGTCCCCTACCCTAGGGAAAAGACTGTGGCTATCCACTTTTTCTGTGCTGGGTGATAAAGTGAATGGTTATAAACCTTCACCAAGAATATTTTAATGGAATACAAACATCTTCAGCTGTAAGGATATCTGAATTGATTGTGGGGACAAATGAGACTGCAGATACTGGAATCTGGAGCAACAAGCAATCTGCTGGAAGAACTCTGTGGTTAGTAGCACCTGTGGAAGGGAAGGATTTGTTTAAAATTAACACAACTTTTATGTATTTTGGATTAGGATAATTCTCTGGTACATGCAGTTTGTGATAACCATAAGGGTATAGAAAATATTTTCAAGGATATTGCTGGGACTGGAAGTTTTGAGATGTGAGGAGGGATTTGATACAACATAGAATATAAAACATAAAACATAGAACAGTACAGGTTCTTGGGCCTACAATCTTCCAACCTACTCCAAGATCAATCCCTCCCACATAGCCCTCCATTTTTCATTCACCCACGTGCCTCTTCAAGAGTCTGTTAAATGTCCCTAATTTATCTGCCACTACCACCACTCCTGGCGGTATATTCCGCACATTTAATACTCACTGGGAGAAAAAGCTACCTCTGATACCACCTTTTCCTCCCATCACCTTAAAATTATGCCTTCACGTAATGGACATTGCTGTCCAGGGAGAAAAGGTGCTGGCTGTCCATTCAATCTATGCCTATTGGCATCTTATACTGCACCCCTCAAGCTAAATCTCATCCTCCTTTTCTCCAAAAGATAAAAGCTATAAGTTGGTACTGTTTTCCCCAGAACAAAGGAGGTTGAGGCTTATTCAATTATGAGGGACATACTGTAGACTGGTTAGATAGTTGCAGTCGTTATTCCAGGGTAGGGGAGTCTAAAGCCAGAAGCTATGGGTTTAAGGTGAGAGGGGAAAGATTGAAAGGGAATCTGAAGGTCAAGTTTTTTGAAGGTGATATAGTGGCTCTATGGAACAAGTTGCCAGAAGAAGCTGTTGAGGGGATACATTTGCAATGTTTAAAAGACGCTTAGATACGTACAGGGACAGAAAAAAATTTAAAGGGATAGAGACCAAATGCAGGCAATGTGATTAGTATCAGTAGGCATCTTGATTGGCATGATGCATTGGGCTGAGGGACTGTTTCTGTACTATAGGACTATGAAGCTTTGACTCTAAGTACTGACCTCATCTTATACTTAGAAGGTGGGGCTGAGGTACTTACCACAGCGTCTAAATACTTCCAGATTAGAGATTGCTATGTGAGAGAACTTTAGTGCAAGGGTGGAAATCTTGGTGTGTATTTCATATTTCCAGATGATGCAGATAAACCAGACAATTATTTATTTGCTCAAAGGATGCAGTCATCACTGCCCATCCCCAATTGTCCCCAAAACTGAGGGGGAAGTTAAAAGCTGACGACGCTGATGGATCTGGACTAACATAAGGATGGCAAATTTCCTCCCCTGAAGATGGTTAGAGAATCTGAAGGTTTACAGCAGCTCAGGAGTTTTATGGTTACCTTGACTGAAGGCAATTTTATTTAAAACAAAATTCGCTTTTTTATGCAGAGTGTTTGATATCTAGAACTTGCTGTCAGAAGAGGTGGCGGAATCAGATACAATCAGCACATTTAAGAAGCATTTAGACCTGGTGTTCCCAACCTTTTTTATGCCATGAAACAATACCATTAAGTGAGGAGTCCATGGACCCCAGGTGGAGCAACTCTGATTTAGACAGATACTTAAAAAGGGTGGCGGGGTGGAGATACATCTCTAACAAAGGAAGTATAAGGCGCTCCTTCTATCCTTTAGCTTGCCGGTCACCCTTGGGCAAGGTGTAGCACTTGTTTAGCAACCCCACCCCCCCCGCCCCCAGATCAGGGTCGTGTGAAGCCATGAAAGCAGGTGGTAGATGGTCGTATGGGCAGCTGGTATATATCACAAGCCCTAGTTATGCAACCAGGAATCTGAAGAGTATTGATAACATCTGGGGTCACACGTCTTATAAACTCTCCAAAAGAAGGCAATGCAAACCACTTCTGAAGAAAAATTTGAAACTTACTTTATAGTTTATTGTCGCCAAACAATTGATATTAGAACGTACAATCATCACAGCGATATTTGATTCTGTGCTTCCCGCTCCCTGGAGTACAAATCGATAGTAAATATTAAAAATTTAAATTATAAATCATAAATAGAAAATTGAAAAGGGAAAGTAAGGTAGTGCAAAAAAACCGAGAGGCAGGTCCGGATATTTGGAGGGTACGGCCCAGATCCGGGTCAGGATCCGTTCAGCAGTCTTATCACAGTTGGAAAGAAGCTGTTCCCAAATCTGGCCGTACCAATCTTCAAGCTCCTGAGCCTTCTCCGGGAGAGAAGAGGGACGAAAAGTGTGTTGGCTGGGTGGGTCTTGTCCTTGATTATCCTGGCAGCACCGCTCCGACAGCGTGCGGTGTAAAGTGAGTTCAAGGACGGAAGATTGGTTTGTTTGATGTGCTACGCCGTGTTCACGATCTTCTGCAGCTTCTTCCGGTCTTGGACTGGACAACTTCCATACCAGGTTGTGATGTAGAATGTTTCCTATAGTGCATCTATAAAAAATCTGTTAAAATTAGTGAGGGTTTTAGGGGACAGGCCAAATTTCTTTAGCTTTCTCAGGAAGTAAAGGCGCTGGTGGGTCTTCTTGACAGTGGACTCTGCTTGGTTGGACCAAGTCAGGTCATTTGTGATATTGACCCCGAGAAACTTAAAGTTTTTGACTTGTTCCCCTTGTGCACCACTGATGTAAATAGGGTCATGCGGTCCGCTACTCCTTCTGAAGTCAACAATGAGTTCCTTCGTCTTGCTGACGTTGAGGGTAGGTTATTGTCTTCGCACCATGCCACCAGGTTCTTAATTTCCTCTCTGTACTCAAACTCATCATTACCCGAGATACAGCCTACAATTGTTGTGTCATCAGCAAACTTATATATTGAGTTCGATGGAAACTTGGTTACACAATCATGGGTGTACAGTGAGTACAGCAGGGGGCTGAGTACACAGCCTTGTGGGGCACCGGTGCTCAGAGTAATTGTAGAGGAGAGCTTGTCCCCTATTTTTCTAGCCTGGGTCCTGTCTGTGAGGAAGTTGAAGATCCAGCTGAAGATCTGAGTGCTAAGGCCCAGGTTCTGGAGCTTAGAATCAGTTTATGTGGAGTGATGGTATTAAAGGCAGAGCTGTAGTCAATGAAAAGGAGCCTTACATATGCGTCTTTATTCTCCAGGTGTTCTAAGGAGGAATGTAGGGCCAGAGAGATGGCACCTGCCGTTGACCTGTTGCTCTCGTAGGCGAATTGCAAAGCATCGAGGTTGACCGGTAGGCTGTGGTTGATGTGTGCCATAACCAATTGCTCAAAGCACTTCGTAGCAATTGATGTCAGAGCCACAGGTCGATAGTCATTCAGGCATGCCACCTTGCTCCTCTTCGGTACTGGGATTATCGTTGCCTTCTTAAAACACAAGGTGATCTTAGACTGAAGCAAGGAGTCGTTGAAGATGTCAGCAAACACTCCAGCTAGCTCGCTTGCACAGGCCCAGAGAACCCGTCCCAGGACGCCATCTGGGCCCGTCGCCTTCCTTGGATTTATCTTCAGCAATGCCCTTCTAACGTCCTCCTCGGTGACAATGAATCTCGATGCCGCCAGGTCCGGTTCATCCGGAGGGAGCGGGACGCTTCTCTTCTGTTCGAATCTTGCGTAGAATATGTTAAGTTCGTCAGGAAGAGAAGCGCCACAGTTATTGATATTCCCAGTCTTTTCTTTGCGCCCAGTGATCTCATTTAGACCCTGCCATAGTCTACCGGCATCCCTCTGGTTAGCCTGGGCTTCCAACTTGGCTCAATATTGCCTCTTGGCGCCCTTAATGGCTTTCCGGAGTCGACGCCTGTATTCCGTGTAGCGACTGGTATCCCTGGACCTAAAAGCTGCAGCTCTAGCCTTCAAAATGGACTTGACCTCATAATTCATCCAAGGTTTCCGGTTAGGGAATACTCGGATCGTCTTGCAAGACACACAGTCCTCTGTGCATTTCCAGATAAAGTCCGTGACAGCTGAGGCATACTCATCGAGGTTTGCTGCCGAGTCCTTGAATACTAACCAGCCCACCGATTCAAGGCAGTCACGGAGGACCTCATCTATTTCCTCCATCCAATGTGACACCACTTTTGACACCGTGACCTCCCGCTTCAGTTTCTGTTTGTAAGCCGGGAGGAGGAGTACGGCCTGATGGTCCGATTTTCCGAAGTGAGGTAGTGGGACGGAACGGTAGGCATCCTTGACTGCTGTGTAGCAGTGGTCAAGTATATTCTGGCCTCTAGTGGGGCAGGAGACATGTTGGTATAACTTTGGCAGTGCCTTTCTGAGGTTGGCCTGGTTAAAGTCCCCGGCTGTAATGAACAAAGCCTCCGGATACCTGGTCTCAAGTTCACTGATGTTGGCATACGGTATGTTCAGAGCACACTCCATGTCCGCCTGGGGGGGAATGTAGACTGCTGTCAGTATGACCGATGTGAATTCCTGTGGCAGATAGTAGGGACGACACTTCACCGACAGGTGTTCCAGGTCTGGGCTACAGGAGCTTGTCAGTGCCACTGTGTCCGAGCACCACGCAGTGTTGATCAGTAGGCAGGCACCACCTCCCCTCCGCTTGCCCAAAGACGCCGGGCGGTCCATCCGATGGATCAAAAAATCCCTCCGGTCAGATGGCACATTCGGGGGTGGCAGGGGAGAGCCAGGTCTCAGTGAAACAGAATACACAGCAGTTTGCCAAGAACGGTCATGGTCAATAGAACATAACTACCCAAGAGACACAGCACATAATGATGATGATGATATAAAAGTATGGAATGATGTGGTTATATTATAGGCTAATAGCATTAGTGTAGAAGCCACATCAGGAGCACCAGATACAGTAGATGACCCCAACAGACTCACAGGTGACTCCTAACTCTGACTCCCCATCTTTTTCCTCCAGTCCTGATGAAGAGTCTCGGACCAAAACGTTGACTATGGTCTTTTCCATAAATGCTGCCTGGCCTGCTGATCTCCTCCAGCTTTTTGCGTGTGATACTTTTAAAGAACAAGCTATTTACTGATCATCCTCTGGGAAGGATATTTGGTAAAATTGGAATAATTGGGACAAAGAGAAACAGAGTTAAGCTCCAGGTAACAATATAAAATGTCACAAATGTTGATTATTATTTTCTTTATTTGTTTTTTGAGATCTTGTCAGAGTAAAGGCCTCTGTTTCCTGGCCGTCATTAATTGCCCATGAATTAAGTGCCTTGCTTGTCCATTTCAGAGACCCATAGTGATGTACAGTGCAGAAAGTAGTTCAGCCACTACATCCATGCCAACTATTACACCACTCTATATGAAGCACTTTTATCTGGACTAACCCAACCGGTGCTTGGCGATTCAGATGTTTTTCTAGATGCATCTTAGATGTTGTGTGGGTGCCTGTCTTCACCAGCTCCTTAAGGAGCTTGTTCCAGATTGTAATCACTCTGTGTGTGAGGAAAACATGGCTATTTAGTCAATGAGTGATTGGGAACAGTTGAAGAGTGAGAACACAGACAAAAGTACATGGTCGAAGAATATGAGCATCGCAAAAAATGGAGCACGATGAGAAACCCAACAAGGCATTAAGGACATTCTCTCCAGTTCCAGAGAGGCAAGGAACGAAAAAGAGAATTAGGCCACTCGACCTATTGATTCAGCTCTGGCATACAATCATGACTGATTTTTCTTTTAACTCCATTCTTATTAATTTATTTAGTGATACATAATGGTCTGGTTAGACCCTTCCAGCCTTTCAAGCTACGCCACCCCAGCATTTCCCGACAACCCCGATAAACCCTAACCTAGTCACAGGACAATTTACAATAACCATTTCACTTACCCAGTACATCTTTGGACAGAGCACCCGGGGAAAACCCCATGCATTCAACGGGGAGGACATACAGAGATTTCCTACAGATCGTGCCGGAATTGAACTCCAAACTCCTGCACCCCGAGCTGTAAAAGTAACGCGCAACGATACCTTGATGCCTTCTCCCAGTAACCCTTAATCTGCTTACCAATCAAGAATCCAACAATCTCTACCTTAAATTCCACAGAATCACCACCTTCTGGTGAAGAAATTCCTCTTCACCTCAGTTTTTAAAGGATGTCCTCAGAACATTGTGAAAACTGAATTCAGTATACTGGATCAAAAGAAGTGTATGTGAATTGTTGCTTCACCTAGGAAGCCTCTTTGGCTCCTGGTTGGTGGGAAGGAAAGAGGTGAAAGGGCAGGTGTAGCATCCCCTGTAGTTCAAGGGGAAGAGCCATAAGAAGGGAAGCAATTGATGGGAATAGAAGAATGGATCAGAGAGTCACAAAGGGAATGGTCACTGTAAATGCTGAAAGCAGAGGCTAGTGGCAGATATGTCTGGTGATGGAACCTCTTTGAATGTGGTGAACATTAATGGACTCTTGATATCACCATCTACCTTGCTATGGCTTTGCACCTCATTGCCCACCACATGGAACTTCCTCTGCAACTGTAACACTTTATTCTGCATTGTGTTATTGTTTTTCCCTGAATTTACTGATGTGATGAAATGATCTGTATGGATGGAATGCAAGACAAAGGTTTCACCATACCAATTAACATTGCAGAGAATGGTTTGTTGAATGTGAAGGCTAGTGGGGTGAACGGTGAGCAATAATGCAGGAGCGGGAGGAGAAGATGGCGGCACGACGCAGCGTGCGCTGCCACTCCGAAATGATATCGTATGTGTTAACTAGGGGCCGTGCACAATCCTGATTTGGTGGAGGTGGATGTGAGAAGCACAGAGGAACACCTGGAGAAACTTCTGAAATGCCTGCTTCTCTGCTGCTGCTACTGTGCGATCGAGAATCTCCGGAGGGGAAGGGCCCAAATCCTCAACTTTGCCTATTGCCTGTTGCCGGGGCCAGGGTTGAAGTGCTCGGCAGAGATGGTGCTCGGTGCTTGGTGTCAGAAGCCTGGTCGGAGGCTCGAAGTTTTCGGACAGATTGAAGAGTCGGCTGTGGTCGGGTGCTTCCAGGATGCTTCATTGGCAAGTTTGCGGCGCTGGAAGCTTATGGCAGGAAGAGTTTTTTTTCTTCCTTCTACCATCTGCATGAGATGATGGGACTTTCGAGAGACTTTGAGACTTTTTTTTACTGTGCCCATGGTCTGTTCTTCATCAAATTATGGTATTGCTTTGCACTGTTGTAACTATATGTTATAATTATGTGGTTTTTGTCAGTTTTTCAGTCGGTTTGTCTTGTGTTTCTGTGATATCATTCTGGAGAAACATTGTATCATTTCTTAATGCATGCATTACTAAATGACAATAAAAGAGGACTGCGTGTCCTCATAATCTAATCTAATCTAATTATAGGGCAGTGATCCTCACATCAGTGATAGGGAAGCTGTTGGACAGGATTCTTACACATGGGATTTATGCACACTTGGAAAAGTATAGATTTATTGGGGATAGTGAGCATGGCTTTGTGCACAGTAGGTTGTAATTACAAACTTCATTGAGTTTTTTGGCAGATACTGAAGATGGTTAATTGGAGAAAGGGAGAACATGTTGTCCACATAGACTTCAGTAAGCTGTTCAACAAGGTCTGTTGTAGTAAGCTGATTCAGACACGTGGAGTTCATGATGACTTTGAACCAAAGCTGGCTTTCCTATGGAAGACAGTGAGTAATGTGGAGTGGTGTTATTCTGTCTAGAGGCCTGTGACCAGTGTCATTCTACAGGGTTCAATGCTGGGACCTCTGTTGATTGTGATCTATATAAGCGACATGGACAGAAATGTAGATGGGTTGATTGTTAAGTATGCAAACAGCACAAGAACTGGCATAGTTGTGTATGGTGAGGAAGGTTTTCTCAATAGATTTAGATTCAGAGATACCACACCATGGCAAGGCCTTCTGTCCCAACAAGCCCACGCCACACAATTATACCCATGTGACCAATTAACTTGTACATCTCTGGAATATGGGAGGAAACAGGAGCACCCAGTGGAAACACCTGTGGTCACAGGGAGAATGTACAAACTCCTTACAAACAACAGAAGGATTGAATCCATGTCACTGGTGCTGTTATAGCGTTACACTCACCACCATGCTACCATTTAAATTACTTGTAAATGTTGGTGGTTGTCCATCCTGTCCAGCGATAACAGGAAACTTGTTCCAGAGAGTTTTTAAAGTGGAAAGTCCGTTGCAATGAGGCAGTTCCACTCTCTTGACCTCAGAGTGCAGGTCCAGCAGTACAAATAAGCATCACAAACTGGGGTTTTCCTTGATTGCAGTGGATGACCGTGACGTCTTCTGTCCCTTGTCGTGCCCTTCTCTCTCCATGGAGTGTTGCAGTGCCATCTTCCTGGCTGTTGGATCTCACTGTAGATCTTACCTGCCCGGTCCGCCAGAGCTGACTTTGCGTGCTACAATAGGTATATCCCTATCTCACCAGGGTATGAAGTCACCGGCTACCCTCACCTGGTCTAGCTCACAATGTATGGGGGTGTGGCCGCTGTCGCATGCAAACAGCTACTTGGAGCCACAGGAGAGAGCTGAGTGACTAGTGGGGACCAGAGGAGAGTGAGCTGCCCCAGAATGGACACGACATGCTCCTACATCAGGCATGCTACCCCCTCCTGGTTGTGAAGGGTGCTGAAATGTTCACCACAATGTTGCTTGGATTAAACCATTAGCTGTAGGGAGAGGGCGGGCCTGATGTAGATTGGAGGACTTTGGCAAATATCTCAGCTCCATCCGCAAAATGCAGAAGTTCCCAATGGCCAACCATTTCCATTGCTATCTCCATTCCCATTCTGACATGTTGGTCCACGTCCTCCCCTCCTGCCACGATGTGGCCACTCTCAGGTTGGAGGGCAACACCTCGTATTGCATCCAGGTAGCCTCCAAGTTGATGACATGAACATCGATTTCTCCACCTTCCCCTTCCACTTCCCTTTTCTTCATTTCTCCATTCTGGCCTCTTTCTTGTTCTCCTCCCCTGCCTGTCGCCTCTTCCTTCCTTTCTCCCATGATCCACCCTCCTCTCCTGTCAGATTCGTTCTTCTCCTGTCCTTTGTTTTTTCCACTTACTGCCTCTCAGCTTCTAACTACATTCCCCTTCCCTACACACCTGAATTTATCTATCACCTTCCAGTTTGTCCTACACCCCAAACCCTCACCTTCTTATTCTGGCGTTTTCCCCTTTCCTTTCCAGTCCTCGGCTCAAAACATCGACTGTTCATTCATTTCCATAGATGCTGCCTGGCCTGTCGAGTTCCTCCATCATTTTGTGTGTGTTGCTGGTGATGGATAAGCTTGTTTGTTTTTCTCTGGAGTACTGGAGGATGTGGGGTGACATAATAGAAGTCTATAAAATTATGAGCGACGTAGGAAGGCTAGATTGCCAGAATCAGCTTCCCAGGATGGAGAAGTTAAATCCTGAAGGGCATAGATTTTCGGTGAGTGGGGGAAAGTTTAAAGGAAATTTCTAAGGCAAGTTTTTTACACTGACTGTAGTTGTTTCCTGGAACTTGCTATCAGGGGAGATGAGGAAAGCAGGTACAATAGCAATATATAAGAGGCAATTAGACAGACACATGAACAGATAGAGGATGGGGGGAGGGGGAGGTAACAGACCATGTGTATACAGAAGGGATTAGTTTAAATTGGCATCATGCTTGGTACATACAAGGTGGGCTGAAAGTGTTTGTTTCTGTGCTGCTCTGCTCTATGTTCTATATGGTTAGTTGCTATGGTTAGGGAACTGAGGTTGGCTCAGGTAGCTAGCATAGACAAGAAGGTCCACTAAGTCAACAAAGCCCACGTGTCTCACTTGCTTAACCTGCTCGGCAACCTGCAGCAGGTATAATCAACTTTCCCATGGTCTTCATGTTTGGCCCTTCCTTCAATTTAGGTATTGCTGGCAAAGCCAGCATTTACTACCATCCCCAATTGACTTCAAATTAATAGCTATTTATAGCTGGTTAAGAGCCAAGCAACATTGCTGTGGTTTTGGTCTCACATAGAGCCTGAATTTATTTCCTTGAAAGTAAACAAAGAGATCTTTTAAGCAACACACATAAAAGTTGCTGGTGAACGCAGCAGGCCAGGCAGCATCTCTAGGAAGTGGTGCAGTTGACGTTTCAGGCCGAGACCCTTCGTCAGGACTAACTGAAGGAAGAGTGAGTAAGGGATTTGAAAGTTGGAGGGGGAGGGGGAGATCCAAAATGATAGGAGAAGACAGGAGGGGGAGGGATGGAGCCAAGAGCTGGACAGGTGATTGGCAAAAGGGATAAGAGAGGATCATGGGACAGGAGGTCTGGGAAGAAAGACAAGGAGCAGGGGGGGACCCAGAGGATGGGCAAGGAGTATATTCAGAGGGACAGAGGGAGAAAAAGGAGAGTGAGAGAAAGAATGTGTGTATAAAAATAAGTAACAGATGGGGTACGAGGGGGAGGTGGGGCATTAGCGGAAGTTAGAGAAGTCGATGTTCATGCCATCAGGTTGGAGGCTACCCAGACGGAATATAAGGTGTTGTTCCTCCAACCTGAGTGTGGCTTCATCTTTTGTTCCTCCAACCTGAGTGTGGCTTCATCTTAAACTGATGGCATGAACATCACCTTATATTCCGTCTGGGTAGCCTCCAACCTGATGGCATGAACATCGACTTCTTTAACTTCCGCTCATGCCCCACCTCCCCCTCGTACCCCATCTGTTACTTATTTTTATACACACATTCTTTCTCTCACTCTGCTTTTTCTCCCTCTGTCCCTCTGAATATACCCCTTGCCCATCCTCTGGTTCCCCCCCCCCTTGTCTTTCTTCCCGGACCTCCTGTCCCATGATCCTCTCTTATCCCTTTTGCCAATCACCTGTCCAGCTCTTGGCTCCATCACTCCCCCTCCTGTCTTCTCCTATCATTTTGGATCTCCCCCTCCCACTTTCAAATCTCTTACTGACTCTTCCTTCAGTTAGTCCTGACGAAGGGTCTCGGTCTGAAACGTCGACCGTACCTCTTCCTAGAGATGCTGCCTGGCCTGCTGCGTTCACCAGCAACCTTGATGTGTGTTGCTTGAATTTCCAGCATCTGCAGAATTCCTGTTGTTTGCGTTTAAAGAGATCTTTTACAACAGTTAATAGTTATATGGTCATCTTGCTTATTTATTACAGACAGTGCGTAAAATTCAGAAGGCTATGAATAGAATGAATGCAGACAGCCTTCCACCACCCTGGGGTTGTGGAATGAAGAACCACAGGTCATTGGTTTGATGTCAGAGCGGAAAGATTGAATAAGAAGCTGAGGGACAACTTTTAGAATGAGCCGCCAAAGGAAGTGGTTGAGGCAGGTGCATGAACAACATCTAAAAGGTACTTAGACCGATACACGAACAGGAAGGGTTTCAAGAGAAATAGGCCAAATGGGTGTAGCTTAGATGGAAATTTCCAGCAGCATTGACCGATGGGGCCAAAGGACCTTTTCCAATGTTAATATGACTCTACAACTCTATCACTGTATGGATTAGTCCAGGCCACTGTATTCCTTGTCCCCTATTTAACCACTGTTCTAATATTTCAAGCCCCACAAGCTCCTATGAGGTAACTTCATGATTTGTTGCCTTGTTTAGTGGAATGTTTTTGGTCATGCCCTCAGATTTTATAAGAGTTTCTTAGTTTCCTAATTCTGAAGAGCTGGCTGTGAATGATGGGCACAGTTTCACGGAATTTGTTTTTGTTGATTTAGTAAATGCGGAATGCTATGTGTTTTCCACAGAGGCTTCAGCAGAGGAGTCAGAGCAGCAGCTAGGTAAACAAAATGTTAGTAATGCAGGTCTAGGTGAAATTCAAAGCCAGAATTCAAAGAAAAGTGTGAGGAAGCATGTTACAATGGGAAACAGTTGACTATCTCACATTTCAACATACAGTACGTTGGGTTGTTTTCTCTGGAGCGGCAGAGGTTGAGGGGAGACCTGATTAAGATTCATAAGATTACACGAAGCGTAGGTAGACAGCCCATATCTTTTCCTCATAGTTGAAATGTCTAATACTAGAGGACATGCATTTAAAGTGAAGGGGTTAAATTTAAAGGAGATATGCAGGGCAGGATGTTTACACAGAGAATGGTGGATGCTTAGAATGCACTGAGGGGTCGTGGTGGAGAAAGATACAATAATGGTGTTTAAGAGATTCTCAGCTAGGCATATGAATGTACACGTTTGTACATAAAATAGAGGGATGTGCAATGTAGGCAGAAGGTATTACTTCAGCTAGGTGTTTAATTGCTGGTATAGTTAGTTTGGCACAACATCATGGGCTGAGGGTCTGTTCCTGTGCTGTAATGTTCCATTATCTATGTTCTCTCTTTATTCTTTATCCTGTTATAGGATATAGGTGTCAGTGACAAGATTATATTTATTTTTCAACTATCCTAGAGAAGAGCCTTTTTGAACTATTACAGTTTATATTGTGCTATTAGGTGGGATTGCTAACACTGTGGTAATGTATTTTCAAGCCACGAAGAAGTCTGCACTACATTTTGGTGATGGTACAGTATATGTTCCACTGAGTGAATCAGAGAGTGGGAGATAGTTGACGTTGGTGTGGAGATGTTAGCCAGTAGGTTCCTTTCTCCTGGATTCTGTCAATTTTCATAAGTGTTATTGCACTCTTCCAGGCAAGTGGAAATGATTCCTTCCTTCTCCTGACTGGTATTTTGTAAATATGGTGTCAGGAGGTAAATCAAACAACAGAGTCAAAGTCAAAGTTGAGTTTGTTGTCATGTGTACAAGTACACAATTATAATGAAAAACTTGCAGCAGCATCACTGGCACATTGTACCATATATGCAACATTCACAAGAAAAAACATTTAATATAAATTATACAAAAATTTTGCAAGAGAGAACACGGTTAGAAAAAAAGCAAAGTCCATTTTAGTGCAAAGTGATGAAGTGGTCATAATGTTCCTAAACTGTAGTTATTGTGATTGTGCAGATTGGTTCAAGAACTAAATATTGGAAGGGAAGCAATCACAGGTAAAGCCCTCCCCACCATTGAGTGCATCTACACAGAGCTTTGTCACAGAAAAGCAGCAACTATCATCAGGGATCCCCACCACCCAGGCCATGCTCCCTTCTTGCTGCTGCCATCTGGAAGAAGGTGCAGGAGCCTCAGGGCTCACATCACCAGGTTCAGCAACAGTTACTAACCCCCAACCATCAGGCTCTTGAACCAAAGGGGATAACTTCACTCAGCTTCACATGCCCATCATTGAAATGTTCCCAAAACCCGTGGACTCACTCTCGAGGGCTCTTCATCTCATGTTCTTAATATTTATTTATTTTTTGATTGATTGATTGTGTGTGCACATTCTGTTGTCCTTTGCACTTAAGTTGAACATCCCAGTCCGTGCGGTCTTTCATTGATCCTACTCTGATAATTATTATATTATGGATTTATTGAATATGCCTGCAAGGAAATGAATCTTGGGGTTGTATACGTATATGATGACACATATGTACTTTGATATTAAATTTACTTTGAACTTACCATTTTGAACTTTGTTCTTAAACCTGGTGGTGAGGGACTTCAGGCTTGTGTACCCCAGCATCTGCAGAGTATTTTGTGTTTCTGTATCAAGATCACATGGCCCAGATGGTAAAAAACTTTAACGAAGGATGTTGCCTTTTTGAGATAGCACCTCCTGTAGATTCAACTGATGGTGGGGAGGGATGTGCCAGTGATGTATTGAGCAGAGTCACTACTCCCTGCAGCTTCTTACATTACTATGCATTTTCATTGCCATTCCAGACGATGATACAGCAAATCAGGATACTTTCAATATTCATCTATAGAAGTTTGCTAGCATGTCCAGAAACAAGCTGAGCATCCATAATGATCTAAGAAAGTAAAAAAAAAGCACTGGTTCTCCTGAGAAATACACACAAAATGCTGGAGGAACTTAGCAGATCAGGCAGGATCTACGGAAAAGAATAAACCGTCTACGTTTCAGGCTGAGACCCTTCTTCAAAACTGGAAAGGAAAGAGGAAGGATAGAATAAAAAGGTGGGCAGAGGGAAAAAAGAACCAGCTAGAAGGTAATAGGTGAAGCCAGGTGGGTGGGAAAGGGCTGGAGAAGAAAGAATCTGACAGGAGAACCATGGGAGAAAGGAAGAAGGGGGGCATGAGGAGGGAAGTTATAGGCAGTTGAGTAGAACAGGTAAGAGTAGAGAATACAAAAATATGGAAGGAGGAGGGGAAAATTTTCCAGAAGGAGAACTCAATATTTGTGCCATCAGGTTGGAGGTTACCTAGATGGAATATGAAGCATTAATCATCTACCCTAAGAATGGCCATGGACTGACATATCAGAACAGGAATGGAAATAGGAATTAAAATGGTTGGCCAGCAGGAAATTCTGCTTTTGGCGGATGGAGCGGAGGTGCTTTAAAAAGCTGTCCCCCTCTTTATGTCAGGTCTCAACAATGTAGAGGAGGCCACATTAGGAAAACTGGTGATTGCATCCATGTGCTGGAATGAGAACAGGTTACTGGACATATTAACACAAAGGAATCTGAAGCTGCTGACTCTTTGTACCAGTGTAAATGGTCCATTTAAATTTCGATACAGTGGTGATGGTGCAGGACTCAACAATGCCTAGATTGCATTTAAGGTCAATGAAGAGGTGGTCATGGGAGGCAAAGGAGTGGCTACATGATTACTTTAAGTCAATGGACTTGGCCATGTTGAAGAACTCATCAGAGGACCTGAACAAATATACCATGGTTGTGGTAGACTTTATAAAAACAGGCGTAGATGTTTTTGTGCAACCACATATGAATTAAATAAAAGCACACACATGGGAAATAGCTTTAACTAGTGTATTCACATTACAGCAAGAGACACAGAGAGAGAGAAAACAATGTGCATGCATAGTCAACAGATCAATACGCATATGTAGACACAGATCAATATGCATGCATAGACAACAGTCCATACATCGTACTAAGGAGAGTCATTGCTCTAAAAGAAATAGATCCATACATTACATTTCCCCCCCCTCCACTTTAGATCAATTCAACATAAAACTGTATATGTATAAAAAGTTCAGCTTCCCTTTCATAACCCATATACCAGATAAACATGCTTTCACAATAATGACCTATAACTAGCTACACTATTCTAAAGATTCAGTCTTTTGGATGGCACTCTGCTTCTTTCCAGATAGCCCCTCAGGACTATAGAATGGCATTAGGTTTGGCAGGTGTCTTGTCTGGTGTTACGTTGCTGTCAGTGACATGATCATTACTGAGAAGTAACTCCAATGGCTGTAATGTGTCCACTTTGTTGGATGCAATCAACTTAGATGTGTTTTTCAGTAGAGCATCCAGTATCTGGTCCACATCATGTCTCCATGTCTGATCTCCGACATCCATTGTGTACATCAGTGGTCCAATTCTTGTAGCTATCCTACCAGGTGTCCACTTGTCTTCTCGGTAATCACACACTAGGACTTCCTGTCCAACCTCGAAGTTCCTTACTGATTCACTTGGCAACTGGTTGAACTGCTTATTCTGCACTTCCCTCCATAGATCTGGATTCAGGAGGTCTATGTGAGATCTCAGATTCCTGCTCATGAACAGCATTGCAGGTGTTTGATTTGTTAACACATGAACAGATTTCCAATACACAAAAAGGAAATTGTCCACGTTGTACTGCAGAGAAATGTCTTTAGCTTCAATGGACTTCTTGAAGGTTTGTTGCTGGATGGTGAGGAGCAGAATTGAAATGTCTAATGCCATTTGTCTTCATGAACAATCAGAATTCTTCTGATGTGTATTGTGCTCCATTGTCACTCACAATTTGTTCTGGTAAGCCATTTCTGGCGAAGTTAGTCCTCAGAGCGAAGTCGATCTTTACTGAGGTGGTTGACTTCATTGGTACAACCTCCAGCCACTTTGAATGAGCATCCACAGAAATCAGAAACATAAAGTCCTGAATGGCTCAGCAAAGTCAAAATGTGCTCTTTGCCATGGTAATGATGGTCACTCCCATGGTGTAATGGTGCCTGCGGGGGTGCATTTTGAACTTCTTGGCATCCCGAATAGCTTTTGTCCAAATCTTCAACATGTTTAGCTATTCCTGGCCACCACATGTAACTCCGGGTGAGACTCTTCATCTTGACTGTACCCAGGTGTCCTTCATGCAGATTCTCTAACACTCTGGTGTGTAGTTTAGAAGGAACCACAACACAAGAACCACATACCAGCATTCTTTGACATACCGACAGTTGGTCTCGTCTCACAGAGAACCCTAGAAATGTAGGGTTGCCATGAGCTGGCCTTCCTTGCATTGTGATGTCATAGACTTTTGACAATGTCATTCTTTGTTTCTCTTTGTTACCAACAACTGGTCCAACAAAGCAGTGTGGAACACTTTTGCTAGGTCACAGTATGAAGACTTTTCTTCTTCAGTTGCCAATACTGGAAGACGTGACAAGCCATCAGCGTTGGTGCCCTTGAACCCTATGTCATAAGAGTGGGCTCCTAGGAGCATTGCCCAACATTGTAACTGGATAGCAGTCATCACTAGAATTCCCTTTCTGGGGTGATCAAAGGGTTGGTGATCTGTCACTAGCGTAAACTTTTGTCCGTAGAGGTAGTGATGGAACTTCCTTATTACCCATACTAAACTAAGGGCCTGTCAGTCGATCTGTGTGTTGTTGTGTTCTGCGCTTGTCAGTGATTTTGAAGCAAACACAATCAGGCGTTCAGATCCATCCTTCGCAGTGTGTGACAAAACCACCACAATGCCATAAGGGGATGCATTGCATGTTGGGCTGATGGGCAGCCATGGATCATAATGGGTGAGCAGTTCTTCTAATGTTATTAGTCTCCTTGTTTCCTTGAATGCTCTTTCATTTCTTTCTCACCATTCCCACTTTGCTCCTGCCTGTAACAGTGTGGTCAATGGGTGCAGCATTGTAGCAATGTTTGGGAGAAACCAGTGATAGTAGCTTACAAGGCCCAAGTATGACCTGAGTCGTGACACATTTTCTGGTTTAGGTGCCTGCAGCACTGCTTCAATCTTCTCTTCTGATTTATGTAAGGTATACCTGTCAATGAAATGTCCACAATATGAGATTTCATTCTTGAAAAACTCACGTTGCTCTCTCTTTGCACACAGACCGTACTCACTCAGCCTGGTAAGCACGTTACCAAGGTCCTAGAGGTGCTCGTCATCATTTTTGCCAGTCACGATGATGTCATCAAGGTAACATTGTGTTCCTGGAATACCTTGGAGTACCTAGTCCATTGCTCTTTGCCAAATTGCTGGAGCTGATGCAATGCCAATGACGAGACGATTATACTGGAACATTCCCTTGTGAATGTTGATTGTAAGGAACTTCCTGCTTGACTCCTCAATTTCCATTTGCAGATAGGCTTGTGACAAGTCAATCCTTGAAAACCTCTCCCCACCTGCCAAAGATGTAAAAGCGCCTTCTATTCATGGCAGGGGAGACTGTACAGCAAGCAGCACCAGGTTGATGCTCACCTTGAAATCCCCATATATGCATACAGCTCTGGCTTTCCCTTTCTTGATCATCGGGACAATGGGCATGGCCTAAATGCTTCACTCAACCTTGGAGAAAATTTCAGATGCCTCCAAGCTCAGCAGTTCAGCATCCACCTTAAGATGTAGTGCTCAAGGCATTGGAATTTTGGTGTTGTTTGTTCATCTAGTTCAATTCTAGCCTTCTTGCCTTTGAGTTTAACAATTCTCTTCTCCTTATCTCTAATCCTTATAAGCATTAAGCAGTTGTGCCATTGTTTGGTTAGTGCTACCATTTGGGCTGCAGTTGCCTGTTGATGCCACATTGAGAGCTTTGATTGAGTGCCTGTCTAGTTGGATTATTCTCAACCATTCATGTCTGAAAAGTGCTGGCACTCCACATTTCAATACATGAAGTTTTAACTGTAGCGTTTGGCCTCCATACATCATATTCACTTTCAGTTTGCTTCTGGGAGACGCTTTTTCACCTGTGTAGGTCTTTAGCATCACTGAGGTCTTCTCTAAAGGTATCTTAGAAAACAGTTTGTTGTTGTCAGCCTCTGAAACTATAGACAAAGCTGACCCTATAAGCAGCTCCATTTTCAGTTTACACCCAGCACGTCTATTGTGATGCTTGCACAGTTCTGCATTGGAATCAGAAATGCTTTCACCTTTGACTGGTTCCTTTTGTAAAATCTAAATCTCTCAGCTATTACCAGTGACTTAGGGTTTAGGTGATTTTGTAAAATTTAACAATTTCGTCAAATATCTTGCTTGCTGGCTTTTTAGGTGTTACTAAGTTGCATAAGAGACTGTACGTTCTGGCACCATTAAGCTAAGAAGCGTAATACTTTCTTTTGCTCACCCTCAGTGTTCACATTATAATGCAGTTCAATCCTCTGGATATATGACTCCCAGCTTTCATTAGCACTATCAAATTTGTCAACTTTCCTGACTGAAGCCATCACCACATTATGTTCACTTTAACTTTGATAGTTGCGTCTTTCAGTGTGTACCATGCACGGTTACTCAAGAATCCCTTTGTTAGCGTTTGTGACAGCTTTCTGTACTGTTTAACTCTTCCTTCTCACTGTCTTGTCCCATAACTGTTGGTGCAGTTTGTGAGATTCTCTGACTTTCACGTTTGTACTTGTTGCCAATTTGTTGTGGCTGTGTAACTACATATCAATTATATAAAAGCTACATGCAGGAGATGGCTTTAACTAGTGTAATCACATTGTAGTGAGAGAGAGAGAGAGAGATCAATGCGCATGCATAGACATCAGATCATTATGCAAGCATAGACAATAGTCCATATGTAGTGTTAAGGCAAGTCGTTGCTTTGAAAGAAATGGATCAATACATTATAGCAGACAAGCATTTCCCCACAAAATGATTCAGAGTTTTACCCAACCAAACACCATGTATGAACCATGAGATCTGCAATCTGTTGAGGGCCAGATCAGTGGCATTCTGGTCTGGTAACCAAGCAAAATTCAAGAGGTCCAGGTGTGATTTCTGGAAATCTATCTCACATGTGAAGTGACAATTCAAGACCAAATCTGAATCACTGAAGAATGCTCAACAGGTGTGGCAGGGCTTGAATGCTATCTCCTCCTACAAAGTGAAACCAAACCACATATGTGTCAACAAGGTTTTGCTCCCAAATGAGCTCAATGACTTTCATGTTCACTTTAACTAAAAGAACTTGGGGGAACCTTCATAAACTCCCACAGCCCCAGACAGTCATGTGATCTCAGACTCTGATGCCATTGAGAAAGCATCCTTTAGAAAGGTGAACCCATAGAAAGCATCCAGCCTAGATGGAATACCTGGCCAGGTACTAAAGAACTGTGCTGATTAACTGGCTGGAGTGTTCACTGAGATCTTTAACCTCTCGCTTTGGCAGTCTGAGGTACCCACCTGCTTCAAGCAGAATTCAATTATACCAGTGCCTAAGAAGAACATGGTAGCCTGCCTCAGTGACTATTGTCCAGTTGCACTTACATCCACGGTGTGGCTGGTGATGAAACATATCAACTCCTGCCAGAGAATTGACTTGGATCCACTCCAATTTGCCTACTGTTACAACAGGTTCACAACAAATGCTATTTCATTGGCTCTTCACTTGACCCTGGAATATCTGGACAGCGAAGATGCAAATGTCAGGAGGCTCTTCATTGACAACAGCTCTGCAGTCAATACTATCATCCTCTCAAAAACCAATCCATAAGTTTCAAGACCTTGGCCTCAACACCTCCTTGTGCAAATGGATACTTGATTTTCTCACTTGCAGACCCCAGTCATTTCAGATTGGCAACATCTCCACCACAGTCTCCAACAGCACAGGAGGGAGATTGAAAATCTGGTTGAGTGGTGCCACAAAAAAAACCTCTGACTCCATGTCAGCAAGACCAAGGAGCTGGTTATTGACTTCAGGAGAAGGAAACCAGAGGTCCATGAGTCAGTCCTTATTAGGGAACCAGAGGTGAAAAGGGCCAACAACTTCAAATTCCTCGGTGTTACCATTTCAGGGAATCTCTCCTGGGTCCAGTACATAAGTGTCATTACGAAGGCAACACAGCAACCCCTCTGCTTTCTTGGAAGTTTGCAAACGTTCAGCACGTCATCTAAAACTTAATAAGAACTTGGTGGATGTGCGGTGGAGAGCACATTCACTGGTTGCACCACTATGTAGTATAGAAACATGAATGCCATCAAGCGGAAAAACTTATGAAGACCAATGGATACAGCCCAGTCCATCACAGATAAAGCCCTCCCCACTAGTGAGCACATCTACACAGGGTGCCGTCGCAGGAAAGCAGCATCCATCAGCAGGGAATGACCCCCCCTCCCGCCCCGATCAGGATTAGATTAGATTAGATTAGATTCAACTTTATTGTCATTGTGCCAAGTACAAATACAAAGCCAATGAAATGCAATTAGCATCTAACCAGAAAAGCAAAGAATAGTGTTATTTACAAAATAACTTCGAATAAAAAGTAAGTGCTACAGCACACAAATATAAAAGTACTGAGACAGAACAATATGGATGCAATACTGCTTAGCACTGTGATGTGAGGTTCAGCATGGTCACAGCCTCAGGGAAGAAGTTCTTCCTGTACCTGCTGGTGCGGGATCAGAGGCTTCTGTAGCACCTACTGGATGGGAGGAGAGTAAAAAGTCCATGGTTAGGGTGAGATGCAGCCTTGATAATACTTTCCGCCCTGCCCAGGCAACGTTTATGGTAGAAATTCTCAATGGTGGGCAATTGGGTGCCAATAATCCGTTGGGCAGATTTCACCACATACTGGAGTGCTTTGCGGTCCAATACAGGACAATTGCCATACCACACTGAGATGCAGTTGGTGAGTATGCTCTCAATGGTACAGCAGTAAAAGGCCGTCAGTATCCTGGAACAGAGGTGAGCTTTCTTGATGCTCCGCAGGAAATAAAGGCGCTGTTGCAGCTTTTTGATCAGGATGGAGGAGTTCAGGGACTAGGTGAGATCCTCGGAAATGTGGACACCAAGGAATTTGAAGCTTGATACACGCTCCACTACAGCTCCGTGATGTAGATGAGGACTTGAGTGTGGCTCTTAGCATGTCTGAAGTCCACAATGATCTCTTTGGTCTTCTGGGTGTTAAGGGCCAGGTTGCTGTTGGCACACCACATGGCCAGGTGCTGGATCTCATTCCTGTAGGCCGTCTCGTCATCCCCTTTGATCAGACCAACCACCATGGTGTCGTCTGCAAACTTGATTATGGAGTTAGAACCATGCACAGGAACGCAGTCATAGGTGAAAAGGGAGTACTCACGCTTTCTTCTCACTGCTACCATCAGAAAGAAGATATAGTATTCCACTACTATCATGCTCTTGCACCAGAGGGGTAACTTCACTTCACTTCATTCGCCCCAACACTGAACGACCTAAGGACACATTATCAAGGACTCTACAATGAATTTCCTTGATATTTATTGCTTAACTATTGCTTAATTATTTATTATTATTCTTTTGTTTTATTTCCCTCAGTTTGTATTTGCAGTTTGTTGTCTTTTGCACATTGGTTGTTGTCTGTCCTATTGGGGGCTGTCATTCATTCTGTACTCTGTATTTATTCTGTATTTGATGTGAATGCTTTCAATAAAATGGATCTCAGTGTTGTATATGATGGCATATGTACTTTGATAATAAATTTAATTTGAACTTTAAACTGCAATGCCATTGAAAGTGATGTGATGTTGATCCAACAACATGAATTAGCTGAAGAGCTGTCGATAGAATTGAACATCGTTCAATTATCAGCAAACATTCCCACTTTTAATCTTGTGTTAGATCTTGGCTCTGACGCAGATTCTAAGCAGGGATAGGTCCAAACAAGCTGGAAAGGGAGTGTTGCATCAGGTTAGGAAGTCATGCCCTCTCTTTCTGAGCATCTTGAAATACCAGCAGATAATGACAAATCTTGATCCAGCCTGTAATGCATCCAACTACATTACACACGAACTAAAATTCACATTGGGATTTACAGCGCACACTCATCTGTGTGTCATGGCAATGGTATGGGGTTAATCGATAAGTCAATATGTTTGACATCACACTACATGTACTCAGCTTGTAGATAAAGGTAATTTAGATGTAAAACTATGTGGCTTTGAGCTTTATCTTATCTTGAGTTCAACGTTCTTGTCTGGCTCACACTTCCAACAACAACCACCTTTGTTTCAGAAATTATCTGCCCTATATTTACTACCCTGTAAGTCTTACATTTTCAGAGTAAGGATCAGGTTTAAAATCACTGGTATAACTAATGCCAGTCACTGCAGTGGTTGCAGTGGACTGCAATGTATTTACAGTCCATTTCCTTTAAAATAACTTATGATAATTTTTCCTGTCTTGGTGTGACTATTACAAAAAACCCAGATAACCTTTTGCAACACATATAAAAGTTGCTGGTGAATGCAGCAGGCCACGCAGCATCTCTAGGAAGAGGTACAGTCGACGTTTCGGGCCGAGACTGTGCCTCTTCCTAGAGATGCTACCTGGCCTGCCGGATTCACCAGCAACTTTTATGTGTGTTGCTCGAAATTCCAGCATCTGCAGATTTCCTTGTGTAACCTTTTGCAAGTGAATTGGCGAAACAAAGTTGAGCAGGTTAAATGCAATATTGACTTTTGGAAAACCCTTCCAATTTCTTTGGTGGGGAGGGTTAACGCAATCAAGATGATTGTACTGCCACAATTTCTTCGTCTTTTCCAGTCAATTCCATGTTTTATTCCTCTGTTATATTTTAAGAAATTAGATTCAATTATTATACCCTTCATTTGGAATCATAAAGCCATTAGAATTACTAAAAAACACTTGTCAAAGCCCAAGGAAGCAGGTGGTTTTGCCCTACCAAACGTTAAAATGTATTACTGGGCTGCCCACTTATCCATTCTTGCATGGTGGAAAAAAGGCCCACCCTCTACCTCAGACTCATGCCCAGCATGGTTACTCATAGAGCAAATGCTTTGTAAGAGGACTTCCTTACCAGCTCTTCTTAATAGCCCCACTGCAGTTAATAAGTCACATGTTAGTAACAGCTTCGTAGTTGACAGCACTATAAGAATTTGGAAGCAGATTCAACTACACATTAAGGCCCTAAAAACTTATATTGACACTCTGATTTGTGACAATCATTCCTTTTTGCCTGGCCTGAATGATACTGTTTTTTCTACCTGGAAACAGAGAGGCATCTGTAGTATAGGTGACCTATACATTAATGGAAACTTTGCCTCATTTGCGCAGTTACAAGCAGTTTACAATATCCCTGCATCTAGTTTTTTTTAGATATTTACAAATTCGAGAATATGTTAGGAAATATATACCTAACTTCGAAGTTTTAGACAAACGTGAGTCCCTGGAGGCAATAAATAAATTTGATCCTGTTACTCGTAGTGCAGTATCCTATTTTTATCAGATCCTACATAATGGAGCTCGGGTGAATACTGCAGGTCTTAAACAGGCATGGGTGGATGAACTGGGTATAGAACTGACAGAGGAGGTCTGGGACGAGTGTTTAAAGAGTATACACGATTGTTCGGTCAACGTCAGACACAGATTTATACAATTTAAAACAATACATAGACTCCATTATTTCAAAGAAAAGTTGCACAGTTTCTACCCTGATGTTTCACCAGTTTGTAATAGATGTAAATCTGTGAACAGTAACTTGTCACATTCATTCTGGTCATGTTGTAAGCTTTATGCATACTGGAAAAGTATTTTTCACTGTTTCTCTGAGACTTTCGGGAAGCGGTGGGAACCAGACCCGCTCATAGCCATCCTTGGAGCATCAAGCTCCCTATCTTCAGCCAATATGTATGAAAAAGCAGCGGTATTGTTTAGAATAGTGATTGCTAAGAAGTTAATCCTGCAAATGTGGAAAATGGACTCTGTGCCTACGTATGATATGTGGCTGAGAGAACTGGCAAATACTTTACACTTGGAGAGACTGAACTATGTAATGAGGACAGAGGGAAAATCTTTGAAAGGATATGGGGCCCTGTATTGGACTTTCTCACGGGGTGAGGACTGAGGTTTTTTGGTGTGGTGCACCTCTGCTGTGTATGTTTACTGTTGCCTTTATATTTTTCTCCCTTTTGCTGCTCAATATTTAATTTAATTTTGTTAAAGTCATGTTTTTTGTGGATGTGCTGTATTTTTTGTGTTTTTTTGTTTGTTTGTAATAAATAAAGATAAAAATATGTTTTTAAAAAATGAAGATGTCCTCAGTGCTGGGGAGGCTAGTGCCCACGGTGAAGCCAGCTAAGTTTGCAGCTTCCTTCTGTTCTTGCCAATCCTGTGTAGTGGCCTCTCCATGTTACAACCAGTTAAAATACTCTCCATGGCACATCTGTAGAAATTTGTTCTGGTCTCTGGTGACATAACAGGCCTCTTCAAACTCCTAATGAAATATAGCTGCTGCCGTACCTTCTTTGTAATTGCATCAATGTGTTTGGCCTAGCATAGATCTTCAGAGATATTGACACCAAGGAACTTGAAACTGCTCATCCTTTCCGCTGCTGATATCCCAATGAGGACTGGTGTGCATTCCATCAAGTTCTCCTTCCTGAATTCCACAATCAATTCCTTGGTCTTACTGACAAGAGCAAGGTTGTTGTTGTGACACCACTCAACTAGCTGATCAATCTCAACTCCTGTTCGCTTCCTCAACACCATCTGAAATTGTGCCAGCAACAGTCATATTTGCATTTTCTCCCCACTCTTCAGATATTGTGGTAGAGTACTGAGGGAATTCCACTGTAAAACACAGACGTTATTGGTCATTTATCCAATAGTGAAGAGAGAACAGAGCAAACTGGTTGTTCATTTTGTTACAGAACAGTTGGATGCCAAAAAAAAATCATTGAGATGCAGCTGCAATATAACATATTGCCTTCATAATACTTTTGTCTCATTACTCAGAGTGACTTTGACCTTGTGTCTTCGCAAGTCTCCGTTATCACTGGTCATTAAAAGATAATTTGCAGTTCATGGTCCTTCCTGAACTTCTCTGCATATCGCTCAGTTTTATGTCTCTTGGTGACAAGAAGTGCTGAAGAAGAATGTGATGTATGTTTTCCATCTGGTTTATCAACATAATGGTTATTATGATTGAAAGCAGCATTAATAGCTATCAGTTCCCATGCTTCTGCTCTCAAGTCAAGTGTCAAGTGAAGTTTATTGTCATTTAACTACATAAATGTATATAAAGTATATAACGTATACAGAAACAAGACAATGTTTCTTCGAACCAGGGTATAAAGCACGTAACACACAAGAACTTAAGAAGGCAAGGATAAAATTTACAGATCAATCACACATAAATAAAAAACTAAAATGCATTAATATTAAATATTGTAAGGTATGGAACAGATTAACCAGCGACTCTTCGAATGTATCCCCCTCTTCCTGAACAGAACTGTCCTTATCATCCACCCCACCACTCCTCTGCATTCAATAGTTTGTCCTTCACAATTTCTGCCAACTACAGGTAGATTTCACCACCAGACACATACTTTACTCGCTGACTGCTTAAACGTAGAACAGTCCAGAACAGGAATAGGGCCTTCACCTACCATGTCTGCACCAAACACAATGCCAAATGAATCTTAATCTCTCCTGCCTGCGAACAATCCCTATCCCTCCATTCTCTGCATATTCATGTGTCTGTCTATAAGCCTCTTATATGCCACTATTGTATCTGTTTCCACTACTTCCCCTGGATGTCTATGCCACTCGAGGTGCAACAAACTTGTCCATGCTCATCTCCTTTAAACTTGCCCCTTTTCACCTTGAATTTGACACTTGACACCTCTAACATTTGACATTTCTTCCCTATCCATGCCTCTCACAATTATATAAACTTCTGTGTAACCGCAGTCAGCTCCATCATGGGCACTAGCCGCCGTAGTATCCACGACATCTTCAAGGAGCAATGCCTCAAAAAGGCCGCATCAGTCATTAAGCACCCCCATGACCCAGGACATGCCTTCTTCTCTTTGCTACCATCAGGAAGGAGGTACAGGACCCTGAAGGCACACACTCAGTGATGTGATTCAGGAACAGATTCTCCCCATTCTTCCCCTCTACTTATTTAATTTAACTACTTTATATCTATCTATATATATATATTTACTGTAATTCCGGTAGGCGCTACAGGAGCCTTCGCTCCCGCACCAGCAGGCACAGGAAGAGCTTCTTCCCTGAGGCTGTGACACTGCTGAACCTCTCATCACAGCGCTAAGCAGTATTGCATCTGTATTGTACTGTCTCAGTACTTTTATATTTGTGTGCTGAAGCGATTTTTTATTCGCAGTTATTTTGTAAATAACACTATTCTTTGCATTTCTGGTCAGATGCTAAATGCATTTCATCGGCTTTGTATCTGTACTCGGCACAATGCCAATAAAGTTGAATCTAATCTAATCTAATCTAATCTAATTCACAGTGTTTTGTCTGTATTATTATGTATAGCATTGTATTTCTGCTGCAACGACAACAAATTTCATGACATGTGCCATTGATATTAAATTTGATTCTGATTCTGACTCCCCGCTGCCTATGACACTCCAGCAAAAGCAACTCAAGTGTGTCTAACCTTTCCATATAGCTCATGCCCTTTGATCCAGACAGCATCATGGTAAAATTCTTTATTACTCTTTCTAAAGACTCCACATCCTTCCTATAATAGGGTGAGCAGAACTGTCACAATACACCCGGTTATAGCCTAATCAAAGTTGCGTACTGCTGCAAAATAACACACTGACACTTAAGCTGTACTTTTAACCCGACTAAACACTCCCCATCGATGCATTTTCCCATGTAACCACAAGACATGCAACATGTGTCCTGTCACTATCTATGAATCCCAGCAACCCTTCCAGGTGAATCCACAATTCACTTGCATGCCTTCCAAATTGAGGCACTGCGCTCTGTATGCACGATGTGGTCTTCTCTACATTGGAGAACCTAAGTACAGATAGGGTCATTGCTTTGCAGGGCACTTGCACTCTTGCCACAGGACTGACCCTGAGATTAATGTTGTCTTCTACTCCCATCCCACTCACACACTGATCTGCCTGTGGCCTCCTACATTGTTATAACAAGGCAAGCAACAAGCTTGAGGAAGCACACCTCATTCTTTGCGATGAAGCAGCCTACAGGTCTCAATATTGAATTCTCCAATTTCAGGTAATTCTTTCTTACCATCAGAGTCTGCTAGTTCGGCCTGTTATTAATTTGGATCTGTTACTCTTCGGTTCATATAGTCTTGTCCGCTGAACATGTCCCACAGCCTTACTGGTCTCAATGCTTTATACAGATATAAAAGCATACATTCCCATTAACTCATGTGGTCTACCTTTTTTGGATAGAAAGTTCTGCTCATCCTTTCCATATCATCCATACTTGGGTGAAGAGTTGGAGATACATCTTTACCAAAGGAGGTGTAAGGTTCTCCTTCCGTCTGCTGCCCACAGGACACCCTTGGGCAAGGTGTAGAACCTGTTTAGCCCCATGATCATTGTCACGTGAAGCCATGGGGGCAGGTAGTAGATGGTCATATTAGCAGCTAGTGTATATCAAAAGTCCTGGTTTGTGACCACTGATGCCAAGCAGACAATTTCTGAAGAGTATTGATAATGGCTGGCGGCGCCCATCTTCTAAAGACAGTGCCCAGTTAAAGACAAGGGCAACCTGTAGAAAAATTTACCAAGAACAATCATGGTAATGGAAAGACCACAATCACCTACAATATCTGATATAGCCCATAAGGAACAAACGATCATCCCTACGGCAGAAAATGAACTTAATTTGTTCTCCTTCCCAGTTCTGAGAAAGGATCACACAGACCTGAATGTTAACTGTTTCCCGTTCCACAGCTGCTGTGGACCTGGCTGTCGGAGTATTTTATGTCTCATTGTGACAGATGGCAAATGCACATGGTAGAGGAATGAGCCAGGTTATAATTCTGCATTATGTTTGATCCTTGCAATTTCCTGTCCTCATTCTTTCTTGATCCTTTGTGGCCCAGTGGGTCCTGTGAAGCTCCAGATTTTGAAGAGGTTTACCAGGATGCTGCTTGGATTAGAAAGGAGAGATTGGATAAATATGGAATGTTTTCTTCAGAGCATCATATGCATCGATGGGCTAGACTGCCAGTATCTTCTTCCAGGTCAAAATATCTAAAATAAGAGGACATGTATTTAAGGTGAGAAGGGGCAGTACTTTTACACAAAGAGTGCAATTGCCTTAATTTCGGTGGAGCTGCTGCTCAATGACCTTCGGCTCATACGGTGCTGGCGTGGAGGGCTATGAACCACATGAAGGAAATCTGGAATTCAATCCTGACCAGAGGGCTTAAAAAGAGGATTTTCATAGCAGTCATAGAGTCCATTCTCACGTATGGATGCGAGACATGGACACTCACCAAAACTATGCAAAAGTCTCTGGATGGTTGCTATACACGAATGCTCCGGATGGCTCTTGACGTGAGTTGGCAACAGCACATGACGAACGTTGAGCTCTATAACGAGCTACCGATGCTCACCACTAAAATCGAGGTGAGAAGACTGCAACTAGCGGGGCACTGTCTACGCCACCCCTAGCTACCTGCCAGCCTAGTCATCATATGGGAGCCCAAGCATGGGAGGATGAACCCTGGGTGCCCTCCCAAGACTATGGTCAACACGCTCCTAGAAGACAGTGGTTCGGCTAATGTAGATGAACTGAACACACCGTTGAGGGAGAGGGAGAAGTGGAGAGTCCGTCATCGTGCCCGACGCCAGCCCCCCTAGGCCTGAGTCGATGTAGTAGTAGTAGTCATATGGGAGAATAAGGAGGTGATAGATAGGAGATAGATAGGAGCTACAGGAGGTAGTAACCCCTAAGTTGCAGGAGCAGGTACTTGAGAGAGGGAAAGGGAACAGGCAGTGTACGCCTTTGGCTGCTCCCCTCAATAATAAGTATACCATCTTGAATAATGTTGTGCTGCATGACCGACTGGGGGAAGCAGCAGTGAGCAGGGCTCTGGCACTAAGTCTGTCTCTGTGGCTCATAAGGGAAGGGGAAAGAAAAGGCAAGCTGTAGTGATAGGGCATTCATTGGTAATGAGAACAGAAAGGAAATTTTATGGTTGGAACGAGATTCCTTGGTGGTTTGTTGCCTCCTGAGTACCAGAGTCAGGGACATCTCAGATCAAATCCACGGTATCCTTAAGTGAGAGGGTGAGCAGGCAGAGGCTGTGGTCCACATTGATACCAACGACATGGGTAGGATGGGAGATGAGGTCCTTCAAGGTGAGTTAGGTCCCAAGTTAAAGGACAGGACCTCCAAGGTTGTGATCTCCGGATTGCTACCTGTGCCACGTGCTAGTGAGGCCATAAATATGAAGATCATACAGTTTAACAAGGCTGCTGCAGGAGGGCTTCAGATTTTTGCATCATTAGGCTCTCCTCCAGGGAGGGAGGTTTGTACCTGAACTGGAGGGGGACTAATATCCTAGCAGGAAGGTTTTCTAGTGCTGTGGGGTGGGGTGGGGGGGGAGGTTAAATTAGAGAGTAGTGTTATGAGAACCAAAGTGCTACAACAGATAGAGGAGTGGTTATGGAGAAAGATGTTTTTAAAGTTACATACAAGGTCAAGAATCAAAAGGTTGAGCGTGGTGAGGCTAATGTTCTGAGCTGTGTATATTTCAACACAATTGTAGTAAAGGTGAATGAGTTTAGGACGTAGATCAGCACATGGAACTATGATATTTTAGCCATTAGCCAGACTTGGTTGCAGGAAGAGCAAGACCAGCAGCTCAATATTCTGGGGTTCCATTGTTTTAGGTCTGACAGAACAGGAGGGATTAAAGGGGGAGCGGTGGTATTACTGGTCAGGGAAGATATCACGACGGTGGTCAGCCAGAACAGGCTGGAGAACTCATCTCGGAGGCTTTATGGGTAGAACTGAGGAATAAGAAAGGTATGACCATGTTAATCAGATAATGTTATAGACCACCCCAACGTTCTGTGGGATTTCAAGGAGCAAATTTGTAGAGAGAATGCAGACCGACGCAAGAAATATAAGATTGCGATAGCAGGTGATTTTAACATTCCAAATATTGAATGAGATTCCAAAAATGTAAAAGGGCTGGATGAGAAAGAGTTTTTCAAACATTTTCAGGAAAGTTTCCTTAATGAGTACGTAGGAGTCCCAACTAGAGAGAGATGATACTAGATCTTCTATTGGGGAATGGGGGAATGAGACAGGGAAGGTGACAGAAGTTTGTGTTGGAGAAAAAACTTTGCATCTAGTGATGATAATGCCATTAGTTTCAAGGTAATTATGGAAAAGGATAGGCCTGGTCCGCGGGTTAAGAGTCAAAATTGGAGAAAGGCCAGTTTTAGCGGTATCAGAAAGGATCTGGCAAGTTTGAATTGGGATAGGTTGTTTTCTGGCAAAGAAGTACTTCGTAAATGGGAGGTCTTCAAAGGTGAAATTTTTGAGAGTACAGAGTTTGTATGTTCCTATCAGAATGAAAGGTGAGGATAACAGCTTCATGGAACCTTGGTTTTCAAGAAATATTAAGGCTCTGGTTAAGAAAAAGAAGGAGATACAAAGCAAGTATAGGCAGGCAGGAACAAATGAAGTACTTGAGTATAAGAAATGTAAGAGAACACTTAAGAGTGAAATCAGGAGGGCTAAAAGAAGACATGAAGTTGCTCTAGCAGGCAAGTTGAGGGAGAATCCTAATGGCTTCTACATATGTACCAAGAACAAAAGGATTGCAAAATTGGTCCTCTGGAAGATCAGCGAGAGGCTGAAAGCGATGGGGGAGATCTTAAATGCATTTTTTTGCATCTGTATTTACTCAGAAGATGGACACAGAATCTATAGATGTGAGGAAAGGGGTGGGAGGTGGTGTTTGCTGTCTTGAGGCAAACTGGAGTGGATAAATCTCCAGACCCTGACAAGGTGTTCCCTTGGACTCTGTGGGAGGCTAGTGCAGAAAATGCAAGGGTCCTGGCAGAGATATTTAAAACATCTTTAGCCACGGGTGAGGTGCTGGAGGATCAGAGAATAGATAATGTTGGTCCATAGTTTAAAAAAGGTTCTAAGAATAAGCCAGAAAATTATAGCTTAGTGACCCTGACATCAATAGTGGGAAAGTTTTTGGAAGGTATTCTGAGGGACCAGATATCTAAGTGTTTGGATAGACAGGGACTGTTTAAGGATAGACAGCATGGCTTTATACATGGTAAGTCATGTCTAACCAATCTTATAGAGTTTTTTTTGAGGAAGCTACTACAAAATTTGATGAACGCAAGGCAGTGGATGTTGCCAACATGAACATTATTAAGTCTTTTGACAAGGTCCCACAGGGGAGGTTGGTCAAGAAGGCTTAGTCACTTGGCCTTCAAGATGAGGTAGTAAATTGGATGAGACATTGGCTTGGTGGGAGAAACCAGAGAGTGGTTGTAGATAATTGCCTTTCTGACTGAAGACCTGTGACTAGTGGAGGGCTGCAGGGATCGGACCTAGGTCCACTGTTGTTTGTCATCTATAGCAATGATCTGGGTGATAATGTGTTATACTGGAGCAGCAAATTTGCAGATTACACCAAGATTGGGGGTGCAGTGAATAGGGGGTAAGACTATCAAAGCTACTGGTGGGATCTGGACCAGCCGTAAAAATGGGCTGAAAATGGCAGATGGAATTTAATGAAAACGAGTGTGAGGTGTCTCACTTTGGGAGGACCAACCAGGGTAGGTCTTGCATGCTGAGCGGTAAGTCATTGAAGAGTGTGGTAGAACAGAGGGATCTGGGAATACAGATCCATGATTCCTTGAAAATGGCACCACAGACAGGGTCATAAAGAAAGCTTTTAGTAAATTGGCCTTCATTAATCAATGTACTGAGTTGGGATGTTAGGTTGAAATTGTACAAGATGTTGGTGAGGCCTAATTTGGAGTATTGTGTGCAGTTTTGGTCACCTAGCTACAGGAATGGTGTAAATGAAATTGAAAGAGTACAGAGAAAATTTACAAGGATATTGCTGGGACTTGACGACCTAAGTTAGAGAAATACCGAATAGGTTAGAACTTTATTCCCAGGAACATAGAAGATTGAGGGGAATTTTGGTAGACACATTCAAAATTATGAGGGCTATAGATAGGGTAAATGCAAGCAGTCTTTTTCCATTGAGGTTGGATGAGACTACAACTAGAGGTCATATGTTAAGGGTGAAAGGTAAAATGGTTAAGGGGAACATGAAGGGAACTTATTCACTGAGAGGGTGGTGAGAGTACGAAATGAGCTACCAGTGGCAAGTGGTGGATCGATTTCAAAAGGTAAGAGAAATTTAGATTGTGTATCAATGAGAGGGGTATGGATGGCTATGGCCCAGGTGTAGCCGATGGGACTAGACAGATCAGTGGTTTGGCACAGACTAGATGGGCTAGTGGGCCTGTTTCTGTGCTGTATTGCTCTATAACTCTGTGACCCTGATTCTATGACCATCAAAATATCCAGATATTTGGCACAGATCCTGATTAAAAATTACAAACACGATCTACCAAATGAATAAAGGAGTTCAACCCTTACCCACACTGAACCAACGTAGTTCTAGATTTCCATAGAAAGGAGCCATTTAGTCCATCTAGTCTCTACTGTTTCTCAGAATGACTCCACCAACAGGAGCCATTAGTGAAGGGCTGTAACTGCTGCATTGCCACTTCTCACAAAATCCCTTGAGCTGATAAATAAGGTTGAAAATTAATGTATAATTATATTATGCAACTCTGCAGCTGTATACAAACATATATAATTTTGAACACAGTAGTTATTAACTCAAGACATGTAGTTTACTGGGTGGTCTTGGTGAAATTAGACCCTATTCAAATATCACTCATTCAGTTAAGTGATGGTTTATGTTTTTGCCAGCCCAAAATGGAAACTGGCAGATGGACAAGACTCATGTCAGTGCATGACTGCTAAACATTACAGTTCATAGAATCCAAGACTCAAAGGATTTGAAGGCCGACTGGAAGTTGGCTGTAAATATATAAGCAAGTTAGCCTGACTTTACCCAATTCAAATCAGCTCAAGCTACTGGTAGGGAGAAGAGAGGTATGCAGATAACACAACTAGTTTTGCAAGTAGTAGAGCTCTGAGTACCAGTGGAACGATTCCTGGTCCTGTCTATGGTAGAGTTCTGGAGAACATTTTGCAGAAAAGAGAGACTTAGTGGTACAAATCGTTAGATTCTGGACTAGTTCCTGAGGATTGGACGGTGGCTAATGTAACCCCAATTTTTAAAAAAGGAGGGAGAGAGAAACCGGGGAATTATAGACCAGTTAGCCTAACGTCGGTGGTGGGGAAACTGCTGGAGTCAGTTATCAAGGATGTGATAACAGCACATTTGGAAAGCGGAGAAATGATCGGACAAAGTCAGCATGGATTTGTGAAAGGAAAATCATGTCTGACGAATCTCATAGAATTTTTTGAGGATGTAACTAGTAGAGTGGATAGGGGAGAACCAGTGGATGTGGTATATTTGGATTTTCAAAAGGCTTTTGACAAGGTCCCACACAGGAGATTAATGTGCAAACTTAAAGCACACGGTATTGGGGGTAAGGTATTGGTGTGGGTGGAGAATTGGTTAGCAGACAGGAAGCAAAGAGTGGTTATAAACGGGACCTTTTCAGAATGGCAGGCGGTGACTAGTGGGGTACCGCAAGGCTCAGTGCTGGGACCCCAGTTGTTTACAATATATATTAATGACTTGGATGAGGGAATTAAATGCAGCATCTCCAAGTTTGCAGATGACACGAAGCTGGGTGGCAGTGTTAGCAGTGAGGAGGATGCTAAGAGGATGCAGGGTGACTTGGATAGGTTGGGTGAGTGGGCAAACTCATGGCAGATGCAATTTAATATGGATAAATGTGAAGTTATCCACTTTGGTGGCAAAAATAGGAAAACAGATTATTATCTGAATGGTGGCCGATTAGGAAAAGGGGAGGTGCAACAAGACCTGGGTGTCATTATACACCAGTCATTGAAAGTGGGCATGCAGGTACAGCAGGCGGTGAAAAAGGCGAATGGTATGCTGGCATTTATAGCAAGAGGATTCGAGTACAGGAGCAGGGAGGTACTACTGCAGTTGTACAAGGCCTTGGTGAGACCACACCTGGAGTATTGTGTGCAGTTTTGGTCCCCTAATCTGAGGAAAGACATCTTTGCCATAGAGGGAGTACAAAGAAGGTTCACCAGATTGATTCCTGGGATGGCAGGACTTTCATATGAAGAAAGACTGGATGAACTGGGCTTGTACTCGTTGGAATTTAGAAGATTGAGGGGGGATCTGATTGAAACGTATAAGATCCTAAAGGGATTGGGCAGGCTAGATGCAGGAAGATTGTTCCCGATGTTGGGGAAGTCCAGAACGAGGGGTCACAGTTTGAGGATAGAGGGGAAGCCTTTTAGGACCGAGATTAGGAAAAACTTCTTCACACAGAGAGTGGTGAATCTGTGGAATTCTCAGCCACAGCAAACTGTTGAGGCCAGTTCATTGGCTATGTTTAAGAGGGAGTTAGATATGGCCCTTGTGGCTACAGGGGTCAGGGGGTATGGAGGGAAGGCTGGGGCGGGGTTCTGAGTTGGATGATCAGCCATGATCATAATAAATGGCGGTGCAGGCTCGAAGGGCCGAATGGCCTACTCCTGCACCTATTTTCTATGTTTTCTATGTTTCTATGTTTCTATGTAAATACTTAGTTCCCTGAAATGGCAACACTGTGAAGAAAGTGTTCAACACTTTTGTCTTCATTAGCTGGAGCACTGAGTATGAGAATTGGGATGTCATGTTACAGTTGCTCAAGATGTAGATGAGACTGCACTTGAAGTGTTGTGTACAGTCCTGAATACCTTTCTATAGGAAAAACGTAATTAAACTAGAGAGCATGCAGAAAATATTCACAAGGATGTTGCTGGGTCTGGGGAAAGGGGGGCTTGGGTTTGAAGGAGAGACTAGATAGACTGGGACTATTCCCCCTGGAATGGTGGGGATGAGTTTATGGTAGTTCATAAAATTATGAGGGCCATAGATAAAGTGGATGGTCGCAGTCTTCCTCCCAAAAACAGAGGAGTATAAAATGAGAGGGCATAGATTTAAGGTGGGAGGGGAAAAATTTTCAAGGGATGTGAGGGACAACTTTTTCCCCACAAAGTGGATGGTGTGTATGTGGAATAAGCTGCCAGAGGAAGTGGTTGTGATACATGGATAGGCGAGGTTTAGAGGGATATGGGCCAATCACAGACAAATGAGACTAGTTCAAGTAGACAACCCTTATCTGGCATGGACAAGTTGGGCTAAAGTACCTGCTTTTCTGCCATATAACTATGTAACTTCACGTGGGTTTGTACGGTTCCTGCGTATCTATATAGCTTTCTGTGGGTTTGTACAGTTCCTGCGTATCTATGTAACTTCACGTGGGTTTGTACGGTTCCTGCGTATCTATATAACTTCACGTGGGTTTGTACGGTTCCTGCGTATCTATATAGATTCACGTGGGTTTGTACGGTTCCTGCGTATCTATATAACTTCACGTGGGTTTGTACGGTTCCTGCGTATCTATATAGCTTCACGTGGGTTTGTACGGTTCCTGCGTATCTATATAACTTCACGTGGGTTTGTACGGTTCCTGCGTATCTATATAGATTCACGTGGGCTTGTACGGTTCCTGCGTATCTATATAACTTCACGTGGGTTTGTACGGTTCCTGCGTATCTATATAACTTCATGTGGGTTTGTACGGTTCCTGCGTATCTATATAGATTTCTGTGGGTTTGTACGGTTCCTGCGTATCTATATAGCTTCACGTGGGTTTGTACGGTTCCTGCGTATCTATATAGATTCACGTGGGTTTGTACGGTTCCTGCGTATCTATATAACTTCACGTGGGTTTGTACGGTTCCTGCGTATCTATATAGATTTCTGTGGGTTTGTACGGTTCCTGCGTATCTATATAACTTCACGTGGGTTTGTACGGTTCCTGCGTATCTATATAACTTCACGTGGGTTTGTACGGTTCCTGCGTATCTATATAACTTCACGTGGGTTTGTACGGTTCCTGCGTATCTATATAGCTTCATGTGGGTTTGTACGGTTCCTGCGTATCTATATAACTTCATGTGGGTTTGTACGGTTCCTGCGTATCTATATAGATTTCTGTGGGTTTGTACGGTTCCTGCGTATCTATATAGCTTCACGTGGGTTTGTACGGTTCCTGCGTATCTATATAACTTCATGTGGGTTTGTACGGTTCCTGCGTATCTATATAGATTTCTGTGGGTTTGTACGCTTCCTGCGTATCTATGTAGCTTCATGTGGGTTTGTACGGTTCCTGCGTATCTATATAGATTTTTGTGGGTTTGTACGGTTCCTGCGTATCTATATAGATTTCTGTGGGTTTGTACGGTTCCTGCGTATCTATATAGATTTCTGTGGGTTTGTACGGTTCCTGCGTATCTATATAGCTTCACGTGGGTTTGTACGGTTGCTGCGTATCTATATAACTTCACGTGGGTTTGTACGGTTCCTGCGTATCTATATAGATTTCTGTGGGTTTGTACGGTTCCTGCGTATCTATATAGCTTCATGTGGGTTTGTACGGTTTCTGCATATCTATATAGCTTCATGTGGGTTTGTACGGTTCCTGCGCATCTATATAGCTTCATGTGGGTTTGTACGGTTCCTGCGTATCTATATAGCTTCATGTGGGTTTGTACGGTTCCTGCGTATCTATATAGCTTCATGTGGGTTTGTGCGGTTCCTGCGTATCTATATAGCTTTCTGTGGGTTTGTACAGTTTCTGCATATCTATATAGCTTTCTGTGGGTTTGTACAGTTTCTGCATATCTATATAGCTTTCTGTGGGTTTGCCCAATTTTGCTTATATATATAGCTTTATGTGAGTGTGTATGGTTTCTGCATATCTATATAGCTTCATGTGGGTTTGTACAGTTTCTGCACATCTATATAGCTTCATGTGGGTTTGTACGGTTCCTGCGTATCTATATAGATTTCTGTGGGTTTGCCCAATTTTGCTTATATATATAGCTTTATGTGAGTGTGTATGGTTTCTGCATAGCTAGAGATTTACATGGGTTTGTACAGTTTCTGTATACCTATATAACTTTATGTGAGTTTGCCTGGTTTCTGCATAACTGTATAGCTTTCTGTGGGTTTGCACAGTTCTCTTTGACAGGATGCATTTCCTGCCACTTCCCCAAGTCATGTGACATAGATTACTATCCCACCATAAACTGCCTCAAGTATACTTTATACTTTATTGTCGCCAAACAATTGATACTAGAGCGTACAATCATCACAGCGATATTTGATTCTGCGCTTCCCGCTCACTGGATTACAAATCGATAGTAAATATTAAAAATATAAATTATAAATTGTAAATAGAAAATAGAAAAATGGAAAGTAAGGTAGTGCAACAAAACCGAGAGGCAGGTCCAGATATTTGGAGGGTACGGCCCAGATCCGGGTCAGGATCCGTTCAGCAGTCTTATCACAGTTGGAAAGAAGCTGCTCCCAAATCTGGCCATACGAGTCTTCAAGCTCCTGAGCCTTCTCCTGGAGGAAAGAGGGATGAAAAGTGTGTTGGCTGGGTGGGTCGTGTCCTTGATTATCCTGGCAGCACTGCTCCGACAGCGTGCGGTGTAAAGTGAGTCCAAAGACGGAAGATTGGTTTGTGTCATGTGCTGCGCCGTGTTCACAATTTTCTGCAGCTTCTTCCAGTCTTGGACAGGACAACTTCCATACCAGGCTGTGATGCACCCTAGAAGAATGCTTTCTACAGCGCATCTATAAAAATTAGTGAGGGTTTTAGGGGACAGGCCAAATTTCTTTAGTTTTCTCAGGAAGTAAAGGCGCTGGTGGGCCTTCTTGGCAGTGGACTCTGCTTGGTTGGACCAAGTCAGGTCATTTGTGATATTGACCCCGAGGAACTTAAAGCTTTTGACCTGTTCCACTTGCGCACCACTGATGTAAATTGGGTTGTGCGGTCCACTACTCCTTCTGAAGTCAACAACCAATTCCTTTGTCTTGCTGATGTTGAGGGATAGGTTGTTGTCTTCACACCATGCCACCAGGTTCTTAATTTCCTCTCTGTACTCAAACTCATCATTACCCGAGATACAGCCTACAATTGTTGTGTCATCAGCAAACTTATATACCGAGTTTGATGGAAACTTGGCTACACAATCACGGGTGTACAGTGAGTACAGCAGGGGGCTGAGTACACAGCCTTGTGGGGCACCGGTGCTCAGAGTGATTGTAGAGGAGAGCTTGTCCCCTATTTTTACAGCCTGGGTCCTGTCTGTGAGGAAGTTGAAGATCCAGCTGTAGATCTGAGTGCTAAGGCCCAGGTTCTGGAGCTTAGGAATCAGTTTATTTGGAATGATGGTATTAAAGGCAGAGCTGTAGTCAATGAAAAGGAGCCTTACATGTGCGTCTTTATTCTCCAGGTGTTCTAAGGAGGAATGTAGGGCCAAAGAGATGGCATCTGCTGTTGACCTGTTGCTCCGATAGGCAAATTACAAAGCGTTGAGGTTGACTGGGAGGCTGTGGTTGATGTGTGCCATAACCAATCGCTCGAAGTGCATCAGCAAATGGCGGTACCAGATAAGAGTCAATGAAAAAGTGGCTTTAAGTGGTTGGAGGGAAATATTAATGGGGTGAGGTTGGTTTTTTGGCGAGTCTATATAGAATTGATGTGCAAAAAGGTCTCCCCTGTAAGAAAGATAATGAAACTGTATAAATGTGGGTAAAGAAGAGAGAAATTTACCATGAGGGAAACCAGGGAAGCAGTGTCTTCTGGGGGATATAGACAAGCTATCCACGACAAGAACTCCATTGTGGGTACAGCTTTCCCTACTGTTAATGAGACCTGCAAGGGGAGATAATTCAGGAAGGCAGCAGTCATCATCGTGGACACCCCGCCGTCCAGGCATTGTCCTCTTCTCAATGTTGCCACTGGGCAGGAGGTACAGGAAACTGAATACTCACACCAAAATGTTCTCTTCCCCACCACCATCACATTCCTGAATTGACCTGAAAAACCCTAACTGTACTATATTTCTTTTATTTTTCTTTGCTCGATTTGCACAATTAATATCATTATGTTTACTTATTATGTACAATTTATGCTAACATATGTGTTTTTCGCAGCGTCTCTACTTTCTGCGAAGGCTAAGAAAAGTCTATCTCCCACCCTCATCCTCATCACATTCTACAGAGGTTGTATTGAGAGCATTTGAGCAGCTGCATCACTGCCTGGTTCGGAAAAAGCACTATCTCGGATCGCAAGACCCTGCAGCAGATAGTGAGTTCAGCTGAGAAGATCATCAGGGTTCCTCTTCCCGCCATTAGAGACATTTACACCACACGCTGCATCCGCAAAGCAAACAGCATTATGAAGGACCCCACGCACCCCTCATACAAACACTTCTCCCTCCTGCCATCTGGAAAAAGGCACCGAAGTATTTGGGCTCTCACGAACAGACTATGTAACAGTTTCTTCCCCCAAACCACCAGATTCCTCAATACCCAGAGCCTGGACTGACACCAACCTACTATACCCTCTACTGTGCCTACTGTCTTGTTATTATTTATTATTATTTATCGTAGTACCTGCACTATTTTGTGCACTTTATGCAGGCCTGGATAGGTCTGTAGTCTAGCGTAGTTTTTGTGTTTTTTCTTATGTAGTTCAGCGTAGTTTTTGTATTGTTTCATGTAGCACCATGGTCCTGGAAAACGTTGTCTCATTTTTACTATGCTGTGTACCAGCAGATATGGTTGAAATGACAATAAAAAGTGACGACTTGACTTTATTTTCTATAATGTACTGTGCTGCTGTTGTATAAAGCTATGTTTCACAGCATTTATGCTTGGTTTTGCATGCTTATGGTAATAAACTGGAACTTGACATGAGCGACTCGATAACAACATTACACGATGAACTTTATGCAAAATTGATGTTTTTTTAAAACAGTAAGAAATGGGGAACTGTTGATATTCCAAAGGACCGAAGTGTTTTTGAATATAGGTTTTTGAACATCTACAGTGATGAAATGAATAATGTGAGCTGCCTTAATGACCATCACCCAGTAGCACTCACATCTACGGCAATGAAAAGCTTTGAGAGGTTGGTCATGACTACACCGAATTCTTGCGTCAAGGACCTGGACCCACTACAGTTTGCCTATTGCCACAATAGGCCAATAGCAGACACAATTTCAATGGCTCTTCACATGGCCTTAGACCACCTAGACAATACAAACACCTACATCAGGATGCTGTTCATCAACTATGGCTCAGCATTTAACACCATCATTCCCACAATCCTGATTGATAAGTTACAGAACCTGGGCCTCTGTACCTCCTTCAGCAATTGGATCCTTGACTTCCTAACCAGAAGACTACAATCTGTGTGGACTAGTCTCCTCCTTACTGATGATCAGCACTGGTGCACCAGAGGGATATGTGCTTAGCCCATTGTTCTACTCTCACTATATACTTACGACTGTGTGGCTAGGCATAGCTCAAATACCATCTATAAATTTTCTGATGGTACAATCCTTGTTGGTAGAATCTCAGATGGAGACAAGAGGGCATACTGGAACTAGATATACCAACTAGTGGAGTGGTGTCGCAGCAACAACCTGGCACTCAACATCAGTAAGACAAAAGAGCTGATTGCGGACTTCAGAAAGGGTAAGATGAAGGATCACATACCAATCATCAGAGGGATCAGAAGTGGAGAGAATGAACATTTTCAAGTTCCTGGGTGTCAAGATTTCTGTGGATCTAACCTGGTCCCAACATATCGATGCAGTTATAAAGAAGGCAAGACAGCAACTTTATAGGAGTTCATTAGGAGTTTGAAGAGATAAGGTGTGTCAACAAAAATACTCAGAAACTTCTATAGATGTATCATGGAGAGCACTCTAACTTGCTGCATCACTGTCTGGCATGGGGAGCTACCACACAGGACCAAAAGAAGCTGCAGAGGGTTGTAAATCTAGTCAGCTCCATCTTGGGTACTAGTCTACAAAGTATCCAAGACATCTTCAAGGAACGGTATCTCAGAAAGGCAGCATCCATTATTAAGGACCTCAGCACCTGGTCATGCCTTTTTCTCACTGTTACCATCAGATAGGAGGTACAGAAGCCCAAAAGCACACACTCAGTGATTCAAGAACAGCTTCTTCCCCTCTGCCATCCGATTCCTAATGGACATTGAACCCCTGAACACTGCCTCATTTTTAAAATATATTTTATTTCTGTTTTTGCACAGTTTTTAATCTATTCAATATACATTTACTGCAATTACTTTTTTTCTTCCTCTGTATTATGTATTGCAATGAACTGCTGCTGCTAAGTTAACAAATTTCACGACACACGCCGGTGATAATAAACCTGATTCTGAAAGCCAAAAAGGTGCAGTAGGTGTTATAAAAAGAACTTATCACATTGTTGCAAGCCTTAATTATGAGGCAACTGGAATATAGATGTCAGGCTCTGTTACTGCTGTATTACATGTCCTTAACAGAGCACAGTGTGAAGTATTATACGAGTTCAGTTCTCCTCACTCAAGGAAGGAATTAGTTGCAGCAAGGAAAATGCAGTGAAGATGTACCAGGCTAGTTATGTAATAGCAGACTTGCTATGCTAGGAAAGACTGAATAGGGGTAAAAGCTGTATAAATTTCCTTCCAGTACGGTAACGAAGCATTATTTCAAAACAGACAGGTCATTCCAGGAATATATACAATGGGCCTCTGGAAATCAGCAGATACTGATTCTACTGCTACTGGGTGCCACGGTAACGTAATGGTTAGCTCAATGCTATTATGGCTTGGAGCGTTCCAGAGTTCAAATTTCAATGCTGGGGCCATCTATAAGGAGCCTGTATGGCCTCCCCATGGTACAAGTGGGTTTTCCCTGGGTGCTCCGGTTTCCTCCCACAGTCCAAAGATGTACCAGGTAGGTCATTGTAAATTGTCCTGTGATTAGGTTGGGGCTTAATTGGGGTTGTCGGGGTGCTGTGACATGAAGGGCTGGAAGGGCCTACTCCGCACTAAACTGCTACATAAAAGAAACAAAATAAATTCATTGTATAACAGAGTGAGGCCGTGATGGAGGAGTCTTTCAGATTCGTTTAAATTATGACGAAAGATCAACTCTCTGCAAGATGCTGCTCGGCTGACAGAGTTCTTTCAGCGTTTGTTTTGCAGCACCTGCAATTTTCTTCGTTTTCTATTACCTGTTCGGCATTGTAGGAGCTGCAGGACATCTGACTGCTCTAGAATTCTCTTTCATGCGGTTGATATACGGCTAACTGAGTTAGCCAGCTGTTTAGTTTAGAAGTGAACGGTGGCAATTATGAAATATTAGAAGAGACTGCAGCAAGTAGAAGTAAAATATTGCAGGTGCTGGGTAATAGAAATAAACTCCGCAGCTCTCGCAGCATTTGGGAGGAGGAAAGATGTTCAAGTATTATGGTTTTTATCGGAATGGAGAGAAGTTGGGGTGTGGAAGATGAAGAGAAGGAAGGCAAATGAGAGGAAACAATAAAGGGATGGTGAAGCTAGGTAGAAATGCATAAACGTGCAGGTTTACATATAGTAGAAGAGAGAAGGAAATGATATGGTGTGGGGCACAACATCTGACTTCGCAGATTATCTAAAACGGCTTAAGTATTATTGTCAGTAAACCTTAAAGTCATAATTTAAAAATAACTAAAATGAGTCACTTGCTACTGTATACATATAAAAAAGTTTATTTACATTCTCAAACGAACATAGACATAAATTAGGTCCACAAATTACAGAGACCATCGAAGACAGCACTTCATAAAAGACTTTCCAGGAATAAATACAACAATGGGTGTTGGAAGATCAGCAGTTACTTGATTCACATAAAAATAGAGTGATGATGTGAAGGAGAAAGCTTTCACTTGTTCTTTTTCCTGTAAGGGCTTTCTTAAAATTGTCCCTCCAGGGTCACTCTTGAAGAGATAATGAGCCCTTCAGAAAATAAAGTGTATAAAACAGAAGAGTGTGTGTGTGTGTGTGTGTGTGTGTGTGTGTGTGTGTGTGTGTGTGTGTGTATAAGTACAGTATAAGCTAGTATTACTCTTCAGACATCTACTTTTACAGTTATTACATCCACTGTAATCAGTTCGTATCGTCACCACTACCCCTTTACTCTCATGTTCTGCTTTAACTAAACTGACTGATAATTCTCAGCAACTGATCATGTGAAAATGCCTGGCAGCAAATGTTAAGGCAATAATAAAGTCTATATTTTGCTTATCTACTCACTGGTTTACAGAGTCATCTTAACCTTCTCTTTTTAAGAAGTTCATTCAGTCATTGCTTTGTAACTAGCTCTTTGAGTTCCAACATCCAAAGTGAAGTCAAGTTTTTGTTGTACATTGGCTCTGCCAAAGGTGTGTTCCTGGAGATTGGATATCTCCGCAAAGTAAAGCAGGGTGCTTGATGCTTGATCATGGCAGGCTTGCAGTTTGCTTTTCAGCCTTTTCTCCGACTTAGCCACAACATTCTAAAAGTTGGGTATACTTCATATTTGGAGATGGTTTATAAAATGTTTCTTAATGAGAGACTTGCAAAAATTATCCCTGCAACTTAAGACCAAGTAAGGAGTGTGTTCCATTAAATATTTGTTCAGTTCCTGTTTGTTAAGTCAAAAACAATAAAAGAAAATTTAAACTCTTTGAAAAAATATTTATAATCCTAAATCACACTCCTCCATCTCACAATGAATCTTTAATGGTTAATCAATGCCTCACCACATTGGTCTTCAACTCAATTTATTAATTTAGGGAAGTTTTAAAAAGTCGACTGCTTGGATACAAAGAAGAGAAATCTGGAGATGCCAGATTCCACCATCTGGAAGTTGAAAATGACCTGACGATCAGAAATGAATTAAATTGGAAGCATGGAGTTTTTGCACCGGATTCACCAATCTAGTTAAAGATGGGCTTCATTGGCACCCTTGCCTTGCATGTACAAATGCTATTGGCATCTTATGGACACTGTACCACTTTGGGAATTAGTCCCACTAATCTGAGATAGTGCAAGCACCTCCATTTAATAGGACCTTTGTTCTCAAGCAATTGTAGAAGTTCACATTAAAAGCAGAAAAGTGCGATGGAAATTAATTCCTGCAGCAGCTCCTTTCTGTAACCGATACATATATAGTCTTTAAAAGACATAACCACATTAACTAATGGATTAGATCAGTGAAAACATGCTTGCAGTATGTGTTTCTTTTGGCACACTTGGGTCTGACAAGACATAACAGGCTCTTCCCCTGGATCCATCTGCCATCACCCTATCTGCAAAAGTCAGATAGCTGCCTGCCTTTCTCTGAAATGAGTACCAATCTGGTGTTAAAATGTAAACAATTAAGTGCTAACTTTTTTTTTTGTTTTTTTTTGCTTTGTTTGGATACCTTCATCTCATATAAAAGTGCAACAACAGAGCAAAGAAAATCATGTACACTGGCTCAGTCACACTGTTAGTTATGGATTAAATTGTGATGAATAGGGAATATACAATGGAAGGAGGCTCAACTTTTAGCCTTCCTCATCAGATATTTCCTCTGCTTCTAACAATGTTCAGATAAAAGTTTCTTCACTTCAATTGAAATGTGCATAGCGGAAGCCACTTGGCTTATTTAGGTGCCCTTCGACCTTTCAGATTGTTTCTTCCCCCCACCTTGGAGATAGCTTGGGACAAAATTAGAAAATAAAAACTGCCTCCAAATTATTGCTGAAAAGTCAGAAACAGAGGCAAAAATAAAAATACAGAATTTATTCAAGATTCACTGAGTAGTAGAGCCAAACTTCTAAACAGATGGGGGTCACGGAGCAAAATGGGCCAGTTTACTGCTCAACACAGATTTTGGCACTGTACTGCTGCCCCAAAAAATAATATTTTCATGACATATGTGATTTGTGATAAATCTGATTTTGATATGGGTCTCTATTATGGTCTAGGAATGGGAAGGGGGAGCGGAGGAAGTGGGAGGCACCAGAGAGACATTCTGTAATGATCAATAAACCAATTGTTTGGAATCAAATGACCTTGCCTGGTGTCTCAGGGTGTGTCTGCACCCAACCATCCCCCACCACTGGCAAACCTCCTCTGCCACCTGTCCCACATCCCTCCTGGGGCACTCCACCCTCACCCTTCCTAACATCCCTGTCGATTTACAAAATCACTCTCCACTCCACGTTGACAAATACAGTACTGAGCAAAAGTCTTAGGCCCCCTAGCCATATAGATGCACCTAAGACTTTTACACAGTACTGTAAATCCAGTTCTTAAAACCCACCCAATATCTAACCTCACTCCAAATTTCTCATGTTGAAAACACGAGCGTGTGGACCTTCTACATATAATTTTGGTATGCTGTTAAATCTAAGTCACAGGAAACCTTCCATGTGAAAATAGCCTCAAAAATACTTAGAATCAAAAGCAACGGGCTTGTTTATGATCTACAGTACTGGCTCGAAAGAATCTTCAAATATTTACTTTAAAACAAATTGGTCATTTGGGAAAAAAAAACTCACAGTATTTTTCAAGAAAAGTTCTTTTCAGTATCTTTACACATGGAAACAAATTCCACATTAGTCTATGTTTGTTCTGGAAATTCTGCTCTCCAATCCTCCCATTGGAAGAGGGTTTTCAGTTCCCTCCCCTTCCTTCAGGCTGATAAGAAGAACGTGCTTATGCCTTAGGGGCATTTGTACCACAGAGCCAAATGTCATTAACAGCTCTTCCAAATCATTGTGATGTTATCTTTCCCCTTTTGCCCAGGTCACCTTGTTGAATGGGCAAGGGAGCTCCAGAGGAGGGGATGTGGAGAACAAAGCTCAGATGCACTTCGCTATATCACCACCTCAATATTGTGTACCTTGTTGTAACCATTCATCAGTTGCTCATAGTCAAGTGGACCTCCCAGATTGTAGATATGGAAGTCTAAATGGTTACAATCTGGTGATTCCATGAGTACGTCTGACTCTCCCTCCTCCATCAGGTTGTCATCCACCGACAGGCTGGCCTTCTCATCATTGCTGAGAATATTTTGTTCATCTATAAATCGGATATTGGCATTCTCAAAGAATAATGGCGGATGGTTGCGCGTGTCCCATGCTGAGTGATCTTCGGGAACAGTTTTATCCAGTTGATTCTCTTGCTGTGCATGATGTGTCTGAGTGTTGAAGTCTTTCCCTTCATTTAAGGGATCTTTAATCTCAGTGTCTTCGATGGCGGGCAGATTGGGTGGCTCATAGCGAAACCTCTTCAGGCCCATTTTTCGGAACTCAATTGCACTCGGTTTAACATTATCTTTGTCCTTGGTTACCACTTTCACTGGAACCTCAACACTCAGTAGTTTATTGCTGTTATCCTTCAAAGTCTCTGAGCCGATCTGCTTCATGAGATCATTGTAGCTCTCCTGCTTCTTGGAAAGGAAGCGAAATATGTTTACCTCCGTCGAGTCTGCAATCTTAGAGTCCGCAAGTTTAGAGTTGAGAGATCCAGAGCTCACCACGTTTCCCAAAGGCCTTCTCATTCGCTTTCGCCTCTTCTTGATGGCTTTGTGTGCCTGGACAAACATGCTCACTTTCCAGTTGAAGAAGAGGGAAAGCCACGCCAGGCCCAGGTATATCCACAGCTCCACAAAGTACCTGTAGAGGACGTGATAGTCTGCATTTGGGTTGACACCTACAGTAAAAGTACAAAGCTACAAGTTAGTATAGAGCAAAAGAGGCAAAATTGTGAAAAATATTGTTCCAAATAAGTTCGATCCCAACGTGCATTTGTACAAGCACCACATCCTTTCATTTCCCCTTTATTCTGCCTTTCCAGTCTTTGAGTCACCTTAGAACCTCTGGTTGTTAGGAGGGTGTTAATAGGCCTCTGATGAGCAGGAAATTCCAACAACTATGCTCCATCCTCTCCCTTTCTATTCCACCAGGAGGGAGCTCAAATGTCATGCAAAGGGGCAGTGAAAGAGAATGGAATTAGGAAAGCAAGAGGGGGAATCAAAAAAAAAAGCCTGCCTTTCATAGAACTTCATTACCCCACTTACAATCTTTTCAGGAAGGCCACAAGGTTTGAAAATACAAGAGATCATAGATACTGGAATCTGGCATATATATATATAAAACAACAAACTGCTGGAGGAATTCAGCAGATCATGAAGCATCCATAGAGACAAATGGACGGTCAATGTTTTGGGTTGCGACACTTCAGCTGGACTGGGTTCCTCCAGCAGCTTGTTTACTCCAGACCACTGGGCTTCATCGGTCAGGACAAAGAGAGGCTCAAAACAATGCTAGGACATACACTACTGGCCAGCCATTGCAAGGTCTACCTTCTCCCCATTGCTGCGAAGGTTCTGCCATTCTATAAATCGGATATTGGCTGCCCAGACCTTATTAATCAATAAGTACCTAGCATCCTTAAACGATCCCAGCACACAGAACTTCTCATGAGAATTGAAAGAGAGATTGCAGAAAAAGTTGATGGGGAAAATTTTGGCCTCGTGTAGAAATGATTTTAATCCTATCACAGCCCTTTCCTCTTTTTCTTTCTGGCCCTTCCCCTCTCGTTCTAAAATTTAAACTTTATTTCATTTCTAGCTTTCCCACTTCTGATGGTCATTGAATTATTGCAGAGATTTGTGACAAGACTGGTTTTTCAAAAATAAGTAATACAAAACCAATATTTTGCAAAAATAAAATTCCTTCATTCCCCACTCCCCTTCCATTTCAATTTACTTGACCCTAGATTAAGTAAGTAACCTAATTGCAATAATTGAATCTCATTATATGATGACATTTGTATATATATTTTGATAATAAATTTATTTTGAACTTTAAACTTACCTGTCACAAAGTCTCCAAATCCAATGGTGGAGATCGTAATAAAGGAAAAGTACAAGCCTTCAATGTATGACCATCCCTCAGTCACCTTGAAGATGAAGGGTGGAATCATCAGATGAATCAGAACACCCCACACAATGAAAATGGCCGTGCAGGTTATCTGGGCCTTCCGCTATTAAACCAAGGGATGAAACAAAATATTAAAGCAAGAACAATATTCAGCACAGAATATATTCCACAGCAGTAAAAGCTACTTTCATGATGACATTATTATTGCTTCATTGTCTGGAATAAGGAGTTTTTCCTCCACCTAGAAAATATTGATCTTCCTTACTTTTAATTACCAAATAATTCATGACACTAAATTGGAAAGTGTGCAAGTAGGATGTCAGAAAGTGTTGCCAGCATTGGAGGGTCTGAGTTACGGAAAGGTTGAGCAGGCTTTGAGTTTATTCATTGCAGCAGAGGAGACTGAGGGGTGACCTTCTAGATGGTATACAAATCCTGAGGGACGTAGATAAGCTAAATGCACACAATCCTTAAACCCATGAATTTTGGTTCCCTTTCCCTGCGGAAAAGGTGAGGAGAAAGATTTACACAGGACCTGAGGGAAACTCCTAAGGTGGTGAATATAATGTAATGAGCTGTCAGAGAAAGGTGCAATAACAATACTTAAGAGACATTTGGACACGTACATGGACAGGAAAAGTTTAATGGGACATTGGCCAAACTCAGGCAAACAGGACTAGCAAAGGAGGGCACTTTGGCTGGCATGGATGAGTTGGCCAAATGGCTTGTTTTCATGCTATACTAAAGATTCCAAGATATACTTCTTAACATGCTGGAACTGTTAAATTCTTTAAGCCAGGTTAAAATCCCACTGCCGAGATGTCCACAGATGACGCAGCCTGGCACTCTAATGCAAGCGCAGTTGGACACGTCCTTTCAGCAAGTTTCCATAAAAAGGACTTGTATTCAAACTATTCGTCATCTGCATTTCCCAATTTATTTAGTGTAGCAATCAATAGGAATTTCAAACCACCAACAGGAAAAGGGAGAGTGTGATTCTTACCGGACTCACACCTTTCCTGGTTAAGGCCTCTCCTAGCTTCTTGGCCCTTCCTCCAAAGAACCTGCCTAAGGCACTAATCCAGGAGAGGCAGAGGGGTGCGCCAAACAGCCCATAGAAGATGCAGAAGAGACGGCCTGGAGAAGTCTTGGGTGAAATATTTCCATACCCTGTGCCATTGATGGGTGGAGAGGAGAGAGGAAGAAAAGCACATAAATTATCCAGTACTCCAACAAGATCACCTCGATGTTGTGATGAACCATCAATGATATTTACTTACCAATGGTGGTAATGACTGTAGCAGCAAAAATAACTGCGTTGGGCCAGTTCCAGTTGTTGAAGGTCTTGTTCCCAGTGATGGTGACCCCTTGCCCAGCAGCTTCTTCAACAGTCTGAAAGCACAATTGGAGAATATTTAACAACTGATTTAAGATTATGAGACCCTCATAAATGCAGAAGGATTAATGTCAACACAAAGCAAACCCATTTTTTGTCTTCCTGAAATTATACTAACTCTCCCCTTCACTGTAAGGACATGGTAATTTACCTTAACACTAGAGCCAACTCAACCATCTCCCCATGGTCTATTTCAAATCTGGGAAACATGCTTTTGTCCTGGTATTGGACAAATTCTTGAAGATAAATTTCCAGATATTTTCAAATGGATAATTCAGTGCCTGTTCTTGGAGAATCGTGATCCAGAACAACATCCCATGCACCATCATTCTTCAGGCCACTGACATTCAGAGACGTGTTCTAATATTATTTTTGTGACTGTATGTGCCATTGTAACTATATGTGCTCTGTGCTATGTGTGATTGTATGTACTGTGTTTTACACCTTGACCCTGGAGGAACACTGTTTCATTTAGCTGTATATTTGTGTATGGTTGAATGACAATAAACTCGAAATTGAACTGGAACTTGGAAAAATATCAGGAGAAGGCCCAATAGAAGGTGAGCATGCACATACAATAAGGATGAGGTGAAGTTTGGGACCATGGTTTCTGCATTGAGTGGAGAGGAGAATGCAGGTGCCAATTTGGGGAAATTGGTGAAGGGGAGATATGCACAGGGACAGAAGGCAGCAAACCATCCTGAAACTATTGCAGAATGTGAGGTGTTGAGCAGACAGGGCTAAACGAGTAAGGTCCTAAAGGAGAATAGTCAGAGAGCGAAAAGCAAAGTGGGGGTCTTGGTTATTCTGTTTGTAATTGTCAGCAAGTGAACATCAATGAGTCAGAAGGGAATTTAAAAAATGGTACCTATACCTGCCATTTGAATTTTACTCAATCAAATTACGAATGTGCATGAAGACATGATCCAAGGTGAGAAGGGGCAATGCCTGTGTGGAGTTTACAAGTTTCCACCCCCTCCCCCCACCATCCCAGATGTTCTTGTTTCTTCTCTCATTCAAAAGAGGTGTGGGTTTGTCGGTTAGCTGGTTCCATTGAAGGTAGGTGGCAGGAAATCCAGGGATGCGAAGGGAGTTAACGGGTGTGCGAGAGTGAATAGGTTATAGGGAAATATGGGAGTGCTCTGAGAGCAAGCGTAGAATCAGTGGGCTGAATTTCCTCCTTTCACGGTGCAAGAAAATATGGGAAATCAAAACATACTAGAGCTGTCAATAGACAGGCTTGGGAACAATGCAGATGAGGGGACCCTGGCAGAATATACACTTACTCCATAAAGAATGATCTGCCACACACAATTTCATGTCCAATGTCCCAAGGCCAGTGGACAGGCCAATTGCCGAGCAGATCTTGATGATTAACACACTGTGACCCAGACAGTGAGGAACAGCACCCTTAAACATTGTGCCACTTGCAGCCGTAAAAAATGAGCACTCAGGTTGTGCCAGTCACATTTGCTGGGTTGCCCCCAGGGATTTCATAGTCAATCATATTAAATGTACTCCAGTAACACAGACAGAAGCTTTTGTTGCAGCATGTGGTTAGACCGAGAACAGCTCAGGAGTAGGAACGGAACAGACAGACAGAATATTCAAGATTGGTTTTCTTTTAAAATAGTTGCTAAAGTTTCAGAACACTCATTATCATGGAATTTGAGAGAGTAAAGATGGTACAGCATTTTAAAGAGCAAGACCGCAGAACTGGTGAGGTGTAATTACAGAGAGGGTTAAGAGCACAGCTCAGGAAACAGAAAGCTGGATCTGCCATTGACAGTGTTGTGCCAGGAAGAAAGTGGGCAACTTTGAAACACTAAATCAGGATTAGCTTCTGGTGCTAATTCAGCAGGTGATCTTTACAAACTCAACAAAACAATATGCAAATTTCTAGGAAATATTTAGTGTACCAGTGCCCTGGTGGCACCATTGACACTGACAAACCTCATTATTGCAAAAATAAATACAAATAATTTATCTTCTGTATATATAAAATAGGAATAACGTCAAATCCAAAGGGCATGTCCTCCAACCATGTCCAATGCCAACCAAGTTTGTGAACCGCGAAGTCTTTAATTCTAATGCTGGAGCAGATAGCATGGCTTAGTGTTGTTAATGGTTCTTTCTGCCTCTCATTCTCAAGGGCTTCTGTGCTGCATGTACACCTGTCACTGGGAATTATACGAGCCTTTTCCACACCTGTCATAGTATCTCTTTTCCTCACTCTCAAAAACTCGTCGTTACCAAGGCAACCTAACCAGGAAACAAACCAAGTGTCTAATGCTGAAACAAGATGATATAATCACATTTGAAGTCTCATCTGGTTTGATAGATCACTACTGGATTTCACTGATAACTGCAGCAGGAGAACCAGCCAGTGATTCTGTCCACGTTCCTCAGTGATTTTCTTCAGGCTGCCTTCCAGCTGGCTCCATGATGTAATGGTCTGTACTTCAACTGGTGGTGTCATAACTTGCCCACACTGTTAAAGGGACGTGCAACTGGAAGTTAGTTTCAGAAGAACTACTTACTTTGGTGTGTTTTGTTATATATCTATTACTTTATAGAGTTATAAAAACCATACTACTCCCACTTGCCTGCATTGGCTTACATCCCTCTAAACCTTTTCTATCCACGTACCTGTCTAAGTGCCTTTTAAACAGCCTGGAAGTGCTTGCAAACCAAGTCTAATGAAGGCTACAGGTTTATGTCCCCATTTGGCATGAGAACTCTAGCACATCTATCAGGTTCTGTTTTCGTTATGAGAAACAGAATGCATTCTACGTCACAAACATGAAAATATCTGCAGATATGGGAAATCCAAAGCAACACAGGTGCTGCGGTGTCCTCTCACAGTCCGAAGCCGTAGGTCAATCGGTCATTGTCAAATTGTTCTGTGATTAGGCCAGAGCTAAATAGATGGGCTGCCGGGCAGTACAGCTCATTGGACCAGAAGGGTCCACTCCACACTCTACCCCCAGAAAGGATTGTAAAAGTAAAAACCGGGAAAGCTGCCAACATAAATCAAATATCCCACCCACTTCAGTCATTCTCTCTTCTTCCTCCTTCCAGGGAGGTGAAGATTAAACCTTGAGAACAGGTTCATGGATAGCTTCTATCATTCTGTTACAAGACCCTTGAATAGATCTCTCAGGATAGTGATGAAATCATGATCTCTCAGTGTACTGCAAGGCTCTTCCATCTCATTGTCTGCCTGCACTGCACCTTCTTTATACCATAACATTATATTCTGTAATTATGGTTTAAATTAGTTAATTTATTTATTTACAGATCCAGCGTGGAATAGGCTTTTCCGGCCCTTCGAGCCACGCTGCCCAATAATCCCCCAATTTAATCACAGGACAATTTACAATGACCACTTAACCTACCAACCAGTACATCATTAGGACTGTGAGAGGAAATCAGAGTATCTGAAGGAAAGCCACACAGTCATGGGGTGAACATACAAACTCCTTACAGGCAGTGACAGGAATTGAACCCCAGGTCGCCTGTGCTGTAAAGTGTTGTAATACCTTGATGTATTTGTTTTTGGAATGATCTTTTTGGATGGCATGTAAAATACATTTGCCCACCATATCTCAGTACTTGTGACATTACTAAACTAATTACACTGTGAATTAGAGCAATTGACAGCAGCAAAAGCAGAAGCCTCCCTTGCTCTTCTGCCTGCTGATCTACTTATCTACACAGCAAGGATTCGTTATGGATGACAAGAAGAATACACCATCCTGTTTGGAGAAAAACCAGCAGGAACTGCCTGAAATTGAAAGAAAAGCTCAAGAGACAAGTTCAGGCAAACCTGTTATTTGCAGGGAAGGAAGGCAAGTGAACAGATCTCATAAACTAATTTCTACTTTCTAAAACCACTGACTAATGACAGATGTCTCAATGCAGAGCCGGTAAACCTCTGCTGTGTGGCAGTGAGGAGACAAAGGGTTAAATGGGGTTATATTGGTTGAATTATAGCCGCAGCTTCATTCCAATCTTATGCCAATTAACACAGCAATGTACACGTGATGATACAGTTGTCCAGTCAGGTTCTGGAGCACAGCTGTCTCAAAAGAACACATAAAGACACTGTTTTTCTGCTTCCTCACAGTTGCAAGGAGTCACCACACCAAACCGCAGAGGTCACGTTGGTTCCACTGGTCAGGAATAAAGAAACTCAAAGCTGCTGCGTAGGTTGACTCTGTGGTTAAGAAGGCATATGATGCACTGGCCTTCATCAATCGTGGGATTGAGTTTAAGAGCAGAAGGGTAATGTTACAGCTATATAGGACCCTGGTCAGACCCCACCTGGAGTACTGTGCTCAGTTCTGGTCACCTCACTACAGGAAGGATGTGGAAACCATAGAAAGAGTGCAGAGAAGATCTACAATGATGTTGCCTGGATTGGGGAGCATGCCCTATGAGAAAAGGTTGAGTGAACTTGGCCTTTTCTACTTGGAGTGACGGAGGATGAGAGGTGACCTGATAGAGGTGTATAAGATGATGACGGGCATTGATCGTGTGGATAGTCAGAGGCTTTTTTCCAGGGCTGAAATGGCTAACACGAGAGGGAACAGTTTTAAGGTGCTCAGAAGCAGGTACAGAGGAGATGTCAAGGACAAGTTTTTTTTATGCAGAAGGTTAATGCCAGCTACTTCTACCCCAAAAAGCAGCACAGCCAACACTTTGGAACATGTCAGTCAGCTTTCTGTCCCCAGGTCCTGATGCATGACGAGAAATCCAAGTCTCATCAAGAAACAAACCACCTGCTCTCATCTCTTACAGAGAGAGGAAAACTAAATGCCTGTGGAAGTGTCAACAGAGCCTAGACAGCAGCTGAAGTGTCGTGGGCTCCTACGAATGGACAAGTGTTATTGAAGACGGTTAAAATGGGACTGAAGGGTTCTCTTGTCCTGCAGATTCGGATAGGTGGCTGTTTAAATACAAAGTATACACCCAAACAAGTAAAGTTCTGCTGAAGTGCCAGGCAGTCTTGCTTCATGTATACTCCCAGTGAAAATAGGCAGATGAAACAGAGAGCAAAAATAATATTGCTACATTATCTCATCTATTTTGTTTGCTTCCATTGCTTATTAATATTAACAACAATAATAAGGTGACATTGTTATAAACTACTAAATGCACCACCTGGAAGAATCTCAATGCCAACTACTGCCTCACCAAGGAGGGTTTTTGAGGTTGGTTGAGGGAAGGTAGAGGGCAGAGGCCTTGACTTTAACTATACCTTCTGACATACATGCTGTTATTATGTGGTGCAGATAGATTTAGACATTCTAGAAGCTAATTTTATTCATTACAATATCCAGATATATCCAGCCAAACTTGGCATCCAGGCCTGAAGTTTATGATATTTTGCAAACTTAGAGCACATATTAGTACAACACAGTACAGGCCCTTTGGCCCACAATGGTGTGCTGACCATTCAACCCTCCATTTATCTTTCATCCATGTGCTTATCCTAGTGTCTCTTAAATGTTCCTAACTTGTCTTCCTCTGCTCCCACCCTTGGCAAACATTCCATGCACCCTCCACTCTCAAAGTAAAACAATCTACCATATAACCATATAACAATTACAACATGGAAACAGGCCATCTCGGCCCTTCTAGTCCACGCCGAACTCTTACTCTCACCTAGTCCCACTGACCTGCACTCAGCCCATAACCCTCCATTCCTTTCCTGTCCCTATATCTATCCAATTTAACCTTAAATGACAACTTCGAACCTGTCTCAACCACTTTTCCTGGAAGCTCGTTCCACACAGCTACCACTCTCTGCGTAAAGAAGTTCCCCCTCATGTTACCCCTAAACTTTTGCCCTTTAACTCTCAACTCACGTCCTCTTGTTTGAATCTCCCCCACTCTCAATGGAAAAAGCCTATCCACATCAACTCTATCTATCCCCCTCATAATTTTAAACACCTCTATCAAGACCCCCTCAACCTTCTACGCTCCAAAGAATAGAGACCTAACTTGTTCAGCCTTTCTCTGTAACTTAGGAAATGAAACCCAGGCAACATTTTAGTAAATCTCCTCTGTACTCTCTCAATTTTATTGACATCTTTCCTATAATTCGGTGACTAGAACTGTACACAATACTCCAAGTTTGGCCTCACCAATGCCTTATACAATTTTAACAGAGATTGTCCCTCTGGCATTTCCCTATACTTTCCTCCAATCACCTAAAATTATGTCCCCTTGTATTAGATGCTTACAGCCTGGGGAAAAGTCACTGGCTGTTCATGCTACCTATGCCTCTTATCATCTTATACACCTCTATCAAGTAACTGCTCATCCTTCTTTGCTCCAAAGAGAAAAATCTGAGCTCACTTAACCTTTCCTCCAGAACTGCTCTCTAATCCAGGCAACATCTTGGAAAATATCTTCCACATCCCCTCCAGGGCTTCCACATCTATCCGGTATTGAGGGGATCAGAACTGAACATGATATTCCAAGTGCAGTCTAGCCAGATCTACTATGTATTCAACACTGGCCATACAGTCTAAGCAGTGACCCCCCCCCCCCAACCCCACCAAACCCACTCCGAACTCAACAGCAAGAAATTAAATCTCAAAAGGCGGATATGAGAAAGAAAGGGGTCAGGAATCGCACCATTTGATAAGGGATGAAACTTGTTTACTAATAATGGGAGTCCCATCAGTGAAACTGACTTCAATTGTTCAGTTTATTTTGCTGGTGTGAAGGATGGCCAGGGGGTGTTGTGGTGGTGGGAAAGGAGGAGAGTGAGAAACACACACAAATCCATGGCGTTGGTTGCAATCTAACTTTAGATTTTGTAGATTCTTCGACGTGCACATGACAAATAAATTTATTTTGAATCTATGAGTTTACTCTTCTAAATTTAAGACAATGAGGGTCCAGCTCACATTCACCTTCCAACCTGTGATCTTTCTGTACCAGATGTCAACAGAGAGGCCTCAAAACACCATGTTTCAGCCTTGCCTCTGTTCTTCCCAATGCCCTTAGCACACATCTGTCTCTGTGACGAGAACTGATGTACAATCTAACACACTTACAATAACTTGTTCTCTAAATCAAGCTTTAAAATCAAAAACAGCTCAAAACTCAAAATAGAGAGCACATCCCCTGGTTGCTACTAGAAGGACACACCCAGTATGTTTGTTGCAATTAGCGGTTTGCTCTTTATTTTGATGCATTTCTTTCTCCTTGCCAGTTTTCCTTCTACCACAACATCTCCCCTAGTAGTTTGTCTTTCATACCCAATAGACAGTCCCCTGATTTTCCAGCTAAGATTAAGGGCATCTAATTCAAAAACCTGTTAAAAAAAAAAACGCCTAACCGAATTATGCACTTGTGATCTTCATAAACCTCTGTAAGGTCAACTCTGAATATTCTATGCTCCAGGGAAATCAGTTCCAGCCTATTCAAGCTCTCCTAATAACTCAAGCTCTCCAGTCCAGGAAACATTCCTGTGAATCTTATCTGCACCCTCTTTAGCTTAATCGCATCCTTCCTATCGTGTGACAACCAGATCTGTACAAAAGATTTGGCATACTGCCTAGCCAATGATTGGTATAACCAGAACATGATATCTCAATTCCTGCACTTAGTGCCTTGGCCAAAGGCAAGCCTCTTCACTGCATTGACACTTTCAGGGAACCAGTTACTTCTGCCACCCCTCCCCCCAAGTTCTCACTGTTCAGTAAAACTCTCAAAGGCCACATTATTCATTATATTCCCTTGCAATTCATAGAACTGCACACTATTCATACAATTCCCTTGCCCAATTTCCCAGTTAACCTAAATCCTACTGTATCTTTAATAAACCTTTACTGTTCACGACACCACTTATTTTGGTGTCACCTGCAGACTTACTAATACTGCCAGATCTTCTATTCACTTTCAGATCACTAATACCTCTGATCAGCAATAAAGGGCCAAGCAGTGATCCCCGCACAACACCAGTGGTTATCGTTCTTCAATCAGAAAAGCAACTGGTGTAGTGCTTCAGGAGGATGAAACTATCTTTGCAGAGGAGACCAAATCAAATACCATTTCAGAAGTACTCAAAGTCGTCTAAAGTCTTTGTTGAAGAACAGCTTCATCACTCCCACCTCCGCCACCCTACCCCACCTCCATGCTGTTTAGGATGACACAAATCCTTTCACGTGATGTTTACTGGTATTTTTCAGAGAACTGCATTCCTAAATTACATTACGAAACTTAAAAACTTATTCAATGGCTTTAGGTTACCTTTGGGATATCAAGGATGTGAACAGTGCAATCGAGGTTAATTTTTTTCCCCTTTTTGCTATTGATCTTAATGGGGAATAACTATTTGAAATAATTTTAAAGTGGTATGCAACATGTTAGGATAAGCAGCCTTACAACGATCACAAAGTGAGCAGAGGAAAAGATGCAAGGATGTAGTGTCTTTGATGAAATACAACATCCCCACAACTCCTGAGAACTCTGCACATAACCAATGTGGAGACAGAGCACTGAGAACCTGAAGGTCACGCATTGGGAGCTCACATAGGACTTGTACCATAGTGGATCAACCACAAAGCAACATCCACCCAGTTCATCAGCCCCAACTTAACATCAAATGTGAAAGTAAGTTATCCTCTTCCCCAAGGAGCTAGTAGAAGCAGAAAAAAATCAAGGTAGAAGACCCAAAATGAATCTGTTAAGAGGTAAACAGTGCAAAATCCAAGTAATTTATGAAAAGAATATTCTGGAACTTGCTCCTAAATACTGATTACACACCCATCAACAATAGTGTGAAGAAAATCGGGGATGTGCAAGATGCCAAACGAATGAAATATGATGATAGATTACAGACATTGGTAGAAGAAAGGCAAATTTAAAATTTGAAAGAACTTTAAAAGCAAGACAATATTTTATAAGTTAAATAGGTAAGTGTGAACAGAATGACGGTAGAATATCTATTAAGTTCCGAAAATGAATTCAGAGAAGATGCAAGAAAGGAGATCGAGTTTGCCAGGTAAATAATCAACCTGCCAAATGTGAAAGTAAGAATTTCTCAGTCCTTATCTTTTGCTAACAGTTCTGTTCAAAGGTCTACATCATCTTTACTGAGACTGTGTTTACTTATGTTTCTTGTTTTTAAAGTATGACTGATATTTTAGTTCCTGTATATTGTGAGCAATATTTTGAATAATTTCAAAGAAAGCCACCACAGGAGTTGCAAGCAACAACATATGAGATAGTGGGCTGGATAGCAATCCAGTAGCAGAAGTGACATTGCTGAAAAAGTTATCTACCCCAGACTTCTATACTTTATTTCTGCCAAAGAACAGCAACTAGCCATGATGTCTACTGGCATTCAGAGTTCAAAACAAAGGAGTAATTCAAATAAAACTCAACAATATTTCCATCAATTGACATTCCCATTAATATTATTCTACTTCCTTTAAAATTGTTTAGAAACAAATTATAACACACAAAAAGAGCATTAAATCCAAATGTCATCTTGACAACTATGAAATTTGGTAAGTTAGATGATGATCTCATCACACTCGTCAAATCTAAATGTTCTCAAGCCATCCACTGAATGTCAGGTGACTAATATCCACTAGCATATGCAGAAGTCTAATATGTATACTCAACACTAACAAGGAGGTTTAAAACCTTGTAGAAATACCACAGTAAAGGCACCATTGCTTATGAATCTCATTGGCTGACTGGAGGGATTGGAACCATTTCCAGCCAAACTTAACCCATGGCAATAATTTGGTAGTAATTTGATAGTGGATTTCCTTGCCCCATTTCAATCCATTCTCCTTTCCACTGTGCAATGGGAATTCAATGAAAGGGCCTTTTCATTCCTCAGCCTGTACAGCCTGATAAAGCCTGAGTAGTTGAAATTACTATGAGTGAATGTAATGAAAATTTACCCAATAGCCCACCTTATCTGATGATCCACCACCCACTTGATTGCCTAACTACGGAAGAGAGCTAAAATCTTAAAAGAACATTTGAAAAGTTGTATTAGCCATTTCTGACTCTAGGTTCTATATTGTAATATAATAGTGGCAGACAAGTGGTAAACATCATATCAGTCTCTTAAGCGTTTGTATATACAAGCACAATTTTTCTGTCAGGTATCAACTGACTTCTTAATGGTGCCTTTTATAGAACAGCTTCAAGTCTGTCTAATGGTGAGCAACACTACGGCTAACCTGCCATTAACAAAGATGCTAATCTCACTGATCAATCTTTTAGCTATCAGAAGCATTGCCAAAGGAGGTCTGCTGTAAGGAATAGCAGCAATGGTCCTGAAATGGCTTTGAAAGTTCCAAAGCAACCAATATTTGTAGCTAGAAAAACAAAGCTGGCAACCATAAAATCACAGAGAATGTGCAAAAAAAAAACACCTTTGAGAGAAGGCTGGCACTCCACCAGGGTTCAGGTAAATATTTATTACAAACCAGTGTAGTTCATCAATTCAGACAAATGTTAAATAAGCAATGATTACATCAGCCATGATGACAGAGCATCTTTAGAATGGCTTTATAGTGATCCAATGCCAAGAAACAATGCATTTGTATTATGTTTTTATAACACAAATAAAGTCAGAAATGGGAGAGAAAATGAATAGGGCATGGGGAGAATGTTTAGCCTCCAGGGACACTGGAAGACAGGACTGATCCTGGGTCACTGAAAGCTGAGGCCTGTTGTGTCACCTCCTCCAGGTCACATACTGGCTGAGGGTCTAAAGAGTAATTTCTTTCCCAACTCGAAGTTCAATCAGAGTTGGGCCTCTGCCAAATTCTTTCAGCACCCACTTCTCAGAGTCATGCAAATCTGGTTCATGGACAACTAAAGGTCCTCTCCTTCTCCTTGCTGCCACATATATGAAAGTTCCCAGTCTCTTCAGATCTTGTTGTTAGAGGCTGTTTAAAACATACAAACACACGCGCGCGCGCACACACATACACACACATTACATCCAGTTTCACCTAATCCTGGAACACTTGGGCTCATCGCTTGCCAGTTTTAACACACAGACAATTTGAATAATCAGACCATTTAGGGATGAGATTGATGGGGACCTTGTGTACTCACAGTCAGATTAATTACGGCAAGGCCAGTATTAACTGGCCATGCCTAATTGCTTTAGTACAGTTGACGGTAAGACATCTTCATTATTAGCTGCAGTTGGTAAGAAGACATTCCTTTAGTGTTGTTCTAGAATCTTTGTCATGGCCTTTGTTATAGGACTGGTGATGTCCTTCCATAACAGGTTGCTATGTGGCTTGGAGTGGAACAAAGATGGTGATATGTGAGAGAAGAAACTGAGGTGCGAACAGAGTTGAGTTGCTGTAGTACGTCTTGTAGATGGAACAACCATGCAGCTTGGGTGTTCCAATGACTCTGATCTACATAAATTGTTCTTTAAAAGATATCAGCACCTAAGAACTACTAACTGAAACAGAAGTAGGAGCACACAACTGTCACAGCACGATGACAAGTGAAGGCAACTTCAGAACGGTTAAAACAATTGAGGATGGGTTGACTGGAAGCTAGGATGCAAGCCTGGCTATTATAAACAACACGGATGATTTCATACTCAGTGTTGACTCTAGCTCTGTCGAGAACATTTGTTTAGACATAGTCCCACTATTGTGGTGTTACAGAATCAGCACTATTTTCTGTAGACAAGTCAACAGGAGGTTAATTACTCATCAACCACAAAATAAAGAAATTTCCACTTCTAAAGCACGTTTCTCACAGTTAAAAAATTCCCAAGGTAGGGCACAGGAGCAACATCGAAGAAAAATATTTACTCTTTGCTTTCTTGGTTAACAGGAAACTCACTCGTGAGTGCACTGAGAGGGAAGGCACAGGATCTGGACATCTGAACGGCAACTAAATTTAGATGAGCACGGTGACAGAAATGGAGAAGGCTGTGTTTCTCAGAGGACAGTAGAGGGCAGTGGATTACAAAGGATAGAAGAGCACAGACTAGATAATTTAAGAATCAGGTGGCTGCCATTGCAATTCAGCAAACGCGGAGTTAAAAGGGCAATTTTTTTTTTGGATGATTTGATGTTACAGGGGTGGTGTGGGGGAAGAGGTTGTACTGAAATCGTCATGACTCCTTACTGACAACACCACTGCCTTAGGCCCAATCAAAGGTGGTGATGAATCTGCAAATAGAAGGGAGATTGAAAATCTGGCTGATTGGTGCCATAATGACAACTTCTTTCTCAACGTCAGCAAGACCAATGAGTTGAGTGGTGGACACTCCTGAACTTCAGGAGGACACTGGAGATCCAAAACCAATCCTCATCTGGAGATCAGAGGTAGAAAAGGTCAGCAACTTTAAATTTATCAGTGTTGTCATTTCAGAGGACCTGAACCATTAACTTTCCCCATCACCGAACTGTTCCCACAAACTTTGGACTCACTTCTAAGGACACTCCATCTTGCATTATTGATATTTTTTGCTTATTTATTATTGTTTTTTTCTTTTTGTATTTGCACAGTTTGTTGTCTTTTGCACACTGGTGTCCACCCTGTTGGTAGAGTCTTTCACGAATATTGGATTTATTGAATATGCCTGCAAGAAAACGAATCTCGGAATTGTATATGGTGATATACAGGAACTTTGATAATAAATTTACCTTGAACTTTGACGAATGAGGATGTTAGCAGTAGATAAGGTAGTTAATAAGTTAAGATTCACCAGTAAACTACACAAAACTCCTAACTATTTGGTCCCACGCAATTCTCCCATTGCAATAAACCTAATGATAGCCACAGTTTCTTATAAATCAAACTTAGAACAAGGCCCTTTAGCCAGCTGGCTGGGTAAGTACACTGCACTGCTGAGGCATACAGAAGGGATTAACAGCCTGAGCACTTGTCCAAGTGCATCCAATGTACCTGTCCATTGCAGAGTGATCCTTATAGTGTCCATACAATTGACCAATTAACATTCTAGCCTCATTAAAACAGAACTGTCAAATAGGCAAACACCGATTTGTTGAGGGCCAATCAAATCTAACAGCTTGGAGTGGTTATTCCACCATAATTTCTCAACGCCATGGCCTCTAACCTAAAAGGCTTGTACGAACGGTGCATAATGTTAACCACAACATCCTCGGTGTAATATGTAACAACTATAAACTGAATACATCAGAAACATTCATTGTATTTGTGTTGACTTCTAACTTGGGTATCTCAAAATCAAGCACACTGTATTACCACTGCATCCCACCCACTGCCCCCCTGCTGTCTTCCAGAGCTCCACACCAATTCTTTAATTTAGTAGATTACAGAGCATGGTTTGGTTGATAAGTTACTCCATGCAATAAAGAACTTAATATTCCAACAATTATTCCCAGGAATTGAACTTTAGTTTTCTGCTTGATAAACCTAAATACTTGTATCAATCATACTGTGCTTTTTTATCAGTTAAGTAATTCATTGAGAGTCACCTTGCAACACAAAGCAGAACTGCGCAAGTCATCTCCATAAAACAATAAGGGTGCAGTTTATTACCAAGTTGGCTTTCGGACTGTTGGGCTGAAGTGCAACAGATAATCTCTATGCAAAATATCAAGGTTCAAAATTGAAAAGTAAACAGTTTCTAATTTAATTGTGCATTTTATGCATCCTCGGCTGAAAACAGATATGTCTGAGGATGTTTTTCTACAGTAAAGGGGCTATGGGAATACAATTTGCCACCAGTGACACGCTTCTTGGGAGTAAAGAAAATCTATTTGCTCCTAGGATGAAGTCACAGACAGGGCCATTTATTGTCTTTCTCTAATTGCCCCAAACCAAGACACCACTAAGAATCAGCCTCACTGACAAGCCTATAGGTCAGAATATGCAAAGATGGCAGATTTTATTCCTGCAGGGTACATGCACCAGATGAGTTTTTACTGTTCCACTGTTCCTCTTACTGAGACTTTTCAAACTCTGTATTTCATCACCAGCTGCTGCGATACAATTAAACTTTTATCTTCATATCAATGATCTAAGTATTGGACTGTTAACCCAGTCATTTGACCTTCACATCACTGCAGTCCTTGGGTTTTTATTACTACATCAGGCTGTGGCTAGTATTCCACTCCAGATTCTACCCTTTACATAATTGCCATTTTGTAGCAGAGTTTGCCTGGTAATTTATGTAAGTAGAACATTAAATATTTAATATCCATCAGATGAAAAGTGAAATGAAATCAAAATCTGAGACGGTTCTGATGGAGTTTTCTGCCAAGATTATGGCTACATTAACTTCTGGGATAAGGAGAGAAGACCATTGTAAAAACAATTGGCTAGCTCATTGATGAGAGACTTTGGCACACAAGATGCCAAAAGAAGTTCTCCCATGCCAAGGTCTAGGGTCTAGAACTAGGTGGCTTAAGTTTCATGATAATGAGCATCATCTGGAATTTTCCTATCTGTAGTTGCACATTCACAGGGCACACTTGAGGCTAAGATCTTGAGTTTCTAAAGGAATGAAGAGAAGTAATGGGATGGGTAGGAGTGGGCAAGGATCAATTGTGATTTGATCAAAGGTAGAGTGGGTTAAAGGGATTTTATGTTCTCCTCCTGCTCCCGAATGTCATGTTCCCAAATAAGTCAGTTATTAATAGATAACCGTGCCTACACATATTTGTATTTCATGATCTTTTTAACCAAAGCCCTAACAAATGCTAACTTCATGAAACCAACTACAATATTACACTAACAATTGCATGTTGACTTTAAATAAAAAACGATCATCTGCCCATTGTCAGTTATGCATTATAATCAATATAAAAAGTTAAATGAGAACAGAATAATGATTGAAATTGCATCATTCTTTTGAATAACCGAACAGGTCTGTTTGCTGCAATTAACTCAGTTTTGCTTTCATCTCACACCTCCCCAGTTTCTTGAGTTTTGGTGGCAATTTCCATAAACACATTCTAAAATGAGTGCAAGATTCTGCAGAGAGGCAAAAAATTGTGTTTCACTCCTTGCTTGAGCTCTTGCTCAATTCAGTCATTCTTTCTTTCTATATGACAAGCTGCGGAGAAGAAACCGCAAGTCTGATGACAGTTTCTGATGCAATGACATTAGTGGCACTGACAAAGGTTGAACATTTGCCTGGATTCAAGTTTTTCCAAAACCACACAAAATATTTTCTCAGCAAGAGATCCAATAGCATGCCAAGAAAATCACCGGCGTAACGAAAATTTTCCTGCGTATACAAATGGTCTGGCATTTTACATCTAGGAGAATGTTGTTTCCTGCCAACAGACTCAAGACAGAATGAGAAAAAACCTTAGGCAATGAATAACCCTGCTGTGCAAGGGCTGAATCCTGTTGGTGCTCCAGCTGAATAATGGAAGTAAAAAATCTGGTTCACTCCTTTTGGAGTTGGATGGTGCAGCAAGGGGGATGCAAGCATACTGGGAGCTTCTAAATGGACTCTTCGGGTCAGATACAAAGCGAGGTGCTTATGTGTGCTATACAACAAATCAAGTTTCTTCTCACTGAAAAAAAGTGTGAAGCAACATAGTCTACAAAAAGGCGGAGTCAGGCCAAGCCAAACTAGGATCTAACCACATCTACAAACGTTTGTACATATTCTGCTGCTGTTTGGAAATCTACAAAATGGGGAGAGGGAGGTGTGGATGGGAAATTTAATAAAGGTTTTCCAGTTGTCATTCCTGGAAAAATGGAGAGAGTTGTCATCAAGTATTCTGGCAGAGTTACTTCAATAAGCGAGGTGCCAGAGAAGGAAAGAAGGCCACTGACAAAGAAATGTGAGTTTCCAGCACTTTCCAAGCATTGGAGAAGATTTTTGGTACATCAAACTCAGCGCTATTCTATAGCATCAATAACTTTAACCATGAAACATCACAAGAAATAGAAGCACTTGGAATAAATATATTTTGTTTCTAAGTAGCAATGGTTAGTATCAGGTGGGAGAGACTGTAAGCTGTAAATAACTACATTGCCTGAAATAACAATTAATATTTTCCTTGCAAATCTTAGCATTCAATTTCAGTAAAAAAGAGTACGCTTGCAGAACAAGTCTAAAACATAAAATATAGAAAATAAGGATGGTGCAAAGTTAAAAATGAAAAGTGCTGGAAATACTCAGCAACTCAGGCAGCATCTGTGGAAAGAGAAGAGTAGTCTTAAAATCATGACCATAAATACCAAGACAAAAGCTTTTTGTTCACTTCTAATTAACACAATCAGCTCAAGACAAATCCTTCTCTTCTCTCCTCAGATGCTGCGAGGCTTGCAAATTTAAAAAAATCCAAATAGGAGTGGAATGCACATGAGCTCAAGATGGGAGAACTGTAGTGCCTGAATAAATGGCTGATTTCCTCCAAAAGGCAAAATACCACAATACTGACTGGTTCAGAAGTTCATATATCATTTCTAGCCCCATGTGAACTAACGCGGGCTAAACAGTAAGTTGCCCTCCCTCTTTTCAACCAAACCTCATACCATTCCTTCTTTCACACACAGCACAAATTCAAAATGACTTTTTTCCCCCCTCTATTTACAGGATGCCAGCTCTACAGAGCCCTCCAACAGTCTTGGTAAAACGTCACCCAAAAGCAACATTACTAAACACAACCACGTCTGTATTTACAATCTGCAGTTTACTTTCTGGAAGTGTGTCTATAATGCAGTCATTGAGAGCAGAGCTGGGTTGTGACAGGTTAGAATGGACATAAATCTTTTCCTCTTCAGTCCATCCCTTTGTATTTCTGCTACCCTTGACAATCAACTTTAAACAACCAGAATAAAAGGCCTAAGAAGTTGGCTCAGGCAGCCCTACAGTGGCAAACATCCGTTGGGAATAACTCCCAACACTAAAAGGGAATGCTTGTACGAAATTTGTCATCAAGTCTCAAAGCATCAAGGAGATAGTTTTGCTATGAAGGAAAATGCCAAGTTTCTTTCCTGCTGTCTCCACACCAACACAAAGCCAAGAAAGTCTACAGTTCCATAGCCTATATCACGCCAGCATCTGCAGTTTCTTTTAAAAAATCTTCAAGGTCAAGTGGCTGGAACTGGAAAAATTAGTTGGAATAAACATGGCAGATGCTTCAATTTTCCATGAGAATATAAGTGAGTTTTATATTGGAAAAACATGTAGAATATCACTAATTTCTCCCCCAGAGTGTCTTCAAAAGTTGTGTCTGCCAGCTCTATTTTGTTTTCATCTGCAGTGATGGCCACAAACCAGTCGTGCTGACCAGAGTCTCAAAGTTGGTTGCCTTCAAAAGAAGCCTCCACAGCGGTCAAGCCTGCCACAATATTCCAAGAATAGGCACCAACACCTTCACTCTAAGGGGGCACCAGATGAGTTTGTGGCTACAGTACCTGCCTATAAATTTCACTGCTACCATCACAAGTTTAATCCAGCACATGTAATCTTTAAAAGTAGATCTTCTGCTAAGTGGGTTAAACCAAAGAAGATCCATTGAGAAGGCAACAAATACTATAACTACACAGAGCACAATCCAGAAGACAGTCTGGAGCTCTATGCAATTATATCAGTGCTTTCAGGCTGATATTTAAATCCTCTGTGTGAGCACAAGTCAACAATTGTTTTGTAGCTGTACAAGTTGTCAGTGAGACTCTTTTTAACATCGGTAGAAATTAAGTAAAGAAATTACAGTACTGACTATTGATTTCTCTATTTATGTAAAATATATTTTACTGTCAACAGTAATTTATGTGTACAATGCCACCAAGTACGATAAATGTCACCCACATATGCATAAATAAGGAGGAATGAGCATCATCAAGTTAAATTGCTCAACTTTTAAGAAAAGAGTTGTTCAATGGAAGGCAAATCTGGTCACTCAAATTTAAGAGTACACCTTAAAGTGAACGAACGCTCGCAGACACTTATTTGTTGCCTGCTGCCTTTTCTTAGACAACGATGTGATGCATTAAGCACGGCTTTGCACTAACTAAATCTGGGGGAAAATTTGTGACTTGCCCGTTGATACTCCAGTACAATTTCGCTCGAGTCCTTCTGTGCTCCCAGCAGGCAGCAGGGTCAAAATCGAGAGACATCAGCGTTCGTTGCATTGCCTCCAGCAGCACCCTGTTGCACCACTTAACGCATGGAACAAAAAGAGAAAAGGATAAAGTTAGGAGTGAAAACAGAGACCAGTGGACCCCAGTGTGGGTGTAACTGGTTTTTATAGGCTACAGGAGGCAAAACATATGTAGCCTAATGGTCAGAATAGAAGGGAAAAAGAGAGAGAGAGAATAGCACATGGCTTCTTCCACTAAATCCATCTGGGGTCAAACCTTTAAGGGGCTATTGACTCTAGGAATAGCATAGCTGTCAATCCAGAGTCTGAAGTCCACCTCTGGTCCAATGGACAACTCAAGAGAAGTAAGTTCTTGAGTTTGCACAGTGGTTGGCCAATTCTCCACAACCATTTTTCCATCTTGTCAAAGCTAAATTTCAACCCTCCCCCTACAAACTACTTGGTCAGCAGTGTTGACCGTTTCCAGATCAGGTGAGTAGGGTCAAATGAAGAGTAAAAATTCCCTTTCATTTGGCCCAGCAATGAGTGGATATATTCAGGTCAGTGCAATTTTTGAATCATCGCACCCCCTCCCTCCCTGTGGCAGATGGCGGTCCTGTAAGGTCTTCAAGAGAGACTGCTCACCATGCCAATGAGCATGTGGCATGGGGCAGTTTTGTGCCATGGACTTGAGGAATCCTTTAGAAGATGAAAGAACCCATGGAGTCTGGGTTGTGTTTATACCCTATCCCTAGAGAGGACTGGCAAACACTAGCCCACAGATTTTTCCAAGAATTTTGTTCACCACAGGAAGGGGCATCATTGTTTTAGAAAGTGAATAGATGGGGTTAGAGGGCAAAGGGGAGGGGAAAAAACTTCAAGGATAAAACAAAATCTTTGTCCATCTTGTGGAAAGTAATGAGATCCTTCCCCACTTTCACCGACTCCTACTGGACATGTTAGGGTAGAACAGGATAGCACAGGCTATGACTACCCCAGCAGTCCAACAACCAGCCAATGCTGACAGTCAAACCTTGCATAATGAGAAGGACAATTTAGACAGAGATGCCCCTGGGAACTGCACACCAATCAAGATGTCAACAAAAGAAAAAAGATGGGGGAAGAGACTTGCACTAAAATTACCAAGATACACAACAGGTCGCCAGCACTTAAGAATGATTTGGATAAAGACCATGAGAAATTCGAAACAAGTCATTAGATGCATGTTGGAAAAGTAAGAGTTCAGTCATTTCAGCTTACTGAAGAGGGGGGGATGGGGTCACCAACACTGCAAACTGCCGGGCGGACTTTCCCACAGCGCTCACGCACGAGGCGACGTTACCCAGTTCAGTCACGGTGTAGTTACGTCGCCGACCATAAGCTGCACGAAAAAATACAGTTTAGAGTGCACTAAAAATAAAGACTTTCAAATGCCCGATCAGATGCCACGATGCAATTGTCCAGATAGCAGCTATCACAAGTGGACACTCCTTGAACTCCTCCCCTTCCCCTCTTCCCAGCCCATTCCATCTGCAGAGATAGCTCCTTGGATTCATTCGCAAGAACTTCTTCCAGAACAGTTCCACAAGCAGGGTGTGTGAGGCAAAATGTGAATGAATGAATTTAGCTGACACCAACACAAGTGGCTGCCTTCTTCTCTGTTGGTGAGGGTAGGCAGTGTGTCAGCACTACTTATGCCATACACAAAGCAAGTCATCAAAAATTCCTTGAGCCACATATACATTTGATATAGTCTTCATGGCAAGCAGGTATACTTACACACCTCATCACCTTTCCTCCCACCTCAAAATCTTTCAAATGACCTCCTCTCCTAAAGCCACCAGCTTACTTCAGCAGAAATCCATGAGCGCCAGGAAGCATCTGCTTCATCTGCTGAGCGCACCAACTGACCGTCTGACTGAGAGGTGCCTCACAGTCAAAACTGACCTAACATTTCAGAGGGTCTCTACGTACACTTCCATCAGAATCGGAAAACTGATCAATTTGGCCCCTGCCTCAACAACTAACTGATTCCACTACAGCAGCTCTGACCAGTACTGATTGTTGAAAACCAATTTTAAAGAACATTTTCTATGCAATTCCCAACCAGTATTCCTAAACTGAGTGCTGTTTTATGGGAGCTTGCTAATGTAAATTATGTTAAGATAATCAACCAAATAATCAATTTCAGTGATTTTGATCAAGGAATTAATTATCTTTCAGGAATCCAGGGCAGCCCACCTACCCTTTGGAATCTCCTCCTCAACCCCCATAACCTGACATACCAGCCTGAGCATCTGTCTGAATGACTACAGCTTCAGCAAGGTAACATGTCCCAACTGCTACATCATGTGCTCAAGCAACAAGGGTGCATCTTCAACACATAATGCCCCTAGGAACACTCATGACTTGCAGGCATGCATGCTACTAAGCCAATGATGCAAGAACCATTCAGAAATCAATACTGAGCAATGTCTTGTAGCCCATTTTAAGTTAAGTGCAGAATCATTATGGCACAGAATAAATCCTATCAAGTCTATACTGGCGTGAGTCAGTCCCATTTGTCCCTTCCTCCCCAGGCCCCAGCATGATAGATACCCTCCGTTTCCTATACCTTTCCTTTGCAAGTCAATCCTGCCATACTTCAGATTCTCAAACTCTTAATTCTACTAGTTCTGTCTGTGAATTCCAGCATTCTTTGTTGCAGTGCCTTGATTTGCACTACTATACTTTGCATCATCCTTTTGATTTACACTCACTATATTTATTGTATTTATGATTGCATGGATACTGTTTGCTCTGCAAGGTTCACGCGGGCAAGGAATTTCATTGCACCCTGGTGTATTTGACCAACTAGTGTGAATCTGATCATCTCCACTTCCTGCACAGCAAGTTCCAGATCATTACTACTCATTGTACAAAAGAGTTTTTCCATTATATACCCTCAAGGTCTTTTGTTCGAACCTTAAACCTCAGTCCCACAATCCTTGTCCCATTAGCCAATGGGAACAGGCTCACCTCAATCAAATAACCCCTCAAATGGCTTTGCAACAAACAAGTCCAGCCTAATCTTTGCTAAGTACCTCAACCCCATGAAACCAGGATGGCCAACTCAAAAGTGTGGGAGTACTCATTCGTTTAAAGTTCATATATTATTGCCACATCTTGTACTTTCAGCAGGATTGAATGCTCGAGACAATTGTTTGGACACTTTGGGAACCTGATGCTGGTAGGACTATGGTGAAAGACACAAAAATGTGGCCAAATAAAGCTGTCAGTTCAGCAAGTCAAGAGAAAATAATTTCAAATGCTGGTCTATTAAAAATGAGGGAAAAATATGAGGAAAAATCTCCAAATCTAGAAACTTTTAAGTTTCAGTGACAACCTGTTGTAAAACCTAGATACACGGGTCAATCTACAGATAAAGTAGATATGCCGCCATGTTCCAGTATCTTCACGCTACAGCACAATTCAAAAACCAGTTCAAGCAAAAAAGAAGTAAAATGAGTTTTATCTTGAGGGCATTTATCTGAAAGTAATCGTGCCTCCACCTTGTACACTCTTGAGCCAGACAATCCAGTGAGAATAAGTTGTCTAAATAAAAACCTTTTGATGCATAAATGGCATTAAAATAATTTTTTAAATCTTCGATTTTGGTGAAAAAACTCCCCACCCATTTCTGTACCTTCCATGACAGTGATTCCTGAAAATGCTGTATTTTGTGTGGCAATTCTGCAGATGTGGAGAGATTGCTCAGAATTTTACAGAAGAGAAGCAAAGTTCCCCACAAGACTCCCACATTATTTTAACGGAATCTGTAGTTCTTTTCTCCCCTCATGTTTATCTAGATTCCTCTTAAGCATCTCACTCACTATGTGGATCTTAAATATTCCTTTTACAAGGTCCAAATTTTGACTGCTTTGGATAATGAAATTTCTATTAAATTAGATTCATTAGTTCCTGTAGAATTATTGAGGGATCAAAGTAAGTTCTTCTTTATTGACGAGAAATGATCCCATATTTTGACACACTCCCTATAACTGCTTTGCAGCTGCAGAAACCATTTGATTTTTACCCAATCACCCTCCCCTCAAACACTGGCCAATTCTGAGCCCCTCAGTCATTTCAGCAGCCAGGCCACATTTCAACACATCCTCCTTCCACATATCAAGTGCCGCTGTCTGTAACCACGATGCAAAGTCCCCACCCACAGACACCACGATCCACATTCTATTTCTCACTCACCAAGTTTCACTGCTGCCGAGAACTGCCAGTGGCGTCTCTGAAAAAACAAAACATGTGCAACTTGACTGTGCAAACACCCACCTGCTTGCACCCCCAGCTCCCAACCACCCCTCGCCCCTCAGCCATTTTGGACAAATTGCAAGCAAACAAGTTCACATTACACCAAGTGAAGATGACACAGGGTGGGAGGGCAGGGGGGTAAGAAGTCCAGCTGCTTCATTAAGCAGGATTTGGATCAAATGCCTGAAATGGATAAGGAAAGAACTACTGTGCTGGCAATTTATTTCAGCATTTAGTCATCAGCACTGAATCTCTCTCTCCAAACTGCTATTTGTAGAACTTTGGACAGATACTTGCATTACAAAGCCATTCAGTGTGCCTGCTCAAACATTAAAACGTTGTGATGTTGGTTTTTGGCTTGTCATGAAAACATTTATGTTCAGTCTCAAACCGTCATCTCTTAGCATTCACTTCTCAGCCACCCTGGCTTTTAATGAAAGGCCTATTCATTACTTGCACAAGCAACCCGCAGCCCTCCCGCCCATCCACCCCTCGGCACACACGTTGTGACCCCATACCCTCTCGGGCTTTGCTCCTGCTGTCTGTTTTATATTCTTTTGTCTCCTCTGCTTGGTTGGTCTGTGTACACAAGTGCAATTCTGTCCGCTGTGCAGAAAGAGAGAGTGAATGAATTATCAATAAACAAACAACACATTCTAATTCCTTGTTTCGAACTTTGCATCTTTCTTCAGGCCTTGAGGGAGGAAGAGAAATGCTGGGGGAAAATAACTTTCTTTCAAAGGGTGGCGGTGGGGGGGGGGGTGTCAGTCGCCTGCAATTTAACCCAGTGGTTCGCAGTCCCCCTCCCCCTATATGTGGAGGAGGCAAACACTGGATCCGCATGGAAAGGAACATGTGGCTCTATTCTCACGGCTATTCCGCCGTTTAAGGGTAAATAACGTGGTCCACCCGGGGAAGCATGCACACAAAATATCTACACAATCACGCACAGACAGTCGGCAGCGTGTGCTAGGGAGGGAAGAAGACGATATGAAGACACTGAACGTGATCCTCAAGACGATCTGAAAGCCTACAGATTCCTAAGTTTCACTTTCAGGCAATTTTGGAAGGCTGGTGCACTTTCTGATTCTTTTAATCACACATGAAGTCCATGATTACCTCAGATACACAAATCTTTCTCTGCTTACAGCGCTCACTCGGGATCAACACTCTTTACTAAAGGTCGGTAAGGCGATAATTCAGCTCTAAAACACTACCCCTACTCAGAATCGGGTTCCACTGACATTTTTTTTCGTTGCTCTCCTCGCGCTTCAAATAAATTCATTGCCAACATATCTTTTTTTCTAAGAAATATGAAAATCTGACGGACACAACTTCTGTTGAGGGAGGACTTGGGAAACACTCCAAATGAAACAAGTCACGAGTTCTAGAGAACAAATTTCTGGCAGTCCAGAGTCTACAAAACAGCATCTGATCCCTCAAGGAAAAAATTGTATTTTCATTTCCATGACGACTTAACGCTCCTCACCATGAGCTCCTCTGACAGCAAAACGCCAGATAACTTTTTGTGTTGGGCGTGGGGGAAAAAAAGAGCAAGGCTAATATGAATCGTAACCCAGGCGCGCTTTCAAATCACTCGCATTAGAAATGGTCCTAATGCACAAATCGCTGTAAACACTTTTAAACTCTTAATCATAACTGTGATATGTTAAAGTCATATACAAATTGTAACTCCGTAATTCCAATCACATTGCTATGTGCAATGTCGTAAATGTGAGCAATTTTAATCATATTGGCAAGACAAAAGTGTAACTATGAGTAATTTCAATCATATTGCTATGATTTAACTCCATATACATATCATAACTATGAATTGTAGTCATATTGGACATTTGAAGTAATGTACGACTGATTAATGGAAGATTTTAAGTCTTAACTTCAAGGTTTTAAAATCGAAAGTAATTCCTAAAATTAAAGGGATTTATATACTTAGTTAGAACCATGACCTGGAGGGGATGGAGCAAGTGCATTAAGGAATAAATGAGCAATGCTCAAAGGAAATTTAAATGATAGTTCTGAGAGCGGGAGAAAATGAATGAGACCAAGAGCTAGTCAAGAGGGAAGATGAGTTGACTCGAGTATGGAGGTTCTTACCGCTAAGATCTTTTCCAGAGCTGCCTTAGTGAGGCAAGGATATTCTTCAAGGATCTGCGACTTTTTGATCTTGTACTGGTCGACGGCCTCGGTCCAGTTCGGCTCTTCCAACACTTGGAAGATGGCAGCGCCGATTGACAGATAGAAGATGATAGCGGAGGTCAATAAAGGGCCCCTGTCTACCATATTTCGTGCTGGAGTTCCCACTCATATACACCGCCGCCAAACGGGAGGGGAGTAGGGCAAAGTTAAAACAAAAAACCTTTATCCCTACGGAAAAAAACCTCACACGTATAGGATGAAAACTCTGGGAAATTAGCATTCGAATTTCGGACGCTAATGTTTCGCGCCTGCGTCCTAGCCGCCAAACTTTCTAAAAGGGGGAAAAGCTTATTAATTTAAATTTAAACAGTTCCGTATAAATAGTCACCCCGTAGTCGGATTAAACTCAAGTCCACACGTATAGGAAATAAAAGTTAACGTTCCAACTAGATCCTTTCTCTAAATATATCCTTTTAAACTGTTTCAAGTAGTACTTTGTTAACACCAAAAAAAAGTCTGTTGCTTTGTGGAGGATTTTCTTCCCTCTCCCCTACGACACGTGTCGGGCTAAAAGAACGGCTCGAAGTGTGGTGAGCCGGTAGGAAGGTTCATATTTAAAGTGGCTGCGAGGAATTTCAGAGGGCGGAGCCACAGTAGTTTGCAGATATATACGTTAACTCATCAACTCGGTTAGTAACTTTACTCTGATAATTTTCTTTCTCTCCCCAAACGTTAGGTGTCAACATTGCCCGCTTAAACTTCAGACGACCAACAGGGTTCACACACACACACAGACAGGCGCGCGCGATTTAAGTTTAATTTTCTTAAATATATGCCTCCGCATTTACACTTAGATGAGTAGATGAGACACATTTAGGGACGAGGATAAGAGTTTCCCTAGCGCAATAGGAATGAATTTGCCTGAGATTTAAACTTTTTCTGTGTGCAATACCGAGGGGAGACTCTTATTCAATGCCACCGGCCCTGAAATAGTATTCGCTGGAGAGGAGAGGAGTGTGGGGTGTGTGTGTGGCGGGGTGTCGGGTGATTGTGGGGGGGGGGGGAGATTGGGGAATACAGGATGAAGGGGCAAAGTGTGGTGGAGTGTGTAGACAAGAACTGGAGGATTAGGGGAGAGGAGAGTGGGGGAGGGACGGAGTATCTTGGAGGTAAGTGTGTGGTGGTGGTGTAGGGGAGGGGACTTTATGGGGTACGGAGTGTGGGAGTGGTGAGAGAGAGAGGGGGCAGGAAAAAGGGAGGGGTGGAGAAGGATAGGTGTAAGGGGTAGGACAGGGAAGGGGGCGGGGGAGAGGAGGAGCAGGGAGGGGAGGAGTGGGTGGAGGAAGTAAGGAAGCTGTTTGTTTATATGCTGTGGTGGCAATAACAGAAGTTTGACTCGCAATGAGACATAACTGGCTCTTAAATATTCCCCAATGAAATTGACTCATTTATTATTTTTTAAATTTCATGATAAAGCCTGGAGTTGGCCCTTTGAGCCACACAATGCACCGCCCCCCCCCCCGCAAACCCAATTAATCTTAACCTAATCGCAGCACAATTTACAATGAGCAATTAACTTATCTGAAACATCTTTGGCCTGTGGGAGGAAACCAGAGCACCTGGGGAAATCCCAGGCATTCCACTGGGAGGATGTACAGAGACAACTTGCAAATGGTGCAGGGACTGAACTTGGAGACCCTGACCAGTAATAGCATCCCACAGTATTCAGGAAGAGTAGGGAAGAAAATGGAGTATTAATGGTTAAGGAAAATATTACATTGATAAAGACATAAGTCATAAGGATACAAGTCTATAGAGAAAACATTCACTGGTCGTGTTCTATGACTTACTAATGAGTGAGAGATATAGAGGAGTTGGTGACAATGGGAGAACTTTAATCATTCAACTATAAACTGACTTAGTTGTAAGGGCAGAGTGGGTGAATCATTTTGTAAATAGTCTAGATAATTTCCTTAAGCAGTGTGTTTCTGGTTGGAGGAGGAAGAAGGCATTGCTGGACCTGTCTCTCGGCAATGAGGTGGGTGAAGGACACCAATCAGGAGATCACAATGTCATCAGATTTAGGTTCAAAGGAACAATGCAAACTAAAGATGATTAGGAAAAGGAAGTCCAATTTCACTAAAATAAAAGTGAACCGAGAAGTGGGAATGATCAATGAGCAGGTCTAAAGGAAGAGTTGGATCGGGTGCAGTCAAGGCACATTTCTGTAAGGACAAAGGAAGAACAAACAAATCCAGAGCTCCCTGCATGATGAAAATGGTGCACAGTGATATATCTACAAATTGGCTATGGATAATGAGCTACGCTCATTAAAAAAAAAGGATGTCATGTGAATGGCACCACTCAGGCCATGCTTTCTTCTTCCCGTTGCCATGGGGAAGGAGGGACAGGAGCCTTGGCTTCCACACCACCAGGTTCAGGAACAGTTTTTGTTTATTAAATGTAATCGTGAACAATAGCCAGATCAGAAATGCTGATCAAGTCAACTAGTTCCCAAAGAGAACTCTGATAGCCAATCAGATGGTTCACTGTTCAGTGATAGAACTCAAAAAAATCATATGTACGATTAAGAAACATTAAAAAATAGTAGAATTACTGGAGTCATGATGATCATGATGAAATCTGCTGGAGAGAGACATTTATACACATGCTCTCCTCCATAATTCAAAGAGATTGAAGGATAAGGTTGCAGGTTGACAAAATGTGGCAGGAGCACTTGGAACTAAAAGCTAATCCGTACTGGGAGAGAACAGCACCTGTTCTTTCCGCACTGTTCTCCAGCAAATTAAGGACTAAGTCCAGCCGGAACATAACTCACAAGTGCTCTTGAAAGTCAGGTATTAACCCTACCTACCAACAACCAAGCATTTCTCTCCTGATCCCCTTCATGATAGCTTATGAAGAAGCATGTGACTTCCCTCCCAGAGATGATGGGTGTTTGTGCACTCGACTCTTGAAGGCTTGGACCCCATCGTCGCAGATGTTTCCAACCACAGCATCTGGAAGGCTGTTCCAAATTCAGATAACACAGTAAAGGAAGCTTCTATCCAGTGTGTAGGTTCTCACATCAGGTATAGAAACATCATGAACAGGCATAGATAAACTTGATCGTGTGGTGCACCATCTCTCATAAGATGAAGGCAGCATGGCGCGAAGGTCTGCAGGGCTGTGGCTGGTGTGCATTTTGTATAGCACAGTAGCTGCAGCAACCTGTCGTCTGTGGTGTAAGCTACTGATGGCAGCTTCTCACGAGCTGTGGCTTCATCTACACCTATAATCCTGAGAGCCTTTCTTTGAATGGAATCAAGCTGGCTGAGGACGCTGTGAGGCATTCATCCATGATAAGCAGGCATACTCCTTATTAAGCAGTTATTACCCTTCAACCATCATGCTCCTGAACCAACGTGGATAACTGCACTCAATTCAACACTGAACTATTCCAGAACCTATAGACTCACTGTCAAGGAGCCACAACTCATTATTTATTAATTTTTGTTATTATTACTTATTTTTGTAATTGCACAGTTCGTCTACATTTGCACAGTGATGTTTGTCCATGTGTAGTTTTCATTGTTTCTATTGTGTTTGTTTGTATCTACTGTGAATGCCCACAAGAGAATGAATCTCCCTCTCCCCTCCCCTCCCCCTCCCCTCCCCCCTCCTCCCCCTCCTACCTCTCCCCTTCCCCCTCCCCCTCCCCTCCCCTCTCCCCCCCTCTCCCCTCCCCTCTCCCCCTCCCCCTCTCCCCTCCCCCTCCCCTCCCCCTCTCCCCCTCTCCCCTCCCCTCTCCCCCTCCCCTCCCTCTCCCCTCTCCCCTCTCCCCTCTCCCCCTCTCCTCCTCCCCTCTCCCCTCTCCCCCTCCCCTCTCCCCCTCCCATCTCCCCCTCCCCTCCCCCCCTCTCCCCCTCCCCCCTCTCCCCCTCCCCCCTCTCCCCCTCTACCCCCCTCCCCCCTCTCCCCCTCTCCCCCTCCGCCCCCACCTTCTGTCTCCCACCTCCACTGTCTCTCTGTCTCTATTTATCTGTGATGGAGCCCAATTCCTTTTTCTGGGCAGATAATTGAAAGCTGGCTGGAAAGTACCAAAGCATTGGGGGGAATTATGCTGTTGATTTTGTATCTACTTATTTGGTATAAATTTTGAGGTTCTTTTGATTTCTGGATTTGTATACAGTATTTAAAATGAGATCACCTCAGCTCACAGACCAATGGGAAGACTAAGCCCACAAATGCTATGTTGGGGGAAGCGGAAGGTTGAGCAGAAACTTTTCAGCTCAGTGCAGAACTTGCACTCAAATGTCTGTGCCTAGGTTTGTGAAAGCAGTTAGTCAAGCCATCTGGTTTATTGGCGTGTGCACAAGTACAGTGAAATACAATGAAAAACCTTGCTTGCAGAAGGGTCACAGGCACATAGGTCACTCTGTGTGTTGTCTGTACTTGTCTGCTTGCCATGTACTGCTAATTAAATTGGTAATCATATGTTGTTCGTGCGTTTATTTGGAAATATCGCCTTGCCAACTGCGATTTTGATTGTGCTACCGCCTATTTAAAATTCAATTGGACCATGAGGACTGCAGCCATTTTGTTTCAGTGGTTTTTTTCAGTCAGACTGAAGCACGTTTACACTAGACTCTGTTGCCTTCCTTTTTTTTGCACCATTGTAAATCATCATCTTTTTACTCTAACTCAATTGTATGTGTGCTTGCTGCACAAATAAAGCACCAGGAGTTTGGATGCCATATCCTGACTCCCACATTCAGATAAGTGGAGTTTGCCTTGCTGCTGAATTGTGTACTTTCTACTCCACACACAAAGAGAGCAGTACACATGGGCTGAGGTCCAGTGAAAAACTTTGCTCTGTGCACGGATAATTTCATCACAGTTTGTGAGTAGTTCTTCACTGATTCTATTGTGTTTCTTTGTACCTACTGTGAATGGCCACAAGAAAATGAATCTCAGGGTAGTAAATGGTGTCATGTATATACAGTACGTACTTTGGTAAAAAATTTACTTTGAACTTTGAAATCCAGAGCAACACAGACATAATGGAGAAGAATGCATCTATGAAAAAGAATAAACAGTCGACATTTCAGGCTGAGACCCTTCACCAGGACTGTTCACCCTTCTTTTCTAGTTCTGATCCTGTTTAACGAGTAGGTGAAAAATTTAAAAAAACAGTTGATGTTGGAAATCTAAAATAAAGACTCAAGAACAGCATTTTGTGCTTTCAGTTCAGGATGAACTATTTCACTAGGATTTTTTGCTGAGGTAATGGAGAGAGTTAATCAGGGTAAAGCAGTTGATGTGAAGTACATGAACTTTCATAAAGCTTTTGATAAGGTGCAACACAGCTGGCTTATCAGTTAAGGTGAAGCATATAACATATAAGGCATTTTGATAGCATAGATACAAAGTTGGCTGAGTAACAGAGGACAACAAAGGATTGCTGTGAAGAATGGTTGTTTTTTTCAGACTGGAGAGAGGCAAGTACTTCCTTTTCCCAGAGGCCAATTTTTTTTAAACCTGTATTAATGACAAGGAATTGGAGGTTCAAGCCCCAGTGTATAAATTTATGGATGACACAAAACCTAGCAGTGTTGTGAACTACAAAGAGGATACTGAAGTGATTGATGCAGCCCATAACCTGTCCAGTGGAATGGGCAGATGAAGGTTACTCTGCAGAAGTGTGGGATGATACTTTTTAATAGGAACTAAAGAGGAGAAACAATGTGGAATAAAGGATATTGGTCACGTTGAAGGAGGGGTTGTGGACATCATGTGACAGAGAAATGTCAGGAGTGGCACAAGGAAAAGCTTTTTATGCAGTATGGGGTTGCAGTCTGGAATGCAGGTGCATTATGGTATTTCCATAGTGGCCTTTGAGAGGGAATTGGATAAATACATGGTGGAGAAAAGCGTACAAGAGATGAGATCGACGATGGAACAACAGATGTGATGGGTGGAATGGGATACTTCAGTGCTGTGACCATTCTAAACTTCAATCACCTTAAGTTTGTGTCCTTCGGAGCTCTGCTCCTGCTAAGCTTTACTTTTAATATAGTACCTATAAAAAGTATTCACCCCACCCCCCAAGAAGTTTTCATGTTTTATAACATTGAATCACAGTGGATTTAATTTGGCATTTTTGACACTGATCAACAGAGGAAGACTCTTAGCTGCTGATGACAAGGGAAAGACCATGTGACAGCTGGAGAGACAGCTGACAGGAGGAAATAGACCATAACAACAGGCTCCGTCACCTTGTCAGGGCACAACAGCCACCCTCACTTGGCTACGGAAAGTTTAAATAGAAGTATAACCCCAGAGTCTGCGAGAGCGGGGGCGTAAGACTGACCTCCCGGTAACGAACCTTGGCATGGAGATGACAATGAATCAAGAACGTGTCAATACTCTTGAGAAACCAGCAGCTGGACATGTTCTTCAGACATGTAGGTGTGGCTGGACTAAAGTAACATAAACTTGTGGTCTTAAAATTCATCAAGGATGGAAGAAATGCTTGAAAATCTCCAACCCAGGGCCCTGCATTGACCAGATTCTGTTAAGAGGAAGGTCAATTCAGTCGGATGAAACTCAGTGGCAGGAGGAAACCCACAGTCCGCAGAGTATCAGCACCCTACAGGATGTGGAAGAATTTTCAGGCACAAGCAGCAGTCCAAGACACAGCCAGGCACATCGTAAAGTGGAGAACGTGCAAGGACGTAAGCTGTTGGTGAAATGGCCAAAGTCTAACAGCAAGGAGTGGGAAACCATCAATGCAGATCTGAGTCTGATCTTAAGTGGCATCAAGGGATCAGCAGAAATGGAGTTGGAGAGGATGGGTGACCTGATCTACAGCTACGAAAAGGAGAAATTTGGAGTGAAGGAACAAGTCAGCAGGAAAGATATGCCTCCTCCCCCCAAATCCCGTCGTCTCCAGGAAATCCAACGACTTGTTAAAGAGAGAAGAGGCCTGAGGAAGTCGTGGAAAAAAGCAACAGCAGAAGAAAGGGAGGGCATCAACCTCCTTCAAGAGGACCTAAAACAGAGGCTCTCAAAGCTGCGCAGAGCAGAGAATTTAAGGAAACGACGCAAAAAGAAGGAAAAAGCAAGAACAGACTTCTACAAAGATCCCTTTAAATATGTGAAAGGCATTTTCACAAAAGAGAAAAGTGGATACTTGAAAGTATCAAAAGAGGAGGTTGAAAGAGATCTCAGAATCATCCACACTGATAAGCAAAAAGATGAACCAATATTTGTCCCAGCTGACATCCCACCTATCTCACCCCCACAACATCAATTTAACATCAGCCCTCCCAAGCTGAGTGAAGTGAAAGAGGCAGTGAAGAAGGCAAGATCGGCGTCAGCGCCAGGCCCTAACAGTGTTCCGTATTGTGTCTACAAGAACACCCCAGATGTTCTGAAATTCCTTTGGAAGAACATGAGGGTTGCGTGGGAAAAGCAAATTATCCCCAAAGCCTGCAGGAGAGCCGGGGGAGTTCTGATCCCAAAAGAAAAGAATTTGTCCACCATCGAGCAGTTTCGCCAAATAACCCTTCTGAACATAGAGGGCAAGATCTTTTTCAGCGTATTGGCGCAAAGACTTACAAAGTACCTGAAACAAAACCATTTCATTGATACGTCAATCAAAAAGGCTGGCATAGCAGGCTTCTCGGGATGCCTTGAACATACCAGCATCATATGGCATCAAATCCAGATGGCTAAGAAAGAAGGAAAGGATCTGCATGTCTTGTTCCTCGACCTGGCCAATGCCTATGGATCAGTTCCTCATTCCTTACTGTGGACTGCTTATGAATTCTTTCAGGTGACTGTAACAATAACAAATCTGGTAAAAACACTACTTCCAGGATCTGTAAGTTTGTCTCACAACATCAGACTACACCACAGCGTGGCAACCACTGGAAGCAGGCATCATGGCGGGGTGCACCATCTCCCCATTGGCCTTCACTATGGCAATGGAGCTCATTATCAGAGCCTCAAAATGGGTTGTGGGAGGAAAAGGGCTACAGTTTGGTCAATGGTTACCACAGACATGAGCCTATATGGACGTTATAACAACACTGACGACAACTGTCCCCTGTAGCAAGAGACTTCTGGAAAATCTTCAACAAAACATCACATGGGCGAGGATGAAGATCAAGCCCAGCAAGTGCAGAAACATCTCCATTGTCAAAGGTCAAGTCACGGATAAAAGATTTCATATTGATGGAACACCATATGTTTCAGAAGTGCCAGTGAAGAGCTTGGGCCTATGGGCCAATGGTATGATGCTAAGCTCAAGGACACTGAGCTGTTTGAACAACTCAAAAAGGATACTGTCATGTAAACATAGCTTGCATCAACAAGACCTTGCTGCCAGGAAAACTCAAGCTGTGGTGCTTCCAGTTTGGCATACTCCCAAGACTCATGTGGCCTTTAACAGTGTATGAAATCCCCATCAGCAATGTTGAAAAGCTTGAAAGAATGATCAACACACATGTAAAACAGTGGCTTGGACTTCCACAATGCTTAAGTCCTGTTGGACTGTACGGGAATGGCAAACTGGAATTACCAATTGCAAGTCTTGTGGAAGAATTCAAATGCACCAAAGCAAGGTTGGTCATGACCCTCACTGAATCTGAAGATACTGTCATTCGAACAGTGCCCCCCCCCCATGTGGCAATGGGGAGGAAGTGGACCCCATCTGAAGCCGTTCAGAGTGCTAAGTCTGCTCTTCACTTCGGGGATGTGGTTGGCCAAGTCCAACATGGGAAGCCGGGCTCGGGCTTGTCCCAAAGGCTCCTCAATGGCACAAGGCAATATCAGTGCAGAAGAGACGGCTCGTGGTGGAGGAGGTGAGAAGACAGGAGGAGGCAGAGTGACCCGCCAGGGCCGTCTCAATGGCCAAGCAGAGCCACTGGAGTAATTGGGAGAGCCTGTAAAAGAGGAAACTTAGCTGGTGTGACATCTGGGAGATGGAGGGATCTCGGCTAAGTTTTGTCATCAGAGCCACTTATGACCTCCTACCCACACCCCAGAACCTGAACCAGTGGTGGGGAGGAGAACTCGTCTGCTCTCTTTGTCAAGCACCTGGATCACTAAGGCACATTTTAACAGGATGCACCACGAGCCTTACCCAGGGGCGGTACACTTGGTGGCATAACCAAGTTCTCAGACAGCTGGCATTAATCTTGGAACAGAGGCGAATCACCACAAATGCTCTCCCACAAACATCAGCAAGAAATGTTCACATCACACGATTTGCATCAGCAGACCAACCCCCAGAGCACCATATAACATCAAAAGAGGTAAGCATTCTGCAGATTGCTCAGGTTTGGAAAATGGACGTGGACTTGGGGAAAAAAGCTTGTGTTTCCCCCAGACATTGTGGCTACAACACTCCAGCCAGACATGGTCCTGTGGTCCACAACAGCCAAGCTGGCATATGTTCTGGAATTGACAGTACCACGGGAAGATGGTGTTGAAGAAGCTTATGAGAGGAAAAAGACCAAGTACTCTGAACTGGCACCTGAAGCTGCCCAGAATGGCTGGAAGACTTAAGATTTTCCCTGTAGAAGCGGGATGCAGGGGATTCGTGGCTACATCTACGACCAGTCTATTGAAGGAGATGGGATGAGGGGTTATTCACTCCAAAAAGCAGTCAAGTCACTGTCAAATACAGCAGAAGAAAGCAGTAATTGGATTTGGATTAAAAGGAAAGACAACAACTGGGCTGCAAGATGAAGTCAGGAGGGTGTGGAACTGAGGGTGGTGTATCTGAGACGCCGGGTAGCACCAATGAGCCCTCTGGAGATGTCATGGGCTATCAACGAAACGTCAAAGGAGGGTGCCCATCTGATGACCCCGATGAGGTACATACCCTTCTTGTCACCACTCCAGGCCCACTGCCAACATCGAGAAAAAGAAGATGAAAGCCCTTAGCTCTGAGTGGATTTATCGGGACGCCGTCATGACAGCATTTTTTTAGCAGGCTTTCTTATTTTTATGAGGCCAAGTTGCTAGCTCAACGCTCAACCCAACACGGATGGAAAGCGTGCAAGGGAGCCGGCTGGATTCGAACTCGGGAGTCTTCACTCCGAAGTCCGGCGCTGATGCCACTACAATACCAGCCGGCACCAACATCGAGAGTGCCGATTTATCATAGGGATTGAAACATCAAATCCTATTAGCTCTACTTACGTGTCAAAGTGAAAATAGATCTCCACAAAGTGATCTACGTTTGTAAATTAATTACAAATTTAAAAATCAAAATAATTGATTGCATAAGTATTCACCCCCTTTAAGTCAGTATTTATTAGATGCACCTTTGTCAGCAATTATAGCCTTGAGTCTGTATGGATAGCTCTCTGTCAGCTTTGCACCTCTGGACACTGCATTTTTTTTCTAATCTTTACAACACTGCTCAAGCCGTGTCAGATTGCATGGGATCATGAGTGAACAATCTTTTTCAAGTCCAGCCACAAATTCTCAATTGGATTGAGGCTGAACTCTGACTAGGCCACTCTGAGGACATTAACTTTGTTGCTTTTAAACCATTCCTGTGCAACTTTGGTTTTATGCTTGGGGTCATTGTTGTTGGAAAACAACTCATCTCCCAAGTCGTAATTCTCTTGCAGAGTGCATCTGGTTTTCTTCCAGGATTTCTCTGCATTTTGCTGCATTCATATTACCCTCTACCTTCACAAGCCTTCCAGGGCCTGCTGCAGTGAAGCATCCACACTGCATGATGCAGCCACCACCATGCTTCACGGTAGGAATGGTATGTTTATGATGATGTGCAGTGTTCAGCTTACACCAAACATAGCATTTAGTCTGATGGCCAAAAGGCTCAATTTTGGTTTCATCAGACCATAGAACCTTCTTCCAGCTGACTTTAGAGTCTCCCACATGCCTTCTGGCAAACTCTAGCTGAGATTTCATGTGAGTTTTTTTCAACAGTGTCTTTTTCTTTGCCACTCTCCCATAACTGGTGAAGCACCCGGCAACAGTTTTTGTATGTACAATCTCTCCCATCTCAGCCACTGAAGCTTGTAACTCCTCCAGAGTTGTCAGTGACTTGCAGATTTTCTCGTATCCATCTCCTGGCTTGTGCTTTTAAACAACTTTTTTCCAGAGCTGCTTGGAGTGTTCTTTTCTCTTCATGGTGTTGTTTTTGCCTGGATACTGGCTCACCAGCTGTTGGACCTCCCAGATACAGGTGTATTTTTACTACAATCAGTTGAAACACCTTGACTGCACACAGGCAATCTCCATCTAAATTATTATGTGACTTCTAAAGCCAAGTGGCTGCACCAGTGATGATTTATTATGTCATATTAAAGGGGGTGAATACTTCGGCAATCAATTATTTTGTGTTTTATATTTGTTATTAATTTAGATCACTTTGTGGAGATCTGTTTTCACTTTGTCATGAAAGAGTCTTTTTCTGTTGATGAGTCCAAAAAAAGCCAACTTCAAATCCACTGAGTTTCAATGTTGTAAAACAATAAAACATGAAAACTTCCAAGGGGGGGGGGTGAATACTTTATATAGGCACTGTGTGATTCCTTATATTGCAGGCATTCACAGTAAATGCAAGGAACACAATAGTATCAATGAAAGACTACCCCCAACAGGATGGGCAAACAACCACTGTGCAAATACAAAAAGAAAGATAAAATGAAATAATAATAAATATTAAGCAATAACTATCAAGAAAATAAGATGAAGAGTCCCTGAAAGCGAGTCCATAAGTTGTGGGAACAGATCAGTGATGGGGCAAGTGAAGGTGAGTGAAATTATCTTCTCTGGTTCAAGAGGCTGATGGGTATAAACTGTTCCCAAACCTGGTGCTGTGGGTGCCGATGCTCCTGTATCTCTTTCCCGATGGCAGCAGTGAAAAGAGAGAATGGCCTGGATGCTGGGGGTTCTTGATGATGCATGCTCCTTCCCTGGGACTGCACTCCGTGTAGATGTGCTGAATGGTGGGGAGTGCTTTACCCGTGATGGACTGAGCTATATCCATTATTGTTTTAGGCATTTCCATGAAAAGGCTTTGGTGTTTCCATATCAGGCCATGATGCAATCAGTCAATGTACTCTCCACCACATATCTATTGAAATTAGATAAAGTTTTGCATGACAAGCTGAAACTTCGCAAACTTCTAAGAAAGTACAGGCTCTGCTTTCTTTGTAATGGCTCTTACATACTGGACCCAGGACAGATCCTCTGAAATGATAACACCGAGGAATTTAAAGTTGCTGACCCTCTCCACCTCTGATCTCCTGATGAGGACTGGCTCATGGACCTCTGGTTTCCTGCTCCTGAGGTCAGTAATATTTAGAGGGGATTTGAGTGAAGAATACCGGGAACACACTTGCCAACAAGAGTGGCAGAAGTAATCACTGACAGTATTTAGTAAGTGTGTAAACAAACACTTAAATTACCTAGTCACGGGAGGCTGTGAGCCAAATGCTGAGAGATGGAATTAATGTAGATCCTGAGGCATGGTTTTGGCCCAAAGTATCAACAATGCCTTTCCTCTCACAGATGCTGCTCAGCCCATTGAGTTCCTCTGAATCTGATAGAACTCCGTATGTTTCTCTAAGATCTGTTGAACTATTCCAGTCTCTCCTTGTACATCACTCCTGACATCTCAGGAATAAACCTTCACTGCATACGCTCCATTGCCAAGGTCATCTTTCATTGTATATCAGTCCTGCCATCTCAGGAATAAACCTTCACTGCACACGCTCCATTGCCAAGGTCATCTTTCATTGTATATCAGTCCTGCCATCTCAGGAATAAACCTTCACTGCATACGCTCCATTGCCAAGGTCATCTTTCATTACAAGATGGTGATAATTGGACTTGGTCTATTATTATCACGTGCACAAAGATACACTGAAAAATATTTCATTTCCATTGCATCCAGGCAGATCATACCACACAGAAGTATACTGAGGTAGAAAAAGATGACAATGGAGAATATAGTGTAACAGATATGGAGAAAGTGTAGATAAACAAATAAAGTTCAAGGGCTCTGATTAAGAAGATTGTGAGATTAATAATTCATCTTCAGTGTATGCACGGACCATTCAAGAGTTTGATAACAGTGAGATAGAAGCTCTCCTTGAATTTGGTGTTTGTTGCTCTCAGGCCTCTGTCCCATAACCTGACAGCTGCAGGAAGACATGCTTGCTCCTGTGTTCATGTTTTCTCGAGGTGAGATACAACATTGCATCAACTTCCCAGAGCTTGATGAATTCTGTTGCTTGCTGTCAGTGATTAGTGTACAAGAACGTTGCATCCTAAGATCAAATCTCACATGCAGCAATGTAACTTCAGTGATGCCATTCCCACAAGCACCATCGGTGACGTTATTTTGAAATAGAGTAGGTTTACTTCTGGTTTTGTTTAAACTCGACTTTCATTCTCCTATCCCATCAGAATCCTTCTTCTGTAGCATCTTATCTCTTCCACCTATCACCCCTAACTTTTCATTTCTTATCCTCCCCTAGCCACCAAGTTTCCCCCTCATCTGGTTTCATCTATCACTTCCCATCATGTACTGTTCTATTTCCCCTTATTCCACCTTTTTATTCTGGCTTCTTCCCCCTTCCTTTCCAGCCTTGAAGTCGGGTCTTAGCTACAAAAGTCAGCAGTTTATTCCTCTCCATAGATGCTGCCTGATCTGCTGAATTTTCAACCTCTCACTGCTACGGGCAGAAGTTCCCACACATACTTCAAAAAGGCAACAATTAGACCAGTGCCAAAGAAGAATAATGTGGGCTGCCTTAAAGGCTATCACCTGGTAGCACTCACATTGACAGTGATGAAATGCTTTGAGAGGTTGGTTATGACTAGACTGAACTCCTGCCTCAGCAAGGACCTGTACCCATTGCAATTTGCGTATCACCACAATAGTTCAACAGCAGATGCAACCTCAATGGCTCTCCACACAGCTTTAGATCACCTAGACAATACAAGCACCTACGTCAGGATGCTGTTCATCGACTATAGCTCAGCATTTAATACCATCATTCCCACAATCCTGATTGAGAAGTTGCAAAATCTGGGCCTCTGTACCTCCCTCTGCTGCTGATTCCTCGACTTCCTAACCGGAAGACCACAGTCTGTGAGTATTGGTGATAACATATCCTCCTCGCTGACGATCAACACTGGCATACCTTAGGGGTGTGTGCTTAGCCCACTGCTCTACTCTCTGTATACACATGACTGTGTGGCTACGCATAGCTCAAATACCATCTACAAATTTTCTGGCGATACAACCATTGTTTGTAGAATCTCAAGTGGTGACAAGAGGGTGTACAGGAGTGGGATATGCCAACTAGTGGAGTGGTGCCACAGCAACAACCTGGCACTCAACGTCAGTAAGACGAAAGAGTTGATTGTGGACTTCAGGAAGGGTAAGATGAAGGAACACATACCAATCCTCATAGAGGGATCAGAAGTGGAGAGAGTGAGCAGCTTCAAGTTCCTGGGTGTCAAGATCTCTGAGGATCTAACCTGGTCCCAACATATTGATGTAGTCATAAAGAAGGCAAGACAGCGGCTATACTTCATTAAGAGTTTGAAGAGATTTGGCATGTCAACAAATACACTCAAAAACTTCTATAGTTGTACCATGGAGAGCATTCTGACAGGCTGCATCACTGTCGGGTATGGAGGGGCTACTGCACAGGACTGAAAGAATCTGCAGAAGGTTGTAAATCTAGTCAGCTCCATCTTGGGCACTAGCCTACAAAGTACCCAGGACATTGTTAAGGAGCGGTGTCTCAGAAAGGCAGCGTTCATTATTAAAGACCTCCAGCACCCAGGGCATGCCCTTTCCTCACTGTTACCATCAGGTAGGAGATACAGAAGCCTGAAAGCACTCAATGGTTCAGGAATAGCTTCTTCCCCTCTGCCATCCAATTCCTAAATGGACATTGAAGCTTTGGACACTACCTCACTTTTTTTAATATACAGTATTTCTATTTTTACCCGTTTTTTAATCTATTCAATACATGTAATTGATTTACTTGTTTATTTATTATTATGTTTTATTTTGTTTATTTTTTTCTCCCTCTGCTAGATTATGTATTGTATTGAACTGCTGCTGCTAAGTTAACAAATCTCATGTCATACGCTGATGATAATAAACCTGATTCTGATTCTGATTCTGAATTCCGCCAGCATTTTATGTCTGTTCCTGTGCTAAAATCATTCTGTTACTGGTTCTTCGTCATTTGCACTTCTTCTTAACTTTCATTGCTTTTCTTCTGCTTACTTTTATAAAAAAGATAATGATTGAGCCATTCTTCAATTTTTTTTTCAGTTCAAATGGTGTGCTTTCAGTACTCTCTGAATTTCTCTCATTTTCCCATCTTTGAGTTTTGCTTTAAACCTTTGCTGATTCCTGTTAAATATTACAACAGCTTGTGCCAGGAGGGCCCTGAATATTTATTACTTAAAATAAGAACACAGGGAGAGAGCTCTGATATCCAAGTGACAGCACGGACAGTGAGATACTTTATGAGGTGCTGGCACTGACGTAACATGGGAAATGTGGCAGCCTGTCTGTGCACACAGCTTCCCGACAAACTGCATAACCTAGAATCAGAGGGATGTTGCTGCGGACCAGGTCATTCAGCCTCTTGCTTGTGCTCTCATGTCCAGTGACTTGTGGATTATCTCCATCTGTACATCTGGTTTGTTGTCTTAGCCGTGTAGATGGTGATAATCCACAAGTGTCTTTTTAAAGAGTAGTAATGAAGGGGATGTGATAAAGCCCTCCCTACTAACGATTCATCTGCTGCAGGTCTGTTGCAGTTTCTGCTAACCCAGCTGGGAAACAATTTGAAAGTGCTGGTTGAAACTCAATGGCCAATGGAGGAGCAGAGAGGACAATGACCGGAAGTCCTTATCCCAGCACAAAAGCGTTCTGTGTTCATTGCCCCTGTTCTGACCACCCATGATTGATTGGAGACACAACGCACTGCAGATACTGGAATCTGGAGCAACATCAAAAGTGCTGAAGGACCTCAGTGGGTCAGGGAGAACCTCTGGAGGGAAATGGATAGGCAGTGTTTCGGGTTGAAAGCCTTCATTTAGACTTTGACCTAAGGAAGGGTCTCAACTCGAAACATCAACTGTCAATTTCTCTCCACATTTTGTGATACTCATGATAGATTTTTGCATGTTCAGTACATGTGTTTGATGATCATAATGTAACAGAAGCAAGCCCACTATGGCTATGTTGATCCTTAAGTACCAATCCCAAATGGTAGGTCTTGTTCAATAGCTCTCTTTGCCTTGGTGTTTCACATTCCTATCTAGATACTCCTTTGAAGTTGTGAAGTATCTGCCTTCACCTCCTCAGGCATTTCATTTCAGATTCCAAAAGGTTCTTCCTTCGATTCCCTCTAAAGTTCAAGATCCTTATTTGAAACATGTTTTATGTTAGATAAGTCTGCTATTGGGGAAAATTTTCCTACTACCTACCCTATCTGTGCCCCCCCCCCCAAATGTTGTATATCTCCTCTGCTCCAAGGAAGACAAACCCGGCACCTCGGTGATCAGCTGTAAGTTCTGAGAAGAAGTTAAGACAGTCTCCACAATGTTGTCATTAGCTCTATGTCCATTCACAATATAATGCAGCATGAGAAAGTTCAGAATGCAGAAAAGATTTTAGAGGTGAGCAGGTGAATCAACAGGTTTACAGACTGGCTGCTGGCACTTGCAATTAGTATAAGTGGGTACTTGATGGTCACTAGGACATAGTTCGCCAAAGGGCTTTTTCTGAACTAGAGAACTGTGACTCTGGAACAATATCAAAATAACTGCACAAACTCTATCAAAAATGCATCAACACACAAAGTGCTGGAGAAACTCAGTGGGTCAGGCAGCATCTATGGAGGGCAATAGAGAGTTGACATTTCAGATGAAGACTCTTCACCTGGACTGAAAGAAAAAATGGAGATTGTCATCCTAATAAAGTAGAGAGATGGGGAGGAGCAAGAGCTGGCACACAATTGGTGAGTCCAGATGAAAGGATGGGTGATAGGCAGATGAGAGAAGGAGGAGATTGCTTCTCTGATAGGGCGAGACTGGAAAACTGAATGAATTAGTCAAAATCAAATTAAACTTCTGAAATGTTAAATGTTTATTTTTCACAGATACGTCTGACTTGCTGAGTGAGTTTAGTATTTCTATTTTAGATTTCCAGCATTTGCAAATTTTATTTTTGGTTCTCTGTTATCGAGGAAGATCCATGTAGGTGGGGACTGGGAGTGGAAGACAGGGAATAAGCATCATCGCACCCACCACAAAACACAGAGGAGTGTATGATAACTCCCAGACTTGCTTTAATATTGCAGACCAAAATAATTAAAGATGATAGAAGCTCAATGAAAAGTGAAGGACCACGCACTCTGTCAGATGGGTTAGGAGCAACATTATTGCAGCCATTTGCAATGAGCCCTGCTTTGTATACTTGCAGAACGCTCAGTGCTCACTGTAATAATTTACCAGATGTCGCCAGCAACAACAGCAGAGGGAATAGTCAAGCTGTAACGGTTTATACAGGGCTTTATCAGCAAGTTATCATCTGCAGTAAGGAGGAAGCAGATGTTCTTATTTAGATTTCCTGTAACAGTTTTTGTAACACTTCATACTAAATTAGACCTCAATTTCCCAGAAATATGTTTGGCTAGGCTAGCATCTTGGCAAGACATTTCCACCCCTATCTTCCACCATAAAATGCCCAAATAATGGTATGCACTTTGGTTTAGCCCACTGTTGGCCCTGCATGGCTATTTCTGCGCTCTTTTCGTTTCTGCTTAGGTTTAGTCACAGAGCCAGGATCATTTATCATCCCCGTTTTTGTCTGGCCCAATCCCAATTTTGTTCTATCCCTGGAGATTCTGACCAGGTGATAGGTGTGCATCAGGGCGTTTTGTGAGCTCTGGCCTACTGTGTCCTGTTTTCCGAGCTTTACTAGATGTGCCGTGGAGAGCATTCTGAAGGATTGTATCACTCTGCTACAGAGGGGCCAATGCAAGGGATCGTAGGAGGCCTCAGAGGCTTTTGGGCTTAGCCAGCTCCATTACAGGCACAAGCCACTCCAGCTTTGAGGAGATCTTCCAAAGGCGGTGGCATCATCGCTAAGTGCTCTCACCATTCAGGACCTGCCTTTTCTTATTATTAATGTCAAGGGGGAGGTACAGGAGCCTGAAGACCCAAACTCAATGCTCTGGGACTTTTTCCCCTCTGCCATCTGACTTCTGAATGGTCCATGAATCCATCAACACTACCTTGCCACTCCTCTTTGGTGCCATTCATTTATTTATCTTTCCTGTAACATACAATAATTTGTTTTCCCTGCACCATACTGCTGCCGTAGAACAACAATTTTCATGACTTATGTCACTGACAACCAACCTGATTCTGATTCTAACTCTTTCAGAGGATAGTAGTGTGGGCAATAAATACGTACTGCTAATGGCATCCACGTCCCATAATGAAGCAATTCTTTAACCAAAAATAACATCTTTTTAGCTTAACAGATCCATTCAAACTAGGACATACTTAAGCTATTTTCATCGAATCTGTCGTGAGTCCTGTGGGCCCCTGTGGCTTGTTGTAGAACATTGGTCTTCCAGGTTTCTCAATAACTTGTTTTTACTAACTGATATCTTTAACTAGACCCTTTAGCCTTTGTGCTTTCAGTTTAATCCTGTCAAGTTAATTATGACTAGCATGTGGTGTTCGCATTCTATGATTATTTAAAGGGGTCTCTAGTTAGCTCTTCAGTGGAGTCCTACTGTGTTAAAGAGAATGACTTGTCTTGCGGTGTCGCACAGTCATCCCTCCGAGGCTCTGTTGGTATTCCTATCCTCTTGTTTCTGTCTCTTCATGAGGATTCGGCTGTCCCTCCGCTCTTGGGTCAAGTCGTGAGCCTGCCGTCCGCCACTCCTGGGTTGAGCTGGTGCCAGTGACCACCTTGACAGAGAGAGCCTGCCATCCCTCCGTACTTGGATCAAGTCCTACAAGCACACACCATGACAGAATCATATGGTGCTGTTATCAAACTCTAGGACTGACCTCTCCTGTGCTAAAGGTGAATGCCTCATCTCCCAATTACCTTGTGGTGGTGTTGGCACTTAATTTGTGTCCCTGCATTGCAGTTTTTCTGCAGCTCTACATTCTGCATTCCATTTTCTTTTTACCGCCTCAGTGTCGTTAGGAGTGGAATGATCTGCCTAGGCGGTATCCGAAATAAAGCTTTTCACTGTATCTCAGTACATGTAACAATAATAAACTAGTTACCAATTCCTGCTATTCTGCTCCAGACTGTAACATATCCCAGCATATAAGCAGAGACTAAAGCACATAGGTATGGTCAAGTGAGGCGGAGAAGTGCTTCCAGGATTGCTTTGAGTCGATGGACTGGAAAATATTCAAGGATTCATCATCAAGTCTGAATGAATGCGCCATAGTTGTATTGATTTCATCAAGACCTGTGTTAATCTGTCTGTGCCTTCAAGAACATATTGGATATATCCAAACCAAAAACTGTGGACGAACCAGGAGATTCGTAGTCTACTGAGGGCTGGTGATCAAGACCAATGATCCAAATCTATATAAGAAATCTAGGTACGAACTACAGAAGGCTATTTGAAGAGGGAAAAAACCAACTCTGGTTGAGGTTAGAGATGGATGCACATCGGCTCTGGCAGACTTTGCAGGCCATTACCTCCTAGGAAATGAAATCTAGCATCATGAATGGCTGTGATGCTTCACTCCCAGGTGAGCTCAATGCCTTTGATGCATGCTTTGAAAGGGAGAACAAAACAACACCTGTGCAAACCCTTGCAGCATCATGTGCTCCCTATCTTGGAGACCAATGTCAGAACATCTTTCAAGGGGATGAACCATCACAAGGTGTCAGACCCTGATGGTGTACCTGCTAGGGACTCTGCAAACCTGGGCCATCCAACTGGTGCGAGTTTTTAAGGACATCTTCAATCTCTCACTGATGCAGTCGAAGGTTCCCATCTGCTTCAAAAGGGCAACAATTGTACCAGTGCCCAAGAAGAGCAGAGTGAGCTGCCTCAACAAATATCGCCCGGTGGCACTCACATCTACTGTGATGAAGTGCTTTGAGAGGTAGGTCATGGCTAGAATCAGCTCCTGTCTAAGCAAGGACCTGAGCCCTCTGCAATTTGCCTATCACCACAGTAGGTCTATAGTGGATGCAATCTCACTGACTCTGCACCCAGGGCTTGGATCACTTGGACAACTGGAACTCCTATGTCAAGTTGTTGTTTATTGATTATAGCTCAACGTTCAACATAATCATACCCTCAGTTCTAATCAACAAGCTCCAAAGTCTGGATCTCTGTAACTGGATTTTTATCTTCCACACTGAGAGACTACAGTCTGTGCAGATCAGAAATAACATCTCCTTCTCAGAATCAGAATCAGAATCATCTTTATTAACACTGGCATCTGTTGTGAAATTTGTTAACTTAGCAGTAGCAGTGCATGTAATACATATAATATAGATAGATAGATAGATAGATGGATAAATAAATTACCAAGTAAATCAATTGCAGTAAGTATATTCAAGATTCAAAAAACTTTATTGTCATTCTAACCGCACATCAGCTGTGCAGGGCAGAATGAGACAGCGGTTCCCAGGAGTAGTGCAATCATAAACATAACAAACACAACACTAAATAATAAACATAACAATAAATAGTAAAACACAACAGCCACATGTCAGTTAAAATCAAGTTATAAGTGTCTAGTGCAAGTTAAAAGTGTCCAAAGCAGAGTCAGGTAGAGCAGCTATTTAGCAGTCTGACTGCCTATGGGAGGAAGCTGTTTAGTAGCCTTGTGGTTTTAGTTTTGATGCTCCTGTAACGTTTGCCTGATGGCAGAAGAACAAACAGTTCATGGAGAGGGTGTGAGGGGTCTTTAATGATGTACCGTGTCTTCTGGAGGCATCGACTCTGAAAGAGGTCTTGGACAGAAGGTAGGGAGACCCCAGTAACCTTCTCTGCTATATATATGTATATTAAATAGATTAAATATAGTGTAAGAACAGAAATAATATATATTAAAAGAATGAAAAAAAAGTGAGGTAGAGCTCTTGGGTTCAATGTCCATTTAGGAATCATATTGCAAAGGGGAAGAAGCTGTTCCTGAATAACTGAGTGTGTGCCTTCAGGCTTCTGTACCCCTTTCTTGACAGTAACAATGGGAAGACAGCATGCCCTGGGTGATGAGGGTCCTTAATAATGGACATCGCCTTTCAGAAAGACTGCTCCTTAAAGATGTCTTGGATACTACAGAGGATAGTAACCAAGATGGAGCTGACTAACTTTACAGCTTTCTGTAGGTTCTTTTTGTCCTATGCAGTGAACCCCTTCCCCCCCCCCACCCAACATACCAGACAGTGATGCAGCCTGTCAGCACACTCTACAAGGTACATCTACAGAAGTTTTCAAGTGTTTCAGGTGGCAAACCAAATCTCTTCAAACTCTTAACGAAATATAGCTGCTGTCTTGCCTTCTTTATAGCTACGTTGATATGTTGGGAGCAGGTTAGATCCTCAGAGACCTTGACACCCAGGAACTTGAAATTGCTCTCTCTCTTCACTTCTGATCCATCTATGAGGATTGGTTTGTGTTCACTCATCTTAGCCTTCCTGAAGTCCACAAACAGTTCTTTGGTCTTCCTGACATTGAGTGCAAGGTTGTTGCTGTGACACCACTCATCTAGCTGGTATATCTTGCTTCTGTACACCCTCTCATCTCTATCTGAGATTCTATCAACAATGGTTGTATAATCAGCAAATTTATAGATAGTATTTGAACTATTACTAGCCTCAGTTATGGATATAGTGAGAGTAGAGCAGTGGGCTAAGCACACACCACTGAGGTGCACCAGTGTTGATCGTCAGTGAGGAGGAGATATTACCACCAATCTGCACAGATTGTGGTCTTCCTGTTAAGAAGTCGAGGATCTCATTGCAGAGGGAGATACAGAGGCCCAGTTTCTGTAGCTTACTGATCAGACTGTGGAAATGATGGTGTTAAACACTGAGCTATAGTCAACGAACAGCATCCTGACATAGGTGTTTATATTGTCCAGGTAAGGCTGTGTGAAGAGCTATTGAGATTGCATCTGTTGTAGGCTTATTGTCGTGATAGGCAAATTGCAGTGGGTCCAGCTCCTTGCTGAGGCAGGAGTTCATTCCAGCTATGACCAACCTCTCAAACTATTTCATCACTGTAGATGTGAGTGCCAGTGGACGATAGTCATTAAGGCAGCTCATACTACTCTTCTTAAGCACTGGTATAATGCTTACTTTTTGAAGCAGGTGGGAACTTCTGATCATAACAGTGAGAGGTTGAAAATATCCATGAGTAGATCCACCAGTTGGTTGGCACAAGTTTTCAGAGCCTTACCAGCTATTCCATCAGAGCCTGCCGCCTTGCGAGGGTTCACCCTCCTTAAAGACAGTTTAACATCGGCCTCTGAGACAGAGATCACAGGTTCATCAGGTGCAGCAGGGATCTTCACAGCTGTAGCTATATTCTCCCTTTCAAAGTGGGCATAGAAGGCGTGAGCTCATCTGGTAGTAAAACATCACTGCCATTCATGCTATTGGGTTTGGCTTTGTAGGAAGTAATGTCTTGCAAACCCCGCCAGAATTGACGTGCATCCGATATTGCCTACAACCTTGCTTGGAATTGTCTCTTGGCTCCTGAAATAGCCCTCCATAAATGACACAGTACATGGTTTTCTTGTACAGACCTGGGACACCAGACCTACATGCCACAAATCTAGCCCTCAGCAGACGATGAAACTCCCGGTTCATCCACGGCTTTTGGTTTGGGAATGCACAGCGAATTTTCATAGGCACTCACTCATCCACACAGGTTTTAATGAAGTTGGTGACAAATGCGGCATACTCATCCAGGTTCAAAGGTGAATCGCTGAATATGGTCTTGTCTACCTATTCAAAGCAGCCCTATAAGCGCTCCTGTGTTCTCCATGTCCATACCTTCTTCGTTCTCACTACTGGTGCTACAGTCTTCAGTCTCTGCATATACTCAGGGAGTAGAAGTGGCCGGGGATCAAACTTTCTGAAGTGAGGGCATGGAATAGCACAGTAGGCATTCTTGATGGTGGTGAAACAATGGTCTCTGGTACTACAAGTGATTTGCTGGCCTGGTTAAAGTCCTCCATAATGATGGTGAAGTGTGCTGAGTGTGCTGTTTCATGCATGTTGATCACATTGTTTGACAATCAACACTGGCACACCTCAAGTATGGTTGGTTGTGGGTTGCTAATGGTGTTCCACAGGGGTCGGTGTTGGGGCTGCTTCTTTTTACAATGTATATAGATGATTTAGATTATGGTTTAAATGGTTTTGTGGCTAAGTTTGAGGATGACACCAAGATAGGTGGAGGAGCAGGAAGTGTTGAAGAAATGGAAAGGTTGCAGAGAGATTTGGTCAGTTTAGTAGAGTGGGCAAAGAAATGGCAGATGAGATACAATGTTGAGAAATGTACGGTTGTACATTTTGGAAGAAGAAATAATCGGGCAGATTATTATTTAGATGGGGAGAAAATTCAAAAATTGGAAGTGCAAAGGGACTTGAGGGTCCTCGTGCAGGATACCCTAAAGATTAACCACCAGGTTGGATCAGCAATAAGGAAAGCAAATGCTATGTTGGCAGTCATTTCAAGAGGAATAGTGTATAAGAGTAAGGAGGTGTTGATGAGGCTCTTTAGGGCACTGGTAAGACCTCATTTGGAATACTGTGTGCAGTTTTGGGCCCCCTATCTTAGAAGGGATGTACTGATATTGGACAGAGTTCAGAGAAGATTTACAAGGATGATTCCTGGAATGCAGGGGCTAACATATGAGGAGCATTTGTCGGCTCTTGGATTGTATTCATTAGGGTATAGAAGAATGAGAGGGGATCTCATAGAAACATTTTGAATGTTGAAAGGGTTGGACAGAGTAGACGTGGAAAGGCTGTTTCCCTTGGTGGGTGAGTCCAGGACAAGAGGCCACAGTCTTAGAATTAGAGGGTACCCATTTCAAACAGAGATAAGGAGAAATTTTTTTAGCCGGGGGTCATGGACTTATGGAATTTGTTGCCACATACAGCTGTGGAGGCCCGATCGTTGAGGGTGTTTAAGGAGGAGATTGATAGGTATCTAATTAGTCAGGGTATCAAGGGATATGGGGAAAAAGCCGGAAATTGGAACTAGATGGGAGAATAGTTCAGCTCATGGTGGAGTGGCAGAGCAGACTCGATGGGCTGAATGGCCTACTTCTGCTCCTTTGTTTTGTGATCTTGTGATATGTGTTTAGTCCACTGCTCTACCCATAATTGTGTGGCTAGGTACAGCTCATCATCATCATCAGGTGCCATGCCAAGTTTGAGCTTTGATTGCCATGGCACACACACTCCTGTTTCAGGTCAAGTGGATCAATTCATTGGTATTCATTTCCAGTTTTCTGGCTGCTGTTTCCAGCATCATTTGTCTTTGCCTTCCTCTTGCTTTCTTCCCTTCAATCTTTCCCATAATTACCATGCATTCTAACTCCTCTTTCCTAATCACATGTCCAATGAAGTTGCATTGTCTTTTCATGATCTCATGCATCATTTCTCTTCTTGTGCTTGCTCGGTTCATGACATCCTCATTAGATATTCATTTTGTCCATGATATTCTTTGCATCCTCCTCAAAAACCACATCTCTGCTGCTTCAATTCATTTCCTCATGTTACTAGATATTGTCCAGCATTCTGATCCATATAACATAACTGGATAAACGTAACATTTCAGTACTCTGAGGCGGGTTGTCATTCCTAGTTTAGGTCAGTGTGCTCTTCATTCTGGTAAAGGTGTCTTTTGCCATCCCTATTCTTCTTTAGATGTCCATGTCACACCTGCCATCTGATGTCACCCAGCTTCCTAAGTAGCAAAAGTTCTGTACTTGTTTTATGTCTTCCCCGTTTATTTTCAGCCTGCAGACAGGATTCTCCTTCTTTTTGGATATTACCATACATTATGTCCTTCTGCAATTGATAGATAGACCCATTTTTGCACTTTCTTCAACAACTATATCAATTAAGTTTTGTAGTTCGTCTTCTGTACTTGCAATTAACACAGTGTCATCTGCATATCTGAAATTACTGATGTTTTCACTGCCAACTTTGATTTCCAAGAGTCTCTTATTTTTTGTAATATTATTTCACTGTACACATTAAACAAATCAGGGGAGAAAACACACCCTCGTCTAACGACTCTCTTGACTTTCATAAACTGACTCACTTCTCCATCTCATACACCATCTATACATTTGCTGGTGACACAACTATTGTTGCCAGAAATTCAGTTGGCAACAAGGAGATGTGCACTCAGCTGGTTGAGTGGTGTCGCAACCACAGCCTTGCACTCAGTGTCAGTAATACCAAGGAATTGATTGTGGACTTCAGGAAGGGGAAGTAGATGAAACAACACCAGTACTCATCAAGAAATCAGAAGTGGAAAGGGTAAGTAGTTTCAACTTCTTACATGTCAACATCTCTGAAGATCTATCCTGGGCCCAACATATTGATGTTACAAAGAAGAGACAACAGCAGCTTGTTTCATTAGCAGTTTGAGGAGAATTGATACGTCACCAAACCCATTCACAACATTTCTACAGATGTACCATGAAGAGCATTCTAACTGGCCTCATCATCTGGTACAGAGAGGCAACTGCGCAGGATCGGGAAAATGCACCAGAATGGTGTCAACTCAGGCAGCTCCAACATGGGCACTTTCCTCCCAAGCAGTAAGGACACCTCCAAAAGGTGATGCTTCAAAAAGGGGGCATCGATCATTAAGCACCCCCACCACTCAGGCCATGTCCTCTTCTCATTGCGGCCAGTGAGGACAAGGTGCACGTGGCTGATGACAGACACTCAGCAGTTCGGTAACATCTTCTTCGTTTCCGCCATCAGAATTCTGAATGGATAATGAACCAGTGAACACTACCTCACTATTTTCCCTCTCTTTTTGCACTACTTATTTATGATATGTATATATACACTTTTTACTGAAATTTATGTTTTCATTATTATGTATTGCTGCTGCAAAACTACACATTTCACGACATATGCCAGTGATATTTAACCTGATTACATAGAAAACATAGAAAATAGGTGCAGGAGTAGGCCATTCGGCCCTTCTAGCCTGCACCGCTATTCAGTATGATCATGGCTGATCATCCAACTCAGAACCCTGTACCAGCCTTCCCTCCATGCCCCCTGATCCCTTTAGCCACAAGGGCCATATCTAACTCCCTCTTAAATATAGCCAATGAACTGGCCTCAACTGTTTCCTGTGGCAGAGAATTCCACAGATTCACCACTCTCTGTGTGAAGAAGTTTTTCCTAATCTCGGTCCTAAAAGGCTTCCCCTTTATCCTCAAACTGTGACCCCTCGTTCTGGACTTCCCCAACATCGGGAACAGTCTTCCTGCATCTAGCCTGTCCAATCCCTTTAGGATTTTATACGTTTCAATCAGATCCCCCCTCAATCTTCTAAATTCCAACCAGTATAAGCCTAGTTCATCCAGTCTTTCATCATATGAAAGTCCTGCCATCCCAGGAATCAATCTGGTGAACCTTCTTTGATTCTATGCTGACCCTGTCAGACAGACTTGTGGTCAAAGGTCTGTGAAGGAATGTGAAGGAATTTTCTGTGTGTTTTGTCACTCCAGAAACTAACTGAAAGAAAAACAGGAGTTAGAATATTTGTCTACTTAGTTTTCCTTTCCTTTTCTTTAGCAAGGCGCTCAGGTATGGTGGCATAATGACGTTTGTCATTTACATACAGTACAGCTTACATATAACCTGTCATGAATAATGTAAACAAAGAAAGCTTAATCAAACAAGATATTTACAATATTACTCTTTCTTTCATTATTAATCTTTTTATTGTTTTTAAAGGAACATAAATACAAACAGGAGGAGAATTATCTCAAATGTATATATCAATAACAATACAAACCGAGATTAAGATAGACATTATCAAAATCATACATATTATTAAGCTAGTATAAAATATATAATAAAAAAAAGAAAACAGCAATTCTCCTCTTATCAGTTCATGAAAAGGAAAGAAAAATCATTGAATTTTCAATGAAGAAAAAAAAACCACTGCACTATAAATAAAAAGAAACAAAATAAAGAGACTGGGCAATCCATTTTGAGGATACGACCAAAAAAAAAGAAAGACTTCCTGATCAAATCTAAAACTTCGAAAAAAAATATTAATATTACGGCAATATTGAATACCTTACACTTCCCTATGAAGGACATGGGGTATGGCAAATCCAACTGACTGGGACACTGCACAACAATGGAGTCAGGCCTGTCCTTTACAACACCAAATGCAGGTAGAATTGCAGCATGTGGTGCCATTTAGTTTTTGCATACTTCAATTCTACATCTGGATGCAGCCACAAACTAAGGTAATCATCAGGATGAAGGCAATATGGACAGGTTTTTACCTTTATTCTCTGGAGACTCATGCATCACAACCTATTTGACGACCTTCACTTTGACTTCTTTCTCCCTTGCAAAGGACATTACCGTCTTTGTTACTGTGCTTTGACTCTATACAATAGGGCTTTAGTGGTCATATTTTCCAACTGGAAGGAACAGTTAGTTCTGATATCAAGACTTACACTGACCAAGTGAAATGGGTCAGAAGTCAACCATGAAGATAACATTCTCAGATCACAGCAAGAGAAATGTTACAGCTGCAATGTATAATGGTACAAAACTACTGAACGTTCAGAATCTCAGGACTTCTGTAGTTAAAGCTCGCCTTTAGAGTGGTTAGTTTATCTTCACCACACATTTGCTACACAGTGGGAGGGACACAGGACCCAGTCAAGCACACAACCTATTGAACCATTTAATGGTTCAGAGGATACTGACCTCTTGTTAAATGAGTTGTTAGGATGTTAACCCATTCTTGTTGCTGCACAGCCTATTGTTTTCTGAGGTTATCAAAAGCACAGAACATTCCAATTTAGAATTAATCTGTTTCAGAAAGAAAATGAAATAATTCCTGTGCACAACAATAATGACTTGCATTTATATAGCAGCCTTAATATAGTCATATATTCTAAAACACTAGAGTGCTTAGAAACAATAATGTACTTCGAGCCATTATAAAAGGACTTTAAGCCAAGTGGTGAAAGTGGTATAGATTTAAAGAGCATCAAGGAGATAATTCAGAGTGTTTGATGGAGCAGCGAAAATTAAGGATGTCCAAGAGTTCAGAATTGGAACAGGATTTCAGAAGGTTAAGTTGGAAGACCATATGCCCACTTATTGACCTGCATATTAGCTTTCAGTGACTTGTGCATAAGTCTGTTTGGATGTCGATAACTCTCATTCTCTCACCATTTAAAATAGCCTGCCTTTCTGTAGAGGTGGATGATTTTGTAACATTTCTCATCCACTCACTGAACTTGTCGTGCTTTCTCCGCACTCACATTATAAATGTTCCTACCTCTGACAAAAAGAATATCTATTTTTCCTTATCAGTCTTTTCTTTTTACATACAATGGAAGCTCTTTCAGCCTGTTTTCCTGTTTCCCACCAGTATAATTTCACATTCTATCTTTCATTTGTCTTAATCAATTTCATGCTTCTCCTTTGCCAGGCTACCAATCCTCAAGCCTACTGTTATTTCTATCATATTTATATGTCTCCCTTTGATCTAATTTCCTTTATCAGACACAAATGAATGGCAAATAATAAATGATACAAATTTTGGTAGTATGAATTATATCTTTAAATCCTAACTATTACTTTTCTACTATCATCCTTTTCAATGTATTTTTCCAGTCAGCCAGAGACAAGTTTCCTCTGGTACCTTCATAATTGGCTAAAATCTAAGACCTAGATTCTGACTGAATTACTGTACATCTTTTTCAGATTCATTGAAAAATTCCATCTGATTATGGTCACCCTTCTCATGAACAAGATTCTCATTTCTTTTTCCTTGTCCAAAGTAATTGTTAATATAGAAACACAAGCAATTCTACAGATGCTGGAATCTTGAGCAAAATGCTGGAGGAACTCAACAGGTCAGGTTGCATTCATGAAGGGAAATGAGGAATTGACATTATGGACAGAGACCTTACATCAGGACAGTATATTTATAACATGGCCTGATCTAAAAAACCATGTGGAAATATTCCATTAATTTGACTCACCCAGCCTCTTGTTTCATTCAGTCTTTCTTGGTTTCCATCCCATCACAAGCATTCCTTTCTCCTCTCCTCTGCAATTTAGAGTATCTTTGATTTCTAACTTCTTCTGGTTTTAATGAAAGATATTCAACCCGAAACAGTACTTCTGTTTTCATCTCTGAAGCAGTGGATGAAACCAAGGTTTTGGAGTCAAGGAGTAATTCAGCACTGAAATAGGCTTGGATACCCGCATGGGCCATTAACCACCTATTTACATGTATCCCACATTAATCCCATTCTCCACACATTCCCCTCAACTCCCCCAACCCCCACCACCCTTCCCCAGATTCTAGCGCTCATTTACACTCACTAGGAGAAATTTACAGAGGCCTTTTAGCCTATCAACCTGAACGTCATTGAGAGTGCCCGGAGGGAAAGTCCATATCCACAGGGAAGCTCCACACTGTCTTCACCTGAGGTCAGGATTAAACCTGGGTCTCTGCGAGGGAGCAGCTCTACTAAATTTTGCCCTGGCCTCTTCTTTCCCATTCATGCTTCTACCAGTCATTTTTGTTATAAAACCCGGAAACAGAGTTTTTGGCCCAACCAACTTGACAACCTAAACTAGTCCATTGGCCTGTGTTTGCCCCATACTCCTCTAAACCAGGAATTTTTAACCTGGAATCCATGGATAGATTCCAGGGGTCTGTGAACTTGGATGGGAAAAAATTTGCATCTTTATTTTCACTAACCTCTAACTGAAATTTAGCATTTCTTTCAATTATGAATGTAGGCAACAAGCCAGTTTTAGCAGCACCTGTGACTTTGTCACCAATAGAAATCACAGGTCTTTTCATATCACATTCCAAATATCTTAAAATATTGTTTATGGCACACTCCTTAGTCCTGTGGTAGTTATTAGATCTACCTCTATGGTAGTTCTTCCTCTAGTTTTCTCGTCCGAAGGCACTTGTGCAATGTAACTGGTCGACTGTCAAGAAGCTCTGTGATCGGATGTCAACATGACATGCATATGGCTTTGACAAAGACCACCCCACAATTTAATGTTCTTCATCAAGCTAAGCAACAACAGCCTTCATACCACCCGGTCTTTAAAAATGAAAAAAAATTAACTTTAACTATTCTAGATTTTAAATGTATGGTCTTGTTATTTAATGTGTTAATAAAGAAGAACATTCTATGACTACATCACAAATCTGTTTTTTTATATTTTAATAACTGTATTTCGATATATTTTCTTAGCAGTCATAGAGTCCATTCCCACGTACGGAGGCGAGACGTGGACACTCACCAAAACTATGCAAAAGTCTCTGGATGTTTGCTATACACGAATGCTCCGGATGGCTCTTGACGTGAGTTGGCAACAGCACATGATGAACATCGAGCTCTGTGACGACCTACCGATGCTCACCACTAAAATTGAGGCGAGAAGACTGCAACTAGCGGGGCACTGTCTACGCCACCCCGAGCTACCTGCCAGTCCAGTCATCATATGGGAGCCCAAGCATGGGAGGATGAACCCTGGGCGCCCTCCGAAGACTATGGTCAACACGCTCCTAGAAGACAGAGGCGTGGCTAATGTAGATGAACTGAACACACTGATGAGGGAGAGGGAGAAGTGGAGAGTCCGTCATCGTGCCCGACGCCGGCCCCCTAGGCCTGAGTTGACGTAGTAGTAGTTCGATATAAATGATTTCCACTGTAATGATATGTACTTTATTTATTTATTTATTGAGATCCAGCATGGTAAAGCTCTTCTGGCCTTCTAGCTGCACTGCTAGCACTCCCCCGCGCCCCCCCCCCCCAGTTTAATCCTAGCCTAATCACAGGACAATTTATAATGATCAATTAACACACCAACCAGTACATCTTTGAACTGTGGGATGAAACCGGAACACCCAGAGAAACCAACATAGTCATAGGGAAAATGTGCAGACTCTTTATAGACAGCAGCAGGAATTGAACTTGGGTCACGTTGTGCTAGCCACTACGCTACCATGCTTAAATACATTATGCTGCAAGGTGTCCATAGGCTTCACCAGACTGCCAAAGTTGTCCATGGCATAAAATAAAGTTAAGAACTCCTGCTCTAAACCCTTCCTATCCACGTATCTGTCTTTTACTCTTCATAACTGTATCTGCCTCAACCACCTCCTCTGACAGTTCATTCCATGTACATAGAAACATAGAAACATAGAAAATAGGTGCAGGAGTAGGCCATTCGGCCCTTCGAGCCTGCACCACCATTTATTATGATCATGGCTGATCATCCAACTCAGAACCCAGCCTTCCCTCCATACCCCCTGACCCCTGTAGCCACAAGGGCCATATCTAACTCCCTCTTAAACATAGCCAATGAACTGGCCTCAACAGTTTGCTGTGGCAGAGAATTCCACAGATTCACCACTCTCTGTGTGAAGAAGTTTTTCCTAATCTCGGTCCTAAAAGGCTTCCCCTCTATCCTCAAACTGTGACCCCTCGTTCTGGACCTCCCCAACATCGGGAACAATCTTCCCGCATCTAGCCTGTCCAATCCCTTTAGGATCTTATACATTTCAATCAGATCCCCCCTCAATCTTCTAAATTCCAACGAGTACAAGCCCAGTTCATCCAGTCTTTCTTCATATGAAAGACCTGCCATCCCAGGAATCAATCTGGTGAACCTTCTTTGTACTCCCTCTATGGCAAAGATGTCTTTCCTCAGATTAGGGGACCAAAACTGCACACAATACTCCAGGTGTGGTCTCACCAAGGCCTTGTACAACTGCAGTAGTACCTCCCTGCTCCTGTACTCGAATCCTCTCGCTATAAATGCCAGCATACCATTCGCCTTTTTCACCGCCTGCTGTACCTGCATGCCCACTTTCAATGACTGGTGTATAATGACACCCAGGTCTCGTTGCACCTCCCCTTTTCCTAATCGGCCACCATTCAGATAATAATCTGTTTTCCTATTTTTGCCACCAAAGTGGATAACTTCACATTTATCCACATTAAATTGCATCTGCCATGAGTTTGCCCACTCACCCAACCTATCCAAGTCACCCTGCATCCTCTTAGCATCCTCCTCACTGCTAACACTGCCACCCAGCATCGTGTCATCCGCAAACTTGGAGATGCTGCATTTAATTCCCTCATCCAAGTCATTAATATATATTGTAAACAACTGGGGTCCCAGCACTGAGCCTTGCGGTACCCCACTAGTCACCGCCTGCCATTCTGAAAAGGTCCCGTTTATTCCCACTCTTTGCTTCCTGTCTGCTAACCAATTCTCCACCCACACCAATACCTTACCCCCAATACCGTGTGCTTTAAGTTTGCACACTAATCTCCTGTGTGGGACCTTGTCAAAAGCCTTTTGAAAATCCAAATATACCACATCCACTGGTTCTCCCCTATCCACTCTACTAGTTACATCCTCAAAAAATTCTATGAGATTCGTCAGACATGATTTTCCTTTCACAAATCCATGCTGACTTTGTCCGATCATTTCACCGCTTTCCAAATGTGCTGTTATCACATCCTTGATAACTGACTCCAGCAGTTTCCCCACCACCGACGTTAGGCTAACCGGTCTATAATTCCCCGGTTTCTCTCTCCCTCCTTTTTTAAAAAGTGGGGTTACATTAGCCACCCTCCAATCCTCAGGAACTAGTCCAGAATCTAACGAGTTTTGAAAAATTATCACTAATGCATCCACTATTTCTTGGGCTACTTCCTTAAGCACTCTGGGATGCAGACCATCTGGCCCTGGGGATTTATCTGCCTTCAATCCCTTCAATTTACCTAACACTACTTCCCTACTAACATGTATTTCACTCAGTTCCTCCATCTCACTGGACCCTCTGTCCCTTACTATTTCTGGAAGATTATTTATGTCCTCCTTAGTGAAGACAGAACCAAAGTAATTATTCAATTGGTCTGCCATGTCCTTGCTCCCCATAATCAATTCACCTGTTTCTGTCTGCAGGGGACCTACATTTGTCTTTATCAGTCTTTTCCTTTTTACATATCTATAAAAGCTTTTACAGTCCGTTTTTATGTTCTCTGCCAGTTTTCTCTCATAATCTTTTTTCCCCTTCCTAATTAAGCCCTTTGTCCTCCTCTGCTGAACTCTGAATTTCTCCCAGTCCTCAGGTGAGCCACTTTCTCTGGTTAATTTGTATGCTACTTCTTTGGAATTGATACTATCCCTAAATTCTCTTGTCAGCCACGGGTGCACTACCTTCCTTGATTTATTCTTTTGCCAAACTGGGATGAACAATTGTTGTAGTTCATCCATGCAACCTTTAAATGCTTGCCATTGCATATCCACCGTCAATCCTTTAAGTGTCATTTGCCAGTCTATCTTAGCAAATTCACGTCTCATACCTTCAAAGTTACCCCTCTTTAAGTTCAGAACCTTTGTTTCTGAATTAACTATGTCACTCTCCATGTTAATGAAGAATTCCACCATATTATGGTCACTCTTACCCAAGGGGCCTCTCACGACAAGATCGCTAATTAACCCTTCCTCATTGCTCAAAATCCAGTCCAGAATAGCCTGCTCTCTAGTTGGTTCCTCGACATGTTGGTTCAAAAAACCATCCCGCATACATTCCAAGAAATCCTCTTCCTCAGCACCTTTACCAATTTGGTTCACCCAGTCTACATGTACCTATCATCCTCTTTGTGAAAAACTGGTCCTTCAGGACTACATTAAATCTTTCCCCTCTCACCTTAAACCTACAGTATTCCCTCTAGTTTCGAATTCCCCAACCCCAAAAGAAAAGCTGTGAACATTCACCTTATCTCTGCCCCTCATAGAACTGAGAACAAAGCAAACCTCTTTGGCCCAAGATGTCTATGCCAATTATGATGAACATTAAACTAAACCTATCCGCCTATACATTATTCATATCTGCCCTGCATGCTCGTGATCTTGTACACATCTGTAAGGTCAACTCAGCCTTCTATGCTCCAGTGAAAGTATATAGCCAGCCTAAGATAAATTTCCAGAGGCTTTCTGAAATGTCACAACAGACTTGTGTAACTTGACTTTTGTGTTCCTTGTTAATCTCAAAAAAGCAAGTCATACTTTGAGAATTGTTTTTATTACAAAATACAGTGGGTGTGCACCTTACTAAAGGACTGGATCTAAGATAATGTCTCTTTTGTACTGAAATCCAGACATGACTTGTGGAGGGCTAACTCAAGAACCGAGAGACAATTCTGAGTGAGATTGTAGGTGACAAGGGATGCACACCAATTCTGGCAATGTTTGCAAGACATTATTTCCTAAAAAGCGAAACCCAATAGCATGAATGGCAACGATGCTTCACTACCAGATGAGCTCAACACATTCTCAGCTTGATTTGAAAGAGAGAATGTAACAATAGCTGTGAAGATCAGTGCTCTGCCTGGTGACTTTGAGATCTCTGTCTCAGAGGCCGAGGTCAGGCTGTCTTTCAGGAGGCTGGACTCTCGCAAGGTGGCAGGTAAGGCTCTGAGAACTTGTGCCAACCAACTGGCAGGAGTACTCAAGGTCACTTTCAACCTCTCACTGCTACGGGCGGAAGTTCCCACCTGCTTCAAAAAGGCATCAATTATACCCTGCCTAAGAAGAATAGTGTGAGCTGCCTTAATGACTATCACCCAGTAGCACTCATGTCTACGGTGACAAAATGCTTCAAGAGGCTTGTCATGGCTAGAATGAACTCCTGCCTCAACAAGGAACTGGGCCCACTGTAATTTTCCTATTAACACACATAAAAGTTGCTGGAGAACGCAGCAGGCCAGGCAGCATCTCTAGGAAGAGGTACCGTCGACGTTTCGGGCCAAGACCCTTCATCAGGACCAACTGAAAGAAGAGCTAGTAAGAGATTTGAAAGTGGGAGGGAGAGGGGGAGATCTGAAATGATAGGAGAAGACAGGAGGGGGAGGGATGGAGCCAAGAGCTGGACAGGTGATTGGCAAAAGGGATATGAGAGGATCATGGGACAGGAGGCCTAGGGAGAAAGAAAGGGGGAGGGGGGGAAACCAGGGGATGGGCAAGGAGTATAGTGAGGGGGACAGAGGGAGAAAAAGGAGAGAGAGAAAAAGAATGTGTGTATATAAATAAATAATGGATGGGGTACGATGGGGAGGTGGGACATTAGCGGAAGTTTGAGAAGTCAGTGTTCATGCCATCAGGTTGGAGGATACCCAAACGGAATATAAGATGTTGTTCCTCCAACCCGAGTGTGGCTTCATCTTGACAGTAGAGGAGGCCGTGGATAGACATATCAGAATGGGAATGCCATCCATTATTTATTTATATACACACATTCTTTTTCTCTCTCTGTCCCCCTCACTATACCCCTCGCCCATCCTCTGGTTTGTTCCCCCCCTCCCCCTTTTCTTTCTCCCTAGCCCTCCTGTCCCATGATCCTCTCATATCCCTTTTGCCAATCAACTGTCCAGCTCTTGGCTCCATCCCTTCCCTGTCACATGGGCCAAACTATCCATACAGATTATGTCATTGCAACAGTGCAATGGAAAATAATAACAAAATGCAGAATAAAGTGTCACAGAGAAAGCACAGTGCAGTCAGATAATAAGGTGCAAGGCCACGACGAGGTAGATTGTGAAGTCAAGAGTCCACCTTATTGTACTGGAATACCATCTAATAGTCTTAGAACAGTGAGATAGAAACAGTCCTTGAGCCTGGTGGTACATGCTTTCAGTCTTTTGTATCTTCTGTCCATTGGAAGAGGGGAGAAAGGAGAATAGATGGGAGGGTGGCGTCTTTGATTATGTTTACTGCCCTACCAAACTTCTAAGAAACTAGATGCGCTGGTGTGCTTTTTTCACAATATCAGTGTTTTAATTGGGTAAATATAATCATACTAATATGTTACCAATTTTTAACACTGTTCAACACAACTTCAACTACCTTATTTTTGACAATGTCCTGACGAAGGGTCTCGGCCTGAAACATTGACTATACCTCTTCCTATAGATGCTGCCTGGCCTGCTGCGTTCACCAACATTTTTTGTGCGTGTTGCTTGAAATTCCAGCATCTGCAGATTTCCTCGTGTTTACCTTATTTTTTGTTTGATTGATCTGTTCTGGTCAGAGTTTTAAGTCTTTACCTGGCTCTTATCAGTAGGAGTTGTCATACAAGAAGTACTGATTACTGTGAGGATATGTGTGATGTCACTGATTTTACAGAAACTTGCGATCAATTTACACAAGATAAGTAACTACACAGAAATTGCCATAAAATATTTATAGAGGTAAAATACAATGCAGTAGATGGAGGAGGTTAATGTCATGGTGAAGTGTCAGAAAGAAAGAATGCCCTGCAAGAAGTTGTTTATAACTGAAAGAAGAACTGGGATCTTGGACAACTGTGGTAAGTTGCTAAATAAATAAGTACAATTACTGAAAATGAGAGTTGTGCAAAAAATATTGTTGCATGGAATATGCAAAAGCAAGTAAGAAAAGTTCTCTTAATCAATAAAGAAGGTAAGGTTTTACATGAAATCTGTGAATCATTAACATGCAGGAACCTATATCAGTAGTCTATACTTAGTGCTTTTGTTCTCTATTTTCAAAATGGGCACTGTACTTTTTGTGGTTTTAGACACTTTGAACAAACAGCAATAACAAATGCCTGTGACTGATGAAGTGCTATTTTCATCAGATGCAGTGGGATCCCACAGCCAGTCATATTTTTGCATTTCCTACCATTTCAGCTTTTTGTGGGGACCATTTTCTCCATGATTGAGGCTATGACCTGCTTCAGCTGCAGTGATGCCTGGCTTAGTGTCTTTCGTAAAGCTCCAGTTCGGAATGTTAATTGTTTACTTTTATCCTTCGCATGATTTTTTTTCTCTCTGTCTGTGCATTGGGTGTTTGAAGGTCCTCGTTTAATGGGTTCTTTTAGGGTTTCTTTGTTCTATGGCTACCTTTAAGAAGGAGACAAATCTTAAGATACTTCAATAATAAATGTACTTTGAACTTTGAACTCTGTGTGTTAACACTTCATGTCCACTCTTGTTCATGTCACCCTTGTGCCACCTGTCTGCATTAATGCCATATTTTATGATTCCCTGAGAATCTAAAAATCTGTAGAGCAAAATAATATGTTGAAGGAACTCAGTGGGTCAGGGAGCTTCAGTGAGATGAGAGAATTGTTCATAATTTGTGTTGAAACCCAATGTCAAGATACTCTATGCTGCTATCCAAAAGATTGACAGTTTCTCCAGCCGTTGGTTTGTAGCACCAGATTCCAACATCTGCAGCCTCTTTAGTCTCTAAAAGTCTATAGATCTCGGAATAGAACATAGAATCTGGATCAGAATCGGGTTTACGAGGGGTGATTGATAAGTTCGTGACCTAAGGTAGAAGGAGTTAATTTTTAAAAACCTATCACATTTATTTTTCCTACATTTACGCAATTAGTCCAGCAGTTGTGGAGCATATGGATCCCTTGTTTGTAGAAGTCAGCGTCTTGGACCTCCAGCAAGTGGTCCACAGCAGGGGTGATTGATAAGTTCGTGGCCTAAGGTAGAAGGAGATGAGTTATTAACTTCAAACTTTCTGCATTTTCACTCAAAGAGCTGAACTGCACGTGCATTGTAACGAAAGCTGTATAACTCATCTCCTTCTACCTTAGGCCACGAACTTATCAATCACTCCTCAGATTATCACTGTGTTACACAATGTGCAGCAGCAATGGGCATGAATTTACAATGAATTACAAAATAAATCAATAGTGCAATGAAAGGGAATAACAAGGTACTGTTCACCGACCATTCAGAAATCCAATGGCGGAGGGAAAAGAAGCTGTTTCTGAATCACTGAATGAAGGTCTTCAGACTCCTGTACCCTCTGCCTGATGAGAAGAGGGGGTGTACCAGATTGTGAGAGTCCTTAAACGCTGGTGGGAAGGGTTGTGACTGTGATGCAGCATTTTGCAATCCTGTGTATTGGAGTCTTCACGCAGGCTGTGATGAAAACATTCAGAAGCTGTCCACCATACACGGAAATTTGTAAGATTCTTTGGTGACGAAAGAAATCTCAAGCTCCTAACAAAGCAGAGCTGCTGGTGTGTCTTCTCCATGATTGCATCAATATGTTGGGCCCAAGTCAGATCCCCTGAAATGTTGACACCCCGGAACTTAATGTTGTTCACCATTTCCCTCATGACCTGTCCATGAGGACTGATGTATGCCCTCTTGACTTCCCTTTCCTGGCCCTCCTGATGTTGAGTGTGAGGCTGTTGTTGCAACACGACTCAACCAGCTGACCTACCACATTCTGGTACAACCCGTGATCACCATCTGAAAACAACAGTGCTCTCATCCTCAAATTTATAGCTGCCATTAGAGCTGTGCTCAGCCACACAGTCAGCAGTGTAGAGAACATAGAGACTGAACTATTCACGCATCCTTGAGGTGCTTCTGTATTGCTCTTCAGTGAGGAGGAGATTTTACTACTGATCTGTACTGACTGGTCAGAATTAATTCTGACTTTAAGAGGGCATAGAGAGTGGCCAATGCACACACCCTTGATGTGCACTTGCACTATTATTCAGTGAGTTGGAGATATTAGTATTGATCTGTACTGACTAGGAGGAGTTAACTAAAGCACTTCATTATAGTAGATGTAAGTGCTACCAAGTGGTGGTCATTGAGACAGCTCACCCTGCTCTTCTTGAGCACCAGTATGATAGCTGCTCTTTTGAAGCAACTAGGAACCTCAGATCACAGCAATGAGAGGCTGAAGGCATCCTTGAACACTCCAGCTAATTAGTTGTCACAGCTTTTCAGTGCCTTGCAGGGTTTCAGCTCTTTGACATCAGTCTCTGAGACAGAGATCACATGGCTGCTGAATGCTGTGGGGATTCACACAATATACTATTGTTCTTCCTTGCAGACTGTTCATAAAAGGCATTATGCTCAATGGGGAGTGAAGTACCACTGCCATTTATGCAGTTAGGTTTTGCTTTATTGGAAGTAATGAGATGAGAAACCTGCCACGGCTGTCATGTGTGTCTACTTTCACAAATAATTGCCTTTTGGCTGTCAAGATGGCCCTCTGTAGGTCATGCATAGACTCCTTGTAGGGTTCTGGATTTCCAGTCATGAATGCCCCAGCTCTAGACCTCCACAAATTGTGAGTTGCCTGGTTCATGCAGGCCTTCCAGTTTGGAAAAACTCAGTATGTTCTCAAAGGCACACACTCATCCACACAGATCTTGAGGAAGTTGATGATGGACGAACCATGTTCATTCAGATCCTAAGATGAATCCCTGAATATGTCCAATCTACCAATTCAAAGCAATCCTGTAAATGCCCTTCTAGCTTCTCGACAGCCATTGACAGCATTGGTGATGTGGTCCTCAGTCTCTGTCTAAATGTCAGGTGTTCAGACTTGCCAGGGTGTGGGTGCAGGATAGCACAGTATGTGTTCTTGGTGGTGCCGTTACAGTAATCAAATGACTTGGCACCTCTGCTTCTTCAGGTGATCTATTGCAGATGGTCGGTTAGAGACTCTCTTCAAGCTGGCCTGGCTAAAGTCCTCCATGATGATGAGGAAGGCATTATGGTACACTGTCTCATGTCTGCTGATCTTGTCATCTCCTTCAGTTCCAGTTTACCATTTGCCAGGAATCTGAGTGGAATATACACTGCTACTGGGATGACAGCAGAGAATTTATTACAAGTTACTATAAATTTCACATTGCATATTTAGACGGAGACATAACGTAAAGATTTTTACTCCCTGTGTCTATGAAGGATGTAAGTAATAAAGTCAATTCAATTCAGTTCGATTCAACTCCCTCAGCTGGGAGAATGGATGACACTTAACTGCCGGACATTCCAAAAGGGAAAACAAGAAGGGTGGGTCAGAACTGTCAAATCTGTGCACCAAAATATACTTTGTGACTGAACCTCTATAGCTCTCTTGGATAGAGAATTGCCTTATAGAAGTAGGAATCATGACCTCAAGTTATAAATGGATGTATTTCAGTTGGGTGAGAAGATGTTGTTCTTTCTCCAGAACAAACAGCAATCTGATGGATCATGCAGTGGAAGTTGACTTGTTGTATTACTTCACGGAACAGCTGTGCTGATTTCTGATGAACTCTGCAGTCACCTTACACAAGAAGTAATTAGCCACAGAGTTATTCAGCATAGAAACAGGCCCTTCTATGAAACATCCACGTTGATCAAATTGTGTACTTGAGATAGCACTGTTTGCCTGTATTTGACCTTTTAACCTTCTCTGTTCATGTCTACATGTCTTTTAAATATTATTACTGCAACCACCTCTACCACTTCCTCTGACAGCTTGTTCAATTTCTCCACCACCCTCTGTATTATAATACCCTTGAACAGGATTCCTCTCCGTTAAAGATAAACTTCTGACCGCATAATATACTTCATCATTACCCTGATACCTTATTGTCTGCCTGTACTACACTTTCACTGTCACTATAATACGTTCTGCAATCTGTTATTGTTTTCCTTTGTACTAGCTCAGAGTATTTATGCTTTGAAATGATCTGTATGAATGGCTCGCAAAACTAAGTTTTTCATGGTATTGCAGTGCATGTGACAATCGTAAGTCAATACCTCTAGCAATACTGAAAGTTCTCCTCTGATCTGTTTTAAACCTTTCCCCTTTCACCTTAACCTTTTGCTATATAGTTTTAGACTCCCCAACCGTTGGAGAAATCTGTACCATTCATCTTAAGTATGCCTCTGATGATGTTATAAATCTTTCAGCTTTTATTCCAAGGAATAAAGTGCTATGTAACCAGACCTGATTACATCTTTGCGAATGTCTTCTGCACCACATTTGTGTAGGGAAGTTCAGTAAGTCCGCAGTTGCACATAAGAAGATGGATAACATTTACACCAGTAGTTTGCTTGATTCAAGCATATTAATATAATGAAGTCAACATTGATATTCTGTACTATAGTATGCATGGTTGGGATGTCCGGCAGTATTTGTGATGAGAGGAATAGATTTAATGTTTCAGATTGATGGTGTTTTGTCAACAAAAGGAAAAATTAGAGATAAAACAAAAATTCAGAGAATGCAAGGAAAGCAGGGAGTTGGAAAGAGAAGGTCGACAGTAGGGTGAAGGGCAGGAAGGATTGAATAACAAGCCAGGCAAGGAGACAAATGAAAGGGAAGAAATTAAATGAGAAAAATGAAAATCCTTCACTGATAAGGGCAGAATATCTTCAAATTAGGCATTCTGGAGGAATTTTTTTAGCCAGAGAGTAGTGAATCTGTGGAATGCTCTGCCACAGACAGCTGTGGAGGCCAAGACTGTGGCCGTATTTAAAGTGAAAATTGATAGTTTCCTGATTGTCCGGGCATCAAAGGTTATGGTGAGAGGGCAGGTGTATAGGGTTGAGTGGGATCCAGGATCAGCTATGATGGAATGACAGAGCAGACTCAATGGGCTGAATGGCCTAATTCTGCTCCTATGTCATGTTCTTATGGTCTATTCCTGGACAAACAGTAATAATGTATTGAATCACCCAATATTAATATAATCCTTTGCTGAAAAACCAAAATAAACTAGAAAAATATTTAGAGCAGGCAAGATTGTGTAACAGTCTCCCGGAACTTTGGATATCATAAGAAGATTTTTCACAAGATTTAGAAAAATTCTATTCTTTTCCCATCTTTAAGTTTTTATTTGGGAAGACCCATGAAATAATGTAGAAGGCATCGTGATTATTTTGGATTAGGCTATGTGATCCATTTTATTTTCATCAGATCATTTGTAAGAACATAAGTGACAAAACAGAAGTGAGGATGACGAATGGAACCACCTCCCCTCACTTAAAGCATTTCACAATCCCCAAATGTCCCAAATCACCTTCAGGTCAAACTGGTACCTTTGAAAGATTGTCCATATCACAATTTGAGAAACAGTCTGGCCTATTTTCACATGAAAGAGAAGTAAGATGAATGATCAGTGAAACCTGTTGAAGAACTCTTTAAAAGGCATGAACTCCGGAAAGCCATTAAGGGCGCAAAGAGGCAATGTCGAGCCAAGTTGGAAGCCCAGGCTAACCAGAGGGATGCCAGTAGACTATGGCAGGATCTAAATGAGATCACTGGGCGCAAAGAAAAGGCTGGGAATTTCAATAACTGTGGCGCTTCTCTTCCTGATGAACTTAACATATTCTACGCAAGATTCGAACGGAAGAAGAGTGTCCTGCTCCCTCTGGATGAACCGGACCTGGTGGCATCGAGATTCATCGTCACCGAAGAGGACATTAGAAGGGCCTTCCTGAAGATAAATCCAAGGAAGGCGACGGACCCAGGTGGCGTCCCAGGATGGGTTCTCAGGGCCTGTGCAAGCGAGCTAGCTGGAGTGTTTGCTGATATCTTCAACCTCTCCTTGCTTCAGTCTAAGACCCCCTCGTGTTTTAAGAAGGCAGTGATAATCCCGGTGCTGAAGAAGAACAAGGTGGCATGCCTGAATGACTATTGACCTGTGGCTCTGACATCAATTGCTATGAAGTGCTTCGAGCGATTGGTTATGGCACGCATCAACCACAGCCTACTGATCAACCTCGACGCTTTGCAATTCGCCTATCGAAGCAACAGGTCAATGGCAGATGCCATCTCTCTGGCCCTACGTTCCTCCTTAGAACACCTGGAGAATAAAGACGCATAGGTAAAGCTCCTTTTCATTGACTACAGTTCTGCCTTTAATACCATCATTCCAAATAAACTGATTCCTAAGCTCCGGAACCTGGGCCTTAGCACTCAGATCTGCAGCTGGATCTTCAACTTCCTCACAGACAGGACCCAGGCTGTAAAAAATAGGGGACAAGCTCTCTTCTACAATCACTCTGAGCACCGGTGCCCCACAAGGCTGTGTACTCAGCCCCCTGCTGTACTCACTGTATACCCATGATTGTGTAGCCAAGTTTGCATCAAACTCAGTATATAAGTTTGCTGATGACACAACAATTGTAGGCTGTATCTCGGGTAATGATGAGTTTGAGTACAGAGAGGAAATTAAGAACCTGGTGGCATGGTGCGAAGACAATAACCTATCCCTCAACGTCAGCAGGACAAAGGAATTGGTTGTTGACTTCAGAAGGAGTAGCGGACCGCATGACCCAATTTACATCGGTGGTGCGCAAGTGGAACAGGTCAAGAGCTTTGAGTTCCTCGGGGTCAGTATCACAAATGACCTGACTTGGTCCAACCAAGCAGAGTCCACTGCCAAGAAGGCCCACCAGCACCTTTACTTCCTGAGAAAGCTAAAGAAATTTGGCCTGTCCCTTAAAACCCTCACTAACATTTATAGATGCACCTTAGAAAGCATTCTTCTAGGGAGCATCACAACCTGGTATGGAAGTTGTCCTGTTCAAGACCGGAAGAAGCTGCAGAAGATCGTGAACACAGCGCAACACATCACACAAACCAACCTTCCATCCTTGGACTCACTTTACACCACACGCTGTCGGAGCAGTGCTGCCAGGATAATCAAGGCCATGACCCACCCAGCCAACACACTTTTCGTCCCTCTTCCCTATGGGAGAGGGCTCAGGAGCTTGAAGACTTGTACGGCCAGATTTGCGAACAGCTTCTTTCCAACTGTGATAAGACTGCCGAACGGATCCTGACCCGGATTTGGGCCGTACCCTCCAAATATCCGGACCTGTCTCTCGGTTTTTTTGCGCTACCTTACTTTCCATTTTCTATTTTCCATTTATGGTTTAAAATTTAAATTTTTAATACTTACTATGGATTTGTACTCCAGGGAGCGGGAAGCGTAGAATCAAATATCGCTGTGATGATTGTATGTTCTAGTATCAATTGTTTGGCGACAACAAAGTATGAAGTATAAGTATAAAGTATAAGAGCATTTAACAGAATGTGAACGTGAAGGGTGATTTGGAATGGAAGATAGTTTCGAGAGTTGCGTCCATGAATGGTAGGTGGATGGCAGTGAAAGATGTAGAAGATCAGAAATTTTGAGGAACACAGATGACTTGGTGGGTTGGAAGGATGGATACGTGAGATAGGACCTGTTATGTCATGGAGAGCACTTGCATTACTCATTTAAACAAGCAATCAATATTTAGTAATGTAGTATGCAAACAGAAATGACGAAAAGTTTTACCCAGTCGAAACTAACCAGATAAGTCACACACATCAAATGCTTCTGTGACAGCAAATGGCATGCTGACCTTGTCAGCAGTAACAGAAAGTTCTCCTTTTGTAGCATACAGCTCGATGAAGTCTGATACTGAATTATGAAAGGATAAAAAGTATATTTGTTTGTCTATGTGGCTTTCTCAATAAAATATGTGTGATTTCTTACCCTATTACTTTGGAAAGAGAATGTGCATTTGAGTAGGTGGGTCACATGATCATGGCCTAAGTCAGGCAGGATTGTCACCCATATTGTTCATGTCAAGCTTTGTGACTTACCACACTGCTATGATGTATGGTACATTGTTTTTATGACCATGTGAAATTCCATTTTTAAATCTTTTTCAGTGCAGAGGAGTCATATTTCATAATTCCATCCAATTTTTGCATGAAAACATTCTGACCTTTAAAATTATTAAAGAAGTGAGCAACATCCCACATTCTATTGCGCATGAGGATCATTGAAGTAAATAACATGGATTAAAAGCTCAAGCAAATGGAGGAAGACACTTCATGGATAGTCACGAACTCAACAATATGTGTGGAAAACCAGGCTGGAACCAGAGCCACGGATGAAGAACAGATGATGAATAAATCCCAAAATGGACGTGAGCCAGGTTCAGGAAGGGAGATGAATGAGTATCAGGAAACGGTCACTTAACACCTCTTTTGCTACATCAGATGTAGTTGTCATGGAAACAAACATGTAGACTACGGATACCAGAACCAATAAAGCATACCATTGCCTCTGTTTCCTCAGGAGGTGAAAGAACTTTGGCACACCCTCCTTGATCCTCACATCCTCATAATTTTTTTTATCAATGCACCATGGGAAACATCCAATCCGGATGCATCACAGCTTTGTATGACTGCTGCTCTGCCTGAGAACCCACGAGACTGCAGAGCTGTGGTCACCGTTCAGCACCTCAGTGAAACCAGGCTTCCCTCAATGGACTCTGTCAACACTTCTCACTGCCTTGGTAAAAACGCCAACATAATTAAAGACCCTTCTCATTCCGGACATCATCTGTTCTTTCCCCTTCCATTGGTTAAAAGATACAAAAACCTACAAGCATGTATTAATAAGCTCAAGGACAGCTTCTCTCCCATGGTTATAAGATTATTGAACAGATCCTAGCACAATAAAATGGACTCTTGACCTCACAATCTACTTTGTTATAGTTTTACAGCTCACTGTCTGCCTGGACCACTGCTTCACTGTAGCTGTAGCTATTGATGTGATGTAACTGTAGACAGTGTTGGCACCTCAAGAACAGTCACCTGACAGTCCACCCAGAAGCCCTGGCTGAACACAAAGGTACACTGCCTTCAGGTCCAGTGAAAATCAGCCAGGAGAAATGTCACCTTGGACATCAAGAGGGCAAAGACCACCTAGGCACAAAAAATTCAGGAACACCTGGCTGATAATGATCCCCAGCATATGTGACTGGGCACCAAGGGCATTACTAACTACGCAAGGAAAAACAGCTTTGCCTGATACCTTCCCCCCTGATGCTCTAAATAACTTTTATGCACACGAAGGTATGCAACACAATGTTAGCCATGAAAGCTCCTCCCCAGGCAGCATTAGTCTCAATAATTTATCTACAGGCTAGTGTCACCTTATGGACATACATAAGCTATCTTATTTATTTATATTTATCATATGTGTCTTTTCAGTATTATTGTGTTCTTTATCTTTGTGATTTTTTTTGTGCAGGAGTAACAATTATTTCATTCTCTTACACTTGTATACAGGAAGTGACATTAAACAATCTTGATACAAGTGAGATTAAATCTGCAGAAGCTGGAAATCCAAGCAACACACACAAAATGTTGGAGGAATTCAGCAGGCCAGGCAGCATCGATGGAAACAAGTACAATCGACATTTAGGGTCCAGACCCTTCAGCAGGACTCAATCTTGAATCTTGAATTTGTTCTGCATTCAGTTATCGTTTTCCCTTGTACAACCTCAATGTACTGTAATTAACTGGATGGATAGCATGCAAAATAAAGGTTTTCACTGTAGCTCAGGACATGTAACAATAATAAACCAATTTACCAATTCTACAATTCAAGGCACAATCACTGGAATTATCGTCACTGTGATCCCATCAAACTCCCTGGAGTATCACAAATGACTGACCTGGACAGTTGAGTAAGTGGGAGTGGTGGTGTTCTGATTATGTACATAACCCAACTATATATTAATCTCAAATTTGAAGAAGGGCAGGTCAGATGTTCTGAATAATCAAAGTTTGTCCACCATATTTATTGCACGTGAAAAATCGGAATTAAGTTGAAACTTGCCAGCGTTTCTTGTGAATATTGCTTAAACAATGCTATATGCCTGTGATGCTGCTTCAAGGAAGTTTTTCATTGTACCAGTGCATATGTGTACTCGAGCAGGTGACAATAAACTTTACTTTGACTTTGGACAAAATGCAGGTTAGATTGCATAAGGAGTACTATGTGCATTTTTGGTTGCTATACCACAGGATGGATATGATTAAGCTAGAGAGAATGAAGAAAGGATTCAAAAAGGTGTTGCCTGGACTGGAGGTATTTAAGTTGGAAGGAAAGATGAATAGGCCGGTCTGTTTTCTTTGGAGCGAAGGAGATTGAGAGGTGACTTCATAGAGGTTTACAAAATTATGATGAGCATTGATAAGGTAATGGTCACAGACTTTTTCCCCAAGTCCAAATCTGGAGGGCATTGTTTTAAGACAAGAAGGGAAAGATTTAAATGGGGATCTGAGGGGCAATATTTTCACCCAGGCGGTAGTAGGTATATGGAAGGAGCTCAAATGAAGTGGTAGAGGCAAGTACAATTGCAGCATTTAAAAGACACTTGGACAGGTCCACAGTGGGAAAGGTTAAGGGAGGTGAGGGCCAAATGCAGGCAAGTGGGATTAGCTTAGAGAGGCATCTTGGTTGGCAAGTTAGGTCAAAGGTCTGCTTCCATGCTGCATAACTCTATGACTGTATGAATTAACATGGAACTCAATAGGAATCTGGATCACACTGGCCTGAAACCATGGTGGAGACACAAAGCCTCATGACATTAAAACAACTTCCTATGCTGTTAGCCCAAGGCTACTGGCCAAAAGCTGGAAAGCACGATTCAGCTCAATTACTCCTAGTTTGAATGTGATGGGCTGAATGGCCTTCTGCATTGTATATTTCAGTGACTGCGTCATCACCCAAGATTGGTTTACCTTCTTGAAGTAAATCAGTGCCAGTCTTGCAAATGGCACCCGCGAACTGAGAATGAACAAAACACGTTCTCTGACGCAGATAATTGAGTTAGTTCCCGTACTTATTTCTGCACAAAATAAAAGTGGGCCAGGATTGTTTTTGTTGAAAGTGCTAAAAATATTCCTATGAGTCTACTGTCTTTGCTATTTTTAAATCTGAGAAGATTAAACCTCTTAAAATCTGCGTTAAGTGGTTAACAAAGTTGAAGTCTGTTTATTAGTAATGGGGATGTTAATGCATTTAAACAATCAAGATTTATGATTTATGTTGATGTAGTGAAGTAAGAATTTTATTCTGTCATGTTGATTGTTTAAGTAATAACATAATTGTAGAAAGTTAGTTGTGTTTAATAAAATGCCATAGTAGTTGGTGAAATATGTAAAAGAGTTAGCAAATAGTATATGAGAGACGCGTGTGATTCTTTCTGAAGTTCTCCCTTACTCAGTGATGAGTGGGAAATAATAAACATTGGTCCAATTTGAGAGAGACATCAGAGTCAGTACTTTGAGAATTCTGAACTTGTCTGCATGACAGCTGTGCCTGCTGAGCAATGGGGGAATTTTTTCTTTTTCCACGATCTGTGACAAATCATTGCTTGAAAGGAATGTTTGTGATATTGTTGCACATAACATGTAGAACAAATTCCTGCAGAAGGGGCCACCATAGTATTTTGCAAAACACAGTTAAAGTTATACAATTAATGTTATGGCTTCTTGAAGGCTTTAGGAAGGTCAGTTTAAAATGTATTAATATTTACTTATTGAGATACAACACAGAATAGGTCCTTCTGGCCCGTTAAACCACGCCAGCAAGCAATCCCCCAATTTAATCCTCGCCTAATCATAATTTACAATGACCAATTAACCTACCGTCCAGTATGTCTTTGGACAGTGTGAGGAAACCAGAGCACCCAGAGGAAACCCATGTGGTCACGGGGAGAACATACAAACTCCGTACTGGTAGCAGTGGGAATTGAACCCATGTCGCCTGTACCATGAAGTGTTGTGCTAACCAATATGCTACCGTGCCCTCTGCTTTTAAGATTCATAGCACCATACTTCACAGAAGCAGACACTTTGCTCTGTCATGTTCATGCCAACTACTCAGTACACTTCTAGGTTCAGAGGTTAGTACAGGTTGAATCACTAGTCAAAGATTTTAATCAGTTTAATGTTTTTATACACAGACAGCAGATGCCAGAATCTCAAGCAAAAATCAATGCACTGGAGGAACTCGGCAGGTCAAGCACCATCCATGCCAAAAAATGCCAAGGTCGATATTTTGGGTCAAAGCTCAATTGGGCTTTGCAAGGTTTTAATGCAAAACCTTGGCATTTTCTGTTCCCCACAAAGCTACTCCACCTGCTGAGTTCCACCAGCAAATTTCACTGGTTAATGTAGAATCCTCCACTGTCACTGTGCAGAGAACTAACTGAGAGCAAGCACATTCTGAGATCAATCAGGCATCAGAGAGGGTGTTTATAGATTGTCAGCTGCTTGCAAATTTCAGACCGCTGGTTAGCCAAAGAATAAATTTGACCACATAAATTTTCCATTTTATGAAATCTAGGTATATGTATTTTGACAAGGTGCTGTGGTGTATTTGAAGTATGATATAAGCTTTTTCATGGTGTTTACTAAATGCATAATTTCCGTACACATTTGGGGAGAACCCAAGGGAAACCCCTAGAGGAACCCCTAGGAGTTCACACCATTGGACTACTGCCTCAGCAAGCACCTGGACCCATTACAATTTGCTTATCACCACAATAGGTCAATGGCAGATGCAATTTCAATGGCTCTTCACACGGCTTTAGACCACCTGGACAATTCATCGACTATAGTTCAGCATTTAATACCATCATTCCCACAATCCTGATTGAGAAGTTTCAGAACCTAGGCCTCTGTACCTCCCTCTTCAATTGGTTCCTTGACTTCCTAACCGGAAGACCACAATCTGTGCGGCTGGTGAATATCTCCTCCTCACTGATGATCAACACTGGTGTACCTCAGGAATATGTGCTTAGCCCACTGCTCTACTCTCTATATACGCATGACTGTGTGGCTAGCCATAGCTCAAATACCATCTACAAATTGGCTGATGATACAACTATTGTTGGTAGAATCTCAGGTGGTGACGAGAACACATACAGGAGCGAGATATGCCAGCTGGTGGAGTGGTGTCACAGCAACAACCTGGCACTCAATATCAGTAAGACGAAAGAGCTGATTGTGGACTTCAGGAAGGATCAGACGAAGGAACACATACCAGTCCTCATAGAGGGATCAGAAGTGGAGAGAATGAGCAGCTTCAAGTTCCTGGGTGTCAAGATCTCTGAGGATCTAACCTGGTCCCAACATATCAATGCAGTTATAAAGAAGGCAAGACAGCGGCTATACTTCATTAGGAGTTTGAAGAGATTTGGTATGTCAACAAATACACTCAAAAACATCTATAGATGTATCGTGGAGAGCATTCTGACAGGCTGCATCACTGTCTGGTATGGGGGGACTACTGCACAAAACCAAAATAAGTTGCAGACGGTTGTAAATTTAGTTAGCTCCATCTTGGGTACTAGCCTACAAAGTACCCAGGACATCTTCAAGAGTGGTGTCTTGGAACGGCAGCGTCCATTATTAAGGACATCCAGCACCTGGTCATGCCTTTTTCTCACTGTTACCATCAGATAGGAGGTACAGAGTCCAGAAGGCATACACTCAGTGATTCTGGAACAGCCTACTACCGCTTCTCCAGCATCATTTTCCAGTGGTCCAATATCTATTCTTGCCTCTCTTTTACTGTTTATATATCTGAAAAAACATTTGGTATCCTCTGATATTATTGGCTAGTTTATATCTTTCCTCTCCATTTTTTTAGTTGCCTTTTGTTGGTTTTTAAAACTTTCCAATCCTCTATCCTCCCAATGTGTTTTGCTATATTATATGTCCCCTCTTTTGTTTTTATGCTGTCCTCCCTTGTCAGCTACAGTTGCCTTATCCTACCTTTAGAATACTTCTGCTTTGGAATGTATCTATCCTGCGCCTTCCAAATTTAACTCATAAACTCCAGTGATTGCTGTTCTGCCGTCATCCCTGCTAGTGTCTCCTTTCAATCAACTCTGGCTCTCTCATTCCTCTATAATTCCCTTTACTCCTCTGTATTTCTGATATATCTGACTTCAGAATCAGAATCGGCTTTATTATCACCGGCATGTGACGTGACATTTGTTAACTTTGCAGCAGCAGTTCAATGCCATACATAATATAGAAGAAAAAAAACCAAAATAAAATAATAATAATAATAATAAATAAGTAAATCAATTACAGCATATTGAATAGATTAAAAATCATGCAAAAAACAGAAATACTATATATTAAACAAGCAGGGTAGTGTCCAAGGGTTCAATGTCCATTTAGGAATCGGATGGCAGAGGGGAAGAAGCTGTTCCTGAATCACTGAGTGTGTGCCTTCAGGCTTCTGTACCTCTTTCCTGATGGTAACAGTGAGAAAAGGACATCTCTGGGTATTGGAGGTCCTTAATAATGGACGCTGCCTTTCTGAGATACCACTCTCTGAAGATGTCCTGGGTACATTGTAGGCTAGTGCCCAAGATGGAGCTGCTGAAATTTACAACCCTCTGCAGCTTCTTTTGGGCCTATGCAGTAGCACCCCCATACCAGACAGTTATGAAGCCTGTCAGAATGCTCTCCACAGTACATCTATAGATGTTTTTCAGTGTATTTGTTGACGTACCAAATCTGTTCAAACTCCTAATTAAACCTTAATAACTGCATCGATATTTTGGAACCAGGTTAGATTCTCAGAGACCTTGACACCCAGGGACTTGAAACTACTCACTCTCTCCACTTCTGACATGAGGATTGGTATGTGTACCTTTGTCTTACCATTCCTGAAGTCCACAATCAGCTCTTTCATCTTACTGACGTTGAGTGCCAAGTTGTTGCTGCAGCACCACTCCACTAGTTGGCATATCTCACTCCTGTACGCCCTCTCGTCACCACCTGAGGTTCTACCAACAAAAACAACAGGAATTCTGCAGATGCTGGAAATTCAAGCAACATACATCAAAGTTGCTGGTGAACGCAGCAGGCCAAGCAGTATCTATAGGAAGAGGCGCAGTCGACGTTTCAGGCCGAGACCCTTCATCAGGACTAACTGAAGGAAGAGTGAGTAAGGGATTTGAAAGCTGGAGGGGGAGGGGGAGATGCAAAATGATAGGAGAAGACAGGAGGGGGAGGGATAGAGCTGAGAGCTGGACAGGTGATAGGCAAAAGGGGATACGAGAGGATCATGGGACAGGAGGCCTAGGGAGAAAGACGGGGGGGGGTGACCCAGAGGATGGGCAAGAGGTATATTCAGAGGGACAGAGGGAGAAAAAGGAGAGTGAGAGAAAGAATGTGTGCATAAAAATGAGTAACAGATGGGGTACGAGGGGGAGGTGGGGCCTTAGCGGAAGTTAGAGAAGTCGATGTTCATGCCATCAGGTTGGAGGCTACCCAGACGGAATATAAGGTGTTGTTCCTCCAACCTGAGTGTGGCTTCATCTTTACAGTAGAGGAGGCCGTGGATAGACATGTCAGAATGGGAATGGGATGTGGAATTAAAATGTGTGGCCACTGGGAGATCCTGCTTTCTCTGGCGGACAGAGCGTAGATGTTCAGCAAAGCGGTCTCCCAGCCTGCATCGGGTCTCACCAATATATAAAAGGCCACATCAGGAGCACCGGACGCAGTATATCACCCCAGTCGACTCATAGGTGAAGTGATGCCTCACCTGGAAGGACTGTTTGGGGCCCTGAATGGTGGTAAGGGAGGAAGTGTAAGGGCATGTGTGGCACTTGTTCCGCTTACACGGATAAGTGCCAGGAGGGAGCTCAGTGGGGAGGGATGGGGGGGACGAATGGACAAGGGAGTTGTGTAGGGAGCGATCCCTGCGGAATGCAGAGAGAGGGGGGGAGGGAAAGATGTGCTTAGTGGTGGGATTCCGTTGGATTCAGGGCCCCAAACAGTCCTTCCAGGTGAGGCATCACTTCACCTGTGAGTCGACTGGGGTGATATACTGCGTCCGGTGCTCCCGATGTGGCCTTTTATATATTGGTGAGACCCGACGCAGACTGGGAGACCGCTTTGCTGAACATCTACGCTCTGTCTGCCAGAGAAAGCAGGATCTCCCAGTGGCCACACATTTTAATTCCACATCCCATTCCCATTCTGACATGTCTATCCACGGCCTCCTCTACTGTAAAGATGAAGCCACACTCAGGTTGGAGGAACAACACCTTATATTCCATCTGGGTAGCCTCCAACCTGATGGCATGAACATCGACTTCTCTAACTTCCGCTAAGGCCCCACCTCCCCCTCGTACCCCATCTGTTACTCATTTTTATGCACACATTCTTTCTCTCACTCTCCTTTTTCTCCCTCTGTCCCTCTGAATATACCTCTTGCCCATCCTCTGGGTCACCCCCCCCTTGTCTTTCTTCCCGGACCTCCTGTCCCATGATCCTCTCGTATCCCCTTTTGCCTATCACCTGTCCAGCTCTCGGCTCTATCCCTCCCCCTCCTGTCTTCTCCTATCATTTAGCATCTCCCCCTCCCCCTCCAGCTTTCAAATCCCTTACTCACTCTTCCTTCAGTTAGTCCTGACGAAGGGTCTCGGCCTGAAACGTCGACTGTGCCTCTTCCTATAGATGCTGCTTGGCCTGCTGCGATCACCAGCAACTTTGATGTATGTTGTTTCTACCAACAATGGTTGTATTGTCAGCAAAATTATAGATGATATTTTATCTATGCCTAGCCACACAGTCATGGGTATAAAGAGAGTAGAGCAGTGGGCTAAGCACACACCCCTGAGGTAAACCAGTGTTGATCGTCAACGAGGAGGCATTGTTATCACCAATCCGCACAAATTATGGTCTTCCAGTTAGAAGTCAAGGATCCAATTGCAGAGGGAGGTACAGAGGTCCAGGTTCTGCAACTCTTAATCAGGATTGTGGGATTGATGGTATTAAATGCTGAGCTATGGTCGATGAACAGCATCCTGACATAGGTGTTTGTGTTGTCCAGGTGGTCTAAAGCTGTGTGAAGAACCATTGAGATTGCATCTGCCATTGACGTGTTGTGGTGATAGGCAAATTGCAATAGGTCCAGGCCCTTGCTGAGGCAGGAGTTCAGTCTAGTCATGACGAACCTCTCAAAGCATTTCATCACTGTAGATGAGAGTGCTACCGGGCGATAGTCATTAAGGCAGCTCACATTATTCTTCTTAGGCACTGGTATAATTGTTGCCTTTTTGAAGCAAGTAGAAACTTCTACCCATAGTAGTGAGAGAGTGAAAATGTCCTTTTCGAGAGTGTGAAAGTACTCCCGCCAGTTGGTTAGCACAGGTTTTCAGAGCCTTACCAGCCATCTTGCGAGGGTTCACTCTCTTTAAAGACAGCCTAACATTGGCCCCTGAGACAGAGATCACAAGACAATCAGGTACAGCAGAGATCTTCACAGTTGTAGTACTCTCCCTTTCAAAGCGGGCATAGAAGGCGTTGAGTTCATCTGATAGTGAAGCATCACTGCCATTCATGCTATTGGGTTTTGCTTTGTAGGGGTAATGTCTTGCAAACCCTGCCAGAGTTGTTGTGCATCTGATGTCACCTCCAAACTCATTCAAAATTGTCTCTTTGCCCTTGAAATAGCCCTCTGCAAATCATACCTGGTTTTCTGGTACAGGCCTGGGTCGCCAGACTTGAATGCCACAGATCTAGCCTTCAGCAGACGACATTCCTCCTGGTTCATCCACAGTTTTTGGTTTGGGAATGTACAGTAAGTCTTTGTAGGCACACACTCATCCACACAGGTTTTAATGAAGTCAGAAACAACTGCAGCATAATTATCCTGGCTCGAAGATGAATTCCTGAATACAGTCCAGTCTACCGATTCAAAGCAGTCCTATAGGTGCTCCTGTGCTTCCCTTGTCCAGACCTTCTTGGTCCTCACTTCTTTAGCTACTCCTTCTCAAACTGCAGGGTGAATTCCATTATATTATGATAATTTTCTCCGAGGGTGCCCTTTACCATAACACTATAAAATATAGGAGCAGAATTAGTCCATTTGGCCCATCGAACCTGCTCCGAAATTTCATCTTGGCTGATCCATTTTCCCTCTCAGCCCCAATCTCCTGCCTTCTCCCCATATCTGTTCATGCCCTGACTAATCAAGAAACTACCAACCTCTTCCTTAAATATGCTCAATGCCTTGGCCTCCACAGCCGCCTGTAGCATTAAATTCCACAGATTCGCCACCCCCTGGTTAAAGAAATTCCTCCCCATCTCCATTCTAAAAGGACACTCCTCTATTCTGAGGTTGTGTCCTCTGGTCATAGACTCTCCCACCATAGGAAACATCCTCTCCACATCCACTCTTTTGAGGCCTTTCAACATTTGAAAGGTTTCAATGAGGTCACCCCTCATTCTTCTAAATTTCAGTGAGTAGAGACAAGAGCCATCAAAAGCTCTTCAACTGACCAACCTTTCAATCCCAAACCTTAAGCTCCCAAATCAAATTTGGGTCATTACATAACTTAACACCCAACTCAGAATTGCTTTTCCCTCGGCGGGCTCAACCACAAACTGCTCTAAAAAGCCATCTCATAGGCTTTCTACCAGTTTCCTCTCTTGGGATCCAGCACCAACCTGATTTTCCTAATCTACCTGCATGACAAATCCCCCGTGACTATCGCAACACTGTTGTTATTACATGTCTTTTCTTATTCCTGTTGAAATATATATCCCACATCATGCCAAGTGTTTGGAAGTATGTATATAACTCCCAATAGGTTTTTTTTATACCCTTGCAGTTTCTTAAATCTACCCACAAGATTTGACATCTTCCAATCCTGTGTCCCGCTTTCTAAGGATTTGATTTCAATTTTTAAAAATAGAGGCGCCCACCCCCTCTGCTTACCTGCCTGGCCTTTTGTACAAGGTATATCCTTTGAACTTAAGTTCCCAACTATGATCTTCTTTCAGCCACAACTCAGTGATACCCACACATCATACCTGCCAATCTCTAACTGTGCTACAAGATCATCTGCCTTTTTCTGTATACTCCATGCATTAAAAGTCCTGCATTCATCACTCTTTTTGAATTTTCCCCACGGTACACTAGCTCATTCCACTGACTACAATTTTGCCCGATCACCTGACTGTCCTTGGTCACAGTCTCACTGCACACTGCATCTATTTGTATGCCAACAGCAGATAACTCCGGTTCCCATCCCCCTGCCAATTTAGTTTACCCTGTTTAACTCTGTGACTCTGACACTAATTTCTCAGCACTAAGTGTTTTAGCTGCATACATAAACAAATTGGAAGCTTGGATTTCATCCACTGGTAGTTAATTTCACTATAACCACTTGAGTTGTGTAAAATTACTGTGGTTAGTTTTGAAAAGACCTTTACGTCAAATGGCTATTGCGTAAGGACCATATTCTGGTCAATTGCTTCATGGCACAAATGTGCGTCCTGCAGATTGCTCCTTGTTTTAATATCAATAACAATTTCACCATCAAATAGATTGAAGGCTTGTGGTTTCTACAAACTCTACTCTGTGACCATATCTCTCACTCATCTGTAGCAACAAGTGAATTACCGGAGGAACTCAGTGTGACAGGCAGCATCAGTGGATGGAAATGCACATTCATCATCTTGAGTTGAGACCCCTCATCTCAAGACCACTCAGACCATTACTTTCTGAAAAGCAAAACCTAAAATCATCAATGGCAGCAATGCTTCACTACCAGATGAGCTCAGCTTCTTTTATGCTCACTGTGAAAAGACAAGCTATGGAAAGATGCTCTACTCTCTCTAAACCCATGACTGTGTGGCTAGGCCTAGCTCAAATGCCGTCTATAAATTTGCTGATAATACAACCATTGTAGGCAGAATTTCAGACAGTGATAAAAGGGCGTACAAGAGCGAGATATCCCAGTGAGTGGAATGGTGCTGCAGCAACAACCTTGCACTCAACGTCAGTAAGACCAAAGAGCTGATTGTGGACTTGAGGAAGGATAAGACAAGGAAATACAAACCAACCCTCACAGAGGGATCAGAAGTGGAGAGAGTGAGCAATTTCAAGTTCCTGGGTGTCAATATCTTGGAGGACCTAATCTGGACACAACATATTGATGCAGCTATAAAGAAGGTAAGATCGCGGCTATATTAGGAGTTTCGAGAGATTTGTTTTGTCAGTTAAAACCCTCCAAGGGTTCTACAAATGTAACGTGGAAAGCATTTCGACTGGCTGCATCACCATCGGGTATGGGGGTGGGGGGTCCTACAAGATCAAAGTAATTTGCAGAAACTTGTAAAATTAGTCAGCTTTATCATGGGTACTAGCCTCCATATTATCCAAAACATCTTCAAGGAGTGGTGCCTTAGGAAGGTGGTGCCCATCACAAGGACATGCCCTCTTCACACTGTTACTGTCAGGAAGGGGGTACAGAAGCATGCAGTCACACACGGAGCAGCTTCTTCGCCTTTGCTATCCAATTTCTAAATGGACATTGAACCAATGAACACTTCCCCAATACTTTTTAATTGACTTGTGTTTTTGGACTATATATATTTATATGTTTAATGCAATTCAGTTTTTTTTCTATATTTATTTATCATGTATTTCATTGTACTGCTGCCGTAAAGTTAACAGATTTCATGACATGTGCTAGATATATTAAACCTGATTTTGGTTCTGATTCATCTGGACTGAAAGAGCAGAGATAAACAGCACTGCTGAGAGAATTTGCAGATACTGGAAACAAGCAACCCACACAAAATGCTGGAGGAACTCAGCAGGCCAGGCAGCATCTATGGAAAGGAGTACAGTCGACGTTTCGGGCCAAAATAACAGCACTGGTTATGAAGGTCTCTAACCAAAAGGCCAACTGCCCATATGCACCTCCACAGATGCTGCTTAAGCACTGGGTTCCTCCAGCAGTCTGTTTTTAGCTCCAGAATCCAGCATCTGCAGTGTCTTGGGTTTCTATCTCTCCCTCGCTCACTTTCCTTCTCTCTGACAAAGATGATTAAAATGCATGACTGAATTGCTGTGCAGGAAATTGCAGGCGATTTTGAAGAGGAAGTAAACAAATTCCTGCATCTGAATGGCTTCTGCTTGCTGACTGAAATGGGGATAAGCAGGTTTTGCTTGAAACTGAGGAGAAAGAGAGTTAAATAGACGGAGATATGGAGATGTGGTGAGTGAAAGAGCTTAATGTGACTGGGCCTGAAGCTCTGGAAGGTTTTACCTCTAATTTCCACAATGATAATGATAGTCAGTTAAATCTCAGACAAGTAGCATAAAGTTAAGATATCATTTTGGGGAATGTCCTTAGTCACAAATTTGTGGTGTTAAGACATTATTCTTGCTGCTACTGGGGCTGCACTGATTATATTCCTAAATAGCTGTGGAATTTATCACTGTGTTTCAAGTAATATGCAACTAATTTCTGTACTCTGTCCAACAGACAATTCTGCATCACTTTCCTCTCCCCACCCCCCAGCCCTGTGACTAGAACCAGATACCTTGGCACAGACAAAGGATCAAAGTTCATAAGCTCAGTTTCTATCATGTCAGAGTGGTGATCCACTCTTTGTCCAATGCCATTATTAATGGTGGCTTTAACAATGCAGCACCCCCACCATACTGTCGGAGTGTTGAAGTCCTGGACTTAACAACATAGGAGATGTGAGAATGAGTTAGCCACATAAACCTCTGAGTATACACTGCTTTTTGATAAGATCATGGATGATCTGATCATTGACCTCATTGTTGTCTGACCTTCAAAGTGTTTGCTTCTCAAATGATCCTTGAACATTTCAGCCTTGAAAGTGGGTAATGACTTATCATCTATAGCTCTCTAGCTGTCTGGATTAGAATAGCATCGGTGAGGAAGAGAATCTGGGGATGGAAAGGCCCCTGGTGCAGAGGTTCGAGCTGAATCATCAACAATTCCTCTCCTCCACCAGATGCTGCTCAATTCACTGAGTTCCTCCTGCGGATTGTTTGTTGCTCAGGGTTTAGAGGGAAATGGGCCAAATGCAGGTAAATGGGATTAGTGTACATCGGCAGCTTGTCAGGTATGGTCAAGATGAGCCAAAGGGCCTGTTTCCACACTTATAACTCTATATACCTATGACAAACCTTTACCCTGTCAGGCTCCCTCAGAGTCTAATATGCTCAGTCCTTATTCTAAATTCTTGAGAACATGGGCCTCTTCTGCTCAATGTTTCTTCAAAAGGAAATTAATTCTGGGAATTAACCTCATGACCCTCCTTTGCACTTCCTCAAATAAGGAGACCAAAAACAGTACACAGGACTCCAACTGAAACAGAGTTGTCAAAAAAAAATTCTTACTCACTTACTTTCTGCCCGTTACGCCACTGGCGTTTAGGACAGCAATGAAGGTCCCCCATCTCTGGTAGTGTTCATCATTCCAGTAGTTTCTTCTTGGAATTCACTGCTCAAATAAGTCCTGGGTGGAGTCTGAGGAATACCATCACACTCAGATGTAGAAGGACTCTTCATTGCTGTTTCCGTAACAATTTTGTTTTACCAGTCAAGGTTGTTAGCCCTGAGCTGAACCCCTGAACCTGGAGAACCAGTGGACCACCCTTAGTCTGGCCTCTACCCTTTGACCTGTCTGGCATGGGTGACCCTACAAAGACCCAAAGCATAGAACCCTGACTCGAGGCAGCATAGCTCCCTGGGTCGTTGAGGCATGCAAGCCTCCAAACCACGACAAGGTTGTGGTCCTCTTGGAGGAAAATACAACCTCCTAAACCTTGAATTCTGTCATCCTTTGCAATGAAGACCAGTCTTTCACTTATCTTCTAAATTGGTGAAACTCTTTGGACTAGCTATTTGTGTAGGGACAGTGTCTTTCACTTTCCTTTGATACTACCCAGCACTATAGGAAAGATGTAAAAGAGGATATTCACCAGGTTGTTGCTGGGTGAAGCATCTTAGTTAGGAGGAATGACTAGAGAATCTAGGTCTGTTTTCTCTGGACCACAGGATATTAAGAGGGACAAGTCAGATATGTATAAGATTTTGAAGGTTATCGTAAGAATAGAGTACAGGATAAAAATAGAAGATATGATTTTAATGTAATGGGATAAAGATTTAGAGGGGACTTAAGGGGGACTTTTATCACCCGACGGCACTGTTAAGTCCCTGCAATACACTGCCGGAGAGAGTCACTGACAGCATTCATGAAGTTGACCACTTGAATCACCGAGGTGTAGAATGCTATAGGCCAAACACTGAAGAAGGGATTAATACAGATGGGTCAGGTTGGACATGGTTGGGGCCTGTTCCTTTGCTGTACGTCTCAAAGCCACAAAGTCACAGTCTCTTGGATTCAAAGTCACAGTCAATGTTGAGCTCATTGTCCTATGCACAAGTACGTGTATGCACAGGTGCAATGAAAAACTTACATGCAGCAGCTTCACAGACACATAGCATCATATAAGTGGCACCCACAAGGAAACATAAATTAAGCTTAAATCATACCCAAATTTTTAGAAGGAATAATGCAATTGCAGGAATTCAGTCAGAACAAATACCATTTTTGTGCAAAGTGATCAAAGTGGTTATAATGTTACCAAACTATAGAGACTAGGGTTCTGCAGTTTGGTTCAAGAAGCAAATGGTTAAAGGGAAGTAGTTCATCTTGAATATGGTAGTGTGAGGCTCAAGCTTCTTTATTCCTACGTTGAACCTGTCTAGGTGGAGTAAAACTAGTCAAAGGTCACAAGCAAGAGCAGATCTGCAGATGCTGGAAATCTAAGCGGCACACACAAAATGCTGGAGGAACTCAAACTGACCCTTCAGGCGAGGCGATTCTTCACCTCTGAGTCCGTTGGAGTCATCTACTGTATCTGGTGCTCTCAGTGTGGCCTCCTGTAAATCAATAGGACCCAATGTAGATTGGGGGAACGTTTTGCCAAGCACCTACACTTGGCCCACCAGGAAAGTGGGATCTCCCAGTGGCCATCCATTTTAATTCCACTTCCCTTTCCCATTCCAACATGTCAGTCCGTGGCCTCCTCTACTATCGCGATGAGGCCACACTCAGGCTGGAGGAGCAACACCCTACATACCGTCTGAGTAGCCTCCAACGTCTTGGCATTGACATTGATTTCTTGAACTTCTGGTAATGCCCACCCCCTCCTTCACCATCCCCCATTCCCATTTCCCTCTCTCACCTTATCTCCCTTCCTGCCTATCACGTCCCTCTGGTGCTCTCCACCCCCACTTTTTCTTTTTTCATGGCCTTCTATCCTCTCCCATTGGATTGCCCCCTTCCCCAGCCCTGAATCTCTTTCACCGATCAAATTCCCAGCTCCTTACTTCACCCCTCCACCTCCATCCCCCAGTTTCACCTGTCACCTTGTGTTTCTTCCACCCCTCCCCCAGATTCCCCACCTTCTAATTCTGACCCTTCATCTTTTTTCTCCAGTCCCGATGAAGGGTCTCGGCCCGAAACAATGAATGTACTCTTTTCCACAGATGCTGCCTGGCATGTTCCTCCAGCATTTTGTGTGTGTTGCAAGGGTTACAAACCAATATAACTGAATATGCTTTTGGTTATTAATTCTTTATGGAAATACTATACAAACATAAATCTACTGTTAGCGTACAGTGCAGTTCCCTTTAAATGACAGTACTATGCAGATCTCACTTCAAATGTAAATTATTTTTCAACATTTCATCCATGATTCATGATTGCAGTTCCCTTGTAAATTGCTAAAGTTTTCCTCTGAAGGCTCCTTCCTTAACAGCATAAAAATCATGCCTGTGGCAATTTGATTCAAGCAATGCTCACTTGTACAAACTTTATCCAGTCTACGGACAGAGCGTAGGTGTTCAACAAAGCGGTCTCCCAGTCTGCGTCGGGTCTCACCAATATATAAAAGGCCACATCGGGAGCACCAGACGCCAGAGAAAGCAGGATCTCGCAGTGGCCACACATTTTAATTCCACATCCCATTCCCATTCTGACATGTCTATCCACAGCCTCCTCTACTGTAAAGATGAAGCCACACTCAGGTTGGAGGAACAACACCTTATATTCCGTCTGGGTAGCCTCCAACCTGATGGCATGAACATCGACTTCTCTAACTTCCGCTAATGCCCCACCTCCCCCTCGTACTCCATCTGTTACTTATTTTTATACACACATTCTTTCTCTCACTCTCCTTTTTCTCCCTCTGTCCCTCTGAATATACCCCTTGCCCATCCTCTGGTTCCTCCCGCCCCTTTCTTTCTCCCTGGGCCTCCTGTCCCATGATCCTCTCGTATCCCCTTTGCCAATCACCTGTCCAGCTCTTGGCTCCATCCCTCCCCATCCTGTCTTCTCCTATCATTTTGGATCTCCACCTCCCTCTCCAACTTTCAAATCTCTTACTAGCTCTTCTTTCAGTTAGTCCTGACGAAGGGTCTCGGCCTGAAACGTCGACTGTACTTCTTCCTAGAGATGCTGCCTGGCCTGCTGCGTTCACCAGCAACTTTGATGTGTGTTGCTTGAATTTCCAGCATCTGCAGAATTCCTGTTGTTTCCATTATCTACAAGGTGTTATTATTCTGTTTGGTGTTCACTCATCATCAACGATCAGGTGTGTAGGTCATTAGTTTCAAGTCTGCCTGATCCCATTACCCTTGATTCCCATGTTGTTCAAAGGCCTTGCTTTTCAATCTTAAATATGATGACAATAGAGAGAAAGCTCTGAGTATATTACAATGTCAAAAGGTTGCTGAATATCTTTTTCTTAGGAGTTATTCTGATGTCAGTGCTTTTAAAGGGTGCTGCGGATTAATTCAGACCTGGTGCAACTGTGGTTGTTAAAGTGGGTTTCCAGAAGAAATCAGCAGTTAAGCTCCAACAAGCAGATGTCATTGTGATCCAATTACTTCATTTAGTACAGTGGGTTAGGGTAAAGTCAGTGTTGTGTTCCTATGTACATATGTGTGTGGATGTGTAATTGGTAAATTGGTTTACTATGTCCCATATACCAAGATAGAGTTCTGTTTTGCATCCAATCCTCACAGTCCATTGATGCAGTACAAGGGAAAACAGTAACTCAATGCAGAATACTGTGCGACAGTTACAGAAATGTACAGTGCAGGTAGACAGTAAGTCATAAGGCCATGGCAAGGTAAATTTTGAGGTCAAGTGTTTAACCTATCATAGAACATGTCCATTCAATAGTCTTACAACAACAGGATAGGAGTTATTCTTCAGCCTACATACTTTCAAGCTTTTGTATCATCTGTCCAGTGTGGGGTGGGGGTGGAATATGTGTGTGTGTGTGTGTTGTCTGTATGAATATATGAGTTTGAGTCTATATGTCTTCCTCCCTCAGTAAAGCACTCAGCATAGACAAAGACTTGACCCAATGCGGACATTCTCACTTCTCCCCTCACTCATCGGCCAGAAGATACAAAAGCCTGAAAGCAGGTTACATAGATATCTAATTATGTTTCATTTAGTCTGTGTTTTCAGATGGAACTGTTCAGTACCATGAGTAAATGATGTGACGCAAACTGGATTGATTACGCAACAGTGAGTTCCAACAATTATGTGTACCTTATAGACTAATATATATGTAATGGGCCCTTTCCTTTATTTAGTTTGTTATAGTTTAAAATATTTTGTCAATACAATTTCAATTTAAGTTTACACTGGTATGAGTTAAATTATTGCTTGCCGGCAAGCAGTAAATTTGCATGGGCTTGTCAGTGTTCTTGCAAGTAACAGTACTAATTTCCCTTAAAGGAGCATTCAAACTGTTATGTTTTATGTCTACGCATATCATATTTCAATATGTTTATTTATTGGCAAGTCAAAGGTTTATCCAGTTGCAGAGGGAGATATCAACTGCCAGGGTTCAGAGTTTGGTGATGAGTTTGATTGGCATAAGAGTATTGATGGCAGAACTGTGGACAACAAACAAAAGTCTGACCTAGGTGTCTTTACTGTCGAGAAGTTAAAAAATTCTGCAAGTGTCCCTGCCATCTGATCTGCACAGGATCTAAGGACACGGGCCATGGGCACCATATGACCCTATGATTCTATGACTCAGGCACGAAGCAACCTACAGCCCACAAGTCTTAGGGATGTGGAGGGAAATTTTAGTATCGAGTAAAACCACGATCCCTGATGAAGATGGTGGAGTTTGTCATCGAAACGTCAGTCATAATCGATCCCTGTACCCGGCTGGAAGCCTGAGAAGAATTTATTTGACATATCCTTTTTCAATAATAAATCAATTACCAATTACCAGGAGAAGGTGCAAGAATGGGATGAATAAAAAATCAACCACGACTGATTGGCATACTAGACTTGATGTGCTGAATAACCTAATTCTGCTCATATATCTTGTAGTAGAATCTACGGGCCAAGGGTCTGAGGAGAACATGGGGAGCATGGCCTATGTAAGTGGGAGAATTAAGGGACCTCAGAGATCTATTATATATACTCAATAGGCCCAAATAGCCTCCTTATGTAAGGAAATATGAAAGTAATGACATTGCTCAACCTTACAGCTTTCTCCTCCAGACTGATATTAAAATAATGCAGAAATATAGAAAAAATGTTCTCTTCTGGCAAGGGTGAGCAAGATCTGAGCCAGAGACAGCAGACAGAACCCTCTGGCAAGGACAATCTTTTTGGTAGCTGTGATGTAAATTGTTGCTGTGCTTTCACACTGCATCTTCCCCAATAACCTCAATGACCCCATATCATCGTAAGACCATAAGGCCAAATGACATAGGAGCAGAAGTAGGCCACTTGGCGTGTTGTATTTTGCTCTGCCATTCCATCATAGCTGATTTATTATCCCTCTCAACCCCATTCTCCTGTCTTCTCCCCATAACAGTTGTGAAAATGCTTCTCACCCGGTTATGACCTCCTTACCTCTTCTTTCAGGGAACTAGCACAAGGTGGTAGGTTCTGCTAAGACAAGACGGAACATGGGTAAGAAGTGCTGGGAGACCACTGGTCATCCAGGAGGTTGGTGATTGGGAGGCTATGGGTGAGGATAACATGGGGAACACCTGTAGTGGTGGGATACATGCAGCTGGAGATTGTGGCTGGTAGGATGGTGCAGGTGGGTGTGCTTGGTTGATACAATTTAAAATGGACAGGGTTAATTTAGAGAGGTTGCAGAGGAGTTTCACCACTATGTTGCCTGGAATGGAGTGTCCTAGAGTAATACAGCAAGGCAACAGCCATTCAGCCCACCAAATCCGCATCAACCCATTTAGCCTTATCCAACGTTGATCCCCTTTTTTGTTATTCTCCCCACATTTCCATCAATTCCACCCAGATGGTATTCCTCACCGACGCACTAGGGGCAATTTGCAGTGGGTGACCTGCACGCCTTTGTGATGTGGGAGGAAATGGGAGCACGCAGCCTCCTTTATTATTTATGTACCTGTTCAAATGTCTTCTGAACATCATATAGATGTGTACACCTCTACAGCTTCGCTGGCAGCTCATCCCATATACACTCTTACTCTTTCTCCTCTCACCTTAAACCTATGCCCTCTAGTTGACTTCCATACCCTGGGAAAACTGTAATTCTTTACTTTATCTATGCCCCTCATGATTTTATATACCCCTCTCTTAGGTCACCTTTTAGCTTCATTTGCTCCAGAGCTAACAATCCTAGCATAGTCAGCCTCTCCTTATAAACCAAGCTCCCCAGTCCTGATAAAATTCTTGTGAATCTTTTCTGCATCCTTTCCGGCTTATTGGCTTCTTTCCTGCAGCATAGCAAGGAGAACTGCACACAGATGTTTGATGGTCAACATCAACTCAATGGGCTGAAGGGCCTGTGTCTCTGCTATGTGAGTCTATTAATCTATGTTGAGTATGTCAATGGGTGAAGAGGTATGAGCGGTTTCAGCCAGTCACTGCAATTGAGAACAAAAGAAAGAAGTTCTTGAGGGCAGATGATATTAAAATGTTGGCGGAAGGCAGAGGAATGCAGTGATAGTGGAAGATGATATTGCAGGTGCTGGTAGGGACATAGACGATGGTAAGTTTATGGGAGTCACAAACAGGATCTCACAAGTGTGAGAACCCATGAAAGCCTTGGAGATCGGATTTGGCACATACACCCAGGGACCAAGAGGAATGGTGGATGAACATATGCTCTGGCAAGAGATACCTGCAACTTCCAGACCATTTGTGCTGGGTCATTATAGTGTCACCTAGTATGTAGATCAGTGGAGGAAAATACTCAAGTGGCCTTAATGCTAAAAGAAGCATGCGGATTCGTATCTGTCCAAAGGTAACTTGGTAAATTGGTTTATTGTTTTTTATTATTGTCTCTTGTACTGAGGTAAAGTGGAAAACTTTATTTTGCCATTCTTACAGATCATTTCATCAGTCAGTGCATTGATATAGTACAAGGGAAAACAATAAAAGAATGCGAAATGAAATGTAACAGTTCCAGAGAAGGTGCAGTGCAGGCAGACAATAAGATGTAGGATCATGAAGAGGAAGATTGTGAGGTCAAGATCCCACCTTATCGCACAAAGCGGCCATTCAATAGACTTTCAACAGCAGGGTAGAAGATGTCCTCAAGTCTGCTGGTACATACTTTAATGCTTTTGACATTTGGCGTCAGGTAGGTGACACTTTCATCCAGACACAGTTCGGAGGTGCAAGTCTGAACAAACACCAATGCCATGGTCATTTCCTTGACCTCCAGAAGGTGGTCCACAGCAGGGGTGATTGATAGGTTCGTGGCCTAAGGTAGAAGGAGATGAGTTATACAGCTCTCATTTCATGCACGCTCAGTTCAACTCTTTGAGTGATCATTCGGAAAGTTTGAAGTTAATAACTCATCTCCTTCTACCTTAGGCCACAAACTTATCAATCACACCTTCTGTGGACCACTTTCTGAAGGTCCAAGATGCCGACTTCTACAAAGAAGGGATCCGTGTGCTCCACGACTGCTGGACTAAGTATGTGAATGTAGGCGGGGACTATGTTGAAAAATAAATGTGCTAAGTTTTCTAAAATTGACTCCTTCTACCTTAGGCCATGAACTTATCAATTACCCTTCGTATTTCAAATGTCCTTAACCCTGAGTGATGTGTCAGAGGACTGGAGGATAGCTAATGTTGGTCTATTGTTCAAGAAAGGCTTTAAGAATAAGCGAGGAAATTTCAGGCCAGTGAAGCTGAGATCAGTAGCGGGTAAATTATTGGAAGGTGTTCTAAAGGACAGGAATATATAAGCATTTGAGTAGACAGAGCCTGAATAGTTAATGTAACTTTGTGCATGGTAGCTCATCTTTAACTAACCTTACAGAGTTTTTCAAGGAGCTTACCAGGAAAGTAAGCGAATGTTATCTACATGGACTTCAGCAAGGCCTTTGTCAAAGTCCTGCATGGGAGTCTGGTCAAGAAGGTTCAGTTGCTTGACATTCAGGTTGAAGTAATAAATTAGATTTGATATTTTCTAAGTGGAGAAAATAAGAAGTGGTGGTAAATCATTGCCTCCCTGACTGGAGGCTTGTGGCTAGTTGTGCACTGCAGGGATCGGTGCTGGGCCCATTATTGCTTGTCATCCATATCAATGAACCGGATGATAGTACGGTGAACTGGATCAGCAAATTTTCAGATGACCAAGATCAGGAACTTAGTAGACAATGAATATGGCTATCAAAACCTGCAGCAGGAAATGGACCAGCTGAAAAAATGGCAGATGGAATTTAATAGCGTGGTGTTGCACTTTGGGAGGACCATCTAGGTAGGACCCACACAGTGAAAGGTGGGGCATTGAGGAGTGCAGTAGAATAAAGGGATCTGGGTATACAGATCTATTAGTTCCTTGAATGTGGCATTAAAGGTAGATAAGGCTGTAAAGAGAGCTTTTAGAACATTGGCTTTCATAAATCAGAGTTCTGAGTACCAGGAGTTGAATTAGATGTTTCTGAGGCTGATACAGAGTACCTCCAGATCCCTCCTGGAGTACGGTGATCAGAATTGCACCTGATATTCCAAGTGGAGCCTAACCAATGTCTTATGCAGCTGAAACATGATGTCCCAACCCTTCTACTCATAACCTTGCTTAAGAAGGCAAGCAAGCTAAGTGGATTCTCCTTTACCCTACATCAAAGTTGCTGGTGAACGCAGCAGGCCAGGCAGCATCTCTAGGAAGAGATACAGACAACGTTTTGGGCCGAGACCCTTTGTCAGGACTAACTGAAGGAAACACAAGTAAGAGATTTGAAAGTGGGAGGGGGAGGGGGAGATCCAAAATGATAGGAGAAGACAGGAGGGGGAGGGATGGAGCCAAGAGCTGGACAGGTGATTGGCAAAAGGGATATGAGAAGATCATGGGACAGGAGGTCCAGGGAGAAGGAAAAGGGGGAGGGGGGAAAAATCCCCACGAGGAATAGGGTTCCCCTGGTCCTCACCTACTACCCCACTAGCCTCCGGGTCCAACATATTATTCTCCGTAACTTCTGCCACCTCCAATGGGATCACACCACTAAGCACATCTTTCCCTCCCCCCCCCCACTTTCCGCAGGGATCGCTCCCTACGCGACTCCCTTGTCCATTTGTCCCCCCCCATCCCTCCCCACTGATCTCCCTCCTGGCACTTATCCGTGTAAGCGGAACAAGTGCTACACATGCCCTTACACATCCTCCCTTACCACCATTCAGGACCCCAGACAGTCCTTCCAGGTGAGGCGACACTTCACCTGTGAGTCGGCTGGGGTGATATACTGTGTCTGGTGCTCCCGATGTGGCCTTCTATATATTGGCGAGACCTGACGTAGACTGGGATATCGTTTAGCTGAACACCTACGCTCTGTCCGCCAGAGAAAGCAGGATCTCCCAGTGGCCACACATTTTAATTCCACATCCCATTCCCATTCTGATATGTCTATCCACAGCCTCCTCTACTGTAAATATGAAGCCACACTCAGGTTGGAGGAACAACACCTTATATTCCGTCTGGGTAGCCTCCAACCTGATGGCATGAACACTGACTTCTCTAACTTCCGCTAATGCCCCACCTCCCCCTCATACCCCATCTGTTACTTATTTTTATACACACACTCTTTTTCTCTCTCTCCTTTTTCCCTCTCTGTCCCTCTCACTATACCCCTTGCCCATCCTCTGGGCTTCCCCCCCTCCCCCTTTTCCTTCTCCCTGGGCCTCCTGTCCCATGATCCTCTCATATCCCTTTTGCGAATCACCTGTCCAGCTCTTGGCTCCATCCCTCCCCCTCCTGTCTTCTCCTATCATTTTGGATCTCCCCCTCCCACTTTCAAATCTCTTACTAACTCTTCCTTCAGTTAGTCCTGACGAAGGGTCTCAGCCCGAAATGTCGACTATACCTCTTCCTAGAGATGCTGCCTGGCCTGCTGCATTCACCAGCAACTTTGATGTGTGTTGCTTGAATTTCCAGCATCTGCAGAATTCCTTGTGTTCTCCTTTACCCTATCTGCTTGTTTTGATTATGGCTTCCCCATTTTCATTTGTTTTTCCAAGCAGCAATATGTATCAACCTACAGACACCAGATCACCGAAATCCCTTTCATGTCCTCTTCTTCAAAGGAGATTTGGAAAAATGAAACCTAATCATATTCACAAATGAGAATGAGAATCAGATTTATTATCTCTGACATAGATGGCATGAAATTTATTGTTTTGTGGCAGAGGTAGAACTACTATAAGTTACAAAGAGAGTCATAAACAGGTTCTTTAGCCCAACTCATCCATGCCAACCAAGGTAACAACCTGAGCAAGACCCATTTACCTGCATTTAGCCTACATCCCTCTGGAATTTTCCTATCCACGATCTCTGTAATTTCTAACTCCTTTTCCTTACTGCAGCATGGTTGACCACATTATTCATCCCAAATCTGGATTGTTTCAACATCAAGGATCGTGTTTTCAGTTTACATGGGTCCAACCACACAGAAGCCTGGCATCTTTATAAACTAACTCAGTTCCGAACATCTGTCTAATATCTCAAAATGATAAAGCATATTACATTTCACGGCTTGTCATACGACATGTGTCAGATTTGCATTCTTCATTTGGAATGAGCAACAAAGGTGTACACTTTTCCTGCTATTTGTGCCTTTTCGTTGCTGACTCATTCAGCATGGAAACAGACCTTTTGGCCCATCAAGTCTGTGTTGACCATCAGCCACCCATTTCCACAAAACTCTACTTTATTCTGCCACACAATCCAATCAACTGGCCCATGTTTTACTATGCACTTACCCACGTGTTGGGCACGTGGCCAAGTGGTTAAGGCATTCGTCTAGTTACCTCAAGGTTGCTAGTTCGAGCCTCAGCTGTGGCAGCGTGTTTGTGCACTTAATCACACATTGCTCTAGTCTGTGCGAGGAGTGGCGCCCCACACAGACTTCCAATCTGCGCCTTGTAAGGCATGAAAATGCCCGACGCAGGCCTCTCATGGTCTGAGTCAACGTTGCCTCCCCTCCCTACCCACTGGGGGTCATTTGTTCAGTCTATCACCAGCACAACTATAGGATGAGGGAGGAAGTTGGAGAGCATAGAGGAAGCCCAGGGCACTCAGAGAACGAAGGCGCAGACTCTACACAGAGAGCAGTGGAGATGGAGATCAGGATTGAACTTTGATCGCTGGGTTTGAGAGGAAGCTGCTGTACTAACTGTGTCACTGTACTGCTCTTTGGAATCGATTGCAAATGCTGAGACTAACACATTAACTATCAGAGCTTGACCTGCACAAGTCTTTGCATTGTAATCATAATACAGCTCCTCAGCCTATCCTGAGGTCAAGAAAGTTCGGATTTTCTCCTAAACTCTGGAATGACTTTTACCAAAGTATCAGCAAGATTTTTAAAAATCTCTGTAACCAGAGAGAATTAAATGCAAAAGCACAATGAGGCAGGTGTTACCAATGACCAAGGTTAAATAAACACAAAAAAAAATCCTTTCCAAACAAAAAACTACAGAAGACGTGTCGGAGCCAAGTGAAACTCAGATATGTCCTGTAGTTGCATTGGATCACATGTCATATTGATACGTCAGTGACAGGCCATGGGACGAAGCATTTTGCATCAAGGTAAACCACTTGCCTGGCAGCTGGATGACCATCATCTGCACCCTCTCTGCTCCTCCTGTCACCTTGTTGACTCATGATTGGACAGGATCTCAGCACTATTACTGGTGCTGTGGTCCAACGAGAAAGGCAAACACACACAGTCCATCAGGTCGCCATGTCAATGCAAGCCTGGTATTTCAGAGAGGATCATTACCCAACATTGGTAAACACCACATGATGGCTTCGAGCTGTTCAGTGTACTTACATTGGCACAGTCTGATTTCATTTGGCTTGTTAAGGTTCAGTGCTGATCCCTGATCTGGAATGTTTTGTTTTCAGTGCTGAGCTGTAGGACTGGGAGCAAAGAGAGGTTGCTGCTGTTGTGAAGAGAGGTGAAAGGCAATGGGGGGGGGGCGGGGGGAAGCACTTCCAGCTTCCTTTTGCTGTAGAGACTTCCCTTAAGCTGATTTTGTCATGCCATGGTTTCCAAAGGCCTTAAATTGCCATTTCTTCAGCTGGAGGGTGGCAAATCTGTGGAATTCATTGCCACAGAAGCGCAGGTCATTGGGTGTATTTAAAATGGAGATTGATAGAACATGGAACAGTACTGCACAAGAACAGGCCCTTTGACCTCGGCCTACTGTGTTGTGCCAAACAAACACATTCATGGGCCTACCTATGAGACTCCTGACTCTTAGGCAAGTATTGTATCTGCCTCCACCACAACCCCTGGTAGAGCATTCCAGGCACCTACCACCCTGTGGAAAAACAAACTTGCTCCTAACATCTCCTTTGAACTTGTATTTGAAATTCCAACCCTGGGAAAAGTATATTTGGCTCTCTATTCTATCTATGCCTCTCATAATCTTGTAGGCCTCTATCAAATTGTCCCCTAGTTTCTGCCACTTCAGACAAAACAATCCAAGTTTGTCCAACCTCTCCTTATACCACATGCTTTCTAATCCAGGCAGTATCTTGACAATTCTCTTTTGCACCCTCACCAAAGCTTCAACATCGTGCTTATAAGGGCTGAGCCGAATTAAATGCAATACTACAGGTGCAGTCTAGTTAGGGTATCAAAGGTTAAGTGGAGAAGGCAAAGAAAGTGGGGAGAGGGAATTATACAGTACATCAGCCATGATTGAATAGTGAAGCAGGTGTAATGGACTGAATGACCCAATTCTGCTCCTATGTCTTATGCTCTTATGGGCTTGATTCAAGCTTTATATTGGGTCTTGGGTTGTCCAGACCTTGGGGTTGAGCTCTGTCATAGAGTTATTTAGATTGGAAGCAAACTCTTTGGCCCATCTCATCTGTGCTGCCCAAGCTGCCTTCCAGAGCTCATTCCATATTTCTGTGTTTGGCCCATATCTCTCTAAGGGGAGGAAGGGAATGTTGACTCAGACCATGAGAGGCCTGCGTCGGGCATTTTCATGCCTTACAAGGTGCAGATTGGAAGTCTGTGTGGGGCGCCACTCCTCGTACAGACACTAGAGCAATGTGTGGTGAAGTGCCCTGCTCAGGGACACAAAAACGCTGCCACAGCTGAGGCTCGAACTAGCGATCTTTAGATGTCTAGACCAACGCCTTAACCACTCGGCCACGTATCCCTCTAAACTGAGACTATTTATCCTATCTCTGTATTTCATGATTCTGTAAACTTCTATTAGGCTTCCTCTTGGCCTCTAATTCTCCAGAGAAAACAATCCAATTCATCCAACCTCTTCTGCACCCTCTCCAAAACCTCCAAATCCTTCCCATGGTGACCAGAGCTGCATATATTACTCCAAATGTGATCTATTAAAGCTTTATATAACAGCAACTTTTATACTCAGTGCCCTGACTGTTCAAGGAAAGCAGGCTGTGTGTTTTATTTACAACTCTATCCACTTGTGTTGTCACTTTCAAGGACTTAGGAGAAATATCAGAAGGCTAAGGAATCCCTTTCCCAGGCATCCTATTTGTACCTTGATGGTGTCGTGGAAGCAGTTAGGAAAAGGTTTACAGGCCTTATTTCAATAACAGGCAGGTTGTTTTATGAGAAACAGTCTGTACCTGCTGGAGTTCAGATGAATGACGATCACAGGGACATACAGCACAGAAACAGGTCCTTTGACCCAGCTGCTCCGGACCAACTAAGATACCGATTCAAACTAGTCCTACTTGCCTGAATTTGGCCTACATCCCTGCAAACTTTTGCTATCCATGTCCCTGTCCAAGTATCTGTAAAATGTTAACCAATTCTTCTGGCAGCTCATTCCATATACTGATCCCCTCAGGGTGAAAAGCTGTTCCTCGGGTTCCTTTGAAATTTATCCCCTCTCACCCTAAAACTTTGCCCACTGGTTCTTGAGTCCCAGTTCCTGGAAAAAGACTGCATGCATTCACACTTTCTATGCCCTGCCTAATTTTTACACTTCTATAACATCACCCTTCGTTGCCCTATGCTCCAGTGAAAAATGTCCTCACTTAACCAGTCTCTCTCAATAAGTCAGCCTCTCGAGTCTCTGTAATATCCCTGTGAATCTCTTCTATACTGCTGCGATGAGGCCACATTCAGGGTGGAGGAGTTACCCCTTATATTTCATCTGGGTAGCCCCCTACCTGATGGCATGATCATTGATTTCTCAAACTTCTGGTAATTGCACCCCCCCCCCCTTCACCATTTGCATTCCCAATTTCCCCTCTCGCCTTATCTCCTTACCTTCTCTCTGGTGATCCTCACCCTTCCCTTTTTTCCATGGCCTTCGACCCTCTCCTATCAGATTCCCCCTTCTCCAGCCCTTTATCTTTGAACTTCGTTAATGCTGCCGCAAGACAGCTAATTTCATGATATATGCCAGTGATATTAAAACTAATTCTGACTCTGAGATACAGCAGAGAAATAGGCCATTCAGCCCATTGAACTCATGTTAATCATCAAGATTTACACTACTCCTACATTAATCCCCATTTTGTTCTCCCCACATTCTCATCAATTCCCTCTGGATTCAGCCACTCACCTACACACTGGGAGCAATTTCCAGTGGCAAATTAACCCACCAACTTGCACGTTGTTGGGATGTAAGAGGTAACTGGATCAGCCCGGGAGAAACCGATGTGATCAGAAGGAGAGCGTGCAGACTCTATGCAGACAGAACCCGAGGCAAGGTCTCCAGTGCTGTGAGGCAGCAGGCCTTCCAAGGACTTGTGAGCAACTCAGTAAGGAAGTTCCCAGATGCTCATCTCTGTTTTTCTTGCCTGAACTAGTACTTACGGAACAAAATCTCAGTCTCAGTCTCAAGATTGTCAACAGCTGGTTTCAAACAGTGACTGAGGAACAGAAGCTTGTCCTTTGGTCATAGAATCAAAGGATTCAGTGAGACCTTGCCTGCAGAAAGACAAGAAAATCTGCAGATGCTAGAAATCCAAGCAACATACACAAAATACTAAAGGAACTCAGCAGGCCAGGCAACATCTATGGAAAAAAGTAAATTATATGGTACTGGAGTAACTAGGATCAGTATACTGGAACAGAACACAAACGCTGTTAGATTCGAGGATGAACTTTGGATTGGGATCAGGCACGGCAGCTGGCGGTTTGCAAGATCCTCATGAGCAACCTTGCTGGGGTTTGGCTTGCTGTGCACTGCCATCTAGTGGATCTATATGGACCTGCAATCTTTCACGGAGAACAAGAGACTGCAGTTGCTCGAATCCGGAGAAGCATGTGATCTGCCACAGGAGCTCAGCAAGTTAAGCAGTATCTGTAGTCTTGACGCAGGGCTTCAATTCAAAATGTCAACAAATCTGGTCTTCCCACGGATGCTATTGATCCTGCTGAGTTCATTCAGCAGATTGTCGTTGTAACATCTCATGTTCCACTTGAGCAGCTTAAATTAGTAAATTGGTTTATTATTATTACGTATCCTGAGGTGCTTTGTTTTGCCCTCTGTATGCATGGACCATTTCATCACATCAGTACATTGAGGTAGTACAAGGAAGAAGCGTTAACACAATGCAGAATAGAGTGTTACATTTACAGAAAGTGCAGCGCAGGCAGATAATAAGAGGCAAGTCCATAATGAGGTAGATTGTGAGGTCAAGAGTCCATCTCATTGTACAAGAACTCCATTCAAGAGCCACACAACACTGGGACATGAGCTGCCCTTGAGTCTGGCGGTATGTGTTTTCAGGCCCAGTGAGAGAGGATAAAGAGAGAAGATACGAAAGCCATTAAGCATGTATCATCAGGTTCATGGATAGATTCTATCTAGCTGTTGTAAGACTACAGAATGGACCTCTTGTATGCAACATCCCAATGATATAAACATTGTGGAAAAAAAAACAAACTGGTGGAGGAGCTCAGTGGGGTTGGGGGAATGGACAATCGACTCTTTAGGCCGAGGCCTCTCATGTGGACTGAAAAAAAGAGGGGAGATACCCAATATAAAGCGAGAGGGGAAGGGGCGGAGCAAAAATCAACAGGTGAAAGTTGAATCCATGAGAGCAAAGGTGATATGGAGATGGAGCAAGGAAGAGTGGGAATGACAACAGAGAGTGCGGGATGATTGGTGGAGGTAACAAGGGCTGCAGATGACGGAATACAATAGGAAAGGAGGATGGAGCACAAAACCAAATAAGGGAAAAAAGGAGGCCATTTGGGAGCCTGGGAGGAGTGCGTGGTGAAGGGTAGGTAGAGTATGTGGAGGAGGGGATAGGAACTGGGTGATAGGGGTTAGGGACTGAGCAGAAAGAACTGGGTAGATCAGAAGAAGAGAGAAAAGGGAAATGGGGGAACAGGTCACCTGAATTTCACCAGGACATGAAAAAGGGGAAAATAGAAATGGCTCCTCAGAATTTACATAAGTGGGCCAAGGAATTTTGGCCATAAGACTTGTACCATCCTTTATAAATAATACATGCACTCTTTTTCTTCCTGTGGAAACAAGAGGAAAGACAGTAAGTGGAACTAACACATTTTCTTATGAAATAAAGGATGCCAGGATATTGATGATAGTTACATAGAGCAGTACAGCCGAACCAATTAAATTAGTAAGCAACTGGCCAGCTAAAATAATCCCTTCCCCCTACACAGTGTCTGTATCCTTCCATCTACCTCACATTCATGGTTGATGGTCAATGGAGACATCTGATTTGCATATTTTGGCTTTTATCTCTCTTATAGCTAGCAGGGCACTCTGCTTAAATGGAAGGATGCTGTTCTGCCTACTCATGCTCAATGGTTACGTGATGTTATAGAAACATAGAAAAATAGAAAATCTGCAGCACAATACAGGCCCTTCGGCCCACAAAGCTGTGCTGAACATGTACTTACTTCAGAAATTAACGAGGGTTACACATAGCCCTATATTTTTCTAAGCTCCATGTACCTATTCCAGGAGTCTCTTAAAAGACCCTGTCGTATTCACCTCCACCACCATCGCTGGCAGCCCATTCGACGCACTCTCCACTCTCTGCGTAAAAAAACTTACCCCAGACATCTCCTCTGTACCTACTTCCAAGCACCTTAAAACTGTGCCCTCTTGTGTTAGCCATTTCAGCTCTGGGAAAAAGCCTCTGACTATCCACACAATCAATGCCTCTCATCATCTTATACACCTCTATCAGGTCACCTCTCATCCTCCACCACTCCAAGGAGAAAAGGCCAGTTCACTCAATCTATTCTCATAAAGCATGCTCCCCAATCCAGGCAACATCATTGTAAATCTCTTCTGCACCCTTTCTATAATTTCCATATCCTTCCTGTAGTGAGGTGACCAGAACTGAGCACAGTACTCCAAGTGTTATGTCATGCTTAAATTTAGAGAAGATCCGTTGTTCAGTTTTTGAATCAGCCAAGACTTTTATACATTGTGGGGACCATTTCTGAGTTATTTTCAAAACTTTTGATTTGTTGTAGTAGTACAGATGGTGACTAATAATATATTTTATTATGTGATCATGGTTTTTTCCCCCTTTTTCCTGCTTTTCCAAACAGCTCTGACTTTGGTAGTGGGTTTAGATTTTTTTCTGTATAATAAAATTATTATATTTCAATAATATGATTTAATTTAATTTTTATGAATACAAGGTTTTGTGATTGTAACTGTATTTTTAATACAATGTATTTGGTACTATTTTATTTTTTTTCTTTTGACTTATAATATGTATCTTCTTGTACTCTGTATTCTTCTATGCAAAAACTAATAAAAATATTGAAAGAGATGGCCAATGGACCACAGAGCCTATTTCTGTGTTCTGTCACTCTTCAGCTCTCTGACATTTGGCCCAAACAGTCTGTGCTGGTGCTTCCACTCCACTCCAGCCTCCTCCAATAACTTATCATTCTAATCCATCAGTGTAACACTCTCTTCTTATCTCTGCCAAAGAAAATTGAATTTCTTCCAAATCCCCTCTGACTTCTTAGTGACTGTCTTATATTCATTTGTTTCCTCACAAGTCACAGAGCCACACTGAACATAGAGTTTTCAGCCCATCAAGTCTACACTGACCATAATGCTTTAATTTACACTCATCTCTTCTCCTATTCTCCCCACACTCTCATCTACTCCACCCAGAGTCTACCAATCACACACAAGGGACAATTCACTTGGCCAGTGAACCTACCAAACCACATGGCCTTGGGACGTGGAAGGAAACTTAAGCACCTGAGGGAAACCCATACAGTCAAAGGGAGAATGTGCAAACTCCACATAGACATCATCATAGGTCAGGATTGAACTTGGGTGACTGGAGTCAAGAGGAAGCCTTTCTACTAACTGTTCCATTGTGCCAATGTTTCTACTCTCTACATTCACTCCATCACAAACTTCCATCCTTCTGTAGACTTCCATAAGGTAACCCTTCAACTTTTCCTGATATAAGCATCCTCAGAGTTCACTGCATTTTGGAATAGTATGTCATGATTTATTAAGAGAAGTTAATAGACCATATCTGGGTCAGAGAAAAACCGAGAGTGCTCTCCTCAAATTAGTTGAACAAAGATCACCAGAAGCCTGGCAAGGCAAAAAAAGTAGCACTGAAATTTATTTTAGCCTCCTGGGCTAATGTTTTCACAGTAACATGATATCTTGCTGTTGAGTTGTGATCATGAAGTTTAACTTGAGAACTGTGTTTCACTTAGCTTTATTATAACAGAGGTATTTGCTTAACATACACCAGTAAAAGTTCCACATGTCTATCCGTGCATCAGAGTTGCCCAAGGCGGCATTTACAACATTTAGAAATTTGAGCAGCAGATCTTTAAACAATGATTGCTCTTTACATGGTGTCAACCATTCTGAATTGTTATGTATTTGGGCGTGCGTCTGATCACTCCTGAGAGATTGATGTTTCCACTTCTGGGCACCATATTTTGGGAAGTGTGTCTAACATTAGAGAGGGTACAGAGGAGTTTTACTGGAATTGTAGCAGAAATGAGAGCAGAGAAAATAGAATTATTATCCTCAGAGAAGGAAAAAGTTGCATTCACTCCATTTGGCTATAGTCTCCTCCAGCTCCAACACTTGGCAGGTACATAACAGCACTTCAAGTGCAGCTTCTTAATATTCCCCTAGGTAATTGCACCATATTTCATAAGAAGATTTTGTGTTAGTTCCATTTACTGTCTTTCCTACTGTGTCCACAAAAAAGAACAGGAGTATAAGCATTATTTGAAGGGATGGTCCAAGTCTTTTGGCCAAAATTCCTTGGCCCATTTATGTAAGTTCTGAGAAGCCATTTCTCTTTTTCCTTTCTTTATGTGTTGGTCTTGGACTGGTTTAATTGAATTTATTTCTCTGAAAGTCATGCAGCCACATCAGCAACATCCTCCGAATGGACAGAGCTATTTTGCAAGGATTAAAGTTATATATTATGCCATTGGTTTTTTTTTTGGTATAGTTACCCTCCACTTAGTAATCAATTGCTTGCTGTATTGAGTAGTGCTTATCCTCTATCTTAGAAATACACTTATTGCAGATAATGAAATGTTTTCAAGTTTTTATAAATCAAGCATTCCCTCAACAGCTTCCTTTAACAATTCTAAAGGAAATCCATTGTCAGAATTTCAATGGGTCCCGTGTAGATGAATTGAGCTTTTGATGAATCAAACATAACAGAAGCAGGAACTTCAGCCCATCAAATGTCTACTGACCATCTAGGGCCCATTTATGTTAAGATTTTGGTAATCCAATCCCCCCTATATTCCCATCAGCTCTCCTCAGGCTCTACCACTCACCTATACACCAGGTGAGGATCGAACCCAGGTCATTGGAGTTATGAGATAATAGCTCTACCAGTTGAGATCTTTTTCAATGTGTGCAAATTGTTCAATGAATCAAGCTTCAAGAGTGTGTCTTGCTCCTTTGAAGGGGGTCTTATTCAGAGAAAAGCCTTTACTTCTCAAGAACTGACACCTGGGAATCAAGCAAGTCAAGGAACTTGGTTAAGGGAATGTTATCTCAATATACAGTTGGAGTCACAATTTTACATACACCTTAGCCAAATACATTTAAACGCAGTTTTTTTACAATTCATGACATTTAGTCCTAGAAAACATTCCCTGTCTTAGGTCAGTTAGGATCACTACTTTATTTTAAGAATGTGAAATGTCAGAATATTAGTAGAGAGAATGATTTATTTCAGCTTTTATTTCTTTCATCACTTTCCCAGTGGGTCAGAAGTTTACATACACTTTGTTAGTATTTGGTAGCATTGCCTTTAAATTGTTTAACTTGGGTCAAGCATTTTGGGTAGCCTTCCACAAGCTTCTCACAGTAAGTTTGTTCCATTCCTCCAGACAGAACTGGTGTAACTGAGTCAGGTTTGTAGGCCTCCTTGCTCGCATGTGCTATTTCAGTTCTGCCCACAAATTTTCTATCAGATTTGTGTGGTTTGGAGGCTTGTGGGACTCAATGACCCAGCGAACAATGTTGGCTAGAGTCAGAAGGGCCTCAACTGGCCTGCTGAGTTCCTCCAGAATTTTGTGTGTGTTGCTTGGATTTCCAGCATTTGCAGATTTTCTCTTGCTTGTAGAGTCAGAGTTTTATACTTTGGCTCTTGGTAGGGTAACTCATGTCAAACAAGTCAAAGGATAGAGGACAGAGTAAGAAAGGGCCACCAGTCCTCCAGGTTTGGGGGTTCATCTCAGGGCTAACAGCCCTGACTGGTAAATCAAAATTGTTATGGAAACAGCAACGAATCCTTCTATATTTGAGTGCATCGGTATTCCTGGATCTCCACTGGGGACTTGCATGTCTGCCAGAAGTGAAAATCAAGAGGAAACTACTGACATGATGAAGGAAGCCCTAAACATCACAAGAGATGGAGAACCTTCATTGCTGCCCTCAATGCCAGAGGCATAATGGGCAGTAAGTAAGTAAGTTAGCCTAAATGGCACATTAGTGCCATTATAAAAAGGACATGGCAGTGCCTCTACTTTCTTGGAAGCTTGCAGAGATTTGGCATGTTGTCTAAATCCTTGATAACCTTCTGTAGCATAGTGGAGAGTATCCTTACTGGTTGAGTCACCGCCTGGTATGAAAACTCAATGCCTAGATTGGAAAAGCCTGCAAACAGTAGTGATGTTAAATGCAAGACATTCTGCAGATACTAGAAATCCAGAGCAGCGCACACAATATCCCGGAGGAGCTCAGTGGGTCAGGCAGCATCTGTAGAAATGAATAAACAGTCAAGGCTTTGGGCTGAGACCCTTCTTAAGGACTAAAAGGAGGGAGGAAGGCAGCAGAATAGAAAGGTGGAGGGAGAGGAAGGAGGATAACTAGAAAGAGATCGGTGAAGCCAGGTGGATGGGAAAGGTAAAGGGCTGAAGAGGAAGGGACCTGATACGAGAAGTGAGTGGACCATAGGAGAAAGGGAAGAAGGAGAGGTGTCGGGGGAAACGATAGGGAGGTGAGGAGAGGTAAGAGGTCAGAGTGGGGATTAGAAGAAGAGGGAAGGGGGAGAGAAAAATATTATTGAAAAGAGAAATTGATCTTCATGCCATCAGGTTGAAGGCTACCTAGACGGACTATGAGGTGCTTCTCCTCCAAGTGGCATCATCATGGTAGAAGAGGAGGCAATGGACCATCATGATGGAATGGGAATGGGAATAGGAATTAAGATGGTTGGCCATCATGACATTCTGCTTTTGGTGGATGGAGGGGAGGTGTAGCTGGATCCTGGACTTCCTGTCAGATCGCCAGCAGGTGGTAAGAGTGGGCTCCCTCACCACTGCCCCTCTGACCCTCAACACAGGAACCACTCAGGACTGTGTACTAAGCCCCTCCTTTACTCTCTGTATACCCATGTCTGTGTCGCCACTCACAGCTCCAATCTGCTAATTAAATTTGCTGATGACACTACACTGATTGGCCTAATCTCAAATAATAACAAGGCAGCCTACAGAGAGGAAGTCAGCACCCTGACAAAGTGATGTCAAGAAAACAACCTCTCCCTCAACGTCGCAAGAACAAAGGAGCTGGTTGTGGACTACAGGAGGAATGGAGACAGGCTAACCCCTATAGACATCAATGGATCTGGGGTTGAGAGGGTGAACAGCTTTAAATTCCTGAGCATAATCACTGAGGATCTCACCTGGTCTGTACGTACTGGCTGTGTGGTGAAAAAGGCACAACAACACCTCTCTCACCTCAGACAGTTGAAGAAGTTTGGTATGTCCCCCCAGATTCTAAGAACTTTCTATAAGGGCATGATTGAGAGCATCCTGACTGGTTGCATCACTGCCTGGTATGGGAACTGTACTTCCCTCAATCGCAGGACTCTGCAAAGAGTGGTGCGGACAGCCCAGCACATCTGTAGATGTGAACTTCCCACTACTCAGAACATTTACAAAGACAGGTGTGTAAAAAGGGCCTGAAGGATCATTGGAGACCCGAGTCACCCCAACCACAAACTGTTCCAGCTGTTACCGTCCGGGAAACTGTACTGCAGCATAAAAGCCAGGACCAGCAGGCTCCGGGACAGCTTCTTCCACCAGGCCATCAGACTGATTAATTCATGCTGACAAAACTGTATTTTTATGTTCTATATTGATTATCATGTTGTACATAATATTTGTTATAAATTACTATAATGGCACATTGCACACTCGAATGGAGATGTGAGGTAAAGTTGTTTACTCCTTGTGTATATGAAGGATGTAAGTAATAAAGTCAATTCAATTCAATTCAATGTACAAAGCAGTCCCCCAATTTACGATGGGTGTCACCAGTGTAGATGAGGCCACATTGGGAGGACTGATACAATAGAAAACCCTAACAGATTCATAGGTTTGTCTCACCTGTAAGGACTGTTTGGGGCACTGAATAGAGAAGAGGGAGGTGTAGCACTTTGGCCATCTGCAAGGATAAGTGCCTGGGTGAGATTTATGGGGAGGAACAAATGGACAAGAGAGTCACAGTGGGAGAGATCCCTGCGGAAGCAGAAGAGTGGAGGGTGGGTGCTCGTTAGGTAAAGATGTCTTTAGTGGTAGGATCCCTTTGGAGATGGCGGAAATTGTAGCCAAAGGAATGTTGGATGGTAAGGCTCATGGGGTGGTAGATAAGGACAAGAGGGATGGCTTGGAACATGGACTGTTCTACGTAGCCAATAAAAAGGCAGGCATAGCTGGGGGACCAAGCAGGTGCCCATGGCTACCCCTTGAGTCTGGAGAAATTAGGAAGAGCTGAGGGTGAGGATCAGTTCTGCCAGATGGAGGAGGGTGGTGGTTGAAGAGAACTGGTTTGTTCTTTTGTTGAGAACGAAGTGGAGAGCTCTAAGGCCTACTTGAAGTGGAATTTGAACTGTATAGGGACTGGACAGTTGTGGTGAAAATGAGGCTGCCAAAGCCAGGGAATTAACAGTTGTTGAGGAGTCAGGGCCAGGGAGTTAGAATTTTTTGAGGATGACCAGGGAATTGAAAGTTGTTGAGAAAGACTAGTAGTAGTGGATACAGCCCAGTCCATCACATGAAAAGTCCTCCCCACCACTGAACAAATCAACAAGGAGCTCTGCCACAAGAAAGCAGCATCCATCACCAAGATTATGTTCTTTACTCGCTAATACCATCGGACAGGAGGCACAGGAGCTTTAGTCCCTACACCACCAGGTTCAGGAACAGTTATTACCCTTCAGCCATTAGGCTCCTGAACGAGTGAGGATAACTTCACTCACTTCAACACTGCACTAATTCCACACCAAAATACTCACTTTCAAGAAATCTACAATCATGTTTTCAGCATTGTTTATTTATTTATTCATTCATTCATTCATTCGCCCATCTATTTATTTATTATTTATTTACCTATCTACACATCTATTTATTCATTTGTTTGTTTATTTGTTCATTCCATTTATTCAATCATCTTCAAACTGGTAAAACCCAAGGTGCGGGCAGATCCAAGCACACACATTTCTCAATGGCTTGGAACTTTCAGACTACTCTAGTGGTGTTTAGTATCATGGCTTTCTGAAGATTTACATCCATACTGCTATGAAGGGCTAATTGTATAATGCTGTTGTGCAGTGACATTGGGATAATACCAGTTGTTGATATCACTATTGCGACAATGTATACCCTATTCATTTTCCATAGTCTTTGAATTTCATTTTTTAATTCATCATATTTCTGATGTTTTTCACTTATTGATTTCTCTATGTCATGTGTCTCTGGAATGGCTATATCTATTAAATAAGTTATTTTGCTGGTTTATCCAGATGTTTATTATAGATTGTCCTATCTGTAATAATGGAATGGTTGTAATATAATTTGTAGGACTCTGATTCTAAAACTGGATCATGCTTTCACTTATGGCATGGTGCCTTTTATGAGTTTGTATTTTAAAGCAAGATTTTGATGAATGATGTTTGCCACTTGATTTTGCCTGTGTAAGTAATCAGATTACATTAAACTGCTGTAGGATCCTGTAATATGTTGGATTGTTTTTCATTTCTCTTTGCATCTTCTGCATTTATTGTCTTGAATTTATTGGTCTTTTATTATGTATTTTTTGGTAATTTTTTTCTGTGTTAACCACCTGGTCCTGTGCTGCCACAAGGAACCCCTCTGTTTCAGGGGAGAGGTCTCCAACTCTGAATCAAATGTTTGATGCTTCTTTGCCAACTTCTAGTCTGCTCAGATCATGGGTTTGTCTTCTATGGAGGGTCGTACTCTTCCATTTGTTAACTTTTTCTTCTGTAGTGATAATTTCTTCATTTTTCTGGGTTGTGCATTCATTTAAGTGGTGTGTACTTCTGATCAGAATTGCATATGCTTACAAGCAGTGCTGAATCCTGTTTTTCTTGCTGAAAATGTAGCATATCTTTTGAAGTTAAATCTGACTATTGTGTATCTTTTTTATGTCTGTTATTCCTCTTGGTGGAGTACAGATAAGTCTCTTCCAAAGGCGGTGTAAGGCACTCCATTCTATCAGCTAACCTGCAGGTCACCCTTGGGCAAGGTGGAGCACCTGCTTAACCACCCCCCCACCCCCACCCCGAGCATGGTCACAAGTAGCCATGGAAGCAGATGGTAGATGGTCGTATGAGCAGCTGGTGCATAGCACAAGTCTTGGCTATGCGACCGCTGACGCCAGGCAGACAATCTCTGAAGAGTATTGATAATGGTTGGGGGTCACCTGTCTTGTAAAGACATTGCTCAGAAGAAGGCAATGTAAATCATTTCTGTAGAAGAATTTTCCATTATGGTCATGGAAAGAATATGATCAGCCACATCATACAACATGGCACATAATGAACAAACAATTCCTCTTCGTCCTTCTGTTCTATGAAGTGGATTCAAAGGTACATTGTGTTTTCTAAAATTTGTCAATTGAGTTCTTATTTTCTTTGTAAAATTTCCAGGTTGGTTTCCAAGAATATTATGCCAAAAGAATACATTAATATGGATATAGCAAAAGTGTTTATTGCCTTTGTTATATTTTTACTGTTGAGCTCTGTTTGAAAGATTTTCTTAAGCCTTGAAGTAAATTCTGTCAAAAGGTTTTGCTTTATTGCACTATGATCTATTTTCTTTGCTTGTTGATATCCCAGTTACTCATATGTTTTATATTCATCTATCAGTAGTATTGTTTCCTGCTGCTCTGTTTTAGCTCTATTGCACTTTTCTTTATGTTTATCTAGTCCAAAGTTCATGTTTACATCTTTAGAAAATAGTTCTACTATTTGAATTAAATTGCTTTAACTTTCCTGATGAAAGTGCATAATTTCAAATCATCCATGTGCAGAAGATATGTCAAGATATAATTCATTTGGATGTCTTGGATTTGATACCTTTTTTATGTCCAATTCAGTAAATTAGAGAGTGGGGTTAAAGCCAGATACAATCACAGTGGCTTGGAAAGTTGCCCTGGAAAATGCCTCGGTTTATTTTGATAACAATGGTTGTTAATAGATAGGGTGTAGCTTATATATATTAAGAATTTCTATTAACCATGAGTATAGGACAGAATCAATGCTTTTAGGTAATCAATATAACAAAATGAGAGACTTCTGTTTTTCTGCCAGGCTTGAGTTAGAATTGCAGAATGTAGTATCAGTTGTTCTTTACATCCTTTCATACCCTTATGACATCCTTTCTGCTCTTTTGTAAGTATATTGTGGTTATCTAAGTGAGTGGGTGATTAGTTGCAAGATACATGATGTTACAATTTCAATAATAGTTAGTAAATAGTAATAGGATATTTTGATGGGCCATTTAGATAAGAGATATGTATTACCTTCTGGTAAAAATTCAGGTACTTTTTTCAGGATTTTTAAGAAAGTTGATGATGTGCATTAGTAGGTGCTGATGAATGCAAGTAAATGTTTATACCAGTGATTATGAATATTATCACTTCCAGTAGTTTTCCAGTTGTGGGTATTTTCTATAACCTCATTCAGCATATCCATTGTAACTTTGGGTATTTGGATTTATTCAATCATTTGTGTGCATTCTGTTTCCTCTATAATCCACTTGAACATGTATCACTCTGTTTGAGCAGATACTAGACCAAAAGTTCATTATCTCTTTGTTGGTAATTCTGTGTTGGTGTTGGTGATATTTTAGTGTGTTGAATTTAGTTTCAATGTCCATCATAAAGCTTTTTCTTTGTTTCTGAGCAGATAATTCTCTTCTTCTTTTGGTGAATTTCATGTATCTATTCTGTCTGGATTTGTATGCATCAAGCTTTTGTCTTAGTGTATAAACTTGACTGTGTTTTTGTTAGGCTGATCGAATCTTGTATGGACCTTATATTTCCTTAATATTTCCTTAGCTTTTCTCTTAACTTTCTTGCTTGAGTTATCCTTTCTATACTTCATTAGATGGGCTATTTCTGCTCTTAAGGTTTCAATGTTGTTTTTTAATCTCTTCTGCCATTTTGATGTTCTAATTTCCTTACTAAGTTTTGAGTTTCTATCAATAAGAGTATCTATTTTGGAGCTATTGCATCGCACTGCTGTTAACTCTGCACAGTATGTTACTGTGTGTAGTGCTTCAAATATTTCAAGTTTTCCTATTGTAAATGTTTTGGTGATATAGAGTTGTCGAGAGTATTAATAATTTTTTGTAAATTTTAATGACGTATTTTGTTTTGGTATGCAGGGTCTTTTTATTGAGTCAATGCCCATATATTCTGTTAGTGTGGTGTTAAATATTAGGATAATTTTGTCTGTAAGCTCAGCTTCGTCATCAGCATTCTGCGGAGTCTCTGGAACTGTGTTTTTGTTAACGTCCGAATGTGAAGCAGTTGAAGTAATTGTATTTTCATCTGCGCCTCGCTGTGTTGCCCCTTCATTATTTTCTTGCGTAATATTGTTGTGGTCTTTCGGTTGGTTTCTTTCTAGCTCTTGTGCAACTTCATGTTTTATTTGGTTTAACATGTCTATAGGGATTAAGTTGTTTTTTACTAGAGCACTTCAGTGATCTGATATTTGTCACGCATTTACTTGCAAGGAGGGGTATTGCGCTATAAACTGAAGTAGTTTGTCCCTGTATCCTGTCATATCAGTCTAAAGTTCCATTACTCAATAATATATACACGTTATAAATGTGTTTACTTCTAATGACCATTTCATGCGTGTCTTTTTTCTTGTAACTGCTTCAGTGGTCTCAGATGTCAGTAAGAAACCCCTGAGAAACGCCAGCATCAGTCGCAATCTGTGGTGCTGATGGGCTACTTTGAATGCTGGCGGTATCTCTTCCGGGTTTCCCAGTGGCTGCTGCCTATTCAGCTGTGCCTCTAATGGTTCGCTTACTGCCATGCCCATTGCTAGCCCCGGGCAGTGGCCATATCAGTCTGTTCCGTAGACATCTCTCCATTTCTAAAGTGAAGGGTATTGTCCTTTATACCTACAGTCAGGTTTAAGTTTCAACCATGGAGAACAGGCACGGACCAGAGCACCGACCGGGGTGGTGAGGGACGGTGGCCGCGGCTGATTTTACACCGGACGATGCCTTCTCCCTGTACCTTATGCCCCAGATTCCAGACCGTCCTGCAGAACCCAAAACCAAGCCCCGGCTCCTCATCTGTCCTCCCAGTCTGTGCGGCTGAGCAGCTCACCGTCCGACGAGACCTTCAAACGCTGCCTCCGGCTGCCGGAGGCCGGTGCTGTCGTCTTGTCCAGTCCATGGTGGTGCTGCTGCCTGGCCGCCCCTGGTTCCCTGGTTATATATTTTTTTTTATCTCTCAGCTTAAGCTGGTAAAACCTGAAGTAGGGTCATAGCCAACCACATTCATTTCTCAATTGCTGAGAACTTTTGGACTATTCTAGAGGTGTTTAGTATTGTGGCGTTCTGGAGATTTACATAGATATTACTGTGTAGCTCATATCGTTTAATGCTATTGTGTCCTGTCTTTGGGATGACACCAGTTGTAAGTGTTACTATTGGGACAATGTATACCTTGTTCATGTTCCAAAGTCTTTCAATTTCCTCTTTTAATTCAGCATGTTTCTGGTGCCTTTCACTTATTGATTTCTGTAAGTTATATGTGTTTGGAATGGGTGTATCTATTAAGTAAGTTTTTCTTGATTGTTTATCCTATATTATTATATCCGGACAGGTTGTTATGGATTGTCCTGTCTGTAATAATTGATCAGTCATAATATAATTTCTAGTATTCTGACTCTAAAACTGCATCAGGCTTGTATCTATAGTAAGGTATGATTGCTTTTATGAGTTTGCATTTTAAAGCAAGATGTTGATGAATGATGTTTGCTACTTGGTTATGCCTGCGTGAGTAATCAGGTTGTGTTAAACTGCTGCAGGTCTATTGTTTCTGTTTTTTCACACCATTTTCTACATTTATCATGCTGAACTTGTTGGTCTTTTATTATGTATTTTTGATAATTTTATTGTGTTAACCACCTGGTCCTATACTGCCACAAGGAACCGTTTTGTTTTTTGGAAGAGGTCTGCAGCTCCGAGACAGGCATTCGACACTTCCTTGTCGACATCTAGTCTGCTCAGATTGTGGGGATGTCTTCCTTGGAGGGTCATGGTCTTCCATTGGTTAACTTTTTCTTCGATAGTGATAATGTGTCTGGGTTGTGCATTCATTTAAGGTAAGCAGTGTGTACATAGTGAATTGCATAATAATATTATTATTATTTTGTATTTGCACAGTTTGCCTTTTATTGCACATTGTTCATTGTGCAATTCTCATTGACTGTATTGTGTTTCTTTGTTCCTATGGATGGTGCAAGAAAATGAAACCCAGAGTGACATATGGTGACATATATTACCTTGATAATAAATTTACTTTGAGTTTTGAACTTCAGAAGGTGTGGAAGATTTTAATTTCACCACAAATCATATAACCTCACTGTACGTGTGTCGGAACATTGGCAACGTGACCCTATTGTAAAACCTTGTTGCAACTATAAAAAATTGTGTATGGCTGCCAGGAATATAATTCAGAACTGTGACTTTGGAACATTGTAAGAATTATATTGACAGCTGACACACATATCAGCTGGGAGAGGAGCAAGAGAGGAAGCCTGTTTGCTCAGTTCAAGTGAGGAGTGAAATAATGTAAAACTAACATCAAAGAAGAAGCAACGATTAAATTGTTCACGGCAAGAGGGGCTCTCAACTATGGAAGTACTACATTCAAGAAGAATGCCCTGGTCGGATAGCAGATGTTGTTCCTCAGTCAGCTGATGTCCAAGACGATTGTAAGTATACATAGTGCTTGTCTTTGGAGGGATATAGAGAGGGAGAGGAGTGTGTTATCCTATCAGCTGTTACATTAAGATTACTGTAATCTCCTGACCTTAAGTAAAAGTATTTCACCACAGGGTATGGAATTCTGGTCTTTTGCCATGAACACATTAATTAGGAGCAAAGGAAGTGCTGGATGCAGGGAATGGGGCAGTATTGATGAGGTGCAGTTTAAATTTGTTGCCGTGGTTGTGTAATGGCTTCTGCAACGGTTTTACAGCTCGGGGCATTGGTGTTCAGAGTTCAATCCCAGAAGCCCCTATAAGGGGTCTATACGTCCTCCCCGTGGGTCCTCCCGTTTCCTCCCACAGTCTAAAGACATACCAGACAGGTGAATTGGTCATTGTAAATTGTCCCACGATTAGGTTAGGGTTAAATTTGGATGCTGGGCAGAGCAGCTCAAAGGGCCAAAGGGCCTGTTCTGCGTTAAATAAAATAAATAAATTGGTATCATGTTCAGCACAGATATTGAGGGCTGAATGGCCTACTCTTGTAATTCTTCTGTGTACTAATGGCTTCGAGCTCTGCCTCAAATGCAGCCTGATCTGCTGATCACTTCCATTATTTTCTGTTTATCCACATTTGTCCTATTAATCCACATTGATCCACTTTTGCTAGTTATCTGCCCATCTGTAATGCCTTCCTGTAAATAGTTGTCAGAGGGTGGTAAGTCTATGGAATTTGTTGCCACGAGCGGCTGTGTCATTGGGTGCAAGTCATTGGGTTCATTTAAGGCAGAGATAGACAGGTTCTTGATTAGCCAGGGCATGGGGAGAAGGCAGGGGAGTGGGGATGACTGGAAGAATTGGATCAGCCATGACTGAATGGCAGAGTAGAGTCGATGGACCGAATGGCCTACTTCTGCTCCTATCTCTTATGGTCTTACGTTATCCTTCTCAGTCCTGACCATTTATCCTATCCAGTAGTGACTGCAAATTTGAAAATTTTGCTCTTAATTTCAAGGGCTAAGTTGTCCATGTGAGTTGCCAGTATAAAAGTGGTCTTTGCTCTGATCCATGTAGAAGAACTTGGAACATGGGACAGTGCAGCACAGGAACGGACCCTTTGGCACATGATGTTGTAATCTGCTGATACCTAATCACATTAATCCCTGTTTGCACATGGTCCATCATCATGCACTGCATTTGACCAAATGATCAACCACCCCTCTGCAGGCAGCTGACAATTAATTCTGCAGAATTCCCTTATTCTGCCATCTCTTGCTTTATTTATTAGTCTTTTATGGGGAAGTATAATTAATACCAAAGTTGTAAACAAATTATATCAACTGCATTATATTCATCTATTCAACAAAATGTGTCAAACCTACTGAAATCCATGCTGACTATAAATTATGACTTTTCATTCCTGAATGTGATTTTTGTTCTCTCAGACAACAAAGGATTCTATTATTTTGTTCAGTAACCAATGTTATGCCACTTGTTGAAATTCCCTGTACTCGTTGTACCGTCCTTAAATACAGCTACTAAATTAACCATCCTTAACCACATCTTTTCCTAATGTGGTGGTAGAGGACAAGCATATAGTTAATTTAATGTCTGGGTAGCACTGAATTTACTTTCTTCCCTGTATTTTTAAAAAAAATGCACCATTGCAATCCATCTACACCTGAGGTTTTTTCTTTATAAACTTTGGTTGTTCTATTTAATATATCCATTGCATGCACTTATTGCATAATAATGAGAAATCAAATATTATGTGCACCTGTTCCAGCTCTTCAGTGAATATCAAAGCAAGAAGATTACTTAATATTTTTGAAATTTCCCTGTTCTTAACCAGTGTTGTCCTTCAAGCCTTTAATGGGCCTAATCCAATTCCATCTTTGATTTTTATTGATAAGTATTATTGCAGAGTATTTAGAGACACAATGTTAGAACCTGGAGCAACAAGTGAACTAGTGGAAGAATTCAGCAGGTCAAACAGAATCTGTGGAGGTGAAAGGATGGCCAATGTTTCAGGTTGAGACCCTGTGAAAGGATTGGATGCTTTAAATTTCTTGATAGTTTAATTTCATAGATCCTCGTTGCTTTCCTTATTGTTCCCTTCACTTCTATTTAAAACCCTTTGTACACTGACTTAACGTGCTCTCTGCTTTTGACATGGAGTCACAGATTTGTACAGCACAGAAATGGGCACTTCAGCCCAGTGGGTGCATGCTGACATTTTGTGCCTGTCTATGCTAACCTCATTTGCTGCATTAGGGCCCTATCCGTCTATATCTTAAGATATGGCTCTTTCCTTGGCCTCAAATCGTTCCCTTAAACCTTTACTAATCCACGGAATGTCCAGTTTGTTCTCTCAACAGAATGTACTTGTTTTTTGTTCTCTGTTGAAGACCATCTTAAATATTGCAGCAATGAAGATTGAGAAGATTGTAAAGACAGTCATATAGTGGTGCAGTTGACAGAGCCACTGCCTCATACCTCCAGCGACTTGGGTTCAGTCCTGATCTCTGGTGCTGTCAGTGAGTTTGCACTTTCTCCCTGTGACCACATGGGCTTCTTTGAGTGCTCCAGGTCCCTTCCACATCCCAAAGGTTGGCAAGTTGGTTGACTGACTAGTATAGGCGGTCAACTGGTGGGAGTAGTGTGCATCTAAGAGAGAGGAGGTTGCAGGGAAATGAATGGGGAAATAGAGTTGATAGAATTAATTTGTGAGCCGAATGGCCTCTTTCTACGTCATGAAGAAGTATAAAGGATTGGAAATATTAACATATAAGAACAGCTGGAGTAGTAACACAACCATGCTTAATCCTGAAAGTATCCTGATGGGTTGCATATCAGTGGCATGAGTCCTGCGGGCCTCTGCAGCCTGTCATAGATCGTTGATCTTCCAGGTATCTCGAGCAGCTGTATTTACTAACTGTTATCTTAACTAGAGCCATTAAGCCTTTGTGCTTTCTGTTTAATCTTGTCATGTGAATAGTGACTGACATGTTTCACAGAGTCCATGATTAACTAAAAGGGTCTCCAGTTTGCTCTTCAGTGGAGTCCAACTGTGCTTTAGAGAATAATTTGTCTTGTGGTGTCGCTCAGTCATCCCTCCGAGGCTCTGTTGGTATTCCGGTGCCTAACCTCTTGTTTCCGTCTCTTCATGAGGATTTGGCCGCTCCTCCACTCCTGGGTCAAATCGTGAGCTTGCCGTCCGCCACCCTTGGATTGAGCCGGTGCCAGTAACCACCATGAAAGAGAGAGACCACTAGAGTCCAGTCCTCCAAGTGCACACTGTGACAATCAGCTGGATCGGCAACTACTCTGTACTGACAAAACCTGCAGAGAGGGGTAAACCCTGCCCTGTCCATCACCGGCTTATTACCTCCATCCTGGGCATCTTCATGGTGTGTTGGTGATAGTGTTGTCAAACATGCCTGCTACCGTAGCCATCCCTCTTCCTCTCTTCTACCTCCTATCAGAAGATACAGGAGCTTGAAAGCTTGTCAACCAGACTTAAGAAGAACTTCTTCCCGACTGCTGTCAGACTTCTGAACCAATCACCTTGTTCACATCTTCTGCACAGTGGTGCTACCACAGTTCTGAACCCCTAACTCTACCTTGTCTGTTATTGTCACTTCAGCATTTCCATTTGCATCACTTCAGTTTGCACCAATATATTTGTACCATTCTATTGTGTCAAGGGCTGTTGCTGTATTTATTGTCATATTTATTATCACAATGTTTACACTGTTAACTTCAAACAGGCAAGGAATTTCACATTGGTCTATATGGCGGAGTGGAGTTACATCTCTACCAAAGGATCAGGTGGCGGATGGTTGTATGTGCAGCTGGTGCATATCGCAAGTCCTGATTATGCAACCATTGATGTCAGACAGACAACCTCTGATAATGGCTGAGGTCACCCATCTTGTAAAGACATTGCCCGCAAGAAGGAAATGGCAAACCACTTCTGTAGAAAAAATAGCCAGGAAGAATCATGGTCATGGTTGGAGAAAAAAATAAGCAGATTAAAGACAGATAGAAGACCATGATTGCCCACATCATACAACACGGCACATAATGATTTTATTTACTTATTGAGACACGGTGAAGAATAGACCATTCCGGCGCTTCAAGCCACGCCGCCCAGCAACACCCGACTTAACCCTAGCCGATTCACAGGACAATTGACAATGCCCAATTAGCCTACCAACCGGTATATCCTTGGCTTCCAGTCAAGATGGTGGCAGCGAACAACAAACACCTCTTCCAGATCGTCAATCACTTCAGCTTTTCTACATCTTCTACTTACTCTTTTAATCTTTAATTTTGTTTTTGGAACTCTTGGAGACTGGAATTTACAGTCTGTAGTTCGATCGAGTGAGCTAGCACTCTGCTGTCCTTGAGAAAACTCCAGGAGAGAAACGTGAGCATGAGCTACCATGGCCAGAAGCTCAGAGATGAGTCGAACAGCTATGATCAACTACTCTTCTCGCTGGTTAAGGCATCGAGGAAGATTGCAACATCGAGGTAAATGCAGAGAAGATCGAGTGGTTCTCAAAAAGGCCGCTGGTTTGTGTCACTGCTCTCAGAGGGGCTGCTGGTTTGAGTCACTGCCCTCGAGAGGGGTCACTGGTTTGTATGGCTGCCCTTGGAGGGCTGCTGGTTTGGGTGGCTGCCTTCAGACAGGCCACTGGGTCCCAAAGCTGTCAGAGATGTTATCAAAATTCTGAGATTTATGGATTGGACTGTAGTTCACATTGGCCTCTTTCAGTTCTATGTTTTTTTAGTGCCCTCGCCCATATTTTTGTTGCGGATTGGCGGGCTGGGGGTTTGGGTGATCTGTTAGTTTTTGTGCGGGGGGAGGATTTGGGGTTTGCAAGTTTTTGTTTCTTTTTCTTTTCATCTGTGGGGGGGATTGATCTCTTTCTTTTCAACTACTTATGTGATTTTCTGTATTCTGTGGCTACCTGGAGAAGACAAGTTTCAGAGTTGTATTCTGCATACATACTTTGATAATAAAATGAACCTTTGAACCTTTTGGAGAAACCGGAGCACCTGAGGGAAATCCATGTGGTAATGGGGAGAGCGTTCAAACTCCTTGAAGACAGCAGCATGAATCGAACCCAGATCGCTGGTACTGTACAGTGTTGTGCTAACCACTACACTACCCTGCCACCCACAGAATGTTTTGTTTGATTAGGCGCTGGGCTATATACCTACAAAGCAATCGAGTTTTTATTTGAAAAGTGGTGATGATGTATATGAAAATACATTAATCTGAATCTGAATCACACTGAGATTAGTTTTGTGTTGGACCTGTGCTGCACGTCATATGGAGAAAACAATTGAAGCTAATAATATCATTTCTGAAGACAGTTCACTTTGAGGAGGAATCATCATTTGTCCCTTTTGGCTGATGGAGCCATGAGTGTTGGTGACGATCATAGTATTGATACTGCTCTTTAATTTTTTCTGGACTTTGTTGCTTGGGGAAGATCAATTAGAAGGGCAAATGGTACCTTGGCCTGTATTATTAGAAAATTTGGGTACGAGAGTGGAGATGGAGACACACGAGCCCGCAGGTACTGAAATCTAGAACAATACTTAGGTGCTGGAGGAACTCATTGGGTCAGGCAGCACATCGGGAAGGAAATGAATAAACACAAGAAACTCTGCAGATGCTGGAAATCCAAAGCAACACACACAAACTGCTGGAGGAACTCATCAGGTCAGGCAGCAACTATGGAAATGAGCAAACAGTCGATGTTTCAGGCCGGGACCCTTATACAGGACTGGAAAGGAAGGGGGAAGATGCCAGAATAAAAAGGTGAGAGTGGGGAAGGAGGATAGCTAGAAGGTGATAGGTGAAGCCAGGTGGGTGGGGAAGTTAAAGGGCTGGAGAAGAAGGAATCTGATAGGAGAGGAGAGTGGACCGTAAGAGAAAGGAAAGAAGGAGGGATACCAGGAGGAGGGGATAGGCATATGAAAAGGGTTAGAAGCCGGAGTGGGTAATAGAAGAGGACGGGAGGGGAAGGGGAAAAAGATACTGGGAAGGGAAGAGAAATCAATATTCAGGTTTGAAGGCTACCTATATTCCATCTGGGTATAAGTTGTTGCTCCTCCACCCTGAGGGTGGTCTCAATGTGGCAAAAGAGGAGGCCAAGGACCAACGTGTCAGAACAGGAATGAGAATCAGAATTAAAATGCTTGGCCACTAGGAAGTTCCAATTTTGACAGATGGAGAGGAGGAGCTCAGTGAAATGGTTTCCCGATTTATGACGGGTTTCACCATCGGGAGCTCCAGATACACTAGTCAACCCCAGCAGATTCGCGGGTGAAATGTTGCCTCACCTGTAAGGACTGTTTGGGGTCCTGAATGGAGGTGACAGGGGAAGAGAATGAACAGGTGTAGTAGTTCGGCCGCTTGCAGGGATAAGTGCCTGGACGGAGATTAGTGGGGAGGGATGAATTTGCAAAGGAATTACAGATCCCTGTGGAAAGCGAATAGTGGGAGGGGGAGCTAAAGACGTTTTTGGTGTTAGCATCCCTTTGGGGATGGCAGAAGTTGCGGAGGATGACGTGTTCTATGTGGAGGCTCATGCGGTGGTAAGTAGGAACAAAAGGAACTCAGGTCTAGACCTTTCCACTGAACTGAAAGATAGAGGAGTGCTAGCAAGTATAAAAAGGTGGAAGGAAGGGGTGGAGTGAGCACTAGAAGGTGATAAGTAGTCCCAAATGAGATGGGTAATAGGTATATAGAGGAGGGGAGAGGGGGAATAGTAGCAGATGGTAGTAGACATAAAGTGGAAGGGTTGAAGATGATGGAATCCATGTGATTTTTCCTCCAGGTTCTTCGGTTTCCTTCCACACTCCAAAGATGTACGGGTTAGTATTAGAATTAGAAGTTTATTTCTTACATCCAACTCACAATATGAGGGAGTAAAATTCTTTATGTTGTGCCTCCATCGCTATGTACAAGCAATAAGGAAGGGAAATATGGGAGGATAGTGCCCAAACACTAAGATTGTATACATAATTGTTTTGTATTAATGTACATATAGTTAGATACACAATCAGATCAGTGTACAGTCAGATACGCAATCAGATCAATGTACAGTCAGATACACATTCAGATCAGTGTGCAGTCAGATCAGTGTTTATTGATAAATCTGATGGCCTGCTGAAAGAAACTGTCCCATAGCCCATTGGTCCTGGCCTTAATGCTGTGGTACTGTTGACCAGATGGAAGGTGCTGAAACAGTTTGTGGTAGGGGTGGCTGGAATCCCTAATGATCCTTTGGGCCCTTTCTATACACCTGCTGCTCTAAGTGACTTGAGTAGAGGGAAGTTCACATCCACAGATGCAGTGGGCTGCCCGCACCACTCTCTGCAGTGCCCTGTAATTGAGAGTACTACAGTTCCCCTACCAGGCGATGACACAGCCAGTCAGGATGCTCTCAATGGTGCCCCTGTAGAAAGCTCTGAGGATTTGGGGACTCATGCTAAACTTCTTCAGCCATCTGAGCTGAAAGAGGTGCTGTTGTGAGCGTGCTATGTTGGTGCTAGAAGCATGACAACTTTGCAGACTGCTCCCAACTCAGCCTCGGACTGTGTTGGTTGTTGACACAAGCAGCACGTTTCTCTGTTTTGATTTACATAGGAAAAATAAAGCTAATCTTTAATCTTTTTGAATTTGATAGGAGAGGTAGTTGGAGCATGGAATAATGGAAGTGAGATGGGAAGGGCAGATGGGAACAGTGAGTGAGGGGAAACAATGAGGAAAAATAGCCAGGGGATGGGGGCTGAGGTGGGTGTACAAGGAACTGAGTAGATCAGAAGGGGAGTGAAAAGGAACTAAGAGACTTGGGCCTCAAGCTGCAGGATTGCTTGCTTTTCCGCCGCCGGTGGAGAAACGTCCAAACCACTGTGCTTCACCAGGGATGGTACAGCACAGTTGTGGTCAACTAAAAATTTCAATTGGACTGAGAGGTCTGGATTATATACGTATATATTTATCTGCTTGCATTTTTACTCATAATCTATATGTGAGGACTGGGCCTCTACGCCACGATATTGCCTAGCTGGCATCAGGCATCAGGAACGGTCGAGAGATGATCTCGATGGGCTGGGGAGTCTGGACTACATACCTACATATTCTGCGTCGTTGTATTTTTTTACCAATACTCTATATGGGTTTGTTGATTTGCATGTGTGAGGACTGACCATCAAGTCACGGGTGTCATTGGGGTTCTTTTATTCCATGAATGTGTTCTTGTGTGTGACTGTTCGGAATGTGTTCATCTTGACCCCATAGTGACACTGTCTTGTTTGGCTATATTCATGAGTATTCATGTATGGTTGAATGACAATTAAATTTGAATTGAATTGAATAACGTACCAGACTGGTCTCCCTACCTACTTGTGCTGCAGGGAGAGCAGTAAAGGTTCACCAGATTCATTGCTGGTGAGAATTCTCCTTTGAGTAGCGAACAAGCAGATTGGTTCCACCACACATCATAGTTCAGAAGAATAAAAGCTGATGTCACAGAAACGTGCACAACTTTCCAGGAGACATAAGGGACTATAGATGCCGGAACCCAAAGGAGCACATTGCCGGCTGGAGGAACTGCATAGGTAACGCAGCATCTGTAGAGGGAAATGGATAGTCGACATTTTGGGTTGATATCTTTCACCTGGACTTAACGGGCAGCACAGGGGTCGGAGATAGTGTAGGGGGGCTCTCTAGAAGTGATGAGATCTGTGATGAATGGGAGATAGTGACTTGATTGTTGGTGGGGTCAGTGTCAATGGGAGAAGAGCAGATGTCTGAAAACTACTGCTGACCCTCCACAAGATTAAGGTCAGACTACCAGATGACAAAAGCACTTTTGAGTGGTCTTCTGCCAAAATGCTGACTGTTCATTTCCTTCATCAGACTCTACCTCATTATTACTCAACATTTTGACATGGATTGTCAAGGTAGATGGAGGAATGGTGTTTCGCTTAGCATGAGAGGTCTCTATGCAAGAGTTTCAAGAAGTCAGTTATTTAGACCTAAAATAAGAAGAAGTCCCTCTGCTGTCCAGCAGGGATCTAGGAGTACAAGTACATAGTTTCCTGAAATTGGAGTCACAGCTAGAGGAGGTGGCGAAGAAGGCTGTTGGCATACTGGTCTTCATCAGCCAGGGCAATGATTATAGAAGTTGGGATGATAGTTTGCAGTTGCACAAGACCATGGTGAGGCTACATTTAGAATATTACGTCCAGGTTTGGTCAGCTCTCTATGGAAAAGATGGCATTAAATGGAAAGAATGTGGAGGAGATTCTGGAGAATTTTGCCAGGACTCGAGCGACTGAGTTCTGTAGAGAGGTTGAGCAGTTTAGGGCTTTTGCAATGGAGTATAGGAGAGTGAGGGGCAATTTCATAGAGGTACATAAATCCATGAGAGACATAGATAGCATGAATGCACACAATCTTCTTCCCAGTGCTGAGGAATCAAGAGCTAAAGGGCATAGGTTTAAGGTGAGAAGGAAGAGATTTAATAGCAACATGAGAGACTATGCAAGAAGTCCAGATACGACCTGCAGAAGACTATTTTAAAGGCAAAAAAACAATTCCAATTGAAGTTAAAGATGGAACTGGATGAACACCAGCTCTGGCAGGGTTTACTGGCCATCATGTCCTTCAAGATGAAACCTAAAATCATGAATAGCTGTGATGCTTCACCCCAAGGTGAGCTCAATGTCTTCTAAGCATGCTTTGAAAGGGAGAATAAACCTACACCTGCACAAATCCCTGCAGCATCTGATGACCCCTGTGATCTCTATCTCGGAGGACTATGTCAGAACCCTCCAATGGCATCAGGCCCTAATTCTGTTCCTGGTAGAACATTGAAAATTTGTGCCAATCTTCCACTGCTGCAGTTGGTAAAGGGTGATGTAGAACCTTGAGTGCTTGGGGCACAGGTGGTCTTGGCAATACAAAGCAATCCACATGTTATGGCTTTTGATTTATGGTGCTCTTCTACAGCTATTTGTTTTTTTTTGTTGGACCTTGGCCTTCAGATAGTTGGTAAACTGTTTGCTTTTCATCAAGAATCCTGGTTGCTAATCTCTCTCTCTGTCTCTCTCTCTCTCCTCTCTCTTTTTCTCATCTCTCTATCTCTTTCCCCCCCTTCACATGCCTTCTTTCTCTCTTACATCCTCTTTTTCTCTACTCTTCCTCTCTCTCTCTCTTTCAGTATCTCTCCCTCTCTCCTTCTCTCTCTCCCTCTCCCTCTAACATCCTTCTCTTTCCTTCCCATCTCTCTGTCTCTTTTTCTCTCCCTCTCCCCACCTCCACTTTTCCATCTTAGGCATTGCCTCAGGATCAAGGCTGACTCATTTCCGTAGAATTCATTTTCCGGTTTATGTGCTCTTTTAGCAAGCACACAAGTGACACTAACATCTTGACAGAGGGAGGACTGTGTCCGACTGTCCAATGGCAAGAGGTCCAAGGTGAATGGATACAGGCTAACCAAGTGAATGGACGTGCAGAAACATACAAACACAAACACACACATTAATCTCACACATATTCTAATGCACACAAACAGTGACAGGGACACACACACAGACACACACACACACACACACACACACACACACACACACACACACCACCCAGCACTCACCCCATACACACCACCCAGCACTCACCCCACACACACACACACCACACAATACTCACCACACATACACACACAAACACACAACAAACGCTGCTCAACACTCACCACATACACACAGACCACACAATGCACGTCACACAACACACACACACAGACACACACCACACAACACTCACCACACATACACACACACTCAACAAACACTGCTCAACACTCACCACACACACACAGACAACACACACGCACCAAACAATGCACATCACACAACACACACACTCAGACACACACAGACCACACACCCACACAAACACAGCTAACACACATGTACAGATGTAGAGACACAACCCCGGCCACTTTTCTTGTCTCCTCATCCCCCTTAAGCACCCACCACTCCTCCATTTTTCCTTACTGCTCCCTCAGTCTCCTCACTCTCTCAGCTCCCTAAAACCTCACTCACCTCCTTTACCTCTAGATTCCCCTTACTCCACCTACTCTGCCCCATTACCCCTGGCCAACCCCTACTGTCCAGCTGCCCGCATCTGTTGCTGAGTCTGTTCACTCTCCACTGAGCTCATCCTGACCACAATCACCCTACCCAGCTGTTGCACTCCAGAAGCCCTGACTCTGTCCCATAAAACTGCCCCTTCCCTTAGGCACTGAGCACTACTGGGTCCTCAATGGTCTCGCCTAGGCTGGAGTCCCTAGAACGGTCACAGAAAAGTTCCGGAAAATCCTCTGCTGCCAGACCAGTGCTGTCTGGTGCTGGCAGATGGTAGCTGCACCATAGTGAACTGTAGTGAACCACAATGATCAAGCATGGACACAAGGAGAGGCTTGCCATGCACTGCACACACCGCCTTGCGAGCTGCAGGCCGGAGGAGGAGCAGCAGGGCCATGCAGACCCTGGGGCGCATGCGGCCGAGCCTGCTGAGAGGAGCAAGTATAGAGAACGTGTCCTGCTTGGCACCCACCAGCTGCATTGTGGTGAGACTCGCTGATAGCAAGAGAAGCTGCAACATTCCTATGACTCTGTTTACATCACAAGGTGTTAACACCAACGTTGCACACCAATAATCAGCTGATGTGAACCCAGAAACGATCCAACTGTACAGACTGACGTTCACTCAGCAGAATACCTGAATGAATGCAGTCCTGCTCCAGTTACTATAATAGTGTGCTGTAACATTTCTGTATTTTATAATAGAGAACCTTGCTTAAGGAACTCAGGCCTCTGTCGAACATTTCCGGAGAGGAACTCCGCTCTGAGCATAGAAAAGTAACACTCTTCAGCCCACAACGTCTGTGCCAAACAGTAGGCCAAATTAAACTAAATCTGGAGACACACGAGCTTGCCAGATGCTAGAATCCAGTCCTGATGCAGTGTTTTGACCTAAAGTATTGACAGTTGCTATTCACCTGCAGATGCTGCTCAACCTGCTGAGTACCTCTATCAGATTGTTTGTTAAACTGAATCTCTTCTGCCTGCACTTAATCCCTATCCTTCCCTGAATATTGATGTGTCCATATAAAATCCTCTAAATCACCACCAATGTAAGTGCTTCTACTCCTGGTAGCCTGATCCAGACTCCCACCTCTCTCTGCGTAAAATAAAAAGCTTTTCATGCACATCTCCTTTAAACTTTCCTCCTCTGACCTTTAATGCATGTCTCAGGTACTTAACATTTCTACCATGAGAGAGAAAAAGAATTCTCCCTGTCTACCTTATCTATGCCTTACATAATTTTATAAACTTCTGTTGGATCTCCCCTCAGCCTCTGACACTCCAGAAAAATCAGTACAAGTTTGTCCAAACTTTCTTTATCAATCATACCCTCTAATCTGGGCAGCAACCTCTTCAGTACCCTTTCCAATGCTTCCACATCAGCAGGAACTTGGGTGCTCCTTTGAGAAATGATAGGAATTACCTCATTCTGCCCTGCAGCCTCTTCCTCAAAAGTCTCTGTTGCTTTGTGTTTCTCACTAGGGTTTGAGCCTCTAAGGCCTGATTCCTTTCTCTGAATGCTGTACAGCACAATGTCAACACATGCATGAAATTGAGTGAGGTTCCATTAGCCTTATTAACATCTTCAAGTACAGCACAGGAATCCACCCTTCAGGCTACCATGTCTGTGGCAAACACGATGGCGAATTAAAATAAATCCCTTCTGCCTGCATGTAGTCCATATGCCCCCATTCCCCGTACATTTGTCTATCAATCTAACAGCCTCTGAAATGCAAGTATCACATCTACCTCTACCAACTCGCCTGACAGCCCATTCCAGACACCTATCACTCTGTATTAAAAAATTGCTTAACACTTGTCCTTTAAACTTTCTCCATCTCATCTTAAATGCATGTAATCTAGAACAGGACATTCCTTCATTAGGGAGAAAAAGACTTTGACTGTCTACCTTGTTTAATTTATCCACACTATTGCTTCTGGATGTACACCATCTTAACATTACTACACCTTGGCCAGTAAAGACAACTCCATTGGACATTGGTGCTAACTACAGCCATATATGATTTGGAGTTTATTAGCAAATATGGATACAAATCACTCTCTGCATAGTTAGCACAGGGAGTAAAGATACTTCTTCACCTTGGTTCTTAACTACTATGAATTAAAATCAGGACATTACCAATAGCCTGTCCTAGCTAAGGTATGTTGATGCCACAGTTAAGAGAGCTCACCAGCACCTCTGCTTCTTCAGGAAGTTGAAGAAATTTGGCTTGACTGCTTTAATCCTCATCAATTTTTATTGATGTACCACAGAGAGCATCCCGTCCAGAGGCATCAGAGCTTGGCATGGCAGCTGCTCTGTGGCAGAGAATTGTGGACACAGCTCAGCACACCACAGACACCAGCCTCCCTCTGTGGACTCTGTCTATACTTCTCACTGTCTCGGTAAAACAGCCAGCATAATCAAAGAGCCCACCCACCCTGGACACCTCCCCCTCCCTTTAGGAAAAAGATACAAAAACCTGAAAGCACATACAACCAGGCTCAAGGACAGCTTCTACCCTGCTGTTATAAGACTATCGAACAGACCCCTAAAAATGTTAAGATGGACTCTTGACCTCAGTCTATCCCATTATGACCTTGCGTCTCATTGTCTACCTGCACTGTGTTTTGTCTGTAACTAACACTTCAGTCTGTTCTGTGTTACTGCCTACCGTGTGCTACCTCAATGCATTGTTGTAATAAATGTCATAGATGTACGAATGGTAAACAAGAAATGTTTTATACTGAAACTTGGTACATGTGAGAGTAATAAATAAATTTATCAATTTACCAATTAGAAACCATACAAAGTCAAGTCATGAAGAAATATGGCACTGAAACAGAGACTTTGGCCCAAGGGGTCCACACCAACCATAAGGCACTCATTTCGTACGGACTCTACTCTAACCTATTCTCTTCGCATTCCTGTCTATCCCACTCCCACCACCAGATTCTGCTACTCACCATTCATTACCAGTTAACCTACTGACCCACACGTCGTGGGCAGAAACCAGAGTTCTTGGAGGAAACCTGCAGAGTCACAGGGAGAACAAACAGACAGCACCCAAAGTCAGGATCAAACCCAGGTTTCCAACAGCATGAGGCTGCGGTTCTACCAGCTTTGCCACTGCATCATCCACTTAAAATGCAGGGAAGTTTCCATTTCATTGTACTAATACCCCTCGCAACAAAAACACTTTGGCAGTAAAAGAAGAAAGGTATAGGCACAAGCACCAAATCAGGTTATGGGGTGAGATGAAAGGGGGAATCTAAATAGAGAATGAGGTAGTCAATTAAGAGGTTTAAACACAAGGAAACTAGGTATAGCAATCCTCCTGACTGGGACTGTGCTTATCTTCCTGCTTCGATTTCTCTCTGTGCCACTTCAACTGGAACAGCCGCTCCATCACACCGCCACCCAGATTAAAGAGCAACGCCAGCCAGGCCAATCCCACGATGATCCAGAATCCAGCCAGGCTCCTGTAGATGGAGATGTAGTGCTTCTCCGGATCTGTGCCTGAAACGGAAATATTGGAGTTATCAGAAAAAGGTGTTGGAGGCGGAGGCAGAGGAGTTAAAAATCAACTCTAAACGGTGCAGATCTGAAACTTAAATAAAGGAAGTGGTGCTGGAACAGGTAGAAAGGAGAAGTCTTCATTCCTTGGAGCATCAGGATTTGAGGAGTAACCTTACAGAAGTGTTCCAAATTAGGAGAGGAGTAATGTACAACTGTCCTTTCCCCAGATAAGGGGAGTGTAGGAATAGGTGCATAGCTTTAGTGCGGGAGGGGAAGGATTTAAAAAGAACCTGAGTGGCATTGTTTTCATGCAGAAGATGGTGAGCAAAGGAATGAGCTGGCAGAGGAAGTGGCTGAGGCACCAATAGTATCATCTATGAAACACTTGGATAGATACATTGAGGGGTTCATTGGCAAAATGCAGGAAATTGGCACCGAGACTGGCATGGACTGGTTGGGTTACTAGACCAGAATCCATGCTGCATTGTATAGGAAGTCACTCTAAAGAGAGGCAGATTCTCAGAAGGGGATTTAAGACCTCGTTAATCAGTCCCCTTGAAATTCAGTTCCTGATCCGTGAGTGTGGCCTTTCTCTTTGCAGAAGCTGAGAATTGTGTATTTCCAATGCACTTGATCCCCACAGGAAATGCCCAGTGACACCACAAGCTCACTGAAGTGGGGGGGGGGGGGGAGACAAATGTACATGAAATATAGAGTTGTTTAAAGTAATGAATGTTTCAGATGAGACTGCAATAGGTTTGCCACTAACAGTGCAAGACTGGACAACACAGGAAGCAGCTATCTTCCCATTACTGTGGGCAATTGTAGCTCTCAACTGTTAGATGCCAGATATGTATATACATACACACACACACACATATATATATATATAGAGAGAGAGAGAGAGAGAGAGAGAGAGTAAGGGTGCCCAGATCTCTGTATAGTACAGTATTTGTCAATGTGGAGCAAAGAGCAAATTTGTAAACCTGACGGAAGCAAAGGATGTTGAGAATGGCAAGGGTAGGGCATCGCGGGAGGGGTGTTGGACAGGTGGCAGGGAAGGAGTGCATGTGGTGCAGGTACAGACAAACCCAGCTCTGAGACACCAGGCAATGTCATTTGATTCCAAACAATTGGTTTATTGATTACTACAGGATGTCTCTCTGGTGCATCCCCACTCCCTCCCCTCTCCTAACCATGATTGCCCTCTCCCTGCCCCCTTCCCACTCTCAGCTCACAATAGCAAACCCTATCAGAATCAGGTTTATCATCTCTCACATATGCTCTATCTATATACATTTGTACCCAAGACTTTTGCACAGAACTAGACTTACACAATGATCTATTTGTGCGACATACAAACAAAAGTTTTTCATTGTGTTTCTGTATACATGACAATAATAACACTGGACAAGAAAGACTTTGGTTCCTGAATACCTTTGCGTGCACCTTATGGATTTTGGGTTGCTGATCATGAAAATCACCATGAAATTTTTCTATCACCGCCTTTGTTTAAAATCACCTATATTTGTTATTTCAATTCATAATTCAGGTGAGAATAACTGATGCCAAGATTAAGGAAGGCATTTTAGTTGGTCCACAAACAGGTCATCAATGGCAGGCAATTTGAAGAACTTCTAGTGGGACTGGAGAAATCACCTGAAAGGCATTCAAGGATGTTGTTGAAAATTTTCTTGGCAACTGCAGAGCACCAAACTATGTGCAGCTGGTTGGCAATATGCTTCAAGCATACAAAACCATGAAGTGCAACATGTCACTAAAGACTCATTGTCTACACTCACATTTAGACTTCTTCCCTGCAAATCTTGGCGCTAGCAGTGATAAACATGGTGAAAGGTTTCACCAGGACATTGTGGTCATAGAGAAATGGTCTCAGGGCAACTGGAATCTATCCATGCTGGCTGATCATTGTTGGACACTTGAGCGAGAAGCCTCAGACACTGAGTACAACTGAAAATCATCAACAAAACATTTTTAACTTAGTTGAACTATTGCAAAGCATCAGCACCATTATGTAATTAAATGCATTATATTCAATAAAAAATAATTTCTTGTTTCTCCAAATTCCTACATGATCCAAATAGTCTGAAATTATATTTGTGGTCAGCATCAAGCGATCTATCATAAACAAAGAAAAAATTCTGAGGAAGCAATACTTTTGAAAAAAAATTGTTGTCCAGTGTAGTTCAATTATTGATTACTTCCTGCCTCATACAGAGACACAACGGAGAAACAAGCCCTTGAGCCCAATAAGCTCCTGACTACCATGAACTACCCATTTGCACTAATCTATATTAATTCCATTATTTACTCTTCCCACATTCTCATTGTCTCCCTCAGATTCTACGACACTAGGACAATTTACAGTAGCCAATTAACCCACAAATCTGCGTGGCCTCGGGATATGGAAGGAAATGGGAGCTCTCAGAGGAAGCCCGTCTGGTCACAGAAAGGGCATTGAGTGAACCTGCAACAACAGTCTCCCATTCAACATCAGCAAAGCTGACGAGCTGATCACTGACTTCAGGGAACAAGGTGAATACATAGCGGTGGAGAGAGCCAGCGATGTGAAATTCCTGGGCATCAACTTATCAGATGACCTGTCTTGGGCCCAGCACTTAGGTGGAATCATAAGGGAAGTGCGACAAGGTCTTTACTTTCTCAGGAGGTAAAGGCAGTTCAGTTTATTACTGAACACTCTGACAAACTTGTACAGATATACTGTTGAAAGTACCCTGACTAGTTATATCATGGTCTGATGCAGAAATTCGAATGGCGCAGGAACATGAAAAGTTGCAGAGAGTAGTGAACTCAGCTCAATACATTATGGGCACATCCCTCCCCACCATCCACAAGAGACATGACCCCAAGAAGGCAATTATACATCATCAAAGATGCCCACCATCTGGGCCATGCCATCTTTTCACAGCTATCATCAGTAGGAGGTACAGAAACCTGAAGTCACACTCCATTAGGTTTCAAAAACAGCTACTTCCCTTCAACTGTCTGATTCTTGAACCAACCAGCAAAATCCTATAATCACTACAGTTCAGCAACATCATGACCACTTGGATCATTTTGCACTAAAATTGACTTATTTTTTGCTTTCATTAAGTTCTTTCATGTAAATATAGTTTTTAATGTTCATTTATTGAATGCTGCTTATATGATCTTGTGAGCCTGTGATGCTACTGCAAGAAAGCTTTTCATTGCAACTCTGCATACATGTACTTGTGCTCAACTATGACGTTGAATTTGAACATACAAACTCCACACAGACACAGACCTGAGGTCAGGATTGAACCCAGGACCCTGGTCCTGTGAAACAGGGTCTCTGTAAGCTGTGCCGCTGTTCTGCAGTGAGTTCCCTAGAAAATAACCTTGATTAAAAGCAGTGCTGTGAAGTGTTGCACACACAGCCAGATGCTAAAACAGAACTTGTGTGATTTCTCCGTATGAGCATACTGTTGATCACATTGACCAGTGAAATACATCAGCACTGAAAGAATTTTCCCCGTGATGGCCGTACAGCAGCCATGGGAGACAGGCACCGTAGAATTGAGGGTGAACACTGTGCCCTTTCGTGTAACTGGGCACTAGCCACACACAATGGTGTGCTGTTCTCCTTCTCCCTGCATTCAGGCAGAGATTACAGAGCAAGGCTACAGAGATAAGGACAACAAAGAGAAGGTGGCAAAAGGCTGAGGATCGACTAAGGGATTGCTTCAAGCTGGTAGACTGGGCCGTGCTCCAGGACTCCTCACAGGATCTGAACGAATACACCACAGTTATCACAGACTTTATGAAAAGAGTCATGACAAGGGCGTCTCCACAAAATGAACAATAGACAATAGGTGCAGGAGTAGGCCATTCGGCCCTTCGAGCCAGCACAACCATTCACTGTGATCATGACTGATCATCCACAATCAGTATCCAGTTCCTGCCTTATCCCCATAACCTTTGATTCCGCTATCTTTAAGAGCTGTATCCATCTCTTTCTTGAAAGCATCCAGAGACTTGGTCTCCACAGCCTTCTGGGGCAGAGCATTCCATATATCCACTACTCTCTGGGTGAAAAAGTTTTTCCTCAACTCCATTCTAAATGGCCTACCCCTTATACTTAAACTGTGGCCTCTGGTTCTGGACTCACCCATCAGCGGGAACATGCTTCCTGCCTCCAGCGTGTCCAATCCCTTAATAATCTTATATGTTTCAATAAGATCCCCTCTCAGCCTTCTAAATTCCAGAATATACAAGCCCAGTCGCTCCAATCTTTCGACATATGATAGTCCCGCCATCCCAGGAATTAACCTTCTGAACCTACGCTGCACTCCCTCAACAGCACAGTACTCCAGGTGAGGTCTCACCAGGGCCCTGTACAGCTGCAGAAGGACCTTTTTGCTCCTGTACCCAATTCCCCTTGTTATGAAGGCCAGCATGCCATTAGTTTTCTTCACAGCCTGCTGTACCTGCATGCTTGCTTGTACATCATCTAGAGTCTTTCCCAACCAGAAGATGAACCATGAGATCTGAAACCTGCTGGGGGCCGGGAAAGTGGCATTCAGTTCTGCAACCATACAAAATGCAAGTGGTGCAATCACTATCTTCGGAAAGCCACCTCACAGGCGAAGTTGCAATTCTGGAACAAATCTGAATCACTGATAGGGGTGGCAGGGCTTGAATGCTATCACCTGCAACAAAGTGAAATCAAGTGACATAGGTCCCAGACGAGCGCAATACCTTTTATGTTCGCTTTGACCATCAAATCATGGAGCCACCTTCATGAACTTCAACAGCTCCCAATGACCAGGTGATTTCAGTCTCTGAGGCTGATGTAACAGTATCCTTCAGGAAGGTGAACCCATGGAAAGTATTCAGACTGGATGGGGTACATGGTCGAGTACTAAAGACCTATACTGATCAACTGGGTAGAGTCTTCACTGATATCTTTAACCACTCAATACCCCAGTCAGTTCAGACTGGAAACAATGTCTCCCACACAGTCTCCATCAGCACAAGAGGGAGATTAAATATCTGGCTAAGTGGTGGCGCAACAACAACTTCTCACTCAATGCCAGCTAGATCAAGGAAACGATTATTGACCTCAGGAGAAGGAAACCAGTCCAGTTCTGGTCACCGAATTATAGGAAGGATGTCAATAAAATTGAGAGAGTACAGAGGAGGTTTACTAAAATGTTGCCTGGGTTTCATCTCCTAAATTACAGAGAAAGATTGAACAAGTTAGGTCTCTATTCTCTGGGGCGTAGAAGGTTAAGGGGGACTTGATAGAAGTGTTTAAAGTTATGAGGAGGATCGACAGAGTTGACGTGGATAGGCTTTTTCCATTGAGAGTGGGGAAGATTCAAACAAGAGGACATGAGTTGAGAATTAGAGGACAAAAGTTTAGGGGTAACATGAGGGGGAACTTCTTTACTCAGAGAGTGGTAGCTGCGTGAAATGAGCTTCCAGCAGAAGTGGCTGAGGCAGGTTCTATGTTGTCGTTTAAAGTTAATTTGGATGGATATACGGACAGGAAAGGAATGGAGGGTTATGGGCTGAGTGCAGGTCGGTGGGTAAGAGTTCGGCACAGACTAGAAGGGCCGAGATGGCCTATTTCCGTGCTGTAATTGTTATATGGTTATATGGTTATATCAGGGATTCAGAGGTGATGAGGGTCAGCAACTTTAAACTCCTCGGGGTCAACATTACTGAAGATCTGTTCTGCACATAAGAGCCATTAGGAAGAAAACACAACAGCACCTTTACTTTCTAAAAGTTTTTGAAGATTTGGCATGTCATCTAAAACTTTGACAAACTTATATAGATGTGTGATGGACAGTCTATTGACTGGTTGCAACACAGCCTGGTATGGGAACACTAAAGCCCTTGTATGGAAAATCCTACAAAAAGTAGTGGATACAGCCCAGTCTATCACTGGGCCATCCCCACTGAACTTTCAAGGACTTTTCATCTCATGTTCTTGATATTTATTTCTTATTTATTAATTATTATTATTTCTTTTTTTTCCTATTTATTCTGTATTTGCACAGTTTGTTGCTTTCCTATTTACACATTGGTTGTTGCCTGTCCTGTTGGGGACGGTCCTTCATTGATTCTATCGTGTTCCTTGCATTTACTGTGATTGCCCGCAAGAAAATGAATCTCAGGAATGTGTATGGTGACATATATGTACTTAGATAATAAATTTAATTTGAACTTTTGTCTTTGTAACAATCTCTTCAGTATGAGAGGTCCTAAGGTACTGATGTGCAAGGGTTGATCATGAAGTTGGTGAGCATAGCACCAGTTTGTACAGAACAGCAAGGAGATCACTACTAAGACAGATCCTGCATTCTTGATCACTGTGTGCGGAACCTAGGTGTTTGATATACCCCAGGTTCGCTCTTTGGGTGACCAGCAAGAGCTGTAGGTCACCTCAAACTCACTTCCAACAACTGCCAACAGTGGAGGGAATACAGACCGGACAGCATGTAACATCATTAAGTGCATGACAGATACTTGAGAAACATTGGCTGTACCAACCTTAATGAAATGCACAACCAGGTTCCCAAGGCTCACACTTTCACTTAGATGATCTATCCCAGGAAAAGCCATATGAAAAATATGTGGAAATACATCCAATTTCTTAGTTAAAATCTGCTGGAAATACTCAGCAAGATAGACAATATCTACAGAGAGAAACAGGGTTAACTTTTCAGATCAAGGACCCTTTGTCAGCAGTGGAAGGAAAGAAAATTAGTTTGTATGCAGAGAGCATATCAGAGGGATGGATAGGACAAATGGAATATCTTTGATGGGGTGAGGCTAAGGTAGCACTGGGGATACGTTGTATTGGAAATAGAAGGGAGCGTGGGACTGGGACCCTAGTGATTGGAAGAGATTGCAGGAACAAGGGTTCCAGTGAATGCAAAGGAGCATAGAAAACATTATCTGGTGAGCCAGATGCTGAACTGGGAGGATTTAGAATGGTCAGTTAGCAGATTATTGGAGTTTTACCTATTCCAAAATGTTTACAAAATTCCTAGGCACTAACGCCCCACAGGTTGCAAAATAACCTTACCAAAGACCAACGTAATGGTTGACCAATACGCAACCTGCTGGAATAACTCAGCAGGTTAAGTAGCATCTATGGAAGGAAAGCAATGCAGATGTCCCCTGTGGAAACTCTGCATCAGGTTCTGATGTGTCCAGATCCAGGGGTTTGATCAGATACATTGTCAATTCCTTACTCAACCAGCTGAGTTCTTCCAGCAGAATGTGTGTTGCTCAAGATTCCAGTCTCTTGTATCACTCTAATGATATCCTTGCTACCATGTGTGGCATTCTTTGCAGGTAGTTTCATTTGGTAACCCTCACGCACCACTGGTTTATTGTGCATCTGGTCATACCTATGACGTAATCTCCAAATCCAATGGTGCTGAGAGTGATGAAGGCAAAGTAAAAGCTCTCGCCATAGGTCCAACCTTCCACGTAACTGAAGATTAATGGTGGAAACACCAAGAAGAGAACTGTGCCAGTAATGAAGAAGAGCACTATTGTGAAAATCTTCATCGCTTGCTACAGAGGGACAGAAAATGACATTAAATTAAAAACACATTCTCCTTAAAATATTTGTCCCACTGTGAAAGCACTGGTCTTTTTCTTTTGCCTTTCACATCTGTTAGATCTCAATTTGCCTATGCATATTGCTCCAGATCCCACAACACACTTAATTAACAAAATTCACCGAGGATATTGCCAGGAATGAAGGGCTTGAGCTGTAAGGAGCGGCTGAATAGTCTGGGACTTTTCCCCTGAAATGTAGAAGGGTGTGGGGTGACACTATAGAGGAAATAAAATCGTGAGAGACATGGATAAGGTGAATGGTCACAAATTATTTCCTCTGGGGAAGAGAGCCCAAAAGTCCTGACGAAGGGTCTCGGCCTGAAACATCGACTGCGCCTCTTCCTATAGATGCTGCCTGGCCTGCTGCGTTCACCAGCAACTTTGATGTATGTTGCTAAAACTAGAGGGCATAGGTTTAAAGTGAGAAGGGAAAGGATTAAAGGGGGACCTGAGGGGCAGGTTTTCAAACAGAGGGTGGTGGGGAAATGGAACAATTTGCCAGAGGAAGTGGCTGCAATTAAAGTTAAAAAAAAAACCTATTTGGACAGGTACATGGATAAAGAAAGTTTAGAGCAGGGGTTCCCAACCTGGCAACTACTTACCTCTCAGTTAATGGTAGGCGTACATGTCATAAAAAAGGTTGGGAAACACTGGTTTAGAGGAATATGAGCAAACACAGGCAAATGGGATTAGCTAGGTTAGACCTGTGGCCGAAGGTCCTATGCCTGTGCTGCATATGATCAGAATCAGAATCGGATTTATTATCACTGACCTGTGTCGTGAAATTTATTTTTTTGTGGCAGCACTCCAGTGCAATACATAAGAAATATTACCATACATTACAACACAAAATAGGAAAAATATAAGTATTGCATTAAGAAAGCAAAACAATGTTTAGTGTTCATGAGTTCATGGTCCGTCAGAAACCTGATGGTAGAGGGAAGAATCTGTTCCTAAAATGTTGAATGTGTGTCTTTGGGTTTCTGTGTCTCCTCCCTATAACTCTATGACTCTGTTTTTGATCTCTCTTATTATCTAGATTGCATCTTCTATATGTTAATGGATGGTGCGCTTGTCTATGCTGGAGGGGATATGAATGTCTGCTGCAAGTTCTGTTAGAACATTAGATTTTCGGCAAGACCTCTCCCACCTGGGGGACACCCATTGGATGTGATGCTTACCCTGTGGTTGCTTGATTTCTGAGCATTTTTCTCCAGCCTCTTCATATATCCATTCATACTTCTTCCGAGGTGGTTCAAGAAAGTTAGATTCAAAGGGATTCCAAATAATGCATAAAATACACAGAAAACCTGCCCTCCTACAGTGCTGGGAGAGAGGTTTCCAAAGCCTAGAGAAAAGAGAAAAATTGAGCCTGCTTCTCTGTGTTATACTTACTACTATATGTTATACTTAAGTTATACATACTTACTACTGTTTGGAGGTCTCTATGCAATTCCCATCAGGGATTTTTTTTACACTTGCTGTAGAGGAGGAGGATGAGAGGAGACATGATAGAAGTGTGCAAGATATTAAGAGGAATAGATAGAGTAGATAGCCAGTGCCTCTTCCCCAGGGAACCACTGCTCAATACAAGGGGACATGGCTTTAAGGTAAGGGGTGGGAAGTTCAAGGGGGATATTAGAGGAAGGTTTTTTACTCAGAGAGTGGTTGGTGCGTGGAATGCACTGCCTGAGTCAGTGGTGGAGGCAGATACACTAGTGAAGTTTAAGAGACTACTAGACAGGTATATGGAGGAATTTAAGGTGGAGGCTTATATGGGAGGCAGGGTTTGAGGGTCGGCACAACAATATGGGCTGAAGGGCCTGTACTGTGCTGTACTATTCTATGTTCTATGTTCTACATTATTCCATGTGAACTGAAATAGCAGCAAAAACTGGAAAGCAGCTCAAGAGGACAATGCTTTATTTTATATAATCAGGACTACTTTGAACATCATAAAAGTAATTTCAATTTAGTTAATGCCTCCCACATGACAAACATATACCTAAATACTTCACAGGAATATTAACAAATGAAAAGTTGACATTTGTTTCCAGAGATGATATGTGGGCAACTGACTAAAATCTTGGCCATGAATGAAGATTTTAAGGAGATTCAAGCAACACACATAAAAATTGCTGGTGAACGCAACAGGCCAGGCTGCATCTATAGGAAGAGGTACAGTCAATATTTCGGGCCAAGACCCTTCATTAGTCCTGACGAAGGGTCTCGGCCCGAAGCGTCCACTGTACCTCTTCTTATAGATGTTGCCTGGCCTGCTGCGTTCACCAGCAATTTTTATATGTGTTGCTTGAATTTCCAGCATCTGCAGATTTCCCGGTGTTTGCGTTTTTAAGGAGATTGTTTCTTTTCTATATGTATATTTATTCAAGAGATAGAGGTTTCACAGGTTGAGCCAATGTTTATTGTCCATCCCTAGTTGCCCTTCAGAAGATGGCAGTGAGTTGCCATCCTTGAGTTGTGAGAATGTCCGCAATGCTGTTAGGGAGGGAGCCCCAGTATTTTGAACCAACAACAATGAAGGAATAATGATACAAGTCAAAATGATATTTGGCTTGGAGGGTACTTCCAGGAGGTGGTCCCGATGCCTTTGTTGCCCTTGTCCTTCTAGATCAGGGTTCCCAACCTTTTTATGCCATGGACCTCTACCATTAACCAAGGACCAAGTTGGGAAACCCTGATCGAAATGCTGGTAGTTTAGAAGGAGCTGACAAAGGAGTTGTGGTGATTTTCTGCAGTGGATTCAGCAGATGGTACAAACCTGCGCTGCTGTGTGTTGGTGAGGTTAGTGAGTGGCTGTAGATGGGGTTCCTATGTTCTGTACCATGTTAAGCATCTCGAGAGTTTTTGAAGCTGCACCCACCCAAGCCAGTGGAGATCCTGATATTGAGCCCTGTGGATGGTGGACAGCCTTTGGGGAGTGAGGAGGTGAGATACTTACTGTAGGATTCCTAGTCTCTGACCTGCTGTTGTAGCCACATTGTATATATAGCTACTCTAGTTCAGAATCTGGTTTTTGTTACTGATTTTACTTACTTGTAACATTCACCGAAAGGAAGTGACCAGGGTTTCAGCATTTAAGGAAGAGCGTCAGCATATCCTTCACTTGGATAGTCAATGCTGGGCTTCCCAGCAATGTCAGCACCCCAGAAAGTAAATTACATACAGAAGAGCTGAGGGTGGGAATACTAGAACTTAAAACCTTGAGAGCTGAAACTGAGTTGGCAGGGCCCAAAGGGCTAAATATTTGCCTTCTATCATGTAACAAATTCAAGTATTAGTCTCCTTAAAACCTACGTCTCTGACAAAGATTTTAACCGTAGAATATAGACAGTCCAGCACAGGAACGGGCCCTTCAGTTCCTGATGTCTGTAGCAACCACGATACCAAATTAAACTAACCCCACCTGCCTGTACGTAGTGCACCTTCCTTCATTCTCTGCCTTTCCTTGTGCCAAGCTGAATTCCACTTAAATTGTGGTGTCGTGTCTGTTTCCATCCCCTCCCCTGGCAGCCTGCTCCAGGTTCTTCAAACTGCCTGTGCAGGGAAACTTGCCCCACACATTCCTTTGAATGTGTCCCCTCTCATCTTAAGACCTATGCTCTCTCAACTTTGAGCTTCTATCCTGGGAAAAATATACTGATTGTCTGTCCTACCTAAGCCTCACATAATTTTATGTACTTCTAGTAGATCTCCCTTCAGCCCCCAAACCTTCAGTGAAAATTGTACGAGTTTGTCCAACTTCTCCTTATAGCTAAATCCCTAGTCCAGACAACATTCTAGTGAATCTCTTCTGCGCTCTCTTTAAAACCTCCACATCGTTCCTGTAATGTGGTGACCAGGTGCTCCAAATGTGCTTAACCAGCTGAAATATGATTTCCCAAGGTTTATACTCAATGCCCAAATGAAGAAGGCATGTATGCCATATGCATTATAAATAGTGTTACTTCTATGATTCAATTCACAAATGTTCTGTGCATTAGCTTGTGAAAAGTGATGGGGTCACCCCCAGAAATTGCAAGGGAATTTACAAGGTATTTCTCATCATCACTGATAGACAGCTTCAATCACCAGAAGCAAGTTTCAACGTGTGATTTTTCAGCCGTGTAAATGAACAATCAATAACTTTGAAAGAGTGAAGAAAAAATGTAAGGACATTGACAAGACTTGAGAACTTAGAAAAGTTTGAATAGATTAGGACTTTTTTTTGCTGGAGCATAGGAAAATGAGCGGGGATTTAATAGAGGTATACAAAATTATGAGGGTTATAGATAGGGTAAACGCCAGCAGACTTCTTCCACTGAGGTTGGGTGAGACTAGAAGTACAGGTCGTGGGTAAAGGTGAAAAGTGAAATGTTTAAGAGAAACATGATGGGAAACTTCTTCAGTCAGAGCATGATGAGAGTGTAGAATGAACTGCCAGCAGAAGTGGTGGACGTGAATCAATTTCAACATTTAAGATAAATTTAGAAAGGAGCATGGATGAGAGTTTATAGAGGGCTATGATTCGAGAGCAGGTCGATAGGAATAGGCAGACTAATAATTTGGCATGGATTAGATGGGATGAAGGCCTGTTTCTGTGCTGTTGTGTTCTATAACAGTCAACAAATTAAGTGCACAAGATACCTAAAATTTCTCAATTGCATTGAAACTTAACTTGACACTTTACAAAAGTAAAAATATCTACCTCAGAAAGGCAAGTTGTTTTGAAAAAGAAGATGTCAATTTAAACAGATGTCCTTAAAATAGAACTCCTTACCTATTGTAGTCACTACAGTTCCTGCAAAGAAAAATGAGCTACTGAAGTCCCAGTTGCTTGGGTTCGTGGAGTTTCCTTTTGGGTTTACACCTTTCTCCCAGGCATCTATAATAATCTTAAATACATGAGAGAAAAGGGGATAGTGAAACATTTCTAAAGCCATCAGAAACCTGAAAGTGTTGCTGAAAAACATTGCTAATCATCCTGTGGGAAACAAATTATATTCATGAACAGCAGCACGGGTCATAAAGAAGTCATAAGTATTACTTGCATAGAACATAAGACCAGGGAAATTATGATACAAATTTATAAAACATTCCTTATCTTATAGCTGGAGTTCTGTGCACAATTGTAGCTGCCACACGATGAGAAAGATGTGATCACACTGGAGAAGGTACAGAGGAAGTCTAGGTTGGAGAACATCAATTATGAGGAGCGAATGAATAGGTTGGATACATTTTTGTTATGTTTTTTAACTTCAAAACAGTAAACTAATTCAAAGGAAGGCATGGAAGTCCAAAATGCCGGTCTAACTTGGAACTTACTTTAAGTGAGGTGTGTATGTATCACTTGGTAATGTGATGATGTATGCAAGTCACATATTTATACAGATAACCCGTAGTGAATTATTTAAACAAACAAGAATGCTTAATCAGCCAATGTAGATGCAAGATTGCTCAAATATTATTGACATATTAAATACTCAACAACCTTCCTTGGAGCAAAGAAAGCAGAAGAGCCACATGTGAAGGAATATACCAGATTAAATCCCAGAAACCTTGTGATGTCCGCACAGTTGATTAGTGGTTTGAAAAGTGAGAACCCTGCATAACCAATTGACAAAAGCTTTCATTTCAGGGAATTCAGATTGAAACTCTCTAGTCTCACATTCTGTGGTCTGACAGTTTCTACAGCCTGGCATATTTTCAATCTGTAGTACAGATCTGTATCAATTAATTCCAAGATCTAAGATCTAAAATGAACTAAGATCTGTATTAATATGCAGCTTTTCTGAATTGGAAATACTGTTGGCAGAGATCTTAATGTGGAGAGTGACTAAAGTGACCATATTTAAAACATAAAACAGTTCTCCTGCTCAGAAGAAGATGACCGGGAGTAGTATCAGTGGTTTGGCAGGTTCCAAATTTGCTGGATTGAGAGTCTTAATCCATATCCAACTTGTTAGTTATGCTTAATAGATTTCTATTTAGTGCCTAGACATTCACACAGAGGAAACAATTCAACTGCTCAAGGAAACGGTGCATGCATTTTTCGTTGTGACATGGATGAATTTCAATCCCAAGGAGGAGCAATGACTTTGGAATCTGAAAGTGAGGTAGTTCAGAGATCCCAGGTGAAACCCTTGCAAGTCAAATTGGCTTTGGTACTGACAATTGAGATTTCAGAAGACCATTTGCCACTTGAACCTATTTCTACTTGCAGAGACAGGAGGACTAAAGGATGAGTATTTTAATTGGCATAGCGTCACTGGCAGGTACAGCATGCAAATAGGTCTTTCACTTGTCCCCACTGAGACCATGCTACAACCACCCACCCATTTACTAATTCCAAACCTAATCCCACTTCATTCTCTCCACTTTTTCATCAATTTCATCCGACTCCTACCACTCACGTACACACGAACAGCAACTCACAGTGGCCACAATCTACGTGTCTTTGGGGTATGGAATTCAGAGCATTCAGAAGAATGCAGACATGCAAACTCCACACAGACAACAGGTTTGAAATCAAAAATGCTGGAAACACTCGCAAGTCAGGCAGTATCTGTGGATAGAAGACTAAATGTGGATATCCAATAATGAGCTGTACACACAGAGTACAAGTGCAAATCCCTCTGCGCTGAACTGGTCCGCCCCGCAAAGTTGCTGCCTAACTGACAGATTAAGTTGGATTACATTGTTGGCAGTGTCAGGTCATTCATATTGAATCTTTGTAAACCAGTTGGTCCATGTTTAAAGAAAATTAAAATGTCAAGAGCATGGCCAGAAAATATTCTAAGAGCTTTGCGGAATGATGGGATGGAAATGATGCTATAGCTATAAAATGGCGACTTGTATCACATCCATATCAATGGAGCCACTCAGGGAAGCAGCCTCTAGAAAGGATAACTGCAATAATGTAGCTTTGGTGAAGATTTTCCAGATTATTGGATGCATTGCTACTAGTATTTCAATGGTCTTGATGAAGGATCTCAGCTCGAAGTGTCAATGAATCCTGAAAAAGGGTCTCAGCCCAAAACATAAACTGTTCATTCATTCCCATAGATGCTGCCTGACCTGCTGAGTTCCTCCAGCATTTCATGTGCGTTGCTTTGGATTTCCAGCATCTGCAGACTTTCTTGTGTTTACTATTTCAATACTTCCAATTTTTTAAAATGTTAGATCCCATGATAATAAATAAAAGTGACGATGAATTTTCCAGTGAATCAGGTAAGTTAAAACCGAGTATGCGAATCTGGATTCCTGTGAGTTGAGAGAGAGTGCAGGAACCAGAGCTTCAGTAAACATAAAGGGAATGCCAGAACAGGGTCCCAGACACTGGAAAAAAGACCAATGGAATCAGGGCCTGGCTGAATGGGAAGGGGTGCAGGAAATAGGTCAATGTGGGTGGAAGACAGAATCAGAAATGGAGCAATCAGTCTGTTGGGAATATTTTATAGATCACTCCCTCTCAGTAGCAACAGAGCAAGGAGCAGATCGGTAGGCAGATCTTGGAAAGCCACAAAATGGACAGGGCTGTTGTCATGAGGGACTTCAACTTCCCTAATATTGATTGACCCATCTTTAGTGCAAGAGATTTGTTGGGTGTGGCCAGGAAGTCATAGTCATAGTCATAGTCATAGTCATACTTTATTGATCCCAGGGGGAAATTGGTTTTCATTACAGTTGCACCATAAATAATAAATAGTAATAGAACCATAAATAGTTAAATAGTATTATGTAAATTATGCCAGTAAATTATGAAGTAAGTCCAGGACCAGCCTATCAGCTCAGGGTGTCTGACCCTCCAAGGGAGGAGTTGTAAAGTTTGATGGCCACAGGCAGGAATGACTTCCTATGACGCTCTGTGCTGCATCTCGGAGGAATGAGTCTCTGGCTGAATGTACCCCTGTGCCCACCCAGTACATTATGTAGTGGATGGGAGACATTGACCAAGATGGCATGCAACTTAGACAGCATCCTCTTTTCAGACACCACTGTGAGAGAGTCCAGTTCCATCCCTACAACATCACTGGCCTTACGAATGATTCCTGATACAGTATGTAGACAAGCCAGCTAGAGGAGAGGTCATAGTGGATCAGGCAACAAATCTCTTGGTGGGTGAGTATTTTGTAGGCAATGGCCACAACTGCCTGACCTTTAGCTTAGCCTTGGACAGGAATAGGAACAGATGGTATGGGAAGGTAATTCGGGGAGGGTTCATTATGATGATATTAGGCATGAACTTAAGAGTGTAAATTGGGAACAGATGTTCTCAGGGAAATGTACAATGGAAATGTGGAAGTTGTTCAGGGTGCACTAACAAGGGGTACTGGACAGGTTTATCCCTTTGAGGCAGGGAAAGGAACGTAAGGTGGAGAAACCATGGTTGACAGGAGAAGTGAAATATCTAGTCAAGAGGATGAAGGAAGCAAGGATCAGACGGGGTTGTTGAGAGATATAAGATGGTCAGGAAGGAGCTTATGGAGAGACCTAGGAGAGCTAGAAAAGGACACAAGAAGGCCTGAGGTGTAGGATTAAGGAAAACACTAAGGCGTTCTACACGTATGTAAAAAACAAGGGGACTACTAGAGTGAAGGTAGGACTGATGGGGGATAGAAGATGAAACATGTATCTGGAGTTGGAAGAAGTAGGGGAGGCCCTTAATGAATACTTTGCTTCAGTATTCGCCTGTAAGAGGGACTTTGATGAATGTGAGTTCAGGTTAATGTGCTGGAACATGTCGAGGTTAAGAAGGAGGATGTGCTGGAACGTTTGAATAAAATTAGGATAGAGGCCGGATGTGATATAGCCTGTTTCTGAGAGGAGCAAGCGAGGAGATTGTTGCGCCTTTGGTGATGATTTCTGATTCCTCACTGGCCACAGAAGTCGTACCAGAGGGAAGTTAACAGGGATAATTCTGTGAATTATAGACCAGTGAGTCTTACATCAGTGGTGGGAGAACTATTGAAAAGAATTTTTAGAGACAGTATTTGGAAGCATTTGGAGAAGCATTGACTAATTAGAGATAGTCAGAATGGCTTTATGATGGGAAGTTTGTGCCTCATGAGCCTGACTCACTTCTTTGAGGAAGTAAATTGCTGACAGTAAAAAAAATTGCTAACGGTAGAGCAGTGGATGTGGGTATGTCATTTTTAGCAAGGCATTTGACAAGTTTCGCCATAGTAGGCTCATTTAGAAAGTCAGGAGGTATGAAAGCCAGGAAAACGTTGCTGCGTGGATTCAGAATTGGCTAACCCATAGAAGGCAGAGAGTGGTAGTAGATGTTCTGCCTGGGCGTCCATGCGTAGTGATGTTCTGCAGGGATCTGTTCTGGAGCCCCTGCTCTTTGTGATTTTTATAAATGATTTAGATGAGGAACTGGAAGACTGAGCTAATAAATTATTCGGCACGGACTAGAAAGGCCGAGATGGCCTGTTTCCATGCTGTAGTGGTTATATGGTTATAGATGACATAAAGATTAGTGATGTAGTGGATAGTGTAGAAGTTGGTCGTACGATAGATGATTGATAGGACATAGAACTCCAATAGGTACATTAGGCTCTTAATTGAGTGGCTACTGTGTGTACGACTGGGATTGTTTTACCTATGCTGAAACAGGATCTCAGTGGATAAAATGGAGCACAGGAATCAAAGGCATGGTGTGCGAAAAGGAGTGCATAGATCAGGATCCCAGTGGAAGGGGAGTGCAGTATCTGCATGTCAAATCAAAGGATTTAATATGTTGTGCTTGAAAGGAGAATTGTGCTGAATGATATTTAAACTCTAAGGCTTGCGTTGTCCTGAGGCAGCTGCAACTTGGGTGAGACACACATACCCATTTCCTTCTGCTGTGTTTGGTTACCAAGGAGGTCTGGAAAGAGATGCAGACTTTGTCATCTCATGCCTTGAGTTGCACAGGGCTCTGTGTTATGTCAGGTACTGCCAGGCTCACACCCTGAGTCGAACACAAACTGCCACTGTAGCTTTCTAACTCAGTGAGAGACATCTTCCAGTCTGTCTGAACTTGTGCTGGTCTTGCAGTGCAATGATATGTCCACGGTCCAAATTTCAGGAAAATATATTCCAAGGAACATGATCTCATGCTGCAAGGGACACTGAAGTAGGGACAGCTGAGTGAGCAAAGCAGAGTTTAAAGCTCTTCCTCCATCCCCTCCCCCGATGCACATTGAGCAACTGGAACTAGTGCATAAACCCTCTCCCACAAAACATTTAGAAAGGAAGAACTGATGTTCTGCTAATATAATGTGAACATCCCGGTAAGTGAAATGATCAGACTATTATAGGGAATGGCAACAAATAAATGTACTGCATTTTATATTTGCAAATATTATTAATAAGGTATATGTTGGAGTAGAAGATTAAGAGGCAAAGTAAATACTGTCAGGGCTGAAATTTTGGGTCAATGATTTAGATGGCCGGCAGATTCCCTGTTTGTTTCTATAATTCATTATATTGGGTGTTTTCTTTTTAGTGCATTCTGAAAGATGGAAGTGTTTATAGAACATTGAAAAGTATAGCACAGGAACTGGCCCTTTGGTCCTCAAATGTCTGTGCCAACCATAATGTCAATTTAAGCTGCATATTGGCCTGTGCACGGTCCCTATCCCCGATTCCCCTACCTGTTCATGCACCTGCCTCTTAAATGTTGCTGTGCTATATTCCCCCACCACTGCCCCAGAGGCATATTCCAGGTATCTACCACTCTCGGTGTAAACAACTGCCGAGCTGGGAAAAAGTCTCCCACTGTCTCCCCTTTGCCTCATTTAAGTCTTATCAACATTTAACAGGTCTCCCCCCCACACTGTGACACTTCACCGAAAATAATCCAAGTTTTTTCAGCATCTCCTTCAGGTTAATATTCTGAAAGGACTGAAAACACTCAATGGTATGTACTATATTTTGCCAGCCAATTGTCTCCCCATCTGCCATACCTATTTCATCATATGTCTGTCATCGTGGAATGATAGAACTGTTACAGCATGTTAAACAGGCTCCTTGCAGCACACTTCCATCAGTTCCAATGGCTGACTCTTTCCTAACACCCTCTTCCCTCATGTGGTGATCTAATTCCCTCCTGAGGGCTCTGTATGACTCTATTTTGGTTCCCTTGTAGTGAGAGACTGGCAGCTCATTACCATATTCAGCATAAAACTGATTGTACTGCATACTTGCACTTAAATTTGAGTCCCCTAGTTTCTTGAAGTATTTGTAATGAGCTCTTCTAGCCTGCATGGGGTGCCAGAGAGCATTAGGCTCTGAGGTTTTTAGAGAACCTTAATCGTTTAGAGTTCCTTGTGTTTTTCCCAAGCAACTCACTCTTTGTATTACGTCTCCTGACGCCTTCTGTTTAAGCTTGTTAGGTTTACTTTGATAGGCTCAGAGAGTCTGTGTTATTTGTATTGTTTAAGCAGATGCCGGATTAGTCCTAGTATTGGGGATGTTGTTTTTCGCGGTGTCACTTGGTTGAACCACCAATGTTCATTTGGAATTATTACGAATAAATCCTCGGCACTGTCTCTACAGCAAGTCTGTCTTTCCTCTGCACTTGTGTTCCGATATTGCCAGTGCACATCGTGACACTGTTTGCTAATGGGAACAGCTTCCATCTAACAACCCAAAACAAGATGACACAAACCCCTATTAACACTTCTCTTAACCTTCTTTGCTACAAAGAAAGCAACTCCACCCTCTGTAGCCTAATGTAGACAATGTTCTGCAATAAACAGTCTGCAGGAGCAACTCAGCTGGTCGTGCAACAAGAAAAGGAATTTTCAGTATTTTGGGTTGAAATTCTGCATCAGGACTAAGAGTGGAAAGGGGAGATATCCAACATAAAGAGATGAATGGGAGTGGTGAGACAGGGGCCAGAGGAGACTCATAGAATGAGGGTGTGGATAGGAGGTGAATATTGAAGGTCACATTGAGCCAGATAGCAGTGGGGGGGGGGATATGAAGTTAGGAGGTGGAGGCAGATGGATAATAGTTGGGGGCAAACAAACAAAAGGAAGGTAGCATCAGGATGGAAGAGGGGAGAATGAAGGTGGAAACAGCTGCTGGAGGGTGATAAACAAGAACACAAAAGCCATCCATGCTGGGCTCTGGTAATTAAGACCAAATTTTGATGCAATGTTCCAGTCATGAGAACCATTAGGAAAGAGGGGAATGTAAAATGGAATGAGGACCAGATGGGGGAGAGGGAGGGCAGTTGGGTGAAATACGTGTGTAGTAGATACATGGAGCTGGAATGATGAGGACGAAAATGGCTGGTGCGGGCCTGCGAAAGGAGACAAAAGTAGGTTATGAAGAAGACTGAATGGGAGCATGGGTGGTTATTAAAGGTAAGGTATTGGAAAATTCGATGTCCAGCCATTGGATTTTAGATTACCCAGGTAGGATATTAGATGATGTTGCTCTAGTTTGCATTGGATCTCACCCTGGCAGTGGAGAAGGCCAAGGATGGACAAGCTAGTGTGGGAATGGGGAGGGGAATTAAAACAACATGCAACCAGAAGCTTGGGATGGGAATTGAAGAAAATTATGAATCTTCTCTATTCCCTCCTTGACGTTCATATCTGTCCTAAAAAACAAAACAAGATGCAATACTCCCATATGGGTCCGGCTGGTATTTTTTGCAGCCTCATCCTACTCTCTCTTCTGAACTCTAGGCCTCTGTTTGAAATTAAGATTTGAAATTAGGATCCTATCTTACTAACTACACACTAAACATGCCCGGCCACTGGATGCTCTAATCCTGCTCACTATTTAAAATTATGTCTTTTAACCCATATTGTCTCTTTTTCCACTAAAGCAGATAATTTCACAAGTGAATATTAGCTTGCATCAGCTACTTGTCTGTCCATTCTGCCAGTCTAAGTACGTTGTCTTCCAGTTTATTAATATCATTTGAATCGGTTAACACATGACCAAGCTAAGTGCCATTCACAAATATAGAAATTTTACCCTGCATGGCTATGCCCAAGTTATTAATAATATCAAAACTTCTGGCCACACTATTATCACCACTGTCTATAACTTTCTATTCTTAAAAACAACCATTTACCTCCCCCCTCTGCTCCCTGCCTTTAAGACAATTATATATTTATATAAGAACACTTCACAAGGATGAGTAGGCCACTCAGCTCTTCAAGCCTGCCCCATGATCACTCCTGATCTATGCTGATCCCAACTCCTCTTTAGTGCTAGTTCCCCATAATCCTCAATTCCTTGATCTTTCAAACACTTATCCATTTTCACCTTAAGTATGTCAAATGATCTGGCCTCCACCACCCTCAAAGGCAGAGAATTCCAAAGGCTCACTACCACCTGAGAGAAGAAATTTCTATGCACCTCAGTTTTAATGACTATCCTATCAGGGAAATGTACAATGGAAATATGGACATTGTTTAAGGAGCAGTTGTATGGGGTTCTGGTCAGGTTTTCACAGGGCAGGGATCTGTTCTGGGACTTTTGCTCTTTATAATTTTTATCAATGACTTAGATGAAGAAGTGGAAAAGTGGGTTAATAAGTTTGCAGACAAAACGAAGGTGAATGGTATTACGGATAATGCAGAAGATTGTAGATTACTATAGGACATAGATAGAATGCAGAGCTGGGCTGAGAAGGATGCAGAAGCTTTATATAAAGGGTGCAGTGGAGATTTACGAGGATGATGCCGGATTAGAGAGCATGTCTTATGAGGACAGGTTGTGTGATCCAGGGCTTTTCTCTTTGGAGCGAAGGAGGATGAGAGGTGATTTGATGGAGGTGTACAATATGATAATAAGTATAGACAGAATGGACAGACAGAGACTTTTTCCTAGGACATATGTGACTAATACGAGGAGGAATAATTTTAAGGTGCTTGGAGGAAAGTGTAGGGAGGATGTCAGAGTGGTTGGTGTGTGGAACATGCTGCCAAGGGCGGTGGTAAAGACAATAGGGACATTAAAGAAACTATTTGATAGACATGCGGATGAAAGAAAACTGGAGACCTCCGTGAGGGGGAAGTGTTAGATTTATCTTCGAGTAGGTTAAAGGGTCGTCACAACATCGTGGGCCAAAGAGACTGTACTGTGCTGTTGTGTTCTATGTTCTATCAGATTACTTCTTCACTAGCACTTTACCTTTTCCACCTACCACCTCCCAGCTTCTTACTTCATCCCTCCTTCCCCACACACCCCCCTTCCCTCTCATCTGGTATCACCAATCACCTGCTCTCGCCACCCTTTCATTCTGGCTTCTGCCCCCCTCCTCTCCAGTCCTGCTGAAGGGTATCAGCCCTTCTCTGACTGTTAATTGCCCTCTAAAAATGCTACCTGACATGCTGAGTTCCTCCAGACTTTTGTGTATGTGTGCTCCTCTTCTTTTGCAGCTATGTCCCCTTGTTCATTACTCTCCCACTATTGGAGACATTTTTTTTATCATCTACACTGTCAAGCCCTCTAGGGATTGTATATGTTTGAATAGGGTCACTCTTCTTTCTTCTAAACTGTAAACGATGTGTAGACAACACTTACTGCATATTCCTTACATTATCTATCTCTGTCGCCTCGATAAAAATTCCCAATGGATTACCTAAAAAAAATAATTTGTTGTCAACAAATCCAAGTGGCCTCACTTTCATTACTTCTTCCAAGGGCTTTTTTTTTTGCCTAAGTTATCCTCAAATGTTCTTCTAGTGGTCAACTGAATGATGCTTCCCTGGGTTTCTTTGTTTCACCCATTTCCTTAGAGAGTGACAAATACTACAGACTCACAAGAGACAGAAGATGCCAAAATCTGGAGCAAACAACAAACTGCTGAAGGAATTCAGTGGTTTGAGCAGCATCGGCGGACGCAAAGGAATGGTGGAAGTTTCAGGTTGCGGTCTTGATCAGGATTGAGAGTGTAGGGGGGAGAGAGCCAGTGTAAAGAGCTGATAGGGAGTGGTGAGACAGAGGTTAGTGTGTGACAGGTAGAACCGTGTGAGAGGAGGGTGGGGTAATGTTGTCAGGTGGAACCAGGTGGTGGGGTTGGGGAAGGGAGAGGAGTTTTGAGACAGAAGTGGGTGGCCAATAGGAAACAGGAAATGGGGGCGGGAGGAAGAGAAAAGACAGACGGTGTCAGGTGATATGAGGAGAGGACCATAAGACCAAAAGGGATAGGAGCAGAATTAGGGCATTTGGCCTGTGCTTTGCCATTTCATCATGGCTGATCCATTTTCCCTCTCAACTCCATTCTCCTACCTTCTCCCCATAACCTTTCATGCACTGACAAATCAAGAACTTATCAATCTCCGCCTTAAATACACCCAATGACCTGGGCTCCACAATCACCATTGGCAACAAATTCTACAGATTCACCACTCTCTGGCTAAAGAAATTCCACCTCATCTCCATTCTAAGTGAACATCCCTCTATTCTGAGGCTGTACTCTCTGGTCTTAGATTCTCCCACAAGGAAACACCTTGTCCACATCTTCTCCATCTATGCCTTTTAACATTCGATAGGTTTCAATGAGATCCCCCCTTATTCTTCTAAATTCCAGTGAATAGAGGCCCAGAGCCATCAAATGCTCCTCATACGATAACCCTTTCATTCCTGGAATCATTCTCATGACCTCTTCTGAATCCTCTCTAATGTCAGCACATCCCTTTTTAGATAAGAGGCCTAAAACTGCTGACAATACCCCAAGTACAGTCTGATCAATACCTTATAAAGCCTCAGCATTACATCCTTTCTCTTGTATTCTAGTCCTCTCAAAATAGTGCTAACATTACATTTGCCTTCCTCACCACCATCTCTGCCTGCAAATTAACCTTTAGGGAATCCTGCACAAGGACTCCCAAGTCCCTTTGCACCTCAGATTTTTGAATTTTCTCCCTGTTTAGAAAATAGTTTACACTTTTATTACTTCTACCAAAGTGCATGACCTTACACTTCCCAACACTGTATTCTCCCAATCGTCTAAGTCCTTCTGCAGACACCCTGCTTCTACAACACTACCTGCTCCACCTATCTTCGTATCGTCTGCAAACTTGGCCACAAAACTACCAATTCCATCATCTAAATCATTGACATTTGGTATAATGACAACTAAAGTGATGTGAACACCAACTCCTGCAGAACACCATGAGTCACTGACAGCCAAGCCCTTTATTCCCACTGTTTACCTCCTGTCAATCAGTCAATGCTTTATCCATGCTAATATCTTTCCTGTCTTATCTTGTTAAGCAGCCTCATGCATGGCACCTTGTCAAAGGCCTTCAGAAAATCCGAGTTCACAACATCTATTGATTCTCCTTTTGGAAGAAGGTAGAGATATACGATTGAAAGGTGATAAATAGAACTAGATAAGGGAAGGTTTAGAAAAGGTAGACCAAGGAAGAAGAAACGCGGGTGGAGAAAGTGGGTGATGGGCAGATGGTAGTCAGTAATGAGGGCAATCTATAATATCTGAGCACTCAAATGAACTTGAAAATAGCTAGCAGATATCAGTTTTCATGAATAGGCCAGACTGTAAGTTCAAACCCAGTTAGAATTCTTATTAATATTCCCTGAGCCAGTTTATTTCAAAATGAAAGGCACATCAGAACACATTCACAGCTAAGATTTAGCTTGACTATAGCTCCCTGAAATTGGAAACACAAGTGGATAGGGTAGTAAAGAAGTTATACAATTTCCTTGCCTATGTTCGTCGTAGGATTAAGTATAAATGTTGGGAAGTCATATTGCAGCTATATAAAACGTTGCTTAGGCCACACTTGGAGTATTGTGTGCAATTCTGCTTGCCACACTTCAAGAATGATATGGAAGTTTTGTGGAGAGTGCAGGACAGGTTTGCCAAGCTGAAGGACAACTTCTATCCCACTGTTTAAAGACTATTGTATGCTACACTAGTATAATAAGGTGAACTTTGGACCTTGCCATCTACCTTGTTATAACTTGCCTCCTACTGTCTACTAGCACTGTACTTTCTCTGTAATGCTAACACTTTATTCTGCATTCAGTTATTGTTTTACTTTGCACTGTTAGAATGAAATGGTCTGTACTTACAGAGACAAGATTTCTTTGTTCCTCAGTACATGTGACCTGGATTGGAGTGTATTAGATATAAGGAGAGGTTGGACACACGTGAATTGTTTTCTCTAGAGCGTGTGAGGCTGAGGGGAGAATTGATAAAACTATACACAATAATGAGAAGAATTAATAGCTTAGACTGTGAAAGACTTTTTTTCCAGGTGAAAGTATGAAATACAAGGGAGCATAGATTTAATTTGAGAGGGTGAAAGCCTAAAGATTTGCAAGGCAAGATTTTCACACACAGAGTGATAGGTGCATAGAATGCACTGCCAGAGGAAGGTTCAATAGCAACACATAATGAGCATATGTGCAGAAGCATGCACAATCAGGCAATAGAGGTTACGGATAAAGTGCAACAGATGGGATTACTGTAGACTGGCATCATGCCTGGCATAGATACAGTAGGCTAAAGGACAAATCTTACATTGGACTGTTCCCTGTTCTTAAAAGAATAAAACAGGTGCAGGAGTAGGGCACCCAGCCTCTGAAGCCTTCCCCACTGTTCAATATGACCATGACTGATCTACGCCAGGCCTCATCACCTCTTCTCAGCTAATTCCCCATAACCTCCAATCCCTGATCTTTCACAAACACACCTACCTCCTCTATAAGTACTCCCAATGCTTCAGTCTCTACAACTTTATGCAGCAGATAATCCAGACATTAATCACTCTTGTTGAGAAAACAAATTGTTGTGATTTGAATTACTTGTCCTTGTTTAGGACTTTCTCAATTGTGAAAGCAGCTTGTCATCTCTCCCATCAAGCTGCCTTAGGATTATATATGTTTCAATAAGACTACCTTTCATTCTTCTCAACTTTACAGAATATAGACCAAACCTGACAAGCCTCACATCTCAGCAGTCTCATTTGGACTGTTTCCAATGCTACCATATCCTTTCTCATTTAAGTAGACCATATCTATGAACAGTACTCCAGGTGAGCTTTCACCACACCCTATACAATTGTAATAGAATTTCCCTATTTCTGAACTCCAACTTCTTTTACAATTAGGCCAACATGTACTGCAATTTGCTCTCATAACTACTTTTTGATATTTGTCCTTTAACTATGACTGAAATGATGAAGTCCAAGTGGCCTGAAGTGTTTTGCAATTCTCCCAAAGCTTATGCTGTATTTTGATTTAATCATTTCTCTTATTTTGCTGCTATTTTGCACCTAGTAGCGATAAGCAAAACTGAATTTATAATTGGAGGCAAAAGAGACTTCAGAGGTTGGAATCTGAAGCAAACTATGAGCTGCTGGAGGAAAGGGTTCAGGTGAAAGGTCTTGACTCTCCATTTCCCTCCATGATACTGTGTGGCCTGCTGAGTTCCTCTAGCAGCATTTTTTTTGCATTAAATTTATTGACTTTTTTTGGGTGCAAATACGGCATTAGAGCAGCTAGATTTAACTTTATTTAAAGGCAGGTGCTGCCACCTTCTGGTATCTTCTGCCATTACACGATTACAGCTCCATGTAATAGTCTTCATATGAAGTGCCAATCTTCAGATGCTTTGTATGAAACATTCTCTTCAAGAACACCTCTGTGTCAATAACTGAGACAATTTCAACAGGGTTGGAATAATAGTGGCCTTGTTTCCTGCCCTAAAATGGTGAATGCACTTCAGAGATAATTTAAAAGACTGTGAAGTACTAGGTAAGTTACTAATGTCATCAACGGTTTGGTTTGGTTGCTATGGTTGATTTTATTGTCACAGTGAAACACATTCCATACTGACCATTTTATCACATTGATGTAGTACAAGGGAGAGAACAACATCAGAATGTTGAATATTATGTTACAGTTACAAAGTGCAGTGCAGGCAGCCACTAAGATGCAAGGCCAGTAAGGTTGATTGTGAGGTCAAGAGTCCAGTTATCATAGATGGGGTCCAGTCATGTAACACCAGGATAGAAGCTGCCCCAGAGACTGGTGGTGCGTGCTTTCAGGCATTTTTATCTTCTGCCCAATGGGGGGGGGGGCAGAGGGGGAAGAAGAGAGTATGACCAGGGTGAGCGACATCTTTGATTATGTTGTCTGCTTTACTGAGGCAGCAAGAGGTGTAGACAGAGTCCTTGTAGGGAAGGCTGGTTTACAGGTTGTGCTGAGCTGTCTTTACAGCTCTCTGCAGTTTCTTGCAGTCTTGGGCCAAGTAGTTGGCATACCAAGCTGTGATGCATCTAGATAGCATGCTTTCTGTGGTGTATCCATCAAAATTGGCGAGGGTCTTTGGGGACATACCAAATTTGTTTAGCCTTCTGAAGAAGAAGAGGCACACCGCCAAATGGTGACAAAAACAACAGCAGACTCTGGAAGCCTTAAATGAAGTCAATGCTGGGGTGGCTCAGCAGATCAAGCAACATCCATGGAGAGAGCAGAAAGTCACCTTTTCAGGTCAATGAACTCTTATTAAAAGCTAGTCTCTGCAAAAAGGGGAGGAAGTAGAGAGAACAAAAGGAATATTTGCACTATGGTGGAGACCAAGATTAAATAGATTTCAGAGGTCGGTGGGTTGTTGATAGCCTAATGAGTGAAGTGAAGGCTAGTTAATGATTGCATTACAGAATCATTGAGGATGAAAGCAAATCCGTCAGTACACATCAAATATTAACCATCCATTTACAATAGTCCCAATAGATCTTAGAGTCGTACGCCATGGAAACAGGCCATTCGGCCCAGCTGGTCCATGCTGGCCAAGATGCCTCATCCATGCCAGTCTCATTTGCCAGTATTTGGTCTATAACTGTCTAAACGTTTTTAATCTATGTACCTGTCCAGCAGCCCTTAAAAAAATTGTTACTGAACCTGCCTCAATCCTGTCCTCTGGTAGCTCTTCCCTTATTTTATTCTCTCCACATATTTTTCAACTTCCCACAGACTCTGCCACTCACCCACACACCAGTGGCAAGTCACTGTGTCCAATTAACGTACTAACCCACATGTCTTTCGGGCGTGAGAGCAAACTAAAACACCTAGAGGGGATGCTCACAGGGACAACGTGCAAACTCCACACAGATATCACCGGAGGTCAGGATTAAACTGAGGCAACAACTCTACCAACTGTGGAACTGTGCTGCCCTAAATGTAAAACTGTCTGGAGAAGATGTAAGTAGAGAGATTTGACTGAGTTCATTCGAGAGCAGGAACAAAACAAGAAAACAAGCCATGTTGCGAGAGTGGAGAAAAGGGAGTTGTGGAAATATGAAACAAGGAGTAATACTGCACAGAAACAGGCTATTCAGCCCATCTGCTCCATGCTGACCAAGATTTTCAACCAAACTAGTCTCACTTGCCTAAGTTTATCCATATCCCCAAAACTATGCCTTTCCTATCCATGTATCTGTCCTACTGTCTTTTAAAAGTTGTCATTGTACCTGCCTCAACCACTTCCTCTGACACCTCATTCCATACATTTAACACCCTCTGTGTAAAAGAAATTTGCCCTTCATGTTATGATTAAGTCCTTCTGCTCTCACCTTAAATCTAAAAACTCTAGTCTTGACTCCCCATCCCTGGGAAAAAGACATTACATTCACTCCATCAATACCCCTTATGAGTTTGTACACCTCTACAAGATCACTCCTCAATCTTTTACACTCAAAGAAAAAAGTCCCAGCTTGTGAAATCTTGTTGATCCCTGTAAGTTAGACCCGCTAGTCTGAGCAACAACCTTGTAAATATATTCCACACTTTCCGTTTTAATAACCTATAGCAGGCCAAACAAAACTGAACACACTGCCCTCACCAACTGACTGTGGACTTCAGAAAGGGGAAGTTGTGAGAGCCATACATCAGTCCTCATTGGGGGGGGGGCGGCGCGGTCAACAGTGGAATGGGTAAGTAGCATCAATTTCCTGGACATCAACATTTTTTTTTATTAAGTGCAATCGTGAACAATAGCCAGATCAGAAATGCTGATCAAGTCAACTAGTTCCCAAAGAGAACTCTGATAGGCCAATCAGATGGTTCACTGCTGCTCAGTGATAAAACACAAAAATATCATATGTAAAATTAAGAAACATTAAAAAATAGTAGAAATACTGGAGTCATGATGAAATCTGCTGGAGAGAGACATTTATACACATGCTCTCCTCCATAATTCAAAGAGATTGAAGGATAAGGTTGCAGGATGACAAAACGTGGCAGGAGCACTTGGAACTAAAAACTAATCCCTGCTGGGAGAGAACAGCACCTGTTCTTCCTCACTGTTCTCCAGCAGTTTAAGGACTAAGTCCAGCCGGAACATAACTCACAAGTGCTCTTGAAAGTCAGGTATTAACCCTACCTACCAGCAACCAAGCATTTCTATCTTGATCCCCTTCACGATAGCTTATGAAGAAGCATGTGACTCCCCTCCCAGAGATGATGGGTGTTTGTGCACTCGACTCTTGAAGGCTTGGACCCCATCGTCGTAGATGTTTCCAACCACAGCATCTGGAAGGCCGTTCCAAATTCTGATAGCACAGTGAAGGAAGCTTCTATCCAGTGTGTAGGTTCTCACATCAGGTATAGAAACAGCATGAACAGGCATAGATAAACTTGATTGTGTGGTGCGCCGTCTCTCATAAGGTGAAGGCAGCATGGCGCGAAGGTCTGCAGGGCTGTGGCTGGTGTGCATTTTGTATAGATGATCTATTCTGAGCCAAACAGATTGATGCAACCACAGAGAAGGCATGCCTGCAGCTCAAGTTATGAGCAGTTTGGGGAGATTTAAGACTCCAGCCCAAATATCTACGGAGCATTCTGCTTGGCTGGATTACAGCCTGGTATGGAAGTTCCAACACACCGGATCGTAAGAAGCTGCAGAGGGCTGTAGACTCAGCCAGCTCCATCACGGGCCTTACCATCCCCACCATCGAGCACATCTTCATAGGATGGTGCCTCAAGAATCCAGCATCCATCTCGTTACTTATTGCTAGTTATTTATATTTTATTTCCACGATTTGTTGTTCATTGATCCTGTTTACAGCTGCTATTCTGTAGATATGCTAAGTATGCCTGCAGGAAGAAGAATCTCAGGGTTGTATGTGGTGATATGTATGAACCCCGAAAATAAATTTTACATTGAACTTTTTCCATCATTAAAAACCCTCACAATCCAGGAAATTCCCTCTTTGCATTACTACCGTCAGAGAGGAGGTAGGAGCCTGAAAGCCTAAACATATTTTAAAAGCAGCTTCTTCCCCTCCACCTTCAGATTCCTGCATAGTCCATGAACACTAGCTCACGATTCCTCTCTTGTTTAGTAATATTTATTTATTATGTAACATAATAAATTTCATGACAAAAATCAGTGAAAATAGACCTGATTCTGATTATGGTGAAATGTTCTTTGGTTTAGGGAAAAGCTTTCTTTTGCATGCCACCGATACAGAACATTTCAGCACAAAATCACATCATGGTGGTAGAAGAGAAAAGCAGTAACAGAATGCAGTAAAGTGTTACAGTTTCAGAGAAAGTGCAGTGCAGGCAGACAATGAAGTGCAAGGTCAATGACAAATTAGATGGTTAGATCAATGGTCCATTCAACAGCGGGATAAAAGCCGCCCTTGGCCCTATTGGTATTTGCTTTCAGGCTTTTGTGTCTTCTACTGCCTTAGGCTCCATGACCATCTTCGTCACCTCCTCAAAAAATTTAATTACGCTTTTGAATATGTTTTCACCCAATCTCTCTCTACTTGAACAATAGTCTATATTTTTACTTTGTGCACTATGTGGATAACTTCACATTTTTCCACATTACATTCCATCTTCCTTCTTGTCCGTTCTCTCTCTCTCTCTCTCCCACCCCTCACCCCCCCCCCCCCCGGCCGTCTATACCCCTGGAAGATTTATATCCTTGTCCCTGACTCACAATTTTTTCTGGTTTTGTATCATTAGCAAATTTGGAGAAATGACATTCCGTTCTCTCAGACAAATTGTTAAGGTAGATTGTTAATAGCTAGAGCCAAGGCAGCAAGCCTTGTGGTAACCCACGTAATCACAGTCTGCCTGTCTGAGAAGGATCCATTTATCCTCATTGCTTTCTGTCTGAAAACAATTCTGAGCTCATGTCAGTGTTGACTCCAGTCCCAAATGCTTCAACTATATAACCAAAGGCTTGAGGCTGTAAAAAAGAACTTCCTGAAAATCTAAGTAAACCTCACCCCTTTTCTAGTCTATCGGTGATATCCTCAACCAATTTCAGTGAATTAGTCTAACCTGGTTGTTCTTTCATAAATATGTGCTGACTCAAAGTCAAAGGTATGTCTACTGTCATATGCACAAGTCAGCGCATATTTGGATGATTGTATGCAGTTTTGGTTGGCCCCATTATATGAAGAAAATGGAGAGGGGGCAGATGAGGTTTACCACAATGCTACTTGGGTTACGGGGTATGAGTTATAATGAACAGTTGAACAAACTTGGGTTGCTCTCCCTAGAGTGTCAGAGGCCGAGGGGAGACATGACAGAGGGTTTGAAAATGATGAGGCACATAGATAGGGTAGACAGTCAGAATATTTTCCCCAGGGTAGAAATGTCAAACAACAGAAGACAGGTTTTTAATGTTAAAGGGGGAAAGCTAAAAAGCGATGTAAGGAGCAAGTCTTTTTCTACACAGAGTGCGGTGGGTGCCTAGAGTAGTTTTAAGTTCAAAGTACATTTATTATCAAAGTATGTATAAATTAGAGCTTCATCTCCTTAAAGGCAGGCACAAAACAAGGAACGTGAAAGAACCCATTAAAAAAGACCAACACCTAATGTGCAAAAAAAACACAATCTATGCAAACAATAAAAGCAAGCAAAAGCATTCAGGACAAAAGTGAGGCCTTATAGACACAAGGCCCGGAGCAGCCGTAGCAGGCCTGCAGCCTCAGCCTCAGTGCTGCCAAAAGCAGAGCAATTGTCACGGAGAAGCCAGCAGAACTGGCCTGACCCTTGCCTCCGGTCCTGACACCCTGCCTTTTCAGTCCATCTGACCCAGCATTTTAATTGTCCAAACACTGGGTCACCCCTTGCACTAGGAGCTGGGCCCTCTCACATCAACATACTCCGGGCCTGGACCCCAACACCAGACTTCGGCCTTTACCTGAGCTTTCCAAATCGACCTGGTGGTTAGATCGATCAACTCTCATTCTTGGTTTAGGTGGATGAGGCCTGAAAACTCCTTCGCTTTGCACACCCTGACTCCATCTCAACCATGTTTCAATCCCTCACCGATCACTTTCCCTCAAACATGCCTCGACCCTCAAGTCTCTGCCTTGCTTTTGCTCTCCTCTTCATTGTTTGTGGTGATTGTTTAGCACAGTTTTCCACAGAAAAAAGTTTTAACAATAAAATATTTAGTTGTACTTCTTGCTTTATGAACTGTTACTCTCTTTAGTAGTGCCATCTTAAACCAGAGGTAGTAGTGGAATCAGGAAGTTTGGTGGAAGTTGAGAGGCATTTAGATAGACACATGAACATGAAGGGAATAGAGGCATATGGATGATACACAGGAGGAAGACATTTAGTATAAATTAGCATTAAGATAGGCAGAACATGATGAGCTAAAACTCCTGTCCATTGCTGTAATGGTCTGTGTTCTGTGTAACTACATGTATGCACGGGTGCAATAAAAGCCATATTTGCAGCAGCATCATAGTCGCATAGCATCATATAAGCAGAATCAACAAGAAAAAAACACAAATTACAAACTTTTTTACAAGTAAGGACATAGAGCAAAAATATATATTTTGTGCAAAGTGATTAAAGTGGTCATCATGTTGTGAAACTGCAGTGATTAAGGATTTTCCAGTTGGTTCAAGAACCAAATGGTCGAAGGGAAGTTGGTGACCTTGAAGCAGGTGATATGGAACTTCAGGCTTCTCTACCTCCCAGCTGGTGGTAGCAGCGAGAAAGTGGCATGGCCCCGGATGGTATGGTTTTTCATGGATTCCATTATGGTTATTGTATTTATTGAGTAGTTGTTGGTCTTCCTCTCTGCGCCCTGTGGCGCATTGGGCACCGACTTTGCTATTTCTTTAGCATTTTACGAGACAGAGTTGCTAGCTCGGCGCTCAACCCAGCAAGGATGGAAAGCCACGACCACGCACCTCCAAGTCTGGTGTTGATGGCACCACGCTACTGGCCAGCTATTTATTGTGTATCCCAGCAAGAAAATGAATCTCAGGGTTGTATATGGTGACATCTGTGCACTTTGATGATAAACTTACTTTAAACATTAATGATGGATGCTAGCTTCTTGAGGCTGTGCCTCTTGTGGGTACTACTTGATGGTTGGGTGGATATGCTTTTGGTCTGAGAAATGTGACTCTGCTCGATCCTGCTGAAGGGTCTTAGCCCGAAAAGTCAACTGTTCACTGTGTTCGATAGATGCTCCCTAGCCTGCTGAGTTCCTCCAGCATTATGTGTGTGTTACTTGGATTTCCCGCACCTGCAGATTTTCTCTTGTTTCTGCTCAATCCTATTATTTTCTTCGAACTGTTAATCTCCAGGACTTCCTCTACAGCTGATGTTAGGCTAAAGAGATCAGTTGTTCTCTTTTTGCTTTCACCTTCCTTTTTCAAATAGCTGGGTCACAGAAACAATTCCAGAAACTAGGGCTTTGGACAGTGATGACCAGAACACCCATTATTTCAACAGCCATCTCCACTTCTAGGCATCATTTCAAGGAGTGCAGAGCATTCACCTGTAAATCTTTCACAGATTATGTTTATATAGTGATGTATTGCACAACTTTACAAGAGATGTTTTTTTGCCAGAATAAATAAGGGAAATGTTGCTATTTCGGTCAGCTTCATACATTTTTCACTTGGATGCGAAGCTTCCTTTAATTTCTCCCCTCAGCCTCACACACACCACTTTACCAGCTGGAATTTCATGCCTTACAGAAATATATTTTTCTCTGCCAGCTGTACATTATTTCTTTTTATGTTAGCCTTTGCCTGTCCATTGTGATACTTTCCAATGTATTTTGCCAGTCATGTCCCTCATACTTTCATAGTTTTCTTGCCTGAACTCTTAGATTCAGATTGAACTGCATTATTTTCAAATTCAATGCAAAACTCTATGATACTACCATTTTGTGCTATAGATTAATATCATGAAGCAAGGGGTCCATCAACCCCAGGTTGGAAACCCCTGCCTTTGATCATTTACAAGATTTTCAATTAACTATTTCTTATTGCATTAAACAAAATCTGAAATAGATTTTTCCCTTGTTAGATCTTCAAAATTCTGATCCAGAAAACCACGTTGTACACTTTCCATGAAATTGTTCATATTTCTGTATTCCTTTATGATGCAGAAAATGGCCATTTGTCCTCTTGTGAATCACGATCTCCAAAGCAATCCACTATCTTTTTCCTGCACCCTATTATATCTGCATTCCCATCAATTCCCCCTAGATTCTGCCATTGGCCTCCACAGTAGTGACAACTAACAGTGGACAATTAATTTACCATCCACCATCTTTGGACTACCTGGATAAGACCCACCCAGTAACAAGGGGATGTGCAAACTCCATAGATTGGAGGCTAGGAGCCACAACTTTGGGTCACTGGAGCTGTGAATCAGCAGCACTACTAGATATGCTACTGTGCCATCCCAATTAGTATTAATTTGACATCCTCCACTGCACTGACAGTATTAAATCCTGCATAATTAATTTATTCTCTGTTACATCTACCTATAATACCTCAAGAAAAAAATTGGCATACTCTGTATTACTAATAATACTAATATTGGCATATGCAATATTACCAACTGCCATTCAGTGCCCTGGTGCCTACTAAAGTTTTCAGCCCTGCACTGATCGAAAAAATGCAGAATAGTGGAAAGTATTTCTTTGCATGCACCAGACTAATTCTAATCTTACATCATGAGCTGGTGAGCCAAGACTCCTTCTCATAGTGGATATTGGTAAATTGGTATATTGTTGTTACATGTACAGTGAAAAACTTGCCTTGTATGCCATTTATACAGATCAATTTATTACAGTAGTGCAGACAGACAATAAGATGCAAGGAAAGAACAGGGTACATTATGAGGTCAAGAATCCATCTTATCATACTAGGGAACCATTCAATAGTCTTATAACTGTGTGATAGTGTGATTGAACCTGATGCTCTGTGCTTTCAGGCTTTCATATCTGGAGTGGGTGTGATGTTTGATTACGTTGGCTGCTTAATTGAGGTAGTGAGAAGTGTAAGCAGAGTCCCAGACATCCCACCTCTCCCGGAAGTTCTGGGAGTCTGTCGCATATTGGGAGAAGCTCCCTGATGCCCAGAAATTATATACAATATCCTGGAAATCGATTTTTTTTGAGAGGGAGAGGGAGGGGGGAGCGAGCATCCTGATTGGTCTCTGTTCATGCTAAGTAGACCTATCAGTTTTCTCTATGGGCGGTCTTTACAGTCAACCTCAAAAATAATGACAGTGTTGCTCGCTGCACTGTTTGCAACAGTGGCTTTCGTATTACCCATGGTGGGTTAAAATGTAAAAAACATGTTGAGGTGAGTTTCTCTAGGAAGAGGTACAGTCGACGTTTCAAGCCAGGACCCTTCGTCAGGACTGAAAGGGTCCCGGCCTGAAACGTCAGTCCTGACGAAGGGTCCCGGCCTGAAACGTCGACTGTACCTCTTCCTAGAGATGCTGCCTGGCCTGCTGCGTTCACCAGCAACTTTGATGTGTGTTGCTTGAATTTCCAGCATCTGCAGAATTCCTGTTGTTTGAGGTGAGTTTAACAGGTGTCATTCGTTCATTAGCGTAGCTAACTTTATTTAAACTAGCTAGCTAGCTGCTAAGGAGTGACTCTATTGATGTCCTACGTGATGACGCCAAACTTCCTGTAGACTTGCTTAAAGTTGTAATAGAATAAACATGATAATATAATATAACATAATATATGTACAAATTTTAATGTCACATTTTCTGCATATACCCAACTTGGTTTACAGATGAGACAAAATCACTACAAAGTATTACATACACCATTGGAGGTCGACCAGGGGGCGGGGGGGGGGTGGATATGGGGTTGCGGGGGGTGGGGCTGCTACTTCCCTTAAATGGTGGTGCTATCTCCCTGAAATGAGTTTTTGCAGGGTGGGATGTCTGGAGTCCATGAAGAGGAGGCTGATTTCTGTGATGTGCGGAGCTGTGTCCACAACTCTGTAGTCTTTTGTAGTCATGGGCAGAACAGTCAGCATAACAAGCCATGATGCATCTCGTTTGGTTGCTTTCTGCAGTGCATCAATAAAAATTGGTGAGGGTCAAAGGGTACTTGCCAAGTTTCTTTAGCGTTCTGAGGAAAGAGAGGTACAGATGGTTTTCTTGGCCATGGTGTCTATATGGTTGGAGCAGGACAGGCCTTTGGTAATGCTAACTCCTAGGAACCTGAAGCTCTCAATCTTCTTGACCACAGCAGCGTTAATATAAACAGAAACATGTGCATCACCTCCCCTTCCTAAAGTCATTGACCAGATCTTTTGTTTTGCTAGCATCAGAGGGAAAGATTGTTGTCATGACACCATGTCAGCAGCTCTGTATCTTCTTCCTGTATTCATCATTATTTGAAATACGACACTCCATGGTGGTGTTGTCTGAAAATCTGTAGATGGCGTTAGAGCAGAATCTGGTCTAGGGAGTAGAATAGGGGGCTGACGACGCAACACTGCACTGATCTCCTCCCTAATGAATAATTCCATAGTACTCCCTCAAATATTGTTTAACATCTAGAACCCAGCTTTAGTGAATCTGTTTTTCTACAATGGGAATATTTGTGCTATTTATTAATCAACTTAAAACAAGTCTGGTTTCAAAATTTTCCTGGTTCTGGCAAAGGCTCTTTGACCAGAAATATTAGATATTCTCCAAAGTTGCTGCCTGACCAGTTGAGTACTGTGGGCAATTTTTATTTTTTATGATGTGGCTGATAGTAACACTTAGAACATTGAGCAGTACAGCACAGGAAAATGCACTGACTTCTGCACTGTTGCTGACCAGTGATTCCCTCAGAGTTCCTCAGGTTGTAGATACTGTCTCTGATTACAGTGATAAGTTTAGTCAGAGTAACTTTGATAATCTAAGATGTCGTCAATTCCTTTCCTCCCACAGATGTTGCCTAGCCCACTGAGCTCCTCCAGTAGATTGTTTGTTGCTACAGTTTCTATCCCAGTGTTATTGGACTATTGAACTGAGCTTTCATAGGATAAAGATGAGCTCTTAATCTCACAATATAGCTTGTTGTGGCCTTTGAACTTTATTTGTCTACCTGCACTGTACTTTCTCTGTAACTGTAACACTATATTCTGTATTCTATTTTCAGTTTTGCGAGTTTGATGTATTTAGGTATGGCATGATCTGTCCAGATCACAGGTTCCCAACCAGAGGTCCGTGGAGTTGATTGGGGTATTGTGCAGATGCAACAGAAGCATTCCCGTGCAGGTCCAGTGAAGAGCTTTTAAACCCTAGTCTCTATAAAAGAGTGGTACCGCCTAGTGGAGTGGTCAGCGTGGGAGCAGTCATCGTTAGAGTAGTATGCAGCAGATTGGTAAGGCTTTGGCTCAACAGGGCTTCAGTGACAGCAGGTGAGGCAAGGTAAGAAGGTAAGTAGGTAAGTTAATTCCTTATTTCTTATTCTGAATTAACTCTAGAGAGAATAGGAGGTATGTCGACAGAGCCAGTGTTCTGCTCTGAGTGTCAGACGTGGAATTTGCAGAGTCCTCCAGCCTTCCCAATGGTTACATCTGCACCAGGTGCATTAAGATGCAGCTCTTTAGAGACCATGTGAGGAAACTGCAGCTGCTGCTCGATGACCTTCAGCTTATTAGGGAAAGTGTAGCAGTGATAGGTCACCCCAGGGCTCCAGGATATAGATAAATGGGTGACTGTGAGGTGAGGGAAGGGAGAATGTCAGACAGTGGAGAGCACCCCTGTGGCCACCCTCCTCAACAATAAGTACTCCTTTTTGAGGACTGTTGGGGAGGACAACCTACCTGGGGAGAAGCAACGGCAGCCATGCCTCTGGCACTGAGTCTGGTCCTGTGGCTTAGGAGGGTAGGGAATGAAGATGGCAGCAGTAATAGGGGACTCTATAATCTGGGGGACAGTTAGGTGAGCCTGTGGAAGTGAAAAGGAAATACGGATGGTAGTTTGCCCCCCAGGAGCCAGGATCCGAGATATTTCTGGACGCGTCCACAATATCCTGAAAAGGGAGGGGGAGAAGCCAGAAGCTATGGTACATATTATCACTAATACATAGGTAGAAAAAGGGAGGAGGTACTGAAAAAAAAGAATATAGGGAGCCAGGAAGGAAGCTGAGAAGCAGGACCTCAAAGGTAGTAGTCTTGGGATTGCTACCTGTGCCAAGCGACAGTGAAGATAGGAATTGAATGAAGAGGCGGATAAATGAGTGGCTGAAGAATTGGAGCAGGGGGCAGGGATTCAGCTTTCTGGATAATTGTGACCTCTTCTGGGGCAGGTGGGACCAGTTCAAAAGGCATGGGTTGCATTTGAATTCAAGGGGGACCAATATTCTTGTGGGCAGGTTTGCTAGAGCTGTTGAGAGTGGTTTAAACTAATATGGCAGGGGGATGGGAACCAGTATGATAGAGCTGAGGATGAGCCAGCAGGATTACAAGTAGATGATGGTAGATGGATTACAAGTAACATGAATATAAGGGCAGGCGAATGATTGGGTACAAATGCAGACAGACCAAAGAGTTAAATTGTATCATAGAGACAAAATTCAAAAGGGCAAAGAATGCAGGACTGAAGGTGCTGTATTTAAATGCGTGTAGTATTTAGAATAAGGTGGACAAACTCGTGGCACAATTAGAGATTGGTCAATACAACGCGGTGGGCATCACTGAGTCGTGACTGAAAGAATGCCATAGTTGGGAGCTTAACATCAAAGAATATACTTTGTATGTAAAGGACAGGCAGGAAAGCACAGGTGGTGGTGTGGCTCTGTTAGTAAGAGATGGATTTACATCTTTAGAAAGAGGTGACATAGGGTCAGAGAATGTTGAATCTTTGTGGGTGGAGTTAAGAAACTCCAAGGGTGAAAAAACCATTATGGGGAATCATATATAGGCCTCCAAATAGTAGCGAGATGTGGAGTTGAGATTGCAAAGGGAGCTGGAAAAGGCATGTAATAAAGGTAATGACACAATTGTGATGGAGGACTTCAATATGCAAGGGGATGGGAAAATGAAGTTGGTGTCAGATCGCAAGAGAGGGAATTTGTTGAATGCCTAAGGGATGTTTTTTCAGAGCAGCTTGTGCTTGAGCCTACTTGGGGAAAGGCTGTCTTAGATTGGTAATAATCCAGATCTTATCTGGGAGCTGAATGTAAAAGAACCCTTAGGAGGAAGTGATCATAATATGATTGAATTCATACTGCAATTTGAGAGGGAGAAGCATAAGTCACATGTATCAGTATTGCAATGGAATAAAGAGAATTACAGAGGCATGAGAGAGGAGCTTGCCCAGGTGGATTGGAGGAGGATACTGCGGGGACAATGGCAGAACAGAGGTGGCTGAAGTTTCTGGGAATAATTCACAACATGCAGAATAGATATGTCCCACAGAGGAAGAAGTTATCAAATGGCAGGAGTAGGCAACTGTGGCTGACAAAGGAAGTTAAGGACTGCATAAAAGACAAAGAAAGGGCATACAAGGTAGCAAAAGTGGGAAGCTGGATTATTAGGAAGCTTTCAAAATCCAACAAAAGGTAACTAAAAAAGCTACAGAAGGGAAAAGATCAAATATGAGGGCAAACAATCCAATAATATAAAGCAAGATAACAAATGATTTTTCAGTTATATAAATAGTAAAAGGGAAGAGATAACAGATGCATTAGTCATGATCTTTCAGAAATCACTTGATTCTGGCATGGTCCCAGAGGACTGGAAGATATGCAAATGTCAGAAGGGAGGATAGCAAATTTAAAGGAAATTACAGGCCTGTTAGCCTAACCTCAGTAGCTAGGAAAGTGTTGGAGTCTATTATTAAGGATGAGGTTTTGGGGTACTTGGAGACTAATGATAAAATAACTCAAAGTCAGCACGGTGTCTGTGAAGGGAAATCTTGCCTGACAAATCTGTAGAATTCTTCAAGGAAGTAACTAGCAGGGTGGACAAAGGAGAGGCAGTAGATGTCATTTACTTGGACTTTCAGAAGGCATTCGTTAAAGTGCCTCACATGAGGCTGCTTAACAAGATAAAATCCTGTAGTGTTACAGGAAAGATACTGGCAAGGATAAAGAAATGGCTGACAGGCAGGAGGCAGTGAGTGGGAATAAAAGGGGCTTTTTCTGGTTGGCAAATATAAGAGCAAGGAGAAAATGATAAGCCTTTATAAGACAACACTTGGAGTATTGTCAACAGTTTTGTGCCACATACCTCAGAAAGGATGTGTTGTTATTGGAGATAGTCCAGAAGAGGTTCATGAGGATGTTTCCAGGAATGAAGGGGGTAACATATGAGGAGCGTTTGGCAGCATTGGACATGGACTCACTGGAGTTTCGAAGAATGCAGGGGGATCTCATTGAAACTTACCAAATGTTGAAAGGACTAGATAGGGTGGATGTGGAGAGGATGTTTCCTATGGTGGGAGTGCCAAGAACTAGAGGGCACAGTCTCAAAATAGAAAGGCGACCTTTTAGAACAGCAGTAAAGAGGTACTTTTTTCAGCCAGAGAGTAGTGGATCTGTGGAATGCTTTGCTACAGACTGTGGTGGAGGCCAAGTCTGTGGGTATACTTAAGGTGGAAGTTCATTGTTTCCTGATCAGTCAGGGCATCAAAGGATATGGTGAGAAGGCAGGTATATGGGATTGAGTGGGATCAGGGATCAGCCATGATGCAATAGTGGAGCAGACTCATTGGTCTGACTGGCCTAATTCTGCTTCTATGTCTTATGGACCCCTTACTTAATGGCATTGGACTATGGCATAAAGATGGTTGTGAATCCCTGGTCTAGATGGAACCCACAAGAAAAGCTTTTCTACGTATCTTAGTATATGCCCACCACTCAGATTTCTAGCATCTGCAGTGTTTTAAAATTTTTCATTTGTTAGACAAATCTGTTTTAATTTATTGGTGATAACAAATTATTGGTTTTAAGGATATAAAGAAATTGGATTTTCTTCTGCAGCCCACCTTCCAAGCTCTTTTCTGCAACTTGACAGTATGTGGTAAAATAAATACAGCGACAGTAATAGAACTGGGAAACATTTCACGCTTCCGTGAACAATCGTGCACTCCGCTTTCGAATCGCTCAGCAGCGATGCAAGTGAAAGCAAATCAAAGGGAATTTTGCTGACACTATGAGATCGCACCCCACCTTGCATATTTACAAAGGATTATTGTTCGTGTATAGTAGAGTTTACCTGAGTCAATATCTGATATCTGCTGTTTGGTGTTACAGGATACTTTGGGCTAGGTGTTAGGTGAAATAGGAAATACTTCAATATGGTCTTGTCGGCTCGCTGTCAATGTTTGCAGCTGATCAATGAAAGCTTGACAAAGACGATCTTTGTCACTCAGGACCTGTGTGCAGTGTGATAGCTATAAAACCTGTATGATATAGGAGCAAAGACTGGTCAACAGTGCTGAGTGCAAGAGGGTTAAGAACTTTAAGTTCCTTGGAGTGAACAGCACCAATAATCTGTCCTGATTCAATCACATAAGTGCCATGGCCAAGGCAAGAATGAACATCAACCCCTCTACTATCTCAGGAGGCTAAAAATTTAGCATAACTCCTATGATGCTCACCAATTTGTATAGATGCAACACAGAAAATATCCTTTCTGGATAATTCACGGCTTGGTACGGCAGATGTCCTTGCATCTGATGACAAGAAGCAGCAGAGTTATGAACACAGCTCAGCACATCACAGAAATTTGCCTCCCCTCCACGGACTTCATCTACACTTCTTTCTAACTTGACAAAGCAGCCAACAGAATCAAAGACCCCACTTACCCTAGTCATTCTCTCTTCTCCCCCTCCCTATCAGGCAGAAGATACATAAGTCTAAAAGCATGTACCACCAAGTGAAAACTTCTACTTAAATGCATGGCCATTTTCCTCACTGCTTCTAACTCGCTGATATAAGACTTTTAAATGATCCCCTAATCATTCCCAACCTGGGTTCCACGGACCCTTTGCTTAATGGTATTGGTCCATGGCGTAAGAAAGGTTGGGAACCCCTGCCCTAGTACAATATTATGGACTCTTAATCTCACAATCTACCTTATTATGTCATGGAGCCTTACTGCCTGCCTGCACTGCACTTCCTCTATAACAGAAACACTAGGTTACACATTCTGTTTTTGTCTTCCCCTTACTATGCCAAGATGTGATGAAGTAATCTGTATGAATGGCATGCAAGAAAAGTTTTTTTACTGTACCTCAGTACATATGACAATAATGAACCATTTTTAATCCACTCAGATCATTGTGCTGGCTTCGTCATTCAATTATATCTGATTTTTTTAAGCCTTATTCTCCCACCCTCTCTCTGTAACCAGTCAAAAACCTGGCAATCTGTGCCTTTAATATACCCAATTATTTGCCCTCTAAAGCCCTCTGTGACAATTAATTTCAGATACTCACAACCCTCTGGATGAAAAAAAAACCTCTTCTTATTTAAGATCACCAGACTAGACAAGCCCAGGCATCATCCCTGAAGAAGATGGTAGAGTTTGTCAACAAAACATTGGTTATAATCAATACCTATACCAGGCTAGAAGCCCGAGGAGAGTTTATTCTCCTTATTTAAGTTCCAAAGGGATATTTCCTTATTTTGAGGCTGTACCCTCCGTTCCTAGACTCTGCTCTAATGCAAACATCCTCTCTATCCAGCCCTTTTGGCAATGATTGTGAAGAATCAAGGCTTGATCCCTAACCTTCAGAACATAGACCAGGAGGCAGTGAGGGAAATGGTCACACTCGTAAGTTGAAGTGTTTAAGGTGAGAGGGGGAAGTTTTGAAGGAGATCTGTGAGGCAGGTGTTGACACAGAGTGGTGTGCCGGGAATGTGCTGCCAGAGAAGGTGATGGAAGTTGATACAATAGCTGTGTTGAAGAGCAACAGTCTGCTGGAGGAACTCAGTGAATCAAGACGCATCTGTTGAGGGGAAAAGGAATTGTCGACACTTCAGGTCCCGATGCAGGGTTTCAAACTGAAATGTCGACAACCCCTTTCTCTCCACAGATACTAACTAACCTGCTGAGTTCTTCCAGTAGATTGTTTGTAGCTCTAGGCTCAAGCATCTCTTGTGCCCCTAGCAACATTTAAGAGATGTTAAACAGGCACAAGAACAGCTAGGGAATGGAGAGAATAGACCATGTGCAGGCAGATGAGCACTTTAAATTGACAGTATGGTTGGCATAGACATTGTGGGCCAAAGGCCCTTTTCCTGTGCTGCATTGGTCAATGTTTCCTATTCTGTGACTGTGGATCTAGGCTGGTATACGTAACCAGCATCCTCGTCCCTAGTTACTACACCTCTTCTGCTATAGTAAGCATTTACAGAAGGTTGGGTTCAAAAAAAGCATTTCAAGTTTGAATTATTCTTCTCTACTTCACCCACCCTCTAACCAATGCATTGCCACTCCCACCCTTCTGCAACTCCCATGCTCAAAAGGGGGAATAGTTTCATGGCCCACAGAACTGCATTCGTTTGACATCTTTGCCAGAACAGAGAATACGTAAAAATAAATAATTATTGTCTTGTGGTTATCGACACATATTTGACAATTATGTCCTGGGATTTAATGCTATGGGAACTACAAATCTCATCACGTTGTGAGTTATAAGTAGAAGGATTATTATTATTATTTGCTCTGAGGTATTGGAAAAATTCATCACCCAAAAAAAATCAGACTTTTAAGATAGAAAATCTCTAGACCTCAGTGCTAATCATTGCCAATGATCAGAATTTTCCTCATTGGCCTATTCCTGATTTGACGTAGTTTGGTGGACTGATAAGACTTTCAACAAAAGAACTTTGAAAATGCTTACAATCCACAAAGTTTGATATCTAATTGTATTTTTTCCCCTGCTTTGAATTGTTTACGTAAATTGTTCTAAACCCATCTAGTGATTATTCACCAGTTACCTACTTGCTTCATAAAGTTAACAGGATTTTACCCCTCTGCTTACCTGGACAAACCTCTCCAGTGCTGGCCCATCCAGACAGCTGTAGTTTGTAAGGAACTTAAGCTTTGCCAGTTGGAAGTTATTCCGGGTGTGAGCCTCCGCTTGCATCTCCAGCACCTGGAAGACTGTAGCTCCCAGGAATAAATACATAAAGTACCCCAGTAACAGAACCACAGTCCAACTGACTCTGATACCGTAGATGGTGAAGTATGACATGGCTACGAACGTATCTTCAAAACCCACTTCAGCACTAACCATCGAGCACCATCTCACTTGGCTGGGTGAATCAAATGGGCTGAGCTGTGGCTGGACTCATTATAGCATCTGTGGGGTTTTCATTTCACCTTGTGTCCAGATGAAAACCTTTGCTTATTCTCTGCCGGCTGACTGTATTCAATAGATATCCAGAGTCAATTTTCTTTTCTTTACAGGCCATTACACACCATTTACTTCACTCAGGCATTTGTTATTTAGCAGGGCGTGATATCGAGAAACAAGCGCATGCTGAACAGATGGTTAATAGGATTGTTACTCTCATGGTTCCCGATTTTCCAATACAAACCTCGGATTCAGAGTCAGGTCTTGTGAGGTTACGAAAGATACACAAAATTTAATGTAATTTTATTTTTACTCTCTAATTAGCAGCAGAAAGTTACATTTTCTTTCCGCTGTGAAAAGGTTGTAAATTCTAATGTTAAGAACTCATAGTGGTGTCATATTTTATAGATCATCATGGAAAAGGCCCTTCAGCCCAAATGGTCCATGCCAACCAAAATGTTCATCCAAACTAGTCTTATTTGCCCATATCCCTCCAACCCTTTCCTATTCATGTATTTATCTGTATCTTTTAAATATTGTTATGGTGCCTGCCTCAATCATTTCCTCTGGCAGCTAATTCCATATATGGACCACCCTCTGCATGAAAAGGTCGTCCCTCAGGTCCCTATTAAATCTTTTCCATCTCACCTTAAACTATGCCTTCTAATTAATTATTGATTTTGCAGCCCTGGTAAAAAGACTGTGTACATTCAGCCTCATGACTGTACATCTTTATAACATCACCCCTGAGTCTCCTAAGGTGTGATGTGGGGTGGTGGGGGAAGATAAGGAGTTTTCTTTTACCTGCTGATATATTCTCGAGGTGTAATAATCATCACGAGGTTGTTCCTAATGTGTGGAATCACATCTATGCACCAAGAAGTGTCCTGAAGCTCTCCTCCATTTTAAGCTATTTCTTTACAGGTTATAGTAATTACTTCTGCTGCTTCATTTCACTAATTAATCAGCAAGTCCTGCCCTAAACTCTCTCTTGAGGTTTATCCAAAAACTGCTCTGATTTCATTTTTGGTCATCTACTACAATGTTTCTCTTTGCAGATTTTTGTTTGCTGACTCACCAGTGAAGCCATTTAGCTCTACTAAGGTCCACATATGCAAATACCAGACATTACTATTTTTTAAAATCTTTTTTTGTACAAACGTATAAGAATTTTCTCATGCCTATTTGAAGTTGACTGGTGAACTAAAAGCATGGTATTATTCTAGGTCCATGTTTTCCTTTCCTGCAACAACTCATGTATCTCTGTAAGACCAAGTTGCTGAAGTGTGTCTTTAGTGAGCCAATGACCTGCTCAAAGGCACAATTGTCTGTTTAGTGGCTTTCATTGTTATTGCTACTTGGATTCATGACAGGGATCGTCACAGGAACCACATCCATCAGTCTTGTGGCCCTGTACATGTGGAAGCCAGTTCACATCTCAACCATGCTCATTCTGACCAGCATCATCCCAAAGTCAGCATAGCTGTCTGTCTTGCTAAGCAAATCACCAGTCTTGTGCATAACTCAGTGATTGTTTGCAGAATCCTGGAAGTGTCTCCAACAAACCTCTGGAGGGATTCTGAGGTAAAGAGGCCCAAGGTGGCAGTAGCTTTTTCAATGGGTGAAAGAATTCCGAGAAATCAATGGATTCATGGGTAAGTTTAAAAATTCACATTACCATTTCTCTCATGGCGTCATAGAGCATAGAAGCAGGCCTTTTAGCCCATCAGGTTCATGCTGACTATCAAGTACTTAACCACATTAAATGATGACTCTCTGTATTTTAATGCATTTACCAACACTTAGTGTGTAGTTTGCTGTACATTGGCAGTTCAACTGTTTTCCATTCTAACAGACCACTACACATGCAAAAACCTATATCTTATTTCTTCTAAGGGAATTTGTGTGAATCATTAGGTGGGAGTCCATTCCTAACTTGTCATTTTTACTGCTTTTAACCTTCATTTTCATTTCTACACCAAACCCACACCTTCATAAACTTAGAATTAATTATTTAGTGTCTCTTTCCACACCAATACTGACCATCATCTTTCCCACTATACCTTTTGATCCTCTCACTACCCCTGCTTTGTTATGCGGTTTGCTGGGCATCTAATCTTGAATGAGGTACAAGCTCTTTCATTTAAACAATCAGAATTCCAAAATGATTGGCTGAGCCCCCCCCCCCCTACCAACAATTCTACTTCCCTTACTTATTTTCTGGACTGGCATGATTTGATAAGGTGGAGGAGTTGACAGCACAGGTAGCAATACGTGACCATGATCCAATAGCTATTACAGATAGATTGTCGCAGGGTGATCGGGACTGCGTTATCAATATGTCACATTATACAATGGTCCAAAAGAATACAAAAGGAGGCTGGATAGACGTGTTAATCAAGGGACATATCAGAGCAGAGTTGATTTGTGATATAGACACAGTGAATAGTAATTTAGAATTGGTTCGGACCGAGATCATGAATAACCAGGAAGGAAGACATAGGTCTCAAAATGAGACCTCTTGGTAGGGTAGAACATAAAAGAACAGAGCTTACTTGAAGAGCACTGCAGTTGCAATGAGGTATATTAATTTAGATGGCTTCCCAGAACAGCATGTTACAGAACTTACCCAGAATAGCGTATTTTTTATTTAGTTGTGAGTAATGTGGAAAAATTAATAACAGATTTGTGGTCATGGATCCCCTAAGAGGGGTTGACCACAGTATGATTTAATTCAAGATTTGTATCTTTTATGCTCAACCACAGAATGATAACCACAGACTTCAACATAAACCAGGGCAATAGTAATGGCATGAAGGTTAAATTGTCTAAGGTAGATTGGGATAATAAGAGTCAGGTCAGTAGGTGAAGATTTAAATAGCTGGTCTGTAACACTTAGCAGGAAATGATCCCAATTAATAAGAGGAGTTCCATGAGAAAGAGGCAAAAATCTGTGGTGAACAAGGGAGGTCAATTATTATGATAAGTTGAACAATAGGGCAAAGGATGGTGGTAGGCCAGAGGACTGGAGAATTTTTAGAATCTCGCAGCAAAAGACAAAAATGCTTATAAAATGGGATAAAGTTGGTTTTGTGAGAAAACACATTCAATATCAAACCAGTAAGAGTCTATATGGATGTATAAATAAAGAGATGGGTAAGACCAGCATGGGGCCTCTACAGAATCAGGCTTTGCTTTATTCATTCAAAGGTTGTGGGTTTCACAGGCTGAATCAGCACTTAATTCCCCATCCCCAATTGCCCTTGAGAAGGTGGAAGGAGCTGCCTTTTGAATCACTGCAGTTCTTTAGATACATGTGCACATACATAATGCTGTTAGGTGAAGTTCCAGGATTTAGACCCAGTCAACCTGGAGGAACAATGATATACTTCCAAGTCAGGATGGTGTGTGGCTTGGAGGGCAACTTGCAGATGGTGGATTCCCCATGCTTTTCTTGCCCTTGTCCTTCTAACTAGTAGAGGTCATGGTTTTGGAAGGTGTTATCTACAGAGCCTTGGAGAATTGCTGCAGTACATCCTGTGAATGATGGATCGCTATCTCCTGTACTGTTGAGCTTCTTGAAGGTTGTTAAAGCTGTACCCATCCAGGCAGGTAGAGAGTATTCCATCACGATCCTGATTTGACCATTGTAGATGGTGAACAAGTTTTGGTGAGTTATTCACCACAGGATTCCTAGTCTTTGATGTGCTCTTGTAGCCACATTTTGCACGTGGCTACAAGACAATGGAGGATTCATTATCAGTATGAATGACAGGAAGCAATAGCCAGATTTTCTCTTGTTTGATACTGTCATTGCCTAGCACTTGTGTGCTTGTGTGGAGTGAATGTTACTTGCCACCTATCAACCCAGCCCTGGATATTGTCCAGCGCCCTCCCCTCAAAGTCCTCCATGGAGAGATTAGCAATAGCTGGCCAGACAGGGCACACGGTGGAAACCCACATCAAGGAGCATAGGAAGTGTGTCCATTTGGGTTACCCAGAAAAATTGGTGGCAGCAGAACACTGCATACGCAATGATTACAAGATTGACTTCAAAGGCACAAAGCTACTGTGCTGCGCCAATTGCTTTTGGGACCGGCCGGTGAAGGAAGCCATTGAAATAAGACTGAAGAATAAGAATTTCACCAAAGACAAAGGTCTCGCTCTAAGTAAGAATTAAAATACGATTTCAAACAAAATAGGACAGCAGAAACCTGATTGGTTGAGGACTAACTAATCAAGAGGGATGGACAATGGGAGTTGAGTATATATACCACCAGACTTGACATGCCTAGGCATTATCCTTGATGAAGATGGCAGAGTCTGTCATTGAAACGTCAATTAAAATCAACACCTGGATCTGGCTGGAAGCCCGAGAACAGTTTATACCTTAGAAATGGTGGTGCGTAAAATATGCCGACTGTCTCCGCTCTCTCCCTTTATATAATTCAGTGCCTCTTTGGGGAGTGGCATGCAAAATATTGTGGTCATCTTCATCACCTGACGAGTCATAAATGAATGGAACATTGTTTAATCATCAGTGAACATCCCTACTTCTTTACTTTACTGTCGCCAAACAATTGTTACTAGAGCATACAATCATCACAGTGATATTTGACTCTGCGCTTCGTGCTCCCTGGAGAACAAATCGATAATAAATAGTAAAAATTTAAATTATAAATCATAAATAGAAAATAGAAAAAGGAAAGTAAGGTAGTGCAAAAAAAACCAAAGAGGCAGGTCCGGATATTTGGAGGGTACGGCCCAGATCCGGGTCAGGATCTGTTCAATAGTCTTATCACAGTTGGAAAGAAGCTGTTCCCAAATCTGGCCATATGAGTCTTCAAGCTCCTAAGCCTTCTCCCGGAGGGAAGAGGGACAAAAAGTGTGTTGGCTGGGTGGCTCGCGTCCTTGATTATCCTGGCAGTACTGCTCCCACAGCGTGCGGTGTAAAGTGAGTCCAAGGATGGAAGATTGGTTTGTGTGATGTGCTGGGCTGTGGTCACGATCTTCTGCAGCTTCTTCCAGTCTTGGACAGGACAACTTCCATACCAGGTTGTGATGCACCCTAGAAGAATGCTTTCTATGGTGCATCTATAAAAATTAGGGTTTTAGGGGGCAAGCCAAATTTCTTTAGCTTTCTCAGGAAGTAAAGGTGCTGGTGGGCCTTCTTGGCAGTGGATTCTGCTTGGTTGGACCAAGTCAGGTCATTTGTGATCTTGACCCCGAGGAACTTAAAGCTTTTGACTTGTTCCACTTGTGCACCACCGATGTAAATGGGGTCGTGCAGTCCACTACTCCTTCTGAAGTCAACAACCAATTCCTTCGTCTTGCTGACATTGAGGGATAGGTTATTGAATTTGCACCATGCCACCAGGTTCTTAATTTCCTCTCTGTCTCAAATTCATCATTACCCGAGATACGGCCTACAATTGTGGTGTCATCAGCAAACTTATATATTGAGTTCGATGGAAACCTGGCTACACAATCATGGGTGTACAGTGAGTACAGCAGGGGGCTGAGAATATAGCCTTGTGGGGCACCAGTGCTCAGTGATTGTAGAGGAGAGCTTGTCCCCTATTTTTACAGCCTGGGTCCTGTCTGTGAGGAAGTTGAAGATCCACCTGCAGATCTTATGATTGGAGGATGGTCACTGATGGAGCAATGGGAGATGATTGAACCTAGGACACTATCCTGAGGCACTGCAGAGATATCCTGTGACTGAGATCTCTAACCACCAAAACCATTTTCCTGATGCTTTCATAATAGGAAACAAACAAATGGCGGACATGTTCAATCTCAATCAGTTTTTTGCATCAGTCTTTTCCACAGAAGGTACTTCAAATCTCCTTACAATAACAGATGGGCTAGTTTCAAATAAAGGAAGATCTTGATAAAATCCCAATTACAAAGGATAATTAGATCGACTCGCTGGACTAAAGGCAATAAACCACTGGGCTTAATAGTTTGAGCACAAGGATTTTAAAGGGTGGCTACAGAGATAGTGTACCCACTGGCTGAAATTTTTCAGAACATGCTAACTTCAGGAAGGGTACCAGAAGTTTGGAAAACAGCCACTGTGACTCCCTTGTTCAATAAGGATGGAAGAAGACAGGTAATCTTAGGTCAGTTAGTTTTACATCTATTGATGGTAAGGTGTTGGATTTTATTGATGGTAAAATGTTGGATTCAAGAAGGAAAGAACTAATCATTCAGGAAAGCTGAACATAATTAAACCAAATCAAAGTTGTTTATGAAAGGTAAATCATGTCTATCAAAATTGTTTGAATTCTTTAAAAATGTGACGGGCAGATTTTACAGAGTGGAACCTGTGCATGTAATTATACTTCGATTTCCAAGATGAGGTGCCACATAACACACTGCTGGAGGAGGGAATGAAATGTAAGTTTTCCAAACATGTTGAAGATATAAAACTAAATGGATGGGCATATTGTGATGATGTCATTGTGCTTTTGCAGCAAGCTATAAATAGATTGAGTGATTAGTTCAAAACCTGGCAAATGGAGCTCAACATGGGTCTCTGAGGATCTATCCTGGTCCCAATATATTGATGCAAACATGAAGAAGACACAGTAGCAACTACACTTCATTAAAAGTTTGAGGGGATTTGGTATGTCATCAAAGACTCTAGCAAATTTCTACACATATATGGTGGAGGGCATTGTGACTGGTTGCATTGCTGCCTGGAATGGGGGCTCAAATGTCAGGATTGAAAGAGGCTGCAGAGGGTTTTAGATTCAACCAGCTCTATTATGGGCAGCAAGCTTCCCAACCATTGAGGAGATCTTCCAAAAGCTGTGCCTCAATAAGGTGGCATTCATCATTAAGGACTCCCACAAAGCCTTCTTCTCATTACTACCATCTGAGAGAGATATAGGAGCCTGAAAACCCCCTCTGGATGTTTTAGGAGCTGTTTCTTCCCCTCTGCCATCAGATTTCTGAATGATCCACGAACCCATGTTTGTTCTTGATTGACTGAATGATTGATTCTAACTTAAAGCAGTGGTTATGTCTTGCACTGTACTACTGCCATAAAATGCAAAATTTCACAACATACGCGAGTGATAATAAAACTGATTTTGAAAAGGTGGATTATTATCAAAATGGAGGGAGACTGCAAATGAATTAATTTCAGCAGCATCTAGATGTTCAAGTGCATGACTCACAAAACATTAGCAGGCAGGTTCAACAAATAGTTAAGTAAGCAAATAGCATTTTGGCCTTTATTGCAAAGGGTTTGGTGTTTAAAAATGTGGATGTTTTGTTACAGTTCTACAGGGTGTGGTTGAGGCCACACCTGAGCACTGTCCAAATTTTGGTCCCCCTACTATATCCATAAAAATGAATGTAGTAGCATTGGAGATATTCCAAAAGAGGGTCACCAAGCTAATTCTTGGGATGAGAAGATTGTTCTATTAGGAGTGGTTAAATAATTTGAGTATATAGTATAGTCTTCGGAGTTTCGAAGAACAAGGGAGTCACCTTATTCAAACATGCAAGATCCTAGGGGGTATTTGACAAGGGTGGATGTTAAGATGCTTCCAGCAGTGAAAGACTCACCAACAAGGAGACCTAGCTACAAAGATGCTAATCATTTGAAAACAAGGTTCATTAAAATTTCTTCTGTCAGAGGGTAGTGAATCTTTAGAATTTTCTGCCTCTGTGGATGGTGGAGGCCAGATTATTAGATATATTTAAGGTGGAGATAATTAAATATTTGAAAGATTGAGGAATGAGGGCTTGAGACTAACATAGAAGAGGAGTTGAGACCATATATAAACTGACCATTGGCATGAAGTTGGATGTGTCATCGTTTATGAATAACTCGGTTCTCTGAAGTCCTCCAGCAACTCTAAGTCTTACATCAGGAGCCTTATGCCCCAGCAATGGCAGAATCTACAGGTTCTAATAAGCACTCAGAACAGACAGAACTAGAGTGGAGGCAAATCTTTCTTGATCTCCCAGGAATCTCTCTATATACACAGGTTTTGCTGTCCTTTAACACTACGAGGGGTGATTGATAAGTTCGTGGCCTAGGTAGAAGGCATCAATTTTAGAAAACCTAGCGCATTTATTTTTCAACATAGTCCCCTCCTACATTTACACACTTAGTCCAGCCGTCGTGGAGCATACGGATCTTGGACCTCCAGAAAGTGTCCACAGCAGGGGTGATTGATAAGTTTGTGGCCTAAGGTAGAAGGAGATAAGTTATACAGCTCTCGTTACATACACATGCAGTTCAACTCTGAGTGATTATGCAGAAAGTTTGAAGTTAATAACTCATCTCCTTTTTCCTCGAACTTATCAAACACCCCTGATGAGTATTAACTTCAAGCTTTCTGCATAGTCACTCAAAGAGTTGAACTGCATGTGCATGTAACGAGAGCTGTATAACTCATCTTCTTCTACCTTAGGCCACGAACTTATCAATAACCCCTGCTGTAGACTCTTTCTGAAGGTCCAAGATCCGTGTGCTCCACGACCGCTGGACTAAGTGTGTAAATGTAGGAGAGGACTATGTTGAAAAATAAGTGTGCTAGGTTTTCTAAAATTGACTCCTTCTACCTTCGGCCACGAACTTATCAATCACTCCTCGTATATCAAACCCTTTCCCATTAGTTTCTAAACAGCAGGTTAACAGAAGTGACATTTATTTATCTTCAATAAGGCAGTGCGTTTAGCAAACATCATGAGATAACACTGTGCTATGGTTGAAAGGCCAGTGAACTTTCAATATCTCAATAAACATAAAAAAAACTTAAAAGGTTTCTTCATCAGTTGACAGAGTGATAGTTAAAGCTCCCGCTATTGTTGTTTGACAGTGACCTGCTTCACTGCCTTTGAGTTAATTCCATTCGATTTTGCATGAGTGTTTTTGGCCATCTCTTAAACCATTAGCTCTACCACACGCAAAACAATGCATCGGTCTAAGAGACCACCTTCAGCGATGGACACTAAACATACAAAGCTGTAATTTAAGGTAAACAGCAAAGCTTCCAAATTCCTCTTTACCTAGGAATGTGCCTTTGGGATCTTGTCCTGCCGTATAAATGTAACCTGGTTTGAGCTTTCGAACTTGACAGGGTAGTATGCTCAAAGTCCCACTGAGGCCTGCATAAGTGGATTCTCCCATGCCAACATTCCCAGGTTTGTGGCTCTAATTACTCAGTCAGCTCCACTGGGTAGTCCACATCCATTGTCAAACTCCTTAAAAGTGCACTCTATTCTAAATTGTCGCATAGGAGAGGGTTATCAGGAGTTACTCACAGCTCCTTGAAAATAGAGTAATAATCACGAGAGAAGTACAGCATAGAAATAGGACATTAGCTTATCAAGCCCATAACTGATATTTTACCCTAATTTTACACTAATCACATTTGCTTCACATTCCTGAGGTCAACATCTCAGACATTCTATCCTGGCTTAGCACATAGATGCACTTATAAAGAAGATACGCCAGTGTCTCTACTTTCTTAAAAATATAAGAAGATTTGACATGCAGTCAAAGTCTCCACAAACAGTGGAAGGCATTTTGACTGGTTGCATCACAGCCTGATGTGAAAACCACAATGCATAAGAACACAAGAAGCTACAGAGAGTTGTGGACTCAGTCAGTCCCATCATGGGTATAGGTCTCTCCACCATCCCAAAAAAAAATCTATAAGCGATGACTCAGGAGGGTGACATCCATCATTGAGGACGACCAGGGCCAGCCTCTCTTCTCAATGCTGCCATCAGGCAAGAAGTACAGAAGCCTGAAGGCCACATCTCAAGGTACAACACTGCTTTGTCCTCATTGCCGTTAGGATCTTGAATCAACTTCAAAACCCTAATTACACCTCAGGCTATATTTCTCACTCTCTTTCTCTTAATCTTGTATTAGTGGCATTATGTTTATTTTGATGGTTATTTTGCACATGTGTATGTATAATTTATGTTGTTTAGATTTATGCCTTGTAATGTTCTCCACTACTGCTGCAAAAACTAAATTTCATGGTACTACAATGTGTCTGTATGCCTATGACAACAGTTAACTTGAACTTCAACTCGCATGCATTGGGTCTATATCCTTCTATGCTTTGTCTGTCTCAGTGCCTGTATAAACACTTCTTAAATGCAGAAGCTGACTCCACCATCTCCTCTGACAGCAAGATCCAGATATCAATTACTTTCTATAATAAAACTTTCCCTTCAAATCCTCTATCAAATTTCTTCTTCTCATATGCCCCTATTTTTGATACCGGTATGTAACATCTCTGGCCGGTGCTCATCCAAAATGGAGAAGGAATATTTGGGTTGGTACTGAGAGTCCTGAGGCTAGGTATTGGTGCAAAAAGAAGCCAAATGTGAATGGTGGAGAGATTACACCACTTCAAACCGGATCACTTCTCAACACCTAGAAAACTAGAGTGAAGGAAGTCATGATAGTGAAAACAACAGATGTGCCCACTGGACCAAGTGAGGTGAGGTTAAAAAGTGAACTCTAATCTCCAGGGTTTGAGAAGGGACCCAGAAATTTGATTAGCTAATGTCAGGATTGGTTGCTAAAGTTGTTCCAGTTATGAGAGAGTCTGGTTTGTTTTCCTTGGAGCAGAGAAAGCTGGGGAGGGGATGGGGAGGTACTGATCGAGATATACAAAATTATGAAGGGCAAAGATAGGCTATCCAGTAGTAAATTTTTCCATATAGCAGAGGTGTCTGTAATCAGAAGCATAAATTTAGTTTAAGAAGTAAAAGGATTAGAGGGGATAAAAGGAAGAAACTTTTCACCCAAAGGGTAACTGGAATTTGTACCACACTGCCTGAGAGAGTGATGGAGGCACCTATTTTCACAATGTTTAAGGATTATCCGGACAAGCATCTGATTTGCCAAAATGTAGAAAGCTACAGGCCAAGTGCTGGTAAATGAGGTTAGTATAGATGGGCACTTGATGGCCAACATGGACATGATGGGTTAAAGGGCCTGTTTTCATGCTGCGTTATTGCAGACAAAAGTAGGGTCTGAGGGAGCTGAGGAGTTCAATACTCTGAAGCCAAAAATTTTAGGACTACAGGGAGATGTGTTTGCAGCTTAAGATAATGTGTTCAGGAATACAATCACCAAGGACGGTTCAAACACAGCCTGTAGTTGCTGGAAAGCTGTCAGCTGAAAAGCATTTTCTGGGAGCATAACTGGTGGCGTGGGTTAGCTCAAAGGCTCTCCGACAAAATAGCAGACCATTTGTCTACGCCAAAATGAGATTTCCGGATAATCAAGGGGTGCTGTGACCTCAAATGGAAGAAACATTCCACTGCACTTTGAATAAACCAATCTAATTTGAAATCTCAATGAACAAGTGCAGAAAGCCAAAGATGACATTAGGCTCAATGTGATGCACTGGCAGAAAATAAAGTTTCTAGCATAGTGTTGGATTGCAAATTTGCAGTTGTAATGTGGAAAGGTGTCAGTAGAACCATAATTAGTGAAGTTAAGAAAATTATCTAGGCAGTGTCTGGAAATACTGATTCTTTAAATTTTCCTTCCTTTCATCCTCATTCATTAAGATTTCTAATAATAAAAGAGGTGAACTGCATAGAGCTGGAAACTCCTGGGTTTGAATTTTCTGCTGAACCATCCATTCTCTGAGATGGTTTGTGCTTACTCTACTAGACTGAGTGCAGAAAACTTAGCATCTCAGAGATTAGTTTGCTAAGCAGATCTATGTGTGGTTTAAAGCTAGGAGTTTTCTGTTCTGTGCCTCACACCTCTTTATTATTTTCTATATATTGACATGGTTTGGGCAATATTGTTAATCCTGATTGCTTGAGGAGCATGTACATTGGTTGGCCTGGAGAACATACAGGGCCAGACCAGCAGATTTCCTTTCCCTGAAATACACAGAGAACCAATGATTATTTTAATGATAATTTACCGCTACTGGGTAGCTTTTGATTTACATTTAAGATTCTTTTACTGTATATAATTTTCTCAGTTATAATAGGGAGATCTCAATCCATGCTTCTGGATCCAGAACCACTAATCTGATAATTTAACCAGCGCAATATCTTACCCATGCAATTCAGTAAGCTCATGGAGTTGCAGATTTATTGATGTGTTAATTTGCTGCGGTGAAACAGATGGTGTTGAGAATATGTTTCAGGCTCCTGAGGGTTTAAACACTGTATCTGTACAAAGCCCCATCTAGGTGTGATCTAGCAGGCTGCATTGCTTGTGTGTTGTTAGTAACCAATTAGGTTTTTAGCAACAAAGACTACATTTGTTAAACAATTCTTTATTGATCACAATTGCTAAATTTGTAGAATTGCGCAGGTTGTATCATTAGGAAGTAGACCACTCAGGCTAATTAGTCCAAATAGTATTTACAGTATGCCCTGAATGAGCATGTTCCCACCCCTCTTCAAACTATTCATTTTCTCCTTTATATGTTCGCTTGAAATCTATATATCCCATTTACCTCAGGTATTCCAAAAACTAGAGAATTTCACAATCTATCTTGAAACCTGTTGGATTTATTGTTTACTAATATATGTACATGGCCCATAATTCAGTTTCAACACCTGCTATGTTTTGCTTCTGCTGAGCTGTTAGTCCAGTAACAAAACCAGTAGGTTACTTTATTTCCACAGTAACTGTTGTTGATCAATATCATGATTAAGCACCTGTGAAAGCACAGATAGTGAACATGTCAGTAAAGTTGGGGACTGAGTGCCTACAGAACAGACTATCAAAGCTTAAAAGACCAAGGAAGCAAAAGGTGGCTTAAGAACAACAGGGAGAGTAAATTGGATTGAAACTGATCGCAAACCATAGCAAACAATATCGCTGTAACTACTTGTCTGTTACAGAGCAGCTGTGATGGTCGACTTACAGTCAGAAAGCACAGGCAGGTAACTGACAGTAATATTTGCATCCTGTTCTTTCTGAAACACATCCAACATCAGAAGTAAAATTCCATAGTTCATTCTGTGACTTTGAAATGTGAGTGCTGCTTTCCAGAGCCTTCCAAGCAACCACCTGGGCTTCATCTTCACCGGGAACTATTTAGTTCTTAGACCTGCAATGTAAGATAATTCTTTTAAGGTTTGCATTCAAAAACATAACATTGTATTTTGACTGAAGAATTGATGTCTCAGTTCAACATTTTTTTAAGTGATGACTGTGGAGTTATGCCCAATTATCTTTGGGGCTAATGGAAAGTCATACAAAGCCATTCATCATCCATACTTTTCTTGCTCCCAGATGTATTTATTTGGCCACTGGGTTGGGGATTTGCTGGCTACTCTGGTATTTACTGCCCATCAGAAATCGATGTTGAGCTGAGTTCACTGCGATCATTCTAAAGGAAAATCAAGAATCAAAGATATTGTTGTGAGATTGGACAACACATGACTCTAGACCCACATATCTCTGAGATGGATGAACAATTTGCTGAGTTCAGGGTGATGCAGAAGGGCTATAAATGATGGCTTACCTGTGATGTCTATGAGTGAATAAAAGGGAATGAGAAAGGCATTCACGGAATGGTCGGTGTGCACTGGGCTCAACATGAACTCCAGCAGTGCTGACAACAGGAATTCTGCAGATGCTGGAAATTCAAGCAACACACATTAAAGTTGCTGGTGAACGCAGCAGGCCAGGCAGCATCTCTAGGAAGAGATACAGTCGACGTTTCAGGCCGAGACCCTTCGTCAGGACTAACTGAAGGAATCTCCCTTCAACCTCCACCACAAAACAAAGTTTGTACAACCTCTCCTCATAGCCCATGCCCTCTAATCCAGGCAGCATCTTGGCAGACCTTTTCTGTACCCTCTCCAATGCTCCTACTTCTTTCCTGTAAAGTGGGCAATTAAAATTGAATGCAATACCCCAAATATGGCTTAACCAGAGATTTATAAAGCAGCAAGTTAAAGCTTCATGTTTTATTTTTTTCTTACAATTACATATGTAAGCTTGTTTTCAATGCCTTTGGATGTGAAAGACATTTACATCCTATTAAGCAACACACATAAAAGTTGCTGGTGAACGCAGCAGGCCAGGCAGCATCTATAGGAAGAGGTACAGTCAACGTTTTGGGCTGAGACCCTTCGTCAGGACTAACTGAAAGAAGAGCTAATAAGAGAATTGAAAGTGGGAGGGGGAGGGGGAGATCCAAAATGATAGGAGAAGGGAGGGGGAGGGATGGAGCCAAGAGCTGGACAGGTGATTGGCAAAAGGGATATGAGAGGATCATGGGACGGGAGGCCTAGGAAGAAAGAAAGGGGGAGGGGGAAGCCCAGAGGATGGGCAATAACGGATGGGGTACGAGGGGGAGGTGGGGCATTAACGGAAGTTAGAGAAGTCAATGTTCATGCCATCAGGTTGGAGGCTACCCAGACGGAATATAAGGTGCTGTTCCTCCAACCTGAGTGTGGCTTCATCTTTACAGTAGAGGAGGCCGTGGATAGACATATCAGAATGGGAATGGGACGTGGAATTAAAATGTGTGGCCACTGGGAGATCCTGCTTTCTCTGGTGGACAGAGCGTAGGTGTTCAGTGAAACAGTCTCCCAGTCTGCGGCGGGTCTCGCCAGTATATAGAAGGCCACATCGGGAGCACTGGATGCAGTATGTCTGTTATTGCCCATCCTCTGGGCTTCCCCCATCCCCCTTTCTTTCTCCCTAGGCGTCCCGTCCCATGATCCTCTCATATCCCTTTTGCCAATCAACTGTCCAGCTCTGTCCAGACAGGAGGGGAAGATGATGGTTGTGGTGGTGATGTTAAATTTATTGACGAGATTTTACCTGATGAGATTGAACCTGACGAAACTGAACCTAGTGAACTGGATGGTGTCAAAGAGCCTCGAACTGTCATACCAGAAGTGATTGAACAGCATGACATTAGACTTCTGAAGCTCGACAAGGATACTGGAAAAGCAATTCTGCCTGACGCGTTGAGAACAGAAATAATAAAGCTGGGTTTGAAGTATTTCTAGAACAGTGAGGGGCCTTTCCTACCAACAAATCGCTGCTCAATGAACAAAACTTGGTTCAAGAGGAAATTAGGAAATGGTCGTGGTGAGGAAGTGACTCACTCATGGCTGGTCTATTCCCCTTCTAAAAAGCCTGCATTTTGTATCTGTTGTCTTCTCTATTCCTGGTCAGACCATCAATCCTCTTTGGAGCAGGAAAGTGGGTTCAACCAGTGGAAAGCACCTGAAAGGATTAGTGTTCTTGAGAATGCCAAGAATCATCGGGAATGCTTCACACAGTGGAAAGAAATGGAAAGAAATTTAGCTGGAAACAGAGGAGGTATTGACGAGGTATTTCAGTCACAGATTGAGAAGGAAAAGCAGAAGTGGAGTGATATCTTGACGAGAATCCTTCACTGCATAAAATTCCTCGCGACTCAGAACCTGGCTTTGCGAGGACACAGGGAGTCACTTCAGCTAGCCGATGACTCCAATGTGGGAAATTTCCTTGGCTTACTGAAAGTACTGGCCATCTTTGACCCTGTCATAAAAGAAAACCTCACTCATTTGGAAAGTCTTCCTGGATCCACGTCTTATCTTTCACCGGGTGTCCAGAATGAATTCATCCACATGATGGCATCCACTGTTACCAGAGTTTACTGAGAAGCATTCGTAAAACCAAGTACTATGGTCTCATGTTTGACTCGACTCCTGATCAGGCACACCGTGAGCAGATGTCAGAAGTAGTGAGGTATGTGGAAGTTGATTTTGAGAGGAAAACAGTCTGTGTTAGAGAGTCCTTCCTTGGTTTTTTCCAGATAAGCCAGAATGATGCTGAGAGCTTGGTTGAAGACATCTTGAAACAGCTAGAGAGGGACAAAATGGAGCTACAAGATCGTCGGTCACAGTGCTATGACAACGCTGCTGTGATGGCTGGACACAGAAGTGGTGTTCATCAAAGAATAAGTGAGAAAAACAACCTGTTTGTGAATCGCAACAATCACTCACTCAACTTGGTGGGTGTACATGCAGCCAAGCATGATACAATGATGGTCATGTTTTTTGGAACCATCAAAGCTCTCTGCCTGTTTTTCTCTCGTTCAACACAGCGCTGGGAAAAACTCAAAAACGCCGCGCCTGTGGTTGTTAAGTCGGAGTTCGAAACCAGGTGGACTGCAAGGACAGAAGCAGTGAAGCTCATCAACAAGTACCTTGAGGAGATACTTCAAGTTCTCCAGGACATGATAGATAATGAAAACGAGACCAGTGAAACAAGAAGTGACACAAGGCAGCTGTACAACTGCATGTTGAGTTATGATTTTCTGATTTTGCTAGGATTTTGGAACAAAGTACTCATTTGCATTGACCGTATTTAAAAGAGGCTGCAGGATCCTAGCATGAACTTCCACACTGCAGCCCTGGATTTGAAAGCCCTCTGAGATCATTTTTATGATGAAAGAGAAGTGTTGGTCAGTGAGTTACTCGAAGAAGGAGTCAGTCTCTGCCAAGAATGGAATATTGAAGTTGAAAGATGTCAGAGACGAAAGAAACGAATGGCTGATGAGAACTCAAGAGACTTCACGCTGAGTTAATAGCTAAGGAGGAAATGGAAAGAGTCATGAAGGGAACACTCGACCATCTTCACAGAGAAATGGACGAAAGGTTCGCTCATTTGCATGACACGGACACCAAGTTTGGGTTCCTTCTCGATGTCGAGGGACTGTGTTATGGCACCGACAGTAATGACCTAAAGAAGAAGTGTGAAAATTTGGGCGAATTGTACAGCTCTGATATTCATGGACAGCAGCTATATGAAGAAATTTTGGATTGCAGAATGTTGTTTTCAAGGCGGGTCAACATGAGAATATCAAGACCTGAAGAGCTTCTTGAATTTATTGTTCAGTATGGTGCTGAGAGCGACTTCCCCAATCTTCGCATTGCTATTCAGATAATTCTAACCATCGCAGTTTCCATCGCCAGCTGTGAGAGATCATTCAGCAAGTTAAAACTAATACCTTCATATTTGAGAGCCTCCATGGGTCAAGGCAGACTCTGTGATCTTGCTCTGCTGAGTGTAGAAAGAGAAGAAACTGAAACAATTGGCGTTGATCAAATCAAAGACCAATTTGCATCAGTGAAAGCAAGGAAGGTGTAGTTATAATTTTCATGTAGTGTCATAATTTGTTAATTAAAAGATTAATGAGCTTGACTTGTATTTTTGAACTGATGTTATGGTAAAGTTATCTAAAAGATGGGTGTCAGATGTTTGGACAGGGGCGCAATTTCAGTGCTTGCCATAGGCGCTATTTTCCATAGATATGCCCCTGCTTGTGTCTCCATGATTGGCAGTTGGCTCAGTTGTACTTTGTCATTAAAATTATAGCCTTCTTACTCATTTCTCTCCAGAAGTTCACCTTCCTGTCCTCTGTAACCTCCTCCACCCTACAATCATATAGAACTCTGCAATGCTCCATCTCTGGCTACCTGCATTCCCTGCTTCCATTGTCCCTCCCCATGACACCTCTGTATGACTGAATGTTCAGGTGCCAACACTCTGAAAATGTTTTCCCAAATATCTCGCCTCCTGTTCAAGACATAGCTTTTTGACCAAGGTTTCGGTTATTCATCCTTAGATCTCCTTCTTTGGATTGGTGTCAATTTGTACCTGATTACACTTCTATAATGTATCTTGGAACATCTTAATGTATACACAAAATAATCTGCAGATGCTGTTGTCAAAGGAACACTCACAATGCGCTGGAGGAACTCAGCAAGTCAGTCAGCATCCGTTGAAAAGATTAGTCGACGTTTTGGGCTGAAACCCTTCGTCAGGACTGAAAGAAGAACTTTGGGGAGGGTTTGAAGAATGCTGGTAGTTGAAAAAAACAGTAATTTGAAAGACAAAGGGGTGGGGAAAGGTGATGTGAAATAAGGATAGAGGAAGGGAGGGGGAGGGAATTACCGGAAGTTGGAGAATTCTATGTTCATACCAAGGGGCTGGAGACTACCTAGATGGTATATGAGGTGTTGCTCCTCCAACCTGAGTTTAGCCTCATCATGGCAGTAGAGGAGGCCATGTATGGACATATCTGAATGGGAATGGGAAGCAGAGTTGAAGCGGGTGGCTACCGGGAGATCCTGTCTGTTGTGGCGGACAGAGTGGAGGTGCTCGAGGAAGCAGACTCCCAATCTACGTTGGGTTTCACCGATGTAGAGGAGGCCGCACCGGGAGCACGGGATGCAATAGATGACCCCAACAGATTTGCAAGTGAAGTGTTGCCTCACCTGGAAGGACTGTTTGGGGCCCTGAATGGTGGCAAGAGAGGAAGTGTAGGAACAGGTGTAGCACTTACGCTTACAGGGATAAGTGCTGGGTGGGAGATTCGTGGGGATGGACGTGCGGATAAGTGAGTCGTGGAGGGATAGATCCCTGCGGAAAGCGGAGAGGGGTGGAGAGGGAAAGATGTGCTTAGTGGTGGGGTCCTGTTGAAGGTGGCAGAAGTTGTGGAGGATAATGTGTTGGATTCGGAGGCTGGTGGGGTGGTAGGTGAGAACAAGGGGAACTCTGTCCCTGCTGTGGTGGCGGGAAGGTGGGGTGAGGGCCGAAGTGCGGGAAATGGAGGAGATGCGGGTGAGGGCATCATTGATAACCATAGAAGGGAAACCACGATCCTTAAAGAAAGAGGACATTTGAGATGTCCTGGAACGGAAAGCCTCATCCTGGGAGCAGATGCGGCGGAGACGGAGGAACTGGAAATAGGGAATGGTATTTTTGCATGTGGCGGGCTGGGAAGAGGTATAGTCGAGGTAGTTATGAGAGTCAGTGGGCTTGTAGAAGATGTCAGTGGACAGTCTGTCTCCAGGGATGGAGACCGAGACATCGAGAAAAGGGAGAGAAGTGTCAGAGATAGACCAAGTGAATTTGAGGGCTGGGTGGAAGTTTGAAGTAAAGTCGATGAAATTGACGAGCTCAGCATGGGTGCAGGAAGCAGCACCACTGTAGTCGTCAATGTATCGAAGGAAAAGTTGGGGAGCAGTACTAGAACAGGTTTGGAGCACAGACTGTTCCACATAACCAACGAAGAGGCAGGCGTAGCTGGGTCCCATGCGAGTTCTCATAGTTACACCCTTAGTCAGAAGAAAGTGGGAAGAGCCAAAAGAAAAGTTATTAAGTGTGAGAACCAGTTCCGCCAACTGGAGGAGGGTAGTGGTGGTGGGGAACTGGTGAGGTCTATTATCCAGGAAGTAGCGGAGGGCTTTGAGGCCTTCTTGATGGGGAATGGAGGTGTATAGGGATTGGACATCCATAGTAAAAATGTAGCGGTTGGGACCGGGGAATTGGAAGTTATTGAAGAGGTGGACGGTATGTATCGCGGATGTAGGTGGGGAGGGACTGAACTATGGGTGACAAAATGGAGTCCAGGTAGACAGATACAAGTTCGGTTGGACAGGAGCAGGCAGAAACTATGGGTCTACCGGGACAGTCAGGCTTGTGTATCTTTGGGAGGAGGTAAAACCGAGCGGTATGGGGTGTGGGAATAATGAGTTTAGCGGCTGAGGATGGAAGGTCTCTGGAGTTGATAAGGGCGGTGATTGTGCAGGAGACAATGGTTTGATGTTTTTTGGTGGGGACCTGTTCCAGGGGTAAGTAAGAGAAGGCCTCAAAGCCCTCCGCTACTTCCTGCATAATAGACCTCACCAGTGCCCCACCACCACTACCCTCCTCCGGTTGGCGGAACTGGTTCTCACACTTAATAACTTCTCTTTTGGCTCTTCCCACTTTCTTCAGATTAAGGGTGTAGCTATGGGAACTCGCATGGGACCCAGCTACGCCTGCCTCTTCGTTGGTTATGTGGAACAGTCTGTGCTCCAAACCTATTCTGGTACTGCTCCCCAACTTTTCCTTCGATACATTGACGACTACATTGGTGCTGCTTCCTGCACCCATGCTGAGCTCGTCAATTTCATCGACTTTACTTCAAACTTCCACCCAGCCCTCAAATTCACTTGGTCTATCTCGGACACTTCTCTCCCCTTTCTCGATGTCACAGTCTCCATCTCTGGAGACAGACTGTCCACTGACATCTTCTACAAGCCCACTGACTCTCATAACTACCTCGACTACACCTCTTCCCAGCCCGCCACATGCAAAAATGCCATTCCCTATTTCCAGTTCCTCCATCTCTGTCGCATCAGCTCCCAGGATGAGGCTTTCCGTTCCAGGACATCGCAAATGTCCTCTTTCTTTAAGGATCATGGTTTCCCTTCTACGGTGATCAATGATGCTCTCACCCGCATCTCCTCCATTTCCTGCACTTCGGCCCTCACCCCATCTTCCCGCCACCACAACAGGGACAGAGTTCCCCTTGTTCTCACCTACCACCCCACCAGCCTCCGGATCCAGCACATTATCCTCCACAACTTCTGCCACCAGGACCCCACCACTAAGCACATCTTTCCCGTTCCACCCCTCTCCGCTTTCCGCAGGGATCGATCCCTCCGCAACTCACTTTATCCGCACGTCCATCCCCATGGATCTCCCACCCAGCACTTATCCCTGTAAGCGTAAGTGCTACACCTGTTCCTACACCTCCTCTCTTGCCACCATTCAGGGCCCCAAACAGTCCTTCCAGGTGAGGCAACACTTCACTTGCAAATCTGTTGGGGTCATCTATTGCATTTGGTGCTCCCGGTGCGGCCTCCTCTACATCGGTGAAACCCGACGTAGATTGGGGGTCTGCTTCGTCGAGCACCTCCACTCTGTCTGCCACAACAGACAGGATCTCCCGGTAGCCACCCACTTCAACTCTGCTTCCCATTCCCATTCAGATATGTCCATACATATGAAAGACTGGATGAACTAGGCTTATACTTGTTGGAATTTAGAAGATTGAGGGGGGATCTGATTGAAACGTATAAAATCCTAAAGGGATTGGACAGGATAGATGCAGGAAGATTGTTCCCGATGTTGGGGAAGTCCAAAACGAGGGGTCACAGTTTGAGGATAAAGGGGAAGCCTTTTAGGACCGAGATTAGGAAAAACTTCTTCACACAGAGGGTGGTGAATCTGTGGAATTCTCTGCCACAGGAAACAGTTGAGGCCAGTTCATTGGCTATATTTAAGAGGGAGTTAGCTATGGCCCTTGTGGCTAAAGGGATCAGGGGGTATGGAGGGAAGGCTGGTACAGGGTTCTGAGTTGGATGATCAGCCATGATCATACTGAATGGCGGTGCAGGCTCGAAGGGCCGAATGGCCTACTCCTGCACCTATTTTCTATGTTTCTATACATGACCTCCTCTACTGCCACGATGAGGCTAAACTCAGGTTGGAGGAGCAACACCTCATATACCGCCTAGGTAGTCTCCAGCCCCTTGGTACGAACATAGAATTCTCCAACTTCGGCTAATTCCTTCCCCCTCCCTTCCTCTATCCCTATTTCACATCACCTTTCCCCACCTCTTTGTCTTTCAAATTACTGTTTTTTTCAACTACCAGCATTCTTCAAACCCTCTCCAAAGTTCTTCCTTCAGTCCTGACGAAGGGTTTCAGCCCGAAACGTCGACTAATCTTTTCAACTGATGCTGACTGACCTGTTGAGTTCCTCCAGCGCATTGTGAGTGTACATCTTAATGTATGTTGCCATCAAATTCAGATATTGGATTAGTGGTTGCGACTTGGTTCCAGACATCAGCATGCTGATCAGCTGGGAGCCGTTCAATCCAAATGAGGCCCTACAACACTATCACCAAGGATAGTTAAAGGTAGAAAGAACAACAAATAGAAGAAACAAAATCATTCCTCTTTCAAATGTGTCATTTCTGCAATCACAGACACTACTGTTTACTGAGTGCTAGAAGCCAGTGACAGATTAGATAATAAAGCAATGAATCAAATTAGTGATAGCACCATCTGTCCACAGTCAGATATCAGCTAGGCAAATGGAAAATTCGGATGCGAGTGTAAAGAAATATCCACAATCTATGAATAACCTAATTGCCTTCTTGCTTCCTGTATTATCAATCTTGTATGTGTGTAAGACTAATGGGGAATTCAAATTACATGCTTTGTATGAGTATTGTAGGTAAATATACTGTACTGAAATGCAAACTTTCGGTGACCTTCTAGCCCTCCAATGGTCAACACTTTGCAGTAAAACTTTCCCATTGTTGCTGGCCAATTCCCTAATATCAGTGATGGGAAAAGTCAAGTGTAATCGAACCGTATAGACCAGCAGGTTCATGCATTCTGGCATGGAAAACACACCCCATATGCATTAGAATATATTTCCTGCGATCTTTTAACATAGTCTTTGCAATAAGAGCCATCTTAATGAAATATTTACCAGAGAGTGGGCAATTCTACCTTGTCACAATACCTTTGATCCCCCTCATATCTTTAATTTATCAGATTGTCAGTCTAAAATATAGGACAGATAGAAGTCTTGAACTAATTAATGGGATTATTGTTGTCTTTAACCCCCATCACAAGTTTACTTACTTACAATGCTAAATTAGCTTATTGTTGTCACATGTATCAAGCTACAGTGAAAAACAATGTTTTCATTTTATCATATCAGTACATTGATGTAGTACAAGGGGAAAGTAATATAATGTTACAGTTATAGAAGAAGCGTCGTACAGGCTGACAATAAGGTGCAAGGCCATGACAAGGTAGATTGTGAGGTCAAGAGTCCATTTAGAGTACAAAAGGTACAGTTATTAGTCTTACAATAGCAGTGTAGAAGCTGTCCTTGACCTGGTGGTACATGCTTTCAGGCCTTTGTATCTTCCTGATAGGAAGAGGGTGGAGTTAATTTTAAAATAAAGGGCTTGGACTGGGAACCAATGTGGAAGGCTTGTGAAAAAGAAATGGTTTAGGAGCAGGAGTAGTCCACTTGGACCTCCAATGGGAAAATGTGCAGTTTAATTATTTTGTTAAAAATTGTTACTTTTCCAGCATTTTTGAATAAATATCATTTGGCAGATGGCTAGAAATTGAGGGGTAATGTTACAGTAAAACAAACAATTCTTTGCAGGCAGAAAATGTGGAGTCTTTCCAAGAACAACAGCCACTGCTTGTAAACACTTTTCCCATTACAAAATATTCCAAGGGATATCACAGAAGGATTTTCAGTCAAAGCCACATAAAGAGTTATTGAAGTACAAGACAGCTTGGTCAAAGACATATCTAATAGAGTTGCTGGCTCACAGCTCCAGCAACCCAGGTTCAATTGCCCATTTCTGTTTTATATGAGAAACCCATTTTTCAAATAGCGTCTTCTAGATTTAGATTCTCTAACAAGAAGAAACTCCCTCTTCACATCCACCCAAAAATTGTTGTACTTTTCAATTAAATCAGTTCTTACTTTGTTAAACTTCAATGCATACAAGATAAATTCCCATTCCAGTTAATAGCTTAGTGATTCTCTAATCAGCTTCCAATGTTCTAAATCTCTTAAATACACAATCTAATCCTGTACACATTGTTCCAGATGTCACCTCACCAATACTCTATATAACCAAAGCATAATTTCCCTACTCTTATACTCATTTTCTCTCACAATAAAAGACCACATTGCGTTGGTTTCTGTTCACTTGCCATACCTGCATATTTGCTCTTTGTGAATTATGCATTAGGACACCCAGTTTGTTCTATGTTTCAGAGCTTTGTAACCTCTTATATTTGTTTTGTTCCTCCTCATATTTAGTTTGCTCATTCCAGTATTGGATGGATTTAACAATATAGAGATCAGGTTGTTGCGGTAGCATTGCGTGTCCTCACTTACAGTATGTATTACAGACGCTGTTGCCAATTTGTATGGTGCTACCAAAGATAAGGAAGTAGTTTTGTATAGATTCTTGAAGAATCTCAGAACTAGAGTTACAGGCCTGGATGGTTCTCTGGCTTTGAGGACATCTACTTGGTCAATGAAAGAGAGGCATTAGGTGAGGATGACCAATGGTCAAATATCCTGAATGCCTATTAGATCCTTTCAAAAGGCAAACATGCTGTTAGGACCTTCTTGATGGTCGCATGTAACTATGATTTTCTTGATGGTTGTTTACAACAGAGCTTGCTTCCCTGTATATAAATGCCCAATCCCTTGAATGACAGCCTGTGACATGCCTCAGTGAGTTGAGTGGCAATTGAATCTATTGAAATTGGACAGCATCCTCACTGCACAGCTGACCTTGGGTAGATCACCTCTGAGCTTGTTTCATTGTGATAGTTGTGCTGGGTCATGGCATTGCCCCAGTTCCTTTCCTCAACCACCAACCCTGCACTCCTCAGGTCAATCTTACCGAGAGTTTTACTCACCTTTCTTCTGCATGAGGTTTTGCCTTGCCCGTACAAATGCTAGAATGTCAGCATCTGTCTGCCCATCACCGGTCAGAGGAATGGAAGAGCCAAAGTTTGAGGGCACTCTGGGTGGGAAAAGAGACACGTGCATAAAAGCAGTGATACAAAATCTCACAGTAACCAGTCAAAATGAAGTAAAATTTATGTATGTGAGAGTGTTTATGTGTGTGATTGCACTTTAGTGTGTTAGTGCATGCACAACCACTTATTCCTCCTACAAAAACAGCTGCTAAAGCAAACACAATTCAGTTTTTCACAAGTGGAATATCTATTATAAAACAACTTGCAGTACAGGAAATGAACAGCAGATCAATCAGGCTTTATCTGAAAGATAAGAGCTGTTTTATAGCCTGATGTTTTCTCGCTGGGTCAACCAGCCAACTAGGTGAATCTTGTAGTTTCACGATACACTTGGTATCCTGGCCACTGCATTTTGCGCAATACTTCTGAAGAGTGGTTGGTACGAGAGGCAGTGATGTCAGAGACTGATGAAAGTATAAAGAAGGTCAAACAGCATCTGTAATTAATGTGACAAAGTTAGGATTATTTATTCTATAGAACACAGACTAGTAGTGTGTCACAAAGTTTGGCATTAGGAACTATGCAGTTAGTCATTTATTCAAACGATTACCTATAGAAGCTGTCACTGGCTAAAACAAAAGTGGTGACGAAAACAGTAAATAGGACAGAGATTGAAAATCAGGCTGAACGGTGCCATACCAACAACCTCTTACTCAGTGTCAGCAAGACTAAGGAGCTCATTATTGACTACAGGAGGAGGAAACCAGAGGTCCGTTAGCTATATCCTCATCAGGAGATCAGAGGCGGAGAGGGTCAGCAACGTTAATTGCTCAGAGTTATTATTTCAGAGGATCTGTCTTGCATCCAGCACGTAAGTGCCATTACAAAAAAAGAACATGGTAGTGCCTCTAATTTCTTAGAAGTTTGCAAAGATTCGGCATTTCATCTAAAGCTTTGAGAAATTTCTATAGATGTGTAGTACAGGGTATATTGACTGGTTACATCATGGCCTGGTATGGAAACACCAATGTCCTTGAACAGAAAAGACTACAAAAAGTAGTGGATATAGCCCAGTCCATCATGGCCAAAGTCCTGGCCACCATTGAGCACATCTACATCTACAGTCATAGGAAAGCAGCATCCATCATTAAGGACTCCTACCATCCAGGTTATACTCTCTTCTTGCTGCTGGCATCAGGAAGGAGGTACAGGAGCCTCAGGTCATACATCACTAGGTTCAGGAACAGTCGTTACCTCTCAATCATCAGGGCATAACTTCACTCATCCCTTCACTGAAATGTTCCCACAACCAATGGACACACCTTCAAGGACTCTTCATCTCATGTTCTTGATATTTATTGCTTATTTATATTATTATTATTATTATTTCTTATTTTATTGCTTTTTTTATTTGCACAGTTTATTCTCTTTTGTAGATTGGTTGTTTGTCTGTCCTGTCAGATATGATCTTTTATTAATTCTGTTGGGTTTCTTGTATTTACTGTGAATGGCAGCAAGAAAGGTGAATCTTAGGGTTGAATATGGCGACATATATGTACATTGATAATAAATATACTTTCAAATTTGAATTTGAATGCACTGTAGAAGGCATGGTTAGTAAGCTTGCAGATGATACTAAAAGAGGTAGTATCACAGACACCAAAGAAGGTTATCAAAAATTACAGAGGGATCTTGATTAACAAGATAAGTGGGCCAAGGAGTGGCAAGTGGCTTTCAATGTAGATGTGTGAGGTGTATTTTGAGAAGGGCAAAACTTGGGTCGGACTTATACAGTGAGTAGTTAGGCCCTGGGGAGTGTCATGGAACAGAGAACTTAGGAGTACAAGTACACAGTTTGTTTAAAGCAGCTTCATGAGAAGGCAGAGTGATGAAGAAGTTGTTTGGTACTGACACTCATCAGTCAGGGCAATGAGTATGGGAATCAGAATGCTATGATGCAGTTCTATAACATGTTGGTGACACTGCACTTCAAGTATTGAGTACAGTTTTGGTCACTCTGTAACATGAAAGACATCACTAAACTGGAAAAAGTGCAGAGAAGATTTACAAGGATGCTGCCAGAACTCAGAAGCCCAAGTTAAACAGAGAGGCTGGGCAGGCTCGGACTATTCCTTGGATTATAAGAGATTGAGGGGTGATCTTATGGAGGTGTATAAAATCATGAAGGTTATAGATACGATGAACATGCATGGTCCCATCCTAGGGAAGGGGAAATAAAAACAAGGAGTGGTGGGTGCCTGCTATACACTACCAGGCTTGATAGTGGAGGCAATTACAAGAGATACATTTAAGAGACTTGTGAATGTTCAAAGAATGGAGGGATATGGACATTGTGTAGACAGAATGGATTAGTTTGGTTAGGCATTGAATTACTGGTTGGTTAGTTCAGCACAATATTGTGGGCCAAAGGTCCTGCTCCTGTGCTGTACTGTTCTACTTCTATATTCTGTTAGGTTCGATACTGTTCCTTTTCTGGTATCTATAAGACTCAAAAAGCTCTTCTAGATGTATTTTAAAAAGTCTATTCCATCCACAGCTCCAAGAGGACCACAACCTTGTTCTGAATTTGGAGGTTTGCATGCCTCAGTGACCCAGAGAGCTCTGTTGGCTGGAGTCAAAGCTTTGTGCTTTGTGCTTTGGCTTTTGGTCGGGTCACCCATGCCAAACAGGTCCAAGGGTAGAGGCCAGACTAACTGTGGTCCACTGGTCCTCCAGGTTTGGGGGTTCAACTCAGGGCTAACAACCCAATTGTTACCAAAACAGTGATAAAGAATCTTTCTATAAAGACATAGATGGAGGACCTTCATTGCTGCCCTAAACATCAGCGTCGTAACAGGCAGTAAGAAAGTAGTCCCATCCACACCCTTTCATAATTAAGGAGATCACAGTTAATATTAGGAAATTAAAATTCCTTGTTAGTATGGCTTTATTATGGGGCAAATGTCCAATGTGGCTTATCATGGTGATATTAATAAACACTAGATTAAAGCAAATGGTAATGGTCCTCAAGGTGATGAACTATATGTGGTCAAAAGTGTGGATAATATATGAGGGAAGAGGAGTTACAGTTGATGTTCGCATGCTTCTGCTGCTCTGCCAACTCGAGTCATTGGCTGCAAAGGCAGAGGGACAGTCCCACCTACACACAGATCAGCTATGAACACATCAGATGGCAGGGCAGAAGTTAGGGGCCTGCAAGTCTCTTCCTGCTAATGCTTTTTTGTTTTCTTTTGTATATGAGAAGTTACAAAGGGGAACAAGGAAATGGAGAAGAATTTCAAATAAATATTTTCTTTCTTACAGGTGACATGACATAACAGATTGGTGGGGAACTATAAAGAGTGAGAACATTAATATTATTAAAAATAGTACTGTATATGAACCAATGGAATTAATGACTTTAGAATCTGGTACAGTTCAATTAGGTCAATAAATAAATTAGGATTTATGACCAATAAATCCTCTAGAAATGATGGTTTACTCCTTACAGTTCAAAATGTGCTGGCTACTGAGATAATGGCTGTGACCTTCCAGAATATCAAGTAACAGCAGAGAGGCAACTTAGTGAATGCTGGGGTAGTTAACCTGTTATCAGTTATTCACATAGGGAAGCAAATCTTGCTCAGGCCTAAGAGGTTTTGATGAGGTCTCACCTAGACAGTTGTATGCTGTTTTGAACTTTGAAGTCAGTTCACTATTGTCACCAGACTCTTCTTTGAGATGAGCAGATTATCCCATAATGATTGTAGTTCAGAAGAATGAAAGATGGCCTAATTGAACCATATCAGATTCTAGAGTCACGGTCATAGAATCAGAAAGAGATACAACGTGCAAACAAGCCCTCTGACCCACTGAGTCCATACCAACCATCAAACACCTATTTATAGAAATCCTGTTTTATTTTCCACAGTCCCATCAATTCTCTGCATGTTCTACCACGCAACTACACACAAGATTCAAGATTGATTAATGTCATGTTCAGTACTTAGATATAAAGGAGAACAAAATAATTGTTATTCCAGACTTGATGCAGCACATTAGAAACACAATAAGATAAATAAAACAAACACTAACTATAATTACATAACATAGTTTAAATGCATAGCTTGACTGTATGTATATAAGCGATGCTAGGTACAGGAGTATCTGTACCTAAGGAGATTCTGACAGGAAATGATAAAGTACTGGTGGTGGGGGTGAAGGAGTGGGTTAGTGGGTGGAAGTGTTGATCAGCCTTACTGCCTGGGGAAAGTAACTGTTTTTGAGTCTGGTGGTCCTGGCATGGATGCTATGTAGCCTCCTCCCTGATGGGGTTGGGACAAACAGTCCATCAGCAGGGTGGGTGGGATCATTCATGATATTGCTGGCCTTTTTCCAGCAACGTTCTGTGTATATGTTCCTGATGGCGGATAGGCTGGCGCCAGTGATGATTTGGGCAGTTTTGATTACCCGTTGCAGGGCCTTCTTGTCTGCCACAATGCAGTTTCTGTACTATGTAGTGATGCAGCATGTTAGGATACTCTCCACTGTGCATCTATAGAAGGTCCTGAGTATTGGTGTGCATTGTCCATTAGTAGATACTTCATGTGCTCCAGTTTCCTCCCACAGTTGAAAGACCCATGTACTAAAGACAGTTTAAAGAGTTGATTGATTGGTCATTGTAAATTGTCCTGTGATTCGGTTAGGGTTAATCGGGTTTGTCAGGTGTTGCTGGAGTGGCATGGCTCGAAGGGCAGGAAAGGCCCAATATGCACTGTATCACTAAATAAAAATCCTGAGCTTGCTTGACCAGATGTTGACCCTGGAGAACAGATGAAGGACTCACCTGGCCTCAGATGAAGAGGTTTTGAGGGTCCTGGCACTGTTTTGTGCAGTGGAATCTGCACTCATATAACCACTTGTTTCAATGCAGCTGCAAATTGGACAAAAAAGCCACAAAAACAATTAGTGTCCAGAGGTTGCGAACTGCACCCATCTCCCAAGTAAGCAGTGCTAGTAAGAAAGCTAGTCTGACCTCATCATACAAAGCAATACAAGCAGCAACCTGAGATGATTTAGGTGCATTTCCCCAGGGATGAGAGTACAAGGAGACAGTCCACCACTGGGGACACAAGGGAATGTAGATGATGGAATCTCAACCAACAAGTAATCTACTGCAAGAACTCAGCAGGTTGAACAGCATCTGTGGGGGTTAAAGGAATTATCAGTGTTTTGGCGTGATGCAGGGTTTCAACATACCAGTCTACCAGTGATAAGCTAAGACTTGGTTGCAAGAGGGGAAGAACCAACAACTCAGTGGTCCGGGATTCCATTGTTTTATACAAGATATAACAGGAGGGACTGAAGGGAGAGGGGTGACATTACTGGTCAGGGAAGATGTCACAGCAGAGCTCAGACAGGACAGACTGGAGAGCTCATCTACCAAGGCTATATGGGTGGAACTGAGGAATAAGAAAGGGATGTCTACATTAATGGAATTATATTACAGACCACCCAATAGTCAGCTTGAACTAGAGAATAAAATTTGCAGAGAGATTGCAGACTGTTGCGAGAAGCACAAGGCAGTTTTAGTAGGTGATTTTAACTTTCCACATATTGACTGGGATTCCCATACTGTAAAAGGGCTGGATGGGTTAGAGTTTAACAAATGTGTTCAGGAAAGTTTCCTTAATTAATACATAGAAGTCCCAACTAGAGAGAGTGTGATACTAAATCTCTCATTAAGGAATGAGACAGGGAAGGTGACAAAAGTTTGTGTCGGGGAACACTTTGCATCTAGTGATCATGATGCCATTAATTTGCATATGATTATTGAGAAGGATAGGTCTGGGCCTTGGGTTGAGTTTCTAAATTGGAGTTTTTTGATGGGGATTTTGCCAATTTTGATGGGTATCAGAAATGATCTGACAAGTGTGGATAGGGACAGCTTGTTTGCTGGCACAGGTGTACTTGGTAAGTGGTAGGCCTTCAAAAGTGAAATTATGAGAGTACAGAGTATGTATGTTCCTAACAGAATAAAAATAAAAGGTACTAGGTTTCAGGAACCTAGATTTTTAAGAGAAATTGAGGCCTTGGTTAAGAAGAACAAGGAGGCTCATTGCTGGTATAGGCAGGAAGGAACAACTGAGGTACTTGATATGCAAGAGAACACTTCAGAAGGAAATCAAGAGGGTTAAAATTAGTCATGAGATTTTCTAGCAAACAAGGTGAAGGACCGAGGGCTTCTACAAATATATTAAGAATAGCAAGGAACAAAATTGTTCCTCTTGAAGATCAGAATAGTCATCTGTGCATGGAGCCAAAAAAGATCGGGGAGATATTTTGCATCTGAATTTATTTGGAGGACAGACAGAGTCTACAGAAGTGAGGCAAAACAGCAGTGAAGTCATGGATGGATCATATACAGCATACAGAGGAAGATGTGTTTGCTGTCTTGAGGCAAATTACATAGAAACATAGAAAACCTACAGCACAATACAGGCCCTTCGGCAACAAAGTTGTGCCGAACATATCCCGACCTTAGAAATTACTAGGCTTACCCATAGTCTTCTATTTTTCTAAGCTCCATGTACCTATCCAAAAGTTTCTTAAAAGACCCTATCGTATCCGCCTCCACCATTGTTGCTGGCAGCCCATTTCCATGCACTCACCACTCTCTGTGTAATAAACTTACCTCTGACATCTCCTCTGGACCTACTCCCCAGCACCTAAAACCTGTGTCCTCTTGTGGCAACCATTTCAGCCCTGAGAAAAAGCCTCTGACGATCCACACGATCAATGCCATCATTTTATACACCTCTATCAGGTCACCTCTCATCCTCTGTCGCGCCAAAGAGAAAAAGCCAAGTCCTCTCAACCTGTTTCGTAAGGCATGCTTCCCCACTCCAGGCACCATCCCTTGAAAATCTCCTCTGCACCCTTTCTATGGTTTCCACGTCCTTCCTGTAGTGAGGTAACCAGAACTGAGCACAGTACTCCAAGTGGGGTCTGATCAGGGTCCTATACAGCTGCAACATTACCTCTTGGCTCTTAAACTCAATCCCACGATTGATGAAGGCCAATGCACCGTATGCTTTCTTAACCACAGAGTCAACCTGCGCGGCTGCTTTGTGTGTCCTATGGACTCGGACCCCAAGATCCCTCTGATCCTCCACATTGCCAAGAGTCTTACTATTAATATTATATTCTGCGACCATATTTGACCTACCAAAATGAATCACTTCATACTTACCTGGGTTGAACGCCATCTGCCAATTCTCAGCCCAGTTTTGCATCCTATCAATGTCCTGCTGTAACCTCTGACAGCCCTCCACACTATTCACAACACCTCCAACCTTTGTGTCATCAGTAAACTTACTAACCCATCCCTCCACTTCCTCATCCAGGTCATTGATAAAAATCACGAAGAGTAAGGGTCCCTGAATAGATCCCTGAGGCACACCACTGGTCACCGAATATGACCCATCTACACTCACTCTTTGCCTTCTGTGGGCAAGCCAGGGGTATAGGGGGCTCTGGATAGAGGTAGTACCTTTGATGTCCATCATGTTGCTCCCTACATATTGTGTCAAGAAACCTTCCTGAACATACCCAATAACAACCCATCTAAACCACTTGCTCTAGAGAGATGCCAATCGATATTTGGGAAATTAAAATCTCCCATCACGACAACTCTGTTATTATAACACCTTTCCAGGATCTGTTTCCCTATCTCCTCCCCGATATCCCTGTTCCTATTGGGCGGCCTATAAAAAACACCCAGTAAATTATTGACCCCTTCCTGTTTCTAATTTCCACCCACAGAGACTCCGTAGACAATCCCTCCATGTCGTCCAACTTTTCTGCAGCCGTGACACTATCTCTGTTCAACAGTGCCACACCCCCACTTCTTTTGCCTCCCTCCCTGTCCGTTCTGAAACATCTAAAACCTGGCACTTAAAGTAACCATTCCTGTCCCTGAGCCATCCAAGTCTCTGTAACGGCCACCACATCATAGCTCCAAGTACTGATCCATGCTCTAAGCTCATCTGCTTTGTTCCCAATACTGTTCCCAATACACCTTGCATTAAAATAGATACATCTCAAACAGTGATAGAGCGCGTCCCTTCTCTATCACCTGCCTATCCTCCCTCACAATCGGTCTCCAAGCTTTCTCTATTTGTGAGCCAACCACCTCTTCCCCAGTCTTTTCAGTTCGGTTCCCACCCCTCAACAATTCTAGATTAAACTCTCCACAGTAGCCTTAGCAAACCTCCCCGCCAGGATATTGGTCCCTCTGGGATTCAAGTGCAACCTGTCCTTTTTGCACAGGTCACACCTGCCCCAAAAGAGGTCCCAATGATCCAGTAATCTGAATCCCTGCCCCCTGCTCTAATCCCTCAGCCACGCATTTATCCTCCACCTCATTCTATTCCTATACTCACTGTCACGTGACACAGGCAGTAATCCCGAGATTACTACCTGTGCGGTCCTGCTTCTTAACTTCCTTCCTAACTCCCTGTAGTCTATTTTCAGGACCTCTTCCCTTTTCCTATCTATGTCATTGGTACCAATATGTACCACGACCTCTGGCTGTTCTCCCTCCCACTGCAGGATATCGTGGACACGATCTGAAACATCCTGGATCCTGGCACCTGGGAGGCAAACTACCATCCGAGTTTCTTTCCTACGTCCACAGAATCACCTGTCTGACCCTCTAACTATAGAGACCCCTATCATAGAAACCATAGAAACTACAGCACAGAAACAGGTCTTTTGGCCCTTCTTGGCTGTGCCGAACCATTTTCTGCCTAGTCCTACTGACCTGCACACAGACCATATCCCTCCATACACCTCCCTTCCATGTATCTGTCCAATTTATTTTTAAATGTTAAAAAAGAACCCACATTTACCACCTCGTCTGGTAGCTCATTCCATACTCCCACCACTCTCTGTGTGAAGAAGCCCCCCCCAATGTTCCCTTTAAACTTTTCCCTCCTCACCCTTAACCCATGTCCTCTGGTTTTTTTCTCCCCTTGCCTCAGTGGAAAAAGCCTGCTTGCATTCATTCTATCTATACCCATCATAATTTTATATACCTCTATCAAATCTCCCCTCATTCTTCTACGCTCCAGGGAATGAAGTCCCAACCTATTCAACCTTTCTCTGTAACTGAGTTTCTCAAGTCCCGGCAACAACCTTGTAAACCTTCTCTGCACTCTTTCAACCTTATTTATATCCTTCCTATAATTTGGTGACCAAAACTGAACACAATACTCCAGATTCGGCCTCACCAATGCCTTATACAACCTCATCATAACATTCCAGCTCTTATACTCAATACTTTGATTAATAAAGGCCAATGTACCAAAAGCTCTCTTTACGACCCTATCTACCTGTGACGCCACTTTTAGGGAATTTTGTATCTGTATTCCCAGATCCCTCTGTTCCACTGCACTCCTCAGTGCCTTACCATTAACCCTGTATGTTCTACCTTGGTTTGTCCTTCCAACGTGCAATACCTCACACTTGTCTGCATTAAACTCCATCTGCCATTTTTCAGTCCATTTTTCCAGCTGGTCCAAGTCCCTCTGCAGGCTCTGAAAACCTTCCTTGCTGTCTACTACACCTCCAATCTTTGTATCATCAGCAAATTTGCTGATCCAATTTACCACATTATCATCCAGATCATTGATATAGATGACAATTAACAATGGACCCAGCACTGATCCCTGTGGCACACCACTAGTCACAGGCCTCCACTCAGAGAAGCAATTCTCTACTACCACTCTTTGGCTTCTTCCATGGAGCCAAAGTCTGATCCAATTTACCACCTCTCCATGTATACCTAGCGACTGAATTTTCCTAACTAACCTCCCATGCGGGACCTTGTCAAAGGCCTTACTGAAGTCCATGTAGACAATATCCACTGCCTTCCCTTCATCCAGTTTCCTGGTAACCTCCTCGAAAAACTCCAATAGATTGGTCAAACATGACCTGCCACGCACAAAGCCATGTTGACTCTCCCTAATAAGTCCCTGTCTATCCAAATACTTGTAGATTCTGTCTCTTAGTACTCCCTCCAATAACTTACCTACTACTGACGTTAAACTTACCGGCCTCTAATTTCCCTGATTGCTTTTCGATCCTTTTTTAAACAACGGAACAACATGAGCCACTTTCCAATCCTCCGACACCTCACCTGTAGACAGCGACATTTTAAATATTTCTGCGAGGGCCCCTGCAATTTCAACACCAGTCTCCTTCAAGGTCCAAGGGAACACCCTGTCAGGTCCCGGGGATTTATCCACTTTAATTTTCCTCAAGACATCAAGGACCTCCTCCTTTTCGATCTGTACAGTTTCCATGATCTCACTACTTGTTTCCCCTAATTCCATAGACTTCATGCCAGTTTCCTTAGTAAATACAGACGCAAAAAACCTATTTAAGATCTCCCCCATTTCCTTTGGTTCTGCACATAGGCGACCACTCTGATCTTCAAGAGGACCAATTTTATCCCTTACAATCCTTTTGCTCTAATATACCTGTAAAAGCTCTTTGGATTATCCTTCACTTTGACTGCCAAGGCAACCTCATGTCTTCTTTTAGACCTCCTGATTTCTTTCTTAAGTATTTTCTTGCACTTCTTATACTCCTCAAGCACCTTATTTACTCCCTGCTTCCTATACATGTCATACAACTCCCTCTTCTTCTTTATCAGAGTTGCAATATCCCTTGAGAACCAAGGTTCCTTATTCCTATTCACTTTGCCTTTAATCCTGACTGGAACATACAAATTCTGCACTCTCAAAATTTCTCCTTTGAAGGCTTCCCACCTACCGATCACATCCTTACCAGAGAACAACCTGTCCCAATCCACGCTTTTCAGATCTTTTCTCATTTCTTCAAATTTGGCCTTCTTCCAGTTAAGAACCTCAACCCTAGGACCAGATCTGTCCTACTGCCTTCCTCTTCCTTTCCCTACCCTTCTGAGCCACAGGGTCAGACTCTGTGCCAGAGGCACGGCCACTATTGCTTCCCCCAGGTAGACTGTCCCCCTCCCCCGCAACAGGTCTCAAACAGGAGTACTTATTGTCAAGGGGTACAGCCACAGGGGTATCCTCTCGTACCTGGCTTTTCCCCTTCCCTCTCCTGACTGTTACCCACTTGTCTGTCTCCTGTGCCCCCGGTGTGACCACCTGCCTATAACTCCTCTCTATCACCTCCTCGCTCTCCCTGACCAGATGAAAGTCATCGAGCTGCAACTCCAGTTCCCTAACATGGTCCCTTAGGAGCTGCAGCTCAACACACCGGGTGCAGATATGGCTGTCTGGGAGGCTGGGAGATTCCAGGACCTCCCACATCTGATACCGAGCACAGAAAACCGGCCTCACACACCTATTTCCTTTCCGCAATTAACACAGGTAAACCTACCTCGCCTCGTTACCGCCTAACCCTCTCACTCCCCTGCCTGCTCCGAATGCTGGCTGAACTGCCAGGGACTGACAAGGTAGTCCCTTAGACCTTCTGGGAGGTTTTTGCAGAAATTGCAGGAGCCCTAGTAGAGATATTTATAATGTCCTTAGCAACAGGTGAGGTGCCAGAGGATTGGAAGATAACTAATGTTCTGTTGTTTGAGAAGGGCTCTAAGAATAAACCAGGAAATTATAGGCTGCAGAGCCTAATATCAGTAGTGTTTAAGTTACCGGACGGTATTCTAAAGAATCGGACATCTAAGTTTTCGGAAATACAGGGACTGATTAGGGATTATCACCATGGTTTTATGTGTGGTATGACATATCTAACCGATCTTATAGAGCTTTTTGAGGAAATTACCAGGGAGGTTGATGAAGGCGAAGAACTGTCTACATGGACTTTAGCATGGGAGGTTGGTCAAGAAGGTTCAGTGGCTTGCCATTTGGGATGAGACAGTAAATTGGATGAAACATTGGCTTCACAGGAGAACCTAGGGTGTGGTAGTAGATGGCTGCCTCTCTGACTGGAGGCCAATGACTGGTGGTGTGCCGCAGGGTTTGGTGCTGGGTCCATTGCTTTTTTTGTCATCCATACCAATGATCTGGATGGTAATGTAGTAAACTGGATCAGCAACTTTGTGGATGACTCCAAGATAGAGGATGTAGTTGACTGCAAGGAACATCATCTAAGCTTGCAGCAGGACTAACTGGAAAAGTGGGCTGAAAAATTGTAGACCAAGAATATGTAGACAAATGTGAGGTATTGTACTTTGGCGGGGGGGGGGGGGGCAAACCAGGGTAGAACTTACACTGTGGGCAGTTGAGTGCCAAGGAGTGCAGAAGAATAGAGGGTTCTGGGAATACAAATCCATGATTCCTTGAACATGGCATCACAGGTAGATACAGTTGTAAAGAGAGCATTTGGCACACCGGTTTTCATAAATTAAACTAATGAGTATGGTACAGTATCCCACTCTTTTTATTCCAGCATCTTCCCCTTTCCTTTCCAGTCAGGAAGAAGGGTCTTGGCCCAAAATAGAACATAGAACATAGAATAGTACAGCACAGTACAGGCCCTTCGGCCCATAGTGTTGTGCCAACCCTCAAACTCTGCCTCCCATATAAGCCCCCACCTTAAATCCCTCCATATACCTGTCTAGTAGTCTCTTATACTTCACTAGTGTATCGGCCTCCACCACTGACTCAGGCAGTGCATTCCACTCACCAACCACTCTCTGAGTAAAAAACCTTCCTCTAATATCCCCCTTGAACTTCCCACCCCTTACCTTAAAGCCATGTCCTCTTGTATTGAGCAGTGGTGCCCTGGGGAAGAGGCACTGGCTATCCACTCTATCTATTCCTCTTATTATCTTGTACACCTGTATCATGTCTCCTCTCATCCTCCTTCTCTCCAAAGAGTAAAGCCCTAGCTCCCTTAATCTCTGATCATAATGCATACTTTCTAAACCAGGCAGCATCCTGGTAAATCTCCTCTGTACTCTTTCCAATGCTTCCACATCCTTCCTATAGTGAGGCAACCAGAACTGGACACAGTACTCCAAGTCTGGCCTAACCAGAGTTTTATAGAGCTGCATCATTACATCGCGACTCTTAAGCTCTATCCCTCAATTTATGAAAGCTAACACCCCATAAGTTTTCTTAACTACCCTATCCAGCTGTGAGGAAACTTCCAGGGATCTGTGAACATGTACCCCCAGATCCCTCTGCTCCTCCACACTACCAAGTATCCTGCCATTTACTTTGTACTTTGCCTTGGAGTCTGTCCTTCCAAAGTGTACCACCTCACACTTCTCCGGGTTGAACTCCATCTGCCACTTCTCAGCCCTCTTCTGCATCCTATCAATGTTTCTCTGCAATCTTTGACAATCCTCTACGCTGTCTACAACACCACCAACCTTTGTGTCGTCTGCAAACTTGCCAACCCACCCTTCTACCCCCACATCCAGGTGGTTAATAAAAATCATGAAAAGTAGAGGTCCCAGAACAGATCCTTGTGGGACACCACTAGTCACAATCCTCCAATCTGAATGTACTCTTTCCATTACGACCCTCTGCTTTCTGCAGACAAGCCAATTCTGAATCCACCTGGCCGAACTTCCCTGGATCCCATGCCTTCTGACTTTCTGAATAAGCCTACCCTGTCGAACCTTGTCAAATGCCTTACTAAAATCCATATAGATCACATCCACTGCAATACCCTCATCTATATGCCTGGTCACCTCCTCAAAGAACTCTATCAGGCTTGTTAGACATGATCTGCCCTTCACAAAGCCATGCTGACTGTCCCTGATCAGACCATGATTCTCTAAATGCCCAGAGATCCTATCTCTAAGAATCTTTTCCAACAGCTTTCCCACCACAGACGTAAGGCTTGCTGGCCTATACTTACCCGGACTATCTCTACTACCTTTTTTGAACAAGGGGACAACATTCGCCTCCCTCCAATCCTCCGGTACCATTCCCGTGGACAACGAGGACATAAAGATCCTAGCCAGAGGCTCAGCAATCTCTTCCCTTGCCTCGTGGAGCAGCCTGGGGAACATTCCGTCAGGCCTCGGGGACTTATCCGTTCTAATGTATTTTAACAACTCCAACACCTCCTCTCCCTTAATATCAACATGCTTCAGAATATCAACCTCACTCATATTGTCCTCACTGTCATCAAGTTCCCTCTCATTGGTGAATACCGAAGAGAAATATTAATTGAGAACCTCGTTCACTTCCACAGCCTCCAGGCACATCTTCCCACCTTTATCTCTAATCGGTCCTACCTTCACTCCTGTCATCCTTTTTTTCTTCACATAATTGAAGAATGCCTTGGTGTTTTCCTTTACCCTACTCGCCAAGGCCTTCTCATGCCCCCTTCATGCTCTTCTCAGCCCCTTCTTAAGCTCCTTTCTTGCTTCCCTATATTCCTCAATAGATCCATCTGATCCTTGCTTCCTAAACCTTATGTATGCTGCCTTCTTCCACCTGACTAGATTTTCCACCTCACTTGTCACCCATGGTTCCTTCACCCTACCATTCTTTATCTTCCTCACCGGGACAAATTTATCCCTACCATCCTGCAAGAGATCTCCAAACATCAACCACATGTCCATAGTACATTTCCCTGCAAAAACATCATCCTAATTCACACCTGCAAGTTCTAGCCTTATAGCCTCATAATTTGCCCTTCCCCAATTAAAAATTTTCCTGTCCTCTCTGATTCTATCCTTTTCCAATGATAATGCTAAAGGCCAGGGAGTGGTGGTCACTGTCTCCCAGATACTCACCCACTGAGAGATCTGTGACCTGACCCGGTTCATTACCTAGTATTAGATCTAGTATGGCATTCCCCCTGGTCGGCCTGTCCACATACTGTGACAGGAATCCATCCTGGACATACTTAACAAACTCTGCCCCATCTAAACCCTTGGAACTAATCAGGTGCCAATCAATATTAGGGAAGTTAAAGTCACTCATGATAACAACCCTGTTATTTTTGCACCTTTCCAAAATCTGTCTCCCAATCTGCTCCTCTGTATCTCTGCTGCTACCAGGGGACCTCTAGAATACCCCCAATAGAGTAACTGCTCCCTTCTTGTTCCTGACTTCCACCCATACTGACTCAGAAGAGGATCCTGCTATATTACCCACCCTTTCTGTAGCTGTAATAGTATCCCTGACCAGTAATGCCACCCCTCCTCCCCTTTTTCTGCCCTCACTATCCCTTTTAAAGCACTGAAATCCGGGAATATTGAGAATCCATTCCTGCCCTGGTGCCAGCCAAGTCTCTGTAATGGCCACTACATCATAATTCCATGTATGTATCCAAACTCTCAGTTCATCACCTTTGTTCCTGATGCCTCTTGCATTGAGGTACACACACTTCAGCCCTTCTACCTTACTGTCTTTACACCGTTTATTCTGCTTCTCTTTCCTCAAAGCTTCTCTATATGTTAGATCTGTCTTTACTCCATGCACTTCTCTCATTGCTCTATCGCTCTGGGTCCCATCCCCCTTGCAAATTAGTTTAGCCCTCTCGAACCATGCTGGCAAACCTACCTGCAAGGATATTGCTCCCCCTTGAGTTCAGGTGCAACCCATCCAATCTGTGCAGGTCCCACCTTCTCCAGAAGAGATCCCAATGATCTAAAAATCTAAAACCCTGCTCCCTGCACCAACTCCTCAGCCACACATTCAACTGCCATCTCCTCCAATTCTTACCATCACTGTCACATAGCACTGGCAGCAATCCTCAGAATGCCACCCTTGAGGTCCTATTCTTCAACCTTCTGCCTAGTTCCCGAACTCACACTTCAGGACCTCATCCCTCTTCCTGCCTATGTCGTTGGTCCCAACATATATCACGACTTCTGGTTGCTTTCCCTCTCATACCAGGATGTTGTGCACCCGGTCAGAGACATCCCGGACGCTGGCACCCGGGAGGCAACAAACCATGCGGGTGTCCTTCTCACATCCACAAAATCTCCTGTCTGCTCCCCTGACTATAGAGTCTCCAATGACGAAAGCTCTCCTCTTTTCCGTCCCACCCTTCTGCACCACCGGGTCAGACTCAGCGCCGGAGGCCCTGCCACTGTGGCTCACACCTGGTCGGTCATCCCGCCAACAGTATCCAGGATGGTATACTTATTATTCAGGGGAATGGCTACAGGGGTGCTCTGCACTACCTGTCTGCTCACCTTCACTTTCCCCCCTCTGACTGTCACCCAACGACCTGCTTCCGACAGCCTAGGTGTGACTACCTCCCTGTAGTTCTCATCTATGACTGCCTCATTTTCCCTTATGAGTCGAAGGTCATCCAGCTGCTGCTTCAGATTCCTTACACGGTCTTCCAGATTGCCCAGCCGTATGCACTTCTGGCAGATACGACTCTGCGGGAGAGGGGAGTTCCCCCAAGACTGCTACATCTCACATGAGAGGCACATCACCGTCTCAGCAGGCATTGTAAAGACTAACTGCAAGCAAGCTTGTCCTCCGCCTCTTCTTGTCAAAGCCTCAAAGCTCCACTCATTCACTGGCCGCTTCCCCAAATGTCAACTGTTCACTCATTTCCATGGATGCTGCCCGACTTGCTGGGGTTCCTCCAGTACTTTTTATGTGTTGCTATTCAGTACTAAATTGGAATGTTATTTTGAAGTTGTATAAGCCATTTGTGAGGCCTAATTTGGAGTACTGTTTCCAGTTCTGGTCACTTACCGACAGGAAAGATATCAGTAAAATTGAAAGAGTGCAGAGAAAATTTATAAAGATGTTGCCAGGACTTGAGGACATGAGTTATAGGGAAAGGTTGAATAGGTTAGGACTTTATTCACTAGAGTGTAGGAGATTGAGAGAAGATTTGTTGGAGGAATTCCAAATTATGAGGAGCATAGATAGGGTAAATACAAGTAGGCTTTTTTCATGGAGATTGGCTGAATCTAGAACCAGAGGTCATAGCTTAAAGGTGAAAGATGAAATGTTTAAGGAGAACATGAGGGGGAACTTCTTCATTCAGAGGGTGGTGAGAATGTGGAATGAGTGGTGGATGCGGGTTCAATTTCGACATTTAAGAGGAACTTGGATAGGTACATGGAGGACTATGGTATGGATATGGGCCGATGGGACTAGATATACTGAAGGTTTGACACAGTCTAGATGGTCCAAAGGGCTTGTTTCTGTGCTGCAGTACTCTATGATTCTATAGGAGATGGGGTTGAGAGGCACTTTCTCCAATACCTGTTCAAATATGCATCATCAAATCCATCCCATGTGCGTTCCAGCCCTTTAGTTGTAGTTTAACTTGGTCAATTTTCATTGATACAGGAAGTGGAAGGGTGTGTAATAAAATCAGGTACAAAGTTTGTGCACTACTTCTCATTGACTTTAGAGCTCATAGACAAAGTCAAAGTAAATTTATTATTAAATTTTGTATATGTCACCATGGGTTTCTGGAGCTCTGAGGCAAGGTCACATTTCTTCACGCCTTCAGGCACAATGGGATCGTTAAGGAATTGTGCCTGATTTTCTTTTTGAACTGTAGGTCCCCGATGGATTCAAAAGAATGGCATGGTAACAGATATTTCCTACTAATGCTGCTCCAGTGATGTTTCTGCACACAACTGTTTCTTTTTAATCACACACTTCTACGTCCTGAGAGAGCCCATTGGACAGTTTTTGTTAGCCCACAGGAAAGGAAATAAACAAAACGAACTATCTGAAGAGGGGCACCTGTGGCTCCTTTAAAATAATGGTGCACAGTCAATTGACTGCATTGGAGCCAGTGGACATTGGAGATTGGATCTTGGTAAAGCAGCCAACATAATCAAAGGGCTCTCCCACCCTGAACATTCTCTCTCCCCCCCCTCCTATTGGGCAGAAGATAATAAAGACTGAAAGCACATACCAGCAGGCTCAAGGACAGCTTCTATCCCACTGTTACAGTGTAATACTACTGAATGGTACCTTTGTGTGATGAAATGGCATTTTGACCTCAGAATCTCCCTCGTCATGGCCTTGCACCTTAATGTCTACCTGCAATGCATTTTCTCTGTGACTGTAATACACTATTCTGTATTCTGTTATTGTTTTTTTCCTTTATAGTACCTTAATACTGTATACTGATGCGATGAAATGATTTGTCTGGATATCATGCAAAACAAAGTTCCTCATTGTATCTCAATACATATGACAATAATAAACTAACAACCAATTACCTCAGTTGCCTGGAATGATCCATTATGATAATTATTAAGCTATAATGTTAATTGCATTAATATGGCTTGGACTGCTGGTAGAATCTGTGGTTAGCATAATTGCTATTTGGCAATTGGTTTATTATTATCACGTGTGCCAAAATACAGTTAAAAGTTTTTGTTTGCATGCCAGCTAAACAGATCACTCCACACATGTTCACTGAGGTAGTACAAAAGGAACAGAAAGCAGAAGGCAAAATATGATGTTGCATTTAAAGATGAATATCTTCATCCAATGAAGGAGGAGAAGATTCAATGCCTAGGGTGGGAGAGGACCCCTGTTAATATTGGCTGCTTTCCTGAGCTAGTGGGAAGTGTAGACTGAGTCAGTGGAGAGGGGTCTTGTTTTTGTGATGGATTGGGGTGTGCCTACAACTCTCTTCAGCTCCCTGTGCAATATTTTAAGCAGTGTGCAACCTCTAGATTCACAGACATGGGCATTTACAGATGGGTAATGACAGTAGCATTCCAAAATTTGAGCCACTTACCTGTTGTACTCTCCCAGCTCTGTATTGTGATCATTGCACCATTGTGACAGCATTGTACCAAGGGAGAAATAATTGGGACACATTTGCGATAAAAATAATGCGAAGAAAGAGGCAATGCATGCCCAAATGGAGACACAAGTGATTGCAGATGTTGGAATCTGAAGCTACACAAAATGCTTTGGAGGATCTCTGCAATGGACAATCGTCTATTTATACAGGTCACCTCCCCTCTTTGCAATCAAGATGAAGGGTCTCAATTGTAACATCAACTGTCTATATAGATGTTGTCGGATCCACTGAATTCCTCCAGCACTTTCTTGAGTAACATCTACCCTAAGGTACTTACATATAGCACCTCTATGCCACCTGAAATTCCTTCATATTTTGAACTTGTTCATTAAAATATTAAATAACACAACTTGCCCTAAAACTGGCAGGGATTACCTCTGTTTTCACTTGTGAGGCCAATTATTATTCTCTGAGCCTCTCTCGTATCCCTCTCCAGATCCTTTAAAAGGCACAGACAGTAATATTCTCATCTGTCTCCAAGTCTGTTCTGCATGAATGCCATTATCCTTTTCACACATCTAGGTAAATAACCAGATACACAGATGGATGCTTGAATAAATAGATAATGCTCCCATGCAGATGACCACTGGGAGTGTGTAAGTGGGAATGCAGCCTTCAGTAAATGCATAATTGCTCATCTCACTAAGGATTAGAGTGATGTATAGGAAAGGCTGGTTATGTGAAATAGATATTAAGCAGGGAATTACACTGTATGTATTTCAAAAGTAGTCGACAGACCAATGATTAGAAACAGAATCAGAATGAAGTTTTTCTTTGATTATTATTGATATACTGTTCAGCCTGGTTGATAGTTTAACTCTTATTCTACATATAGATATGTTGTCTTGATTATTTTGATGTATTTTTCTCTGTTGTTGATTTTCAATAATAATTAATAAAAAGATTTAAAAAAGAAAAAGAATGAAGTTTACTATCACTGACTTGTATATTGAAACTTATTATTTTGTGACAGCAGTACAGTGCAAGACTTAACAATTTGTCACAGGCACAAGGTCCTTACTACCTACTTCTAACCAGTGACCAAAGATCTGCTCCCTCAAGTGCACTGTGGATTCTAACCAGCTGGCAGCACAGCAGACACGATCTTCACTGTCCGGGGGAATACATGAAGGAAGGGACTGTGCAATGTGGTTCATGTGTTAGAGACACAGTGTGGCACGGCTAGTAAAGTCATGGCCTTAACAGGGCCAAGCAGCTAAATCCAATCCGGACCTTGGGAGCTGACTGCGTCGAGTTGACACATTCTTTCTGTGACCATGTAGGTTTTCATGCACATCCCTGAGATCTGCGGGTTAGTAGGTTAATGGGCACTGTAAACAGCCCCTATTATGTAGGTAAGTGGTGGAATCAGGGGCTGTTGATGAGAAGGTGGAGAGAATAACAAAAATGCGATTAAAGTAGGTTTAGTATAAATGTGGATGGTGGCCCAAGGTACCTGTTACATGCTGTATCATTTTATGCTTTGTTGATAAGTTTGATTGCTTCTTGAAATTTGTCTCCATTCTACATCTACTTTGTGACACAATACAAGTGGTAATCTTAACTAACTCATCCACAGCAGAATCAAGCTGGCAAGATGGCACCAGTGGCCAGTGACAACATCTTGCAGATAGCTTACACAACTTTGAACTTTGGACAAGCTACATTCTGTCATTGCCTCAGCACTTTTCACTATTTTTCTCACCTCAATCCTGCATCTCAGCTCGAACAATTATCCCACAAGTTAAATACAAACTGTTCAACTTCCTTTGCCTCATGTACTGTACATAGAGGCCACTCATGTATGCACACATTTGGAGGCTGACCTTCACATTATCATGTGTATTGCTGGTCTCCCAGCTACAGACTATAGGAAGGATATCATTAAGCCTGGAAAGTGTGCAGAAAAGAATGACAAGGATGTTAGCAGGACTCGAGGACTTGAGATATAAGGAGAGGCTGGGTAGGCTGGGACTTCTTTCCCTGGAGCATAGGATGCTGTATGGTGACCTCATAGAAGTTTATAAAATCATGTGGGGCACAGATCAGCTGAATAATCACTGTCTTTCTCCCAGAGTAGGGAGGTTTAAAACTAGAAGGTATACGATGAAGGTGAAAGATTTAAAGGACATTGAGGGGCAAATTTTTCAGGCAGAATGAATATATGGATCTATCTGCCAGAGAAGGTAGCAGAGGCAGGTACAATTATGATGATTAAAAGATATTTAGATAGGTTTATGGATAGGAAAAGTTTACAGGGATATAGAGCAAACAGAGGCAAATGGAACTAGCTCAATTGGGCAACTTGATTGGCATAGATGAGTTCGGCCAAAGGATCTCTTTCCATGCTATATAATTCTACGACATATCACTTCATTTACTGAAGCATGTGAGAGTGTGGGTTTTACACATCTACAAACCAAGTCTCCTCTGCCATCCTGTTCTCGATGTACCATACAACTCTCAACAATAAAGGACAGCCTAGAAACATGGACTTTTACCAAGAGGCAACATTGATAGCATTTACCGTGCGCCATCAGTGCACCATCAATGGAAAGAAGAGTTTGAAAATCACCATTTCAAACTTGGCACAAGCCTGTGCTCTACATGGCAACAGTGCCCTTGTAGGGTAAGGTAATGAATGACGGACGACCCATATTGTTCATAATAGGAACTGTTCTACATAATTCACAAGCAGTATCACTGAGTTGTTGTGTTCACTTGAAGAGATGGCGTCTGATGTAATGACGTCAGTGTAAGGCGACTGCTTTTGGTTTGTTCACAATGGAAGTAAAGTGCTGCAGCTTTTGTTAAGCATATAAAATGACTCACATGTTCTATTCACAAAATCCTACATTGGTGACCCTGACACTCTCGGACTATTCCAGAGTTACTCAACAACATGTTGATCAATGCAGACGCTTTGAAGCTGCCAGAGTTTTGAAAGCAGCACAGGCAGAAGCCCAGTTTGTGCTGTGAGAAATCACCACAGACTATACAAAATTTTACTATGTTGTGGCATTGCTAAGTAGTTCCACAGCAGCCAGATTTGAGAGTCTACTAGGAGACCCGCGGGCACATGATAAATATACAGTATCATTCTAAAAACTCACTTATCACAGACTTCTGGACTGTTTGAGTCTCAGTGCCCCAAACATTTGCTCTCCTTGCCCGGCTGGGGGATGCTAGGCCGTCAGAGCTAATGGAGCACATGCTATCCCTCTTGGGCAATCAACAAAGGACTTTGAATTATTACTCTGTACCCCTAGTAAGTTCCCCACGATGACGCTGTCTAGTACATGCACCACCACATGTGAATTCACTTGCCTGCGGGGTGAATCCCCAAACCTCACCAAGCCCATATTTTTCACTACAGTTACAAAGCATGAGGTCGTGCACCACACTTCCACCACTGACTCACCAGTCCATGCCCATGCATGTAGACTGGACTCACAAAAACTAGCCAGCATGAAGGCTGGCTTTGCAAACATGGAAATGCTTGGCTTTGTACACAGGTTGAATAGCTCTCAGGTTTCACCCCTCCATAGGTCCCTAACCCAACTTACTGCCACCTTAACAAGGTCTCAAACCCCGACCATTAACCTTTACCACATATTCAAGACTTTTCAGCACTAGCTGGAAAGATAATTTTTTATAAGGTGGACAACTACCCAGGGACTACTATCAGGTGCCTGTGTGCATTGAGGATGTTCCCAAACTGCTGTTATAACCCCGTTTCACCCATTTGAGTTTCAGTGCATGCTGTTTGGGCTGACAAATGCGGCACAGACTTTCCAGCAACTAATGGGCTCTGTGTTACAAGACTTAGATTTTCTTTTTGTTTATCTGGATGACACACTGGTCACTAGCACATCAAAAACTGAACACTTACCACATCTCTGCACACTTTTCAAGCACTTAAGCCAACATGGACTGATTATTAACCTTGCTAAATGCCAGTTTGAATTGTCTACTATTGACTTTCTCGGCCACTACATCTCCCTGCCACCCCTGCCATCAAATGTCACTGCTACTATAGACTTTCCACTGCAAGAGCCTTCCTGCATGGTTTTTCAGTACAGTTTTTAGATATGAATTTCTATCACCATTTCACTCCGTGAACTGCTGAACTTATGCTCCCCTTATCTGGTGCCCTTAAAGGCAGTGTCCTTAATGCAATGCTTGAGTGGTCAGTGGATCTGAACATTTGACGACCAAATAAACCCTTTTGAACGTAACCCTACTGGTGCATCACTCCTCAGCACACTTCTAGCCATCACTACTGACACTTCAGACTATGCTGTGGGTGCTGTGCACAAACAGTTGGTCAGAGGCATGTGGCAGCCACTCGCCTTCTTCAGCTGGTAGCTTCGCACCCCCTCCCCCCGCAAGAGGAAGTACAGCCCATCTGACCGTGAGCTTCTCAGTCTCTATCTGGCCCAGTGCCACTTTCGTTTTCTCCTGCAGGGTCAGCATTTCACAGAATTTGTTGACCACAAACCCCTTGTGCATCTAATGGCAAACCTTCAGACCCTTGGCCTGTATGGCAGCAATGCCACCTGGACTACATTTCAGAATTTATGGTTCACTCTCAGCGCATTGATGGCAAAAACAATGCTGCGGCTGATTGCCTCTTACAGCCACCATCGATGCGGTACACTTCAAGGTTGTCTATGCTGGTATGGCCGTCAACCAAGCTGCAGACCCAGAAAGCCAGGCTTATAGGACAGCAGTCACAGGCCTCCGGTTGGCTGACGTCAAGTTCAGGGATGCAGGTGTTTCTCTCCTCTATGGTATCGCAACTGGATGCCCTCACCCCATCGTGTCTGCACACTGGAGGCGTACTGTTTTTAACTCCATTCACGGCCTCTGACATCCAGGCGGGAAGTGTTCACAGAAACTGGTTGTTTTAATTTTTGTGCAGCACGGCCTTAGGAAGGATGTGTGAGACTGGAGTGAAACCTATGTTGTGTGTCTGTGGGCAAAAACTAACCATCCTGTTTGGGCACCCTGGGGTCCCTGAGCGGTAGTTTGACCATGTCATTTAGACCTGGTTGGTCGACGGTTTCATGCACCTTCTTCACATGGTGGACCTTACCACCAGGTAAGCATTGATGATGGCTGCTGCTGTGGTTTGGGCATTCATCAACACCTGTGTGCTCAGCTCGGCACTCCATCTGATTATTTCTTTTGACCGCAATTCCCAATTCACATCAGACCTCTGGGCTGTAATGGCCCAGAATCTTAGCATTAAGTTACATCACACCACTGCGTATTACCCGCTGTCCAATGGTCTGTGCGAGCAGCTTCATTGTTCCTTAAAGGCTGCTCTGAGGGCCTCCCTAATTGGTATGATTGACTCCTGAGGGTCCTGCTGGGACTCAGAATGGCTCCAAAAGAGGACCAGCAATCCTCCACCACTGAGCTGGCTTACTCCTGACATCATGACTGCCTGGTTGGCATTTCAGCAGTCTGTCTCCCTTCTCAGTAAACTCAATTCTTTTACACCTATTCCTACCCCATCATGGCATACAGCACTCTTGGGTTCCAGCTGATCTACATTCTACCTCGTTCTTTTTTGTCCACCATGATGTACATCAACATCCCTTAAGCCCGCTTACAATGGCCCGTTCCATGTTTTGGAATGGGGCGAAAAGACTTTTATTGTAGATAGAAAGGGTAAAACTACAAACATGAGAAAATCTGCAGATGCTGGAAATCCAAGCAACACACACAAAATGCTGGAGGAACTCAGCAGGCCAGACAGCATCTATGGAAAAGAGTAAACAGTCGACGTACCGGGCCGAGATCCTTCATCAGAGTAAATCTAAATGTATTTCTGTAGATTGCCTTAACCCAGCCCACCTGGATGGTTCCACTACCATACCCCTGCATCATGATATGACCATATGTGTGTCAGCACACTCCGGGATGAGCCAGAGACACCTGCTGTCACTCCAACTAAGGCACATAGGACCCAAGCCAAGCATCTCGTACCAGCTCCAGACAGACTCACAACACTGGTTTCCGTGAATTCTTGGAGGGTGGGCTGTCTAGGTTTAGGAAATAAGTGACAGGTGACACATATTGTTCATACTAGAAACCGCTCTACATGATTATGTATTGCGTAACAATACTTCCAAGTAAAGGGCTGCAGCTTTCATTAAGCACATAAAACAACGCTCACGCATTTTATTCAAGAATATCTTACATCCTTGTGAACACATGGACAATTTACAAAGGTCACCTCGAGATCGCTACAAACTTACAGGCAATATTGTCTCCCTATTATGCACTATTAATAGGATAAGTGAGTCAACAGCAATATTCTCTCCCAGTCCAACATCCCTACCATTAAGGCCCTATTAGTGCTCAGACAGCTACAAAACAGATACCATATCAAGTTCTATCATTGTAAAGGATGACTGGATAGACAATGATGATTCTGGATATCACAAAGCATTTTTTAATTATTTTTTATTCAATTTTCCAATTCAATTACATAGAATAATATCTACCCTCCCCACTCTTTTTTCTTCTTTTTTAGGTAGGGGTATGTCACAATGCATTCTTGAAAAAATATAATGCTCCCACTGACAGCAATGGGTATTGCTGGCCCATGAAAACTCAAAATGAAGAAGGACCATTTGGGAGGTGATTGACAACCTCAGGTCCAGTGATCAATATTGCACAGAAGTCCAGCGTAAGAAGCAAATAGTGCTTGCACCTGTTAAATTACCCATTCTGTGGGGCAGCCTTTGCCTCAAAAGTGGCAGAAGCTATGGATTCCACACTGGCTTCATGATATACTTCATAATCAACAGAATTATGGAAAAAGATCATCATCACTCCCAAGGGACTAACTAAAAAGAAAAGAGAAATCTGGAATGCAAAAAAGGCATCAGCCACCTAAACCATACACAAAATGTAAATCTATGAGTACTTAGCAATAGTTGTACTACATTTCATTCTGAAGTCATTAGCAAAATGCCCACACGATGGCAGTTCAAGCACATCCACTGGTGTTATGCCTCAGCACAACTATATACAAGAAAAAATATGTATACATAGAGAAACATTTTTAACGACAGCATCCCAAAGCAATCTATAGCCAACAAAGTACTTTAAGGTAGGATCAGTGATGGAAATAAGCAGAAAAAATCTGGAAGCATACTTAATGATTGAATAACAAGGATTGGTCAGCACTGAAGACTAGAGAGTCAGCCCTTGAGTTCTGTGTAAAAGTCTGTGGATTAGGGTTCGACTCAAAAATGTGTGTCACCCACCACACCACAGCTGATAATTTGCAGTATTTTAAAAGTGGATGCAGGAAAGCAGAAATAAAAGCAGGAAATACTCAGCAGGCAGGCAGCATCTGTGGAGAGAGATATAGAGCTGATGTTTTGGATAATGATTCTTCTAATTACTTCATTGATTTTAATGTACTTTAGACCTATATAAAATTGTTCGATTCTTCTTGCAAAGTTAGATTGGTTTATTACTGGCACATGTATTGAGGAACAGTGAAAAACTTTGATTTGCATGCCATCCATAGAACACAAATCACACAAGAGACTGCAGTTGCTGGAATCTGGAGCAACACACAAGATGCTGGAGGAACTCAGTGGTTCAGGCAGCATCAATGAAGGGAAATGTACAGTCGAAGTTTCAGGTTGAGACCCTTTATCTGGATTCAGAGCTAGAGATGGGATGCCCAGTAAAAATGGTGAAGGAAAGGGATGGAGCAAAAGCTGGCAAGCAACAGGTAGACACAGATGAGGAAGGGTGATAAGCAGATGGTGGAGGGGACAGTGTAAATAATGACAGAAGTTGGGAGGTGATGAGCGTAGGCAACAAAGGGCTGAAGACAACGGAATCTGACAGGAAAGTAAGATGCAACATGGAATCTGGTGAGGGAGTTAAGCAACAGTGCTTCTTCATGCTTGGATACGTGCAAAGTTATTCTGTTGTTGGTGGTAGAGAGGAGAGCTGTTGTGGCTTTCTTGTCCTGTGGAAGAGCTCTACCCTAACTATTTCAGAATGCCAGTGGGAACTCTCTGGAATTTATCAATGAATGGGTGCAAATGGTGAGCTACAACAGATTATTCATTCGGGAGAAAAAACAGATGAGGAACTGGGAATTGAGGGTAAACATACTCTTCTTTCCCATGGCATCTGCATATAATCACAGAAATGTTCTAGTAATATCAGCAAGGAACAGGAACATTTATTTTCCAGAAATCAGCTAATGAGCTTGGTCTCTAATGCTAGAAAGCTTATATACAAAGTCAATGTCATTACAGAGCCACTGCACTTTAATCATCACAACATTCTTTGTCTCATAAGTACTTCACTTGCACAGTAATGCAGCTGTGCCTCTCTCCTCTACAGAAAAAGATTCATATTCCTAGCCAGCCTCTCATCCAGATGTTGACAAGGCTTGGACCACTCTAAGAGCCAGCTGCACATTGAGTCATTTGACTTACACCAGCAATATTAATCTGTGGAGACTTATTTGAGAATGATGTAAATACAGAGACATATTTCCCTAGGTAGGAGTTGAGGATATTTGGTATGTCACCAAAGATGCTTCCATATTTCTATAGATGTACAGTGGAGAGCATTAACATTGGTTGCATTAGAGTCCAGTGTTGAGGCTCAAGTGCACAGAAACCCAAGGGGCTGCAGAGGACTGTAGATTCAGCCAGCTTCATGACAGGTACAGCCATTCCCACCATTAAGGTCATCTTCAAGAGGAGGTGCCTCAAGAAAGTGGCATCCATCACTAAGGAGTCTCACCTTGCACAACATCCTCTCTTCTCACTGCCATCAGGGGAAGGTACAGGATCCTCAAGACCCATACTTAATGGTTCATAAAAGCTCCTTCCCCTCCATCATCATATTTCTGAATTGTTTATGGACTCATGAACACTACCTTGTAGCTCCTTTTTTGGCATTACCTATTTATTTTTGTGATTTATGGTAATTTTACATCTTTGCACTGTACTACAGCAGCAAAACAACAAATTTCATGTCACCTAAGGGTCAGTAATAATAAATTTCATTCTGATTCTGAAAATTTGATTCTTGTATTCAGTAATTTAGTATGCATATATATCACCTGAATATTCATTGTGTCCTCTTCACAGCTCACACTACTACACAACTTTAACTTATCAGCAAACTTAGATATATCATACATGATCCACTCATCCAAACCACTGATAGAGAGAGAAGTAGAACAGTATAGCACAGGATTAGCAGAAGCCAGAGCATTGACACCTGCAGCACCCAAATGGTCATCACCTCCCAATATAAAATTCGTTTATTTCCTCTTTTCTGTGCACTAGCCCAATTCTCAATTAGTGCAGGAATATTACACCCAAAACCATGTTCAAACTTTAATTATCTCTTTATCTGTTCTACTACTTACATACTCATCAAAGATGTTCTAAAGCAATTACTCTTTCATAAATACGTTTTGATTTTGTCTACCTTAGTGGCTATGTGCTAACTGTTTTCTTATTATATCTTCAGTAAAAATTTCAGCATTTTCTCCACGAGAGATATTAAGCTAACTGACTTGTTGTTTCCAGTTTTCTCTCTCCCTTCTGTTTCAAATAGTGATATTACGTTTGACACCTTACCATCTGTATGAAAAATTCCATAATATCTAGCATGTTAGAAAATGGCAATTAACACATCCATTACTTAGCTACTCTGGGGTGTACGTTAACAGTTCTTGGGGTTTTCTCAGCTTTTAGTCTGATTAATTTTTCCAGCATTTTTTAAGAAGTTATAATAATTACCTTTAATTCCTCTTATTCATTGGATTCTTGGTTCCCTAGCAGTTTTCGAGTGTTTTTTGTGTCCTGCTCCATGAAGATGGAGCCAAGCCATTCCTAATATTATAAATTCTGACTAATGGATCTACACTTATCCTAGCTATTTTTTTCTAATTTTATATATGTACTTGCAGAGACTGTTACAGATGGCTTTTATGTTCATGCAAGGTAAATCTTAGATTGTTCTCTTATCTCTTAATTAATCTTCTGGTATTTTTTTCCTGAATAAAATGTTTCCAATTGTTATTTGTTCCTTTCTCTAGAAACTTTATCTGATTCCTCATTGGATCTAATACTATCTTAACTTCTTTTTCTAGTCATAGTTGGGCTGCCTTTTTTGCCGTTGTGCTCTGATGCTAGAAGGAAATGTATAACTGTAACAGTTCTTACATTCACTCCTTAATTATTAATTATTGGCTTTCCAGAATAATGGTTTTCAATGAAGTTTTCCAATTCATCATAACTTGTACCTTTGTATATTAATTTGAATAGATTAACACTCTAGTTCTGGACTAACTGCTTTCCACCTTAATGAAGAATTCGATCATGTCATGTTCACTCTTCCCTGAAGACTATTAATCAACTCCTTTGCATTGCATAGCACCTCATACAAGATAACCTGTTAGCTCCTCAAAATAATAGTCTACAAAATCTTCCCGTATACACACCAGGAATTCATCTCCTATTGTATTATTGGTAATTTGGTTTGACCAGCCTATACACAATTACCGTCACTCGTCTTCTGGCGTGTTCAATCGCAGTGGCTTCTAATCGGTCAACTAAAGATGTTATTGTCCTTTTTTAACTTATTTTTTATGACTGCAAGACCCTGATGGACATTAAGACCTTAATGTACTGCTGGTCTACTCCATCAGCGAGTTGCTTGTTGGCGGACGAACTGAAGGAGCTGGATGATGTGGATTGTACTGCTGCCTGCATCAAAGAGGCATCGGAGGTGTTGGTGCATAAAGGAGGTGTGCAGTCAAGCAGCAAGTAATCATTTTAGTCACTTTTCTTGTGATCACAAGACCTTATTGGGGATTGTTAATGTGGAATGCTAAAAGTCCAATTCACTGATTCACTGGACAGCCGTCTAGAAGAGAGACTTCAGAATTGATATGCTCCACGGGAGACGTAGCTGGAGTTCAAGCTGGAGTTGGTGCTGCCCCCCAGTGTTCACTCAGCAGAAGACAAGGCCATATCATGTTCGACTACAGATTTCTTCAATGTTCATGGACTCAGGATTTTGGACTATATATTTTTTTTGTGTGACTGTATTTTACTGATATCTTATATGTGCTATATGTGCTTTGTGCTGTTGGTACTATGTGTGGTCCCTTGACCCTGGATTAATGCTGTTTCATTTGACTGAATTCATGGGTATTCATCTATGGTTGAATGATAATTAAACTTGAACTATGTTCCCACGATTACTGGATGTGATGGTGTTGAACGCTGAGCTGTAATCAATAAACAACAGCCTGATGTGGGTAATGCTATTGTTCAGATGATCCAAGGCTGACTGGAGAGTCAGTGAGGTTGCATCTGCTGTAGACCTATTGTGGCGACAGATAAATTAAAGTTGGTCCAAGTCCTTGCTTAGACTGGAGTTGATTCTAGTCATGACCAACCTCTCAAATTACTTCATCTCAGTAGATGTGAGTACAACTGGGCAATAGTCATTGAGGCAGCTCATCCTGCTCTTCCTGGGCACTGGTATGAATGTCGCCCTTTCGAAGCAGGTGGGAACCTCCAACTGCGGCAATGCGAGATTGAAGATGTCCTTGAACACTCAAGCCAGTTGCTGGGCACATGTTTTCAGTGCCCTACCAGATACATCACCTTGGCTGATGCCTTGCGAGCGTTCACTCTCTTGAAAGAGGTTCTGACATTGGCCTACAAGATAGAGATCACAGGGTCACCAGGATTCGTGCAGATTAGTTTTATTCTCCCTTTCAAAGGTGTTGAACTCTTCAAAGAGTGAAGCATCACAGCTATTCACCATGTTAGATTTTGCCTTCTAGGAATTAATGGCCTGTAAGCCCTGCTGGAGCTGACATGCATCCAATTCCATCTCTAACTTCAATTGGAATTAATTTTTCACTCTTACAATAGCCTTTTGTAGGTCATACCTGGACTTCTTGTATAGTTCTGGATCACCAGTCTTGAATGCCTCAGATCTACCCCTCAGGAGAATACAAATCTCTTGGTTCATCCATAGCTTTTAGTTTGGCTATGTCTGGTATGTTCTTGAATGTACACACTCATCCACACAGGTCTTGATGGCGTATTTATTCAGATTTTAAGATGAATCCCTGAATATTGTCTAGTCCACCAACTCAAGTAGTCTTGTAAGCGCTCCTCCATCTCCTTTGACTAATCATTCTTGGTCCTCACCACTGGTACTGCAGTCTTTAGTCTCTGCCTATTCGCTGGGAGTAGAAATGCAGCCAGGTGATCGGACTTTTCAAAGTGTGAGCAGGGGATGGTATGGTAAGAGTTCTTGATGGTGGAATAATGGTGGTCAAGTGTGTTGGCTCCTCTGGTTCCACAGGTGATATGTTGGTGGTAGTTGTTCAGACACATCTTCAAGCTGACTTTGTGAAATCTCCCACAAAGGTATTCAGGTGCGCAGTTTCATGACTGCTGTTCAAGATGTTCAGCTCCTCCAGTGTTTGCCTGACATTGGCCTGAGGTGGAATGTACACCACTACTAGGATGATGGCAGAAAACTTTCTTGGCAGATAAAATGGATGATATTTGACCACTGGATGTTCTAGGTCAGGTGAGCAGGACTGAGACAGAACCACCACGTCAGTGCACCATGATGAGTTAATCATAAAGCATACTTCACCTTCCCTACCTTTAAAAGACTGAGATTTCCTGTCTTTTACAGAAACCGTGAAACCATCAAGCTGCAGCGTGTATCTGAAATAGCAGGGGTGAACCATGTTTCTGTGAAGCAAAGTACACAGTAGTCCCTGATGTCCCTCTGGTACTGCAATCTTGCTCTGAGGTCTTCAATTTTCTTTTCCAGAGACTGCACATTCGCCAGCAGCGTAGTTGGGAGTTGGTTGGTGGGGGGGGGGGGGTGGTTGGGATTTAAAGTTTCAATCGTACCTGTAGACCGGCTCGTCTTCCATGCTTCCATTTTCATAAAGTGCTTATTGAAGCCCGGTAAGATTTCAACGGGATTGTGATGCACTGGATAGATTCTTGGTAGAAGGACATTATCCTCAATAGAGAGACTAATCAGAACACTCATTTAGAAAACTTAGAGGTGATCTCATTGGAATCGATAGATAGATAGATAGCTAGACAGACAGACATACTTTATTGATCCCGAGGAAAATTAGGTTTCGTTACAGTTGCACCAACCAAGAACAATGTACAAACATAGCAATACAGAACCACAAACAATCAAAAAGTAATATATAAACCATACCAGACGGAAATAAGTCCAGGACCAGCCCATTGGCCCAGGGTGTCTGACCCTCCAAGGGAGGAGCTGCAAAGTTTGATGGCCACAGGCAGGAATGACTTCCCATGACGCTCAGTGCTGCATCCCAGTGGAATGAGTCTCTGGCTGAATGTACTCCTGTGCCCAACGGTGTAAATGATGTTACACGCCGACGTCTTGTTGGCAGAGGGAGGGATGTACACAACAACCACAATTGCATGTGAGATTTCCCTTGGCAAATAATATGGCTGGAGTCCAACAGCAAAAAGTTCAATATCTGGGCTACAAACATGTTCCTTGATCGTAATATGACCAGAATTGCATCATCTGTTGTTAACCAGCACAACAAGCCCCCCTCCTTTGCGCTTACTGCTGTCAGTGCACTTCCAGTCAGCCTGAACGGTCTGGAAGCCCTTTATGGAAATGTTTTGGCTGGGTATGTCCTCGTGCAGCCACGTTTCAGTAAAATACATAACACTGCTCTCCCGAAATGTTCTCTGACTCCTGGCTAGCGCCGTCAATTCGTCCATTTTATTACCCAGCGATCTCACATTGCCCATAATGACAGAGGGGCGACACGGCTTATAACTCCTCTTCTCCATAAGTCTCTGTTGTCTGGACCCAGTCCTCTTCCCTCGCCTTTTTGATCTCCCCTCTGCATCCTCTGTGTATTTTCCTCCAGATTTCAGCAGGGGTGTCCGCCGCTCTGTTCGCTAAACCGGCTGGCATAAGCGCAATCAGCTGGTCCCTGGAATAAACAATGCGACCATATTGCTGCCACGCTAATGAGACGTGTCCAAATGTAACTATTTCCAGCGCCAAAAACCCAAATAAAACTCTCTCCACCAGCATGTTAGAGAGGGTGCAGCTTCAACGTGTTACCGTGAGAAAAAAGATACAACAAATAACGTAAGTTAAAAAAGTAAGAAAACTAGTCAGAAGTGACCAACAACGCTGATAGAGGCAGATGCCAAGTTTTTAAGCTCACCAGTGGGAGGTGGTGCTTTAGCACTGCTGGCCCACCACCTCGAGGGAGTCTTGATCATAAGTGGGCCGAAACTCCTGAAGACAGGTGGCAGATCAACTGATGATCCCACTGGTGATAGCACAGGACAGTTAACATCTTAGTCCAAGTGTATTTTGTAACTCAGTTAAAAAAGTAAGAAAACTAGTCGAAGCGGCTGTAACAGGCTGCATGCACGACCGGCGCAAATAAACAAACTTCTTACAGGATTTGACAAGGTATGTACAGGCATAATGTTTCTATTGGGATGTTTAAAACAAGCAACTCAGACTTGAAATAAAGAATTGGCCATTCAGGATAGAAATGAGGGTGCAGTGAATCTTCATCTTCGCAAGAGGGCTATGGGGGCTAAGTTACTAAGTATGTATAAGACAGAGATCAAACGATTTTTGGAAATTAGGGGAATCAAAGGAAATGAGTTAGCTGGCAGAAAGTGACCATCTGAGGTGAAAGGTTAGCCATGAACTTATCAGAGTAGGCATGAGGGCAAATGGCTATCTCCTTCTTCTGTCTCCTATCTAATTATCCAAGTCCCTTAGAATTGTTCATCCATCTTTTGTAACTGAGCTCACAAATAAAAATTACACCAAGGTTTCAGAGATGCTCTCTATTGGTTCATGAAGAAACAAACTAGGAAGGAAATCTTTTACGATGATCGTCTCACACAGAATTTAAATGACCATATTCTTTGTGTGAAATAAGCCAGATTTTTAGAAAGACAGGGATTCTCAAAGATAGTACCTTATCCTATAGAGCATTATCTGTTTATGAACCAAGTAAATGATTAGATACTGAAGAGTCTTTGACTTGAGTTGTCAACTCCATTTCTGTCTCAACAGATGCTGTCTGGCATGGTGTCTGGTTCAAGGCTAATGTTTATATTGCTAAGAATGGACACTCTGGACTCACTGCATTTGACTCTTCATTCATGGATTATAGAGACAAACTGTATAGAAACAGAACTTTCAGCCCATCATATGTATGCTAACCATTCTATTAATTTATACTAAACCCATTTATCAGGACTAGACCTGTAGCCTTCTCTGCCTTGGTGATACAAGTGCTTGTTGGATGTTTCTTAAATGTTGTGGGAATATCTGTTTCCCACAGCCTCCACAGGCAGTGTATTCTACATACTGACTATTCTGTGTGTAATATTTTCCCCTCAGATCCTACCTCTCATCTTAAACTTCGGCCCTCTAGTCTTAGAGCCCACCTCCCACCGGGGGAAAAAACCCTATCTATTTCCTATGTACTCCTTCACAATTCTGTTCATCGCTATCAGGACTCCCCTCGACTTCCTCTACACCATCCTTTCCAATCATTCTTAATAACTGAAATGCTCCAGTCCAAGCAATACCCTGCTTAATCCACCACATTTGGTTTGATTCCCTCCCCCCCAACTAAGGGGAATGGAACTATACCTTCATAATTACTGTATATATATACAGAGGTCCTCCACAGTTTATGAACGACAACTTATCGCTACTACCTGTATTTGGGTGACTACTGGAGTGAATTTACTGGTCTGCAGGCACCTTCTGCTGTGTGGAAACTTAGACTGCAACCACAGTTTTGAGTTATAACCTATCATAACTTGAGAAGATCTCAATATGTGCCTTCAGGAGCCTTAAGCAAGTTAAGGGATGACTGAAGTCCCAATGAAAGACAGCAACACTAATTCATCTCGTATGAAGTTCAACAGTGACAGTGTTGTATCTGGTATTGGATTCTTGACATTTGAATTATTAAAAAAAAGATCTTCATTTAATACACTTCAGCCATTTGCACATTAAAAATTCAAGTAATAACATATCCTTTATGATTGCCTTCCAGCTTAGCTTAATTATCTTACTGGTATTGCATGATCACTCTTCTATGGCTATCATCTGTCAGACTGCTCACTTTTACAGTCAGGGGGTGTGGACTGCGGAGAGGGTGGCTGGAAATTGTGAATGAGCTCTATAATAATCTCTTATTATTGTCCAGAGGGACAATTTTTCTTCATGCAGTGGTCAGTGTGTGGAAAGAGCTGCCAAAGGAGGTGGTTGAGGCAGGTACATTAACAACATTTAAAAGGCAGTTAGGTGTATGGATGGGAAAGATTTAGAGGAATATGGGCCAAATATGGGTAAATGGAACTAGTTTACTGGTAATCTTAGTGGGCATGGACCAGATTGATTAGTTTTGTTTGTTACATATACACAGTGTCAACAGCCAACACAGACTGAGGATGTGTTGGGGGCAGCCTGCTGTGTCGCCACACTTCTGGCGCCAATATAGCATACCCACAACTTACCAACCATAACCCGCATATCTTTTGAATGTGGGAGGAAACTGGAGCACCTGGAGGAAATCCAAGCGGTCATGGGGAGTCTGTACAAACTCCTTGCAGACGGTGGAGGGAGTTGAACCCTGATTTTACAGCTGGTGCTGTAAAGCATGACATTAACTGCTGTGTTACTGTGCTGCCCTGTGCTGAAAGGCCTGTTTCTATGCTGTATGACCCTCTGACCCTATGTAATCCACAAGGCCAGTGCAGCTCTTCTTTGATTAGGTGGATGTTAATATTTGCTGTGACCCTGATCACATGATTCAATTATCCAAGCCTCTCTACCCATGCTACACTGATGAGTAAATACAGCTGCCTGCTTCCTGAGGGTAACAGTGTTCTCATGGTTGTCAGCTCTCATTTAAGTTGAAGCTGAGGGCAAAATGACTTCCTGGCTGGTGACTTTCAATGGGAGAGCTGTTTTCAAAAAGCCTTCAACTGAATTAAAATAAATTAGTGAGAACAAGAAATTTATCACTGGTCTCGAGCTCTGAAATAAGTATATCGAAACCAGTTTGTTGTATTTTTAACACCATCATTTATTGCAATGAAGCTGAATAGGTGAGCTTCAGCGGCAGAGAACGATAGATTGATATAGAACATTGATTATACGGAACACAGAACTTAGAGCAGTGCAGCACAGGAACACTTTCTTTGGCCCATGATACAGGCTGAGCATGATGCCAAATTAAACTCATCTCTTCTTTCTGTACATGATCCATATCCCTCCACTCTCTGCATATTCATGTGCCAATCTAAAAGCCTTTCGAATATGCCACTTTCATTTTGACTTGGATGCATCATCAGCTGTAAAATGGTGCCATAGTTACATAGCACAGAAACAGGCTCGTCAACCCAACTTGTTCATGCCAACTGAGTTGTGTACTTGTTCTAGTCCCATTTCCACATACCTGGCCCATATCCTTCTCAATCCTTCCTATCTATTTTTCCTGTCTCAATGATTTTTAAGCTTTATAATTGTACCTGCTTCTACCACTTCTTCTGGCAGCTACCCACCATACTCTCTGAAAAAGTTGTCCTTCAGATTTCTTTTAAGTCTTCCCCACTTAATCTTACATATTTTCCCTCCAGTTTTAGACTCCCCTACTCTGACAGACCATGACTATTCACCTTATCTAAGCCACTCGTGATTTAATTAACTTTTTTAAGGTCACCCCTCAGTCTCCTTCAGAATGCTCGCCATATTGATGTCAGGAGTGGGATTAGAAATTGACAAGATTGAAGAACGACGTCACCAGATAGAGCGCCTTAGGACCTGGGGAATAAGTTGAGGGGGTATGCCGTCCCCACACCGCTGGGCTGGGCGCATGAAGGTGGGACCTGGAGGAAGGACTTGGGAACCAGGCATTGTGCCTTCCCAGGGAGACCCGATGGAGCAAGTGTATTCAGGCTCCCCCAACCCAGGGGACACGGCGAAGCACAACACCTGCCTCCCTCACGACCCACAGCGGGGAACTCAAGATGCCGCAGCCATGGGAGGATGGGCACCATGGCAGATGCTGCCAGAGCAAGAGGAAGATCAACTGGCCTCGGTAATTAGCACCACAAGGTCTGCCCTGAAGCTCCCCAGATACAATGGTACCAACTACCTGCAGTGAGTCAACTTGCCGCATGGCACAAGAGGTTGGGCCCCACCGAGACTGCCGTGCACCTTGCCCCGGTGCTGGAGGGGAATGCCCTGTGAGCCCTCCTCAACCTAATGCTGGCTGAACAGCATGACTACAGAGTCCTCATAGCAGCACCTTGAGCAGAGGCCATTGGAGAAAGCAATGAAGGATGAACTGGGTAGCAGATGGCGTCATGTGGAAGAAAGCCTGGGGGCATTCGCAGCAGATCTCTAAAACTGTGCCCAGCATGGCTACCACCCATTCCCTCACGTGGCCCAGGAAAAGCTTGCCCTCCATGGCGTTGTAAAGGTGCTGACACCACAGTATCTTTGGCAGCACATCTGCCTGACATCAGCATCATCGCTGGCTGAGGGGCTGGAAGAGGTGGAGAGGGCAGAAGCAATTTTGGCCCCCGAAGCCGTTCCAGCATCGCCCCGCAGTCCACAAGCCCGGGATTCTAGCAGAATCCCTTCCTTGTTGCCTTTCCAGGTGGACTGTTTGGGAGAAAAGCAAGGCTTATACGTGGACTACGCGGTAGAGGGCATCAGATACTGTACGTTGGTGGACACACGGTCAACCATCACCATTATCTGTCCAGGTGTTCTCCCCAACACGGACCAGCCAACCCTGCCTAGGTGGACAATGATAGTGGTCCAGCTGGCTATAGTCGCCGGCTTCTGTGCGGCAATGAGAGGGAAGAGGTGGCTGCGTACCACAGTAGGGAAACACACAATGAAGCACGAGGTGAGACTAGCCAACATCTGGGAGTCTTGCAACATTGGCCTGGATCTGGAATCCCGCTGGGGGGCCCATGTGGATGTGCTAGGGGCAACACTCTACCTCGGTGCTGAAGCCGTGGCTCTCTGGCAGCACACCCCGCAGTGGCCTAACGCAACAGAGCAGAACTGGGGCAAGCGGCAGTGGTGGCAGATGGCGGCCAGGTAGACCAGCCTACCATTGACCAGCAGCTGTGCAGTGAGCAAGTGAGTGATCCCGTGCTGACCCAGGTGAGGAGATGGCTGAGTGTGGGATGGCGGCCGTAGTCGGCTAAGGTCTCGGCCCTGGATCCACAGACCAAAGCCCTATACTCTCAGTGAGGATCACTGGAGGTGCATGACAGGTTGCTGTTCCAGTTGCGGCCATTTTCTGACGGCGACAGACATCTCTTGCAGCTGCTGGTCCCCCGGGGGCTCTCCGCCACAGTGCTGCAGTAGTTTCACGAGTTGGCGGGGGCCGGTCATTTCGGGGTTACAAAGTCTTTGGGCAAGCTGCGCGAACAAGTCTACTGGCCTGGGTACGTGCAGGATGTGGAGCTGTTCGTGCCCTGCTGCCACGTTTGCACATCCCAGCAGGGGCCAGGCCGCTAGTCTAGGGCCCCAATGCAGCAGTACATTATAGGGGCCTCAGTATGGGTGTACTACCCTTCCCGGTAGAAGAGACTATCCCCTAAACTGGGAAGCCACTGGAAGAGGCCGGGAGAGCTGTTCAACTGCATCTCTGATGTCGTAGATCCGGTGCGCTTGCCTGAGCAGTGGAAGGCAGTCGTGCTGCACCAGGACCGGCAGGCACCATATTGACCCTTGGCCACCACCGACCCAGTGAAGCTGAAAGAAGGAAGTGACACTCCGGGTGCCCTACCTCTTGCCTCACTAAACTGTGCCTCCCTTGGAGGGGTTCCAGAAAAGCCCCAGTGTCCCAGGAGGCAGCGTCGACCACTGCTGAGACTTTTGAACTTTGTTATAGACCCTGGGGCTGCAACCCCACAGGTGGGGGCAGTCTGACATTCCAGGGGGACATGGTTGACAGTCTGCCCCCGCATCTCTAATGACCAGCGCTGGTTATTGTTCTTGTATTAAAATGCTTTTGTGGGATTATGGTGGGAAGTTGAAGTTTATTTATTGTTAGATTTTGGCTTGGGTTATACACTTATTCGCTTGTTAATTTGTGGGTTACCCTGACTGTAACCAGGGTGAGTGATGGTCACCTCCCCTGTCTGTATGTGACTGAGTGGATTCTCTCCCTAGTCAGAGCGCCCGGTCTGGTTTTGTGCTTATCTCAGTAAAAACAGTTCAGTTTGATGAGCTTACTCATCTGTCATCATGGACCAAATGCTCACTACTATACTTTGATAATAAATTTGAACTTTGAACTCTGAAAGTATTCTGTGTCTGAATGCAAACAGGTTGGTATGACAACTGCTCACACGTGAGCATGAGAAACTGCAGAGTTCTGGTCACAACTTAACACATCACAGGAACTAACTATGGACTCTGCCTCTACTTCCCGTTGCCTCAGTAGAGCAGCCAGCACAATCAAAGATGCACCCACCCACTCAAAATATTCTATCTTTTCTCCTCTCCCATCAGGTTGAAGATACAAAAACCTGAAACCATGAACCACCAGGCTCAAGGACAATTTATGTTCCACTGGGATTAGATTCTTGACTAGAACGATTATACAAAAAATGGACTCTTAGCCTCACAATCTACAAAAGTCTACAAAAGTTGGGATATTTTCCAAAATGCAATAAAAACAAAAATCTGTGATATGTTAATTCACGTGAACCTTTATTTAACTGACAAAAGTACAAAGAAAAGATTTTCAATAGTTTTACTGACCAACTTAATTGTATTTTGTAAATATACACAAATTTAGAATTTGATGGCTGCAACACACTCAACACAAGTTGGGACAGAGTTAAAATAAGATTGAAAAGTGCACAGAATATTCAAGTAACACCAGTTTGGAAGACTCCACATTAAGCAGGTTAATTGGTAGCAGGTGAGGTATCGTGACTGGGTGTAAAAGTAGCATCCATCAAAGGCTCAATCTTTGCAAGCAAGGATGGGTTGTGGCTCTTTGTGCCAAAATTCGTGAGAGAATTGTTAGTCAGTTCAAAAGGAACATTTCTCAACGCAAGATTGCAGAGAATTTAGGTCTTTCAACATCTACAGTACATAATATTGTGAAAAGATTCAGAGAATTCAGAGACATCTCAGAGCGTAAAGGGCAAGGTCAGAAACCACTGTTGAATGCGTGTGATCTTTGAGCCCTCAGGCAGCACTGCCTAAGAAACCGTCATGCTACTGTGACAATTATAGCCACCTGGGCTCGGGAGTACTTCGGAAAACCATTGTCACTCAACACAGTCCGTCGCTGCATCCAGAAATGCAACTTGAAACGGTATTACGCAAGGAGGAAGCCATACACCAACTCTGTGCAGAAACGCCGGCGAGTTCTCTGGGCCCGAGCTCATCTCAGATGGACCGAAAGACTGTGGAACCGTGTGCTGTGGTCAGATGAGTCCATATTTCAGCTAGTTTTCTGAAAAAAAGGGCGTCAAGTTCTCCGTGCCAAAGATGAAAATGACCATCCAGATTGTTATCAGCGAAAGGTGCAAAAGCCAGCATCTGGGCCTGTATGGGGGTGCATCAGTGCAAATGGCATGGGTGAGTTGCATGTATGTGAAGGTACCATCGACTCTGAGGCGTATATTAGGACTTTAGAGAGACATATGTTGCCATCAAGGCGATGTCTCTTCCCAGGACGTCCATGCTTATTTCAGCAGGACAATGCCAGACCACATTCTGCACGGGCTACAACAGCGTGGCTTTGTAGACACAGAGTGTGTGTGCTTGACTGGCCTGCTGCCAGTCCAGATCTATCTCCTATTGAAAATGTATGGCGCATCATGAAGAGGAGAATCAGACAATGAAGACCATGGACTGTTGAGCAGCTGAAGTCTTATATCAAGCAAGAATGGACAAAATTTCCAATTGCAAATCTACTACAATTAGTATCCGCAGTTCCAAAACGATTAAAAAGTGTTATTAAAAGGAAAGATGATGTAACACAATGGTAAACATGCCTCTGTCCCAACTTTTGTTGAATGTGTTGCAGCCATCAAATTCTAAATTTGTATATGTTTACAAAATACAATTAAGTCGGTCAGTAAAACTATTGAAAATCTTTTCTTTGAACTTTAGTCAGTTAAATAAAGGTTCACGTGAATTAACATATCACAGATTTTTGTTTTTATTGCATTTTGGAAAATATCCCAACTTTTCTGGAAATGGGGTTTGTGCCTCGTTATGATGTTGCACTTTATCATTACCCTCAATGCACTTTTTCAGTAAATTTAATACTTAATCCTGCAGTGGTATTGTTTTAACTTATTCTAGGTCAATGCACTGTATATTGATTTGATCTTTATAAACAGTATGCAAGACAAGCTTTTCACTGTATGGTACATGTGATGATAATAAACCAGTAACAATACTGATATAATTTATAATACCAAGCAGAGAACCTTTAAACTACTAAGTAAACCTGAATACATCTACACCTCAGTAGTTTGATACGAACCCATTACTGTTTGCATTAATATTTGCATCTTAGTGATACATAAGCTAATTTCTAAATTATTTGCAGACCTTGTACTTGTGCACATCATTAAATATTGTAAGGAAAGTTAATGGTTCATGTTAAAAATCAAAATCGGTGAGGTAACAATTGGAGCAGATTTGAAATGCTTTCTACCACTTCAGTCAGTCAGTCCAATTGCGAAGAAGGCTATTTATTAAGTAGCATTATGCTGCTGCTTTTTTTTTGGATTCCAGTCATAAAGGAAGTTGCTTTCATATAAACACATCTTGTGAACATGACACAGAACGATTTTGGTTAAACACAAAAATAATGAAACAGTGTAACTTGCAATGCAGTGCAGCTGATTATAAACAACAAAAATGGACGAATGCCACCAGGCTCATAAATCAAGAGGCACCCGTTAATGCAGAGGGGGAAGATTTCTCCTGCATGATTGTGGCAGTGAAGTTTACAACTTATCTTAGAACCAGAAGGATTTCATCCAACAGTATGCATGTTGAAAGTGACATCCTTCTCTAATCCATCTGGTGTTTCATCCTCATATCTTGCCAACTGCACTTCAAGTGACTATTACTCCTTTCCTTGTTATCCCTTCTTTCCAAAGCTGCTGACTGCTTATTGGAATCCAGTTTCCACAGTACTAGAACATGACCAGGTCAGCAACACAGCAGCGGATTGCTGGCGTAGGTTCACGGCTTTGGCACGTGAGCGGGGTAATACAAGGACAAAGAGAGTGTCATGCACAGGAGTGAGCTGCTGGCACTGGAATGTTGTACTGGCGTTAAAGCTGTACCGAGTGAGCAATGAGGCAGGTAACTAGCACAGAACGTGGACATGGGAGAAGCTACCAGCATAGGATCACTCTGAACATGGGTAATGCACCAATGCAGGAGGTTGGTATGTATGCTAAGCAGAACAGAGTCACAGAGGCATAGAAAAGTACAGCACAGAAACAGGCCCTTTGGCCCATCTAGTCCATGCTGAACAACTTAAACTGCCTATTCCCATCAACCTGCATCAGGATCACAGCCCTCCTATTCCTACCAAGCATGTACCTATCCACGCTTCTCTGAAACATCGAAATCAAGCTTGCATGCACCACTTGTGCTGGCAGCTTGATCCACACTCTCACAACCCTCAGGCTGAAGAAGTTCCCCTCATGTTCCCCTTAAACTTTTCACTTTCCCCCCTTAAATCATCACCACTAGTTGTAGTCCCACCCAACCTCAATGGAAAAAGCCTGTTTGCATTTACCCTATCTATACCCCTCATAATTTCATATACTTCTATTGAAACTCCTCTCAGTCTTCTACGTTCCAAGGAGTAAAGTCCTAACCTATTCAATCTTTCGTTATAACTCAAATCCTCCAGATCCGGCAACATCTTTGAAAAATTTCTCTGTACTCTTTCGAGCTTATTTACATCTTTCCGGTACAATACTCCAAATTAGGCCTCACTAGTGTCTTATACAACTTCAGCATAACATCCCATCTCCTGTACTTAGATTTATGAAGACCAAAGTGCCAAAAGTTTTCTTAATGACCAGGTCACAACCTTGCCTTTGTAAGCAATGGGTTATTATTTAATGAGATACGAGGAGGCCAGTTGACCCATTGAGTCTCTGCTGGCTCAGAGAGCAAAGCCAGCAATACCATTCTCCAACATATTTTCCTGTAACCTGCTCTCTTTTTATAACCATATAACAATTACAGCACAGAAACAGGCCATCATAACCTCCTTATTCCCCTACTACCTACCTGCCCTGGGGGAAACTTACAGGAGACAGTTAGCCTTCCAACTAGCATACCTTTGGGATGTAGGGGAAAATCAGATTGATCAGAGGAAATCGATGCAGTCAATGTGTGAAGTTGCAGACTCCACACAGAAAGCACCAGAGGGATAATTGAGCCCCAAGTTGCTGGAGCCTTGAGGAAGCAACATTCCTTAATGCACTACTCCCTGTGAACAGTGGGAGGGCATGGTGTAAGTTACACACCTACAAACAAATTGCCACTTTAGTTTTACATCTCTAATGATGAAGAATTGCAATTCTCCATCAGAGTATCAGAAGATTACAAGATTATCGGTACACTGTCCCAAGGTGTGAGCCTCAGGGTTGCACCCAGATCGTGAAAAGAAACAGATTAAATTCTATCCGGGAGTATTGTGGTGCAGCTAGTAGAGTTCCTGCCTCATTGTTCCAGTGAGCCTGGTTCAATCCTAGACTCAGAAGTCTGCACGTTCTCACTGTGACTATATAGATTTCCTCCAGGAGCATCGATTTCCTCTCACAGCCTAAAAATGTGTGAATTGGTAGCTTAACTGGTCACTGTAAATTATCCCCAATGTATAGGTGAGCAGTAGAATGTGGGAAGCACTGATGGGGATGTGAGGAGAATAAAATGGGTAAAAATGGGTGCTTGATGGTTTGGCCAGACTGGGTGGATTGAAGAGCCTTTTTCTCTGTGACTCAATGACTCTACATTGAGGCTACAGGATCAGCAACACCAACCAGTGTCTGCTTCTTATAATTCTTAGTGAAAAAACTGATGAGAACAAATGCTAACTGTACTATTATAAGCACTATAAACACAAGCTTTAGAGTATTTGCCAAACTGTATTTGGAGTGTGATGTTGTTAGCAAAGATTTCACAGTATGCCAACATCTGCATAAATCATTCCAACACTCCTTTATGCAAAAGGAGTTAAGATAACAAAAGATGGTTTCATTCTGCAGTCACCTGCACTAGGAACATTAGCGTACCCCCAAATGCCAGAAGCACTCAGGAAAGTCCAGGACAAAGCACTTTATTCCACAACCTTCCAATTCACTCCTTTCAGCACTGCTGCACTTTCTGCATTGATTGTGGACAAAGCAGACTGCAGCAACTCAGCATGGCTTCTTCTGCAGTGTCTCTTAGATCTAGGGCCTATAGAATGTAGAACAGGGGCTTCCAACCTTTTATATGCCATGGAGCCTTACCATTAACTGAGGGGTCCATGGACCCTGGGTTGGGAACCCCTGATCGAGATGGACAGGAACAACAAATGCAAGGGAACACCACTATCTGCAAGTTCCCCTCCAAGTCACACATTCCACTGACTAGGAAATATATTGCATTGCAATTTTATTGTTGAGCCATACCCCTGGAACTCCTCTCTGAACAGTAAGTGTGGAAAGATGTACACGCACATAGGACTACAGTGTTTATACATCATCGTCACACCTTCAATGTTAAATACGTTTGGGCCAGAGTTTTAGAACCAATTTCTGACTGTGAAATATGTTGTGATGATTTATGTATCCAACTTCATTTTGCTTAATCAAATCAGTCATAGTATACGGACACCACAGACAATGACAATATTTATTGCTCATAATTCATTTGCCCTCAAATTGAGGAGGTATACACCAACCACATTATGAATCTGGACCTACAGTTAGGCCAGACTGTGTAAGGATAGCAGATTTCTTTCCTTGAAGGACATTATTGAGTCCACAAGAATTTTTGCAACAAGCTAGTGATTTCATGGCTACCATTACTGAGCAGTCTTTTAAACTCCAATTTGAATTGTTTGATGTAAATTCACCAATTAATGTAATGGGAATTTGAACTCATATTTCTGGATTAATGATCCAGAATTCTGTCTATCAAATAATATAACCATGGAATCAATGACAACAATAATTTATAGTTCCTTTAATGCTGACGCCTATCAGTGACCTTATGAAATGTTATTTGACACTGAGCTACAAGGGGAAATACTAGAAGATGTGACCAAAGACTTGGTGAAAGCAGCATTAAGGAAGGAATTCAGGAGCATTGGATGTGGCTAACTGAAAAAAGAGACTCCAGTAAATTCAGCAGAGACTACTGAGTGAATACATTCAGTCTGAAGCAGACTTATAGGTACAGGATTATCGAAGGTTCCATTGGTCATTTTGCTTGACTTCTTTGGATATGATCTGAAAGCATAAAACTACAATAATCCCAAGACAACTGAAATTTTAGTTCTCTGTTATTTCAACATGGACAGCAAAATTACTGGAAAATGGTATTAAGATTAAGTGAAATGTCAGCTCAGGACTTAGTCACCCATTTTAGCCACTGGTAGAGTGAATTCATAGGACACATAAGCATTAAAACTCAATAGCACTGAGAGCAACTTAAGGAAAAAACTAAACCCATCTCCCTCCCTTCCCTACCATTTTCATCAAACTCCTGTCTCCATAAGTACCTATAAATAACACTTGGCAGAATATTGCAACACATTAAATCAAGACGCCATCTGTCTCTTCAGTAGCATATTAAAAATCCCATGACATTTTTCCGATGGAAAACAAGTTGTCCTCTTGATGATCTGCTGATGATCCCTCCCAGCTGTTTGAAGTGTGCTTTTGTTTGCAATTTTGCCATTAAAATAAAAGTTGTTGCATATCTGAAGTAATCCACGAGTTTCCAGGCACTTTGGACCCACTCCAAGAGACTCAATACAACATTGAATACAACAGCAGTTTTTTTTTGTCATTTTTAGCCCTAAACAATTTAATTAGACCACAATGTCTTTTCTTCAAAAACATCCATAATGTCTTTTTTTCCCCCACTTTTATTCTTTAGTGCTTTTTGTGGCTGTTGAACTCAAAATTTTCTTGATTTGCAAAAAGAAATCTTTTCTTGTTTCACTCTAATTTTAGAGTAAAGAAGCATAAGACATAGATTTAGGTGTCTATTTAATACCTACAAATAAAGCAAGTACAGAAAGTAACTGAAAAAGTTAACGGAATCCTCTCAGTTAATTAAATATTTTAAAACACCTTGGTTAGTTTGCCCCTTGATATCACACACTTAAGGGAATTCAACTCATTTATGCAATATCCCCTTGCAATGTAATCTTTAATCCTTTGACAGTGGTGTCCAAACTGAGGCTCACAGTTGAGATTAACTGCACAGATAAAGTCTGCTCATTAGCAAGGCATACACATCCTTCCCCACCACTGACAGCATCTACCAATGGAAATGCTTTTATCATCAAGAATAGCCACAACCCAGGTCATGCCCTTTTCTCAATACTGCAATCAGGCAGAAGTCTGAAGATCCACAGCAACATGTTCAGGAACAGCTACTTTCCATTTCCCATTTCCACAGTGACATATCTGTGTATGTCCTCCTGCACTGCCACCTTGAAACTACAGATAGATTGGATGAGCAACACCTCACATTTTGTCTTGTAAGTCTCCAACCTAATGGCATGACCATCAATTTCTCTAACTTCCTGTAACCACTATCCTGTTTTCCTTTAACACCTGTAGCCCCGTTATTGCTTCTCTCTCCCCCTCCCCTACCCTCATGACCTGCCCATCACCTCAATCTCCCTCCCTCTGGTTCCTTGCTTCTTTCCCTTATTGCATTCTCTTCTCAGATTCCTTCTTCATCAGCATTTTGCCTTCCCCACCTATTACCTCCCAGCTCCCCACATTATTCACCTTTCTCCCCTCCTGCCTTCCCCCTCTCACCCGGATTCACCTACCACTTGCCAGCTTCTGCTCTTTGCACTCTTCCTATTCTTTCATTCTGACTTCTGCCCCTTCCTTCTCAGACCTGGCCCAAAACATCAACTGTTTATTTTCCTCCATAGATGCTGCCTGACCTGCTGAGTTTCTCCATTATTTTGTATGTATTGATACTTTCCTACAACCATCAGATTCCTGAACCTACCTGCACAACCATAAACTTGCTTCAGGAACAGAGCACTATGGACTTCAATGGTCTTGTCTCTGAATGTGAATCTGCTTTTGCACAGTTTTTTTTCTCCCCTCTCACTGTTCATAAGAACATAAATATAGGAGAAGAATTAGGCCATTCCGTCCATCAAATATGCTTCACCATTTGATCCTGGCCAATTTATTTTCCCTCTCAACTCCATTCTCCTGCTTCTCCCTGAAAGTTTCGACACCCCTTACTAATCAAGAATTTATCAACCTCTGCTTTAAATATACCCAGTGAAGATCCCAAGGTAGAGGTGTTAGGAATGAACTGAAAACCTCATACATGCTATTGAGAATAAGTTATTTATAATTTATATTCTATATGTTATCTTAACCTATTCCCCTATGATGCTGCTGCAAGTAATTTTTTCATTGTATCTGTGCCTTACTGTACTTGTGCGCATGACTACAAGGAAGAAAAAGAAGTGAGGAGACCTTCCTCCTCATCTGGTCTCACTTATTACCTGCCAGCTTGTATTCTTTCCCCTTCTCCACTTACTTATACTGGCTCCTGTCCTCATTCTCTCCAGTTCTGATGAAGGGTCTTGACCCAAAATGTTGACTGTATTCTCCTCCATAGATGCTGACTGACTTGCACTGCTGGCCAGGTTCCTTAAGAATTTTGTGTGCCGAGCAGGTGATAGTCGAACTGGCTTACTGATAGGGTAGTTCTTGAGTATTAACAGGAAGGAACTCAGGCCCAAAAACCTGTCAAATTTTTCACTCAGCAATAGTATACAAACAGAAAAGTAAATAGTAGTCTTTTAAGGTTAAAATAAAATTGACTACTAAAACTCAATGATAACTTACAGTAGCAGTTCTGCTGTGAATAGCACTTGCAACTATGGGTTTTCTAGAGTACTTTCACACTTGGACTGGCAAATAAGTCAAACATTCCTCAAAGTAATTTAAAATACCAAATCTTTGTATGTGTAGGAATATCTTGCAGACCATTTGTTTGCATTCCTCTCCATTCATCTCAGTAAACATACATATATGTTTGCATCTTTCCAATGCTTGGCCAACTGATGTATTCATATAGATGTTGGAGAAACCACCTTATTGCTGCGGCTCCTCCGAAACCCGTGGCTCTTACGTTTGCAAACTCAATGTGGAGCGTCTGTAAAACAATCCCAAAATCTAAGTATCTCTCATCAGGTTTACTTTTCATGCTTCTACAGATAGCTGCATTGCCCTGCATGTGGTTATTGAATTAGAAACTATAACCTGATTTAAAAGAGAATTGCATTTCAAATTGAAATCCTGTTTCGTACTTAAACAGGAACAGAGGCAAGTAAGGAAAGGGAAATTGATCTATGGAGTGAAACCTACTGACTCTTACAGCTAGCTTGAATGGTTCTTGAATGCTGCTGGAACCATACTGTCATTTGTAAAAAAAAACAATGCTATTCCCTTTCCCTGTTCCTCCTCTCATCTGTTCTAAAGATGTGGCTTTCCATCCTAGAAGATCTGAGATGTTCACCCTCTTCAAAGAACAGGGTTTCCCATCAACATCATCGATGCTGTCCTCAACTGCATCTTCTCCATTTCCCATACTCACCCCTTACTCCCACCTTCAAAACAAGGATAGGGTTCATTATGTTCTTACCTCCCACCTCACGAGCCTCCATATCCAGTGATATCCACTGATCACCCTCCTGGCACTTATCCCCTGTAAGCAGGACAAGTATCACACCTGCCCCGACATCTCCTCTCTCACCATCACACAGGGCCCCAAACAGTCCTTCTAGGTAAGCGACATTTCACCTGCAAGTCTGTCCGGGTCATCTGTGCTCCCAGTGTGGTTGACATAGATTGGGGAATGGCTTTGCCAAGCACCTTTGCTTCATTCGCCTACAAAAGATTGGATTTCCTGGTGGCCACCCATTTCATCTAATATCCTATCCCCATTCCGACATGCCAGTCCATAGCCTCCTCTACTACCATGGTGAGACCACACTGATTGGAGAAGCAGTACCTTCTACTTGGCCTGGATACTCTCCAATCTGGTGGCATGAACAGTGATTTCTCTAACTTCTGGTTACTTTTCCCCTCCCCTTCTCTTTTTTTCCATTTCCCATTCTAGCTCTCCTCCTATCCCTTCTCTTCTCCTCACTTGCCCATCACCTTCCTCTGGTGCCCATCCTCTTTTCCTTCCTTTCATGGTCTACTGTCCTCTCCTATCAGATTCCTTCTTCACCCCTTAACTTCTTTCTCCTATTATCTCTCAGCTTCTTACTTCATCTCCCCACCACCACTCACCCACCTTCTCCCTCAGCTGGTTTCAACTATCACCTCCCAGCTTAACTCCTTCTCCCTCCCCCATCTTTTTTACCTTGGCTTCTTCTCCCTACCCTTCCAGGCCTGATAAAGGGCCTCGCCCCAAAATGTTGAAGACAGTTGGTTAAACTGTTTCATCCAGTGTTGGTTAAGCAATGGACATTAACTGGGATAAAACTGCTGACACAGTCACAAACGAATAAAAACTTGACAAAAACCCACCACGTTTCACTATGTGCATTGGGGAAGGCAAGGTGAATATTTTAAATAGGTTGCACTTTCTCATAACTTACACCAAAGCATTCTTCCACACTCTGGTAAGTTTCAAATTTTAAATAATTGCACACACAAACTAATACTGATTACTGTATTCATGAGAAAATAGTTCATTCAACAACTTCAAAGAGAAGCTAATATCAGCTCCAGCAACTATTTAATCTACAAAAATTCCATTCCTGCAAATTTCCTGTTCAAATATTATTTTAATTTTAAATTTAATGAACTACTTGTAGAAGCAGACAAGCCATCAGAAAGTCTTTTGAAAAGGCAATCTCATTATGTGTGCTAATGAGCTATTCTCTAGGGAATGGCTCAATGGATTGAGTGATAATGAATTGCCTTCAACTCTACAATAGATGCCAGTATCAATCCTTGACTGTGTTGGATTATCTGGTTTTCAGAAACCTCATTCCTGTGCCAGATTTTGTGAGCTGGCTGTATGTTTTGTGCAAGTAAACTGCCTAAAGGCTGATTTATACTTGTGCATCAACTGTACGCTGTAGCCACGTACCCTACGCTGTACTCTACGCCGTAGTCTAACGTGCACCTCTCCCAAAATATAACTATGCATCGCGGCAATGCAGAACAAAACAACTGTGATTGGTCCACTTGGTAGCATTGCATTTTTTCCTACGCTGCAGTAGCTTCCCATTGGGCAACTGAAGGGCAGGGAAGGAACTCTGGCTGCAATGCTTTCCATAAAGCTTTACAGACCTTCGAAATTATGGAGGACCCTGTGCTTGACGCCAGTTTGTAGCTAGCTGTTACAGCCTGTTGACTTCCACCTGAAGCTAAAACTTGAATGGCGATTGCCAGTCTCTGCGTATACTGTGAATATACTGTTGCGAAATAAATGGTTGGAGACGATGAACCAAATCGTCAAATCTACCTGCCGACATCCGAAAATATATGAAATGCATTTCCTCGTCCATGTCTCTCAGTCGCTGGACAAGCTCAGAAAATTCACCCTCCTTCAGTTTCAGTCGCCATTACTTGAAGTTTGAGTTTCTTTGTGTTGAAACTCAACACAGTGGCATAGAAACCCCACTGCCAACTAGCGTTTTGGTGGTGAATTGCAGTCTCACCAACGCACAAGTATAAATGCTCACAACGGTATAGCCCACTTGCGTAGGCTACGGCATAAGCTAGTATGCACAAGTATAAATCAGCTTTAAGGCTACGTCCACACTAGACCAGATAATTCTGAAATCGCCGGTTTCGCGTAAAACGATAAGCGTCCACACCAGGCGTTTTTGAAAATACCTCCATCCACATTAAAATGGGATTTTGGGTGAATCTCCTCCTACTGGGCATGCGCAGGACACATCTACAGAAAACAAGTGAAGAGGAAAAGGTATACTTGGTGCTTGTTCGTCCAGTTACAGACTAAAAAAACTTAAAAGAAAATTGCCAAACCAAGGACAGCTGTTGGCTCTCGCGCAGGAGGACTTGAAACTGAAAAAACAAATACTGGAGCGTATGGAGGCAATGATGAGGAATATGATGGCTCCCTCCCAGTACTTTTCACCGCTACAATACCAGCCTCACAGCCACTACAACAGCTACACATACGGACACACAGACCCCTGGGTGGCCCCACCACCATCTTCCCCACTCCCACAGAGGGGTCACCCTGAAAACATTTCCTACAGCCATAGTCTCTTCACTGATGAAGGGGACAACAGGTTTTTTGAAACCTCCGGTTACCCCGTACATACTACAATGCCCAATTGGCATTTTCAGATTTAAACACTCTGGACAGCGTTTTAGAAAAGCTCCGTTTTCGGGGGAGGAAAACACTGTTTCAGTGTGGATGGAGAGTCAAAACGAAGAGAAAAAGCTTCGCTTATCGATTTATCCGGTCTAGTGTGGACATAGCCTAAGTGTTTACAGAAATTCACCTTTACACATACGCCACCCTGATGTCAGTGAAGACTTATGCGAAAGTAAGGAGCACCTTGGAGTGTATTGGGGTTGTCAATAATTATATTTAAATTTGCACTGGATAGTAGTATTACAATATTAGTGGCTGAAAAATGAGAATTTTGCAGTGACTGACTCCTCCTACAAAGCAGGTCAGAAATGTAATGCAATACTCTCCATATAGGTACTGTGGTTCCAATAGCATTCAAGAACCTTCTAAGACGCTCAGTCAGCCAGGAAGAAGAACCTGGATGATCAGCACTTCATCGGCCACCTTCAACAACCACTCTGTCCATAACCAGGGCACTGGCTGCTGTACATACTGTCTAATGGACCACTGCAGTAACTTGCTAAGGCATCTTTTGCAGCACCTTGCTGAGCCCTGGCCTTTGCCATCTACAAGAAAACTCACCAATGTGTCTACTTCCTCAAGAGGCTGAAGAAATTTGGCAAGACCCTGCTGACTCTCACCAATTTTTATAGGTGTACCATAGAAGCATCTTATCTGGATGCATCACACAGAAAATGCTGGAAGAACATAGCAAGTCAGGCACCACAGCATCTAGGGTGGAGAATAACATCCGATGCTTTAGGCCGAGGCCCTTCATCAGGACCCTCCGTAGATGCTGCCTGGCTTGCTCAGTTCCTCCAATATTTTGCGTGTGCTGCTTAAAATTTATAGCATCCGCAGCATCTCCTGTACTTATGATCTGGAAGTATGTCGATTTGGTATGTGAATTCCCTCCATGGTTTCTTTCTGTACTTCTCACTGCCTCAGTAAAGCACCCACCTACCACGGATGTTTGGTCTTTTCCCCTCTCTTATTGGGCAAAACGTATAAAAACCTGAAAGCACGTGTCAACAGGCTCAAGGACAACTTTTATCCCACTGTTATAAGACTATTGAATGGTTCTCCAGTACGAGAAGATGGACTCTACCTCACAATCTACTTCATTATGATTTTGCACCTTATTGTTTACATACATTGTTCTTTCATTGTAATTGTAATACTTTATTCTGCTTTGTTATATTTTTATCCTTACTACCTTGATACACAATGTAAAGATTTGATCTGTATGATCAATATCCAAGACAATTTTTTCACTGTACCTCAGTATATGTGACAATAATAAATCAATACCAAATATGCTGCCATTTCCAAGTTCCTCTCCAAGACTACATAGTATATTCCTTTTTTGTCACTGGGTGAAAATTCTGGAATTTCCTACCTTTCATCTCCGAAACTGCAGAGGTTCAAGAGAGTGAGAGTGGGTCAGCCACACCATCTCAAGGGAAATTAAAGAAGGCCAGTAAATGTTAACCTGAACTGTCAACAACAATCATAACATGGGAACAAAGAACATCAGCAAGAAGGTCTATGCCTCCCTTAGGTACGCATGCAAAGTGTTAAAGTACAAATCTGTTATTTCTCACCTGCTGCTGTGAACGTTCCTTAGGGAGGGTGTCGGAGTCACAGAAGACGTCCAAGTGTTCTGCGTAGTGGCCTCGGACAGTTGTTCCTGATGAGCCTGAAGTAATAGAGTGAACACAAAATGGTACAACAGTACTGCAATTTAAAAAAATGTTCAACCACTTCGAGTAGCAAGGCAAAATCACAGAAGCTGCTGAAAGAAGTGCTCAGTGCCAGGTCAGAAGGGCAGCTCTTCAGTTTCAGCCTTCCAATTAACATGTTCAGGGGCTAGGAACATTCCTATGTGCGTGCACAGAACTGTTAGACTGGACATCTGGAAGAATTTAACTTCAGACTTAAAGCTACTGTCAGTGAACCTGATAATAAATATTTTCCAAAGAGAATTCTGATTTCAGAATTTGCTTCCCTAAAGGAGAAAATAAATATTTGATGGATATTGCCTGAACAGAACATTCTAGAATAAGAATACCATTTTTACATTATGTTATACAGTACATAACTTTGCACCTAAAGTCCATATTTGTGCTTGTTGCAACATAAAAGTCATTGTGAGTACATCAAATCACGCCAACAATCAGCTGAGTTCTCATGATACTGGATTGGATGCATCACATTGACATGGAAACATGGTATTCATACAACAGAATTCTTGCCTTCCCACTGATGCCATTTTGCTTATCTCTGCAGCAGGATCCAGTAAGAAGGTACAGAAGCCTATAGTCCCGCACCACCGGGTTCACAAACAGCTATTTGCCTTCAACTACCCGGTTCTTGAACCAACTGGCACAACCCTAGTCAATGTAATTTAGCAATATGACCACTTTGATCACTTTACACTAAAATAGATTTTGTTTGTTTTTAATTCTAATTGTGTTCTCTTCTAAAAGTTGTGTATAATTTATGATTAATTTATACTTTACTTGTGAATGCTGTTTATTTGATAATATGTCCCTTTATGCCGCTGCAAGTAAGTTTTTCATTGTACAAGTGTGTACATGTCCTTGTGCATTTGACAATAAAGTCAACATTGACTTTGACTTTGCTATTGATCTAACCCCAGAGATGAACCTAAAGGCATCAGTGGAAGAGGAAGAATTACATTGTATTAGTATCTGTCTAAGATACTTTCCATGGGAGTTCATGTGTAGCCGGCTGTGCAGTTGCTAAATATACCTCTGTGAGGGAATGGTTTGTAGATTTGAAGGAATGTTTACCTTGAAAAACCTACAAAATAAATATCTATAAAAGAGGTGAAGAAAACTATTTCAAAGGGCCAGGCTGCCTTGATTGCTACTTTAACTGCAGATGGTTGGCTGAGGCTTGTGTTGAAATAACAAGTTATATGGGGTCACAGTCCTGGTAATCATGGTGGGTGGGCAGAACAGACCATCGTTGTTACAATAGACAGGTGTGACAGGAATCACCTCAATGCCAACTCTGGATGACATCAGAGCCAACATGGCAGCGTGTCTCAATTTAAACTGGAAGACCAAAGGAACTTACTTTAAATTGTAATTTCAAGTGGGAGAAAGGTATATTTCAACAAAAACAAAAACTTAGCTATCATTTAAATCTTCACACGCATTTCTCCCTTTGCAATTCCTAACAGTCTGCTGCTCAAGATGCGATTTTTGTGATGGATGGACGTTGACCAAAAATAAAGTCTTCACTGAAGGCTCAGCAAAGTTTTGTGAATTTGATTGAAAACACACAGTTTGAAAACCTCAGTGGAAGTTCAGTGCTCAAAAGGGTCAAACAATACTGAACTGACTTTAATAAATCACAAACTAATCTGCTTTAGTACATCGGCTTTTGGTGTCTCAAGAAAATCTGCTGCTGCCCCAAGAGAACACTTTGACTGCAGATTTGTGAGGAAACTCCACCTTATGGGATCATTTTACAAAATACTAGGGATTCTGGTTAATCAGGACACATCGGGACAAGTACATTTTGGCCCAATTAACCAAAATTTCATGAAAATATTTTTAAAAAGACAAACTACAATTTAACTGAGTAAAAATTATGCAATTAAATGAACTATAGAACAAATTAGAACACTGCTAATATTACTACATTGCACCTGTCGCTATTTTAGAAATGTTCGCACTATGCATGGTGTAGTGTCTAACAGTCACACAAGTGCACACAACTGACACTAGTTTAAACTGTTATATCTTTCAAACCTTCATCTTCATTGTAATATTCAAGATGATTGTCGATACCTTCAAATTCTTCATTGTTCCTAACCTACAGAAGTAGGGAAATTGTTTCATTTTCACTTCTGGCCATGTATTGCATATCCAAGCCTCAATGCTTGAAACCACAGTGAGCAAAACGGTTCTGAATTGTCTTACTGCTTATTTCTCACCAGCTATCAGTGACAAAGATCCCTGATTTTTGAACACAAACAAATGATGTTACTTCAAAACTATTCACTCTAACTAAGCATGTTGTAGTGTCCAATGGCCACACAAGTGCACTGGACCGATGCTACTTAGGGAACAGTCTCCTTTACAATTAAGCGACATAGTGTTGCAAATAAATAAAGCAAATCCCAACTATTTTCTCAATTAGTTTTTGTTCTTTAAGAGCAGTCTCAGATAAGCAGCTGCCCCAATTAACCAGATTCCACTATACTGACTATTAAACTATGAGAGACATATATATTTACAGATGCAGAATATATTATCAACAGGGCAAAAATTTGCAGATTTTAACTATCAAAACAAATTCTGAACTGGAGAAATATTTCTGATAAACCATTGTTTTTGAACCCACTTCCAGCATTCCATATGAATTGGTTCCTCTTCTAATGCCACCAATGTCAACTGCTTTCCCTTGGCACCTTCCCCTAGCAAATACAGGAGATACAATACCTGCCCTTTTACCTCCGTCTCCCCTCTACCCACAAGTACTCTTTGCATATTAAGAAATGGAGTGAACTTCATTCACATCTCACAATGTGGCCTCCTTTACGTCTGTGAGACAGTTTGTGTCACCACTTTGCAGAATACCATTATTCGGTATGCAAGAATGACCTCAGGCTTTGAGTTGCATAGCATTTTATCACACTCTCCGCACATCACTTTCTCTTTGACCCCCTATCCTGTTCTAATGAAGTTTAGCAAACAGCACTTTGAACATCACCTTATCTCCCAATTCCACACATTACAGCCTTTCCACAATGAATTTAACAATTTGATATTATGCCTACTCGTAAAATTATCCTACTAGGTTTATAACATTCACATTTCAGATAATAACTCTGCATATAATCCATCTCTAAACTGACCTAAGCTTTCCTTACTTCAAGTTCAAGTTTACTGCCATTCCACCGTATACATGTATATTGCCAAAAGAAACAACATTTCTCCAGACTAAGGTGCACAGCACAGTACATATATCTCTCTGGTCAGGTCACTCGTCTGAGTGCTACTGGTACCATGTAACCCAGTATTACCTGTCGGATGGTTGGGTGGTTGGCGACTAAACCGGCTCCCCCACCAGGCTTACCTGGTGAGGAGGGTGGCTAGACACCCTGCAGGACGAAAAACAAGACCTGTCAAAGGGCAGATGAACCCTCCGGTAGGATCAACGGCCATCTAGCAAACACGTGCCGTGAAGCACGAAAAGGGCATTCCTTGCATCAAAGCTTGGTCTGGTCATTCACTGCAACAGAACCTCCCCCAGCCGTCTTGGACCCCACCATGCAGCTGGGTGCGGGAGGGGATGTCGAGAGGGGGAGTTTGGACCTATGCAACCCCCTACTCACCTAAAATCCACCCACGCACATGCTGTCCCTTTCTGAGGAGTAGGGTACCACCCCACTAACTGACTGAAAGGAACCATCATCATCCTATGGGATGGATAGCCAGACAGACATATATCTCACACAACTTATAAAATAATATTACCACAAATAAATTAACAAATAACAAGATATATTCCAGAAGACTGATATTTAGCATGAAGTGCATTTATGACACAAGTTAAAAAGTAAACAGTAAAATGCTACTGGTGCTTCATAAGTGATGAGATCTTATAAACACAAGAGATCCTGCAAATGCTATAAATCCAGAGTAAAACACAAAATGCTGGAGGAACTTAGCAAGTCAGGCAGCATCTATGGATTAAGGTCAGTGCAACATCCTTCCTTATTCTTCTTTCATTTTAACTACCATACATTTTATCATGCAACACACATCAAAGTTACTGGTGAATGCAGCAGGCCAGACAGCATCTCTAGGAAGAGGTACAGTCGACGTTTCAGGCCCGTCAGGACTAACTGAAGGAAGAGCTAGCTGCAGCCATCACATATCTCAGCATAAATAGAATCCCAACCTTGCGAACCACTTTGTGAACTCTTTTGTTACTTTTGAACCAAAATCCATGCTGGAACCATGTTTGAATCCTTTTAATCATGCTTCCACTCTCCACCTCTTCCTTTGTCACAAAATATCTATGTATGAGGAGTGAGCTAGAGAATTAGGATAGTAACTTGGGGTAGAAAGAGGAAGCATAGTTGCTGATCTCTGGTATATTTTGATATAAACAATGACATAGTTCCAGTAACACAGGTTCAAACCTGATCTCTAATGTAGCTGTGTGGAGTTTGCATACTCTTCCTGTATGGTGGTTTGCTCCAAGTGCTCTGCTATCCTCCCACATCCTAAACATGTGAAAGTTAGGTTAACTAATTAGTCACTGTAGCATTAATTTAGATAAGTCATTGGGACTGGGAGAGATATACCCCAGGCTACTGTGGGAAGTGAGGAAGACAATTGCTCATTCTCGAGCAATGATCTTTGCATCATCAATAGGGACGGAAGAAGTACCAGAGGATTGGAGGATTGCAAACGTTGTTCCCTTGTTAGAGATAACCCAGGAAATTATAGACCAGTGAGTCTTACTTCGGTGGTGGGCAAGTTGTTGGAGAAAATCCTGAGAGGCAGGATTTATGAGCATTTCGAGAGACATATTCTGATTAGAGATAGTCAGCATGGCTTTGTCAAGGGTAGGTCATGCCTTATGAGCCTGATTGAATTATTTGAGGATGTAACAAAACACATTGATGAAGCTAGAGTAGTGTATATGGATTTCAATAAAGCATTTGATAAGGTTCCCCATGCAAGACTCATTCAGAAAGTAAGAAGACATGGAATCCAAGGAGACCTTGCTTTGTGGATCCAGAATTGGCTTGCCCACAGAAGGCAAAGTGTGGTTGCAGATAGTTCATATTCTGCATGGAAGCCGGTGACCAGTGGTATTCCATAGGGATCTGTTCTGGGACCCTCCTCTTTGTGATTTTTATAAATGACCTAGATGAAGAAGTAGAAGAGTGGGTTAGTAAGTTTACTGATGACACAAAGGTTGGGGGCGTTGTGGATAGTCTGGAGGGTTGTCAGAGGTTACAGCGGGACATAGATAGGATGTAGAAATGGGCTGAGAAGTGGCAGATGGAGTTCAATCCAGATAAGTGTGAAGTGGTTCATTCTAGTAGGTCAAATTTGAAGACAGAACATAATATTAATGGTAAGACTCTTGGCAGCGTGGAGGATCAGGGAGATCTTGGGGTCCGTGTCCATAGGACATTCAAATCTACTGCTCAGGTTGACAGTGTTGTTAAGAAGGCGTATGGTGTGTTGGCATTCATCAACCATGGAATTGAGTTCAAGAGACGTGAGGTAATGTTACACTTATAGAAGACCTTGGTCAGACCCCACTTGAAGTACTGTGTTCACTTCTGGTCACCTATAGTATGTGGATACTGTAGAAAGAATGCAGAGGAGATTTACAAGGATGTTGCCTAGATTGGAGAATATGCCTTATGAGAATAGGTGGAGTGAACTTGGCCCTTTCCCCTTGGAGCAATGGAGGATGAGAGGTGACCTGATAGAGGCATATAAGATGATGAGAGGCATTGATCGCGTGGATAACCAGAGGCTTTTTCCCAGGGCTGAAGTGGGGGCATAGTTGTAAGGTGCTTGGAAGTAGGTACAGAGGAGATGTTGGGGGCAAGTTTTTCCACACAGAGAGTGGTGGGTACGTGGAATGCACTGCCAGCAACGGTAGTGGAGACAGATATAATGGAGTCTTTTAAGAGACTCTTTGGTAGGTACATGGAGCTTAGAAAAATAGAGGGCTATACGGTAGGGTAATTCTAGGCAGCTTCTAGAGTAGGTTACATGGTTGGCACAACATTGTGGGCCGAAGGGCCTGTAAATGTTGTAGATTTCTATGTTTCATGTTCTATGTTGATAGTGAAGGAACAGTGGTATATTTTCGAGAAAGGATGGTGTGTGGCTTGGAGAACAACTTGGAGGTATAGATAAGTGGTAGAATCTTGTGAGTTGATGGGAATGTTGGGTGGAATTAATGGAATGCTAGGAGGATAGGTTACGGGGAAAATTATTGGGGTAATGGGTTTGCTTTGCGACATGGCAAATAATCGTCGAGCCAAATAGTCTCCTTATAGGTCTAAATGAAATAGACAATAGGTGCAGGAGTAGGCCATTTGGCCCTTCGAGACAGCACCGCCATCCACTGTGATCATGGCTGATCATCCACAATCAGTATCCAGTTCCTGCCTTATCCCCATAACTTTTGATTCCGCTATCTTTAAGAGTTCTATCCATCTCTTTCTTGAAAGCATCCAGAGACTTGGCCTCCACAGCCTTCTGGGGCAGAGCATTCCATATATCCACCACTCTCTGGGTGAAAAAGTTTTCCCTCAACTCCGTTCTAAATGGCCTACTCCTTATACTTAAACTGTGGCCTCTGGTTCTGGGCTCACCCATCAGCGGGAACATGCTTCCTGCTTCCAGCATGTGCAATCCCTTAATAATCTTACATGTTTCAATAAGATCCCCTCTCAACCTTCTAAATTTCAGAGTATATAAACCCAGTTGCTCCAACCTTTCGACATATGACAGTCCCGCCATCCCAGGAATTAACCTTGTGAACCTACGCTGCACTCCCTCAATAGCAAGAATGTCCTTCCTCAAATTTGGAGACCAAAACTGCACAGAGTACTCCAGGTGTGGTCTCACCAGGGCCCTGTACAGCTGCAGAAGGACCTCTTTGCTCTTATACTCAATTCCCCTTGTTATGAAGGCCAGCATGCCATTAGCTTTCTTCACTGCCTGCTTTACTTGCATGCTTGCTTTCAGTGACTGATGTACAAGAACACCTAGATCTCGTTGTGCTTCCCCTTTTCCTAACTTGACTCCATTTAGATAATAATCTGCCTTCCCATTCTTACCACCGAAGTGGATAACCTCACATTTATCCACATTAAACTGCATCTGCCATGCATCTGCCCACTCACCCAGCCTGTCCAAGTCACCCTGCGTTCTCATAACATCCTCCTCACATTTCACACTACCACCCAGTTTTGTGTCATTGGCAATAAGGAAATTGGTAATAGTTGAAAGAAATGTCATACCAATGCACATGAGGGAGATGTGGTGCAGGAAAAGGCATCGGAGATTGTGTCAAAGATTACTAAAGCATTGAGAAGATAGAAAGTGTGCCACTGATGATCTCATTTTTGGATAATTTTGGCATTTCAGTATTGCAGAAACTCAATTTGATAAGTTCAACTATCAAACTGCCAAAAAATGAGGAATATGGGCCATGGTTACTTGTTCAAGTACTATGATAAATTTCAAAACTCAAAAGGTGTCAGTGGGTACAGGGAACAAGCAGGAGTATCATATTAAAATAGATGATTGCAATGTTTAAAAGACATTTAGGCAGGTTCATGGATAGGAAAGATTTAGAGAAATGTGGGACAAATCAGGGAAATGGAAACCAAAGTAAACACATTGGTTATCATAGAAAAATTGGTCTAAAGGGGTCATTTCCATACCGTATGATCAGTCATGATCATTATGAACGGCAATAAATTCTGGAAAGGCTAAATGGCCCACTCCTGCTCCTTTTCCCAGTTTTTGTACTATATTTCTATTAAAAAGGCTCTTAGTGATTCCACACAAAAAACAATGACTGTTGAACACAATCCCTCTTTGAACTTCTCTCATCTGCATCCTCCTCCAATGCCCATTCTTTGTGGTGTAGTTTGGTGGGACTATACTCTCTTGCTTTTATTCTTATTTACCCAGTCATTGGCAAAACATTACTGGCATTGTCTTCTCGTTCCACTTCCATACCATTAACTCCAATGCTCCCATTCCCCAATTTGAGATTATGTTCTAGACTCTCTGAATATTTATCTATGACCTCCCTCAAAGTGGCGTCGTCTGAAGGCACAATGTTAGTCCTCGTGATGACACAAGCGACACCAAGATTTACCTTATCACCATCTTCCTCAGCTCTTCCAATGACCTTAAAATTGTCAGGTTGCTTGAAGCACTTCTACCATTGGCCAAATAATTTGTTTTCCCAAGTTCTGCCTTGACCAAAGCTACTGCTCACTTTCAATTCTCGTATTTAATTGGAGCTGAATAACCATTTGAGGTAAACCAAGCTGTTCACCACCTTTATACAGTTTTTGATCCAGGAATGAAACCATCTCAATGCATTTCATAGCTGACCATTTTCATTCCATCTAGTGCAACTGAGATATTTCAAAACCCTTGTCCCTGTACCTTAACTGGAATCAATTGTTTGTGTGCAAACCCTGTGCTCACTGTACTGGTTCCTGGCTCAGCATTGCTTTAACTTTTAACATCTCAGAGTTGTACGTATATGGTGATATACATATACTTGAAATGCCTTGGAAAATTTTTGTTACAATAAAGGTGGTTAAGTAATGAAAGGTGTGATTATTGATATTATCTATCTTAAGGTCTGGATAATACTACTAAGATCTGTGAGGTCTGGACTCTCAGTCTGTTTTCAGAAGCATGTTAAATTATTGTTCTACAAGCTTCTATAGATATATAGTGGAAAACATTTTGATTGGTTGAATCATGGACTGGTATAGAAACTCCAAGGAACAGGATCACAAGAGGCTACAGAAAGCAGTGGGCTGAAGTTCCTTCAAGGGTACAGTTCTCCCATCATCAAGGACATCTACGTGATACCGAATCTCAGGAAGTCAACCTCCATCATCAGCAACCCCGACCATCTGGGCCATGTCCTCTTCTCTATGTTGCAATCATGCAGGAGGTACAGGAGCATCTTCCCCACTACCAACAGGGTTTTTCACCCTAAAATTACTTTGGACATTTATTTTCTCTCTCAATGTACACTAACGTGTTTGTTTATTTTGTGATGTAAGTTATGTATAATTTGTGTAATTTAAGTTTGTGTTAACAGATGTTTGTCATGTCTGTAATATATTCTGTTGTTGCAAAAAGCTAATTGTCATGGCATTTAAACACCATGTTTTTATGCCAATGACAATAAACTTGAACCTGAACTGCCCTCATAACACTCCTTAGCATCCATTCCTTTATATTTCGACTTAGCTGGATGATAAACTAATTGCTGCATTACCTACAATGGGTAGTATTCATTCAATAATAGCACATTTGTTAAGACAGACCTGAGTTCAAGCCCCACTTCTTTGATATGAGATGTATTCTACATTAACACTTTAGTGCTGAGTACCAGATGTGCTACCATGAGATTAACTGAAAACAAACAGAAAAGGATAAAAACGCAAAAGGTCAAAGGGCTTCTTCAGCTTGCTTTCTGCTATTCAACAGGATCATGGCTAATCTTGCTGGCTTCAACTCCATTTACTTGCCTGATCTCCATTCTCCTTGAGTTTCCAAATATCAGTCTACCATAGCCTTGAATGCATGTTAATGACTGCAAATCAAGGACATCACCAGGGATTTCTGGTTGATATCCAACCAGCATTAGTGCCTACACTTCATTGACTGTAGCTGAGTTCACATTTACCTCTGCATTTCTTAATTCATACATTTAATGTATGTTGTTTTGAGGTGACAGACTGACAGGCACTCTGTGAGCTGCATGGAGAGGATATTGATGGGCTCACAGAGTGCATCACTGATTACATCAACTTCTGTGTGGACTGCAATGTTTCGACAGGAAATGTCCTTTGTTATTCAAATAACAAGCCGTGGGTAACAAAGGACATTAAGGACATCCTGAACGCTAAAAGGAGGGCATTTAGAGATGGAAATAGGGAGGAGCTGAGGGCAATACAGAGGGACCTGAAAGCCAGGATCAGGGAGGCTAAAGACAGGTATAGGAGGAAGCTTGAGTGGAAACAACAGCAGAACAACATGAGAGAGGTCTGGAGGGGGATGAGGACCATCACTGGGTTCCGGCAAACTAGCAGCAGAGGAGCTGAAGGCAGTGTGGACAGGGCCAATGAACTTAACCTGTTCTTTAACAGATTTGACACTGTGGCCCCTGCCCATCCCCCACATGAGTCATCTGTTGTCGGCCCCCAACCAACACATATTCCACTCTCTCCTCCTACCCCTCCCCACAGTCCCCCACCCTACTCTCATGACTATACCCCTTCCCCACACGAAACCACCACGGTGGGCTTCACAGCTGAACAGGTGAGAAGACAGCTGAAACGTCTCAACCCAAGCAAGACTGCAGGACTGGATGGTGTCAGTACCAGGGTGCTCAAAGCCTGTGCCCCTCAACTATGTGGAGTACTTCGCCATGTCTTCAACCTGAGCCTGAGGCTCCAGAGGGTTCCTGTGCTGTGGAAGACGTCCTGTCTCGTCCCTGTGCTGAAGACGCCGCGCCCCAGCGGCCTCAATGACTACAGACCGGTGGCATTGACCTCCCACATTGTGAAGACCCTGGAGAGACTTGTTCTGGAGCTGCTCCAGCCTAAGGTCAGGCCACACTTAGATCCCCTCCAGTTCGCCTACCAGCCCCGACTAGGAGTTGAGGATGCCATCATCTACCTGCTGAACCGTGTCTCCTGGATAAGCCAGCGAGCACTGTGAGGGTCATGTTTTTTGACTTCTCCAGTGCGTTCAACACCATCCGCCCTGCTCTGCTGGGGGAGAAGCTGACAGCGATGCAGGTGGATGCTTTCCTGGTGTCATGGATTCTTGATTACCTGACTGGCAGACCACAGTACATGTGCTTGCAACACTGTGTGTCCGACAGAGTGATCAGCAGCACTGGGGCTCCACAGGGGGACTGTCTTGTCTCCCTTTCTCTTCACCATTTACAACTCGGACTTCAACTACTGCACAGAGTCTTGTCATCTTCAGAAGTTTTCTGATGACTCTGCCATTGCTGGATGCATCAGCAAGGGAGATGAGGCTGAGTACAGGGCTACGGTAGGAAACTTTGTTACATGGTGTGAGCAGAATTATCTGCAGCTTAATGTGAAAAAGACTAAGGAGCTGGTGGTAGACCTGAGGAGAGGTAAGGCACCGGTGACCCCTGTTTCCATCCAGGGGGTCAGTGTGGACATGGTGGAGGATTACAAATACCTGGGGATACGAATTGACAATAAACTGGACTGGTCAAAGAACACTGAGGATGTCTACAAGAAGGGTCAGAGCTGTCTCTATTTCCTGAGGAGACTGAGGTCCTTTAACATCTGCCGGATGATGCTGAGGATGTTCTACGAGTCTGTAGTGGTCAGTGCTATCATGTTTGCTGTTGTGTGCTGGGGCAGCAGGCTGAGGGTGGCAGACACCAACAGCATCAACAAACTCATTCGTAAGGCCAGTGATGTTGTGGGGATGGAACTGGACTCTCTCCCGGAGGTGTCTGAAAAGAGGATGCTGTCTAAGTTGCATGCCATCTTGGTCAATGTCTCCCATCCACTACATAATGTACTGGGTGGGCACAGGAGTACATTCAGCCAGAGACTCATTCCACCGAGATGCAGCACTGAGCGTCATAGGAAGTCATTCCTGCCTGCGGCCATCAAACTTTACAACTCCTCCCTTGTTCTGGGGATGGAACTGGACTCTCTGACGGTGGTGTTTATATTTTAAATATTTATTAATTTTTACTATTTTTAATATTTAATATTTGTAATCCAAGGGGTGGGAAGCGCAGAATCAAATATCGCTGTGATGATTGTACGTTCTAGTACCAATTGTTTGGCGACAATAAAGTATGAAGTATAAAGTATACTTCTCTCCCCTTTCTCGATCTCTCGGTCTCCATCTCTGGAGACAGATTGCCCACTGACACCTTCTATAAGCCCACTGACTCTCATAACTACCTCGACTATACCTCTTTCCACCCTGCTACATGCAAAAGTGCCATTCCTTATTCTCAGTTCCTCTGTCTTCACCGCATCTGCTCCCAGGATGAGGCTTTCCGTTCCAGGACATCTCAAATGTCCTCTTTCTTTAAGGATCGTGGTTTCCCTTCTGCTGTCCTCAATGATGCCCTCACCCGCATCTCCTCCATTTCCCGCACTTCGGCCCTCACCCCATCCTCTCGCCACCACAACAGGTAGAGAGTTTCCCTTGTCCTTACCAACCACCCCATCAGTCTCCGGATCCAGCACGTTATCGTCCGCAACTTCCGCCACCTTCAACAGGACCCCACCACTAAGCACATCTTTCCCTCTCCACCCCTATCTGCTTTCTGCAGGGATCGTTCGCTCCGCGACTACCTGATCCACACGTCCCTCCCCACGGATCTCCCACCCGGCACTTATCCCTGTAAGCGTAAGTGCTACACCTGTCCCTACACCTCTCTCTTGCCACCATTCAGGGCTCCAATCAGTCTTTCTACGTGAAGTAACACTTCACTTGTGAGTCTGTTGGGGTCATCTATTGCATCCGGTGCTCCCAGTGCGGCCTCCTCTACATCGGTGAAACCCGATGCAGATTGGGGGACCGCTTCGTCGAGCACGTCCGCTCAGTCCGCCACTACAGACAGGATCTCCCGGTTGCCACCCACTTTAACTCTGCTTCCCATTCCCATTCAGATATGTCCATACATAGACTCCTCTACTGCCATGATGAGGCTAAACTCAGGTTGGAGGAGTAACACCTCATATACCGTCTAGGTAGTCTCCAGCCACTTGGTATGAAAATAGAATTCTCCAACTTCCGGTAATTTCCTCCACCTCCTTTCCCCTATCCCAGTTTCACTCTGCCCCCTCCCCCAGCTGCCTATCACCTCCCTCTTGGTTCCGCCTCCTTCTACTACCCATTGTGTTTTCCCCTATTCCTTCTTCACCTTTCCTGCCTATCACCTCCCTGCTTCCCCTCCCCACCCCTTTATCTTTCCCCTTACTGGTTCTTCACCTGGAACCTACCAGCCTTCTCCTTCCCACCCACCCCCCACCTTCTTTTTAGGGCCCCTGCCCCCTCCCTCTTCAGTCCTGACAAAGGGTTCCGTCCCAAAACGTTGACTGATTGTTTCTACAGATGCTGCCCGACCTGCTGAGTTCCTTCAGCGTGTTGTGAGTATTGCCAGAGAGTAGTGGTGGATAACTGTTTGTCAGATTGGAGGCCGGTGACTAGTGGTGTGCCTCAGGGATCTGTACTCGGTCCAATGTTGTTTGTCATATACATTAATGATCTGGATGATGGGGTGGTAAATTGGATTAGTAAGGATGTAGATGATCCTAAGATAGGTGGAGTTGTGGATAATAAAGTAGGTTTTCAAAGTTTGCAGAGAGATTTAGGCCAGTTAGAAGAGTGGGCTGAAAGATGGCAGATGGAGTTTAATGCTGAAAAATGCGAGGTGCTACATTTTGGTAGGACTAATCAAAATGGGACATACATGGTAAATGGTAGGATATTGAAGAATGCAGTAGAACAGAGGGATCTGGGAATAATGGTGTATAGTTCCCTGAAGGTGGAATCTCATGTGGATAGGGTGGTGAAGAAAGCTTTTGGTATGCTGGCCTTTATAAATCAGAGCATTAAGTATAGGAGTTGGGATGTAATGTTGAAATCGTACAAGGCATTGGTATGGCCAAATTTGGAGTATTGTGTACAGTTCTGGTCATCAAATTATAGGAAAGATGTCAACAAAGTTGAGAGAATACAGAGAAGATTTACTAGAATGTTACCTGGGTTTCATCACCTAAGTTACAGAGAAAGGTTGAATAAGTTGGGTCTTATTGTTTGAAGCGTAGAAGGTTGAGGGGGGACTTGATAGAGGTGTTTAAAATTATGAGGGGGATAGATAGAGTTGACATGGATTGGCTTTTTTCATTGAGAGTAGGGGAGATTCAAACAAGAGGACATGAGTTGAGAGTTAAAGGGCAAAAGTTTAGGGGTAACATGAGGGGGAACTTCTTTACTCAGAGAGTGGTAGCTGTGTGGAATGAGCTTCCAGCAGAAGTGGTTGAGGCAGGTTCGATGTTGTCACTTAAACTTAAATTGGATAGCTATATGGACAAGAAAGGAATGGAGGGTTATGGGCTGAGTGCAGGTCGGTGGGACTAGGTGAGAGTAAGAGTTTGGCACGGACTAGAAGGGCCGAGATGGCTTGTTTCCATGCTGTAGCTGTTATATGGTTATATGGTTATATATGGTGTCTGAAAAGAGGATGCTATCCAAGTTGCATACCATCTTGGTCAATGTCTCCCATCCACTACATAATGTACTGGTTGGGCACAGGAGGACATAGAGCCAGAGACTCATTGCACCGAGATGCAGCACTGAGCGTCATAGGAAGTCATTCCTGCCTGTGGCCATCAAACTTTACGACTCCTCCCTTGGAGGGTCAGACACACTGAGCCAATAGGCTGGTCCTGGATTTATTTCCTGGCATAATTTATATATTACTAATTAATTATTTATGGTTTTATTACTATTTAATTATTTATGGTGCAACTGTAACAAAAACCAATTTCCCCCGGGATCAATAAAGTATGACTATGACTAATAATCAAAAATAGTACAGCAACATTGCCAAATGTGTACATGCATGAGAGCCACATTGAACTGCACAATTAAGTACCGAGGCTCAAAGGATGACAGCTGCCAATTTCATTTGCTTACAGAGCAACAGGTTACTTCCTAAGTTCCTCACAAGATGGTGCCTGAAACGCCTTCAGCCACTGAACTCCACATTTGAATGCTATAATGAGAAGATGATGAGGCTGGTGCTCTAGAAGGCTTGGGCTAACTTGACTATAGATCTTCAATCATCTAAATCTGTAAGATCAACTCTAGACTCCAACAAGCATAAATTAGTAGCCAACTGATGAAGAGCTTGCAAGTGACCCATAGAAATTCATTTTCTAAATCACTGTCACTGCTTGATGCAGAACGGTGCATTAGGATTACAGAAGAATTGATCCTTGATAACAGTCAAAATCAGAAGCTTGACAGGGATAAAAATGCACTTGCTTAAAGTCTCTCATTTTTATCAATGCACCACAGAAAGCTTCCTATACAGATGCATCACAGCTAGGTATGGTTAAGAAATCTGAGGTCCACGAGACAGAATTCATTAGGGGATTGAAGGTGGAGAGGGTCAGTAACTTTAAATTCCTTAGCGTTACCATACTATCTTGGTACAGTGTGTAAGTACTATCACAAAGAAGGATCACAACAGAGCCTCCATTTTCTTAGAAGTTTGCATAGATTTGGCATGTCATCTCAAACTTTAACAAACTTTAGAGCTAAACAGTGGGGCGTATCCTGATTGGTTGCATCATGGCCTCGTATGGAAACACCTTTGCCTAGGAATAGCAAAGTCTACAGAAAGTGGTGGATACAGGCCAGTCCACAGGCAAAACCCTCCCCATCATTGAAAACATTTACAAGGAGCGCTGCCACAAGAAAGGAGCATCCATCATCAAGGATTCTCGTAATCCAGGCCATGCTTTCTTCTCCCTTCTACCATCAGGCAGGAGGTGTAGGAATCTTAGGTCTCATACCACCAGGTTCAGAAGCAGTTGTTACCCTACAACCATGAGGCTCCTGAACCAGTATGATAATTTCACTCATCTCAATGCTGAACTGACTCGACAACCTATAAACTTCCTTTCAAGGTCTCCACAACTCACGTTCTCACCATTATTTATTTAAACTTTTGATTTATTATTATTACAACTTGTTTTGTCTTGCACACTGGATGGTTGTCAGTCTTTGTTATGTATAGTTTCTCATAAACTCTATTGTATTTCTTTATTTTCTTGTAAATGCCTACTGAGAATTGTGGACCCAATTCAGCATATCATAGAAACCAGCCTCACTTCCATGGTTAGGATGCATTTTTCACTACCTTTACAAAGCAGCCATCAGAATCAAAGACCCAACGCACCTTGGACATGTTTTCTTCTCTCCCCTCCCATTGGCCAGAAGATATAAAAGCATATGTGTCAGATTTCTTAGTATGATAAGATGGACTCATGACCTCAATCTACCTTGTTATGAGCTTGTAACTTATTGTCTACGTGCACTGCAATTGCTCTGTAACAGGAACACTTTATTCTGTGCTCTGTTTTACCTTGTACTATCTCAATGCATTGTTGTAATGAATTGATCTGCATGATCAATATATAAGACAAGTTTTTCACCGTACTTCAGCACATGTGACATTAGACATCAATTTACATTCTACAGTAGGTACGGCACAGCACGTTGTGTATTGATACACATCATTTGCCACGGATAAAAACCTATTTTTAATGATCTGACACTTTGAAATAAAGTGTATTGAAATTGCTCAAATCCTCCAGAATCATACAATGGCTGCAATGTGAAGTTGGAGTTAGACTGCTAATGGGGTTTATTGAGCCAGATCTTTTTGTAGACTAATGAGTTGTTCTTTATTTAACCAGACCATGCCGCAAAACCTGATCTATTGGTGAAAGACGAGAGACTGCAATCATTCAGAAGTGAGTTGCTGTGTTAAATTATTGGGCATTGGAAACACATGGCAACACTTAAAATGAAATGTACCAAAAAGAAATGACGAGGATTCCTGCCAACATGTTATTTTAAGGTTCTTCATTGTTCCATTCCTTATATTGGGCAGAGATGTTATGTCTGGAAAACACAGAGGCTTTGAAGGATAACTGTATCCTTTCATAGCAGCTGGAAGCCCAAGTAGTATAAAAGTTAGTGTGCCATTATCAGCACAATAATGAATGGTGGAGCAGGAACACAGTTGGTGCTCTGGATTGGACCACACCTCATCTGCTTTGCATTTCTCCTTGGAACAGGCATAAGCTAAGTCTTTATATCAATTACTCACTGAGATGGGCTGGAAATAATGGTGCAGAGGCTATACTTTATACATTAAAAGTACAAATGTGCATAAGGATTATGTAATGACAAATGCCAACATGCCAGCTTCAATCATGTCTGGAAGGCAGTGTCAGAAGGAGCTAATGAATGGATTCCAAGAATGTGCACAAGACGGGGAAACAGGATGGTGCAGAGCAAACTGACCCAGGTTATTCATGGGTAGCTTTTATGAAAACACTGCCAGGAACCCACAATCTGTTCCCTCAGCCAGTGTCTCTTAAAAATGGATGTTGCACTTGCAAATAATATATACAAGTACCAGCAAATGTACCCAAAAGGAAGCAATTGATACTTTAGTTTAAGTAAGGCACCTGCATCAAAGCAAACCAAGCAAATTATATACCATAGTTGGCTGATGAGCCCAAGTAAGAACATTTGGTAAAGTTATTGGGAATTTTCTAAATAGCAGCCTTCTGGGTGATATCTAGACTTAGTTCCTTATGACTGAGCTGAGCTAGCTGCACCAGTGAAGCTTGTGGAATACTGTCTGACATCATCTGGCTGTTTACTCAAAGTGATAACAAAGCAAGATACACAAAAAACTGCTGAATCCATTTAGAAACCACAATGTTATTGATGCTTCCCATGTGAGACTTAACCAAACGTCAATGCAATAAGGTAAAATCTATTTAGCAACCATGTTCTAGAATCTACTTCTATACTGAAAGAGATAATGAGAAGTCACAATGCTCATTTGCCTTACAGGGGAAGCTCAGGATTAATGTTTGTTAGAAAATATAATAGTAATGGCTTAGGATAGACTTGTCTTAATGGCAAATCAAAGGCCATGTTGCTGGAGGGTCCAAATCTATTGCACAATGTTCAAAGTTCAATGCAAAGTTATTATGTCACCTTATACCACCTGAGATTCATTTACTTGTGGGTATTCACCGTAAATACAAAGAAACACAATAGAATCAATGAAAAACTGTATACAAAGATGGACAAACAACCAGTGTGCATAAGACAACAAATTGTGTAAATTAAAAAAAAATAATAATGATAAATAACCAAGTAATAAATATTGAGAACCTGAGTTGTAGAGTCCTTAAAAGAGAGTCCATAGATTGTGGAATCAGTCCAGTTATCCTCTCGCTTCAGGAACCTAATGGTTGAGGGGTAATAAATGTTCCTGAACCTGGTGGTATGAGACCCAAGGCTTCTGTACCTTCTTCCTGATGGCAGCGGCGAGAAGTTAGCATGCCTTGGATAGTGGGAGTCCTTGATGATGACTGTTGCTTTCCTGCAACAACGCTCCTTGAAAATGTGCTCAATGGTGGAGGAGAGTTTTACCTGTGATGGACTAGGCTGTAACCACTACTTTTTGTGGTGGCATCCGTTAGTCTCGCGAGACCATGAATCTGCACCTGGAAAGATTTTCCAGGGCGCAGGCCTGGGTAAAGTTGTATGGAAGACCAGCGGTTTCCCATGCAGCAAGTCTCCCCTCTCCACGACACCGATGTTGTCTAAGGGAAGGGCAAGGGCCGATACAGCTTGGCACCAGTGTCGTCGCAGGAGTTGCCAGAACGAGGTTGAAGGCAACATCGGACTGCCTTAGGGACTCCAGCTCCGGATTTGTCCTCAGGGTTTACTCCCGAAGCCTTTCCCATGAGTGGGTATGGCTGCAAGGCAGCAGAGGTTTGAAATCAGAGTTTTCCCTCTCTTAGATGGACTGCCTTCCCAGGCTGACGAGCTCCAACTACCTGAATAATACTTTTTGTATGCTTTTCCATTCAAGGGCATTAATGTTTCAATACCAGGATGTGAAGCAACCAGTCAGTATACTTTCCACCATGCATTTATAGAAGTTTGTCAAAGTTTTAGATGACATACCAAGTCTTTGCAAACGTCTAAGAAATTGGAGGTGCTGCTCTGCTCTCTTTGTAATGGCATTTGTGTTCTGGACAGATGCTCTGAGATGGTAACACTGAATAATTTAAGATTGCTGATCTACTCCATCTCTGATACCCTGGTGAGAACTGGCTCATGTATCTGCAGTTTCCACCTCCTGTAGTCAATAATCAGTTCTTTGGCTTTGCTGATATTGAGTGAGAGGGTGTTGTTATGGCACCATTTGACTAGATTTTCAATCTCCCTCCTATATGCTGATTCAGCACCACGTTTGACTTGGTCAACAACAGTGGTGTCATCGGTGAACTTAAATATGATATTGGAGCTGTAAGCCTTACAATGGTAAGAAGAAAGTGAGTAGAGCAGGGGGTTAAGTACACAGCTTTGTCGGGCACCTGTGCTGAAGGCGATTGTGAAGGAAGTATCGTTGCATGACTCAAGACACAACGAGTAAGTTGGTGTATTTGGTAGTTTAGACAAGAAAGCATACTTATCAAACACGAAGACACTTTATACAGTATATTTAACTTTGGGTCATGCACATGATACATGGCATTTCCAAATGTTCAACTGTTCATTGAGACCTTTTGAAATTAAGGAGTTGCGTGGTGATAATTCTACTGTACAGAGTAGCGTTGAAGGGTTGTAGCAATAATTTTATCAATTTTTTAAAAATTTAAAACCTACATCCATTGGAAAATTGAAATGAAAACAGTAAATGCTGACTAACAGGTCAGACAGTAGCTGTGGACAGAGAAATGGAGTTTGTTGTTCAGATTGATGATCTTTTGCCAGAAAATTGGTGCGTTACTGGGTAAAGTTCAAAATTCAAAGTAAATTTAACATCAAACTACATATATCTCACCATATACAGCCCTGAGATTTAATTTCTTGTAGGCATACTCAATAACTCAGTAGAATAATTGCCATAACGGAATCAATAAGAGACTGCCCAAATAGGGCTGGAACTCCCTGTCAGGCAACATTATGAAAAAAAACACATTACCAGACAAAGACAAATGAAAAAAAAAGGTTGCTCATCACTGTATCCTCAAAGGCAATTAATGATCTCAGGGTGATCACATCTGTAAATTAATAAAATGCTGCTGGAAATTATTTGGAGAATAACTCCACTGGAATAGCTGTAAGTTCTGTTTGGATCTTGACCTTGGTCAATGGGAATGTACGTGTAACGATATGACCTACAGAGAGAGTCCAGGCAGGAGAAGTTAAACATAAGATGGTCTGTGCTTGCCTACATGCACCCATGTCTGCATGAGTAATTAATTGCTTTGAGGACATTTAGTAAACTTTGTAGTATGTGCATGAACTCTTCCTTCTTAAGAGATAGATGACACTAGAACAAAAGCACTATAAAGATATGCGAACCCTTATCAATTAGTATTACGACTATTTATTATGAAAATGCTCTATTGCTTGTAAAAATATTTTGAGACATACTACGGCTGTGAAGAGTGCTATATAATTGCAAGTTGTTTCCCTGAATGTTATTGTGGATGTTTCCTATGAGAATGCCACTCATAAACTTCTCCATGAAGAATGGAAAGTTAGAGTGAGCAGGAGCCAAAACAGTCTAATTGCCAAAAATCCACCAAACATTTCTGTACATCCTGGTGCAACCACCTGGCGACAGGCAAAGGAAATGCCTTCTGTGGTTGAAGGTAAACGGAGCCAACAGTACTACTTTTTGTATGCTATGCAAAAGTATGCTTTTACAGTGTAGTATAACCCCGGTGCAAGTACGCACAGTAAAATTGAAAGATGTTCTACATTTGGCCAGACATGTTGCAGTAGCCAGAGAGTGGTGGTAGAGAATTGCTTCTCTGAGTGGAGGCCTGTGACTAGTGGTGTGCCACAGGGATCAGTGCTGGGTCCATTGTTATTTGTCATCTATCTCAATGATCTGGATGATAATGTGGTAAATTGGATCAGCAAGTTTGCTGATGATACAAAGATTGGAGGTGTAGTAGACAGTGAGGAAGGTTTTCAGAGCCTGCAGAGGAACTTGGACCATCTGGGAAAATGGGCTGAAAAATGGCAGATGGAGCTTAATACTGACAAGTGTGAGGTATTGCACGTTGGAAGGACAAACCAACGTAGAACATACAGGGTTAAGGGTAAGGCACTGAGGAGTGCAGTGGAACAGAGGGATCTGGGAATACAGATAAAAAATTCCCTCAAAGTGTCGTCACAGGTAGATAGGGTCGTAAAGAGAGCTTTTGGTACATTGGCCTTTATTAATTGAAGTATTGAGTATAAGAGCCGGAATGTTATGATGAGCAACACACATCAAAGTTGCTGGTGAACGCAGCAGGCCAAGCAGCATCTGTAGGAAGAGGTGCAGTCGACGTTTCAGGCCGAGACCCTTCGTCAGGACTAACTGAAGGAAGAGTGAGTAAGGGATTTGAAAGTTGGAGGGGGAGGGGGAGATCCAAAATGATAGGAGAAGACAGGAGGGGGGGGGGGATAGAGCCAAGAGCTGGACAAGTGATAGGCAAAAGGGGATACGAGAGGATCATGGGACAGGAGGTCCGGGAAGAAAGACAAGGGGGGGGGACCCAGAGAATGGGCAAGAGGTATATTCAGAGGGACAGAGGGAGAAAAAGGAGAGTGAGAGAAAGAATGTGTGCATAAAAATGAGTAACAGATGGGGTACGAGGGGGAGGTGGGGCCTTAGCGGAAGTTAGAGAAGTCGATGTTCATGCCATCAGGTTGGAGGCTACCCAGATGGAATATAAGGTGTTGTTCCTCCAACCTGAGTGTGGCTTCATCTTTACAGTAGAGGAGGCCGTGGATAGACATGTCAGAATGGGAATGGGATGTGGAATTAAAATGTGTGGCCACTGGGAGATCCTGCTTTCTCTGGCGGACAGAGCGTAGATGTTCAGCAAAGCGGTCTCCCAGTCTGCGTCGGGTCTCGCCAGTATATAAAAGGCCACATCGGGAGCACCAGATGCAGTATATCACCCCAGTCGACTCACAGGTGAAGTGTTGCCTCACCTGGAAGGACTGTTTGGGGCCCTGAATGGTGGTAAGGGAGGAAGTGTAAGGGCATGTGTAGCACTTGTTCCGCTTACACGGATAAGTGCCAGGAGGGAGTTCAGTGGGGAGGGATGGGGGGGACGAATGGACAAGGAAGTTGTGTAGGGAGCGATCCCTGCGGAATGCAGAGGGGGGGGGAGGGAAAGATGTGTTTAGTGGTGGGATCCTGTTGGAGGTGGCGGAAGTTACGGAGAATAATATGTTGGACCTGGAGGCTGGTGGGGTGGTAGGTGAGGACCAGGGGAACCCTATTCCTAGTGGGGTGGCGGGAGGATGGAGTGAGAGCAGATTTACGTGAAATGGGGGAGATGCGTTTAAGAGCAGAGTTGATAGTGGAGGAAGGGAAGCCCCTTCCTTTAAAAAAGGAAGACATCTCCCTCCTCCTAGAGTGAAAAGCCTCATCCTGACAGCAGATGCGGCGGAGATGGAGGAATTGCGAGAAGGGGATGGCGTTTTTGCAAGAGACGGGGTGAGAAGAGGAATAGTCCAGATAGCTGTGAGAGTCAGTAGGCTTATAGTAGACATCTGTGGATAAGCTTTCTCCAGAGACAGAGACAGAAAGATCTAGAAAGGGGAGGGAGGTGTCGGAAATGGACCAGGTAAACTTGAGGGCAGGGTGAAAGTTGGAGGCAAAGTTAATAAAGTCAACGAGTTCTGCATGCGTGCAGGAAGCAGCGGCAATGCAGTCGTCGATGTAGCGAAGGAAAAGTGGGGGACAGATACCAGAATAGGCACGGAACATAGATTGTTCCACAAACCCAACAAAAAGGCAGGCATAGCTAGGACCCATACGGGTGCCCATAGCTACACCTTTAGTTTGGAGGAAGTGGGAGGAGCTAAAGGAGAAATTATTAAGAGTAAGGACTAATTCCGCTGGACGGAGCAGAGTGGTGGTAGAGGGGAACTGATTAGGTCTGGAATCCAAAAAGAAGCGTAGAGCTTTGAGACCTTCCTGATGGGAGATGGAAGTATATAAGGACTGGACATCCATGGTGAAAATAAAGCGGTGGGGGCCAGGGAACTTAAAATCATCGAAAAGTTTAAGAGCGTGAGAAGTGTCACGAACATAGGTCGGAAGGGATTGAACAAGGGGTGATAAAACAGTGTCGAGGTATGCAGAAATGAGAATCTACTCTATCTAGCCTCCAACCTGATGGCATGAACATCGACTTCTCTAACTTCCGCTAAGGCCCCACCTCCCCCTCGTACCCCATCTGTTACTTATTTTTATGCACACTTTCTTTCTCTCACTCTCCTTTTTCTCCCTCTGTCCCTCTGAATATACCTCTTGTCCATCCTCTGGGTCCCCCCCCCCCCCCGTCTTTCTTCCCGGACCTCCAGTCCCATGATCCTCTCGTATCCCCTTTTGCCAATCACCTGTCCAGCTCTTGGCTCCATCCTTCCCCCTCCTGTCTTCTCCTATTATTTTGGATCTCCCCCTCCCCCTCCAACTTTCAAATCCCTTACTCACTCTTCCTTCAGTTAGTCCTAACGAAGGGTCTCGGCCTGAAACGTCGACTGCACCTCTTCCTACAGATGCTGCTTGGCCTGCTGCGTTCACCAGCAACTTTGATGTGTGTTGCTTGAATTTCCAGCATCTGCAGAATTCTTGTTGTTTATGTTATGATGAGGTTGTATAAGGCATTGGTGAGGCCGAATCTGGAGTATTGTGTTCAGTTTTGGTCACCAAATTACAGGAAGGATATAAATAAGGTTGAAAGAGTGCAGAGAAGGTTTACAAGGATGTTGCCGGGACTTGAGAAACTCAGTTACAGAGAAAGGTTGAATAGGTTAGGACTTTATTCCCTGGAGCGTAGAAGAATGAGGGGAGATTTGATAGAGGTACATAAAATTATGATGGGTATAGATAGAGTGAATGCAAGCAGGCTTTTTCCACTGAGGCAAGGGGAGAAAAAAAACAGAGGACATGGGTTAAGGGTGAGGGGGGAAAAGTTTAAAGGGAACATTAGGGGGGGGCTTCTTCACACAGAGAGTGGTGGGAGTATGGAATGAGCTGCCAGACGAGGTGGTAAATGCGGGTTCTTTTTTAACATTTAAGAATAAATTGGACAGATACATGGATGGGAGGTGTATGGAGGGATATGGTCCGTGTGCAGGTCAGTGGGACTAGGCAGAAAATGGTTCGGCTCAGCCAAGAAGGGCCAAAAGGCCTGTTTCTGTGCTGTAGTTTCTATGGTTCTATGGTTCTATGGTAGTACTGAAACCGTAGTGGTCATACCACAGACAACCAAGGTCATTTCAGGCAACTTGAGCAGTTGCTTAAAATGATATTGCAGGGGACTTACTTGAATGTTCATGGCTCCTCTGCTGCCGCAATGAGGCCACACTCAAGTTGGAGGAGCAACAACTTATATTCTGTCTTGGTTGCCTCCAACCTGATGGCATGAACAGCAATTTCTCGAACTTCTGGTATTTGCACCCCCTTCACCATTTTCCATTCCTGTTTCCCTCTCTCATCTTATCTCCTTACCAGTCCATCACTTCCATAAGACCATAAGACATAGGAGTAGAATTAGACCATCTGGCCCATCAAGTCTGCTCCACCATTCAATCATGGTCGATCTATTTTTTTTATCTCCTCCTCAACCCCAGTTCCCGGCCTTCTCCCTGTAACCTTTGATGCCATGTCCAATCAAGAACGTATCAATCTCTCTCTTAAATACACACAACGACCTGGCCTCCACTGTTGAATGTGGCAACAAATTCCATAAATTCACCACCCTTTGGCTAAAGAAATTTCTCTGCATCTCTGTTTTGAAAGGGCGTCCCTCTGTCCTGAGGCTGTGCCCTCTTGTCCTAGACTCTCCCACCATGGGAAACATCCTTTCCACATCTACTCTATCTAGGTCTTTCAACATTCGAAGGTTTCAATGAGATCCCCCCTCATTCTTCTGAATTCCAGCAAGTACAGAACCTCCTCTGGACCCTGTCCAATGCTAGCACATTTTTTCTAAGATGAGGGGCCCCAAACTGTCACAATACTCAAGGTGAGGCCTCATTAGTGTCTTATAAAGCCTCAGCATCACATCTTTGCTCTTGTATTCTTAACCTCTTGAAATGAATGCTAACATGGCATTTGCTTCCTCACCACCGACTCAACCTGCAAGTTAACCTTCAGTGTGTTCTGCTCAAGAACTCTCAAGTCCTTTTGTATCTCAGATTTCTGGATTTCTCCCCATTTAGAAAATAGTCCACACATTTATTTCTACTATCAAAGTACATGACCATGTATTTTCAAACATTGTATTTCGTTTGCCACTTTCTTGCCTATTCTCCTAATCTGTCTAAATCCTTCTGCATCCTTATTGTTTCCTCAGCACTACCTGCCTCTCCACCAATCTTTACATCATCTCCAAACTTGGAAACAAAGCCAGCTATTCCGTCATCTAAATTATTGATATACAGCATAAAAAGAAGTGGTCCCAACACCGACCCCTGTGGAACACCACTAGTCATTGATGAGAAAAGAATCCTTTTATTCCCACTCGCTGCTTCCTACCAATCAGCCATGCTCTATCTTAGTAACTTTCCTGTAATACCATGGGAACTTAACTTGGTAAGCAGCCTCACGTGTAGCACCTTGTCAAAGGCCTTCTGAAAGTGCAACATCCACTGCATCCCCTTTATCTATCCTACTTGTAATCTCCTCAAAGAATTCCAACAGGTTTGCCGGGCAGAATTTTCTCTGAAGGAAACCATGCTGTACTATCTTGTTCTGTGTCACCAAGTACTCCATCACCTCATCCTTAACAATTGACTTTAGCATCTTCCCAGCCACTGAAGTCAGGCTAACTGGTCTGTAGTTTCCTTTCTTCTGTCTTCCTCCTTTCTTAAAGAGTGGAGTAACATTTGCAATTTTCTAGTCCTCTGGCCCCATGCCAGAGTCCAATGATTTTTGAAAGATCATTTTTAATGCCACCACAATCTCTAACACTACCTCTTTCAGAACCCTAGGGTGCAGTTCCTCTGGTCCGGGTGACTTAAGTACCTTTAGGTCTTTCAGCTTTTTGAATACCTTCTCTCTTGTAACAGTAACTGCACCGACTTCTCTTCCTTCACACACTACAACATCAGGCATATTTCTAGTGTCTTCCACAGTGAAGACCGATGCAAAATACTCATTTAATTCATCAGTCATCTCCTTGTCCCCTGTTATTATTCCTCTTGCCTCATTTTCTAGCAGTCCTATATCCTCTTTCATTTCTCTTTTATTTTTAACATACCTGAAAAAGCATTTACTATCCACTTTGATATTTGCTAGCTTGCTTTCATATTTCATCTTTTCCCTTCTAGTGATTTTTTTAGTTGCTCTCTGTAGGTTTTTAAAAGCTTCCCAACTTTTTCCTTTGTTGTATGCCCTTTCTTTTGCTTTTACAATAGCTTTGACTTCCCTTGTCAGCCATGGTTGTACTATTTTACCATTTGAGTATTTCTTCATTTTTGAACTACACATGTTCTGCACCTACTCATTTTTCCCAGGAACACACACCATTGCTGCTCTGCTGACATCCCTGCCAGCAGCTCCTTCCAATTTACTTTGGCCGACTCCTCTCTCACACCACCGTAATTTCCCTTTTACTCCACTGAAATACTGCTACATTAGACTTTACTTTCTCCCTATCAAATTTCAAGTTGAACACAATCATATTGTGATCACTGGTTCCTAAGGGTTCTTTTACCTTAAGCTTCCTAATCGGCTCCGGTTCATTACATAACACCCAATCCAGTATAGCTGATTCCCTAGTAGGCTCAATGGCAAACTGCTCTGAAAAGCCATCTCTCAGGCATTCAACAAACTCACTCTTGAGATCCATTACCAACCTGATTTTCTCAGTCGACCTGCATGTTAAAATCTCCTATAACTACTATAACATTGCCCTTTTGACTCACCTTTTCTATTTCTTGTTGTTATCTGTGGTCCAGCTTCCAGCCACTGCTGGGAGGCTTGTATATAACCACCATCAACGTCCTTTTACCCTTGCAGTTTCTTAACTCAACCCACATGATTCAACATCTTTCAATCCTATGTCACATCTTTCCACTGATGTGATGCCATTCTTTACCAGTAAAGCCACACCACCCCCTCTGCCTACCTTCCTATCCGTCCGATATAACGTGTAACCTTGGACATTCAGGTTCCAACTACAACCATCCTTCAGCCACAATTCAGTGACGGCCACAACATCATACCTGGCAATCTGTAATATTGCAACAATATTCCCTCTGGTGCTCTTCACCCTTCCCTTTCTTCCACTGTCTTCTACCCACTCCTATCAGATTCTCCCTTCTCCAGCACTTTACCTCTTTCACCTAGCAGCTTCCCAGCTCTTTACTTCACACCTCTTCCTTTCCCAGTTTCACCTATCACCTTCCATCTTGCACTTCTTCCTCCCCTCCCCCCACCTCCTTGCTCTAACCTCATCCTTTCTCCAGTCCTGATGAATGGTCCTGGCCCAAAACGTTGACCGTTTACTCTTTTCCATATATGCTGCTGGGCCTGCTGAGTTCCTCCAGCATTCTGTGTGTGTTGTTTGGACTTCGAACATCTGCAGATTTTCTGGTCTTTGACTTACTTGAATGTTTCACTGCACAGCATCACAGAGCTCTGTAGAATAAACTGGAACAGCCTCCCATCAAAACACCACTCCTGATTTTAAATTCCTGGGTCAAAATTCATATCCTTTAAATGAAAGTCCTGTGCAGCTTTCAGTGTGCTTTCCAGATGAGTGAAAATCTAAGTCCAAGTCATGATTAGAAAACTAGGTGCAAACAATAAACTCCAAGGATTGATGCTTGAAGAGTTTGTTGGAAGTTCCAGGATAGTGCTCGACCCCAGCACCTGAGGTAACAGTGTTGCTTCTGAGACAATGCTAACAGTGTAGTATCATCCAATGATTCTGAGCAAGAAATATAATAAACAGATTCATCAGTGGAAAGTAATCAAATTGGGAAAATTAAACAAATGGGCAATTTTCAGTTTAGAATAAAAAACCAAGGGTTAAAATTTCCTCCAGCTACAATCTGTCGGAGCACTGCAAATAGATTTTGCAAAGACTTACTTTGTCTGGTACCTCTAGTGAAATCATAAACACATTCTTATGGATTTAGAAGAGACTGGCAGAACCCAAGCAGACTGCGGTTAGGTCTATGATGTGGTGTACCAAAATTTCAAAAAGATTTGGGTGAAATTTAACATGAAAGGCTTTGAAATTAACCGAGAATTGAGGGGATTTAGGGTAATACCCAGGAATGAATGAAAACGTGGTTGACAGGTTGGAAATAAAGAGCATTTGACAGAAGAGCATCATCAGGTAGGAAGGCATTATTGAGAATGACAACTTAGGGAGCTAGACTGGGACCACTATTGCTTTTAATTTACATTAATTCTGAAACAATGCATTGCAGTGAAATTTATGGAACATCGCCTAGGAACATGCCCTTCGATCCATGCTTTGGTCATGATGCTAAATGACACTAATCGCATCTGCATATACATGATCCACATCTCTGCACCAGTCTAAATGCCTTTTAAGTGCCACTGCTATGTCTGCTTCCACCATCATACCGGCAGTGTGCTCCATGCACATAACAATCGCTGTATAAAAAAAAAATTGCAGATGTATTTGAACCAAGGGAAGTGAAATTAGAAGGCAGCTCAACAATCTCAGATTGAACTAAATGAGACAACTAGGTAGAGAGGTAAGTGACCAATGACACTTCACAAATGGAAATGTAATCAGTTAATAGCAAGGTAAGACTGGTTAAAGCCAAAGCCAAACTTGTTGTCATAGGCAGTATTCAGGGCACAGTGCAGTACCACACAATAGCATAGCAGTTAGCATAATGCTTTACAGTGCCAGCTGTAAAATGGGGATCCAATTCCTGCCACTGTCTTTAAGGAGTTGGCATGTTTTCCCCGTGACAGCACGGGATTCTTCCAGGTCCTCCTTTATCCTCCCACATTCCAAAAAGACATACAGTTTAGGGTTAGTAAGTTGTGGGCATACTACGTTCGTGTCGGAAACATGGTAATGCTAAGCCTGCCCCCAGCACATCCATAGACTCTGTTGATCATCGATGCAAATGACGCATTTCACTGTATGCTTCGATGCGACATGTGACTAATAAAGCTAATCTTTAAACTTTAATATAGGATCACATAAGCAGCATTCACAAGAAAAATATAAATTGAACAAAATTTCGTAATTTTCATAAGAAAACATAATTAGAACAAAAAGTCAATTTTAATATACAGGGATCAAAGTGGACATCGCACTGCTCAACTGTGGTGATGAGAATTTTGCCAAGTGGTTTAAGAAACAAATGATTGAATGTGAGAGTGTGTTCATGATGGAGTTAAATATACAACACAGAGGAGTTCTCTGAAAGAGGAAAAAAAGCAACAAATGAAGGTGAAACCGAATCTTGTAAGATTTTAGAAAGAGAAAGTGATAAAAATGTTATAGGAGTCTGGTCAGACTGCTCTGTCAATACTGTTTTCAGCTGTAGTGACAAAGAAACAAAGAAGGCAGTTTATTGCAATGGAATGGCAATATAGATAATACACAGTCTGTGAAAACTGAGCTATGAGAAAAATTAATGAGACATGAGATTTTCAATTGGACAACTGTTCTAATAGAGGCACATAAAGTTATTAGCAAATAAACATTTAAAAATATTAATGTAGATAGAGTAGACAGAATCTTTTTCTCTCAGGGTTTGAGACTTTCAAACTGGAAGATAAATTTAAATTGAAGTGAAAAACATAGAGGAGATTTGAGGGTTAAATTTTTCAGAGGGTGAAGGTCATGTGGAGCAAGATCCCAGAGGAGGTGGTGGAAGCAAACACAGTTACAATATTTAAGAGGCATTTAGATAGGAACTGTACTTAGAGAAGGTGTAGGAAATAAGTACCTAATGCAGGCAAAAGGGATTGGCATAGACAGGCATTACAGCTGGCATCAAAGAGGTGGGACAATGGACATTTTCTGTGCTCTACAGCTCTGTGACTATGACTTTCACATTAAAATAAGTTTCCTCACATAGCAACTATTTGTCCTTAAAGTGAAGCCTGGATTTAATCCTTTTCTTTAGATTCATAGATTCATCGAATTGTACAGCTGGAAACAGGTCCTTAGGTCTTTGACAACCAAGGTATTATTTCCCATTTGCCTGTGTTTTACTCTTATCACTCTAAACCTCTTCTATCCATGTACTTGCCCAGCTGTTTTTTTTTAATGCTGTAATTGCACCTGTCTCTACCACTTCCTCTGGCAGCTTATTCCATACAGCCACTATCCTCGACGTGAAAAACCTGTTGCTCATAACCCTTATAAGTCTTACCCCTCTCACCTTAAATGTGCTCCCAACCCTGAAAAAAGGACTATTTTCCCTTTCTGGATCTTCATTCCTTTTATTAATCACATTTTCTTTGAGGAATATCTCCTTATATCAGTATATTTCAAATCTGGACCCTCTAATTTTATTCAGAAATTCAATGCACATCAGACTCACAGATCAAACCAAATTAGGGAAGGTGGTGAAGTCTTGACACATTTCAGAAATCATGGAATGAATTGTATAAGGTAAGTGAATAGGTGGAACAAGGTGAAATGATATTTAACAACTATGCCTTATTCTACCTATATATGTCAGGATTTTTCTACATGGAGAAATTAAAATGGACAAAATACCCCTTCACCTATGTAGTGATCCCAACTTACAGAGTCATACAGCAACAGAAATTATCCAATCCGCACACCATGTCCATACCAAACATTAAGTACCCAATGTTCTAGGAAACCTCAAACATTCTTCCTCTCAATCTTCTCACTGCTTTCATCTGATGATCATCTCCGCACTGTGATCATTTCCCCAATGTTACTCTCCCAATCTTCTCCTTTCTGATATTCAGGAAGGATGTGGTGGCTTTGGATAAGGTTCGGAAGAGGTTTACTGGATTAGAGTATTTGAGCTATATGAAAAGGTAGACAAACTTGGGTTGTTTACTTTGGAGCATCAGAGACTTGAAAGGATACCCGATTTAGGTTTATAAAATTATACGATGCACAGATTGAGTGGACCTCAATAATCTGCTTTTAACCAGGGTACAAATATTGAATACTGAAGGGAATATATTTAAGGTGAGAGTGTGAATATTTAAAGGGGATGTGCAGGGCAAATTTTTTTACTTAGAGTGGTGGATGCCCAGAATGTGGTAGTGGACATATACAACAGTGCCATTCAACAGGCTTTTAGACAGATGCATGAATGTGTAGGGATGGAGAGATAAGGATCAAGTGTAGGCAGAACAGATTAGTTCCATTTGACATCATACTCACCATTGACATCGTGGGCTGAACGGTTTTATGTCCTATGTCCATTCCTCTGTGTACTTGCTTCCCATATAATTTTCTCACTTCTGTGCCTCATGTAGTCTTTCTCCCTGAGCATCTTCCAAACCACAATTTTATGCCACAATATCTTTTATGATTTTTGCCCTACTCTCCTCTCCCTCCAGATCAACCTTATCCCCTCTTCCCACCTACAAATGGCGAGATGGCAGAGGAATATCCCGCTGTGTAGCATGTGTGTGAAAGCTCTTGCCAGAACCAGAGCTGCCTGTTCTACAGAGCTGTGAGGGATAGAAAATTGTGTCAGAGAACCTTGCAGTAACTGGCAGGGTTTGCCAACATAAAACCTCTTCAACACATGAAAACACATCCAAGCCTCAAGTGCTTTATTTAAAGGTGCTCAAGAATAACCTTGAGGTTTACCTTGACAGGATAACTACCACCTTAATTTCTCCCAATTCTGAGAAGTAACTCTCACTTCTTGCCCCTCCCCACTTTCCACCTTTCCTGTGTTCCTCATTTCACTAGTTTCCAAAATCAGGAATTTGACCATGAAGAGAACACTATGGGAGAACACTGCATTGCAAACAAGAAGTGTTAACAGTCATTCTTCATACTGAGGACCTCTCCATTGTATTGACTGTTACTATAAAGAAACTAAATGAGACGGGTAGAGAACACACAAAATGCTGGAGGAACTCAGCAGGCCAGGCAGTATCTATGGAAAACAGTAAACAGTCGAGGTTTCAGGCCACCCTTCAGCAGTCCTGATAAAGGGTCTTGGCCCAAAACGTCAACTGTTTGCTCTTTTCCATAGACAGTGCTTGGCCTGCTAAGTTCCTTCAGTATTTTGTATGTATTGCTTTGATTTCCAACATCTGCAGATTTAGTCTTGTTTGAGGTAGAGAACAGATTCAGTTTCAGACTTAGATTCATTTATTTATCACATGTACATGAAAACATACAATGAAATGCATGATTTGCATTAACAATTAACACAGCCTAAGCATGTGCTGGGGTCAGCATGCAAATGTCACTACACACAGTATTCTGTGCTGGTGTTGATGTCCACAAACAGCAACACAAATATACACTACCACAATGTGTAACCTTGTGAAATGACATATCTTTAATTCTAACCTTACTGAGAAACAAGAAGATCTACTGTGGCTCAGTGCAGGGTGTAGAAAGAATTGCTAAAAATAATGAGATCCACGCTATTAACTACAGGACTAACAAACAACTAAACAGCATGCAATGGAAAGAGCAAAGCAATCTCACAGCAAACTGAGAAGTTTGAGATTCTGCCGTCCTGCTTGTTGTAAATGGTGTTGGACAACTAAAAGGCTAACATGAGACAGATCCCCATCATCAGTAATGGTGAGAGTTAGCATAGTACTGAAGAAAAGCTTGAAGCATTTACAACCATGTTCAGCCAGATGTGCAAAGATAGTCCACCTCTGCCTCTTGAGATCCCCACTGTCTCAGAAACCAATCCGATTCACTCTACATGAAATCAAGAAATGCCTGGGAGCACCGGTTACAACAGAGATACATAATAGCAGCAGACAACAATGAGTCATAAAGTCAGAGTCATACAGAGAGTAAACAGATCTTTTGGCCCAACTAGTCAATGTTGATCAAGATGCCCATTCAAACAAAGCTCTTTGGTACAATTTTCTAACACACAGAGCACTGTAGAATTGGCAAGTCTAGGCCTTGCATGAGTATTCACACACATAACCAGTATTTGGCCCATAACCTTCCAAACCTTTCCCATCCATGTACCTGGTCAATTGTCTTTTAAAACTTGTTATTTTACCTGCCTCAACCATTTCCTCTGGCAGCTCATGATATATACAGTATATCCTCCAATATTTACCATTTTCATCCCGGGAAAAAGACACCGACCTACCAACTCTATTATGGCTCATAATTTTATACACTTTTATCAGTTCTTCGTTTAGCCTCTGACACTCCAGGGAAAACAATTCAAAATTGTCTAATCTCTGCTTCAAGCTAATTCACTCAAATCCAGGCAACATCACAATGAACTTCTTTAGCACCTTCTCTAAAGCCTTCATTTTTTTCACATAAAGTGGTCTACTGCTTACAATTCTTCAAATGTGGCCTAAGGTTTCCACAGACGCAACACGACTGAAGGATTTTTATACTCCGCACTGATTGCTGAAAGCAAGCATGCCATCTGCCTTCTCGGCCACCCTATCCACATGTGCTGCCGCTTTCACGGACCTATGGGCTTACATCAACCCACAATGTGGAGATTTGCCCAGGTTATTCCTGTTCATAAGAAGCAGGACAAATTCAATTTCACTAATCCCAATTTATCAATCTAAAGCAGCACTTACTCGGCTCGTACCAGATGGGTTTCACCAGGACTACTCAGTTTCATACTTATTACAATACTGGCCAAAAATTTGAACAAAGTGTTGAATTGTCGAAGTGAGGTGAGAATGACAATCTTCAAAGCAGCATCTGACTGAGTATAGTGCCTGGTGAAACTGAGCATTTCACTGGTCCTTCATCAGCACTGGGTCTAAATGATGGACCGATCTTCACCAGGGTTGCTGCAGTGGTTTAAAGAGGCAACTTTCTCTATAGCATTTAGGGATGGAAATGATCCCAAAACAAACATTAAAAAGTACAGTACTGTGCAAAATTCTTAGGCACACTAAATTTTTTTATATGGTTTCAGATGATATGGCGTCTGCAGAACCCTGATCTCAACATCATCCAGGCTGTCTGGGATAACCTGCAGAAACAGAAGCAAGCGAGATAGCCAAAGTCTGCAGAAGAACAGTGGAAAGTTATCAGAGATAATCAGCTTTAAAGGCAAATAATTACACCAAATATTTTCCCCCAATTCATTTCATTAGTTTGAAAGCATTTTTGCTTTATAGGATTGTTTTACATATACCTAAGACATTTGCACAGCACTGTACCTTCCTTTTACTGTCATCTGAGACTCGACTTATGTAAGAGTCTTCAGGAACACAAGAACAGAAGTAAACTGGAGTAGATTAGGCCATTTTACTCCTGGAGCTGGGTCTGCTATTTCATTTGATCTTAGTTCATCTTTGCTGTCTTCAACTCCTCTTCTGGGTCAGTCCCCCATAGCCCTCAATTCTTCAAATCATTTAATATTATAGAGATGGTAGGCGCAAGTGCACTTACAATATTCCATGAATATGGAATTAGCATGAAGGGCTGAAGGGCCCGTTTCTGCCCTAAGTAGTTCTTTGGCTCTGCTTACGAATCTCCACTTTAAATCCTTCATATGATCTAGTTTCCAAGATTCACTGGGATTCAGAATTGTAGAGAATTTGACAAAGCAAGCAAACATGAGTTGGAATGTTTGTGTTACCTGGAGCCTCATAGTTTCTTCAGACCACCAAGCCTCGAAATCCTTTTGTATCATCATCTTAGCCTTTTGCAGAAGATGCTGCAGGTGCTCAGTCTCTGTCTTCAGCCCCTTCAGTCGGTTGAAGGTCATTTTGTAGCTGGACATAAATGAAAGTGAAACAATGACTTGTGTGAAATTAATGGACGAGAACTATGTGAAGCAATTAGTGCATTTTGCTGCCATGCCTATAGACCAAATATACACTGACCTGATGTACAAGTCCTATTCGTAATGTGCCATAAGTGTGTAATCATGGTGCAGGATCTGTGCTGTGTTTAGATTGAAAACTGAGAAGCTGTTTAGGTTTATTCTGGAGGGAAGTTTTAGAGAAGCTTTTAAGATCCGATGGGAGAATAGATTATACTGAGCTCCAAAAAATGGTTTCATGCAACCACACAGGCTGTAGTTTGAGAATTTAGTTAAATAATAAATAAGCTAGTGAATGGCAAAATGAGACAGAGTTTCATCAGATGCTAAATAAGAGTAGGTTGTTTGAAGATTTTCCAATGTGCTTTTCTGTGTTAACTGTTAATCATCTGTTGGGACTACTTATAGAAAAGTTACTTTGTTTTTCCAACTTACTACTTTCTATCTCACTGTTATCAGAATCCTGAATGGACCTCTCATATGTTAACGATGAATCCTCGATGTCCAAGTCTACCTCTTTGTAGCCCTTACACGTTACTCGTCTACCTGCACTGCACTTTCCCTGTAATTGTACCATTTTATTCTGCACTCTCTTCTCTGTACTCCTTTGCTGTACTTCTGTATAGACTGATCTGACTGGATAGTACGCAAACAATATCTTTTCACTGTAATTGAGTATATGTGACAATAATATAAGAAAATACATGACTGACATAATACATATATCTAAGGAACAGCCAGTGTTCATACCCATTGCTGTTTTATACTTAGTAACATATCGCTTAAGATGCTGAATCCATAGAATATGAGTTGAAATCCCACCAACTAAGATGTGAAATTCAATTCTGAGTTTGTATGAGAAAGCTTCCAGCTTTATTCTTCTCCATAGATTCTGCTTGACTTGATAGGTTGCTCCACTATTTTTTGTAGGTTGCCTAGCTTGCCTTAAAAACTCATATGTTTCACTAATGTCTTTGTCCTCTGTGCCTCTGAGCTGAGCTTCCAAACCCATGCTTTTTGCATCATTTAGTTTCAACTCTATCTTAACTTCAGCTTATCTACCAATAAGACCTCACTATACTCAGTTTCAACCAATGAAATGCGATCATTCTCCAACTTCGCATCATGTGAAAAACATGAGTTCCTCCAACACTATGTCGTCCCCGTCCTAACTTACACCTTCACTTATACATCCACTAACCCAGATTGACTGAATCTGACTGAAAATTTCTTACCTCAGCTCTTAAATTTGCGAAATAAAAACTTGTTCTCACCCTTTCCATGATCCACATCTTCCTCTAGTCCTATGATCTTCTGAAATGACCTTTCAAACCTAGCCCCTTGGTATTATCCAGTTTTCCTTACCCCTCCCATGTCCAGTTGTAGCTCTAACTGAGTAGAGTCTCTTGGGGAGTTTCCTCCCAAGTCTTCACCTCCTCTCTATGTAGCTCTTTAATATTTTAAATCTTTTGCACAGTGTGTTGTTCATTGATCCTGTTTACAGTTACTGTCCATAGATTTGCTAAGTATGTCCACAGGAAAAAGAATCTCAGGGTTGAATGTGGTGAAGTGTACGTACTCTGATAATAAATTTACACTAAGTTTACTTCATAATCCTATATCATTGTGGTCCTGTGTCTAGAAAATTAAGCTGATGGTACATATAGCATGTACTTTTTCTCTAAAGTTCATTCTGTTGACTTCATTGGAATGAATGGAGACGAGAAACTAGGACTGATGTTACTATATAACAGATTTAGCAATACTGAATGGGATGAGTTCCTCTGACAAATATCTATCCAGCTCAGAGTCAAATTTTATTTGCTTATATGAAATGTGTCTTTCATTTTCACATGCAGATTAATATACTGTGTTCCATGTTGGTATTGTTTAGGGGAAGTTGTCTCCACCTCACTGAATCTGCTACCACTCTGGGTAAGGCTATGGCAGTAAAAGTGGCAGGCATGAAGCCTGGTGAGATTTTAACTCCAAGGCTTTAATTATTTACCCAAGGTGGGTTTCCTGCACCCAACAAGAATGACAGACTGGTGTACCTTTGGGAACAGGTAATTATGGAACCTCACTCATGACTGAGAGGCACACTCATCAAGGGAGAGGTGAAGTTTGTAGGAGGAGGGATCAAAATTTCTTTGAGTGGCTTGGGAAAGTGATCATCCTTTTTTCTTACAGTTTCCCCTCCTGTCTCATTTCCTTTTTGCTATTCCATTTCTGATGGGGAATTACTGGGAATTCTCAGAATCCAACTTGCGGGCAATCAATGTTGAATCCCTCACCATACAATCTATGTCTTGAATTGGCTCAGTGATTCAATCTCCTCAGATGTCTTGGGTAGGAAATCCCAAAGACTTCCTATCTTCCAGGTGACAAGATTTCTTCTCTTCTTACTTGGGAAAAGCTGATCCCTTATTTTGAAGCTGAGGCTTGAAATGTTGAATTCAGTTTTGGCCACCCTGCTAAAGGAAAGATGCCATTAAGCTGGAAAGAATGCAGAGAAGATTTATGAGGATGTTGCTGTAACTATTTACATTGGAGCATAGGAGAACGAGGGGTGATCTTATAGAGGTACACAAATTCATGAGTGTTTTTTTTACTTCAGTTCAGGAATCAAGAACTGGCTGACATAATATTAAAGTGAAAGGAGGGAGATTTAATAGGAATCTGAGGGATAACTATTTGGGATAACCTGTTGGTCGAGACAGGTACATTAACAACGTTTGAAGGTACTTAGACAGGTATATGCATAGAAAAGAAGGATATGGGCCAAACAAGGGCTTAGATGGGAATCCTGGTCAATGTGGCCCAGTTGCACCAAGGGCCCATTTTTGTGCTGTATAACTCTATGACTCCCTGTTATAGGAAACCCAGCTGAGGAAACATCTTCTCTGTATCTACCATGTCAAGCCTAGTATGAATTTTACATACTTCAATGACATCCTCTCATTCTTCTAACCTGTGTATGCCCGTAATCTATTATCTCGTAGAAAGAAGTCTTTCAGCCCATCATGTCTCTCTTGGTTTTCAGAGCAATCTCATCAATCCTATACTCCCATATTGGCTTATAATTTTTTTGCTCAATAATACCCACATGCTAACATCTGCTTAATTTCTTCTCATGAGCCAAACTCACCGTCCCAAGAATCAGCCCAACAAACCTTCAGATGGGAGACTGGACCTGTGCACACTATTCCAGATGCAGTCTCACCTAGGCCTTTTATAAGCTGACTAACAGATCTTTATTCTTTAGAAATATAGACCAACATACTGATAGCCTTCCTAATTGATTCCTGTCTGTGCACATGAATTGTCAGCAATACAGTATCACCCTAGACCACTTTAGACATCAGCACTTTCAATCTCTTGTTTTAGCTTTATCATTTTGCTTTCAAACTTTTGCTTTACCATTATTTCCCCAAAGGAGATGACATTACGTTTACACATTATACTTAGCTTGTTCATATCCATTTATTTAGCCTCTTAATATCACCACTAACCATTTCTGCATTTTATTTTTTAATAAAATTGTTGATTCTATGGCTTATCTTTGTATCAAACTTGGATATATTCTACTTGACCCCTCATCAAAATCATTGATATAAACTGTGAACAATTGGGGCTTTAACATCAGTCAAATAATTACAGCCTCCCAACTTAAAAATTAACCATTTATACCCACCTTCTATTTTTGATTCATTTAGAAATCTACAATGCATGCCTAAGTTTATTACCTTCATTATATCCTTGTTGTAGGATGTCTGACAATATGGAACTACAAGGAAAGGTACTCAGCCAGAGGAGGCCCATCACTTTTCCATGGTAAGTGTGATAAAATGTGTTTAAGCAAGCTGATCAGATGTCAGGGTTCTGGGAATCATCTGGTTAGCATTTCATGTAGTCAAGCATCCAGAAATGATTCCAACCAGAGTTGCGACCACCCCAGATCCACTGGTGAATGTAATAATAAGTTAGATATGGCAATATTTGCCATTACCACAATGAAATGGCTGCCACCAAAACCTCAATGGTACAACTGACCCGGCTGGCTATATGTTTCTTTGGCAGCATTTCACTCACCTCCCTTCTCCCCCAATTCTTACCATCACCCAAAAGGCAATGGTTAGGAACAGAATGGGGTCTCTTAAATAATGCTGCAGGCAGAAACATCTAACAGATTTGAAATGCATTTAGATTTGATGTAAAATAATTTGCCAAACTGTGGGCCATGAGTTAGAAGATGGCTTTGTCTCCTTTATCATAGGATGAATGGCCTCCTTCTGTTGCATAAATTCCTATGATTAACCAATTACAATAAACCACCTGAGAAGGGTAAAACCAGAGACACTCTTAAGGGAATCCTTAATGTTTAACTGCATGGTTTCATTTCAGAAAGCCTTGCTTAATTCACTATGACATGAGAATTTAGGCCAGTTGAGTCTTTCATATTCATGGTTCTGGAAGATTTATGTACTCCTGTCATTTCTTAACTAGGTGCACATGGCTGGATGCTGGGGCAGTGATTGAAGCAGGTTGGGGATATGGCCTAACCATATATTACCCCTTGGTGATAACAGGAATGTTGGAATCACAAACGAGGAAACGTATTCACTTAGGCATTGCATCGTACTCCCAGTGATGGGTTATTTACAAAGATAACGCTTTTTTTTATCTTCCAGGAATCTTCATGTCAATAATCACCTCTAGATGACCTGCTTCCCTTGAGACAATTCTAAATCAACCACTGTCAGACGTATGGTGCCTTAAGTTCTCCAATCTCTCCAAATAACTTAGTGCACTCTGGGGAAACTGGGAACTCCTGCCCACTTGCTTTCTCTTACAACAGGGCTGAATTAGTAGTGGGCAAGGGGGTTGGGAAATGAGAGGATGGAGCAATCACTATAGCTAAAAACAAGGCTGTTTTATGATTTTGAACCACACTGGAGTTTACCCTCAACCATATGTTTTTCAGCTGTTTGGATGGAGGAATTGAGGATGGAAGAACCACCGTTGGATGAGATCAAGGAGGTGAATCCGGAAAGGGAACAAATTAGCATAATAATAATAATAATTAGTAATAGTGTGATAATGACAATTATCCAATAATGGCCAATGAATTTAAGATGCAGAAGGTGACAATAGAAACATTTTCTCACCAGTTCACTGACCAAATCTCCTCTCCACATCTGGATCCTCCTTGCTAACCACATTCCTGTACTGGTAGCCTTTGTGTTCCTGCTTATCACTCTCCTGCAGCTGTTTCCAACTTCATCTTCCCCTTTCCTTCTGGCTCCACCTGCCATTTCTTTTCTTCTACTTCTGCTTCCACTTATCACTAACCCACCTTTGTCTTCCAATTCTCCACCTTGCCTCCATCCGCTTCTTGGGTCATCAATCACCCACTGCCTCTTGTCTCGCCCTTTCCCCTTCTTATTGATAGTTTTCCTCTCTGCACTTAGGCCTGATACAGGATTTTGACCCAAAATGTCGTTAATTCCTCCTCCCCCAAAAGATGCTATTTTCTCCAATGGATAGTTTATCACTCAGATTCCATTATCTGCAGTTTCTTGTGTCTCGGTTTTCACAGGCTCCTTGGTGACTTTGTTTATACATATGCTATTTATAAATTATATTAAACATGGCCACCAACCTCTTTTTCTCTTCTTCAAGTTTCTGTCGAAGTTCTTCTTCAAAATGATCTGGCTTATTGACATCTACAGGCTCACTAGTCACACCTAGTAAAAAGTTGAAAATAGGAATATTGAATTGTAGTAGCAAGCAACATCCACCTTTTGAAAATTACTTTGTTGCCTGCATTCTAGATCTCAGCAAAGCAGGCAGGAATCCCCATCTGAGGGTACAATAAAACAACTGTGGTGGAAGCTCTAACAGGAGGTTATTTTCTATTGCCCTTGATGGGGAAATCCTCCAGTCAACATATGTCACGGTAGAAGCATTTTGCAAGGCTGTTTCTGCCAAGGTCATAAATGAATCCTTTTCCTTAAAAAAAAGCTCACTTTTGTTTGCATTTTTACAATCTTAGCAATTAGAGAAAATAGTTCCAATGACATCAGGTCAAAGGTAGCCATTCTCTGAGTAGGATGGCTAAGGGGGTAAGACCTACTTGAGGGGCTTGGTTGCCTGGTGCATCACGATGCACTGGTGCAGTGTTGAGGGAGTACAATCCTGAATTGGGAGTCATAGAGTATTACAACATGGAAATTGCCCTTCAACCCATCTCACCCATGCTGACAAAGTTGTCTGCTTGAATTAGTACCTCTTCTCCATATTTAGCCAAAATCCCTCTAAACCAGGGGTTCCCAACTTTTTTTTTATGCCATAGACCAATACCATTAAGCAAGTGGTCCATGGACCCCATGTTTGGAACCCCTGCTCTAAACTTTTTCTATCCATGTATAGGTCTAAATATTGTAGCCATACCCACTTCCACCACTCCTTCTGACAGCTCATTCCATATACTGACCACCCTCTATATGAACAAGCTGCCCTATGGGTTCCTTTTAAATGTTTCCCTTCTCAACTAAGCCTATGCCCTTTTAGACCATGGGAAAAACTGTGACCATTCATCTTACCTACTGCTTCCCATGATTTTATAAACAATCCAGGACAGTACTAAAAGACAGGAGAGGCTACTCCATTTTCCCTGGAGTGAAGAAGGTTCAGAAGAGATATAATTGATGTATATAAAATTGCAAGTGGTAGACTGCAGGAAACATTTCCCCATATCAGAAATAGCTAACATCTGAGGCCATAGATTTAGAATTAGAGGGGAGCTGAGGGAAATCTTCACTCAAAGAGTGGTGCATTCTGCCTAAATGTGATGAAAACAGAGTCTCTGACAGCAATTAAGTGTCTAATCAAGCACTTTGATCAGTTAGGTATTGAAGGCTTTGTGCCAAGTGCTGGAAGATGGGATTAATATAAATGTGTGTCTACCACTTGGCATGGATATGGTGGGTCAAACTGCCTGTTTCAATGCTGTCAACTCTATGACTATGTTACTACAGTATATACAACAAGGTTTTGCATTGAATCCTCAGTGAAAATATCTCTTATCTAGCAACAAAAGCAGATGAAGCTTCAGATCATTTATCGTTCTTAACCCAAAACATCAACTATCTTTTGACCTGACCCTACTAGTTCCTCCAGCACTTTGTTTGTTGCTCCAGATTCTCACCATCTGTAGTCTCTCTTGCGTGGTCATTATCTATCGTCATTTGTGAAGTTTGTTTTGCTTAGCTAAGGTAACAAATTTTCAATAAGAAACAAACAAGAGAAGCAACACACACAAAATGTTGGAGGGACAGCAGTCCAGGGAGCATCTATAGAAAAGAGTACAGTCAACATTTCGGGCAGTGAGCCTTCATTGGGACGGATTAGAAGATAGGCTACATTTCCTCATATTTTATATTGATCATATATCATTACAACATAGAAGGAGACCATCCAGCCCATTGGGTCCATGCTTGGTCACTGAGCAATCCTATCAATCTTATTTTCATATGTGTCCCTGTAACTCATTATCTCTCACATGTCCATTAACTCCAGCTAGATATTCTTATCATCCTTTTATACTAGGGACTAATCACAGTAACCAATTAAGCTCCAAACCATTATGTCTTTGAGAAGTAGAACAAAACCAGAGCATTGTGAAAAGCCCATGTGGTCATACGGAGAAAATGCAAACTTCACCCAAAATCAAGACTAAACCCCAGATGCTGGAGTTGTGAAGCACAATTACTTCCAGATGCTGCCCAATGCAAGGTATTGTATTGGTTTCCAAGCAGCATAGGAAGTTTAGATTGCAAATATACATGCAAGTGTCCTTTATTGCTCATGATGAAGGGCATGAGAATCAGGCATGGAAGTGTAAGGGAGAAAGCTGAAGCATTTATGCAAGATCATGAGCCTGATGTACCAAGTAGATGTGCTACTTAACCCCCTCCATTGGTTCCCAGAATTATTGATGCCAGTCTTCAGCCAATTTGATTATGTGACCAAGAAATGACTGAAGCTATTAGATATTGAAAAGGATATGGACTCCAGTAATAGTACTGATCATTCATGCTCCAGAACATGCAGCACTTTTGGCCAAGCTTTTCCACTACGGTTGCAACACTGGCATCTGCCCAACATTATTGTCCTGACTGGGAATATTACTCAGGTATTATCCTGTCCACAAGATCCTAGACAGATTCAACCCAGTCAATAACATTCTATAAGTCTACTCTCAATCATCAGCAAAGTCAAAGGGGCAAAGGTTCAAAGGTTCATTTTATTATTAGAGTATGTATGCAGAATATAACTCTGAAAGTTGGTTGAAGGAAAGGATAATACAGTAGATGGAACTGCCAAGTAGCACTCGGTTAGCTATAACCAGGTCAAAGAAACTCATTCTGAGTTCTGCCCATGTCACTCAGCTCCTGACCTCATTAGTCTTGGGTCCAAATATAGACAAAAGAGTCGAATCCGCAGGTGAAGTGAGAGCAACTGCCCTTGACATTCAAGTAGGTTATGAGCAAATATGGCATCATGGGGCCTTGGTAAAATGAAGCCATTGGGAAGCATGAAACATGGCAACGCTTTGCAGGCAGCTTACAAAACCTCTAAATACACTCCTTCTGAACTACTCTCACTGCAGGTACAGCACCTTTAAGCAGATGAAGGTATGTCAAAATGGCAGGGTGAAGGAGAAGGGGAGGAATCCAACCCAGACTAAAACGTCGAGGTGTAAAACTTGCTCTATCCTGCATCTTGTTAGTTAAAGCACAGTCACTGGAGATCAAGATAGATGACCTAATGGCAAGATTACTGTACCAGAGGGAAACGAGACACTACTACGTTCTCTGCTTCATGGAGAAATAGCTTACTATAGCCAAGCGAGAAATGTCAGTAAAACCCGTGGGCTTCTCTTTCCACTGGATGGACTGGAGTGATGATTCGAAGAGGGCAAAAGGAGGGAGTCTGTGTTTTATGTTGAACACTTCATGGTGCTCGGAGGTAGTGTTCTCGAACTCTTGTTTCCCCGACCTGGAACATCTAATAATTAAGTGCCAACAATTCTATGTACCAAGAGAGTTCTCCTCCATGGTCCTGCCTGCAGCTTACATAACTGACAAAGGTTGATGTTAAGCAAAAAGCACTTGAGGTACTGAGTGCCATGATCAGCAAACAAGAAACAGCCAACCTCAATGCCATTCAAATCAGTGTTAGAGACTTCAGTTAGGCTTGCTTGATGAAATCCATGCCCAATTATCATCAACATATTACCTGCAGTCAGGAGGTCCCAACACACTCAACCACTGTTAGGTCACAATTAGGAATGGCTATAGTTCTAGCCATCGCCCATATTTCGGGAAATCTGACCATCTGCATGCATACAGGCAGAGGCCAAAGAGCAAGACTCCAGAGATAGGGACAACAAAGGAGAGGTCACAGGAGGCAGAGGAGCCTACATAATCTCAGGACTGATGTTATGCCACGCGACAGTGAGGATAGGAATCTAATGAGGTGGCGGATAAATGTGTGGCTGAAGAATTAGAGCAAGGGGCAGGGATTTAGGTTTCTGGATAATTGTGACCTCTTCTGGGGCAGGTACGGCCTGTACAAAAGGGATGGGTTGCATTTGAATCCGAGGGGGACCAATATTCATGTGGGCGGGTTTATGAGAACTGCTGGGAGTGGTTTAAACTAATATAGCAGGAGGATGGGAACCAGTACAATAGAGCTGAGGATGAACCAGCAAGTTTACAAGTAGATGATGGGTGTAACATGAACATAAGGAAGGACAAACCAGTGATTGGCTACAAATGCAGACACAGCAAAGAGTTAAATTGTACCACAGAAGCAAAATTCAAAAGGGCAAAGAATGCAGGACTGAAGTTGTTGTATTTAAATATGCATAGCATTTAGAATAAGGCGGACAAACTCGTGGTGCAGTTAGAGATTGGTCGGTATGATGTTGTGAGTCATGGCTGAAAGAAGGCCATAGCTGGGAGCTTAACATCAAAGGACATACTTTGTATTGAAAGGACAGGCAGGAAAGCACAGGTGGTGGTGTGGCTCTGTTGGTAAGAGATGGAATTACATCTTTAGAAAGAGGTGACATAGGGTCAGAGAATGTTGAATCTTTGTGGGTTGAGTTAAGAAATTGCAAGGGTAAAAATACCATTATGGGAATCATATATAGGCCTCTAAATAGTAGCCAGGATGTGGGGCTGAGATTGCAAAGGGAGCTGGAAAAGGCATATAATAAGGGCAATGACACAATTGTAATGGGGGACTTCAATATGCAAGCGGATTGGGAAAATCAGGTTGGTGCCAGATTGTAAGAAAGGGAATTTGTTGAATGCCTACGAGATGGCTTTTTAGAGCAGTTTGTTCTTGAGCCTGCTCGGGAAAAGGCTATCTTAGATTGGATGTTGTGTAATAACACAGGTCTTATTAGGAAGCTTAATGTAAAAGAATCCTTAGGAGACAGTGATCATAATATAACTGAATTCATACTGCAATTTGAGAGGGAGAAGCATAAGTTACATATATCAATATCACGATGGAATAAAGGGAATTACAGAGGCATGAGAGAGGAGCTTGGTCAGGTGGATAGCAGAGGGTATTGGCGGGATGAAGGCAGAGTAGAGATAGCTGAAGTTTCTGGAATAGTTCACAAGGAGCAGGGTAGATGTGTCCCACGGAAGAAGTTCTCAAATGGCAGGGGTAGGCAATCGTGGCTGACTAGGGAAGTTAAGGACTGCATAAAAGCTAAGGAAAGGGCATGTAAGGTAGCAAAAGTGAGTGAGAGGTTTGATGGTCAGGAAGCTTTTAAAATCCAACAAAAGGCAACTAAAAGAGCTATAAGAAGGGAAAAGATGAAATATGAGGGCAAACTAGCCAATAACATAAAGCAGTATACCAAAAGATTTTTCAGTTATATAAATAGTAAAAGGAAGGTGAGAGTTGATATTGGATCACTGGAAAATGATGTCAGTGTGGTAGTAATGGGGGACAAAGAAATGGCAGATGAACTTAATGGGCACTTTGCATCAGACTTCACTGTGGAAGATACTAGCAGTTTGCCAGAGGTCCATGAGTATCAGGAAGCAGGAATGAGTGCCTTTGCTATTACAAAGGAAAAAAAGTTTTAGGCAAACTCAAAGGTTTTAAGGTGGATAAGTTACCTGGACCAGATGGACTACATCTCAGAGCTCTGAGAGAGGTTGCTGAAGAGATGACGGATGCATTGGTCATGATCTTTCAAGAATCACTTGATTCTGGTGTGGTCCTGGAGGACTGGAAGATTGTAAATGTCACTCTACTCTTTAAGAAGGGAGGACGGCAGAAGAAGGGAAATTATAGGCCATTTAGCCTAACCTCAGTGGTTGGGAAAGTGTTGGAGTCTGTGAGGCTGTAGAGTTCCAAATCCAGGTAAGTTTGCTGATGACACCTATGCTGTTGTCCGAATCAAAGATGGTGACAGATCAGCATAATAATAAAGGATGTGGTTTCAGGGTACTTGGAGACTAATGATAAAATAAGTCAGTCAGCATGGTTCCTGTGAAGAGAAATCTTGTCTGACAAATCTGTTAGAGTTCTTTGAGGAAGTAACAAGCAGGGTGGACAAATGAGAGGCAGTGGATGTCATTTACTTGGATTTTCAGAAGGCATTTGATAAGGAGCTCACGAGGCAGCTTAACAAGATAAAATCCTATGGTGTTACAGGAAAGATACTGGCATGGATAGAGGATTGGCTGACAGGCAGGAAAGAGTGAGTGGGAGTAAAAGGGGCCTTTTCTGGTTGGCTGCCAGCGATTGGTGGTGTTCCTCAAAGGTCAGTATTGGGACCACTACATTTCACATTGTTTGTCAGTGATTTGGATAATGGAATTGATGGCTTTGTGGCAAAGTTTGTGGATGATATGAGATAGGTGGAGGGGTAGGTAGTGCTGAGGAAGCAATGCGATTGCAGCAGGACTTAGACAAAGTGGAAGAATGGGCAAAAATGTAGCAGATGGGATATAGTATTAGGAAATGTATGATAATGCATTTTGGTAAAAGGTAGAATAGTGCAGACTATCATCTAGATGGGGAGAAGTTTCAAACATCAGATGTGCTTAGGGACTTAGGAATCCTCGTGCAAGACTCCCAGAAGGTTAATTTACAGGTTGAGCCTGTGGTAAAGAAGGCGGTTTTTGGATGACTTTGCCATAGTTGAATGCATCAGCAAGGGAGATGAGGCTGAGTACAGGGCTACGGTAGGACACTTTGTCACATGGTGTGAGCAGAATTATCTGCAGCTTAATGTGAAAAAGACTAAGGAGCTGGTGGTAGACCTGAGGAGAGCTAAGGTACCGGTGACCCCTGTTTCCATCCAGGGGGTCCGTGTGGACATGGTGGAGGATTACAAATACCTGGGGATATGAATTGACAATAAACTGGACTGGTCAAAGAACACTGAGGCTGTCTACAAGAAGGGTCAGAGCCATCTCTATTTCCTGAGGAGACTGAGGTCCTTTAACATCTGCCAGACAATGCTGAGGATGTTCTACGAGTCTGTGGTGGCCAGTGCTATCATGCTTGCTGTTGTGTGCTGGGGCAGCAGGCTGAGGGTGACAGACACCAACAGAATCAACAAACTCATTGGTAAGGCCAGTGATGTTGTGGGGATGGAACTGGACTCTCTCACGGTGGTGTCTGAAAAGAGGATGCTGTCTAAGTTGTATGCCATCTTGGTCAATGTCTCCCATCCACTACATAATGTACTGGGTGGGCACAGGAGTACATTCAGCCAGAGACTCATTCCACCGAGATGCAACACAGAGCGTCATAGGAAGTCATTCCTGCCTGTGGCCATCAAACTTTACAACTCCTCCCTTGGAGGGTCAGACATCCTGAGCCAATAGGCTGGTCCTGGACTTATTTCATAATTTACTGGCATAATTTACATATAACTATTTAACTAATTATGGTTCTATTACTATTTATTATTTATGGAGCAATTGTAACAAAAACAAATTTCCCCCAGGATTAATAAAGTATGACTATGACTATGACTATGACTATGACTATGACTAAATACAATGTTGGCATTTATTTCAAGAGGAATAGAATATCAAAGCAAGGAGATAATGCTGAGGCTTTATAAGACACCAGTCAGACCACACTTAAGAGTATTATCAACAGTTTTGGGCCCCATATCTCAGAAAGGATGTGTTGTCATTGGACACAGTCCAGGGGAGGTTGACAAGGATGATTTCCCCAAGGCAGAAGTTGATATCCTGATCGGTCAGGGCATCAAAGGATATGGCGAGAAGGCAGGTGTACAGGGTTGAGTGGGATCTGGGATCAGCCATGATGGAATGGTGGAGCAGACTTCATTGGATCAGCAAATTTGCTGATGATACAAAGATTGGCGGTATAGTAGACAGTGAGGAAGGTTTTCAGAGCCTGCAGAGGGACTTGGACCAGCTGGAAAAATGGGCTGAAAAATGGCAGATGGAGTTTAATACAGACAAGTGTGAGGTATTGCACTTTGGAAGGACAAACCAGGGTAGAACATACAAGGTAAATGGTAGGGCACTGAGGAGTGCAGTAGAACAGAGGGATCTGGGAATACAGATACAGAATTCCCTGAAAGTGGCGTCACAGGTAGACAGGGTCGTAAAGAGAGCTTTTGGTACATTGGCTTTTATAAATCAAAGTACTGAGTATAAGAGTTGGAATGTTATGGTGAGGTTGTATAAGGCATTGGAGTATTGTGTGCAGTTTTGGTCACCAAATTACAGGAAGGATATTAATAAGGTTGAAAGAGTGCAGAGAAGGTTTACAAGGATGTTGCTGGGACTTGAGAAACTGAGTTACAGAGAAAGGTTGAATAGATTAGGACTTAATTCCCTGAAGCGTAGAAGAATGAGGGGAGATTTGATAGAGGTATATAAAATTATGTTAGGTATAGATAGAGTAAATGCAAGCAGGCTTTTCCCACTGAGGCTAGGGGAGAAAAAAAACAGAGGACATGGGTTAAGGGTGAAGGGGGAAAAGTTTAAAGGGAACATGGGGGGGGGTCTTCTTCACACAGAGAGTGGTGGGAGTGTGGAATGAGCTGCCAGATGAAATGGTAAATGCGGGCTCACTTTTAACATTTAAGAAAAACTTGGACAGGTACATGGATGAGAGGTGTATGGAGGATATGGTCCAGGTGCAGGTCAGTGGGACTAGGCAGAAAAATGGTTCGGCACAGCCAAGAAGGGCCAAAAGGACTGTTTCTTTGCTGTAATGTTCTATGGTTCTATGGGCTGAATGGCCCTCTTCTGCTCTTATGTCTTATGTTCTAATGGTCTTATGACTCTAGGTTGACCTTCAATACCATCATCCTATCAAAACTAATTAATAAGTTCTGAGACGTAGGCCTCAATACTGCCTCATGCAACTGGATTCTTGATTTCCTTACTTGCAGGCCCCTGTTATTTTGAATTGGCAACAACATCTCCTCCATAATTACCATCATTACAGGTGCACCATAAAGCTGTACTGCTCTACTTGCTTTATACTTATGACTATGAGGCTAAGTAGAGTTCAAAATCCAGATAAGTTTGCTGATGACTCCAATGCTGTTGTCCAAATCAAAGGTGGTGACGGATCAGTGTATAGGAGGGAGAATGAAAATGAAAATGCCACAACAACAACAGCCTGCTGCGTTCACCAGCAACTTTGATGTGTGTTGCTTTCACTCAATGCCAGCAAAACCAAGGAGCTTATTATTGACTACAGGAGGAGGAAATTGAAGGTCCATGAGCCAGTCATCATCAGGGAATTAGAGTGGAGATGGTTAGTAACTTTAAATTCCTCGGTGTTATCATTTCAGAGGATTTGTCCTGGGTCCAGCACATAAGTGTCGTTATGAAGAAAGCACTGCAGTGCCTCTTCTTTCTTAGAAATTTGTGAAAATTTGGCATGTCATCTAAATGTTTGACAAATCTTTATAGATCTGTGGTGGAGAGTCTATTGACTGGTTGCACCACATCCTATTATGGAACCACCAATGCCTTTGAATGGAAAAGTCCATAAAAAGTAGTGGGTACAGCCCAGTCCATCACAGGTTAACCCATCCTCACCATTGAGCACATCTACATGGATTGCTGCGTAGAAAAGCGGCATCCATCATCAAGGACTCCTACCATCCGGACCATGCTCTCTTCTTGCTGCTGCCATCAGGATGGATGCACAGGAGCCTCAGGACCCACACCTTAAGGATCTGGAACAGTTATTACCCCTCAACCATCAGGCTCTTGAACTGGAGGGGATAACTTCACTCAACTTCACTCATTACAACACTGAACTGTTCTCACTTTCAAGGACTTTTAATCTCATGTTCCTGATACTTATTGCTTATTTATTTGTTTTTGTATTTGCATGGTTTGCTGTCTTTTATACAATGATTGTTTGTCCATTTCATCATGAATGGATTTTCATTGATTCAATTGTGTTTTTTGTATATAATGTGAATGCCTGCAAGAAATTGAATCTCAGGGTTGTATATGGTGACATATATGTATTTTGATCATACATTTACTTTAAACTTTGAACCATGGATGACTGAATCTTCAACAGCACTCGGGAAACTCAGCACTAGAGCACAAAGCAACCTACTTGATGGACACCCTTTCCACAGACACCTACTCACTCTATCACCAATGCATAGCAGCAGCAGTTCGCACCACCTACATGATGCACTACAGCAAGTGACCACTGCCAGTTAGAAGGACAAAGGCAGCAAAAACACAGGGACACCACGACCTGGAAGTTGCTCTCCAAGCCATTCACCATCCTGACTTGGATATATATTACTGTTCCTTCACTGTCATTGGGTAAAATTCATGGGATTTTCTCCCTAACAGTATTGCTGTTACACCCACACCTCAGGGACTGCAGTGGCTCACCACCATCTGTCATGGGCAAATGGAGATGTGCAATTAACTGTTAGCTCAGCCGGCCCAGTCCACCTCCGACTTATTTTTTATTTATTTAGAGATACAGTATGTCATGCCCTTCAAGCTGCACTGTTCAGTAATACCTGACTACCTTGACTTCACTCTAACATCATCACAGGACAACTTACAATCAACAATTAACCTATCCAGTACGTCTTTGGACTGTGGGAGGACACTGGAGGACCTGAAGAAAATCCACACATTCTACAGGAAGGACGTACAGTGATTCCTTACGGAAGCTGCCTACTGAACTTCGAATTCCGACCTACCGAGCTGGTATCCATTCTTACCATGGTTGGCAAAACTGTACTATAAAAATAAAGTGGATGATGTACAGGATTGGCCATAATCTTAATTAAAAATGGCCAAGGTTAAGAGCCGCTTGGGCTCTTTCACCTTGGTTGGCATGGCCTCTTTTCCATTTTGTATAGCTCTATGACTTTATGCTCCTCTTAGTAATGTTCCTATAGCACCACTCAGTAATGAGAGAATGCTGCATGCAAAATAAACATAATTAAGAAATTCAATCAAATCGCAAGTAAAACGTCCATATCAAGGAGGAGGTGGAGGAAACAGTCAACAGAATTTATATTTGAAATTTCTCCTCCCTTTGAAATAGTTAATGAAATGAAAGATTGAAAACAGCAGCAGCTAAATAGACCTCCAATGATTTTGTAACTAATATTTTGAACTGTGGCAATAGCCTGATATATCTGTGATTGAGTTAGAGCAATACCAGATCATTTTTGTTTAGATAACAAGAAAAAAAATGGTGTCATAGTTATTCAGGAGTTTAAATGGATGCATTTTGCATGCCATTAATTCAGAGATGGAGACAGCAACTGTAATATGATTAGACAACATAACCCCACACGGTATTTTTATTTTGAGCAATTCCAGGCAATTAGTGTGCTCACTGCTAAAGCATACATATTTTATTAATTGTTTCCATGCATCTATAACTTCCTTCAGATGTTAACACAACTGGAATTTCAGACACAAAAATACAGAGAGCTCTTTCAAAGTGATTTTGTAACGTTATATTGCACGTGTTGTGGTTTACATGATGATTAGGAATTACATGCTTCTGCCTGAATCACTTTGAAATATTTGCTTATACCATCTTTCCATTTTTTTCAATGTATCTTGTTTCTTAAGAGCTGTTTATGAAAGTTTCTATCTCTCAGTGTTTACTTTGGCAGGGTCAGTGTTGCTGTTCTCTCTGGTCTCAATGAAGCAAGCCCTACTTGCCTTTGCCCTAGCCTCTGTTTCCTGCAGCTCACATCTCCATTTACTCCAGTCACCTCAAGAAATCTTTGTGCCTACTCGCTCACTCCCTCTGCATTGTTAAGTTGTCTGAGTTGATTACAGAAGAACAATATAAATCCGAATATCCTGTAAGACCAGGAATGAGCAAACAGGTCCAAATCCACATCTCCTTGAAAGTGGCCATGCAAGTAGTTGGAGTGGTAAAGAAGGCAGGTGGCATGCTTGACTTCAGTGCTAGAGGCAGAATATGAAAGTCAAGAAATCATGTTGCAGTTGAAATAAACTTTGGTAAGGCTGCACTTGGAGTACTGTGTATTGTTCTTTTCACCACATTACAGGAAGGATCTGAAAGTTTTGCAGATGGTGCATGTGAAGTTTACCAAGATGCTGTCTGGACAAGAGGACATTAGTTATAAGGAGAGGTTGTTTTCTTTGGAGTGTCACAGCTTGAGGGGAGAGAGTTTTATAAAATTATGAAAGGCATAGACGGAGTACACAGCCAGAATCTATTTTCCAGGGTGAAAATGATGAATACTAGACAGCCTAGCTTTAAGATGAGAGCGGATACATTTAGAGGGGATATATTTTACACTGAGAAGTGGTAGTGGAAACAGATATGAAAGTGGTGGTCAAGAAACTTTTAGATGGGCACTTAAATATGCAGGGAATGGATGCATATGGATCACATACAGACAGAGTTTAATATAATTTGGCATCATGCTTGGCACATACATCGTGGGCTGAAGGACTTATTCCTGTGCTCTGTGTTCTGTTTTAGAATACTGGCACCTTCACTCTCTCCTCTCCAACCTTGCTCCATTTGCCCCGTTTTTTGGCTGCCTCCATATGTTATCCACTTGCCTCTGTCTCTCACCTCCAACCACCTTCTTCCCACCTAACTCCATCTGTTCATCCTCCTTCACTCCTCTTGTCCACCGATCACCCACAGGTACCTATCTCACCGCTCCCCCCTCCCTGCTATACTGTCTGTCTTCACTCTTGGTCCTGATACATGGTTCTAATGCAAAATATCGACAATCCCTTCCCCTACAGATGCTGCTCAACCTGCTGAATTCCTGCAGCAGATTATGTCTTGCTCGAGATTCCAGTGCCTTAAGTCACTTGTGTCTCCAGAGTAAAAAAGATAGCCTAGTTAGCAAACATGTGCAGGATTGTCTTGATAAAGGATCATAAACATCCCTCCGCATTTTGTTGATAAACTGGAATATCATCCATTTCCAGCATTTTCCAAATTTTCTGTAATTGGAACTTCTATTTTTGTCTATTTATTAAGGGCAGCTAATTTTTAGAAGGTGCACATTATAACATGTTCCTCATGGATCTAAAGCCATAAATCAGAACTGTTATTGACAATTTTGAGTTATGCCTTTAGACCCATGATAAACAGAGTTAAGGTATGCGTGAATTAATTTGACAGGGGAATGGGACCCAGAGAGACAGGGCTATTGGTTTACAAGCAGAGGCAGTTTGTAATGAGACTCTCAGGAAGGATAAGCAAAAGCAAAAGTGAAAACATTAATGGAATATTAGAGGGTAGGTAAACTTTTAAAAAACCAACAGAAGGCAACTAAAAAGCCATTAAAGGGGGAGAAGATGAAATATGAAGGTAAACTAGCTATAGCTAACAATATCAAAAGTTTTACAAGATATATTAAGAGTAAAAGAGAGGCAAGAGTAGATATTGGACCACTGGAAAATGGTGCTGGAGAGGGAGTAATGGAGAACAAGGAAATGACGTACATCTGCTCTCAGGATGAGGCTTTTCATTCTAGGATGAGGGAGATGTCTTCCTTTTTTAAAGAAAGGGGCTTCCCTTCCTCCACTATCAACTCTGCTCTTAAACGCATCTCCCCCATTTCACGTACATCTGCTCTCACTCCATCCTCCCGCCACCCCACTAGGAATAGGGTTCTCCTGGTCCTCACCAACCACCCCACCAGCCTCCGGGTCCAACATATTATTCTCCGTAACTTCCGCCACCTCCAGCGGGATCCCACCACTAAGCACATCTTTCCCTCCTCCCCTCTCTCTGCATTCCGCAGGGATCGCTCCCTACGCAACTCCCTTGTCCATTCGTCCCCCCCATCCCTCCCCACTGATCTCCCTCCTGGCACTTATCCGTGTAAGCGGAACAAGTGCTACACATGCCCTTACACTTCCTCCCTTACCACCATTCAGGGCCCCAAACAGTCCTTCCAGGTGAGGCAACACTTCACCTGTGAGTCGGCTGGGGTGATATACTGCGTCCGGTGCTCCCGATGTGGCCTTTTATATATTGGCGAGACCCGACACAGACTGGGAGACCGCTTTGCTGAACATCTACGCTCTGTCCGCCAGAGAAAGCAGGATCTCCCAGTGGCCACACATTTTAATTCCACATCCCATTCCCATTCTGACATGTCTATCCACGGCCTCCTCTACTGTAAAGATGAAGCCACAATCAGGTTGGAGGAACAACACCTTATATTCCGTCTGGGTAGCCTCCAACCTGATGGCATGAACATCGACTTCTCTAACTTCCGCTAATGCCCCACCTCCCCCTCGTACCCCATTTGTTACTTATTTTTATACACACATTCTTTCTCTCACTCTCCTTTTTCTCCCTCTGTCCCTCTGAATATACCCCTTGCCCATCCTCTGGGTCCCCCCCCCACCTCCTTGTCTTTCTTCCCGGACCTCCAGTCCCATGATCCTCTCGTATCCCTTTTGCCTATCACCTGTCCAGCTCTTGGCTCCATCCCTCCCCCTCCTGTCTTCTCCTATCATTTTGGATCTCCCCCTCCCCCTCCAACTTTCAAATCCCTTACTCACTCTTCCTTCAGTTAGTCCTGACCAAGGGTCTCGGCCTGAAGCGTCAACTGCACCTCTTCCTAGAGATGCTGCCTGGCCTGCTGCGTTCACCAGCAACTTTTATGTGCGTTGCTTGAATTTCCAGCATCTGCAGAATTCCTGTTGTTTGAAGCTAACATTGGAGAGGGTTCATAGGAGGTACACAATAATGATTCCAGGAATGAAAGGCTTTACGTGTGAGGAGTGATTGATGGTTCTAGGCCTTTACTCACTGGAATTTAGAAGAATGAAGGGGAACGTCATTGAAATCTATTGAATGTTGAAAGGTTTAGATAGAGTGGATGTGTAGAGCATGCTTTTTTTATGTTTGGGGAGTCTAGAACCAGAGGGCACAGCTTCAGAATAGAGGAACATCCATTTAGAATGGAGATGAGGAGGAATTTTTTTAGCCAGGTGGTAAATCTGTGGAATTCATTGCACAGGTGGCTGCGGAGGACAGGTCATTGGATGTATTTACGGTTGAGGTTGATAGGTTCTTGATTAGTCAGGGCATGAAAGTTTACGGGGACAAAGTAGGAGAATGGAGTTAAGAGGGAAATGGATCAGCAATGAGAAAATGGCGAAGCAGATTCGAAGGGCCGAATGGTCGAATCCCTTTCCTATGTTTTATGGTCTTAATCATCCATACCTGTGAGCTCTTCCATTAAGCAATATAGACAGGCCTCATGAAAGGCTATTAACCTGAAATGTTAACTTTGTTTTACTCTTTCTAAAAGATGCTGTCAAACTTGTTAAACTTTTCTGAGGTCTTACTTTAAGTGGGGAAAGGAAATAATTCGACCAAAACTACTAAACTGAGAGAATAAGTATGATGACTGGGAGACTACTTCAACTTTTTTTTTTGTGGCGTGTTATAAGGAAGTGAAGACCTTAGATGAGCCTCAGAGAAGGCCTCATACAAAGTTGTTTGTATGGTTGGTGTAGAGGAAGAAACTGGGAGACTGTAGAATGGTATCAATGGACTGATAAGGAATGCATTGAAAGAAGAGAGTTAAAAGGATGTGGACAATCAGACAAGGATAAAAATGGTAGGATATTTAGGAGAATAGAGAAATATATGAATGTATGTCCACACACTCCAGAAGGTGGCATGACTTGATAAATGACCTAATCAAGAATGGAGTTCTTTTTTAAAATCTGGATAATAGCTACCTCGAACACTGCACAAAGTCCTGGTCACCATATTACAGACTGTATGTGAAAGTATTGGAGACAGCTTGGAGGACATTTGGGAAGGTTCAATAATTGATTTACTATTAAAGCATCTTCCATATCCTGAGTAATTTCAAAAGCACTTTCAGCCATTGAATTACTTTGAAGAGAAGTCTTCATTAATCTGTATGAACCTAAAACAATGAATTTGATCAGAACAGTATAATCAAACAAGAAATGAGATAACTTATCAGTTATTGGGGAATATTTCAACTTCTACTGGTGGTGGAAAATATGCTGTGAGTGGCTTTAAACTATACATCCTGCCTGTTCTTTACTTTCCACAGAAGTTAATAGAAACACAGATCAGGATAGAGGAATAATTGGCAGCTAATCCAACATCGGTTCATACTCCAATTTGCAACATTTAAAATTACTCCTGGCTTGGAACCATAGGCAGAATATTGCATTCTTCCTTACTGAACAGCATCATGGAATTTTTTTATATCCATCCAAACAGTGTCTGATTTTGATAATTCGTAATTGGTTTTATTATTGTCAGATTCAGTAAAAAGCTTTCATTTTGCATAGCATCCAATAGATCATTCCATACATAAGTACATCAAGGTAATATAAAGGGAAGAAAAAAGAATGCAGTATTGCATGTTACAGTTAATGAGAAAGTGCAAAGCAGGTGAATGAATAAATTGCAAGGGCCACAACAAGATAAACTGAGAAGTTAAGAGCTTTTCCTTATCAAGAGTCTTATAACAGAATCGGAGCTGTCTTTGAGCCTGTTGTCAAGTATTCTGCCCAATATGGGAGGGGGAGAGAGAATTATTGGGAGTTGTTCTTTGATTATGTTAGCTGCTTTCCAGATGCAGCAAGAAGTGTAAATAGAGATCATGAAGGGAATGCTGGTTTTCATGATGGGCTGGGCTGTGTCCACAACTCTGTAATTTCTTGTGGTGTTGGGCAGAGAAGCTACCACAGCATGCTGTGACGCATCCAGGGAAAATTGATTTCTATCTGTAAAATTTGGTGAGGGTCATTGAAGACATGCCGAGTTATATCTGATTCAACTTATGCTCCATTTTGCTGGAGTGCTTGGCTTGATCGTTTACTTAAGGTTTGCAATGACGATTCAAGGTATAAATTTCATTACTTACAAATAGAATTAGAACTAATGAGCTATTCCAACAAAGATGTTGATTCAGGTTGTCTAATTCTAGCATCAAGCCAATTAATCTAATACCAATCTAAGGTGAGGAGTAAACCTGGGTGTCTGGTATGGCATGCAGTGGCTGTTCTCTCTGAACCATTGTACCATCTCTCTCCACTGTTGTTGCTTGACTTGCTGTGTTTTTCCAATGCTTCTCTTTGTTTTCATTTCAGATTTCCAAAATTAATCTATACTTTTCATAAGAACGTAGTGTGCCTACTAATCATGTCCACAGGGTGGCAGTGGAACAATCAATTCCACAGAGAGCTAAAGTTTTTCAGTGTTTTTGAGGTACCAAAACCATAGCCAACAGTCAAATGAAGTCTTAAGCATTACTTTGTGCACTCAGTGAAGAAGATGAAAATTTCACCAAACTAATGGTTTTCTTAATAATGCTAGAATTCAGTGTTTGATTCTTGTGTTCAATTGGTAGGGTACTGGTTGCCTTTTTACTCAACTCCTGATGTTTAGTTGCAATGTCATATCTTTGCAAGTTATAGAGTTATAGATATATACAGCACAGAAAGAGACTCTTCAGCTGATCATGTCCATTCCAACCATCAAGTACCCACAAATGCCAACATAATTTATTACCTTTGTCCAGAGTCTTCAAAGCTTTGCAAATTCAAGTACCTGTCCAGACAATTCTGAAACCTTCCATGAATACGGGCCCCCATCACCGACACAAGCAGTGTGTTGCAGATTCCAACTATCCATCGGGTGAAAAAGCTCTTTCTCAGATCCCTTCTAAATCTATCCCTTGCCTCAAATCTATGCCTTCTGGCTATAGACACCACTGCTATTGAGAAAAAGTTTCAACATTCTATTGTCGATCCCATCAATGCTCCATATAATTTTGCCTACAACTATACCAATCCAGCGGGTACATACCCCACTCATGCGTTCCTCAAAGGGTTCAATGATATATACAAGTTCAATGTGAGTATCTTGATGAAGAGTCTCAGCCTGAAACATTGATGGTTTATTTCCACTGGTGTTGCCAAACATGCTGAGTTCTTCCAGTATTTTGTGTGTTTTGCTAAATGTGTTCATCATCCTGCCAGATAGCACTGCATAATGCTTTCTCACCCAATGCCCAATGTTTTGAGAGATCCACAAGTTAATTAGCCTAATCCTTTCATCTAGATCACTCATAAATGAATGGATTAGGCTAATTAACAGAACATAATTAATCATTCTCAACCATCTATTCAAAAACATCAGTAATATAAATCACTGCTGACTCCAGGCCACATAATTCAGTGATAAACGCTGCATATTTGGCAACTTCAGCATATTTATTATATCCGTTCTGCTCATAGTTCTGTATGAGTTCAGTAAACAAAAATTGTTAGCAGTTAACAGTTTAGTGGAAAGGGTGCAAAAAAGAATTACGAGAATGTACTGGTCCTCCCCTTAAAATTGAAATTTTAAGGAGAGGCTGGATAGGCTAGGACTTTTATCCCTGGAGTATAATATATGGCCTTTACAGAGATTTATAAAATCATGACAGGCAGAGGAATGACTGAATGGCCACAACCTTTGTCTGGGGTAAAGGACAGAGTTGGTTAGTATATGGAACGAGCTGCCAGAGGAAGTGGTAGAGGTAGGTACAATAGTGGTAGATATAATAACTATGTAGTATCCAAGATATTTTCAAGGAGTGGTGGCTTAGGAAGGCGGCGTCCATCATTAAGGATCCCCACCGCCCAAGACGTGCCCTCTTCACACTGTTATGTTACCATCAGATAGGAGGTACAGAAGCCTGAAGGCACACACTCAGCGATGCAGGAACAGCTTCTTCCCCTCTGCCATCCGATTTTTAAACGGACATTGAATCCATGAATGCTACCTCACTAATTTTTAATGTCTTCTTTTGTACTACTTATTTTAACTTAACAATTTAATAGACATATATATACAAAGCTTTTACTTTACTTTATTGTCGCCAAACAATTGATACTACAGCGTACAATCATCACAGCGATATTTGATTCTGCGCTTCCTGCTCCCTGGATTACAAATCGATATTATTAAACATTTAAATTATAAATCATAAATAGAAAATAGAAAAGGGAAAGTAAGGTAGTGCAAAAAAAAACCGAGAGGCAGGTCCAGATATTTGGAGGGTACGGCCCAGATCCAGGTCAGGATCCGTTTGGCAGTCTTATCACAGTTGGAAAGAAGCTGTTCCCAAATCTGGCCGTATGAGTCTTCAAGCTCCTGAGCCTTCTCCCTGAGGGAAGAGGGATGAAAAGTGTGTTGGCTAGGTGGGTCGTGTCCTTGATTATCCTGGCAGCACAGCTCCAACAGCGTGCGGTGTAAAGTGAGTCCAAGGACGGAAGATTGGTTTGTGTCATGTGCTGGGCTGTGTTCACGATCTTCTGCAGCTTCTTCAGGTCTTGGACAGGACAACTTCCATACCAGGTTGTGATGCACCCTAGAAGAATGCTTTCTATGGTGCATCTATAAAAATTAGTGAGGGTTTTAGGCGACAGGCCAAATTTCTTTAGTTTTCTCAGGAAGTAAAGGCGCTGGTGGGCCTTCTTGGTGGTGGACTCTGCTTGGTTGGACCAAGTCAGGTCATTTGTGATAGTGACCCCGAGAAACTTAAAGCTTTTGACCTGTTCCACTTGCGCACCACCGATGTAAATTGGGTCATGCGGTCCGCTACTTCTTCTGAAGTCAACAACCAATTCCTTCCTCTTGCTGACGTTGAGGGATAGGTTGTTGTCTTCGCACCATGCCACCAGGTTCTTAATTTCCACTCTGTACTCAAATCATTATTATCCGAGATATGGCCTACAATTGTTGTGTCATCAGTAAACTTATATATTGAGTTCGATGGAAACTTGGCTACACAATCATGGGTATATAATGAGTACAGCAGGGGGCAGAGTACACAGCCTTGTGGGGCACCGGTGCTCAGAGTGATTGTAGAGGAGAGCTTGTCCCCTATTTTTACAGCCTGGGTCCTGTCTGTGAGGAAGTTGAAGATCCAGCTGCAGATCTGAGTGCTAAGGCCCAGGTTCTGGAGCTTAGAATCTGTTTGTTTGGAATGATGGTATTAAAGGCAGAACTGTAGTCAATGAAAAGGAGCCTTACATATGAGTCTTTATTCTCCAGGTGTTCTAAGGAGGAATGTAGGGCCAGAGAGATGGCATCTGCCGTTGACCTGTTGCTCCAGTAGGTGAATTGCAAAGTGTCAAGGCTGTCGTTGATGTACGTCATAACCAATCGCTCGAAGCACTTCACAGCACTTGATGTCAGAGCCACAGGTCGATCGTCATTCAGGCATGCCACCTTACTCTTCTTTGGCACCAAGATTATTGTTGCCTTCTTAAAACATGAGGGGATCTTAGATTGAAGCAAGGAGCAATTGAAGATGTCAGCAAACACTCCAGCTAGCTCGCTTGCACAAGCCCGGAGAACCCATCCCGGGACGCCATCTGGGCCCGTCGTCTTCCTTGGATTTATCTTCAGGAAGGCCCTTCTAACATTCTCCTCGGTGACGATGAATCTCAATACCACCAGGTCCGGTTCATCCAGAGGGAACGGGACGCTCCTCTTCTGTTCGAATCTTGCGTAGAATACATTAAGTTCATCAGGAAGAGAAGCGTCACAGTTATTGATATTCCCAGCCTTTTCTTTGTGCCCAGTGATCTCATTTATAGTCTACCGGCATCCCTCTAGTTCACCTGGGCTTCCAACTTGGCTCGATATTGCCTCCTGGTGCCTTTAATGGCTTTCCGGAGTTCACGCCTGGATTCCATGTAGCGACTGGTATCCTTGGACCTAAAAGCCGCAGCTCTAGCCTTTAAAAGGGACTTGACCTCATAATTCATCCAAGGTTTCCGGTTAGGGAATACCCAGATCGTCTTGCGAGACACACAGTCCTCCGTGCATTTCCAAATAAAGTCTGTGACAGCTGAGGCATACTCATCGAGGTTAGCTGCTGAGTCCTTGAATATTAACCAGTCCACCGATTCAAAGCAGTCACGGAGGACCTCATCCCTTTCCTCCATCCAACGCGACACCACTTTTGACACCATGACGTCCTGCTTCAGTTTCTGTTTGTAAGCCAGGAGGAGGAGTACGGCCTGATGGTCTGATTTTCCGAAGTGAGGTTGTGGGACGGAATGGTAGGCATCCTTGACGGCTGTGTAGCAGTGGTCAAGTACATTCTGGCCTCTAGTAGGGCAGGAGACATGTTGGTATAACTTTGGCAGCGCCTTTCTGAGGTTAGCCTGGTTGACGTCCCTGGCTGTAATGAACAAAGCCTCCGGATACCTGGTCTCAAGTTCACTGATGTTGGCATACAGTATGTTCAGAGCACACTCCATGTCCGCCTGGGGGGAATGTAGACCGCTGTTAGTATGACCGAGGTGAATTCCTGTGGCAGATAGTGGGGACAACACTTCACCGACAGGTGTTCTAGGTCTGGGCTGCAGGAGCTTGTCAGTGCCACTGTGTCCGAGCACCACGCAGTGTTGATCAGTAGGCAGACACCACCTCCCCTCCGCTTGCCTGAGGACCCCATGCGGTACATCTGATGGATTGAAAATTTCTCCCGTCGGATGGCACAGTCGGGGTGGCAGGGGAGAGCCAGGTCTCGGTGAAACAGAGTACACAGCAGTTCTGCATCTCCCTGCAGTAGGTGACTATCATTAAATACATAATGTAATTCAGTTTTTTTCATTATACTGGTGCCATAAAATTAGCAAATTTGACAACATATGCTGGTGAGACTAAATTTGTTTCTGATTCTGACTTAAAAGACACTTGGACAGGAACATGGATAGGACACGTTTAGAGGAACATGTTCTAAATGGAGGCAAATGGGACAAACTCTGATGGATAACTTGATAAGCTGGTGTAAGAGGGTTTTGACTTTTATGTTACTGCGGAGGCTAATTAAAATGGCGTCTTTGTTATGTTAATCTGGGGAATGCGGCTTTGTTGTGTTAAACGCTGAGAAAGTTTGCGCTAGCAGCTTGTTTTTGCTTTAGAATGTGATAAGAGAGTGCAATTAACCAATTGGGATAGTTGTTATGGTTTTGGTGTATTTGAAGATACTATATGCGCGGGGTTTTGGGGGAGAAGGCGGGAGAGCGAGACAGAGGATGGACGAGGTGCTGTCAGTCCGCTAACGGGGTCGGATCCCGAGCGGGACATTCGGCGAGGAGATGGAGACGGACTTGTGTGGAGTGTCTGGTTGACCACCGTTGTTGGTCCCAGGCGGCCGGTCGAGGTGGTCCGAGGGGGTCGCAGGGTGAAGAAGAAGGTCCTTGAGCTCCAATGGTTTTTGTGCACGAAGAGATTGAACTTTGATAAGTGTGGCGCCTTTTATTTTCCTTTTATATTTTATTCTCTTTTAATTATATAGTTCCAGTAATATCTATAAACTGTATATCATTTAATTGCATCTGGTGTATTGTCTGTTATTTGGGCGGGGTGGGGTACCTCACACAGCATCCACACAAACAAATTACCCAGTTTGCCGGGGCCGAGGCTGTTTCCCTAGACGACAGCGAGCCGAGCGACCCTGAGGGTGGACCGGGAGGGGGGGATAACATTGGGCCAAAGGACATGTTTTCCATGCTGTATAGCTCTATGACCCTGACGTATACATTTAAATCAAATGGGCAAAATAATAACTGGCTCTTATCTAATCCGGTTCATTAGTTTTGTTGCCAGAGAGATGACGTTTTGAGATTGAAACTCAAAACATTACAGATTATGGAAATCCACTGAAAACATGTAGCATTCGTAAAAAGCAAGAATGTTGGAAAGACTCAGCAGTTCAAGCAATATCACTGAGGAGATAAACAAGAACTAATATTACTGGTCAATGATTTTTCAGCAGAAATCTAGCACTCAATATTTTAATTCCGATGTCCAGCGTCTATAGTTTTTTTGCTTTTCAATCCAATAAATTTAATTGATTGTAGAAAAAAACATTTAATAGGATCAGATATAAGCCAAATGCATTTGTAAATCTTTTGTCAGTTTTATTTAAAAGTCTGACAAGCTAACAAACTGAGCTTATTAAACTCATCCAGAAATTGAGCTTCAAGGATACAATCAATATTATAAGGCTGCCAAATGTAGTGTTATGCAATGTGACAAAGGCTACCTAAGTTATGGCAGTGAATTACGTGGCTTCATGTCAGCAGTGAGTTATCCTGCACACTCCACTGTCTCAAGTTATTTAATCTGTACTTTACACAAAGTAAAAGGGATTTAGTGTATCAGAAAGAGAAGTAACACCATTTTTACTAGAATGATGAGTTGACCAGATTGTGGACATCACAGACTTGTCAGAATGCTGACCCAAAGGCCTTCAGATAAGTGGTAAAGTACTCTGAGCTGAAAATGTAGGCACACCAGAATGGGGTACATATTTCGCTTGATTTATTAATGCCACTGGACAACAGTAAATTCTATTTATATAGAACCTATAACTAAGAACACAAGAAAGCGGCCAGTGAGTGAGTGGGCCAGTGACGGAGTGGAGCTTTGAGGCTTTGACTCGAGAGGCTTCGACGAGAAGAGGCGGAGGACAAGCTTGCTCGCAGTTAGTCTTTACAATGCCTCCTGAGACGGTGATGTGCCTATCATGTGAGATGTGGCAGTCTTGGGGGAACGCCCCTCTGCCGCAGAGTCATATCTGCCAGAAGTGCATACGGCTGGGCAATCTGGAAGACCGTGTAAGGAATCTGGAGCAGCAGCTGGATGACCTTCGACTCATAAGGGAGAATGCGGCAGTCATAGATGAGAGCTACAGGGAAGTAGTCTCACCTAGGCTGTCGGAAGCAGGTCGTTGGGTGACAGTCAGAGGGGAGAAAGCAAAGGTGAGCAGACAGGTGGTGCAGAGCACCCCTGTAGCTATTCCCCTAAATAATAAGTTTACCGTCCTGGATACTGTTGGCGGGGACGAGCAACCAGGTGTGAGCCACGGTGGCAGGGCCTCCGGCACTGAGTCTGACCCGGTGGTGCAGAAGCGTGGGACGGAGAAGAGGAGAACTGTTGTCACTGGAGACTCTATAGTTAGGGGAGCAGAAGGAGATTTTGTGGACATGAGAAGGACACCCGCATGGTTTGTTGCCTCCCAGGTGCCAGGGTCCGGGACGTCTCTGACCGGGTGCATGACATCCTGGTACGAGAGGGAAAGCAACCAGAAGTCGTGATAAATGTTGGGACCAATGACATAGGCAGGAAGAGGGATGAGGTCCTGAAGTGTGAGCTTAGGTAACTAGGCAGAAGGCTGAAGAACAGGACCTCAAGGGTGGCGTTCTCAGGATTGCCGCCAGTGCTACGTGACAGCGATGGTAAGAATTGGAGGAGATGGCAGTTGAATGTGTGGCTGAGGAGTTGGTGCAGGGAGCAGGGTTTTAGATTTTTGGATCATTGGTATCTCTTCTGGAGAAGGTGGGACCTGTACAGATTGGATGGGTTGCACCTGAACTCGAGGGGGAGCAATAACCTTGCAGGTAGGTTCGCTGGCATGGTTTGGGAGGGTTTAAACTAATTTGCGAGGAGGATGGGACCCGGAGCGATAGAGCAGTAAAAGAAGTGCATGGAGTAAAGCCAGATCTAACATACAGAGAGGCTTTGAGGAAAGAGAAGTAGAATAAATGGTGTAAAGACAGTAAGGTAGAAGGGCTGAAGTGTGTGTACCTCAATGCAAGAAGCATCAGGAACAAGGGTGATGAACTGAGAGCTTGGATACATACATGGAATTATGACGTAGTGGCCATTACAGAGACTTGGCTGGCACCAGGGCAGGAATGGATTCTCAATATTCCTGGATTTCAGTGCTTTAAAAGGGATAGAGAGGGTGGAAAAAGGGGAGGGGGGGTGGCATTACTGGTCAGGGATACTATTACAGCTACAGAAAGGGTGGGTAATGTAGCAGAATCCTCTTTTGAGTCAGTATGGGTGGAAGTCAGGAACAGGAAGGGAGCAGTTACTCTATTGGGAGTATTCTATAAGCCCCCTGGTAGCAGCAGAGATACTGAGCAGATTGGAAGGCAGATTTTGGAAAGGTGCAAAAATAACAGGGTTGTTATCATGGGTGACTTTAACTTCCCTAATATTGATTGGCACCTGATTAGTTCCAATGGTTTAGACGGGGCAGAGTTCGTTAAGTGTGTCCAGGACGAATTCCTGTCACAGTATGTGGACAGGCCGACCAGGGGGAATGCCATACTAGATCTAGTACTAGGTAATGAACCGGGTCAGGTCACAGATCTCTCAGTGGGTGAGCATCTGGGAGACAGTGACCACCGCTCCCTGGCCTTTAGCATTATCATGGAAAAGGATAGAATCAGAGAGGACAGAAAAATTTTTAATTGGGGAAGGGCAAACTATGAGGCTATAAGGCCAGAACTTGCGGGTATGAATTGGGATGATGTTTTTGCAGGGAAATGTACTATGGACATGTGGTCGATGTTCGGAGATCTCTTGCAGGATGTTAGGGATAAATTTGTCCCGGTGAGGAAGATAAAGAATGGTAGGGTCAAGGAACCATGGGTGACAAGTGAGGTGGAAAATCTAGTCAGGTGGAAGAAGGCAGCATACATGAGGTTTAGGAAGCAAGGATCAGATGGGTCTATTGAGGAATATAGGGAAGCAAGAAAGGAGCTGAAGAAGGGGCTGAGAAGAGCAAGAAGGGGGCATGAGAAGGCCTTGGCGAGTAGGGTAAAGGAAAACCCAAAGGCATTCTTTAATTATGTGAAGAAAAAAAGGAAGACAGGAGTGAAGGCAGGACCAATTAGAGATAAAGGTGGGAAGATGTGCCTGGAGGTGGTGGAAGCGAGCGAGGTCCTCAATGAATACTTCTCTTCAGTATTCACCAATGAGAAGGAACTTGATGATGGTGAGGACAATATGAGTGAGGTTGATGTTCTGGAGCATGTTGATATTAAGGGAGAGGAGATGTTGGAGTTGTTAAAATACATTAGAACGGGTAAGTCCCTGGGGCCTGACGGAATATTGCCCAGGTTGCTCCACGAGGCGAGAGAAGAGATTGCTGAGCCTCTGGCTAGGATCTTTATGTCCTCGTTGTCCACGGGAATGGTACCGGAGAATTGGAGGAAGGCGAATATTGTCCCCTTGTTCAAAAAAGGTAGTAGAGATAGTCCGGGTAAGTATAGGCCAGCAAGCCTTACGTCTGTGGTGGGAAAGCTGTTGGAAAAGATTCTTAGAGATAGGATCTCTGGGCATTTAGAGAATCATGGTTTGATCAGGGACAGTCAGCATGGCTTTGTGAAGGGCAGATCGTGTCTAACAAGCCCGATAGAGTTCTTTGAGGAGGTGACCAGGCATATAGATGAGGGTATTGCAGTGGATGTGATCTATATGGATTTTAGTAAGGCATTTGACAAGGTTCGACAGGGTAGGCTTATTCAGAAAGTCAGAAGGCATGGGATCCAGGGAAGTTTGGCCAGGTGGATTCAGAATCGGCTTGTCTGCAGAAAGCAGAGGGTCGTGGTGGAGAGAGTACATTCAGATTGGAGGATTGTGACTAGTGGTGTCCCACAAGGATCTGTTCTGGGACCTCTACTTTTCGTGATTTTTATTAACGACCTGGATGTGGGGGTAGAAGGGTGGGTTGGCAAGTTTGCAGACGACAAAAAGGTTGGTGGTGTTGTAGATAGTGCAGAGGATTGTCAAAGATTGCAGAGAGACATTGATAGGATGCAGAAGTGGGCTGAGAAGTGGCAGATGGAGTTCAACCCGGAGAAGTGTGAGGTGGTACACTTTGGAAGGACAAACTCCAAGGCAGAGTATAAAGTAAATGGCAGGATACTTGGTAGTGTGGTGGAGCAGAGGGATCTGGGGATACATGTCTACAGATCCCTGGAAGTTTCCTCACAGGTGGATTGGGTAGTTAAGAAAGATTATGGGGTGTTAGCATTCATAAGTCGAGGGATAGTGCTTAAGAGTCGTGATGTAATGATGCAGCTCTATAAAACTCTGGTTAGGCCACACTTGGTGTACTGTGTCCAGTTCTGGTCGCCTCACTACGGGAAGGATGTGGAAGCATTGGAAAGGGTACAGAGGAGATTTACCAGGATGCTGCCTGGTTTAGAGAGTATGCATTATGATCAGAGATTAAGGGAGCTAGGGCTTTACTCTTTGGAGAGAAGGAGGATGAGAGAAGACATGATAGAGGCGTACAAGATAATAAGAGGAATAGATTGAGTGGATAGCCAGTGCCTCTTCCCCAGGGCACCACTGCTCAATACAAGAAGACATGGCTTTAAGGTAAGGGGTGGGAAGTTCAAGGGGGATATTAGAGGAAGGTTTTTTACTCAGAGAGTGGTTGGTGCGTGGAATGCACTGCTTGAGTTAGTGGTGGAGGCAGATACACTAGTGAAGTTTAAGAGACTACTAGACAGGTATGTGGAGGAATTTAAGGTGGGGGCTTATATGGGAGGCAGGGTTTGAGGGTCGGCACAACATTGTGAGCTGAAAGGCCTGTACTGTTCTGTACTATTCTATGTTCTATTAAAATAGGTGCAGAAGTAGGCTCCAAGACACCTCAAGACTGTTTTGTTATTCAATGGCATCATGGCTGAGCTACGTTGACTCAACTGTCTTTCTGTGCCAGTTCCCCCAATCCTTAATTCTTAAATGTTTCAAATAATTATCCATCTCCATCTCATATATTCTCTACCTTTTGGGGTAGAGAATTCCCAACATTGACTATCCTCTGAGTGAAGAAATTTCTAAGCACCTGTTTTAAATGACTATCCACTTATCTTGTAGCTCTGTCCCCTTGTCATAATTTTATGCCAAGTCAAATAAGGAGTAATTATCAAAAACCGTGAATAGTTGAAGCACCTAGTAGGTCAGACAGCATCAATAGGGAGATGCTTTGGGTTAAGGAACCTTCAGAGATGGAAAGATGAGAACAAGAGTGCTTTATGTTACAGAGGGGAAGGAATAGAGAAGAAGTGTTTGTGATAGATCAGAGTAGTTAAATTAGTTCAAGTCTAATTGTCATTCAACGCATACATGAATGCCCATGAATATAGCCAAACAAGACAGCGTTACTCTGGGGCCAAGGAACAAAGCTTATCGATTAAAGTATCAATTTATTAATTACATTGATAAAGATATCAATATAACAACAACATTAAATCAGCAGTTCATACAAAAAGAGAATGGAAACAATTGTAACAGAGAGGTAGAGTCATATCTGGTGGATGGAAAATAAACAGTGGGTACCTGAAATTGTTATACTCATTGCTAAGCCACAGCTGGAAAATGAAGGCCTATTATTTGAGCTTGTTCTTGGTAAAACAATGCAATTGTTGACAATAGAGATCCATGATAGAGTTGAATTGAGAATTAAAAATGATCAGCGACCAGAATCTCAGAGTCATCCTTGTTGACAGAGCAGAAATGTTTTGCAAAGTGCTGACACAATCTTTCTAAAAGCTCTAGGGGGTCTGAGCTTGATCCTGACCTTTGGTGCTACTTGTGCAGAATTTGCACATTCACCCTGTCACCACATCGATTTCTCCAGGAAATCTGGCTTCCTTCCATTTTCCAAAATTGAAAGAATCGATAGGTTAGTTGGCCATTCTAAATCGCCCTTAGTGTATAGAGTGGCAGAATCTGTGGGGAGTTGATGGGAATGTGGGCAAGAATACAATAGGTTAAGGTGGGATGAGTATGAAAATAGGTGGTTCATGGTTGGTACAGACATGGTGGGCCAAAGGGCCTGTTTCTATGCTATATCTCACTGTGATGCAGTCAACTCAACGTGAAGTCCAACAACATGGATGGTCTTAGATAGTTTCTGGAGAGAGGGATAGGGTAATTGGTGATTGAACAGAGTTTGCAGTAGGTACTTCAGTCTTGTCAAACCACCCTATCAATGAAGCTGGCAAAAAGATAGATGTACACACAACACCCATAAGAGAAAGGTCTCCTACCAACTTCTCACCAGTGCACCACATTGCCTTGGTGAGACTCTGGAAAATAGATTAATTTCTCTATCTTAGAGTCTATCTCTCAATGGTGAAATCCAGTGTCATCGTTAATACACCAGCACAGCCTTTAGTTGATCATGGAAAAAGGATGTTTGAAGATCAACCTCTCAGACCTGGCACAAAGCTCATGGTCTTTTTGACTTAATCCACCTCTAGCGGACATCTCTAGGCACTGGACAGGTACCATCACTGCTCTCTCTAAAGAATCTTTAAAATTCAAAGTTCAAAGTAAATTTTATCATGTAAGTGCATATACTGTATGTCACCATATACAACCCTGAGATATATTTTCCTGTGGGCATACTCTGTAGAATAGAAACCACAACAGGATCAATTAGAGTGCAGAAGGTAACAAACTGTGCAAATGTAACTATAAGTAAATAGTAATAAATAATGGGAACATGAGATAACAAGATAAAAAGTCCTTAAAGTGAGATCATTGGTTGTGGGAACATCTGAATGGATAGGCAAGTGAATGAGGTTAACCCCTCTGTTTAAGAGCTTGATTGTTGAGGGGTAGTAACTGTTCTTGGACCTGGTGGTGCAAGTCCTGAGGCTCTTGTACCTTTTACCTGATGGCAGCAGTGAGAAAAGAGAAAGACCTGGGTGGTGGGGATCTCTGATAATGGATGCTGCTTTCCTCTGAGAGTGTTTCATGTAGATGTGCTCAGTGGTTGAAAGGGCTTTACCCTGATGCACTGGGCCAAATCCAGTATCTTTTGTAGGATTGGCTGTTCAAAATATTGGTGTTCCCATACCAGGCCATAATGTAGCCAATCAATACACTCTCGAATACATCCATAGTATTGAGAACATGGTTACAGTCATTTGGCTAGGTTGGGCAAGTCACACTGCATGCCCAAAACCTGACTCTCAAAAATCATGCTCTATTTCAAGTTCTATCATGGTAAGTTCACTTGGCAGAAGGAAAAACAAGGCCTCAAAGTCTCCCTAGAAAAATGAAGTTCAAAGTTCAAAGCAAATTTATTATCAAAGTACACATATGTCACCATACACTACCCTGACATTTGTTTTCTTGCAGGCATTCACAGTAAATGAGAGGGTGAGCAGTTTCAAGTTCCTCAGTGCACACATCAATGAAGTTATCACCAGGACTGTACACAACAGCTACGTGGCAAAAAACCACAATAGACGAGCAGATATTAACGTTTATCCAGTCTTTAGTGAGCAGACTGGAGTGAAAATAAAGAATGAATTTGTTTTTTATATTCATCCAAGCTAATCTAACATGTGTGAACTGAACAGACCTGAGAACAGATTTTGGAGCAGCAAACAATCTGCTAGAGGAATTCAGTCAGTCCAACAGCATCTGTGGGAGGAAAAGATTTGTTTCTTTCTTTGCCTGTCTTCATCTATCATTCACCTGTCACTATGTTAACTCCACCCTTGTTCTTCCCCCCTACCTGGCACAACCTGCCTGTCAGGTTATACTACTTCTCAGTACACCAATCACCAATTTTATTTTTGTGTAAAGATGCTTCTGCTTTAGCAACAAGCTCTCTGCTGGAAGAACTCAGCCAGACAAGTATCACCTGTGGGAGGAAAGGACTCACTGACTTTCAGGTCAAAGCCCTGTGCTCATCTTCCTGATTCCATTGCACTTCTTTTTTAATTGTGTAAGTGGCAACATCTTTCTGTGACAAATAACGTAAAATAAAATGCTGGAAGAGTTCTGCAGATCATGCCAAATAGATGGAGACAAAATGTGTATCAGAATGGAAACATAAACTTACTGACTCTTGAATTACAAAAAATGGCTTATTTTTAAAAATGGGACACCAACTTTCCATAATATTAACTATTTTGTTTAAGCCATCTCAAGACCTACATTACTCTAAAATCACTGAGTTTTATAAATATAGAGGGGCCCTTTGGCCTAATGTTGTCATAAAGGGGGGTGCTGGTGGGAGGTGGACCCAAATGCGAGGCACAGACACTGAAGCACAAAGAACAGGACTAAGTTAGTCAAGAAAGCAAGGGAAGTGGGGAAGAAAGGACACTGGACATGACACAGGCCCTGGATGAGACAAGGATACAGGGCCTGGGCAAGAACTTGACTAGGATAGCGGAACCAGGATACGGAACTGGGAACTAGGAGCCTGGGCTTGGGCTCCGAGCCAGAGACTGGACAAGGACCCAGAACCTGGGTCTTGGCTCAGGCTCGGACCCTGGAACTAGGCGAGGACATGACGCGGCTACAGGAATGGATGTGGCTACAGGACTGGACGTGAGACTCCTGGACAGGGCAAGGGAACCCCAGCACAGGATGAGGGAACCCCAGCACCGGGCTAGGCAAAGTACTCCTGGGCTGGGCGAGACACATGGATAAGATGAGAACACAAAGCCATGGCTTGGACAGGACAAGGTTCTTGGATCGTGGCTAGGACTGGATGAGACCCCGAAACCTTGACTTGGTCGAGGGAGAGACAGGAACACAAAGCCTTGGTCAAGGGAAAGACAGGAACATGGAATACAGAGCCGGGACCCCTCCTTGGGTACAGGACGTTGGGCCGGGACTCATTACACAGAATGCGGAATACGATGAGACGGTTCTCAACACAAGGTAGCAGCAAACAGCCGGACCTACCTAGTGAAGGCAAGGACACAAAGACAGATCCCAACACTAGGTAGCAGCAAACAGCCGGACCTACCTACTGAAGGTGTGGACACAGAGGCAGTTCAAAACAATGATAGACAGTTCCTTATCTTGCTCCGGCAACTGAACTTCAACAGTGGTACAGGCAAGGGTTACAGGCAAGACTTCAGATGAGGCAACAAAAGGCAAGGGAAAGGATTCAGACAGGGGGTATGGACAGGAACAATCCAGCAACCAGAGGCTGAATCCTGAAGGTATTTATGAAGCCAGTACAATCGAGAATCAGCTGCCTCAACAGAAAATGGGGAAAACCATAAAGCCTGGAATAAGGAATATGGACTGGACCATGACAAATGTCCATGCCAAGCAATGTCTATCCAAGCCAGTCTCATTTGTCTGCATTTGGCCCATGATATCCAAAACCTATTCTAGGTATGTACCCACTTAAATGTTTTTAAACATTGTATTGTACCTGCCTCTAACAGGATTTTGCTCAATTGGTCAGATGTCCCCTGATATTTGTATTTCACCATACTTATCAATGTTCAAGGAAGGAGTGATCCCTTTAGTTGAACTGAACCTTTTCTTAGAAATCTCAGTGATTCTGTAGTAGAGTCTGAAATCTTACACATAGTATTAACATTTTTTATTATATTTCATTAATATCATGGTTTTAATGTCTCCAATGCCCGTTATAGTTAAAATCTTGAATTCTACTAGAATATTTATATAGCCTCATAAATATGTTAATTACCTGTTAATATTCTGTTATTGTACCCTAATATCCTCTGCATCTCTATAGTACCAAGAACACTTCAGTTCATTGTATAATTAATGCAACATTTTTAGAATCTAGAATCAGAATGGAGACTCAAGATGCAGAAATCTAGAGCAAAACACATAGCGCCAATTGGATTTCCTATCCACTCTGCCCCCGTTGTACCCATCTGTGCACAATCCCTCCATTACTTGGTTCCACTCCACTTTTCATAGACTTCCATCCGTCACCTCCCAGCCTGTCAGTTTCCCTACCCATCCTTCCACCACCTAACCACTTATCACTTGGATTCACCAATCACTTTCCATTTTTGTTTCATCCTACCACCTCACTGTCACTAGATTTGGATATGGCCCAAGTGCGGAGTGAGAGACACTGAAGCGGGTCGATAGCTCACAAAACTTTAATGCAAACAGTGTTAAAGGGAAAATAAAACAATAAGCGCTAGGCCAAACAGGGCTGTTAACTAAAACTCTCAAATGGAAAACAAAGCCTACATCACTAGTCTTCAGAATCAGTTGACTCGACAGTCCATTTCTTAGGCAAGGCTGAATGCAAACAGGCAGCGAAGCGTTGCTGTGCTCTGACTAAATCTCAACAAGCACTATGATGCAAGTATGGAGTTACTGAAAAACTATCACAATTAAATAATAATTAGCTGACACGTGCATATTCACAAGCACAATTGCAGTATCTGTGCTGCTGCCGAATCAGTAGTTGTGACACTCACCTCTGTATACAGGCTTACTCTTCTCTACTCTTTCAGTTCACATAAAGATTCTGTAACATCAACTGTCTATTTCCCTCCACAGATGCTGCCTGACCTGCTGAGATCCTTCAGCAACTCATTATTTTTAGTCTGGAATCAGCACCTCTACTTTCTTAGAACTTTGGGTAGAGTCAGCATGTCATCGAAAGCTTTGATAAACTTTTATAGATGCACAGTGGAAAGTGTCCTGACTGGTTACATCATAGCCTGGTGTGAAAACACCAATGTTCAGGAACAGAAAAGTCTTTAGAAAGAGGTGGATACAGCCCAGTCCATCACAGACTATGGTGTAACCATTGAACACACTTACAAGGAGCACTGTCACAAGAAAGCAGCATCCATCATCAAGCACTTCCCACCATCCAGGCTACTGTGGGAGGCAAGGGAGGAGAATGCTGAGCCTCTGGCAATGATCTTTGCATCATGAATGGGGACGGGAGAGGTTCCAGAGAATTGGAGGGTTGCAGATGTTGTTCCCTTATTCAAGAAAAGGAGTAGAGATAGCCCAGGAAATTATAGACCAGTGAGTCTTACTTCAGTGGTTGGTAAGTTGATGGAAAAGATCCTGAGAGGCAGGATTTATGAACATTTGGAGAGGCATAATATGATTAGGAATAGCCAGCATGGCTTTACCAAAGGCAGGTCAAGCCTTACTAGCCTGAATGAATTTTTTGAGGATGTGACTAAACATGTTGATGAAGATAGAGCAGTAGATGTAGTGTATATAGATTTCAGCAAGGCATTTGATAAAGTAACCATGCAAGGCTTATTGAGAAAGTAAGGAGGCATGGGATTCAAGGGGACATTGCTTTGTCGATTCAGAATTGGCTTGCCCACAGAAGGCAAAGAGTGGTTGTAGACGGGTCATGTTCTGCATGGAGGTTGGTGACCAGTGGTGTGCGTCAGGGATCTGTTCTGGGACCCTTACTCTTCGTGATTTTTATAAATAACCTGGATGAGGAAGTGGAGGGATGGGTTAGTAAATTTGCTGATGGCACAAAGGTTGAGGATGTTGTGGATAGCGTGGAGGACTGTCAGAGGTTACAGTGGGACATTGATAGGATGCAAAACTGGGCTGAGAAGTTGCAGATGGAGTTCAACCCGGATAAGTGTGAGGTGGTTCATTTTGGTAGGTCAAATATGATGGCAGAATATAGTATTAATGGTAAGACTCTTGGCAGTGTGGAGGATCAGAGGGATCTTGGGGTCCAAGTCCATAGGACACTCAAAGCTGCTATGCAGGTTGACTCTGGGGTTAAGAAGGCATACGGTTCATTGGTCTTCATCAACCATAGGATTGAATTTAAGAGCCGAGAGGTAATGTTACAGCTACATCGGACCCTGGTCAGACCCCACTTGGAGTACTGTGCTCAGTTCTGGTCACCTCACAACAGGAAGAATGTGGAAACTATAGAAAGAGTACAGAGAAGATTTACAAGGACGTTGCCTGGATTGGAGAGCATGCCTTATGAGAACCGGTTGAGTGAACTTGGCCTTTTCTCTTTGAAGCGGCGGAGGATGAGAGGTGTATAAGATGATGAGAGGCATCGATCGCGTGGATAGCCAGAGACTTTTTCCCAGGGCTGAAGTAGCTAACACAAGAGGGCACTGTTTTAAGGTGCTTGGAAGTAGGTACAGAGGAGATGTCAGGGGTAAGTTTTTTTACGCAGAGAGTGGTGAGTGCATGAAATGGCCTGCCGGTGACAGTGGTGGAGGCGGATATAATAGGGTCTTTTAAGAGACTCCTGGATAGGTACATGGAGCTTAGAAAAATAGAGGGCGATGGGTAACCCTAGGAAATTTCTAAGGTAAGTATGTGTTCAGCACAGCAATGTGGGCCAAAGGGCCTGTATTATGCTGCAGGGTTTCTATGTTCTTCTATGTTTTTTATCCAGGCCATGCTCTCATTGTGTTACCATTTGGCAGGTGGTAAAGGAGCACATTACCAGATTCACCTTAAATCCATCATATTTCCTTAACCAACATGGATAACTTCACTCACCTCAACTCTGAACTAATTTCACAATATGCAAATTCAATTTCAAGGACTTCACAATTCACGTTCTCAGCATTATTTATTTAGTTATGTACCTCTGCACAATTTGTCTTCTGGAATTTTTTGTTCATGTTTATAGTTTTTCATAAATTCTATTGTATTTCATTTTATATTTATTTTTATTTAGCACTGAGTAGGCTCTTCTGATCCTTTGAGCCATGCTGCCCCAGCAATGCTACACAAACCAGATCAACCCTAACCTAATTACCGGACAATTTAAATGACCAATTAGTCTACTAACTGGTATCTTTGGACTATGGGAGAAAACCAGAGCACCTGGGGAAAATCCATGATTTCAACGGGAAGATCGTACAAATTCCTTACAGAATATTGCCGGAACTGAACACCAAACTTCGGAACGTCCCAAACTGTATTAGCGTCAGGGTAACTGCTACGCTACTGTGGTGCCCATTTTCCTGTAAATGCAAGCAAGAAACTGAATCTCAAACTAGTGTGTGGTGATATATATGAATTTTGGCAATAAATTTACTTTGACTTTGAAATCATTGCCATAGGTTATTGAATCAGCCAATAAGACTGAACTGACAAGAAATTTCTTTCAATAAGGGTCCGTGAATCTGCTTCAGCAGGCTGTAGAAGTTTAGGCATTGATTTAATCTTCAGATAAACTTCTTCAGCAGCAATGAAATCAGTAGGTGTGGGACCAGATGTAAAAGTGGACCAGGTAGAGCACTAGCCATGAATATCAGTGGATATACTTCTGTTTCTAACGTTTACTGAAATATATTATCTCACAATCTAACAAAGAATGGAATCTGCCATGTCTTGGGTAATTTCCTCCTCTTATCACTATTTTCCTGCCATTTCTCTTGCTCTGAAGAACGGAGTATATTTTTGATTCTGGTATTATCTTCAAGTTTTGACACCACTCCTTAACTATTACCAAATCATCAATATAGCAACTGAACAGGATTGCCCCAAGTAAGAGACTCTAGTAGATTATTACGCAAACAACAGGAATTCTGCAGATGCTGGAAATTCAAGCAACACACATCAAAGTTGCTGGTGAACGCAGCAGGCCAGGCAGCATCTATAGGAAGAAGCGCAGTCGACGTTTCAGGCCGAGACCCTTCGTCAGGACTTATAGTAGATTATTTTTCACTTATTCAGAAAAATTGCCTCTTCTGACTGACCTTGACTGACTCATCGCTTCTGATTACTTCAGACACGTATGCCACCAGATAAACCAGGAGAGATCCCAGTTAACCTGCTGCATGGAGCTCTAATGTTTACATACAAGTCTAAAAAAATCAATTAGCCATTTGTCGCACAGTATGGTGGCACAACAGTGCCAACAATATTTTTCAAAAAGATGTTTATTTACCTATTTACAATATTTATATTATTCTGAGTTAAGTAACTGGAGGAATGGTGGTAGTTGGATCTGAATGTTGTCAATGAGGGAAGAGTAAAGCTCTACAAAATTGTACAATCTCTAACAATGAAACCTTCTTCAATTTTTTAATCGGCTCCATTTAAATTTCCTACACTATATGATAGCTGAATTAAATTTACTCAACTCTTCCAAAGAATGGAGAAAACAATCAGCATGTTTGGTGGCTATCTAATTCAAATGACCTCTTCTCAATGTTATCAGAAGGAAAGGGGTACAGAGCCTGAAGGCACACACTCAGCAATTCAGGAACAACTTCTTCCCTTCTGCCATAGGATTTCTAAATAGACATTGAACCTATGAACACTACCTCACTACTTGATTTTTATTTATTTATGCTTTTGCGCTACTTATTTTAACTTATCTATTTAATATACATATATATATACTTACTGTATTTCAGTTTTTTTCTATGTTTATCAACTATTGCATTGTACTGTTGCTGCAAAGTAAACAAATTTCACAACATAATGCTGGTGATATTAAAGCTGATTCAGATTCTGAATTAACTACAATATTAAAAAAAAGTTGCAAAGAAAGAAAGTGGCCTAAAATGATGAAAAATGTGGGTGTCTTGTGCAAATAATGTGTGCAAATAATGGTCATATACTGTGTGATTTCAATTGTCTAAGATCATCCTTCACATTCTGGTGCAGGATCACTGATCTGAAATGTTAACTGTTTCTCCCTCCATGGAGACTACCTGACCTCCAGAGCACTTTCTGTATTACCCCATTCTTTACAACCTTATTTTGGATCATGCTCAGATCAAGACCTATGAGTTTAGTTGGCAGATCCCAACATATTTCACCAATGTGCTAATCCAATTGCTACAAGTCTAAAATATTTTGGCATCTGTCAGCTAAACTGATTGTTATCTCCATTTGGGAAAAGTGATGGAAGTCTGGTTTACCTACATGCTTTTCTAATTTCTACTCGCACACTGAACCAATAATGGGTTGATTGCAAATGCACTTCATACCAGTAGCTCTACAGAGCACATAGGCACCAGGGATCTGATACTAATCAGTGCTCCCAGTGCTAGTTATCCAATTCCAAAAGAATGAGAAATATCGGTTTCAGAAGGCCGAGCGATGACTGGAATCTGCTCAGAGAAGTTCAAGCTCATGCCAGGCAGCTGCCTGTTAAAACTAAGGTGATAGAATAATTCATTTCAGATGATAAGGCAATAGTCATCAGTAAAATGGAAATCTAATGTTTTCTTTTAATTTAAGAAAAACACAGTGGGATGCTTTCTGTACATCATTACAGAGGAACAGAATGATGAGAAGATGTGGTCAGCTAGAATGCACCATTATTTTAAACCTGCTGAGAATTTTCTGGCTGTCAGTATTTTTGTGCCAATATGTTTGTCCACAATTTATGATGCATTCTCATCAAAGGCCCAGGATGAACATAGAACACAGAAGAGTACAGCAAAGGAACTGGCACTTCAGTCCACGATGATGTGCCAAACTAACACAGTCCATATTCTACCATTCTCTGCATATTCCTGTGCCTGTCTCAGTCTCTTAAATGCCTCTATCGTATTTGTCTGCAGTCCCACCACTGACAGCGCATTCCAGATAACCACCTGGCCCGTGTAAAAGAACTTGCTCTGTTCATCTTTTTGAAGTTTCCCCCTCTCATCTTAAATGCATGCCATCTAGTATTAGATATTTCAACCCTTATACCAGATGTCACACTGTCTATGCCTTTGTAATCTTACAAATTTTTACCTGATCTCCTCTTAGCTTCTGCCTTTCCAGAGAAAACAACCTAAGTTTGCCCAACCTCTTCTCAGTGCACATGCCCTCTTATCCAGGTAATATCCTGACAAACCTCTTCTGCATTCCATTCAAAGCCTCCACATCCTTTAAGATGTGGCCTAATCAGAGATGTATTGTTGTATAAAGTTGTATCTTCCTGACTTTGAACTCAGTACATCGATTATTAAAGGCAAGCATGTCGTACGCCTTGCTTAATACCCTATCAACTTGTGCAGCCACTTTCAGAGAGCTATGAACTTGTAACCCAAGATCCCTCTGTATATCAGCACTGTCAAAAGACTTGGTCTATCTCTGACACTTCTCCCATTTTTCAAGCTCTATCTCTATTTATGGAGAGAAACTGTCTACCAATATGTTTTATAAACCTCAGCTTTCTTAATTTTACCTCTTACCACCCTGTCTCTTGTAAAAATACCATTCCCTTTTCTCAGTTCTTTCATCTCCACGGCATCTGTTCCCAGGATGAGGCTTTCCTTTCCATGATATCAGAGATGTCCTCATTCTTCAATGAATTAGGTTTCCCTTTGTCAGACCATCAGGTTTTGGTGAGGGTAGTGTGCCGTTATGAAGATGTGGACTTTAACAAATCAGACCACAGGCCACAATCACACATTTGATGTAAACATATTTATTGTGTGCCAAAAGGTGTAAAAGTGCAAAAGTCTTTACAGTGAAAAGCAAAATGGCAATATAGCAAAAATGACAAAAATGAAAAATACAAATATGTAGCGTTGGACCTTTAGGACTAACTTCAGTATGAAAGTAATACACCTTACCACACTCTCTTTCTCTCTTCACTTACCCAAAAAGAGAGATGTATCATCAATCCTCTCATGCTAGGAGAAAAGGTAAGTCCATTCTTTGGAACGTTGAGGTGTGGGGAAGTTGTTAACATAAGCCTGAACAATTTTTCAGAGGCCAGCACTCGACCCTATCCCCCACAGTGAACTCTTCCACTAAGCCCACCCTGAGCATGTGCACTTGGTAAGTGTGACCTCAGCACTGCCAGACAGGATAATGAGAATTACGAGGCTACTGGGTTGGGACAAAACAGAGATTACTTGTGGCAGACCTAGTCTGTCATACCCTTCTTCCACCATTTATGCTGCCCTCACCTTCATCTCCTTCTTTTCCAAGACATTCACCCTCACCCCATCATACCGCTGCCTTAACTAGGATAGAATTTCTCTCGTCCTCAACTTACCACCCCATTCAGAACATTATTCTCCACAATGACCCTCACCTTCAATAGGAACCTACCAATAAACACACCTTTAACCAAACCTTCCCCGCTCCCCACATACTCTACTTTCCACAGGGATTGCTGCCTCCATGAATCCCTTGTCCATTTGTCCCTCCCCACTAATCTCCTTCCTGTCACTTAACCCTCCAAACAGAAGAAGTGTCACACCTGCCCATTCACCTCCTCCCTTTCCTCCATTCAGGACCCCAAAATGTTCTGAGTCAACACTTCATCTGGGAATCTGTTGGGGTTGTCTACTCTATCCAGTGCTCCCAATGCGGCTTTGTCTGCACTGGAGAGACCCAACGTAAACTGTGGACTGCTTTGACGAGCACCTTCGCTGCATCCACAAAATGCAGGATTTCCTGGTGGCCAACGATTTTAATTCCAATCCCCAGTTCTATTCTGACATATCAGTCTATGGCCTCGTCTACTGCCACAATGTGGCCACTCTCAGGTTGGAAGAGCAACACCTCATATTCCATCAGGATAGCTTCCAAACTGAGGGCATGAACAAAGATATCTCCAACTTCCAGTAACTATTTCCCCTTCTTTTACTCTTCCTCAGTTCCTCACTCTGTTCTCCCCCCCCCCTTAACTCTCCTCTTCTCCTCACCTGCCTATAACCTCCTCTTGGTCCCCTTCTCCTTCTCTTTCTCTCATGGTCCACTCTCCTCTCTGACCAGATTCTTTCTTCTCTAGCCATTTATCTTTTTTGCTTATCATTGCCCAGCTTCTTACTTCATTCTCCCCTCCCCCACCCATCTGGCTTCACCTATCATCTTCTAGCTTCCCCCCCAATTTCTTATTCTGGCTTCTTCCTCTTTCCTTTCCAGTCCTGATGAAGGGTCACAGCCTGAAACGTTGACTGTTTATTCCTTTCCATCGATGCCACCTAACCTGCTGAGTTCCTCCAGCATTTTGTGTTTGCATTGCTCAAGATTTCCAGCACCTGCAGAACCTTCGTGTTTTTCTATGTGCCAATTCCTCCATACCAATACTTCTGAAGTGCTGATGATCGCAATGGGATTCTGCTGGACACAAGTTGTCTTCTATGCTTCCTATATTCTCAGTTGTAAGGAGCTTGGGTAAATGCTGAGAGGACCGATGTTGAACAACAGGTGAGCAAAAGTGAAGAAGGGCTACAGTATCTAAGGATTTTCTTTGGCTATAGCATTGAAGGCCTGTTTGCTCAGTTCTGGACAACGCAAAAGCAATTAGTTAGTCCAATTCTCCTGGTTTATATAGTCAGGTGTAAAATTTAATCTGATAATGCTCTTACTGAAGTGCCTTTAAGATATTATTATCTCAATGACTCCATATAAATAGACTGATCTGGAATTGTCTGACTGATGGATGGCACATAAGTAGCATGCTCTAAGAAGTGAGTTATTTCTAAGGTATTAAGGGTTGTGAGTAGAGAATCTGTTGAACCATCTAGATGTAGAACATTGAAACTGAGTCAACCCTATGACATGGTTTACAACATATTTCCTGTATATATGCATACCCACAGACATTAAGATCTCACACTGGGAAATGGGGTTCATCTCATTAAATTCTAAATAACAATGTAAACTGATAAACAGATAACACAGCCCAGTTACATGCTCAACATTTTTGGTCATTTCCAACATCTATAGATATTGTAGTTAATAAATTTTGCTATTCAATCTTTATAAGTCTATATTTTTGTTTTATTTATATAATTGATCGATACTGAATTTGAACAAATCTATTTCTTTACTTACTACTGGCAGCCCTTTGCATCCTTCTCTGTTCCAGTTGACTTTTCAATTGGTCTGCAACAGAATAAGAAATTCCAAACTGATATTTTTAGTAACTGTAACCATCTCTATTAAACAAGATGGTCTCAGACATGTACCAGGACGCGTATTATATTCTTACTATCAAGTGGCATACTAATAATTAGTTTCAGATGAGCAGAAGCAAATGAGAACAAGTTCTACAAAATATGAAAAAGAAGTTACAGAAAATTGTAAAATTATTCAGTTCCATCTTGGATCCTAGCCTCTGTAGTATCCAAGACATCTTCAAGGAGCGGTGCCTCAGAAAGGCAGTGTCCATTATTAAGGACCCCATCACCCAGGAAATGCCCTCTTCTCATTGCTACCAGTACAGGAGCCTGAAAGCACACACTCAACAATTCAGGAACAGCATCTCCATCTGCCATCTGATTCCTAAATGGACATTGAACCCATGAACACTACTTCACTTTTTTATATTATTTCTGTTTTTGCACTGCTTTTAACTTAATTATACATACTTACTGTAATTGATTTACTTATTTATCTTTTTCTATATTATCATGTACTGCATTGTACTACTGCCACTAAATTAAGGGCATAAACTAGTAATGTTAAACCTGATTCTGATTCTAGAACATTAAATTCATTATTTTAACGGATTGCTGTAACAAGTGGAATTCACGATTCTTATGCTTAGAATGCAGCTTAGTCAATGCAACTTTGTTCATTCATGTGAAGCAGAAACATAGTTTTATTTACAACTGAATGTTACGCAGGTGCTCAGGCACAGATATCTAACTTAATCATATTAAATTTATCAGATTCAGTCATGGAGTAAACAGCAATAAACATAATACTCCAGGTAAGGTCTCTAACCACCAATTTATGGAGATCAAGCAAAAATTCATAGTTTCCACACTTTTCCCTCTTTTTGCAAAATTTAGAATCCTGTGTATGTTTTAAATGTGTTATTAGCTTATCTTGCAACACATATAAAAGTTGCTGGTGAACGCAGCAGGCCAGGCAGCATCTCTAGGAAGAGGTACAGTCGACGTTTCGGGCCGAGACCCTTCGTCAGGACTAACTGAAAGAAGAGCTAGTAAGAGATTTGAAAGTGGGAGGGGGGAGATCCAAAATGATAGGAGAAGACAGGAGGGGGAGGGATGGAGCCAAGAGCTGGACAGTTGATTGGCAAAAGGGATATGAGAGGATCATTGGATATGAGAGGATCATGGGACAGGAGACCGAGAGAGAAAGAAAGGGGGAGGGGGGAAGCCCAGAGGATGGGCAAGGAGTACAGTGAGAGAGGCAGAGGGAGAAAAAGGAGAGATAGAAAAAGAATGTGCGTATATAAATAAATAAATAACGGATGGGGTATGAGGGGGAGGTGGGGCATTAGCAGAAGTTTGAGAAGTCAATGTTCATGCCATCAGGTTGGAGGTTACCCAGACGGAATATAAGGTGTTGTTCCTCCAACCTGAGTGTGGCTTCAACTTGACAGTAGGGGAGGCCATGGATAGACATATCAGAATGGGAATGGGACATGGAATTAAAGTAGGTGGCCACTGGGAGATCCTGCTTTCTCTGGCGGACAGAGCATAGATGTTCAGCGAAACGGTCTCCCAGTCTGCGTCGGGTCTCGCCAATATATAGAAGGCTGCATCGGGAACACCAGACGCAGTATATCACCTCAGCTGACTTACAGGTGAAGTGTCACCTCACCTGGAAGGACTGTCTGGGGCCCTGAATGGTGAAAAGGGAGGAACTGTAAGGGTATGTGTAGCACTTGTTCCGCTTACAAGGATAAGTGTCAGGAAGGAGATCAGTGGGGAAGGATGGGGGGAACGAATGGACAAGGGAGTCGCGTAGGGAGCGATCCCTGCAGAAAGCAGAGAGAGGGGGGAGGGAAATATGTGCTAAGTGGTGGGATCCCGTTGGAGGTGGCAGAAGTTACGGAGAATTATATATTGGACCCGGAGGCTGGTGGGGTGGTAGGTGAGGACAAGGGGAACCCTATTCCTAGTGAGGTGGCGGGAGGATGGAGTGAGAGCAGATGTACGTGAAATGGGGGAGATGCGTTTGAGAGCAGAGTTGATGGTGGAGGAAGGGAAGCCCCTTTCTTTAAAAAAGGACATCTCCTTCGTCCTGGACTGAAAAGCCTCATCCTGAGAGCAGATGCAGTGGAGACGGAGGAATTGCAAGAAAGGGATGGCATTTTTGCAAGAGACAGGGTGAGAAGAGGAATAGTCCAGATAGCTGTGAGAGTCAGTAGGCTTATAGTAGACATCGGTAGATAAGCTGTCTCCAGAGATAGAGACAGAAAGATTGAGAAAGGGGAGGGAGGTGTCGGAAATGAACCAGGTAAACTTGAGGGCAGGGTGAAAGTTGGAGGCAAAGTTAATGAAGTCAACGAGCTCAGCATGCGTGCAGGAAGCAGCGCCAATGCAGTCGTTGATGTAGCAAAGGAAAGTGGGGGACAGATACCAGAATAGGTTTGGAACATAGATTGTTCCACAAAGCCAACAAGAAAGCAGGCATAGCTGGACCCATACGGGTGCCCATAGTTTGGAGAACCTTTAGTTTGGAGAAAGTGGGAGGAGCCAAAGGAGAAATTATTAAGAGTAAGGACTAATTCCGCTAGACGGAGCAGAGTGGTGGCAGAGGGGAACTGATTAGGTCTGGAATCCAAAAAGAAGCAGAGAGCTTTGAGACCTTCCTGGTGGGGGATGGAAGTATATAGGGACTGGACATCCATGGTGAAAATAAAGTGCTGGGGGCCAGGGAACCTAAAATCATCGAAAAGTTTCAGAGCGTGAGAAGTGTCACGAACACAGGTAGGAAGGGATTGAACAAGGGGGGATAAAACAGTGTCAAGGTATGCAGAAATTAGTTCAGTGGGGCAGGAGCAAGCTGAGACAATGGGTCCACCTGCAGGTTTGTGGATCTTGGGTAGGAGGTAGAAACGGGAAATGCGGGGTGTGGGAACTATAAGGTTGGTAGCAGAGGATGGGAGATCCCCTGAGCTGATAAAGTTGGTGATGGTGCAGGAGACAATGGCCTGGTGCTCCTTAGAGGGGTTATGATCGAGGGCTAAATAAGAGGAGGTATCTGCGAGTTGTCGCTGTGCCTTGGCAAGGTAGAGGTCAGTGCGCCAGACTACAATAGCATCCCCTTTATCGGCGGGTTTTATAGTAAGGTTAGCATCAGTGCAGAGGGAGTGGAGAGCAGAGCGTTCGGAAGGAGTGAGGTTGGAATGGGAACAAGGTGTGGTGAAGTCAAGACGGTTGATGTCCCATTGGCAGTTAGCAATAAAGAGATCCAGAACAGGCAGAAGACCAGAGCAGGATGTCCATGTAGAGGAGGAGGGTTGAAGACAGGAGAAGGGGTCATCGGTGGGGGTGGGAGAGTCCTTGCTGAAGAAGTAGGCTCGAAGACAGAGCCGGCGGAAGAAGAGTTCCGTGTCATGGCGAACACGGAACTCGCTGAGGTGTAGGCGAAGGGGGACAAAGGTGAGGCCCTTACTGAGGACAGAGCGTTCTGCCTCAGACAGTTGAAGGTCGGAGGGGATGGTAAAGACCTGGCACGGATGAGAGCTGGGATCAGAGGGGGGAGGGGGAGGGAGGCTGATGGTGTCAGTGGAGAGGGGAGGGTTAGGGTTAGAGGAAGAAGGAACCTCCGAGGGCTCAGGAGTAGCTGATGGAATGTGAGGGAGACGGGGTTGCAGAGTAGTGGTGGGGGAAGGGGAGACGGGAGTCATAATAGGTGGGAGTCACTCAGGTTGGAGGAACACCACCTTACATTCCGTCTGGGTAGCCTCCAACCTGATGGCATGAACATTGACTTCTCAAACTTCCGCTAATGCCCCACCTCCCCCTTGTACCCCATCCGTTATTTATTTATATACACACATTCTTTTCTCTCTCTCTCCTTTTCTCCCTCTGTCCCTCTCACTATACCCCTTGCCCATCCTCTGGGCTTCCCCCCTCCCCCTTTTCTTTCTCCCTTGGCCTCCTGTCCCATGATCCTCTCATATCCCTTTTGCCAATCAACTGTCCAGCTCTTGGCTCCATCACTCCCCCTCCTGTCTTCTCCTATCATTTCGTATCTCCCCCTCCCCCTCCCCCTCCCACTTTCAAATCTCTTACTAGTTCTTCTTTCAGTTAGTTCTGACGAAGGGCCTCGGCCCGAAACGTTGACTGTACCTCTTCCTAGAGATGCTGCTTGGCCTGCTGCGTTCACCAGCAACTTTTATGTTTGTTGCTTGAAATTCCAGCATCTGCAGACTTCCTCGTATTAGCTTATCTTGTCATTGTAACCAATCTTTAATTGCAAATATCCAGACATTTTGCTTAAAGTAACATGAATAGCTGGAGTATTGTGTACGATCCTGGTCCTCAGGAAAGATGTGGTAACAATAGACAGAATGTAGGAGAGGTTTATCAGAATGTTGCCTGGAATGGTGGTTTAATGTTATAGGTCAGATGGTATAGGTTGGGTTTATTCTCACTGAAATATAGGAGGCTGAGAGGTAACTTAAAAGGTTTACAGAAGAGATTTGTGAAGTTATGAGGACATAAAGAGGATAAATCATCAGCATCATTTTCATGAAGAAGAGGAGCCTAACTGGCCTTGAGGAGCTATTGGAGAGCAAGATTATGAACCAGCAGTGAAGAAATAGCAACATATTCCCAAGCCAAGGCAGTGTGTGCCTTGTTGGAGCTGTACTCATCCAGGCAAGAGCAGAATGTTCTACCAAATCTTGTGGACTTGGGATATGAGTCACGAAATACAAAATAACCATTCCAAAAATATAATACTGTAGATGCTGAAAAGCTGAAATAATATAGACCATGTCAGAAAATTATTCACAGGTCAAGCAGCATCTTTGGAGAAACATTTCAAGTCAATAACAAATTATTTGGAAGTTGTCAAACTACTAGATATTTATGTAATAGTTTGAAACATTTCTAAATTACTTTGCTTTAAACAAATTTTCAAGACTTCCTCCTGACCAAAAATATAGAAAATTAAGATAAACCTTCATAAAATACTTAAAAGAAAATTCTTAAAATACCAGTGGACCTTCCTTCTTTTGTACAACTGTAACTGTATCCTACAATATGTCTTTTAAACTTCTAAAGATATGCCTCTGGTCCTAATACTGAATCCACTGAGTTAGAAACAATTTTGTGTTCAGGATTCTGAACTATTAATAATTCATTTGTTTGATGATAGTTAATAAATATTGTCCTCATCTTTATAAAATTTCATTTTGTCCTAAGAGTATTATATTGCAACAAATTGCATATTGTTTATGAGTTATGAAAGTAGTTGCAACTTTAGGGTCAGAATCTGGTCATTATTCATCTCTGTTACAGAATGTTCTTAATAATCAAACCCTGATGGTCCAGATAAGTAAAGGTTTAAGGCTTTCTGAGTATAAATGTTTATAACAGCGAGTAACTGCATGTCCTTAGACCAACCTTGTATGTAATAACTGCATGCTTGTACAAGGAAAGAATCTTTCAATGCAGGAGCGAGGGAAATGAAGGGGGAGGGGAGAGAGAGAGAGCTATATGGAAGCTAGTGCTCATGATGGAGCTGACTAAGTTTACAACTCCCTGCAGTTTATTTCGATCCTGTGCAGTAGCACAACCCCCGAACCCCAGACCAGACAGTGATGCGGCCAGTTAGAATGCTCTCTATGGTACATCTATAGAAATTTGAGAGTGTCTTTATTGACATACCAAATCTCCTCAAACTCTTAATGAAATGTAGTCACTGTCATGTTTTCTTTGTAGCTGCATTGAGACATTGCATCCAGGATAGAGCCTCAGAGATATTGACACTCAGGAACTTGAAATTGCTCACTCCTTCCACTTTTGATCCCTCTGTGAGGACTGGTGCGTGTTCCCTCACCTTGTCCTTTCTGAAGTCCACAATCAGTTCTTTGGTCTTACTGACATCGAGTGCAAGGTTGTTGCTGTGATATCACTCAACTAGCTGATATATTTCACTCCTGTATGCCCTCTCATCACTATCTGAAACTCTGCCAACAATATTGTCAGCTAATTTATAGATGGCGTTTAAGCTGTGCCTAGCCACATAGTCATGGGTATAGAGAGAATAGAGCGGTGGGCTAAGATTAGGTACATTGTAGACCCTTATAGTGCATGTTTGTGTTTTTCTTGAGAGGAATGAAATACTCAGAACTGAAATGAAAGGAAAACTACGTAACATTAAAATCTGGTGGTTATGAGCCAACATCTGGTGCGTACTGGAAACTGGAAAGCCAAAAACTAATGTCTGAGAGAAACAAAATTTTGTTTAGCAACTAATTTCTACAAGTTGTCAACAATTTATGAAACATTATTGGATTAACCAGCTACTTTTCAGGATGACAGTGAACAATTTGTTGCAGAGCTAGAAATCTGAGAATTCCCTAATGTCGACAATTTAAATCACGCTCGTGACATGGTAAATTCAAGGAGTACAGTGTGGAAAAATGTAAAGTTATTCACAACGTAAGGAAAAGTTGTAAAACAGACGGTGTCTTAATGGGGATAAACTAGTAAATACTGGTATAGATGGGATTTTGTGAAAGATAGAACAAAGAACATAGGGGAATATAGCACAGCACAGGCCTTTCAGTACACTATATTGCACCAATCTCTTAACCTACACTAAGATCAATCCACCCTTCCCTCCTACATAGACCTCCATTCATGTGCTGATCTAAGAGTCTATTAAATCTCCCTAATGTATCTGCTTCTAGCTGCACCTCTGGCGATGCCATCCACGTGCACACCTCTCTGCGTGCAAAAATCCTACCTCTGACATTCGCCCTATATTTTCCTTGAATTACTTTAAAATTATTCCTTAAACTGACCTTAAAGAGAATATTTCTAGTTCACACAACCTATCCTCATATGACATGCTTTCTAACCCAGGCGGCATCTTGGTAAATCTTCACTGCATCTTCTCCAAATCTTCCACATCATTCCCAAAATGAGGCAAAGAGAACTGAACACAATACTCCACGTGTTGTCTAACCAGAATTTTATAGGGCTGCAACATTACCTCATGGCACTTGAACATAATCGCTTGACTAATGAAGACCAACACTTCATACGCCTTCTTAACAACCCTATCAATTTATGTGGCAACTTTGAGGGATCTATGGACATGGACCCCAAGATCCATCTGTTCTTCACACTGCTAAGAATCATGCACTTGTACTCTGCCTTCTAGTTCAACCTTCCAAAGTATATCAGTTTACATTTTTCTGGATTGAACTTCACCTGTCAATTTCAGCCCAGCTATGCATCCTATAAAATGTCCAGTTGTAACAATGACAACCTTGCATACTATCCACAACACCAGTGGTCCCCAACCACCGGGCCGCGGTCTGGTACTGGGCCACAAAGCATGTGATACCAGCCCATGAGGAAATGATATGATTTGGCGATATGAGTCAGCTGCACCTTTCCTCATTCCCTGTCACACCCACTGTTGAGCTTGAACGCACGCGAGATCATTACGCACGCGTCATCCATGTCAGTGCGGGAAGAAGATCAACTCCTCGAACTTGCAAATGACAGTGGGCTGAAAAGTATGTTTGGCATAACATCTCTGCCGGCATTCTGGATCAAAGTCAAGGCTGAATATCCTGAGATAGCCACGAAAACACTGAAAACGTTGCTTCCATTTCCAACATATCTCTGCAATGAATGTAGCGAAAACTAAATTGCGGAATAGACTGGACATAAGGAACCCCCTTCGAGTATCGTTGTCTCCCATCACCCCTCGATGGCACCGTCTTGTTTCAGGGAAACGAGCCCAGGGCTCCCACTGATTCAGCGATATTGGTGTGTTGTAATGATTTCATATGTTCATACGGGGAAAATATGTGCTTTGTGTTTAATATCCAAACGTTACTTAAAATGTTATGATGCTATTGACTTACAAGTGACTTATAATTGACTTATCACTATATTCATGTGAGGAAAATATACACTGTGTGTTTAATATTAAATTCATTAGATAAACCCTTTTAGAACCGAAATTGAGTGTATTAGCCACTTATCACCTATATTCCGGTCATGATTAACTTCTCCCCCATCCCCCGGAACAGAATTGCCAAAAACGATTTGTAGAAAAAAATCGACACGTGCATGCGCACCGGTGCCTGCACAAGGTTTCATGGTCATGGTAGTCTTTCTCGGGGTAAACACAACGTATTTGACTGCTACTCTTGTCCGTTGGCAACTCTACCCCCCGCCCCACTGGGTTGGCCAGTCCGCAAGAATATTGTCAATAATAAACCGGTCCACAATGCAAAAAAGTTGGGGACCCCTGCACAATACCATCTACCTTCATGTCTTCTTCAAACCCACCTTTCCACTTCCTCATCAAAGTCTTTTACAAAAATCCTGAAGAATATGGGGTCCCAGAACAGCTACCTGCAGGACACCAGTCATCACAAACCTGCAGACAGAATATGCTTCATCTACTACCGTCCTCTGGATTTTTTTGAAAGTTAACATAGCCAAATTTCACTGGATCCCATACTGCCTGACATTCTGAATGAGCCTACCATGGACACCTTGTCAAATACCTTACTAAAATCCATATACACCACATCCACTGCTCTACCTCCATAATTTATTTTGTCACTTTCTTAAAGATTCAATCAGGTTTGTGAGGTATGGCCTGCCCCTCACAAAGCCATATTGACTATCCATAATCAGACTATGCTCCTTCAAATATTCATAAATCCTTTCTCTAAGATTCCTTTCTAATAGTTTGCCCCATACTAACATGAGACTCACTGGTCAATAATTCCCAGAATTATTTCTATTACCTTTCTTGAACAAAGGAATAACATTTTCTAACTCCCCACCTTCAGGTACTACTCCTATGGCTAGTGAGGACGCAAAGATCATTACCAAAGGTGCAACAATGTTTTCTCCATTCCTGTAGTAACCTGGGATATATTTCACTGGTGACTTATGTATCCTAATGTTTTACAAAGGTTCCAACACATCCTCTTTCTTAACATTGACATCTCCGAGCATATCAGCTGGTTATTACAGTCAAGGTCCCTCTCACTGGTGCATATTGAAGCAAAGTATCGTTAAGGACCTCCCCTACTTCCTCCAACACCAAGCACATGTTTCCTCTACTATCCCTGATTGGTCCTTCCTTCTCTCTAGTCATCCTGTTCATCACATACATGTGGAACACCTTAGGGTTTTCCTTAATCCTACTTGCCAAGGCCTTTTCATGTTCTATTCTAGTTCTCCTAAATCCCATCTTAAGCTCCTTCCCAGATAGCTTGTAACTTTAGAGCCCCATCTGATTCTTGCTTCCTAAACTTTAAGTAAGCTTCTTTCCTCCTCTTCAACTACATGTTCCACATCTCTTATCAACCATCGTTCCTTTCCCCGCCTCAATGGGACAAACCTATCCAAAATCCCATTCAAGTGCTCCATAAACAACCTCAACATATCTGTTGTGCATTTCTCTGAGTATATCTGTTCCCAATTTACTCTCCCAAGTTCCTGCCTAGTAGCATCATAATTCAGGGAGTTGTGGTCACTGTCTCCAAAATGCTGACCCACAAAGAGATCTACACCAGATCACGTTCATTGCCTAGCACCAGATTCAGCATGAGCTCCTCTAGTCAGCCCCTCTTCATTTTGTGTCAAGATGCTTCCTGGACACACCCTCAAATTCCATCCCATCTAAAACCTTTGCACTAAGGAATGTCAATCAATATTATGGAAGTTGCAGTCACCCATGACAACAACCCTGTTATTTTTGCATCTTTCCAAAATTTGCCTCAATCTGCTCCTCAGTTGTTCCTCTAAATGGTAAAGTAAACATTTGGCAAGCACGGCAGGTGGTATTTTCTTCTTTCACGGAGGGGTTAGACTATAAGAGTTAAATTCATAAACTGGTAAATAGGTTTATTATTATTGTCACATACACTGAGGTACAGTAAAAACACCTTGTTTTGCATGCTATCCATACAGATCATTTAATTACAACAGTTGTACTTAGGTAGTAAAGGGAAAAGCAATAACAGAATGTAGAATTAAGTGTAACAGTTTAGAGGAAGTGCAGTGTAGGTAATCAATAAGAGGTAAGGCCATAACAAGGTAGACTATGAGGTCAAGAATTAATCTTATCCTATTACTGGGCCTTTCAATAGTTTTACAACAGCAGGATAAAAGTTGAGCTTAAGCTTGCTTGTACATGTTTACTGTCACAGTATGTTTACAGGCCGACTAGGGGGAAATGCCATACTAGATCTAGTATTAGGTAACGAACCGGGTCAGGTCACAGATCTCAGTGAGTGAGCATCTGGGGGACAGTGACCACCGCTTCTTGGCCTTTAACATTATCATGGAAAAGGATAGAATTAGAGAGGACAGGAAAAATTTTAATTGGAGAAGGACAAATTATGAGGCTATAAGGCTCGCAGGTGTGAATTGGGATGATGTTTTTGCAGGGAAATGTACTATGGACATGTGGTCGATGTTTAGCGATCTCTTGCAGGATGTTAGGGATAAATTTGTCCCGGTGAGGAAGATAAAGAATGGTAGGGTCAAGGAACCATGGGTGACAAGTGAGGTGGAAAATCTAGTCAGGTGGAAGAAGGCAGCATACATGAGGTTTAGGAAGCAAGGATCAGATGGATCTATTGAGGAATATAGGGTAGCAAGAAAGGAGCTAAAGAACGGGCTGAGGAGAGCAAGAAGGGGGCATGAGAGGCCTTGGTGAGTAGGGTAAAGGAAATCCCCAAGGCATTCTTCAATTATGTGAAGAACAAAAGGATGACAGGAGTGAAGATAGGACCGATTAGAGATAAAGGTGGGAAGATGTGCCTGGAGGTGGTGGAAGTGAGCGAGGTCCTCAATGAATACTTCTCTTCGGTATTCACCAATGAGAGGGAACTTGATGACAGTGAGGAAAATATGAGGGAGGTTGATGTTCTGGAGCATGTTGATATTAAGGGACAGGAGGTGTTGGAGTCATTAAAATAGATTAGGATGCATAAGTCCCCGGGGCCTGACGGAATATTCCCCAGGCTGCTCCATGAGGCGAGGGAAGAGATTGCTGAGCCTCTGGCTAGGATCTTTATGTCCTCGTTGTCCATGGGAATGGTACCGGAGGATTGGAGGGAGGCGAATGTTGTCCTCTTGTTGAAAAAAGGTAGTAGGGATAGTCTGGGTAATTATAGACCAGTGAGCCTTACGCCTGTGGCGAGAAAGCCATTGGAAAAGATTCTTAGAGATAGGATCTATGGGCATTTAGAAAATCATGGTCTGATCAGGGATAGTCAGCATGGCTTTGTGAAGGGCAGATCGTGTCTAACAAGCCTGATAGAGTTCTTTGAGGAGGTGACCAGGCATACAGATGAGTGCAGTGCAGCAGATGTGATCTACATGGATTTTAGTAAGGCATTTGACAAGGTTCCACATGGTAGGCTTATTCAGGAAGTCAGAAGGCATGAGATCCAGGGAAGTTTGGCCAGGTGGATTCAGAATTGGCTTCGCTGCAGAAAGCAGAGGGTCATGGTGGAGGGAGTACATTCAGATTGGAGGGTTGTGACTTGTGGTGTCCCACAAGATCGGCTCTGGGACCTCTACTTTTTGTGATTTTTAATAACGACCTGGATGTGGGGGTAGAAGGGTTGGTTGACAAGTTTGCAGATGACACAAAAGTTGGTGGTGTTGTAGATAGTATAGAGGATTATCGCAGGTTGCAGAGTGACGTTGATATGATGCAGAAGTGGGCTGAGAAGTGGCAGATGGAGTTCAACCCGGAGAAGTTGGAGGTGGTACACTTTGGAAGGACAATCTCCAAGGCAGAGTTCAAAGTAAATGGCAGGATACTTGGAAGTGTGGAGGAGCAGAGGGAGCTGGGGGTACATGTCCATAGATCCCTGAAAGTCGCCTCACAGGTAGATAGGGTAGTTAAGAAAGATTATGGGGTGTTAGCTTTCGTAAGTCGAGGGATAGAGTTTAAGAGTCACGATGTAATGATGCAGCTCTATAAAACTCTGGTTAGGCCACACTTGGAGTACTGTGTCCAGTTCTGGTCGCCTCACTACGGGAAGGATATGGAAGCATTGGAAAGGGTACAGAGGAGATTTACCAGGATGCTGTCTGGTTTAGAGAGTTTGCATTATGATCAGAGATTAAGGGAGCTAGGGCTTTACTCTTTGGAGAGAAGGAGGATGACAGGAGACATGATAGAGGTGTACAAGATAATAAGAGGAATAGATAGAGTGGATAGCCAGTGCCTCTTCCCCAGGGCACCACTGCTCAATACAAGAGGACGTGGCTTTAATGTAAGGGGTGGGAAGTTCAAGGGGAATATTAGAGGAAGGTTTTTACTCATAGAGTAGTTGATGTGTGGAAAGCACTGCCTGAGTCAGTGGTGGAGGCAGATACACTAGTGAAATTTAAGAGACTACTAGACAGGTATATGGAGGAATTTAAGGTGGGGAGTTATATGGGAGACAGCGTTTAAGGGTTGGCACAATATTGTGGGCTGAAGGGCCTGTACTGTGCTGTACTGTTCTGTGTTCTATGTTCTATGTAAGAAAGGGAACTGATTTTGTTGAAACATTCAAGGCGCTAAGAGGGGCTGACGGAGAGCGTCTTGACAGGCTGTTTCCTTGGATGCATTTATAAGACATATGGGTATGTGCAGAGATAGGGAAGGCTCAGAGACTTATGGGTCAAACACAGGAAATAAAACCAACTTAGGTGGACACATTAATTGGCAAGGACAATTTGGGCTGAAGGGCCTGTTTCAATGCTGTATTGCTCTCTAACTCTAACTAGGAGGTATGGTTTAGAATGAGAGGTTGACCTTCTGGGACTGATATGGGGGTTTCCTTTACTTGAAAGTTACAATTCTTTGTAATTCCCTTCTTCAGAAAGCAGTGGATGTTCAGTTGCTGAGCACATTCAACATTGAGTGATGGAGTTCTGGCTCCAAGGGAATTAAGAGATGTGAAGATAGGGTGTCAAAGTTGATGAATGTCGGAGCATGACTGAATGGCTGAATGGCCCTTACCTGTTTCTATTTCTGTCTATAATGAACAGAACTTGACAATTCAACACTTCAAGCTTGTTCCAATATTTAATTCAATCTCAACTGAACTGCAAATTAAAATTGTAGAATCATACCACATCGAAACAGCCCATACACCATACATAGATGAGACCTATCTACACGAATCCCATTTGCCTGCATTAGGACTGTATCCCTCTAATCCTTTCCTATTCAATTACATGACCAAATGCCTTTAAATGCTGAAATCCTGTCTGCATCTGTCATCTCATTTTAGCACTATATGTCTTCTACATGCCTTAGTTCTATAGTTTCCACCTTAAGAAAAAAATCATTTGATAGGTTTTTAATCAACACCTTTCCTCTCCCTTTCCACTCAAAACAGTCTCAAATGGTTTGAAGTCTGGAGATAGATTTCTCCTGGCCACTGCATGAAGATTTGGCTTCTAATGTCCATCCTGAATGGCTAAATTCTAATTCCAGGCATTTTGCATTATTTTCTAGAACTTCTGATCAAAGGAAATAGTTTCTCTCTACCTATCTTCTTAAATCTTTGAACTTTAGTCCACTGCAGTGCATACTCACTTTCTTACTCCTCTTGCTGCATCTTCACTTAGTCATAGTGCAAGGAAACAATAAATGAACCTGCCTAAAAGACTTCAAAAAATTGTAATCACATGCACCTCTACCATTTCATCTAGCAACTTGTTCCATGCATCTAGAACATCTGTCTAAAATTGTTGCCTGCAAGTCTCTTTTCAATTATTCCCTCTCTCACCTTAAACCTTTGCCTACAAGTTTTAGACACTCCAACATGGTAAAAAAAAGATTCATCATCAATCTCTACAGCACCTTAGCTATGCCCCTCATGATTTTATAAACTTCCATAATGTCATCCCTCATCCTCCTGTACAACTGGAAAAAGTCTTAGCCTATCCAGTCTCTCCTCAGAGTTTCAGCATTCGATTTCCAGTTACCCTTGTTTGTACCCTTCCTTGGTTTAATGATATTCTCCCATGCCGGGTGACCAGAATTGCACATAGTATTCCAAGTGCAGCTTCACCATTGCATTGTATGGTTATAATATGATGTCCTAACTCTTGTAAGCAAGCATGCCAAACGTCTTCTCACCATTCTGCCTACATACATCTTCACTTTCAGGGAACAATGTATCTAGGTCTATTCTCTGTTCTGTGACACTTTCCAGGATCCTATCATTTATTGCGTAAATCTTGCCCTGGCAAAAATAACTAAGATGCAGCACCTCACACTTGTCACAAGTTAATTGATAGTAAAACACTAATAACCATATTTCACAGCAAGTTGTTTTTGCAACAGCACTGTACAGTACTAGATATACAAGCTTAAAAATATACAAGTGGATTAGAAAAGATGTAAGGCAGGCAAAAAAATGTGCCATCAGGCACTATTGAATGTAAGATATTGTCCAGTCTACATGAATGTTTTGCACAAATAATGGCAACAGTTAGTTGTAGAGCTGTGGCATATTGAACTATTCATGATAGTCTTACAGCTGGGAGTCATAAGAGTCAGTACAGAAAAGCTTATTAAGCACGCAAGTAAATATTTCCATAGAAGATGATTGTCTGCCTCATACTACACTGATCCAGAGATGACAGTCTTGAACTGAATTATCTGTCATTAAACTTGGCCTCATAAAACTTGAATTACTTCAGAGGGACATGATTAGTTGAATTTCCAAGTGAGTAGCTAGTTTCTGAATCTTAGACCATTACATCCCATTTCTGAATGAAGTTTCTGATTTGGTGCCATAAATTCCAAATTGACCAACCAATGATCTTTGTTCAAGCAGTAAATGGTGACCTTATATTCTGATGAAAATAAATTAATGAGTGCTGTGCAAGATTTAGGGAGACACAGAAAGAAAGCAGTCTGCACACTTTATTGTTAAAGATTCTAATCAATGCTCTGTTGAATAAAGAAGAAATGCATTGTTTGCTGTTTCAGGGTTATCTGCCAATTAAGTGTGCTTTTATTTAATGGTGTTAACATGAATCATTGCGGCTTCATAATTTAAAACTAGGCTTTAATAAAGAACATTACAAACTGGTATGTATTGCTATAATGAGAGTCAACATGCATTATCATCACCCTATAAAGCTGACAGCAACTTCAAACATTAGATGTGTGCAGGTAGAACTTATCATGGCCAATGAACCTGATTGAAACTGGATGAATAAAGAGAGGGCATAAAATATAACAAAAAAATTGTGGGAAGTTAGAGGATTAGGAAGCTTTTTAAAATCAACAGAATGCAACTAACAAAATACTAAGGATAGAGAAGATGAAATGTGAAGGTAGGCTTGCCAATAATATCAAAGAGGATACCAAAAGATTTTTTCAGGTATATAAAGAGTAAAAACAAAGCAAGAGTGGATATTGGACTGCTGGAAAATGAAGCTGGAGAGGTAGTAATGGGGAACAAAGAAATGGCAGATGAACTTATGAAGTATTTTAGTAGTTTTCACTGTAGAAGGCAGCATGCCTGAAATTCGAGAATATCACAGGGCTGATGTGAGTGTAGTTGTTATTACTAAGAAGGTGCTTAACAAGCTGTAAGGTCTGAAGGTAGATAAGTCACCTGGTCCAGATGGACTACACCCCCAGGGTTCTGAAAGGGGTAGCTGAAGAGATTGTGGAGGCATTAGTAGTAGTCTTTCAAAAAATCCATTACTAAGGATGAGGTTTCAGGGTTTCAAGGAGGCACATGATAAAGTTGGCCAAAGTCAGCATGGTTTCCTTAAGGTGAAACCTTGCCTAACAAAACTGTTGGAACTCTTTGAGAAAATAACAGGCAGAATAGACAAAAGCAAGTCAGTGGATATTATTTCTATGAACCTCCAGGGTCATTGGATAATGTCTCTTGTAGCATTCCGGTGAAGTAGAAACTGAAGGCATGTTTCTGTCTTGTCTCAGAAAATTAGCTGAATCGCAGGAGGTAAGGATTAGGGAATCACTAACAGTTATTCAAAAATGTCAGGAAATGACCAGTGACTCCCATAAAAATCTGTGGAGGGGGCCAAAACTTAGAAATCCGATTTAGTGGCACTGGCTTTTTATTTAGCAGTCTAATATTAAAGATAAATTTAATTCTCGAGGAGAATAGAACTGTAATGATTTCCAGGTTAAATGTATCACTCAGGAATCTCCACTGACCATTTCCTGTTGTCAATCTGCATATGCCGATAGTGCAATGAAAGTAAAGGATAAGTTTCTCTGTAACTGTAACACTTTATTCTATATCCTGTTATTGTTTTTCCTTGTATCTCAATTTCACTGCTGAAACGATCTGTATGGATGGTATGCAAAGCATGTTTTTCACTGCACCTCGGTACATTTGATGATAATAAACCAACTTACCAAAGTGCATGATATCTTGTGCTGCCTTGATCAGAGTGATACTAGGAGAATTTCTCCAGTGCGTGATGCTGGTTGTGACTGATCCACTTTAATACTGCTGTTTCTTGGCATACAGCATCTTTTAAAAGTCATCTCCTCTAAAAAAGTCTTTCACTACAGGCAATCCGTTTATGATTCAGCAACTTCATACTAATCATCTCTCCCACTGCGATCAGGCCCCAACTAGGTGATCTCCCACTGACCAATAATCACTCACTCTCCCACAAGTGATGAGACTCCGATTCAGCAACTTTCAGCCAACTGATGATCACTCCATTTGCCCAAAGCCCATAACTCAGTAACCTCCCACCCAGCATCAATTATCCCCTCTCCTTCTGGAGGTCAGCCCCTAACCCAATAATTATTTAGCCATCTGATGATCTCATCCCCACTACCACAATTCAATGGCAGCTGAAGCACTCCTCCCCAAAGATCTGATTTCTGATTTCCATTGCTCCCACTTGCCCACTCTGACCCAGGCTCGAATTTATCTATTTTGTAGTGTACACTGATACTGTATGTGAAGGATGATCCTCATCATCCTCGTAAAAGACAATGTTAGTTTATCATCACTCTACATCTTGTGCTTCAAATAATACTAAATGTTTACATTTAGAAATGGTGGACCCACAGTCAAAATTCTTGAACTATTATTAGCTTGCATTTCTCAACAACTTAGATGATGGAAAATAATCTATATATCCAAGACACAAAGTTAAGTAACATTCCAAATAATGGAGATGAAAACATATTATAAAGAGATATTAATAGATCATGTAGATAGCTGTACTAAAGATAATGAACTCCAGTTCAGAAAAGTGTCTGCATTACTGACCTAGGAGGGATAGAATAATATACTTTATTAATCTAGAAACACTGGACTGCCAAAAAGAGATAATGAGTCCAGTAAAACACCATGGAGCCACAGACCATCTGGATTCCAGCATCTGCAGTCTCTTGTGTCTTCAGTAAAATATTATTGATAGATAGAATATATTGAAAGGCAAATGTAATGCAGGCTTTATATTGAGACCGGTGTGATTAAGCTAGGCAGGCATTATATGATATGAAATGCATTTGTTATACAGGGCTGAGTGTATGCAAGTAATTGTGGCACCACACCACAAGGAAGATAAATTAGCCTTGAAAGGAATGCAGGATAGGTTTAATAATTACAGGATTACAATGATGAAGTTGTAATGCTCAGCTATATCAGCTCGTATTTAACTAGGGGAAACCCCGTCCGCCACCCAACCGTGTCTCCCGGTTGCGTCGGTGGCTGTGCAATGCCACCTGATAAGACCTCAAACATCAAATATCAGACAGCACACAATGTACACTTTACAGATTAAAGTTCAATTTTTTTCGTGCACACGGTTGGAGCTCAAATACCCAGGGTCTTCTCTCTCCACCCTGTGATCCATTCCGACCCCCTCGACTCGCTGCTCGGGACCACCCAAGGTGATCGCCAGAGCGCTTCCAGCACAAAGTCTTCCCCCGGTCTCTCCTGAAAAGCCCGCCAAACACACTGGTTCCCAGCCATATGAGACAGAGTATCACCCCAAAAAAAGAATGACATGGACACCCATTGGTTCATTCCCTCTTTATCATTATTGATACCTTTATACTTTATTGTCTACAAACAATTGATACTAGAGCGTACAATCATCACAACGATATTTCATTCTGTGCTTCCTGCTCCCTGGATTACAACTCGATAGTAAATATTAAAAATTTAAATTTTAAATCATAAATAGAAAATAGAAAAATGGAAAGTAAGGTAGTGCAAAAAAACTGGTCCGGATATTTGGAGGGTACGGCCCAGATCCCGGTCAGGATCCGTTCAGCAGTCTTATCACAGTTGGAAAGAAGCTGTTCCCAAATCTGGCCGTATGAGTCTTCAAGCTCCTAAGCCTTCTCCCGGAGGGAAGAGGGAGGAAAAGTGTGTTGGCTGGGTGGGTCGCGTCCTTGATTATCCTAGCAGCACTGCTCCGACAGCGTGCGGTGTAAAGTGAGTCCAAGGACGGAAGATTGGTTTGTGTGATGTGCTGCGCCGTGTTCACAATCTTCTGCAGTTTCTTCCGGTTTTGGACAGGACAACTTCCATACCAGGTTGTGATGCACCCTAGAAGAATGCTTTCTACAGTGCATCTATAAAAGTTAGTGAGGGTTTTAGTGGACAGGCCAAATTTCTTTAGTTTTCTCAGGAAGTAAAGGTGCCGATGGGCCTTCTTGGCAGTGGACTCTGCTTGGTTGGACCCAGACAAGCTGCTAGCTGCGAGAAAAAGAACCACTGTCTCAGCAGTTAACATCACAGAGAAACCATTTTAATTATAACATAACAAAGAAGCCATTTTGATTAGCATACGCAGTAACATAAAAGAAGAAACCCCTTACACTCTCCCCCCACCAAATAAAAGTCATGCCCTCATGACATTAAAGGAGTTCACCAATGCTCCTTGCAAAACACAAAACCCAACCCAAGTGCATAAAGCAGTGACATAACTTCCCAGGGCAGTAGAGATCACACCCTGTTCTCCCGACGCTGTATAGGTCAACCTCTCCAGGGGGTGCCTACTTCTCTGAGACCTCCGTATCTCCTCTGCCAACCCTTCTGGCTCAGACACCACGGGAGACACCCCGGGCCTACCTGTTGGACCCTCACCCTCCCCCTCACTGGGACCCCTCGTCACCTGTGAGCCCTCTGTCTCGGGTTCTGGTTCCACCCTGTCTTCCCCCAATGTCGGCTGTATCTCAGGCTGGTCCTCAACACCCTCCCTCCTTTCACCTAACTCAGTGGGGGAAGGCTCAGGAGCCTCTTCTTCTGGTACTGGGGAATTATCGAACGGAAGTAGGTGCCACACATCTGAATCATCGTCTTCCGAAGCAGTATCCCTTTCTGGGGTGGGGCCCGGCCCCATCTCTTTCGCAGCGGGCTCTTCCCTCGCCCCGTGCCCTCGCAGAGTCCTCGTACTAGGCGTAAACTCCCATTCGGGCTCTTGGTTTATCTACACCTCTTGACCCAGGGGCAATAGATGGTTCCGATGGAGTACCTTGACAGGCCCCTTCCCATCCTCTGGTCTCACCCAGTAAACAGGTGTAGATTCAGCATCTGGCTCTCTACCACATAGAGGGTGGCCGCCCGGCGATTCCCCAACTTATGTTTATCAGGGAGTCCTAAATTCTGTAGGAGGACCCAGCCCCCAGCAATAGTTGGGCGAACTTCACTTTCTGATCATACCTCCTCTTATTCCTCTGATTCTGCTTGGTGGCCGCTGCCTCAGCCAACTCGTACGCCCTTTTCAACTCTCTCCTCATATCAGACACACACTTCAGATAGGGCTTCGAAGGTAATTCACTTGCTTCAGTCCCAAAACACAGGTCAATGGGCAACCTTGCTTCCCGCCCGAACTTCAGATAATAAGGTGAGTACCCCGTAGCGTTATTGCAAGTACAATTGTAACAGTGAACCAAATGCCCGATATGCTGACTCCACTTACTTTTCTGACCGATCTCCAGAGTTCCGAACATGTCCAACAGGGTCTGGTTAAACCTCTTGGGCTGAGGATCACCCTGAGAGCGATAGGGTGTGGTCCTGGATTTCTCAACCCCAAGCATATCCAGTAATTCATGGATAAGCCTGCTCCCGAAGTCCCATCTCTGATCACTATGGATCTGCCTGGATCAGCCATAATGAACAAAGTACTTTTCCCATAACACCTTCGCCACTGTAGTCGCTTTCTGGTCCTTAGTGGGAAACGCCTGAGTATATCTAGTGTAGTGATCCGTGATGACTAAGACATTCGCGGTGTTGCTGGTGTCTGGCTCAATAGACAGGAAATCCATACACACCAGGTCCAGGGGTCCCGCACTCTGCAAGTGGGATAACGGGGCCGCCTGCGCAGGCAAGGTCTTCCTCCTGATGCAACGGCTACAGGTCTTACAGTATGCTTCAACCTCCCCCACCGATCCGGGGCCAGTAAAACCAGTCCTTGAGTAATCCATAGGTCTTTTCCATCCCCAAGTGCCCGGAATCATCATATAGTGCCTGGAGCACAGTCTTCCGATACTTCTCAGGCATGACCAGCTGCCAGCGCCGGGGGTGGTCCGGAGGCGACGTGACCCGGTACAGGACGTGGTTCTTCAGCTTCAACCGAGGCCACTCCTTCAGTAGTAGGGGAACGGAGGCATGTTTCGCCTTCTCCGCCTGAGCCATATCCCCCTTCTCAGCCGCGTACCAGAGAGTGCCAATGCCCAGGTCATCACACTGAGCCGCCCCCACTTCCTGGGGGCTCAACTCTGGCAACTGCCTGTTCCCCAGAGCAGTCAAATTACAGTAAACAGTGGATAATGTGTCATCATCAGCCCCCAATTGATCCACTGCCCGATCCGGCCCCATCGGGACTCCTGCGTTATTCCTGCTATCCTCAGCCCAAGAGGATCCAAATTGACACATGACCTTCACTCCCAGGGCAGGGACGTTCTCCCACTCCTCGTCTGTGCCTGACCCCTCATGCACCCAACGAGATAAAGCATCTGCATCGATGTTCCGATTCCCCGGCCGGTACTTCAGGCTGAACTCATAGACAGACAAGGCCGCCAACCACCGATGCCCAGTAGCGTCCAGTTTTGCCGCAGTCAGAATATAAGTGAGAGGATTGTCGTCTGTTCTCACCTCAAACATCGCCCCGTATAGATAGTTGCTCAACTTGTCCACCACTGCCCATTTCAGCACCAGGAACTCCAACTTGTGAGTAGGATAGTTTCTCTCAGATGGCGACAAACTTTGGCTGACAAACGCCACCTACCTCAATCCGCTGCCCTGTTCCTGGTACAGGACAGCCCCCAGACCCTCTCGGCTGGCATCGGTGTGTAGCACATACGGCTTCCGGTGATCAGCAATAGCCAACACCGGGGCCTGTGTCAGCGCCCTTTTCAGAGATTGGAACGCCTCCTCACATTGAGCATCCCACCTCGATCCGAAGGGCTCCAACAGGTTCAAGTATCCTCCTGCTTCCTGCCCTCGGTTCCCTTTCCTTTTCTTCCCCGCGGGTAGATAGCCACACAACAGCTGGTTCAATGGGTGACTCATTTTAGCATATCCTTTCACGAATCGCCGGTGATACCCACAGAACCCCAAAAACGAGCGCAGGGCGCTCACCTTCTGGGATCTTGGCTAGGTGGTCACTGCGTCTATCTTAGTCGGATCAGTAGCCACTCCATCTCGCGAAATTATGTGTCCAACATAGCCGACCAACGTTTTACAGAACTGGCATTTATCCAGGGAAAGTTTCAACCCTTCCTCCTTCAGCTGCCGCTCCTCATGTTCTTCCAAAGTAGATCCGAACACTATCAGGTCATCCAGATACACCAACACCTCGAGCAAGTTCATATCCCCCACCGTCCTCTCCATGAGCCTCTGGAAGGTGGCTGGGGCCCCTGATATGCCTTGGGGCATTCGTTCCAACTGAAAGAATCACAGGGGATAGATAAAGGCCGTCTTCTCTTTATCGGTCTCACTCTTTGGAATCTGGTAATACCCACTCTGCAAATCCGATACACTAAACCACTGGGCACCACTCAGACAGGCCAACGTGTCTCAACCCTGGGGACCGTATACTGGCCGGGGACAGTGTGCCGGTTCAGGGTCCTATAGTCCATGCACATGCGTACCTTCCCGTTTTTCTTCCTAGCCACTACTACGGGGGACGCATACGGGCTCCGAGACTCCGCGATAATCCCTGCATTCTTCACTTCCCGCACATCTTCCACATCTGCTGGGGCCAACCACCGTGACCTTTCTCTAAACAGGGTGTCATTTGTCACCCGGATAGTGTGATGAGTGATCTTGGAACAGCCCACATCAAACTCGCCCTGAGAAAAGACATCCCCTAGCTTCAGCAACTTCTCCACCAGCCTTCTCTTATACTCCGGCGGGACAGGGGAGTCCTCAAAATTAAAGGCCTCCTCGGTCAGCCGCCCCCTGTTCTCCGATAGTTTTCCTCCAGTGGGCCTCACGGGGGCACTAGACATCACCGTCACTGGGAACAAGTGCGCGATGGGCACCCTGCGCTTAAAGGTGATCTCCCTCTCCGTTGTGTTCCTTACAATCACCCCCATCCGCCGTGCCTGTACAACCGAGGGCCTCTGCAATTCAGGTCTCACCAGTACCCCAGCCGGGAACCAGGACTCCCCTTCAAGGTCTTCCGGGGTGTCTACTAACAGGGCCTTGTCCGCCGGTACTCCGGGGAATCTGGGGGTCCCCATCACTACCACCTCCCCTGGCCGTATCACTTTAGGCCTTGCCTGAGTACACCACACTGTCCCTCGTTTGAACCCAGGATCCAGCCCATTGGGGCCACCTGCTTCTTCGAACGCTGCTCGAAACACTGGGTGTACCGAGAGGGTCTCCAGAAAGTTCTCCCCCATCTTCTCCTTACAGGCTCCCAGGAGCCGTCGCACAAAAGGGGAGTTAGTCCCTACCAGAAGGGCAGCGCCACCTGTTTCCACCAGGTCCGGACAAACCAACACCAACGTCTCAAGGGCTTCAGACACTCCCACATCGTCCTCCAAGAATTCCAATCTCACTGGCAGGTACCCATCGTACGGGTAATCACCATCACTTATACCCCAAATCTCCAGGGCATTAATGGAGTTACTGGCAAACGCTTTAGATATTTGTTGTAGAACAACTGGTACAATAAGGTAACCTGTGACCCTGTGTCAAGGATGGCTCTTGCAAAGATTCCCTCTATCTGTAGGGACACGCTACACCCACCAGTCCATCCGGAATAAGGGCTTGTGCTTTCGGGGGTCCCATGGCTGACTTCTGGGAACGTGTTCCTCCCGATACTCCAGTCCATTCCCTCACTGAGTCTCTCCTATGTTTCCCGACACCTCTCCCTTATTAGTTGCCTGGGGGCTTGCCTTGTCTCTCACAATCCCTCCAAAAGTGTCCCTCTTCCCCACAGCTGTAGCACACCCCCTGTCGCTAACATTCCCGCTGGAAATGACCCTCTTTCCCACGGTTATAGCACACGCTACCCATTGCCCCTCTTCTCCCGAGACGTCCGCCACTCCCAGCCCACTGCGCGGGCCGTCCCCTGAAGGGGGTACTCTCCCTGTCCATCCCCTCAAGCGAGGGGTACCTACCCCCCGCGACCCCTTGCGGTTCTCGGTTCTCAACCCGGCCACCACCTCCTCTACCGCTGAGGATCGTCCCCAGTGGCCAGAGCCCTCTTTCTGGCCCAACGCGCTCTCATCCTCCCGCACCTCTCTAATCTACTGCCCGAATGATGGAGGGGGGCTCCTTTTATAGGACTGCCGGAGACTCCAAGCCACCTTGTGCTCCCCCAGGGAATCACTAAATAACTGATTCATCCTCAACCTCGCCACTTTGTCTGCCTTCACTACCCCTCGGCGCCACAACCCAGTAAGCATTCTCTCCAGCCAAAAAATGTATTCTGAGAGCTTTTCCCCTCTTCCCTGCATCATGTGGTGAAACTCCGCTAAAAGCTCCCAGGAACCTCCCGACATTCCAAATGCTCCCTTCAAAGCTTCCAGGTACTCCACCAGGGAAGCCAAAGGTTGTTCAGCTTTCAGCTCCCGGATGACACCAGACGCCCCTCCCCACAAACTTTCCACCAATCGTTGTCTATTTTCCTCATCCAAGACCAGCCACGACTCTAACAACTGGGACGTATTTTCAACCCATGTTTCATGATTGCCCTCCCCTTCTGGGGTGGGTGTGGCTCCTGAGAAAATTCTCAGCTTTGGGCGGGGCCCCTCGGCCCTTCTTACTAGGGGGGTAATGGTGGCTGCTAACTTGGAGGTCTCAGCTCTAGCTGGGGGATGGGGCCTGGCCAAGCCTTCCCACTCTGACTTTCCACCACTGGCTACTGGCACCTCCCCTGGGGTCTCATCTAGCTCCTCCTCCGGTGTCTCTTCACTTTCTTCCTCCGGGAGGGTGTGGAGGCCCCATAGCCTCGCCTCTCCCTGGACGCTGACCATCACTGGCAGTTCCAACGTCATGACGTCAACACTCGTACGAACCAACACCCAGCTGGATTCCACTTCTTTACCGCACCTTCTAACTATCAGTTCTACCTGGCCGATACATTGGATCAAACTCAACCCTCGCACTGGTAATTCTCCCGAAGTGCAGAAATCCACCCCACTTAACACGCACGCGTGATTAACCGGTACGTCCTGTAACTCAGATCAGCTTACAATCTTATCTCGATCCATCTCCGCACTACTTAATGTGGTGATTTATACAGCTTACTGAAAATTCAAACCCACACGCTGCCCCCACAAATGTAACGCTGAGCTATATCGGCTCTCATTTATCCAGGGGAAACCCCATCCGCTGCCCAACCATGTCTCCCAGTTGCGTCGGTTGCTGTGCAATGCCAGCTGGTACGACCTCAAACATCAAATATCAGACAGCACACAATGTACACTTTACAGACCACACTTTATAAATCTTACTGGGACTATGAGATTAATAGAGATACAATACAAAAGAAAAAGAAAAAGGCGCCAGACTTATCAAAGTTCAATTTCTTCATGCACACAATTGGAGCTCAAATACCCGGGGTCTTCTCTCTTCACCCTGCGATCCACTCCGACCCCTTCGACTCGCCGCTCGGAACCACCCAAGGTGATCAACCAGAGTGCTTCCAGCACAAAGTCTTCTCCTGGTCTCTCCTGAAAAGCCTGCCAAACACACTGGTTCCCAGCCATATGAGATAGAATATCACCCCAAAAAAAGAATGACATGGACACCCATTGGTTCATTCCCTCCTTATCATTATTGATAACCCAAACAAGCTGCTAGCTGCTAGAAAAAGAATCAGTCTCAGCAGTTAACATCACAGAGAAACCAATTTAATTATAACATAACAAAGAAGCCATTTTGATTAGCATACGCAGTAACATAAAAGAAGGAACCCCTTACAAAGTAGTGAGTAATGACCAGGAAACCTGGCTTATATTTCCTGTAAATATGAGCATCGAAACTTACAGAGAACATACAGTAGGTCATAGAATAGGACAGCACAGGGACAGGTCCTATGATCCACCATGTCACTGCCAACTACAATGCCAATCTACAAATAATCCGATCTACTTGAACATGGATCATATCCCTCCATTCTCCATGGATGTGTGTACCCATCTGAAAACCTCATATGGCACAGCAGTGCTTGTTTCCATCACCACTCCTGGCAGCAAATTGCAGGCACCAACAACATTGTGTAAAAAGAAATACCATTACCTTAAAGCTATGCACTCTAGTATTTGACACTTGTATTCTAGAAAAAAAAGACTACTTATCCTGTGCCTATAATAATTTTATAACCCTCTATCATGTTAGTCCCCAGCCTCTGATAGCTTAAACAGCTTAAGTATGTCGAACCTCTCATTATAGCTCATACACTAATCCAGGCAGCATCCTGGAGAACCTCTTCCACACACTCTCCAAAGCCTCCACATCCTTCCAATAATAGGCAAGTAGAATTTGGATATCACTCAGACAATAGCGAGAAAGATCTGAGGAAGATGAAGAAGACTGTACATGTTAACCTGGGATGCTGCCACACGACTGCAATGAACCAGGTTTATGAAATGCACGTGATGCAGCAATGAATGGGCAACAAAAAGGCAATGAAGAGTGTTGGGAAGAAAACTAAAGATAATGCATGGGAAAATGATGTGTCAATATTACCTTGGAGTGTAGGAAGTTAAGAAGTGACCTTATACAGGTTTATGAAATCATGAGGGACATTGATAGGGTGAATAAGGGAAAGATTTTAATGGAACCTAAGGGACAGCTTTTTCAAACTGAGTGTGGTGGATACATGGAACAAGCTGTTAGAAGAAGTGGTGGAGGCAGACATAATTACAATATTTAAAAGACGTTTGAACAGGTTCATGGATAGGAAAGATTTGGAGGGATATCAACCAAATGCAGGCACATGGGACAAGTTCAAGGACTGAATGGGCCAACAACATTGCTTTATGCTGTATAACTATAATTCTATCACTCTAATGTAGGAGAGAAAAAAAAGATGGCAAAAATGAACTGAAGAAGATGTCTTTGTGGATTGTGCTTTCCAATTCTTGATGTGCATTGCTGATTGACATCTTTAGACATGGGATCTGAGGTGCTTGTAAACAATTAGTCCATTGGTTGGGCAAAGAAGCTTGAAGAATTGAGAGGGAATAAGGGCTCAAAGTTCATATACTTATAGCACTGAAACATCATGAAAAAAACATTAAATTGTCATTTTAAATTCATGGAATTTTGAAGTAATTGCTCTGAGGGAATGAAATGCCACATGTGTAGAACAAGAACAAAGACGTTGTTCAGTTGTGATTGTACCTTGGTATGTCATTCAAAAATCACTGACATCTCATTTAATATGCAGTCAGATTTTCATTGCTTTTTGCAACCAGAACATTACAAAATAGTTGAAACTTCACAAAAATTCACAAAAATGCAGTGATTCCCTTGAGGTAGGTTACAAAAAAGTAGCCTTTGAAGCAGGCAGAAAATATGGGATTTCAAAGGAAAAGATCATGAGATCTTGGTGATCTATCACCTAATGCCATTCATCTGCCTCTCCTTTCATTTCCTTTTATTACTTGCTAATCAGATAGTTATGTCACTCGCAGTTCAACACGGATTGCATCTCTAATGTCCAACTGTACAGGTATTTGCTAGGTCTTTTCAAATACCTGTTAATAGTCAACCTGATTAGTGTGCCTGAAGTCATAAGTAAGCATGATCAGCATAAGAAAGTAGATTCCCTTCCCCAATGAACAATCTTAAACCTAATAAATTGTGTTCCTTAATACTTCAATTGCTTTGGTTTACAAATATTCACCCGTCATCATTGATCTGGCAATTGAAAGCACAGGAAAGTAAGCAGTCGTAGAGAGTAGAAGTATCTGCCCAATATATCACATGTACGTCTCTCTCCACCATTGGTAGTATGTACAGGAGGTGCTGCCTCAAAAAGACAACATCTATTATCAAACATCTCCACCATCTGGGTCATGCCATATTTTGCATCCAACAAAGGGCAGGAGGTACAGAAGCTTAATATCGCACACCACCAGTTTCATGAACAGCTATTTCCCTTCAACCATTCAGTTCATAAACCATCAAAAAACCCTAATCACTACAGTTTTGCAACACTTTGACCACTTTGATCACTTTCATTACATGCTGATCAGATAGTTTTGTCATTTAAACGTACTTCTTATTCCTAATTCTTGTCAAAAGTCTGTATCTTGTGAATACTGCTTACATGATGCTGCAAGTCACCTTTTCTTTGCATACATGTACTTCTGCATATGAAAAAAAACTTCCTTAAATCAACAATCATTAAAGGAAGAAAGTATGGAATCATTGCTATTCTTTTGAGGCTAAATGGGATTCCTAACTTTCGAGGCTTAGGTATAATTTTTTTGACCATGTGTCTTGATTCTATCTGCCATTTGAAATTTCCATTTATTCTACAATAAACACAAGAGAATCTGCAGATGCTGAAAATCTTGAGCAACACTCACAAAATGCTGAAGGATTGCATCTCTAATATTCAACTGTACTGGGTAGAATGCTGGTCCATTTCAAAGGGCTGCTAAGAGTCAACTGCATTAGTGTTCCCGAAGTCATACATACGCAATATCAGCATAAGAAAGCAGACCTTGGCACTAAACACTTATTCCCCTCAATAGATACTGCCTGACTTGCTTGGTTCCTCCAGCATTTGTGTGCATTGCTCATTTATTCTATTAGTTCCCTTTATCTGGAACACGTCATTCTGTTGTTCTCAAACAACAGGAATTCTGCAGATGCTGGAAATTCAAGCAACATACATCAAAGTTGCTGGTGAACGCAGCAGGCCAAGCAGCATCTGTAGGAAGAGGTGCAGTCGACGTTTCAGGCCGAGACCCTTCGTCAGGACTAACTGAAGAAAGAGTGAGTAAGGGATTTGAAAGTTGGAGGGGAAGGGGGAGATCCAAAATGATAGGAGAAGACAGGAGGGGGAGGGATAGAGCCGAGAGCTGGACAGGTGATAGGCAAAAGGGGATACGAGAGGATCATGGGACAGGAGGTCCACGAAGAAAGACAAGGGGGGGTGACCCAGAGGATGGGCAAGAGGTATATTCAGAGGGACAGAGCGAGAAAAAGGAGAGTGAGAGAAAGAATGTGTGCATAAAAATGAGTAACAGATGGGGTACGAGGGGGAGGTGGGGCCTTAGCGGAAGTTAGAGAAGTCGATGTTCATGCCATCAGGTTGGAGGCTACCCAGACGGAATATAAGGTGTTGTTCCTCCAACCTGAGTGTGGCTTCATCTTTACAGTAGAGGAGGCCGTGGATAGACATGTCAGAATGGGAATGGGATGTGGAATTAAAATGTGTGGCCACTGGGAGATCCTGCTTTCTCTGGCGGACAGAGCATTGATGTTCAGTAAAGCGGTCTCCCAGTCTGCGTCGGGTCTCACCAATATATAAAAGGCCACATCGGGAGCACCGGACGCAGTATATCACCCCAGTCGACTCACAGGTGAAGTGTTGCCTCACCTGGAAGGACTGTTTGGGGCCCTGAATGGTGGTAAGGGAGGAAGTGTAAGGGCATGTGTAGCACTTGTTCCGCTTACACGGATAAGTGCCAGGAGGGAGATCAGTGGGGAGGGATGGGGGGGACGAATGGACAAGGGAGTTGTGTAGGGAGCGATCCCTGCGGAATGCAGAGGGGGGGGGAGGGAAAGATGTGCTTAGTGGTGGGATCCCGTTGGAGGTGGCGGAAGTTACGGAGAATAATATGTTGGACCCGGAGGCTGGTGGGGTGGTAGGTGAGGACCAGGGGAACCCTATTCCTAGTGGGATGGAGTGAGAGCAGATGTACGTGAAATGGGGGAGATGCGTTTAAGAGCAGAGTTGATAGTGGAGGAAGGGAAGCCCCTTTCTTTAAAAAAGGAAGACATCTCCCTCGTCCTAGAATGAAAAGCCTCATCCTGAGAGCAGATGCGGCGGAGACGGAGGAATTGCGAGAAGGGGATGGCGTTTGTTCTGATCGCTACACTAGAGGAAGGATGTAGAGGCTTTGGAGAGTACGCAGAAGAGATTTGCCAAGATGCTCATGGATTGGAGCATACTAGCTCTAAGCAGAGTTTCCTCTAGAGCATCAGATAATGCAGGGGTGACTTGATAAAAGTATAAAATATTTTAAGAGCCAAGGATAGGGTATATAGAGTAATTTACCCAGGCTATATACAGTCGGCCTCCTTATCCGTGAGTTCCGCATGCACAAATTCAACCAACTGCAAATCGAGAAAACCCGGAAGTGCTCTTCCAGCACTTGTTGTTCGAACATGTACAGACTTTTATTTCTTGTCATTATTCCCTAAACAATGCAGTATAACAACTATTTTACATAGCACTTACATTGTATTAGGTATTATAAGTAATCTGGAGATGATTTAAAGTATACGGGAGGACGTGCGTAGGTTAACGTGGATCGGGATCCAAAAAAAACGGAATTTCTCTTACTAAGTAAGTCGGAACAGGTACATCCGATATTATTTAGTGTCAGTTAGTCAAACGTTTTTATTAGTATAGAGTATATATATATTACCTTCCTTGCATATAAAACACTTAAGAAATGTATGTTTCAGCACTGGGCTTGGGAACGGAAATTCCCGAGTTCGATCCAGTGACAGACCGCTCCCGAGCGCACTCTCCATCCATGCCGGGTTGATGTGAAGGATCAAAAACCCAAACCCCCAAAACCCAATAATTAAACCACTGCGTTGCTTAGTAATAATTGTAGCTTTCATCGGGGCAGGGCCTTTCTCACTTTATCCTTTAAAATTGTTCCAATCGTTAACCGACTGTAGCCTAACGCTTTTCCAATGACTGATGGCAATTCACCTCCTTCCGATCGCTTTATTATTTCCACTTTATTTTAAATCGTGATCGTGATTATTTTTGTGAACAGAAACACTGTGGATTCAAAGTTCTGCTGCTGGGTCCTAATGTCCACCGCACTGACACAGGTTAAATAAGGTCCAGGGTTCCGCTGGGTCCTAAGATCCACCGCTTAGACAGGTTGAATAAGGGACTTGAGCATCCACGTTTTTTGGTATCCGCGAGGGGTCCAGGAACCAATCCCTCGCGGATAAGGAGGGCCGACTGTATGTCAAATATCAGAGGGTTTAAGCTTGAGGGGGAAGGTTTAAAGGAGATTTGTGAGGTAAGTTTCAAAGTTTTAGAGTACATTTATTATCAAAACAGCCCAGAATAGGCCCAAAGACTTGGTATCACTCATCATATTAGCGGACATGATTAGCGGATAGCACAGCAATCAACACAGTCTTCCTAACCTCGGTGCTATGGAAAGAGGAGTCACCATTGCGGTGAGCGAGCAATATCAGCTCTCACCTCTGATCTAGCAACACATTATGTTAGTTTGATAAATAATATCATAAATAAGATTACCTAATTTTCAAGATTTATACACCTGTGGAGAAGGATTATACAAAAGATAGAATTTCCACATGATATGGAAAAAATTCATTTTATCAGAAAAGAAAACATGAAAATGGCTTAATAAAAGTCATGACGATAAAGTTAAGAGAAAAAAATTAAATATTCGGTTCACATAATGGATGGGGTATTTGTGGACATTCAAATAAAGTGTCTCATAGAAAATAAATTGCAAAGTGATAAATTATCGGCACCTCAGGTTAAGTGGCTCAACAATTGGCAATAAGAATGAATGAATTAACAAGACATGAGTGGCAGTGAAATAAAGGTAATCATGGAATGAAGGATGTTGGCAACATTTGCTGACTGGAGCAAATGGAACCATTGGAACGTTCTTTTGCCTTCTTGCTGTTAGAAAAAAAACAAAAGATCTCACATCTATTTGAATAGTCAGTTTACCGGCTCATAAATGGAGATGAGTGCCACTTTGTCAGTGTTTGTACACTCATGAACCTGTTTGAGATTTATTGTGGCTTTCTTCTATTGTAACAGTACAGAGATTAAGCCACTCTTCACGACTGAGATTCTGGTTTAGCACTTAAGGACTGATGCTTCAATGAAGATGTATATTTTTTAAAGAGACTTGTGAAAAAAATCAGTGGAAACACAAGAGACTGCAGATGTTGGGATCTGGATCAATAAATATTCTACTGGAGGAATTCAGTCAGTCAGACAATATCCTAATGGGTCCTGATGCAGGGTTTTAACGTGAAACATTGAATATTTCTTGGTGTTTATGAAGAAAAGACAATATAATTTGGACAGGAAAAGAGAAAGAAAGATCTAGTTGTTTTAACTGAACAAGTAAATATCTTCATCCAGTTTGGATGACTTTTCAGGAGTGACTAAATAAGAGGGCCTGAGGGACTGTGAGAAAAGAGTTCAAGCAGTCATACTCACTTGGAAGTTACTGAGTCAGTCTTTTCAAAGGGCAGCAATTCACATTAAGCTAACCCAACTGGCTGAGAATCCTACTCAAACAAGCTGGCACAATAAGTTAGAAATAATTAAAGTAAGTAAAAACAGACAGACTAACTGTGCCCATTTAATTTGACCTGACCATGAAACAAATTGCATGAGTCGTAGAATTACAATTTACAATTGATACCATTTTAAATAAGGGTTGGAGGCATTATCATGAATAATCTGCCCTCATTTAATGTGTTTACAGAGCTGCTGTGCTTCCTTGTCTCCTATACTTATTAAAGATTGTTCTCTTTAATTGTCTAGAACAACAATGCCACTCGTGCAACATAATGTGAATTCAGTGGCCTTGCAAAATAATTGACAGCCCAGTATGTCTACCAGCAGCTATACATAGAAGTTTTCTGTGTGTTGAGGAAAACCACTCTTTGATCTGGTCATATACATGACAAACACCAACAAGAGAATCCTAACTTATTAAGAAGAAAGTAGTAAGGAAATTTTCTATCTAAACTCTACTACAAGGAACATTTGAAGTAGTGTCTACAATCCACCAGTGTCAACAACAACCTGAATGGGTATGGTATAGGAAAATCAACTCAATATTCTGCTACTAAAAAAGCATTCTGAGGAAACAGAATATCATCCTGCAACCTTGGCCAAAGAAGATTATAGCTGGGACTTTAATGTTCAAGGATATACACTGCATTGAAAGGACAGGCAGGAAGACAGAGGGGGCGGTGTTACTCTGCTGGTAAAACTGAAATCAAATTATTAGAAAGAGGTGACATAAGGTCAGAAGTAGTTGAATCATTGTGGATAGAGCTAAGAAACTACAAGGGTGACAAAACTCTGATGGGAGTTGTACACAGATCCCCAAACAGTAGTAAGGATGTGTTCTACAAATTACAACAGGAGATAGAAAATGCATGCCAAAAGGGCAATTTTACAATAGCCATGGGGATTTCAATATGCAGGTAGATTGGGAAAATCAGGCTGGTGCTGGAGGCAAAGCTACCTTAAAAGTTAGTGGGAAATTAGAGGTTCGGGAAGCTTTTAAAAACCAACAGAAGGCAAATGAGAAAAGACATTAAAGTGGTAAAGATGGAATACAAAAGTAAGCTACCCAATAATATTACAAAATACCAAAAGTTTCTTCAGATACATTGAGTGTAAAGGAGAGGTGAGAGTGGATATCAGTCCACTGGACAATGATGGAGAGGTATTAATGGGGGACAAGGAAACGGCGAATAAGTATTTTGCGTCAGCCTTCACTGTGGAAGACACTAGCACGATGGTGGAAGTCTCAGGAGTCAGGAGTCATTAAGTGTGTGAAGTTACCATTACTAGAGACAAGGTTCTTGAGAAACTGAAAGGTCTGAATGTAGATAAGTCACCTGAACCTGATTGTATACACCCCAGGGTTCAGAAAAAGGTTGCTGAAGAAAATTGTGGAGGCATTAGTAATGAATCACGAGATTCTGGAATGGTTCTGGAAGACTGGAAAATAGCAAATGTCACTCCACTCTTCAAGAAGGGAGAGAGGCAGAAGAAAGTAAATTTTAGATAGTTAGTCTGACCTCAGTGGTTGGGAAGATGTTGGAGTTGATTATTAAGGACGAGGTCTCAGACTACTTGGAGGCACATGATAAAACGGGCCAAAGCTAGCATGGTTTCCTCAAGGGAAAATCTTGCCTGAGAAATCCATTGGAATTCTTTGAAGAAATAACAAGCAGGATAGACAAAGGAGAATCATTTGATGTTGTGTTCTTAGATTTTCAGATGGCCTTTGACAAGGGGCCACACATGAAGCTGCTTATCAAGCTATGAGCCCATGGTATTACAGGAACGATTCTAGAATGAATAAAGCAGTGGCTGATTGTCAGGAGGCAAAGAGTGGGAATAAAGGGAGCCTTTTCTGGTTGGCTGCTGGTGACTAGTGGTGTTCCATGAGGGTTTGTGTTGGGACTGATTCTTTTATGTTATATGTCAATGATTTGGATGAGAGAACTGATGGCTTTGTTGCAAAGTTTGAAGAAGACATGAAGATAGGTGGAGGGGCAGATAGTTTTCAGAAAGTAGAGATGTTACATAAGGACCTGGACAGATTAGGAGAATGGGTAAAATAAGTGGCAGTTGGAATACCAACAGTCATTCACTTTGGTAGAAGAAATGAAAGGTTGTCTATTTTCTAATTGGACAGGAAATACAGAAAACTGAGATGCAAATGGACTTGGGAGTCCTTATGCAGGATTCCCAAAAGGTTAACTTGCAGGTTGAGCCAGTGGCAAGGAAGGCAAATGTGATGTTAGCATTCATTTCAAAAGGACTGGAATATAAAAGTGAGAATGTAATGTTGAGACTTTATAAAGCACTGGTGAGACCTCACTTGGAGTACTGTAAGCAGTTTTGGGCCTCTTATCTTAGAAAGCATGTGCTGAAACTGGAGAGAGTTCAAAAGAGGTTCACCATAATGATTCCAGGATTCAAAGGCTTGTCATATGAAGAGCACTTGATGGTTCAGGGCCTGTATTCACTGCAGTTCAGAAGAATGAGGGGTGACTTGATTGAAGCCTATCAAAAGGTGATAGGTCTTAATAAAGTAGATGTGGAGAGGATGTTTCTTTTGGTGGGAGAGTCTAAGACTAGAGGACACAGCTTCAGATTAGAGGGGCGTCTTTTTGATCAAAGATGAGGAGACATTTCTTTAGCCTGAGAGTGGTGAATCTGTGGAATTCTCAGCCACAGATAACTGTGGAGGCCAAGTCTTTATGTATATTTAAGGCAAAAGTTCTTGATTGGTCAGAGTTGACCATGGATATTGTGTCCTAGCTGTCTAGATATCAAAGCCTGGGCAGTACAATATGGAAAGCAAGCTGTTGCCCATGCAACAAACTACCCCTCTCCATGCATCTGATGAACCCAAAGGAACAGCAGAGACCGATACAGTTTGGTGCCAGCAGCGTTGCAGGAGTTGCCAGTCAGCATTGAACTTAAAGTAGGACTGTCTTAGGGGACATCAGCTCCAGATTTTTTGAAGATGAAGATGATTTTTTTTATCTTTCATGCCTTCTTTTACTATGAGGTGCTTCTGAAATACTCCCAAAGCCTTTCCCAAGGGTGGGTATAGCCGCAAGGCAGTGGAGGTTTGAAATCAGAGATTTCTCTCATCTTGATGAGCTGACAACCACGGCTAATGAGCCCCATCTGCCCAAAGCGACTCGTTTTACAGACGCCAATACCCCACCTTTGCCCCTTCTCCTGTCAGTAGCTGAGCCACATGTGAAGGGCAGGAGCTGGACTTGGTTGACAGAGGCTATTTGAGGTGAAAACCATTGCAAGCATTTAATAGGTACAGGGGGCTTGTCCCCATTACCACCCAGCTATAACAACCTTAAGAAAAAATATAGATGTATAGATGATAGATAGTTAGAGATGAGATAGAGATAGAAGGAGAGGGGAGAGAGACCGAGGGCAAGGGGAGGGTGAGGGGGAGAGAGAGGGAGAGAGGGAGAGAGGGAGAGAGAGAGAGAGAGGAGGGGGAGAGAGGGGGAGGGGAGGTAGGGAGGTGTAAGTGTCTGATTAATAACTCCTTTGATAAGTAAGCACAAACTTTCGCCTGAATGCTGTTTCCCATACTGATTTCATAGAAATCAAAGTTTTCTACTATTGATAGTACATATAGAAGAGGGACTGTGAATTTTGTAACACACATCAAAGTTCTGTCCTGACGAAGGGTCTCGGCCTGAAACGTCGACTGCGCCTCTTCCTATAGATGCTGCCTGGCCTGCTGCGTTCACCAGCAACTTTGATGTGTGTTGCTTGAATTTCCAGCATCTGCAGAATTCCTGTTGTTTGCCTGTGAATTTTGTGCCAGGTCTGAGGTGTTGATCTTCACTTATTCTTATCCTGAAATGGTCAATGGTAATGTTGATGTATTGAAGGTGATGGTGATTTTTTTTTATCTTTCATGCCTCCTTTTACCAAGAGGTTCTTCTCAAATATGGGAACTGAATACTTCTGCCTTAAATCATCCTTCTGTCACTTTGGTTCACTTTTTTTCCTTCCCATTAGCACATTCTAAATGGTTGAGCATGTCCCACAGCTGCACAATTTGCAAAAGATTATACTTCTTTATCTATTTTCTCACTAGAACCCATTCCCATGACAGCTTTGGCTACGTCCACACTAGACTGGATAAGTCCATAACTGCCAACACAAGGAAATCTGCAGATGCTGGAATTTCATGCAACACACATAAAAGTTGCTGGTGAACGCAGCAGGCCAGGCAGCATCTCTAGGAAGAGGTACAGTCGACGTTTCGGGCCGAGACTCTTCGTCAGGACCAACTGAAAGAAGAGCTAGTAAGAGATTTGAAAGTGGGAGGGTGAGGGGGAGATCGGAAATGATAAGAGAAGACAGGAGGGGGAGGGATGGAGCCAAGAGCTGGACAGTTGATTGGCAAAAGGGATATGAGAGGATCATGGGACAGGAGGCCCAGGGAGAAAGAAAAGGGGGAGGGGGGAAGCCCAGAGGATGGGCGAGGGGTATAGTGAGAGGGACAGAGGGGGAAAAAGGAGAGAGAGAAAAAGAACGTGTATATAAATAAATCAATAAATAAATAAATAACGGATGGGGTACGAGGGGGAGGTGGGGCATTAGCAGAAGTTTGAGAAGTCAATGTTCCTGCCATCAGGTTGGAGGCTACCCAGATGGAAAATAAGGTGTTGCTCCTCCAACCTGAGTGTGGCTTCATCTTTACAGTAGAGGAGGCCGTGGATAGACATATCAGAATGGGTATGGGACGTGGAATTAAAATGTGTGGCCACTGGGGGATCCTGCTTTCTCTGGCGGACAGAGCGTAGGTGTTCAGCGAAACAGTCTCCCAGTCTGCGTCGGCTCTCGCCAGTATATAGAAGGCCACATCCGGAGCACCGGTTTGTAACCAAGCTTTTTCTTTTCATTTTGACCTTCCGTCCACACTGAAATGGCATTTTCCTCCCACTAAAACGGAGATTTTCAGAAACTCTCTCCAGTGTGAATAAATCTGAAAATGCCTAATATCCGGCGTAGTGTGTACGGGGTAACCGGCTATTTTTAAAAACCGCTGTCATGACGTGTCGGAACAAATGGTGGCGACAGCGCGGCATTTCATTGTTTTCTTGAACGCAAACTCCAACACCACAACAATATCTGACAATAGATGTGTAACAGCCTAATGCAACATTGCATGGAAATACAAGATAACACTGATGAAGACATGTTTTATACATTTAACAAGGTGCTTTATTAATGTATTGCTTGTGCAAACATTCAATAAATGCAATTGTCACTTTTGCCCAGTAACTTGTTTTATTGCACATGTTGAATACAGCAAAATAATACACAAACACTTTTGCCCAGTAACAATCCTTATTGCATTTAGTTGTAGCTGTCGTCTCTTTCAGCGGTGAAGAGACTATGGCTGTAGGAAAAGTAACTGGTCAAACACGTACCAAGTATACCGTTTCCTCTTTGCTTGCTTTCTGTGTGTCCTGTGCATGCCCAGTAGGAGGAGATTTGCCCAAATATCCATTTTAAAGTGGACAGAGGTATTTTTAAAAATGCCTAGTGTGGACGCCCGTTGTTTTTACGCGAAACCGGCGTTTTCAAAATTATCCGGTCTAGTGTGGACATAGCCTAAGCATCAGCATTCACAGATATTCCTTTTGTCCTATGCATCACTCCTTCATATTCTTTATGATGTTATTTAAATTCTTTCCCTCCCAATTGTAAAAAAGAGTCCTTGATCTGCTAAAATTAGTTTTCTTTCCACAGCTGCTGCTTACCCTGTTGACTGTCTCCAGCAGTTTTTGTTTGTATTTCAAATTTCCAGTTTCTGCAGGTTTTATTTTGGATTTTCTCACAACAGCCTTTAAACCAATAAAAGCCATGTTTTGGCTGGTACATGACAGCTCACAAGCTGGAAAACTATCCATGGAACAGGAGTAGGCCATTTTGTCCCTAGTGCTAGAGTTCAAAGTAAAATTTATTATCAGAGTACATACATGTCACTACATACTGAGATTGTTTTTCCTGTGGATATACTCAGCAAATCTATAGAAGAGTAACTGTAAACAGGATCAATGAATAAGCAGGAGCATCAAAGACAGCAAACTGTTGAAACACAACTATAAATAAATAGCAGTAAATAACAAGAACATGAAATAACAAGATAAAGAGTCCTTAAATTGAGCTCTTTGGTGTGGGAACATCTCAATAGATGAATGTAATAATCCTCTTTTGTTCAATAGCCTGATGGTTGAGGGGTGGAAACTGTTCTTCAACCTAGCGGCGTGAGTCCTGGAATACTTGTACCTACTGCCTGAAAGCAGCAGACAGAAAGGAGCATGGCCTGGGTGGTGAGGATATTTGATGATAGATGTTGCTTTCCCACGACAGAGTTTCATGTAGATGTGCTCAATGATTGGGAGGGCTTTACTCATTCTGTACTGGACCGAATCCACTTTAGTTTACCTTTGGTAGGATTTTTCACTCAAAGGCATTGGTGTTCCCATACCAGGCCATAAATGCAGCCAACAATACACTTTCCACTACACATCTATAGAGGTTTGTAAAGGTTTTTGATGTCATGCCAAATCTCCAAAGCCTTCTAAGGAAGTAGAAGCGCTGTTGTGCTTTCATGGCAATTACAATTATACGATGGGTCCAGGACAGGTCCTCTGAGACAGTGAGACCCAGGTATTTAAATTTACTGACCATTTTCACCTCCAATTCTCCAATGAGGACTGGCTCATGGACTTCTGGTTTCCCTCTCTGAAGTCTACAATTAACTCCTTGGTCTTGCTATCTCCATCACTCAATGAAAATTTGGCTGATCTTTTATCTTTGCGCTTTTTTCATGTACTGATCCAATTTCCCTTAGTTTTTCTAGTATCTAAACAAAAAAACTATTCATCTCGGTCTTGAATATTCTTAGTGTTTGAGCCTCCTCAACATTCTTGGATATAGACCATGCTCAGGAAGGTGAGATTAATTAGATTGGCAGCATGGCTGCTGCGGACATGATGGGCCAAAAGGTCTATTCATGTGCTGTATTATGTTCTATGTACCCTCCAAGTGAAGAAAATGATGCTTTCACATCAGTAATATGTCAACTTTGGCTTTCAGTTCAAGGCTGGAAGAAACTATGATTCAATAAGAGCTTCAGTTCTAGAGAATATTGATGAGGAGCCTCAGCATGAACAATGACAAATTATTCCATAGATCCTGCCTAACCTGCTGAGTTTTTCCAGCATTTTGTATGTGCTACTCTGGATTTCCAGCATCTGCAGTATCTCTTGTGTTTGTAGAGACTATTGAGCCAATTTGCATAATCTCTCCCCACAGATCAATCATTCTTTCCTTCCAGGACAATCTTTCTATCACAGGAATTAATCAACTGAACCATTCTTTCACTCCATCCATTACAAATATATCCTTCAATAAGCATGGAGACCAGATCTGTACATAATATTTCACTTCAGTGCTGCCAGGACCTTAATTAAATCCAGTGGGACGTCTACATTCTTGTCCTCAAATACTCTTGCAAATCATTTAAATTACTTTCTATATTTCCATGTTAACTTCCAGTGATTCAGAGATAAACCAGCTCTCTCAAAATTCCAAAAACTTTTAAACTTTCTCTATCGAAAGGAAACCCACCTTCATGTCGTTCTACATTACATTCCACCTATCCATGTCCTCATTCATCCTGTATCTGCCTGAAGCTTACCTATATGCTCCTCATATTTCACCATACTGACCAAGTTTGGACCATCAGCAAACCCTGATTCATTTGGTCCCTTTATCCAAACCAATGAACAGTATGGTTCCAGCACAAATCCCTGCAACATCCCATTAGCTTCAACCTTCCAAATAACCCCTTCAATTGTAATTTCTATTTTATGTCTATGAATCAACCCCAAATCCATGCCCACGGTCTAATTTTGTTTAATAACCCCTTGCATGACATCTTATTAGCTAAAGATCAAAAGTACCACATTCAGTCGTTCCCTCAGATAATTCTGCCTGTTGAAACTCAATATTGACAAATAGGTTTGTTAATCTGAGCTTACTTTCATAAATCTATGTTGACTTTGCCCAACCTCATAATTGTTTTCAGAATCAGAACAGGTTTAACATCACTGGCATACGTCATGAAATTTGTTGTTTTGGCAGCAGTACTGTGCAATACATAATAAAACACTAGGTGGATAAACATAAAGATAGATACTTTATTGATCCTGAAGGAAATTACAGTGTCACGGTAGCATTACAAGTGCACATATCTAAAGATATACATAAGTAATTAAATAAGTAGTGTTAAAAGAGAGGGAAAATAGTGAGGTAGTGTAAACGGGTTCATTCTCCATTCAGAAATCTGATGGTGGCGAAGAAGAAGCTGTTCCTAAAGTGCTGAGTGTGTGCCTTCACAATCCCATGCCTCCTCATTGATGGTAGCAGTGTGAACAGAGCATCTCCTGGGAGATAGGGGTCCTTATTGATGGATGCCATCTTTCGAAGGTGTCCTCAATGCTGAGAAAGCTTGTGCACATGATGAAGCTCAATGTGTTTCCAACTTCCAGCAGCTGTCTTTGATTATATCAGCAGTCCCTCCACAACAAATTAAACCATTTCATTCCTTGAAAATAGTTTTGAGCAATTTTCCACTGCAAATGTCAGGCTCATTTATCTATAGTAATCATTTTCTTCCTTCCTCTTTTCTACTGAAAGCCACTCCAGAATCTCCTACAAAAGCTTAAGATGAAGGTCATCAGGTACTGGATATTTATCAATTTTAAGTCCCATTAATTTCATTGTGAAACATGAGCACACAGCTTATGTTTCAATCAGATATGGAATGAGTGAGGATATGGCCAGATAAAATATCATGGAGAAAAATGTGTTTTTTAAATTTAGAGATACAGTGCAGAATTGGCCCTTCCGGCCCTTCGAACCACGCTGCCCAGCAACCCCTGACAAGAAAGAAATAGTTAGATTTCAAAAGGCATCTGGGAGGCCTGGGACTAAATATACACTAAAAGAATTAGTATTGTTAGGTTTGAGTGGTGGGGTGGAGATATGTCTCTAACAAAGGAGGTGTAAAGCGCTCCCTCCCTCTGCTAGCCTGCAGGTCCTCTTTGGGCAAGGTGTTGCAGCTGCTTAACTCCACCCCCTCCGGTCAGGGTCACATGAAGCCATGGGGGCAGCTGGTGGATGGTCATATGAGCAACTGGTGCATATTACAAGTCCTGGTTATGTGACCACTGATGCCAGGCAGACAATCTCTGAAGAACATTCGTAATGGTTGGGATCACCCGTCTTGTAAAAACACTGCCCTGAAGAAACCTATGGCAAACTACTTCTGTAGAAAAAATTGCCAAGAGCAATCATGGTCAAAGACCATGATCCCTCACATCATCATCATATGACACGAAGCATAAGATGATGATGATGATATTTAGGTACTTGATACACAGCATGGACATGGCGGGATGAAGGGTCTGTATCTGTGTTGTATGACAATGAATTAATGATATGAGTAGTGGAAATAAAATGCTGAGATTGAGGATCAGTCATGTTCATACTGAATGGCTCAAGAGCCGAATAGCCTGTTTTTGCTCTTGTTCAAGGAAATTGTGTGTTCAACAATATTTTCAATTTCTCACTGTTGCAGTCAGAGGTTCTCACCTGCTTCAAAAGGGTGACAATCATACTAGTGCCCAAGAAGAGCAGTGTGAGCTGCATCAATGACTTTCACCTAGTTGCACTCATATCAACTGTGATGAAGTGCTCTGAGAAATTGGTCAGAGCCAGAATCAACTTTTACTTAAGCAAAGACGCGGCAGTTTGCCTTTCACCATAACAGTTCTACAGCAAATGCACTCTCATTGACTCTGGACTGTGCTTTCGATCACCCGGACAACAGCAATACCTATGTCAGGTTTCTGTTTATTGAATGCAGGTCAGCGTTCAACACAATCATACCCTCAGTTCTAATCAACAAGCTCCAAGATCTGGGCCTCTGCACCTCCATCTGCAACTGGATCCTTGATTTCCTCATCGGGGGTGGTTCAAGAATAACGCCTCCTCCTTGCTGATGATCAACACTGGCACAGCTCAAAGATGCATGCTTAGCCCACTGCTCTTCTCTCTCTGCAGCCGTACCTATGCGACCAGGTACAGCTCAAACAGCATCTATAAATTTGCCATTATCATTACCATTGCTGGCAGAAATTCAAATGGTAATGAGGGCGAGGTGGACAGGAGTGAGATAGAACAGCAGGTTCAGTGTTGTCACAACAGCAACATTGCACTCATTGTCAGTAACACCAAGGAATTGATTGTGGACTTCAGGAATGGGAAGCTGAGGGTACACTTCAGTCCACATCGGGATCAGCAGAAGAAAAGATGAGCAGCTTTAAATTCCTGGGTGTCAACATCTCTGACGCCCAATATATTGATGTAACTACAAAGATAGCATAACAGTGGCTGTATTTCATTAAGAGTTTGAGGAGCTTTGTTATAGCATCAAAGATTCTAGCAAATTTCTATAGGCATACCATGCAGAGCATTTTAACTTGTTTTAACTGTCTGGTATGGAGGGGCAAGTGCACAGGATCTCAAAAAGCTGCAGGAAGTTGCAACCTCAGCCGAATGCCAGCTCCATCATGGACACTAGCCTCCCTAGTGCCAAGTACATCTTGAAAATGTCTACACCTCAAAAAGGCTGCACCCAGGACATGTCCTCTTCTCATTGCCATTATGAAGCAGGAGGTATAGGAGCCTGAAGACACACACTCAACATTTTAGGAACAGCTTCTTCCCTCCACCATCAAATTTTCTCAATAGACAACCCATGTAAACTAGCTCACTATCTTTTTGTTCTTTTTTTTCACTACTTATTTAATGATATCTATATCTATAACCATCGATCTACCTATCTATCTATCTTTCTATACAGATAGCAGCAGAGTGAGAGGGCTTTGGCTCAAACGGGGCTTCGGCGAAAAACTGATTCGCAGAGATTCACACATAACAGCCTTTGACTTCCCCAGCAGACTCTTCCCTTTCTCCCCTGGTCCTCGTCTGCTAACATCCGTTGCTCTGTCATGACAGGTGAGCTCAGACCCGTGCCATGCCCTCCTGTGACATGTGGGAACTAAGGGAGTCTGACAGTGTCCCTGAAGACTACGTGTGCAGGAAGTGTGTCCAGCTGCAGCTCCTGATAGACCACATGGCTGCACTGGAGCTGTGCATGGACTCACTTTGGAGCATCCGAGATGCTGAGAATGTTGAGGATAGCACATTCAGTGAGTCACACCACAGTTTAAGGATCTAAGGAAATGAGTGACCAACAGGAAGAGTCGTAGCAAGAAGATAGTACAGGAGTCTCCTGTGGTCATCTCCCCTCCAAAACAGATATACCACTTCGGAGTCTGTTGGGGGAGATGGCTGATCAGGTGAAGGCAGCGGTAGCCAGGATCATGGCTCCACGGGTGGCTCTGCTGCGCATGAGGGCAAGAAAAAGAGTGGCGGAGCTGTTGTGGCAGGGGATTCCACGGTAAGGGGAATAGAGAGGAGCTTCTGTGGCTGCAAATGGGACTCCCGTATGGTGTGTTGCCTCCCGGGTGCAAGGGTCAGAGATGCCTTGCAGCCAGCTGTCGTGGTGCATGTAGGAACTAACGATATAGGAAGGAAGTGGGATGAGGTCCTACAACCGGAATTTAGGGAGCTGGGAGATAAATTCAAAAATAGGACCTCAAAGGTAATAATTATTAGCAGTGCTACGTGCTAGCCAGAGTTGGAATAGCAGGATAGCTAGAGTGAATATGTGGCTTGAGCAGTGGTGCAGGAGGGAGGGTTTCAGATTCTTGGGGCATTGGAACCACTTCTGGGGGAGGTAGAACCAGTACCACCCAGACGGTCTACATCTGGGCAGGGCCGGTATCAATGTCCTAGCGAGATTGCTTGCTAGTGCTGTTGGAGAGGTTTGAAACTAATATGGCAGGGGGAATAGAACCCACAGAGAAAAGAAGAGGGAAGTGATGCAGACACCAAAGCTAGAGTTAGTGAAGAAAAAAGTAAGAGTGGAGTGCATAAAAGTAAAAAGCAAAAATCGCATAGGTCACTAGATTCTTAAAGGACAATGATAAGGGCACTTTATCTAAATGCCCATAGTATTAGAAACAAGGTTAGTGAACTTGTGGCACAGATCAGTACCAAGGCATATGATTTAGTGGCCATTACAGAAACCTGGTTGCAAGGTGGAGATGACTGGGAATTAAATATCCAAGGGTATCAAGTAATATGGAAAGATAGGCAGGAAGGCAAAGGAGGTGGGGTGACACTCTTAATTAAGGATGAGATCAGGGCGATTATGAGAGACGATATAAGATCTACGGAGCAGAACGTTGAGTCCATCTGGGTAGAGATTAAGAATAGTAAAGGGAAAATATCACTGGTGGGAGTTGTCTATTGACCACCCAATAAAAATATTGCAGTGGCAGAGCCGATTAACCAAGAAATAACTGGGGCTTGTAAGAACGGAATGGCAGTTGTCATGGGGGATTTTAACTTCCTCATACATTGGGTGAATCAGGTTGGTCAAGGAAGTCTTGAGGAGGACTTCATAGAATGCATCCGTGATGGCTTTCTTGAGCAGCATGTTAGTGAACTTACAAGGGAAAATGCTGTCTTAGATCTAGTCCTGTGCAATGAGACAGGTAAAATTAACAACCTTGTAGTCAGGGGTCCTCTTGGAAAGAGTGATCATAGTATCATTGAATTTCGCATACAGATGGAGGATGAAATAGTTAGATCTAAAACTAGTGTATCGTGCTTGAACAAGGGAGACTACAATGGGATGAGGAAGGAGTTGGCTAATGTGGATTGGGAGAACAGGCTATTTGGTAGGACAGTTGAGGAACAGTGGAATACTTTCAAAGAGATTTTTCACAGTGCTCAACAAAAGTATATTCCAATCAAAAGTAAGGATAGTAAGTGTGGGGAGAGCCAGCCTTGAATAACTAAGGAAATAAAAGATAGTATCAAATTAAAAGCTCATGTGTACAAAATCACAAAGAGTAGAAGGAGACCGGAGGATTGGGAAAACTTTAAAAAGCAACAGAGAACAACTAAACAAGAAATAAGGAAAGGGAAGATAGAGTATGAAAGTAAGTTAACACAAAATATAAAAACAGATAGCAAAAGTTTTTATAAATATATAAAGCGGAAGAGGGTGGCTAAAGTCAATAGAGGTCCCTCGGAAGACGAGAAAGGGAAATTGATATTGGGTGATACGGAAACGGCTGAGGCATTGAATGACTATTTTGTGTCGGTCTTCACAGTGAAGGATACATCTAATTTGCCAAAAAATGATGTTATGGACAAAATAGGAGGTGAGGACCTCGATAAAATCACTGTCACTAAAGAGAGAGTGATGAGCAAACTAGGGGGCCTGAAGGTAGATAAGTCCCCTGGTCCTAATGGGATGCATCCCAGGGTGCTGAGGGAATTGGCGGAGGTTATAGTAGACGTGCTGGTAATCATTTACCAAAACTCTCTAGACTCTGGACAGGTCCCGGCGGATTGGAAAACAGCAAATATCACATCATTTTTTAAAAAAGGATGTAGGCAAAAGCGGGCAACTACAGACCATTTAGCTTAACATCTGTAGTCGGGAAAATGCGTGAAGCTGTCATTAAGGAAGAAATAGCGAAACATTTAGAAAGGAATGATTCCATTAGACAGACGCAACATGGATTCAGAAAGGGCAGATCCTGCTTAACAAACTTTCTGGAGTTCTTTGAGGACATAATGAGTGCAGTGGATAGAGGGGAACAGGTGGATGCCGTATACTTGGATTTCCAGAAGGCGTACGAATAAATAAGATACAGATGCATGGAGTCAGAGGAACTGTATTGGCATAGATAGTGGATTAGAAGGCAGAGAGTTGGTATAAATGGGTGTTTCTCCTGTTGGCAGTCAGTGGTAAGTGGGGTGCCGCAGGGGTCGGTGCTGGGCCCGCAGCTGTTTACCATTTACATTGATGATTTGGAAGAAGGGACTGAGTGTAGTGTAGCAAAATTTGCTGATGACACTAAACTGAGTGGAAAAGCAAATTATACAGAGGATGTAGAGAGTCTGCAGAGGGATATAGATAGGTTAAGTGATTGGGCCAAGGTCTGGCAGATGGAATACAACGTTGGTAAATGCAAGATCATCCACTTTGGAAGGAATACTAGAAGAGCAGATTATTATTTAAATGGTGAAAGATTGCAGCATGCTGTTGTGCAGAGGGACTTGAGAGTGCTTGTTCATGAATTGCAAAAAGTTGGCTTGCAGGTACAACAGGATATTAAGAAGGCAAACAGAATGTTAGTCTTTATTGCTAGAGGGATTGAATTCAAGAGCAGGGAGGTCATGCTGCAACTATACAGGGTATTGGTGAGGCCACACCTGGAGTACTGTGTGCAGTTCTGGTCTCCATACTTGAGAAGGAAAGACTGATTTGGAGGCAGTGCAGAGGAGGCTCAACAGATTGATTCCAGAGATGAAGAGGTTAATCTATGAGGAGCGATTGAGTCGCCTGGGATTCAGAAGAATGAGAGGGTATCTTATAGAGACATACAGAACTTTGAAAGGGATAGATAAGATAGAAGTAGGAAAGTTGTTTCCGTTGGTGGGTGAGACTAGAAGTAGGGGCATTGCCTCAAGATTCAGGGGAGAAGATTTAGCACGGAGATGAGGAGAAACTGTTTTTCCCAGAGAGTGGCGAGTCTGTGGAATTCTCTGCCCAGGGAAGCAGTTAAGGCTTCTTCACTAAATATGTTTAAGATACAGTTAGATAGGTTTTACATAGTAGGGGAATTAAAGGTTATGGGGAAAAGGCAGGTAGATGGAGCTGAGTTTACAGACAGATCAGCCATGATCTTATTGAATGGTGGGGCAGGCTCGATGGGCCGGATGGCCTACTCCTGCTCCTATTTCTTATGTTCTTATTGTAATGTATAGAATAAAAAAAATTATGTACTGTATGTTCTGCTGCTGAAAAACAACGAATTTCAGAATCAGAATCAGGTTTAATATCACAGATATGTGTCGTGAAATTTGTTAACTGCGACAGCAGTTCAATGCGATACATGATAAGAATAATAATTAATATATCACTAAATAATAATACGTAATTATAATTAATAAATAATTAAAATAAGTAAAATAATCAATTTCTGTGTGTGTATGTGTGTGTGTATATCTATATGTATATAAAATAGTTAAGTTAAAATAGTGCAAAAACAGAAATAATTTTTAAAGAAGTGGTGTTCCTGGGTTCAATGTCCTTTTAGGAATCGGGTGGCAGAGGGGAAGAAGTTGCTCCTGAATTGTTGAGTGTGTGCCTTCAGGCTCCTGTACTGGTAGTTATGAGAAGAAGGTATTTCCTCAGTGATGGGGGTCCTTTATAATGGGTGCCACTTTTCTGAGGCACTGCTCCTTGAAGATGTCTTGGATACTACGGATGCCAGTAACCAGGGTGAAGCTGACTAATTATATAACTTTCTGTAGCTTCCTTCTATCCTGTGCAATAGCTTCCTCCACCCACCTACCCCGCCCCCCCCCTTAGAAGACATTGATGCAGTCTGTCAGAAAGCACTCTATGGTATATCTGTTGAAGTTTTCCTTTTAGGTGACAAACCAAATCTCCTCAAACTCCTAATGAAATATAGCTGCTGCCTTGCCTTCTTTATAGTTGTATTGACATGTTGGGGCCAGGTTAGATCCTCAGAGATTTTGACATCCAGGAACTTGAAATTTCTCACTCTCTCCGCTTCCGATGCCTCTATAAGAATTGATTTGTGGTCCTTCATCCTACCTTTCCTGAAATCCATAATCAGCTCTTTACTTACTGATTTTGAGTGCAAGGTAGTCGCTGCAACACCACTCAACTAGCTGGTATATCTCGCACCTGTATGACCTGTCGTCACCATCTGAGATTCCGTCAACAATGGTTGTATCACCAGCAAATTTAAAGCAAATTTCACTATATAAGCAAGTGACGTTGAACCTGACTCGGATTTCTGCTACTTATTTCTCAATGTTTCTGTTCTTGAAGACAGATATAAACTATTTATCAAATTTCTCCCCTTTTCCTTCTTCCCCGGTACAATTTCTCCTGTCTCAAGCTAGTACTGGGCAAACACTAACGTTTGTTAATCTTTTTGTTTTTTGATATCTACAGATACTTTCATAATCTTTTATATGTCACTTGATCAATAACATTCAAATTCTACTTTTCCCTTCACTTGGTCTTTTTCGCTATAATGCTCACTTCCCTTTGTCTTTCTACCAATACTGCACATCACTTTCAACACGGAATTGTCTTAATCTACAGAGCAGGCAGAAAACTCCATCCCCTAGATGAGACCACTCAAGTTTCCTTTACAGGATGTGGAAGATACATAGATATGTACAGATTCAGAGGCTGAATCATTATTGGAGCCCTTCAGTGAAATATATGAGAAGATGATCTTTATTATACAGAATGCAAAAGGTGTCTACCATGTTATTCTGTAATGCAACCCCACTTAACATCCATTAAGATCCATGATGAGCCCTTGATCAACATGGATTCTATTTTTCATGTAAGGTCAGCAAAAGCAGACATTGATGACAAATTTCAACGATCCCTCTAAAGTGCCATCAAATATTTTAGCCAAAAAAGTGAAAGAGTATTCGCGGACCCAGATTTCAAATCTGTAATTCAAGCTCATTGTCTACCAAGCAACAGTAATGCTCATGTGTCTATATGCCTTAGAGTCCAGAACAAAATATAAAAGGGCTTTTCAAAACACTTAAGAAGTATCACTTGAGCGGAGTTTTACAATCCTGCAGTCATTGGCAAGATAAGCAAACTAATGTTAGCATCCACTCCTGTGTCAATATCCTCAGCACTGAGGCACTGATCATGGTCAACCAATGCAGGTGGTCAGACCCATCAAAAGACTCCCATAATTCTGTCATAGCAAGATACTTTCAAAGAGAAAATAGTTCAAGGACTTTTTCAAAGTATCATTGGAAAACCAAAGTAACATGCTCAGACTTAGAAGAATCTCCAGCTGCAGTCTGCTCAAAAATGGGGCATCCGGATATGCATTGAGCATCTCAGGTTTTTACCATGGAGGTTATGTGCACAATTTCCCAAAAAACTTACTCACCCTCCCATCAAGAACCACCTGAACAACTATGACAGGATCTGTAGAACTTCACAAGACATTTTAGGATGAACAGTTGTGTGGGTCACTGACTATCACGCTTTGACATCTTTTGAGAGTCTTAAAGCTGCTGTGTAGTAGAGGACTTTCCTTCTTCAAAGGAAATCCATTCTTCAAAGCAAAAATTTAAGTATATAGGACAGATGTGCTAAGAAAGACATAGAAGAAGATTATGGCACTATGAAGGACAACAACACAAAGCAAATTCCTGGATTTAAACAGAATGAGAAAGGGTGAATGAAGAAGGATTGCAGCATTGATCTTTGTAACTGTGAAGTGGTGAAACAGGTAAAGGATTATTGAGATTGAAGTAAAATACATTAACAGGACAATTTACAAAACTGGGAGTGTAGGATAAATTCCCAAACTGTCAAAGGAAGATTTATGAGCTAATATATAGGTAAACATGTTTCCTGCATGAGTGAACTTTATTAAAGAGAGAGATTAAAAGACTGAGCTTGCTTTCCCCAGAGTGAAGGAGGCCGACAGGGCATCTGATAAAAGTATGCAAGATTATGAGAAAAAAAGTTTGGTTGAAAACCTAAATCTTTATCCCAGCTAGGGATACAAAATATGAAGAGACATTTTTTAAGATGAGAGGAGGGAGATTTAAAAGGGATCTTTTTCACTCAGAGAGTGGTTGGTATGTGGAATGTGCAGCACTCAGATACAATTGCTTGATTTAAAGAATAATATAGATTCACATTTAAATGCACAAGGCATAGAACAATACATTCCTGATGTAGGCAAATTAGTACAGATGGACAAAAGGTTCAGCATGAATCTGGTGAGCTGAAGGGCCTATTTCTGTGAATCAATAACTATACGACAATGGTAGAAAGGAAATAAGGCAAAAAAAAAGGGAAATTCAACTTCCTTAATATTTACGAAATAGAATCAAAATAAATAAAAAGCTTGGAGCATTAGTTTCCCAACTTATTTGGTCTGAAGCTGATTTTAGATGAATTTGCTTTTCTTTTTCTGGCCACATTCCCACTTAACTTCCATTCTAATTACAATCATTGAATAAAATCATTTTATTTTTTACAACCATAACTCCCTTCTAATTTTCTCATTTTCCATATCTGGAGAGACAAAACTCAAAGTTTCAAAGCCTGGGTATAAGTAGGCACCAAATTATTAATTTGTTTCAGCCAGTACATAGCAAGCCCCAAAAGAGTGGGACAATTCTGTTTTCAATTTTGGTGAACAAAGATTAAAAGATAGAAGGAGTAGTAGTAGAACAATATTTTAATGGCAGTAGTAAATCTAATAATTTTTAAATAAATGTATTCATTCATGAGACGCGGCTATTACTGATTAAAGCCACATATAATTGGCAATTGATAAAAGGTTTACTAATGTCACACGTACAAAGGTAGAGTGAAAAGCTCTGTGTCATTCACACAGATCATTTCACAACATCAGGAGATCAAGGTAGTACACACTGTCTTTACACACCTGGAGAACAGGAATGCTTATGTGAGAATGCTGTTCTTGGACTACAGTTCAGCATTCAACACTATAATTCACTCAGGTCTCGACAAGAAGCTAGGGACCTCGGGCTCCACCCTGCCTTGTGTAGCTGGATCCTGGATTTCCAGACAGATCACCCGCGAGTGGTAGGAATGGGCTCCCTCAACTCTGCCCCTCTGACCCTCAACACAGATGCCCCTCAGGACTGTGTACTAAGCCCCTTCTTTCACCCTCTCTATATATGACTGTGTCGCCAACCACAGCTCCAATCTGCTAATTAAATTTGCTGACAATGCTACACTGATTGGCCTTATCTCAAATAATAATGAGGCAGCCTACAGCAAAGTCATCACCCTGACACAGTGGTGTCAAGAAAACAACCTCTCCCTCAATGTCATAAAAACAAAGGAGCTGATTGTGGACTACAGGAATAATAGAGACAGGCTAGCCGCTATTGACATCAATGGATCTGGGTTGAGAGGGTGAACAGCATTAAGTTCCTTGGTTTACACATCTTCCAGGATCTCATGTGGTCTTTACATACCAGCGATGTGGTGAAAAAGGCACAACAGCACCTCTTTCATCTCAGACGGTTGAAGAAGTTTGGTGTGGGCCCCCAAGTCGTAAGAAATTTCTATAGGGGCACAATTGAGAGCATCCTAACTGGCTGCATCATTGCCTGGTATGGGAACTATACTTTCCTCAATCGCAGGACTCTGCAGAGAGTGGTGCAGACAGCCCAGCGCATCTGTAGATGTGAACTTCCCACTATTCAGGACACTTACTAAGACAGGTGTGTAAAAAAGGCCCAAAGGATCATTGGGGATCCGAGTCACCCCAACCACAAACTGTTCCAGCTGCTACCAACTGGGAAACATTACCACAGCATAAAAGCCAGGACCAACAGTCTCCAGGACAACTTCTTCCACCAGGCCATCAGACTGCTCTTAAATCATGCTGATGCAACTATATTTCAATGTTATATTGACTATCTTGTTGTACATACTATTTATTATAAGTTACTATAAATTGCACACTTAGAAAGAGACGTAACATAAAGATTTTACTCCTCACATATATAAGAAACATAGTCAATTCAGTTCTAATGAAAACTATAACAGAATGCAAAATAAAGTGTTACAGTTATAGAAGGCTCAGCGTAGGCCGACAATAAGGTTCAAGGGACATGGTGAGGAACAAGTAATCTAGCATAATCAATGTGCATTTGCAATGGCTCGGTTTCACTAACTCAGTGTTACTTTTTTTGAGGAACTAGCATGGAGAATTGATGAGACTGGAGTACCTGATGCTGTATATGGTTTCTCACAACAAGATACAAGAGACTAGAGTTGCTAGAATAAGGATTGATAAATAAAATGCTGGAGGAACATCAGAAATTATGAAGGGTCTCAACTGCAAATGTCAACCATCCCCTTTCCTTCACAGATCTTAGATTCAGATTTATTTATCACATGTACATAGAAATATAAATCATTCAGTGAAATATGTCATTTGTGTTAACACCAACGTACCCAACGATGTTCTGGGGGGGCATCCATATGTCTCAGCGCCAACAGAGCATGCTCACAATACTCAGTAGAACAGCACAGAATACAACAAGCAATAAAACAACAACAGCAAAACAAGTTCTTTCCTCCCACCCACCCACCCACATATACAGACAATCCTCCAACTCCAGGACATTCCTCCAACCTCCAGCCTTCCATCATTGGCCTTCTACTTCCAGACTTCTGATCAACTTTCAGGCTTTGATCTTTGGTATTGACCCCAGGACCAGCTGATGATGGAATCCCAAACTCCAGGTTTGAACACTGTATGTGCCAGCTCACTGGTCCTTATGCCTCCTGTTTGAATAAATATCTGATCCCAGGACCCACTGACTGGGGAGAGCCCGACATCCATTAATGCCTTTCATCACCCATCCATATTGTTGCTGGCCTTTGCATGTGTAGCAAACTCTGTACACTGGGTGTCCTTCATCACCTGTCCACATTGCTAGACTTTGAAGGCAGAGGCATGACCTTTAACTCCTCCACAACCCTATCCCTAAACCTGAACATTACAATGAACTTCCCTCTCTGTCCCTGAAGCTACCCCTATGAACTTAAAAAAAACTAAGTCTGAGCCATGAACTCGAAGGAGACTGCAGCTCGACACATCTGGACCGGCAATGCTACTGGAATTTCTTTAATATCTTGAGGTATATGAACTGAACTAAAATATGTGTGCAAATATATATGCAACTAAGATGTTTCATGAATTTGCAGTGAGATAATGAGAAAGAAAGTTGAAGCTCTAGGAATAACAATGAGTATCACTGCAAAATTTGCAGATACTGTAAATCTGAAATAAAGTCAGAAAGAGCTGGAAACACTCAGCAAGTCAGACAGCTTCAAGTCAGGTGTTCCCAAAAGTGCAAAACAAACTCAATCTGAAGATGTTAAGTAGTATATTTAGGGAAGGAAACGTGGCCTGGGAATGTATATGGTAGACAGAAGTGCCATGGAGTACAGAGTCCAAAGATTTCTAGAACAAGCAGGGTAGTAGTAAGGTAGTTAAGATGGCTTATATAATACCCGAGCAATTAACACTCTGCTGGAGGAACTTCAAGGGTTGAGCAGCAGCTGTGGGAGGAAAGGAAATGCACACGATGCTGCTTGACTTGCTGAGTTTCTCCAGTAGATTCTGCGCTGTTCCAGTCCTGCTGAAGAGCTTCAGCCTAAAACGTCGACTGTACTTTTTTCCATAGATGCTGCCTGGCCTGCTGAGTTCCTCCAGCAATTTGTGTGTGTAGCATCTGCATTCTTATGTGTCTTCATACATGTCCACCTTTGCTTACTCAGAATATAAGAGCAAGGAGGATACACTACAACTGAATTAGAACCCTAGTTGGGTTACAGCTGGAATACTGTACATAGTTCTGGTAATCAAATCATTATTAATCAAATCCATAGATATGGAGACTATTTATCATCCTTTAGGGCACACATCAATTTCCAAACAGCTTTTGTCTTTTTGCCAGGGCATGATATATGAGGACGGTGAGGTTATGAAACACCAGCTAGGTCAGAGTTAGAACACTGCAAAGTTCTTGTCACCACATTGCAGTACGGATGTGATTGCATTAGAGAGAGAACAGATGAGATTTATATGAATGCTGCAAGAACTGGAGAATGTTAAGTATGTAAAAGATGCCAGGGATTGTTTTCTTTGGAGCAGAGACAACTGAAGGGAGATTTAGTGGAAGTTTATGAAATTACAAGGGGCCTCGACAGAGTGGACAGGAAAGGCTTTCATATAAAAGCGAATTGGTGGGGAGGAGTGGGGCTGAGGATTAGGAGGACACTGGGAGAAATAGTTTGGAAATATAATAAATTAAAGAATAATAAAACAGAAACACTTTTCACTTTAATATTCACTTAAAGTATCAAAATCTACCAGGTGATGAACTGAGAACTGGAAAGGTAGGGTGAGTTGTATAGGCTATAATGATATGAAATGGATAGATGGGCTGAAAGGCCTATTTTCTTGCTGTAACTTTCTATGGTTTTATAATCTACTATTTGAAGAAATAAAGTAGATCTGTTAGTCCAGTGGTCCCCAACCTCCAGGCCGCGGACCGATACATTGCCGCGAAGAATGCAGCGGTGCAGCGGTAGTTGGAACACACCCAGCACATCTTTAAGAAAAAAGCCAAAATAAACAAACTAATTAATTAGGTGTCGCCCGGCACGTAAATGTCAGCCCAGATCAGAGGCGACGCAATTGGCAATTGCTTCTAATCTGGGCCGACATTTATGTGCTGGGCAGCACCTAATTAATTAGTTTGTTTATTTCGGCTTTCTTCTTAAAGATGTGCTGGGTGCATTCTGGCTACCACTGTATTCTTCACGGCAATGTATTGGTCTGCGGCCCGGAGGTTGGGGACCACTGTATTAGTCACACCAGATATGGTGGCATGATTTAGAAAGAAAAAGGTCTTATCACTCAAAGTATTTTATGCACGTCTACTTTTGCAATAAAGTGTTAGAAGAACTTATCTGGTCAAGTCTCATGTATGGAAAATGAAAACAATTAATATTTTGGGTTAGGGATGCATCCTGCAGTACTGCACTAGAGTGCCATCTTGGACTTTTAGGTTCATGTCTCCTTTCTCTGTTGGCTTGTGATTTTATGGCTTCTCTTTACCTTCCTAATTCCTTTTTTAAAGCACCTCCACATGACTATACTTTCTATACTCCTGAAGGGTTTCACATGTTTTTAGTACTTTGTATCTGCCATATGTTTCCTACTTTTTTATCAGACCTTCAATATCACTTGATATCTAGGTTCCCTGGACCTGCTTGCCTTAGTTTTCATTTTTAGAAGAACACAATGGCCTCAGACTCTCACTGCGTAAGAGTCCTTCTTGCTATTGAAGGATATTGAAATCAGCTTACTCTACAGCTGAGGATTCTCTACAGCTGAGGAGGCCAGATCATTAGAGATATTGAAAGTGGTGATAAAAAAAAAATTACAAGACTGAAGAATTAAGGGTTATGGGGAACTGGAAAAGGAGTTAAGATCAGCCACGATCAAAACTAATGTTGGGGCAGGCTTGAGGGGCTAAATGGCCAACTTTTGTTCCTTTTTCCTTGTGTTCTTACAGTTGTGTTCTTGTGATTTATGGTCACTCTCCCCTAAATTTCACACCTCAGACATCTCAACCACTTACCTGGTTTCATTCCATATGACTAGGTCCAGTACTGTCCTTTTTCTGGAATCCATATAGTGGCTCCAAATAGCTTTCCTGGATATATTTTAAAAATTCTATAACTTCTACACCTTTCACATTAAGGAGATGCCAGTTACTATAGAGAAAGTGGAAATCCACTACTTCTAAAACCCTTTTTAACACAAATGTTCAAAGTAGCACATCATGGGGATGTTGATGAACTCTAGATTCTAACAAGTGGTAATATTCCGCAAAATAATCACAGCAAAAGCTGTAACATGAGTGAGGATAATACACAAGTTTAAGCACAATTTGAAGTTGCTCTAACATCACAAGTTATTGGCTGCAGTGATGGAATGTTTTAACAATCAGTTTCTTCCCAGGTTGTGAATTTCCAGCTTATATGAACAAGCATCTGGAATGTATATTGAGAAATTGGAAGAGTGGACTGAGTATTGCTGATAACACTAAAGTGAGTGGAAAAGTAGATTGTGGAGGAGGCGCAAAATGTCAGCAAAGAGATATAGATCGATTAAGTGAGTGGGCAAGGGTCTGGCAGATGGAGTAGAATATCAGTAATACAAGGCCATACAGATCAGATTATTATGTAAAAGTTGAAAGATGGCAGCATGCTGTTGTGCAGAGGAACTTGGGAGTGCTTGTGTGTGAATTGCTAAAATTTGGTTTGCAATTGCAACAGATTATCAAGAAGGCAAATGGAATGTTGGCCTTTATTGCTAGAGGGATTGAATTTAAGAGCAGTTGTACAGGATATTGATGAGGCTTCACCTGGAGTTCTGTATGCAGTTCTGGTCTCCTTACTTGAGGAAAGGCATGCTAGCTTTGGAAGTGGCTGCAGAAGAGGTTGATGAAATTGATTCTGAAGATGAGGGGGGGTTAGCCAATGAGGAGAGATTGAATCATCTGGGACTATAGTCACTGGAATTCAGAAGAATGAGAAGGGATCTTATAGAAATATATAAAATTATGAAAACGATCTTTAAGACAGAGGCAGGAATGTTGCTTCCACTGGTAAAAAAGGCTACAACAAGGGAACATAGTCTCAAGGTTCGGAAGAATAGACTAGGACAGAGATAAGAAGAAACTGCTTTTCCTAGAGAGCAGTGAATCAATAGAATTGTCATCCCAGGGAAGCAGTAGAGGCTACCTCATTAAATATATTCATGACACAGCTATATAGATTTTTGTTTATCAGTGAAATTAGGGATTATGGGGAAAAGGCAGTCGGTCAAACTGAGTCCATGGCCAGAACAGCCATGATGTTATTGAATGGTGGAGCAGGCTTCATGGGCAGATGACCTAATGCTCCTATTTTTTTTAATATCTTTATGTTTTTATGGCTTTGCTAGCTGCTTCTCCTGCCACTTGGAAACTTGGTTTATGGCCACATTTCTGACCACTGTCCAGGTTATAAACAGTTCATAGAAACAGAACCCTGTAGTAAGGTGGGGAGGTAGGGGGAACCTGTCTGATCATTTCTAGTCCCTTGGCCTTAATCTACACTCAACAGATACTTTAGTTATTTTCCTCAACTGACTCTAATCATGGACTTAAAGATCCTCTAGGTGACATTATTACCTTTGAGTTAGGAGGTAGTGAGTTGAATTTGAGAGTGCTTTTCAATGCACTTCTAAAGGAGCATGATGTTGCTGGAAGAACTATTTTTATGGGACATTAATTCGAACTCTTGATGCATAACTCAGATGGACAGTTTCTGATGGGCTAGCCAACATTTACAAAAAGATTAAATAGTAGTTTCCCTCACTGCGCCAGAATATTGACCCTGTTTGTTTATATATCTACACTGCCTTGCAAGTTATATTGAAGAACATGATAAATATTCGAAAAAATCAAGTCTTTTACAATCGCAAAGTAAACATTAGGGAGACCCTTTTACCATTATTTAAGAAGTAACATGATGAGAACAGTGGTAAAGTTACATTGTTGTTACAAAGCTTCAACTAATGACCTGGAGTCAAGAGTTCAAATCGCATTATGATCACTGTGAAATGTAAATACAATTAATTTAACCAGTTGGAATAAAAAACTGTCACCTGATGGTTTCATGTTCAGCACCAGCAATCATGATCATGAAACTATCTGAACATAGTGAAAATCTATCAGGTTTGCTAATGTCCTTAAATGCAGAAACTTGATTTATATACATTACTCCAGAATTGCTATAATGCAGAGCAGCAATTTTGATCTTGCAAATTATGCCCACATTCTATAAAGAAATAATTTAAAAACACGACAAGGAGTCGAGAGGAGAAGATGGCGGTGTGACGCAGCGCGCAGCAGCCACTCCGGTGGTGATATCTGTTATTTGTCAAGCAGGGTGCTGTGCACAATCCTGATTTGATGGAGACAGATGTGATAGCACGGAGGAACATCTGGTGAAACTTCTGAAATGCCTGCTTCACTGCCGCTGCTACTGTGTGGTCCAGAATCTCCGGAGGAGAAGGCTCCGAATCCTCGGTTTTGCTTGTTGCTTGGCGGCCAAGGTGGGGTCGAAGCACTCGGCAGAGGATGGTGCTCAGAGAGGCTGTGTCAGAGGGGCTAGTCAGAGGCTCGAAATTTTCGGACGGACTCAGAGTCCGCTGCGGTTGGGTGCTTCCAATGGTGCTGCATCCGCAAATTGACGGCACTTGGAGTTTCATGGCAGGGAGAGTTTCTCCCTTCTGCCGCCTGCATGAGATGATGAGTCTATTGGGACTTTGAGACTTTTTTTACCGTGCCCATGGTCTGCTCCTTATCAAATTATGGTATTGCTTTGCACTGTTGTAACTATGTTATAATTACCTGGTTTGGCAGTTTTAGTCTTGGTTTGTCCTGTGTTTTCTTGTGATATCATTCTGGAGGAACGTCGTATCATTTCTAAATGACAATAAATGAGGACTGTGTGTCCTCATAATCTAATCTAATCTAATCTAAAGTGTCATTCATGCCAACATTAATTCCTACCATAACCATGGTCTGGAATTAATAAATGCAACAATTGCCAACTTTAAAAAGGATTTGAGAAGACCACAGTTTTGTTTAACGTATTTGTATTTGCCTGAGGCTCCAGAGGGTTCCTGTGCTGTGGAAGACGTCCTGCCTCGTTCCTGTGCCGAAGACGCCGCGCCCCAGCGGCCTCAATGACTACAGACAGGTGGCATTGACCTCCCACATCATGAAAACCCTGGAGAGACTTGTTCTGGAGCTGCTCCAGCCTATGGTCAGGCCACACTTAGATCCCCTCCAATTCACCTACCAGCCCCGACTAGGAGTTGAGGATGCCATCGTCTACCTGCTGAACCGTGTCTATGCCCACCTGGATAAGCCAGCGAGCACCGTGTGGGTCATGTTTTTTGACTTCTCCAGTGCGTTCAACACCATCCGCCCTGCTCTGCTGGGGGAGAAGCTGACAGCGATGCAGGTGGATGCTTCCCTGGTGTCATGGATTCTTGATTACCTGACTGGCAGACCACAGTACATGTGCTTGCAACACTGTGTGTCCGACAGAGTGATCAGCAGCACTGGGGCTCCACAGGGGACTGTCTTGTCTCCCTTTCTCTTCACCATTTACACCTCGGACTTCAACTACTGCACAGAGTCTTGTCATCTCCAGAAGTTTTCGGATGACTCTGCCATAGTTGGATGCATCAGCAAAGGAGATGCGGTTGAGTACAGGGCTACGGTAGGAAACTTTGTCACATGGTGTGAGCAGAATTATCTGCACCTTAATGTGAAAAAGACTAAGGAGCTGGTGGTAGACCTGAGGAGAGCTAAGGTACCGGTGACCCCTGTTTTCATCCAGGGGGTCAGTGTGGACATGGTGGAGGATTACAAATACCTGGGGATACGAATTGACAATAAACTGGACTGGTCAAAGAACACTGAGGCTGTCTACAAGAAGGGTCAGAGCCGTCTCTATTTCCTGAGGAGACTGAGTTCCTTTAACATCTGCCAGACGATGCTGAGGATGTTCTATGAGCCTGTGTTGGCCAGTGCTATCATGTTTGCTGTTGTGTGCTGGGGCAGCAGGCTGAGGGTAGCAGACACCAACAGGATCAACAGACTCATTCGTAAGGCCAATGATGTTGTGGGGATGGAACTGGACTCTCTCATGGTGGTAGCTGAAAAGAGAATGCTGTCTAAGTTGCATGCCATCTTGGTCAATGTCTCCCATCCACTACGTAATGTACTGGGGGGGCACAGGAGTACATTCAGCCAGAGACTCATTCCTCCGAGATGCAGCACAGAGCGTCATAGGAAGTCATTCCTGCCTGTGGCCATCAAACTTTACAACTCCTCCCTTGGAGGGTCAGACACCCTGAGCCAATAGGCTGGTCCTGGACTTACTTCATAATTTACTGGCATAATTTACATATTACTATTTAACTATTTATGGTTCTATTACTATTTATTATTTATGGTCCAACTGTAACGAAAATCAATTTCCCCCGGGATCAATCAAGTATGACTATGACTATGACTATGACTAGACAGATTGGTACATCGTAAATGATACACTGATAGACCTGCCAATACAGTGGGATACCAAAATAGGGATACAAGAGATTGCAAATGTTGGAATCTGAAGCAAGCAACAAAGAAATTGCTGAAGGAACTCAGCTGGTTGAGCAGCATCTGCGAGTGGGAAAGAAATTGTTACGTTTCAGGTCAAAACTCTGCATCAGAACTAATTCAATGTGATACGCAGCAAGTTACAAAATTAATTATATTTAATATAAATTACACCTCATTTTTTAAGTTATATAGTCAATGGTGATGTATTCAGTTTTGAATGCATCCTGTGAGAAGACTCTTTCTCTCCGCAGGACAATAAACAAGAGTTTATATTGAAATAGACATTTTGAAGGACATTATTATGAATTATGAGTTGTTATATGCAAAAATCTTCCTTTTTTATCAGGAGAAGTTGCTGTTGTTTAAACATGAGATCTGTTTGCTATATTTTATTGACACTTACCATGATAATTTGTAGCATTTAAGAAACCCTGCTTAGAGAGTAAAAATACTTAGTCTTCAAATTTCAACTTGTCTCCTCCTTCTTGTAGAGGCTATATAAATATACATCCAGACTTGTAAAGTCTGCTTAAAGGGTAAATAGACACTGTAAACCTCAATTTGTTAAATTAACATAGAATAGTTAAGGCTTGGTTCCTTAAGGTTGTTACAGCTGTGGGTGGTAATGGAGACAAGCTCCCACCACCTATTAAATGCTCACAATACTGTGTACCTCAGGTAGCCTCTGACAACCAAGTCCAGCTCCTGGCCTTCATGTCTGGTTTGGCTACTAAGCCAGGCAGAGGTGTTTCTACTGACAGAAGAAGGGGCAAAGGTCGGTTACTGGCTCCTTAAAACCAGTCGCTTCAGACAGATGGGCTCATTAGCCGGGGTTGGCAGCTCAGCTAGGAGAAGGAAAACTCTCATCTGAAACCTCCTCTGCCTTGTGGCTTCATGTGGCTTTGGGAGTAAACTCCAAGGGGACAAGTCTGGAGCTGGAGTCCCTATGGCAATCCTACATTGAGTTCAATGATGACTATCAACTCCTGCGATGTTGCTAGTACCAAGCTGTATCGGTCTCTGCTGTTCCTTTGGATTCATCAGATGCATGGAGAGGGGGAGCTTGCTACATGGGCAACAGCTCGCTCTCCATATCGTACTGCCCAGGCTTGCGTACCTAGACAGCTAGGATGCAATATCCATGGTCAACTCTGACCAACAGAAGACCTCACCTCAGTTAATGCTTGCGTAAAATTCCAATCTGCCCCCTCATTGCTAATTGGCCACAAATTGCCTGTTACTGTGATGTTATTCACTATCCTGTATCTGTTAACAAGTGTAAAAGCTGCAAAAAAAAAGGTCTAGGTCATAGATGCAATGCAACAAGGCTTGCATTCTAATGTTAGAATTTAATATCTATTGTGAGATATACAAAAGTGTACAAAAATAGGCATAAATTAAGTCACTTCTTAGGTAATCCATTAATTTGCTCTGTTCCTTGGGCAGCCAAAGTAAAATCCAGAGCAGTATGTTTTCGGTATTTATCGTACGTACATATGAATGTGGCCATTGCAATCCTCCATCCTATCAGATTAATAGTCTTTTGGAAAATGTTCTATTTCATTGCATGAGAGTTTGTTTTAGTTTTCCATTGTCGGCATTTTTTTTAGTTAATGAGGGAGAGCTGTGTTTACCATTCTGTAACAGAACATGTATCATCTTCAACATAAGGATAAGGGAATGTGTCAGCTTCCTATGCCTTGTGGAAACCATAGGCAGGGGGAAGTGAAGATTAAACAACTGTGTTTATTTCAATGTGCATAAATACCTCATAATATTTGTTTATAAAGATCATTAACTGCAAGCTCTGGGAACACTGAGCAAAGGAACCCTCAAGATACCCAGTGGCAGGCTTGCAGGGTTCGGTATAAAAATATTTCCTTGCATGAACCAGAAGCAGTACAATTCCTCAGGAGCAGAATGAGAGTTTGGATTTATTTTAGTATCAGACTTGTTCTATTTCCCATTTACAGAGCTCCATTTAAAAATCCAACTCCCAAGTATCTATGGTTTTTAGAAACAGCATGGTGCAAAGAAAACCTTATACTACATCCAAAGATATTGTATTATACCATGTTATATAGCACACTATTCAATATGTTACAATATGCTGTATACTACTGTACTGTATATACCATGTTTACAGTAGTATAGTAAAATATATACCAAGACCTGAAACTGGATGAACCGTGAGATTCACAGTCTGCTTAGGGTAGATCTGTGGCTTTCAAGACCAATGATCTAGAGCTCTACAGGAAGTCCAGGTACAACCTGTAAAAGGCTTATCTGAAGAGCGAAAAAGCAATTCCATGTGTAGTTAGAGATGAAATCTGATACACATTAGCTGTGGCAGGATTTGCAGGCCATTACTTCTTCCAAGATAAAACCTAACTTCATAAATGCTGTGATGCTTCACTCACAGATGAGCTCAACACCTTTTATGCATGCTTTGAAAGGGAGAATTAACTATACCTCAGCATCTGGCAACCCTGTGCTGTCTGTCTCAGAGTTCCACATCAGAACATTTTTCAAAAGAGTGAGCCCTTGTAAGGATTTAATCCCTGGTGGTGTACCTGGTAGAGCACTGGAAACCTGTGCCAATCAACTGGCTGCAGTGCTGAAAAATATCTTTAATCTCTCACTGGTGCAGTCCGAGGTTCTCACCTACCACAAAATTTCTACAGATTTACCAGTGCCCAAGTAGAGGAGCGTGAGCTACCTCAACAACTATTGCCCAGCTACACTCACATCAACTGTGATGAAGTGGTTTGAGAGGGTTGATCATGACTAGAATTAACTCCTGCCTAAGCAAGGACCTGGACCTACTGATATTTGCCTGTTGCCACAATAGGTCTACAGTGGATGCAATCACATAGGCTCTCCAAACGGCCTTGAACCATCTGGATATCAGCAATAGCTACGTCAAGCTGCTGTTTATTAATTACAGCTCAGCGTTCAACACCATCATTCCCCCAGCACTAATCAATAAGCTTCAAAACTTGGGCCTCTATACTTCCCTCTACCTTGACTTTCTCATTGGGAAACCACAGTCAGTGCAGAACAGAACTAGCATCTCCTCCTTGCTGATAATCAACACCAGTGCACCTCAAGGATGTGTGCTTAGACCACTGCTCTACTGTTTCTACACCTATGACTGTGTGACTAGGCACAGTCCAAACGTCATTTATAAATACAACAATGACAAAATTATTGTGGGCAGAATCTCAGATGGTGACAAGGAGGCATTCAGGAAAGAGATAGATTGAATGGTTGAGTAGTGTTGCAACAACAGCTTTGTATTCAACATAAGTAAGATCAAGGAATAGATTATGGACTTCATGAAGGGAAAGATCTTGAAGATCTATCCTAAGTCCAGCATACTGAAGAGCTATCCTAAATCCAGCATATTGATGCATTATGAAGAAGGCACACTAGTGGCTATATTTCATTAGGAGTTTGAGATTTGGCATGTCACCAGAGACTTGCAAATTTCGACAGATATACTGTGGAGAGCATTTTAACTGATTGTAGGCTGGTCTGTACCTGGCATGGAGGAGCTACTGAATAGGATTTGAAAAAGCCGCAGAGGGTTGCAAACTCAGCCAACTCCATCTTGGACAATGGCCTCCCCAGCATCGAGACCATTTTCAAAGGCAATACTGCAAAAAGGCAGCAATCATCAATAACGACCCCCACCACCCAGGACATGCACTCTTCTCATTACTACCATCAGAGACGAGGTACAGGAGACTGAAGATAAATAGTCAACACTTCGGAACAGCTTCTTCTCCTCTATCGTCAGATCTCTGAATAGACAATGAACCCATGAAAACTACTTTACTATTTTTGCTCTCTTTTTGCACTACTTACTTATTTTTATATATTTTTATTGTAATTCAGAGTATATTTTAGGTAAGTTATAGTATACTTTATGAATTGCACTGCGCTGCTAACTGCAAAACAATAAATTTCATGACATACATCAGTGATAATAAACCTGATTTTGATTCTGATTCAAAAACCATTGCCTCTGTTCTTTAAAATGAGCAATAATGTGGTAGAGTGGGCATTCAGGTTACCCATACACTCTTAAACTGTGCAGGAAGAAACTGATTGATAACCTTTTATCAGAACTAGCAAAGTGAGAAACCAAAGGTGTTTGATACAGTAGAGAGAGGGCTGAAATGGAGAGGTATAAAAGGGAATTTCCTGTGACAGAGTAAAGACCAAGATTGTTCAGCAGTTAATGGTTTCTGCATCACGTCAACTCTAGTTCCCACGTTTATGAGTTCAACCTCTCTTCTCACACTCAAAGTGTATATGCATTATAAATACTCGCTGGGCTTTACCAGTGCCATCTTAAACCAGAAGAGGGCAAGGATTGGGCTCCCGAGTCCTCACCTTTCACCTCATCAAAGTTCAAAGTAAATGCATTATCAAACTACATATACAAATACATATATACACACACACACACACACATATATATATCTCACCATATACAACCCTAAGATTCAATTTCTTGTGGGTATACACTGTAAATACAAGGAAACACTATAGAATCAATGGAAGACTGTCCCCAATATGGTGCACAAAACTCAATGTGCAAAAGACACCAAAGAGCACATACACAGAATGGGAAAAAAAACAAAATAATAATAATAAATAAATAAACAATAAATATTGAGACAATCAGATATAGAGCCCTTGAAAGTGAGTCCGTAGGTCATGGGAACAATTCAAAGGTTATTTATTGTCAAAGTATACCACTCTGAAATTCTTCAACCCTCCTGATAGTGAAGAAACCAAGAAAGAAAAGAAAAGCAGCACAATTATCATCCCCCACCTCTCTGCAAAATTAAAAATTAACAAAAACAGAACAGGCACATCAACCCCCAAATCCCTGCTCCTGCACAAAAACTAAGCAAAATGGATCAGGCACATTGGCCCCCAAATCCAACTCCCCACACAAAAAAAACAAGAATATCGGGCAGGAAAACATAGAATATAAAAACTATAAGACCGAAAGAAGGAGTCTATAGCCCAAGTCCAAATCCAAAACACAGAAAATAACCAGACAACACCCTGTGCAGCGACAGGCTCTCCCCTCTCCAGTTTAGAGCAACCAGTCAAAAGGCAAGCAGCCGGCGTTCACCCTCTGCATTTGCTTTGATGCTTCGATCTCCCTTGTTGTTTTAATTCGCAAACAATAATAGTTTTATCGGTGAAATGCAGCCATACATCGGCTTGCGCCCTGTCCTGCAGCCTGTCCGCCACAAGGTTCGCACATGCTGCCACTAGCTCCCGGAATCCTCGCAGACACTGCAGAGCGCTGGAACACCCAAATGATCTCCAAATTTCTGCACTCACCTTGATGTTTCAATCGCCTTCATCGCTTAAATTGGTGAACAATGGAAGCTATTATCACCAAAATGGGGTCAAATGTTGGCTTGCATGCCAGCCTGCAGCCTACTTGCTATGAGATTTGCTCACACTGCCTCTGCCTTCTGGAGTCCGCTTGGAGACTGTAAAGTGCTAAAGCACCCACATGATCTCCAAACAGCAAAACAGAGGCTCCACCAGTTCTAGAATCACATTAAAGATGAGAAACAAATGTAAAAGATATAAAAGGGAAAAGATGCTTTATGATCTATCCAGAAGATGCTGACCAAAGGAGCATTGACGCAGGTGCCACCTTGACTGGAAGTCAATGATCTAATTCAATGATGGGATAAGTGAAGTTGAATGAAATTTTCCTCTCTGGTTCAAGAGCCTGATGGTTAAATGGTAATATCTGTTTCTGAACCTGGTTTCTGAGACTACTGCACCTTCCTGAAGACAGCAGCAAGAAGATATCACGACCTAGATGGTGGGGGTCCTTAATGATAGATGCTACTTTCCTGCAACGGTGCTTCATGTAGATGTGCTCAATGGTAGGGAGGGCTGTACCATGATGGAACTGCACCATATCCCCCAGTTTTTTGAAGGTTTTTCCATTCAAGAGCACTGGTGTTTATAATAGGCTGTGATACATCCAGACAATATGCTCTCCACCACACATCTGTAAAAGTTTGTCAAAGTTTTAGATGACATGCTGAGTTTTTGCAAACTTCTAGGAAAGAAGAAATGTTGCCGTGCTTTCTTCGTAATAGCATTTATGTTCTGGACCCAGAGCAGATCCTTTGAAATAATAACACCAAGGAATTTAAAGTTGATGACCCTCTGTACCTCTGATCCCCTGCTGAGGATTGGCTCAAGAATCTCCACTTTCCTCCTCCTGAAGTCAATAATCAGTTCCTTGGTCTTGCTCACATTGTCACCACTCAGCCAGATTTTCAATCTCCCTCATATACGTACGCTTATTCGTCATTAGCCTTGCTTAATCATCACCAGCCTTGATTCGGCCAACAATAGTGTTGTTGTCAGCAAACTTAAATATGGCATTGGAACAGTTCTCAGCATCACAGTCATAAGTATAACACAAGTTGGGCAGGGGTCTAAGCACACAGCCTTGTGGTTCACCTGTGCTGATGAAGATTGTGGAGGAGATGTTGTTGCCAATCCCAACTGACTGAGGTCTGCAAGTGAGGAAAATGAGGATCCAGTTGCACAAGGAGGTATTGAGGCCTAAGTCTTGAAGTTTATTGATTATTTTTGAGGGGATGATAGTACTGAATGCCAAGCTACAGTCAATGAAAAGCGTCCTGAAGTATGTATCTTAGCTGTCCAGATGTTCCAGGGTACAGCGAAGAGCAAATTAAATGGCACCTGCTATTGGTCTGCTGTGACAGTAGGCAAATTGGAGCAGATCTGAGTTGCTTCTCAGGCAGGAACAGATATTTTTCATTACTAAACACTCAAAGCACTTAATCGCAGTCAAAGTACGTAAGTGTTACTGGATAGAATCAAGTGTTGAACTGAGGCTGTGGCCTCAACTAGGCATTTGATTTGCCTGCAGTAATGACTGGCTTCATGGCTGTGAACTCACTTTCAAGAACTTTAGTTCTGAATGCTATTTGCTTACCTTTTATTGTTCACATGACTTGTTCTTCTTTTTGCACATTGTTTGACAATCTTTTTTAATAGGTTCAATTTGGTTTATTTGCTTTGTGGCTGTCTATAAAGAGATGAATCTCAAGGTTGTAAATAGTATTTATGTTTAGATAACAAATGTACTTTGAACTCTGAACTGATGTTGAGTGGAAGATTGTTGTTGCGATGTCCCGCAACCAGCTGATCTATCTCACTAACTGAAATTCTGCCAAACAGTAGTTGCGTCATTGGCAAATTTATAAATTTATAGACCCTCATGAAAGATGGTCTCACGTCAGCCTCAGAGACTGAAATCACAGAGTCATCGAGGGCTGTGGAGTTTATGAATGTACTTCCATGCTTTGATGCTCAAAGAAAGCATAAATGGCAGTAAGCTTCTCTGGGAGCAAAGTCTTGTATTTGACATTGCTTGATTTCACTTTGTAGGAGGTGATAGCTTTCAAGCCATGCCACACATATGAAGCATTCTTCAGTGATTCAAGTTTGGTCCACAATTGCAACTTCATACATGAAATGGCTTTCTAGAGATTGAATCTGGACCTCTTATATTTTACTTGGTTGTTGGACTTGAATGCCACTGATGTGGACCTCAGCAAATTGCAGATCTCACGGTTCATCCAGGTCTTCTGTCATCATTTGATCTTGGGGTACAAGTCCATATATCCATGAAAGAGGAAACAGAATTAAATTGAGTGGTAAATAAGGCATATGGCATGCTTGCCTTTATCACTACAGGCAGAAACTATAAGAGTCAGAAAGTCATGCTGGAGTTGTATAAGACAATAAGACCATAAGACATAGGAACAGAGTTAGACCATCTGGCCCATCAAATCTGCTCTGCCATTCAATCATGGCTGATCCTTTTTTTTCTCAACCCCAGTTCCCGGCCTGCTTCCCGTAACATTTGATGCCATGTCTAATCAAGAACCTATCAATCTCTGCCTCAAACACACCCAATGACCTGGCCTTCACAGCTGCATGTGGCAACAAATTCCACACATTCACCACCCTTCAGCTAAAGAAATTTCTCCACATCTCTGTTTTGAAAGTGTGCCCCTCTATCCTGAGGCTGTGCCCCCTTGTCCTAGACTCTCCCACCATGGGAAACATCCTTTTCACATCTACTCTGTCTAGACCTTTCAACATTCAAAAGGTTTCAATGAGATCCCCACTCATCCTTCTGAATTCCAGCAAGTACAGACCCAGAGCCATCAAACGTTCCTTGTATAACCCTTTCATTCTTGGAATCATCCTTGTGAACATTCTCTGGACCCTCTCCAATGCCAGCACATCTTTTTTAATATAAGAGGCCCAAAACTGTTCACAATACTCAAGGCGAGGCCTCACCAGTGCCTTATAAAGCCTCAGTATCACATCCTTGCTGTGGTATCCTATTCCTCATTAAATAAATGCTCCCATGGCATTTACCTTCCTCAACACTGATTCAACCTGCAAGTTAACCTTTAGGGTGTTCTGCACAAGGACTCCCAAGTCCCTTTGCATCTCAGATTTTTGGATTTTTTCCGCATTTAGAAAATAGTCCACATGTTTATTTCTAAACCAAAGTGCATGACCATGCATTTTCCAACATTGTATTACATTTCCCACTCTCTTGCCCATTCTCCTAATCCATTTAAGCCCTTCTGCAGCCTACCTGTTTCCTCAACACTACGAGGGGTGATTGATAAGTTCATGGCCTAAGGTAGAAGGAGTCAATTTTAGAAAACCTCGCACATTTACTTTTCAACATAGACTCCTCCTACATGTACGCACATAGTCCAGTGGTCGTGGAGCATACGGGTCTTTTCTTTATAGAAGTGGTCCACTGTAGGGGTGATTAATAAGTTCGCAGCCTAAGGTAGAAGGAGATGAGTTATTAACTTCAAACTTTCTGCATTATCACTCAGAGCTGAACTGCACGTGCATGTAACGACAGCATCTTGGACCTCCAGGTGATCGATAAGTTTGTGGCCTAAGGTAGAAGGAGATGAGTTATACAGCTCTTGTTACATGCACGTGCAGTTCAACTCTTTGAGTGAAAATGCAGAAAGTTTAAAGTTAATAACTCATCTCCTTCTACCTTAGGCCACAAACTTATCAATCACCTCTGCTGTGGACCACTTCTGAAGGTCCAAAACACCGACTTCTACAAAGAAGGGATCTGTATGCTCCATGCCTGCTGGATTAAGCGTGTAAATCTAGGAAAAATAAATGTGCTAGGCTTTCTAAAATTGATTCTTTCTACCTCAGGCCACAAACTTATCAATCACCCCTTGTATCTGCCTTTCCACCAATCTTCGTATCATCTGCAAACTTGGCAACAAAGGCATCTATTCCATCATCTGAATCATTTATATACAGCATAAAAAGGAGTGTTCCCAACAGCGACCCCTGCGGAACACCACTAGTCACTGGCAGCCAACCAGAAAAGGATCCTTTTATTACTACTCACTGCCTCCTACATATCAGCCAATGCTCTAACCATGTTAGTAACTTTCCTGCAATATCATGGGCTCATAACTAGGTAAGCAACTTCATGTGTGGCACCTTGTCAAAGGCCTTCTGGAAGTCCAAATATACAACATCCACTGCATCCCCTTTATCTATCCTACTTGTAATCTCCTCAAATTATTCTATCAGGTTTGTCAGGCAGGATTTTCCCTGAAGGAAGCCATGCTGACTTTGTACTATCTTGTCCTGTGTCACCAAGTACTCCATCACCTCATCTTTAACAATTGACTCTAACATCTTCCCAAAAACTGAGGTCAGGGTAACTGGTCTATAATTTCCTTTCTGCTGCCTTCCTCCTTTCTTAAAGAGTGGAGTGACATTAGACATTGGTTGGATGTATTTGGAGTATTGTGTTCTGTTTGTTATAGGAAAAATGTGGTTAAATGGAAAGAATGGAGCAAAGATTTATAAGAATGTTGCCAGGACTAGAGGGCCTAGATTATAGGGAGAGGTTGGCTAGGCTAGGTTTCTTAGAAAGTAGCAGAATGATAGTTAACCTCATAGAAATGGTGAAGGTTATTTGAGATATAAATAAGGTGGATGATAACAGTCTTTTCCCCAGCGTAGGAGAGTAGTACCTGGGGATATAGATACAGAGTGAAAGAGGAAATATTTAAAAGAAAATTGAGAAGCAACATTTTTCATGCAAGTGGTGAACATATAGAAAGACCAGCCAGAAGAAGTGATTAAGGCAGGTACAATAATATAAGAAATACTTTGCTAGGTATGGGGGTAGGGGTTGTGTCGGGCTTAGAGGCACATGGACCAAATGCAAGAAATTGCAACTAGCTGGGTGGGCAAGATGATCAGCATGTATTCATTGGGCTGAAGGGCTGGTATCTGTGCTGTATTGCTCTTTAACTCTATGTGCTGGCCAATTATTTGCACACACTGACAGGAGTGATAATGGGAGTAGATATGATGGTGGCATCAAGAGGCTTTTAGATAGACACATAGCTATGTGAGGAATGGAGGAATGGATCAAATGCAGACTGAAGGGTTTTGTTTAATTTGGCATCATGCCTGGCACAGAAATGTTATACTGTTCTACCTTCTTTTGATGTCACCTTGGAAATATATAGAAGTTATAAACTGACTACATGCTTAAGTATGCAATCAGATCAAATCCAAAACAAGCAAATTAACAGATTTATCAACCAGTAACAGAGATAACACAATTTTTCCACATATTTAATCAACACATTTCTGGTATCATCTTCAACATCAAGATCCATTATAAATACACTTGAGTGTCTAAAACTTTGTACAGAGTTGGTAAAAGTACATTTGCAGACTTGACTGATCACAATCTCCCTCTGCAGGAGTTACAGTGAGAGGCTAGGAAGGTTAGGACTTTATTCCTAGGAGTATAGGAAATTGAGGGTGAGATTAGTGTAGTGTGCAAAATTATGAGGGACCTTATAAATTACCTTATACTGAAGGTAAAGTCACCATATACTGAACAACCCTGAGATTTATTACCTTCTTCACCTAGAGTGTAGTGGGGTATCTGGAAAAAGCTGCCAAAGGAAATGGTAGAGGCAGGTAAAACCAAAACCTTTATAAAAAACATTTGGACAAATATTTGTTAGGAAAGTTTAAGAGTGATATTAGTCAAACATGGGGAAATGAGACAAGCTTAGATAGGACCTGTCTCCATGCTATATTACTCTATGAATTTAAAAGATAGCAGTAGAAAGGAGAGAGATGACACTGGAATATATCAGTTGGGAACATTTCATAAACACAAGAGATTATGCAGATGCTGGTAATCTTGAGCAACATACACAAAGTCTTGGAGGAACTCAGCAGGTCAGAATAAACAGCCAACATTGCAGGCTCAAACCCTTCATCAGCACTGGAAAGGAAGGGAGAAGGAACCAGAATAAACTGGTGGGGGAAGGGAAAGGAGTACAAGTTGGCAGGTAATAGGTAAAACCAGGTGAGTGGGGGGGGGGGGGAAGGATGAAGTAGAAAGCTGGGAGGTGATACAAAAAGTAAAGGGCTGAAGAAGAAAGAATATGATAGGAGAAGACAGTGGACCATGGAAGGAACAGAAGGTGGAGGGCACCAGAGTGAGTTGATGAGTAGGAGAGGTGAGGGGAACCAGAAAGAAGAAAGGAAAAAGAGAAGTGTGGGGGGGAGAGAAATCAATATTCATAGCATCAGGTTGGAGGCTTTGATCCTCCAACCTGAGTATAGTTGCATCAAGGCAGTATGTGTATGGACCATAGACAGTCATATTAGAATGGGAATAGGAAGTTGAATTGAGATGAGTGGCCAAGAGTAAATCCCACCTTTTAGGGCAGATGGAGTGGAGCTGCTCAACAAAGCAATGCCCCCCCCCCCATCTATGTTGGATCTCACCAATGTAGAGGAGATTTCCACTGGGAGCACCGGATACAGTAGATGGCCCTGACAGACTCACAGCTGAAGTGGTGTCTAAACTAGAAGGACTGTTTGTCGCCCTGAATCCATTCCGGCACTGCATTTTCCTATTGCATGTGACAATAGACAATAGAAAACAGGTGCAGGAGTAGGCCATTCGGCCCTTCGAGACAGCACCGCCATTCACTGTGATTATGGCTGATCATCCACAATCAGTACCCCGTTCCTGCCTTCCCCACATATCCCTTGACTCCGCTATCTTTAAGAGCTCTATCTAACTCTTTCCTGAAAGCATCCAGAGAATTGGCCTCCACTGCCTTCTGGGGCAGAGCATTCTACAGATCCACAACTCTCTGGGTGAAAAAGTTTTTCCTCAACTACGTTCTAAATGGCCTACCCCTTATTCTTAAACTGTGGCCTCTGGTTCTGGACAGCCCCAACATCCGGAACATGTTTCCTGCCTCTAACATGTCCAATCCCTTAATAATCTTATATGTTTCAATCAGATCCCCTCTCATCCTCCTAAATTCCAGTGTATACAAGCCCAGTCACTCCAATCTTTCAACGTATGACAGTTCCGCCATCCCGGGAATTAACCTCGTGAACTTACGCTGCACTCCCTCAACAGCAAGAATATCCTTCCTCAAATTTGGAGACCAAAATTGCACACAATACTCCAGGTGTGGTCTCACCAGGGCCCTGTACAACTGCAGAAGGACCTCTTTGCTCCTATACTCAACTCTCTTTGTTATGAAGGCCAACATGCCATTAGCTTTCTTCACTGCCTGCTGTACCTGCATGCTTACTTTCAGTGACTGATGAACAAGGACACTCAGATCTCGTTGTACTTCCCCTTTTCCTAACTTGACACCATTCAGATAGTAATCTGCCTTCCTGTTCTTGCCACCAAAGTGGATAACCTCACATTTATCCACATTAAACTGTATCTGCCATGCATCTGCCCACTCACCCAACCTGTCCAAGTCACCCTGCATTCTTATAACATCCTCCTCACATTTCACACTGCCACCCAACTTTGTTTCATCTGCAAATTTGCTGATGCTACTTTTAATCCCTTCATCTAAGTCATTGATGTATATTGTAAATAGCTGCTGTCCCAGCACCGAGCCTTGCAGTACCCCACTAGTCACTGCCTGCCATTCTGAAAGGGACCCGTTAATCCCTACTCTTTGTTTCCTGTCTGCCAACCAATTTTCTATCCATGTCAGTACCCTACCCCCAATACCATGTGCTCCAATTTTGCCCACTAATCTCCTATGTGGGACCTTATAAAAGGCTTTCTGAAAGTTCAGGTACACTACATCCACTGGATCTCCCTTGTCCATTTTCATAGTTACATCCTCAAAAAATTCCAGAAGATTAGTCAAGCATGATTTCCCCTTCGTAAATCCATGCTGACTCGGACCGA